>NC_092621.1:11605000-12931250 GCF_047663525.1 Anas platyrhynchos
CCTCAGGAAGAATTTTGTCCTACATAATTAACAGAGATGGAACGGTGTTGATAGACAGGTACAGGATTGTATTGATTGGCAAATATTTGAGCTTTAGTTTACAAGATTGATCTTCAAAAGTGGTAATTCTTAGCTGGTAAATCTGTGAATGAAGAACTGGCTAAGATGAACAGTAGATGTGTAAGAATCTGTGGTCTGAGCAGACATACTTGGTCAGACCAATTGCCTTCTAATTCACACTCTCACTCCAACAGTGGCTACAAGCAGATGTGTAAGCCAAAGTATATAAATTCAGCAAACATACAGTGAAGCATCCCTGGAGCAATCTACCAGTCTGACGCAAGTTGTGATTCTGTGATTTCTTGACAGTGTGTAGTATGTATGTGACCATCCATGGATTTCGATGCCTTGAATTTTTTTTGTTAGAACGTTTTGTAATCTGCCTTTGTTCTGCCTCCTTTTGGCTGGCCTGTTTGCTGTTTGTCTCTTGGATCATTTCTAAGGTAAGTTTTTTATCTGTTCTAAATATACAAAGTGCTGCTCCTCACCTCATTCAGAGACTTTTCAAAGTCACGTGTGAGACATTTTCCAAAGTTTTGCGGTCTGCATAATGAACAGTTCAAAAATACAGTGAAAAGTTTCTATTATGCAACTCCATAAACTTTAGACAATGTTAGGTTTGTAGTCTAAGACAGTTGCCCAAACTCCCTCTGCTATCACTGGAGAACAACAGAAGCTTCTGGATGGCGATTCATCCCATTTATTTCAGGCATCCATTTTTGGCTGGAATGAGCTGCCTGTTGGAGGGCCTTGTCTCTCCCTGAAGGAGGAGTTGGATAGCCAGCTTAGACAGGCTGCTCCACTTTCACAATTAAAAATAGGTTCCATGAATCCCAATCTAAGAGCTCATAAACAGTATTTACTTTGAAATTCCGTAATTTGGAAAGACATTGTAATCTGAAAGCAAAGGAGGACTAACTTAATGAAGTAACAATGAACAAGTGTATTAATACAATTCCAAGGAGCTTCCAACGGCTGAATGAATAAGGCAGCCTGGCAGCAGAAACATAACCCTAGAATATAGAAATCTGGCTGAGGTCTGGCTTCAGATCAGTCTCAAATAGTCCTCCAGAGGGTCATTCTGGTCAGGTGTTCTTCTAAGAGAGGAGAAATACTAAAATAGCTGCAAAATTGAGCATATGAAACATAAAGCATTGTTTTCTTACCATGAACCTGTGTCTGTTATCCTTAACATACGACTGAAAAGCACTGTTTTCCGTAGCTTTCTCTGTATAGGCTGCATGAATTGGGCAAAGTCTGAATAGTTCATTGACTGCTACTGATACAGATACTGATACAGAGATTAATTCTCTGAAGGTCTAGCAATTCAGAGGTGTTTTGTTGTGGTCCCACGCAAATCTCCAGTTTGGTAGGACATAGCATACATTTTCCTTTGGATACACTTCATAAGGCTACATACAGACCCAAAACTGTCAACATGAGTTTCAATGTGAGTGTCAACAGCGGGACTTAACAAGGTTTTAGCTTTTCCATTAGCAGTGACCCACATGTTTGCTTTTCAAATATGAAATCATCATGCAGCTGCATTGCTCCCAGTCCCCTGTTTGGACCGGTCTGTTTCCCACCATGAATTGCATATGTTGTTTGTATGTATACTCAGAGCTTCCCACGCTGTGGTTCATTCATGAAACCATACGATGGTCCACTGAGCTCTTGCTTGTGGTGAATGTAGAACAACTCTGGCTTTCCTTGTTTCCAGGTGTTAGTGTAGGTGTGTCACAGCTTACAGGAGAAACCTGGGGTCCTGTAAAAGCAGCTGGAAACAAAGAGCATGGAGATTTCAACTTCTTCAACCAGGGATTGCTGCTGCACTGGAACCAAGGCTCAACAACAACACCTGTTTGTTAGTAAGGTGATTGCACCTCATGACATACTCTTGACAGTCATACAAGCATGTAGACACCATTGTTCATCCCTGCTTGACAGTCCTTATTGCTTTTTCAGGTGAGTGCTTTCCTGCATATCAGATATCAGTCAGATCTGCCTCACTTTGATAATGTTGTCATAACTTTTGCAAGTTGATGTTTTAATCTGAATTCAACTGACATATATTGAAATGAAACTGACATATACTGAAATGAACAAAAGCTGGGTCAGGGGTATGTCGTGTAACCTCCACTAACAGAAGTTATCTTGGTTGAATGAAAGGGTTTGTTGAATATTTTTTTTATTACTGTGTATAAAGGGTCCATGAATAGGTGGACAGAGAACACGCAGTTTGAAATTTTCAGGCAAAACTTTTAATGTTTTATTGTATTTTGTTTTTCCTTTTCTGTTTAAACACCATGCTTTTCAACAATCAAGGCATGACTGACGTTGTAAAGTGATGAATCATAATGCAATATGTGAGCCGTATTAAGAACTTATTTCCCAAAGAACAGTGGAAAACCAATCAGGAAAACAAAACATTTTTAAAAATTACTATTTTCAAAGACTGGATAATGTATACACCTCAAGATTTTAGCATAAATGCTATGACATGATTTGCTTGTGTGTGCATGTATTTCATTCTCACCCAACAATTATTTTGACAGTATTATGAATAAAAAGAAACAAAGCTGTTCAATCATTAACTGCATATCCTCTCAACAAAAACATGAAGTCTTATGACCAGAACTTTGAAAATGTACCTAGTCATGTTAATATCTAACTCATCACTGCACATCTCTTCCTTCCCCAATCAGCTGTCCCTCAAACCCACAGTGGGCATTGTATCAAGTTCTTTGGTGATTCCTGATGTATGATTCTGGTGAGGGTTGAGCACTCTTGATACTGGGTCTGAGTCAATTACCTAATTTCTAGTGTTTTAGAACTCAGTGGTAATATTTCTATATGGCATGAATGTGACCCTGAAGGTAGAAAATTGATAGGGGTTTTTAGAAACCTTTATTATAACGAGAGATTTCTTAAATGCTCCTCCACAAATGACCCTCCAGATTTCTTGCTCCTGTGTTATATTAGGGCAGGATGAAGGAATGGATTATACAGAGAGTCACTGATAGGTGAGTTTACGTGGGACTGGTGTAATTCTAGTGGCCATAGCTAATAGAGGGAACACACAAAGGCATTATGAGAGCCCCACGTGTATAACTACAACCATAAGTTAGTTTTCTGGGTCAGCATGGATCATTTCTAGATAACAATATAATTGAGCTGATGATGCATATATTTCCAAATTCCACTCTTTTTGGCTTTTAGCTCTTTCTTAAAAATGATGGCAAAAAAGACATTCTGAATAGAGCAGAAATCTTCAAAACAGAACTCAGAAAAACTAGGCTTTGTTTCAAAGTTAATATCCTGGCCAGACTTAAGGGAAGGCTTGTCAGGGTTTGTGCATCCAGCTCAGCCAATTCATGCTTCCAGATGGAAATTCATTTTTTGGTTTTGTTTGATGATCTCGGACAGGTCAGAAATAGATATCTTATCCATGTTTTGTCTCATGTTCTGAGTTCATTCAAGCAAGAGGCTGTTAAGGGCAGCAGATCTGTGTAAAAAAGGAAGCAAGGGGTGCAAGGGGTGCAGATAAGTACAGACTAGAACCATCTTTATTGTCAAAGCTCAGATGTAGTCCTTGAAAAGAAAAAACACAAACTTGTATTGAAACAGCCACAGCTTCATTTATTACATAAAATTTTACTGTACTCAAGACTACTTCAGCTGGGCATTATTAAATACAAACATACATGTCTGTATGATAGTGGGAATTTCATTGTGTGCTCTGAGGCATCTGTAACCTTCTGGAGACCACCTGCCCAGGAAGGTCATAACATTTCCAAATCTCAATATATATTCCATGTCCTGCAGTGGGTTATCCAGCCATGATGTATTTTAAACTGAGGGAACTGGGCCTGGGTAAAAATGCAGCTTCCAGCTACTGTCATTCCTGACCTTTACCTTCTGCCTCTGTCTTCTGCTCTCAGTTCCTCCTGCATTAAAGCACTTTCTCAGCAGGAACTTGATTGTGCTTTCGGGTGAGGTGGTGGGGCACCACACAACTATTTAGTTTATAAGCAGCATCTTGCTTTTATACTTGGCATGTTAGGAGGAAGATGGCATTTGGCAAATGCTGAAATTAATAGTAACTCTGGCTCATGAACATGTCCCAAAGAGGACAATGAGATTGGCAACAGCTACAGGAAGAGGAAAGAAGAGACTAATTGGAGGAAATCTCTTGTTTTAGCCCAGAAGTGTAGTTGAAGCCCAAAGCTGGGAAATATAATTGCATTAAATTTTGCTATTCTTTGTTTTCCTGGGGAAATGGTGTAAATTCCCCTTAGAAAAGAGCATGTGACTGAGTAGTGGACCCTACTTTATTTGACCACAGAAGGGCTCAAGCACATAAAAAGTTTCAGTGAAGTAATATGCTCCTATAAATCCACATGAAAGGGAAATGATGGCATATTTGGATCCAATATAGAAAACCTAGATCGTGTGTAAAGTATCTCTTATCACAGCTCAAAATGAAGAGATAGCAGCTAAGGTATGAGAGTGTTTCAGGTTTCCTGAGGCTTGTTCCACTGACAATCCTGCATCCACTGGCCTTTTTCACAGACAAAATGTCATCTCTCAGGTTAGTAAACTCTGTTTCCCATCACATACATTCCACAGCTTCCCAAACTATGCTAAATCTATTTATTTATTTATTTGTTTATATCAGTAAATATTTTTCCTCCTGTAAAGGCTGGGACAACCAGAATCTTAGTTTGTCTGTTTACTTGACCTTAGTTCCTCTCACCTTTGCACAACAGCAAACTTCAGGACTCACAGCACTTCTTTATACATTCTCTCGCGCTGAATAAACAATAGGCCTTTCCCATAATGTTGCACCTCACCTCACTGCACTTGTTTTAGTAAAAATCTACCTTGGTTCTCGCCCTCCACATTTTTTTTTTTTCATAAAAACTCTACTATTAATTCTGCACTGCCTTTGTCTGCAGTCAGGCAGGCACTGGGGTTGCAAGCTGTGGGAGATCCATTATTTTCCCCTGCATGTATGGTTATTGGAAAGGCCAGCTGGCCTCAGTATGCTGGCTATATGATATCCAGTGTCTGAGAGCAAGAGACACTGAGTACACAAATGCATGGCATGGCAGGATGATAGAGAAGAAACTGTTAACAACTTCTTCCTGTCAGCAGAAGGGTGGTCTCTAGAAAATACCTTTTATAATTTGTTTTCAAAAGGAGCCAATTTAGTTACTTTTCAACAGATGAACAAAATCAGAAATTAAAGCATTTTTACACTGAGAGAGAGAGAGTACATAGATTGAAAACAACTGGTTTCCCTGTAAAGCATGCATCAGACTCATTCAGATTACCTTCAGATCCAGAAAGAGAATACTTTTTGCAAACACTTTTTGCAAATTGAAGGATTTTTAATCCTTCCTCACATAAAAACTACACTGAAGACAGTGTTACCTTCCTTAAATGACTAAGAGGAAAGATCTTAGGGTACAGATAGGTCTCATGCTTACTATGGTAAACACCTTTTCTTTTGTACCAGGGGAATCACCACTTTGTAGTCTCAGAGCAATTGTAACTGAAACTGAAGCAGAACTGCCAGCACATAAAGCGAGTCTTCCACTATCGGTGTGTTGTGTGCTCACCTGGCAGGAAAACATCTATGTGATTTTGTTACAATCCTGACTAGTAGGACTAGGGGTGGAGGGAGGAATACTACATATCTCTGCATTTTCAAAGGGAGGGAAAACAGATAGGAGATGCATGCCAGCTCCTCAGTATTTTAGTAAGTTATGGTTGGTTTCTCTCTCTCTTTAAATTGTGTGCATTTGTCTGACCCCAGCAAGTGGTGTGATGTGCTTTCACCATATGCTGCTTAAACTAACAGTTGTCTTTGGCAGGTAGTATAACTGCTTGGGCTCTTTTATATGTCTGGGGTTCTTATTGTGGTCAGCGCTTCAAGTATAGCCCAACCTAAATGATCTGAGGAGAAAACATGGAAATGAAATGATTTTTTCCAGTAGTGAACAAATGGGCTTAGTAGTTATTAATATTTTACTAGCACTTAAGGCTTTCATTAGAACTTTGAGGGGCCATTGTTAATATTGTTGATGTCTCCATTATATAAAAAAGAAAAAAAGCAAAAAAAAAAAAAAAAAAAAGCACCTTTAGAATTTACTACTTGGCTCCTCAAAATGATATTCAAATCCAAGTTCATTTCACATTTCATGTCTCTATAAAATTGTGCTATATATATAATTTTTACAGTGGCATTTGGGATTGATTTTCAGAGACTTTTGTTGCTGCTTCTGCTGCTGGATTCCATAACAAACATTTTTGGTATTTTAAAATTAATTTTTAAGAGCTTGGTCTTTTAAAAAATTATTTTGGAAATGGTTAGTCTTTTTATAACCAAAAGACAGTAACCCTTTTCATGCTGGCATTTTGGACAACGTCAAATTAACATTAACTCTTTTTAGACTTCCTGTCACCATAAACATGAAAGAAGAAGATCTTGACAGAAATGCATGAGCTCACAGTTGTGATTGTATCATGACTTGGTGTCACTGGAGGTACAGCTCACAGTAGAGCCAGCAGGAGCAACAGTTCAGCTCAGTGTAACATATTTTTCATAGAGGGAAGTAGTACATGAAATACTCAGGCACTCCTTCCTGTGCCCCAAACTGCAGTCCATGTGTACAGATAAAACAGTTGTTTCATCGTATGAATGACTCTAGTGCTGCAATACAGTTTGAGTTAGACACATTTTGTGCAACATTCAGGAAAAGAAAGAAATCAGTAGAGTAACAAGATATGCATTATAATTTTAGAAATCATATTGCTGAAGAGTGTATTGCTTGATGCTAGTTCCTCTTTAAAGAGGGAGAAAAAATGATTCAGAACCATAAAATGTTTTGGTCCAGTGTTTATTAGTCTAGTAGCAAAGTGGTAAAAGTATAAGTCAGCCAAAACCCATGTTAGTATGATATACATGTAGAATACATATCAATGAAACAAAAATAACCTGATCCAATTGTCAGTAAGATACATGAAAACTTGATTGTGAAATGAATTGAACATAACTTAGAATAAAAGAACAGATATCCCTGTGCAGTTTTCAGAATCCAATGGGATTCCATGAATAAAGCTGGGCTAGGCTGTGTTCTTTTACACTCATCCCAGAATCTGTACTGCTGTCCTGAAAATAAGTAGAAGCTAAGCATAAAAAGGTTGTTCATACCAGTATGGTGGTCTCATTAGCTTTAGCCATTCTGAAAAATTTATAGACCACTAATCACATGTAGCTAATTATTTTAGCTGCAAAAAGGTTACAATCCAAATAACAGGATACAAGACTTAAAATATTTAAGCACATAGCGCGTGCTCTGCTGAATCAGAGACAAGTTTTGGTTTTATTTTCTGAGCAGTATTTAAATGAACAACTATGCTGTGAACATAGATAAGACATAGTTGAAATTGCCTGCACATTGTACAAAAATAGTTTCAGAGACATATCTTCGGGAACTTCATGTATACATATGAAAAAACATCTCTTTTTGGAAAAATTCTAGTAATTATAACTATTTAAAAGAGGGACTTGGGGACTGATATCCTTCATTGTAGTTTATTGGTGTTGTTTTTATACCTGGCTTGTCAACGGACAAAAAAAAAAAAAATCGTCAAAAAAAAAAAGAAAAAAAAATGGAGAAAGAAACCACACCTTTTGTCAAAAAACAAACAAATAAAAGAACACCTCAGTTGAAATGGCTGGATTGTTTAAGAATACAATGGAGTAGATGTATGCCACACAGTTTTGAAAGTCTAATTCCATTGTGACTCTATTCTAGAAATCTAGAAAGCTGTAATTTTAGAAGACTAGAGTAGAGAAATTAATGAGGTGATTATAAGGTAATTAAAAACCTGATAAATCTGTGTATATCTTACTGCATGGATGCCTTTTACATTGAACATTAATAATGAAAAACATTGCCTGAACAGTTTAATATTAACCTTGATAGGAGCATGACTTGTTTTTTATTGAATAAGCTTAGTTATATATCAATTATTCTTACATCTTATGGGTAGTGATCCATAAAAATTGATGTTTGGGAAACAAAGGTGGAAGAATGCTATTCAGAAAGTCAAGTTTCAGACCCAGAGTTTATGAAACTGGATTAAATGACAAACCCCGGAGTCTGTTTGAGTCACAGCTGTTTTTATTAATTAATTTTACTACTAAAAATTTTTCAAAAAATGCTGATGATGGAAAAAATATTGTAACTTAATAACTGAAGTTCTTTGTTAAGTGATGAAGAAGTCTGAACTCTGGAACATTACATTCTCTCCAAACTGAGCAAATGGAATTGAAATGGTGCATTGAATTAGTGTGGGTTTTCTGTAGGTAAGTAAGATTCATCTAAAGAGAGGAAAAGTGTTCCTGGTTTATTTTGTTGATTCTGATTTTGTGGAAAAAAGTAGTTCGGTTGGGTTATGGATATAAATCAGGTAATTATCCTTTTTAATTCTGGGACATAAATCTGATAAATATTTTCTTTCTAAAGTGCAGATTGTCCAAAAACTCCCTCAGAAACCGTTCCATTCCACCTGTGGAAAGAAACCTGTAATTAGACAGGGCCTACTTGTTTTATGGATTAAGTAATGTACATCATACAATGCCCATGTGGATTACTTTCAGTGAGAGTAACAACCATTTCTAAACAAAGACAGGAACTTTCCTTCTCTGTTTCAAAATGCTTGGATAAGGAAACATGTCCCTTTTCATGTCACCAAGAATCCTGTTTTATCCTTCTGTAAGTAAGAGTTCTGTAAGGAATCCCTTAGTACAAATAATAACTTTGGTAATCCCTTAGTACCAGTAAGTTTGAAAGGGGAGAGAAGGCTTCTGCATATATGAACTAGAAAACTAGATTTTTTTTTTCTTTAAACATTTTAATTTATATAAATGAGACGTAAGATTTGAAGGTGAGCTACAAGGAAATAGAAATGAGGTTAGTGCCTTTCAGAAATGCAAAGAATTTCTACTCTTGTTTTCTTTAGCATTGCTGGCAGTTAGCTTAGGAGATCAGAGAAATGGAATAGGAACCTTCTTGGCTCCACTTGTAGGAGGAAAGGTTAGAGACATTGTCTTCTAATTGTTTTTAAACGTTATTTTTGAATTGTTATCAACAAATTAATATTTTCCAATACATGGAGGATTAGAATTTCTCATGTCAGCTTCTTACAAATTCTCCTGCTTATCACAATCCATAGCTTTCTTTCAAAAAAGCCTAGAACCAAGAAGATTCTAGAACCAAGTTGTCCTTGGATAGTCGTATAAAGCAAGCCCTGTTGACTAGTAAATGCAAACAGTCAGGGACATGCTTCAACATGCTTTTACATGGAAGTGCAGAATTTTTATATATCTTGTTGACTTTCAAAAGAAACAAGTCCTTCTTAACTTTTAGATGTGTTTACACTGTTTATCCACTCTTTAGGGAACTCTATACTGGATTTTTAAAAGGATTTGCCAAAACTCTTCCCAGTCACTTGTGGTTTGCTCCTCAAAAGGTGGAAAGAGTCAAATACAGATCAAGAAGGTCATGTACAACTGCTGCTGCCACATTGTTATCTAATGAGTGGTAGGAGCCAGGAAGACCTGGATATCACTGTGAAGGGGAATTTTTCAATGGTCAGCCCAGAAAATTCAGTGGCTATATCCATAGTAGTTAATGCAGCAGTGCCAGGGCATGCTAGTTAATTGTGGTGGTACACTATTATATTGGTATCCATCACTGGCCCTTACAAGTTAGATACCCTTACTGGTATCCATAACTGGCCCTTACAAGTTTTTTTCTCAGCATCAGGCTTTACTACTACACTTAAGAACTCCTTACAGAACTTTTGTTTTTACAGATGGATGGAACAGAATTCTCTGCTACATGGTAGGGATGGAGAGAATTAAGAGCCCTTACCCAAACTATTTCTGTTCACAGTCTGAGACTGACCATTCCCAAACAGGGTGTGTATTGGCAGGCATACCTGTCAGGGTAGGAGACTTTACTGGAGTCGACACAAGGTGCTGTGCGCCAGCTAGTTTGGTGCTGCAAAACAGTCTGGGGCACGTCCATTGCCCTAGTATAGGCATAAATTTATTTTCCTCTAACAGCTTTCAGTCTAACACTTACTCTTGAATCATTTGGAAGGGTATTTTCTAATTCTCTCTTCAATGGAAATTCCTGGGAAATATAACAAGTTTACACCCAAAGAATCAATATACTGCATTCCTCTTCCATGGATGGAAGAGTTGAATACGGTCCAGTTTCTGAGCTCACAGTCAGTGGAAAACACTACTTGACTGAACAAATGAACAAACTTTTATTGCAGGTTATTTTCTATGTAGCTGGTGGAGTGAAGAGTGAATAGAGGTAGGAAAAAAATGTAGGCACATGAATGGTAAAGAGGACACTGAAACAGGTATTTCTAATGAAGACAGGAACCAAGCTGCACACACACACACACACACACACACAATAGATGCAGGAACTTTGGACAAAGTCACCTCTGGTATAGAAATTAGTTTAGTTTAAAACCCCCAAATATAAGAATATGTGATAGATCAAAGTGGAAACTGAGTCATATAGGTAGCAGGGTATGCTCTCTGCATGAATCTCCACTAATATAGCAGAAATCAAAACATGATCCATGACAATTTCTGAACAAGTTCATTAATTCACTCTTCTTTTATTCCACAAATTAAAATCACAACAGAAAAAAAAAATATTCTTGGTAGCCAGACTTGGCATTATGTTCAACATCACTATGTTTAATCTAAACTAAGCTAATTAGTAGTGGAAAATTCAGCATTCTACAAAAAATTCTTCAGAGCAGTCTTACTAGTAGTAATTTCATGTTGACAGATCTAGGATTGTGTATTTGCACTGTGTGAGTGATTAAAAGACATGGGGATACATGAATCTAATTACTACCTGATCTGGAATACCTGATCATATGAAGGAAGAGTTGAGTGATGCTAGTCTGAATTAGAAGTTATTCACCAACTGTACTACGCAATGAGGGACAGTCTTAAAAACACCAGAATTATTGCTGCCTCTGTAGTATTTTACAAACTATTACGGGAAATTGCTCTCACCTCGCTCTAAGCCTTTATGGCCAAAGGACAAAAATGATAAAAGATGGCAAAACTGCTGTGACAACCTCTTTGTGTGAGCATTTGAGCTTCTGATGATTACATGAAAACCAGTTCTCTGTTGTT
Organism: Anas platyrhynchos; assembly: GCF_047663525.1. NCBI lineage: Eukaryota > Metazoa > Chordata > Aves > Anseriformes > Anatidae > Anas > Anas platyrhynchos. The sequence goes on from NC_092621.1 coordinate 11,616,312, forward strand.
TTATTCTCAGTATGTTTCTTTCACTTTTGTTGTTGTTGTTGTTGATATTATTCTTCACCAAGACATATTCTAGTAATTACATGGCATAAATTCCTGGAACTAAAAGTCATACTCAATATGTTACATTCACCAAAAAGTCTGTAGTATGTTTTTTCTTCTTTTCAAAGACAATTTAAAAGCTGGAAATGTTTAAGGCTTGGACATTGAAAAGAAAATCAAAACAAAAAAAGCTATTTAGCAGACTAGTCTGGTGTGAGCTTGTCTGTTTCCAGTCTTGTGGGAGTTTTGCCTCATTCTAGTGTTTTAATATTTATCCTGAAAAAAAGGTTAAAACAGAGAGGGAGAAAGAAAGGAAGAGAGAAGGGGAATCTCTCTCTCTCTTGAACGTTTCCCACAGTCTGCTGTTCCCCAGCTGGAATGAATGGCATCCCAATAACACTCACTTGCTCAGAAACGCTAAGCTCACCCAGCCTGTGCAGAGACAGCATTAGCTGAACGTTGTGTGGAACTTCAGATTATGGGAGAGGGAATGATAAAATGATAAAAAGTGGTATCATCAGAGAAAAATCAAACTGATAGGGAAAAACTACATAATCAGTACACAAGGTACTACTTTGAAAAAGATCATGTTGAGATGAGTTTCTCTTTGGCCCTTTTCTGTCTGTTTCTTAACATGTGGGAATACACCATCCTATAGCCTCCTATTTGGTGCTTTCCTTAGGTGCATCAGCTTTGCATGTTGGAAGCCAGCATGAGTTTGATTGCTCCTCCATAAACCACTTAGCACCTTCCTGAGTGGTGGGCACTTGTTCCTTGTCTTTCCCTCTAAGAGTTGTGATTTGACACTTCAGAAGCTGGTGAATTCTAGCAGACTCCAGAGATCAAATTCTGTCCTTAGCTATGAAGACAGTAGGAATGTCTATCTGCATGAGATAAAACATATTAGATGAAGGCCTGTCTCTGTTATTCCCCTGCTAATTGGCAGCTCACTCTGCCAGGAGCCATGGGGAGTGTCTTTCAAAGATTTCTTCAGTTCGAAAGACATAAAGATCAGCTAAGGAAATCCAAAGTCTGGATATTTGTAGTGAATATTGTTGATTTGGGTCCACAGCCTACAGGAGGATTTACTTCAAGAGATGTAATCACATGGTTTTGTTGTCATGGTGAGAAACAGACCAGCTGATGAGTCACCTGCATGTTCAACAAGATACAGCTAAAATGCTGTAAATTCTTTTTGAACCTAAATACAAAGAAAGAGTTGACCATAAGAAAAGCAGAGAAACAAAAAGATTTTCTCCCCTTTGATAAATATTAAAGTAAGTTGCTATTTTTTTTTTCAGAGTATTTAATAATGCTGCAGTTTCTGATTTGTAGTTTCAGGATTCTGAATAATAACTTTAATATTTCTTTAAAAGTTTTTTGCTGAAAAATACCTGGAAACTACAGACATTCCAGTGAGTGGAGACTAATGTCTTCTTCTAAAATTCTTCTCAGAAAGAGAAGTACGACATTGGAATGGGTTGCCCAAGGACGTGGTGGAATCACCATCCCTAGGGATGTTTAAGGAAAGTTTGGACATGGTGCTTAGGGATATGGTTTAGTGGGTGTCTATTGGTGGTAGGGTGATGGTTGGACCAGATGATCTTGGAGGTATTTTCCAACCTTAATGATTCTATGATTCTATGATACTAGATTTCTTCAGACTAAGGTGGGTGACTGCTTTTTCTCTCTGAGCATCTTGCTAAGATGTTCCCAACATCTTGCCAAGCTCAGTGATAACCTTATTGTTTTTTCTTCTTATTTTTCAAGATCTGCAAGAGACTTCTGGGAGGAGGGGAAAGACAAACACCATGATCTTAGCTACCAATAATAGAATGATAACACCCAACTATTTATCTTGTTCTTTGCTGATGCAACTGTCATTATGTCTAATGCATCAACATAGGTCAGGAAATAACCTTTCAGCTGACAACAAACTGACTCAAGCTGAAACAAGAAAGATGAAGACGATATTGTGGAAGGAAAGAACACATCAAAAAGCTGTCCATGATGTAAGTTGTTCATGATGTTGTTTCCACTTGTCCCTGTAGGCGTTTAGCCCACAACACTGTAAAACCTCAGCATGCTCTTCTAGACAAGTCTGAATGAGTTTGCCACACTCTTTCTGGAGGACAATCTTACTGTGTCAAACTGTGACTTTGACTCCCAGGTTAAAATATATATGTGACTTATGACCTATGACTTCAGCTGACAACTGGTTCCTACTTCACTTGTGATCACAGTCCAAGCTTTTGATTCTAATTTCAGTAACAACTCCATAGATGAAGTTTAGATCTTGAATTGCGGGGTCTCAATCACTGCAACAACTTCTTCTTCTAGAGCAATGCAGACCACAGAATGTGACATTGGGAGTAAATCTTCTGTGACATTCTGATGGACAGAAAAATCCACAAAATTTCAGACTAGTTCACAGTTTACATTCAGAAAACATTTTGAAACCTGTTTGTGTGAAAACATTTACTATGAAATGAGTAGTAAATGGGTTGCTGGGGTTTTGTTTTTGTTTTATTTTAGAAAATGAAAGACTTAGAGGGAAATGAGAAAAGTTTTTTTAAACTTGTGTTGCTGATAGAAAAGTTAGAAAAGCTTGTGTCTGGATCACCTTTCCTCCAAGATCCTGACTATATTATTTTCTTTATTTTCCTCTCTGCATTAGTTACTCATCAGAAATTATGTTCTCATTGTTCAAATATATTGTGTGTTCCAAATCCCTTGCTTTATTTTCATCTCTGCCAACTTAACCTGCCTCAACTTACTCCACATTCCCACTAGAATCATTGCTACTGCTACTCATTTTACATGCTGACACCAGCTAGTATAATAGTTTTCCTAATTCTTTACAAGATTCTTCATTTTATGAATTTTCCTGTAATAGTTATTGCTTTCAAGAGCACGTACTAACTTGTAGGTTTTGTTCAGAAAACAAGAAACTCAATTTTATGTCTAAGTTTTGACGGTAAAATTTTAACAAAAATAAATTGTTATTTAGGACTACTATGTTTGAGGTTTTTCATCCACCAGATATTTATAAATGGATCTGAATTCAAATGTCATATCAAAACATTCAGAAAGCTGGGCAATTCAGCAATTCTAATTTGTATTACAACAAATTGAATTAGTGAACCTACCTGATTAGGAAACCTACCAGGGGTGGTGCCCTGCTAGACCTTCTCTTCACAAACAGAGAAGGACTGGTGGAGGATGTGATTGTCGGGAACAGTCTTGGGCAGAGTGACCACGAAATGGTGGAGTTCACTATTCTTGGCGGGGCCAGGAAGGGAACCAGTAAAACCACTGTATTGGACTTTCGGAGGGCTGACTTTGGGCTGCTCAGGACACTAGTTGGTGGAGTCCCATGGGAGGCGGTTCTGAAGGGCAGAGGGGTCCAGAAAGGCTGGGCGCTCTTTAAGAGGCAAATCCTAATGGCGCAGGAGCGGTCTATTCCCATGCGCCCAAAGATGAGCCAGCGGGGAAGAAGACCAGCCTGGCTCAACAGAGAATTGTGGCTTGAGCTTAGGAGAAAAAAGAGGGTTTATAATCTTTGGAAAATTGGGCAGGCCACTAAGGAGGACTATAGGGATGTAGCGAGGCTGTGCAGGGACAAGATTAGGAAGGCCAAAGCTCATCTGGAGCTCAATCTGGCTACTGCTGTTAAAGATAACAAAAAACGCTTTTATAAATACATCAACACAAAAAGGAGGACTAGGGAGAATCTCCATCCTTTACTGGATGCAGGGGGAAACTTAGTTACAAGAGATGAGGAAAAGGCGGAGGTGCTTAATGCCTTCTTTGCCTCAGTCTTTAGCGGCAAAACCGGTTGCTCTCTGGATACCCAGTACCCAGAACTGGTGGAAGGGGACGGGGAGCAGGTTGTGGCCCTCACCATCCACGAAGAACTGGTTGGTGACCTGCTACGGCACTTGGATGTCCACAAATCGATGGGGCCGGATGGGATCCACCCAAGGGTACTGAGAGAACTGGCAGAGGAGCTGGCCAAGCCCCTATCCATCATTTATCAGCAGTCCTGGCTATCGGGGGAGGTCCCAGCTGACTGGCGGCTAGCAAACGTGACGCCCATCTACAAGAAGGGCCGGAGGGCAGACCCGGGGAACTACAGGCCGGTCAGTTTGACCTCAGTACCAGGGAAGCTCATGGAGCAGATCCTCTTGGGAGTCATCATGCGGCACTTGAAGGGCAAGCAGGCGATCAGGCCCAGCCAGCATGGGTTTATGGAAGGCAGGTCCTGCTTGACGAACCTGATCTCCTTCTACGACAAAGTGACGCGCTGGGTGGACGAGGGAAAGGCTGTGGATGTGGTCTACCTTGACTTCAGCAAGGCTTTTGACACCGTCTCCCACAGCATTCTCCTCAAGAAACTGGCTGCTCTTGGCTTGGACTGGCGCACGCTTCATTGGGTTAGAAACTGGCTGGATAGCTGGGCCCAAAGAGTTGTGGTAAATGGAGCCAAGTCCAGTTGGAGGCCAGTCACTAGTGGCGTCCCCCAGGGCTCGGTGCTGGGGCCGGTCCTCTTTAACATCTTCATCAATGATCTGGATGATGGCACTGAGTGCACCCTCAGTAAGTTTGCAGATGACACCAAGCTAGGTGTGTGTGTCGATCTGCTCGAGGGTAGGAAGGCTCTGCAGGAGGATCTGGATAGGCTGCACCGATGGGCTGAGGTCAACTGTATGAAATTCAACAAGGCCAAGTGCCGGGTCCTGCACCTGGGGCGCAATAACCCCAAGCAGAGCTACAGGCTGGGAGAGGAATGGTTGGAGAGCTGCCAGGCAGAGAAGGACCTGGGAGTGATGGTGGACAGTCGGCTGAATATGAGCCAGCAGTGTGCTCAGGTGGCCAAGAAGGCCAACGGCATTCTGGCTTGTATCAGAAACAGTGTGACCAGCAGGGCTAGGGAGGTGATCGTCCCCCTGTACTCAGCTCTGGTGAGGCCGCACCTCGAGTACTGTGTTCAGTTTTGGGCCCCTTGCTACAAGAAGGACATCGAGGTGCTTGAGCGGGTCCAAAGAAGGGCGACGAAGCTGGTGAGGGGCCTGGAGAGCAAGTCCTATGAGGAGTGGCTGAAGGAGCTGGGCTTGTTCAGCCTAGAGAAGAGGAGGCTCAGGGGTGACCTTATTGCTCTGTATAAGTACATTAAAGGAGGCTGTAGCGAGGTGGGGGTTGGCCTGTTCTCCCATGTGCCTGGTGACAGGACGAGGGGGAATGGGCTAAAGTTACGCCAGGGGAGTTTTAGGTTAGATGTTAGGAAGAATTTCTTTACTGGAAGGGTTGTTAGGCACTGGAACGGGCTGCCCAGGGAGGTGGTGGAGTCACCATCCCTGGAAGTCTTCAAAAGACGTTTAGATGTAGAGCTTAGGGATATGGTTTAGTGGGGACTGTTAGTGTTAGGTTAGAGGTTGGACTCGATGATCTTGAGGTCTCTTCCAACCTAGAAATTCTGTGAAATGCTCAATTCTGGTCTGTGGCTAGAGTGTGCAGAAACTGAGAAAAAAATTATATGAGAGGGAATTTTCTGGATGCTTTAGAAACAAAAATATATGTTTTTTTTTTCTCCTTTAGAGAAAAAATAAGAGAAATTATTTAGCAAAACATAGATTGAGGTGACCTAGACCTTACTGAATGTTTGTAGAACCTTGCAGAAGACAACATAGTTTGCAAAGGGATCTGTTTGGAGATCAAATTCTGCATTTCGTTATTTGCACAGGTAAATGTAAGGCCATGAATTTAAGGGCAGAATTTGACTTGCAGAAACATTATTATTCTTGATGAGTCACAAGAAAGAACTTAGCTTGACCTTTAGATCAGGTCCTGTTTGAAAGAGTAATATTTAGAGGAGCCATCTTTTCGCGTAAACCTTATGTGTGATTCTGAGCCAAGCTAAGCATAAATGTATAAAACAGTGCTAAGAATCAGAATGCAATCAGACTAGCAGAGTTTTAGACAGATAGAATAAGGGGAAACTATGACTATTGATCAGATTAATAGATTTCTTTGAAATTTGTTAGGAACCACTTCCAAGACTGTACTGTACTCATGTTTAAGTCATTGCCCTAATGCAAAGGCCCCAAACTTGACTTAATCCATTTTATATCATGCTGCTCGAATGCAGAAAAATGAAGGTATAATACAATCTGGTTTAATAACACTTCTCTCTTCCCAAATGTACTAAATTCTATAGTAAAATGTGTAATAGGAGGCTTGGCTTGGTTCCTGGACTTGTTGAGCACCATAAGAACATGATACAAATCAGCCTACGCCACAGCAAGGAAATATGTATGGTAAATATAATGATGCAGTGCATATCCTGCAAACCTCCCACAAAAAACCTGTGCCTTGAGTTGACTGAATTACCCAACATATGAAATACAGTGCTTCAGAGGTAAAGAGGGGCCAAATACCTCCACACAGTGTCTCCACTTAATCAGCAAAATAACCCTGAGACAATTCTAGTTAAAGAGCTTTGTTAAATGTGGATAATTTGGTTCATATCAACAGGAAGAGCTGTATAAGAAACTCATTAAAGGGTTGAATTGTACAAACTGTTCTTCTCAGAGCACCAGACAAGCACAGAAACTATGTGAAACCATTTCCCTCTTCCCTATCACTGTGCAAGTCTCCAGCTAAGTTTGTATAACTGTTTCAGAAAGGTACGTTATAACCTAAGATTGATATTTCTTCATATCAGGCATGAGAACTGGGTTAACATTTAAAAAAAATTGTGAAGGAAGAAAGATTCTTTTTTTTTTTTTTTTTTTTTTTGGAGGGGGGGTGAGGGGATGGAGTGGGGTGGGCAGGGGGAGTGGTGCAATTGAATCAGACACCTAAAAGATAGGTCTAAAAAACTTTTAGGAGTCTAGTGTGTGCCTTAGGTATATAAATTAAATGAATAATTGAATACTTCATAGCTTCTGCTTCCCAAGTTGAAGAAAAGGACAACAGATGCCTATTTACCACCAATTAAATTACTTAGTCATCTAGAATACTGCTGTATCATGTACTATAAGATATTTTTGGTTAGAGTGACACTGAGCAGTGTGTGCACACCTGAAATTCCTGAAACAGGTTATCCCATTTGCAAGTTTTATGAGCGACCCAATCCCAAGGCTGGGCTAAGAGAACAGCTTCTACATTTTTTGCAGATTATATTAAATTGCTGGGAGCTGTTGACCTTGTTGAGGATGAAGAGGCCTTGCAAAAAGACTTTGACAAATTATAATTTGGGCAATCACCAACAATATAAAATTTAACAGAACAACTGCCAGATTCTGCACCTGGGAAGGGGTAATCCTGGCAAAACCAAGAGGCTGGAAAGCAGCCCTGTAGAAAGGAATCTGGGGATTTTGGTCAACAGCAAGCTGAACATGAGCCAGCAGTGTGCCTTGGCAGCCAGAAGGTCCAGCCATACCCTGGGGTGCATCAGGCACAGTCCTGATGTCCAATTAAGGGAAAAGATTGTCCTGCTCTGCGCTAGAGCAGCCTCACCTTGAGCAGTGGGTGTAGTTTTGGGCACCACTGTGTAAAAAAATACATGAAACTGTCAGAGAGTGTCCAAAGGAGGGCTACAGGGATGGTGAAGGGTTGAGAGGGGAAGACATATGTGGAAAAGCTGACGTGCCTTGGTTTGTTCAGCCCAGAGCAGAGCAGGCTGAGGGGAGGCCTCACGGCGCCCTGCAGCTCCCTCACAAGGTTGAGCGGAGGGGCAGGCGCTGAGCTCTGCTCTCTGGGGACAGCAACAGGACCCGAGGGAACGGCATGGAGCTGGGACAGGGGAGGGTCGGGCTGGGGGTTAGGGAAAGGTTCTGCACCCAGAGGGTGGTCGGGCACTGGGACAGGCTCCCTGGGGCAGTGGTCATAGAATCATAGAATCGCAAAATGGTCTGGGTTGGAGGGGACCGTAAAGACCACTGAATTCCAACCCCCTGCCATGGGCAGGGACACCTTTCACCAGACCAGGTTGCCCAAAGCCCCATCCAGCTTGGCCTTGAACACTTCCAGGGATGGGGTATCCACAGCTTGTCTGAGCAACCTGTTCCAGTGCCTCGGCACCCTCACAGTAAATAATTTATTCCTTATATATAATCTAAACCTACCCTCTTTTGTTTTAAAACCATTAGTCTTTGTCCTATCAGTATTCTCACTGATAAAGAGTCCCTCCCCAGCTTTCCTGTAGTACCCCTTTAGGTACTGGAAGGCTGCTATAAGGCACCCAGCCTGCTGGCATTCAAGAAGCATTTGAACAACACTCTCAGACAAGTTTTATGTTTTGTGTGGTTCTTTGTGGACACAGGAGTTGGACCTGATGATCTTTGTGTGTCCCTTCCAATTTGGGATATTCTGTTATTTTATGATTCGACATACAGCTCAACAGTGGCAACCTAGCCACTTTAACTAAAACCACACAACTGATGAAGTTGGTTGTACTAGCCTTTTGTGTAGTAAGCCTTTATTTAGGTCAAAACACTCATTCAAGAATGGCAGTCTATTGTTCAGCAATGCTCTGGTTGTATTGCAAAGCTCCCATGAAATCAGAATTTGTGATGTCACTATCCACCAAAATGCAAATTAATTTTCTTCTAAATGTATTAGCATTTCCAAGGGTTGTAATAACAATAGTTATCAATAGTAAGAGTAATAGTTATAATAATAGTTATAGTTATCAATAGCAATAAGTTATTTATGGACATTTTCATAATCCATATATATTATACCACTGAACCTAGGACTCTCAATTTGCATAAAAGCTCTCACCCCTACAGTATTACAAAAAATGTGGTGCTACCAGGATCTCTCCCTGTCCTTTAAAAGAATAAAACTAAGCAGCTTCCCACACCAAATGTAACAATTTAAATCAAGGATGGGTTTGTGACTGTTACACACATTCTCCAGCAAGCTTCTAATTTGATGCTGTAGACAGTCCCTACATCTAGAAGGAAGGTGGCCATTAAGATATCTTCATCCATCTCTGCTCCTGACTGCTAGTGAAGATGTCCTGTTCTATAGACTGGCTTCTGTGAATGCTATTATCAAGTGTGCAATTCATAGAATAGCTGTTTTGCCATACTCTGCAATTCCAAAATTTTGTGTCTGATTGCTCTTATTAAGAAACTTCAACAATTGGGTAATTTTTAAGTCAATAAATTAGGGCACCAGCAGTCACCAATTACTTTTTCTTTGGTGACCATTTCTAGGTAAGCAGGATCCTCTGGATTGGTGGAGCCCATTAGCTGTGTTGAGGTGGATCTGGAGAAACACACATAAACTTATCTAAAAGATCTGAACCTCTGACCTTAAATACAGATTTGAAGTTCTTTTGAGAACAAATGAGCACTAGAAAAGTGCTTATTTATAATTCAGCTGAAAATAAGAAGACAAGGTCAGGACAATGAATAGTTAGAAGAAAACACTGACATTTCTTAAACAAGAAAATAATGGGACTGGTTACAGCGTAGGTACATTTTCAGCAGTCCAAGGAATATGTGAATACCTTATTAATGCATCAAAGAATATATGATATTCATCTAAAGCCATTAAATGTTCTGTTTAAAAGAACACCTCATAATATATTCCTTTTCAGGAGTAACTGTTGAGAGCCTAAACATTCCGTTCTGTGGGGCTACTATGCTTAATTCTTTAAATATGTTTTAGACGAGCTATGATTCTGCTGAAAATGTGAACTCAGCTGTGGGTGGTAAATGGTAGAGGTATTTTCAGTTTATTTGAAATATTTGACACTTTTTGTTTGCCTTGGTCTTCAACCCCCCATAAGTGAGTGAAATGGATGATCTTAGGGTTACTGACTCATATTTCCTGTCCTCATGATAATAAAACATAGTAAGAACAAATATGGAGAAATTAAGAAACAACTTGGGACCAATTATAAGTTGGGGTGTATTCAAGAAAAACAGCGATGTTCAAAAATAAATACTTTTATTTCATTTCAGAGTCTGACTGCAGGGTGATATTGAGTGAATTCTTTCTGCTTAAACTTAGCAGCCAATGGGAAGGCAGCAGCTGGAATATTTTAAAGTAAATACTTTTAAAGAAATACAGACTCTTTCATACTTGGGAAAAAAAAAAAAGCATACGTGAGAGTGGGCAAAAGACAAGAAATTGAATTGTTATGTGAATTATTTAGCCCTCACTATAAGCCTTATTTTCCTACAGAAAGACGGAGCACAATTCAAGACATAAGACAGAATTCATTGTAGGCATTTGCTGAACATCTCATAAGGGATGGCAGCACAGGCACATTACGTAGGTGTGCATATTGCTTTTCTGGTTCTGCTGCTGATAGACCAACAACAGGCATCTAGCATTGACTTCTCATCAAAGCTTGCAAGGTGTTCTACCTCATTTGATGTGTTCTGGTAGAGCCAGTCTAGACTCTGTTTTGACCACCTATATTTATTTCCCTACACTGTGGGAGGGCAAAAGATGGAACACTGGATGGGGGTTGCTTCCAAATCCTCCTTTTCTAGGGAAACTCCTATATACACTTATTAGCTGATGCTTATGTTAATTGGTGTTGAAGCAGAGTAAGCACACAGCTAGCCAAACCCTACTGCTTTCTTCCTACAACCTTTTCTTTGAAGCTGGGTTGACCTGATTTTTGTTCTGCTGTGCTTTCTTACTGTTGCATTTAGCATTTGTCAATAAAATATTTGTCTACAATAAAATCATAAAAATGTTGGCTGGAAGAAACTGGAGGTCAACTAGCATGATATCCCACTTGGAGCAGGATTTTCACTAACACTAGATCAAATCAGCCAGAGATCTATATGTATAAGTGCTGAAAACCTCACAGGATGGAGAGTCCACCTCCTCTTTGGGTGAACTCTTGCAATACCACACTGCCCCTATAGTGAAGTTTTTCTAAGATCCAGTTTGAACAATATTTTGTCATATGCATCTATAAGGAAGAGTTCAGCTCCATTGTCTCTGTAATTACCCTTCAAAGAATTGTGGGCTGTTATGACAGAAAGTTTGTATCTTTGTTTTGGAGATCAAAATGAACAAAAAACTTTTTCCTGCTGGAATAGCAAATGAAAAAAAGTACTTGCAGGTCCCTTTGACGTTTTGCCATAGGCCACATCTCCAAGAGGGACTGCTTCACCTGTGTTTTAAGCTTAGTGTAGCAAGAAAATATGACTTGTAGTGAAATATTCTGCAATATAGTCCCAGGCATGAAGATTTGTTTTTTGCTTTCTATTGCATACATAGCTCCAAAATGCTGTTTTGATACAGTTTTTGGTATTGCCACTTAGGGCAATGGAACAGAATCATATCAGTTTCTATCCCACTGAGCATAAATATATTGACTTTCATCCCAAACTGCAGAGACTATAATTTCTCCTAACACTTTAGAGAAAGGGGTGTTTGTTAAAACACTGGGTGATGAGAGAATCCCAGCTTGAGGTGAAAGGTTCTGTTTTGGTTCCAGCTGCATGTATGCTGTTTATGTGTGCGCATTTTCAAATGAATTATCTTTAAGAAGGCATATTAAGGGCTGTAAGACATTATTGCAGTAGGACCCATATACTGAATAGCAATAATGTGTACTCCAGGAAACTGTCATCTCTTCTTTACAAATCCATTAGACAGAGTCCATCTGCTAACACTGGCTCCTCAAAGATGTAAAGGAACAGTTGACTCACTGAATGAGCTATCCAACAAACCCCTAGTTGCACACACTGAGTACAGCAGACATCCTTCTGGGGCTAACTATAAACTCTATATCTTGTGAACTGTGATATTTGCATTATGTTTTTTTCTGCTGCTCCCTCAAACAGTTTCTCATGTGCTCTTCACCAAACAATGTCTGTTACCCAGAAGTTATGATCCTGCAAATAGATAAAAACATACTGAGAGTTGATTCACATAAAGCTTTTTATGACAATAATGAAGGCACATGACAAAATGGCTTTTTCTACTTCATCTCTAAACCATTTTTTCCCAGTTTTAGTGGGAGAGAATTCAGCAACTGTCAAAAGAAGCAGACAGAATCCTTAGTGCCAAAGTGAAGTGCCTGTGTTCTCAAGATCTTAACACTCCTAAAGGGGGATGTGGAATAAGTCTTCTGGAGATGTCAGCAAGACCACAAATAGCTTGAGAAGAATTAAGTAAATTTTTAAAGTAATGGACTACAAGGCAGCCTGTGGGAAGACCCCCAGTACACATGGAATATGTGTTTGGCTTATACCAAGAAACCTTGCAGCTGTGTTTTTAATATAAGCTGAAGTCTGGAATATAACAAGATTTAGTTAGATGGCATGTATAATGGAATGATAGCATCTATACCATAAATTATACCATTAATTCAGCATACCTAGCTGCATTAGAAAATATTTTTGTCACTGCACTTAATGCTTTGTCAGTAACATATATCTAAACTCACAATTTATATCTACATTATTGGAAAAGGCTGATCTGAAACAAGCAGAATCAAATACAAATGTGAACTAAAATCACCTGTAATTTAAATCTCTGATTCTTAATTTTCAAGAAATATGTAGATTTGAAATTACATTATAAAGGCTGTATATAATCAATATAGTTAGTACAAAGTGTCGTATTTGATTCTTGTCTTCAGGCACAACTAACACAGGAGAGAATTTCAAGTTTGGCAACCAAGTGTCCTCTATTCATACCCATAGGCCCCAGGAGGATAATTCTTAGACCTACAAACTGTCTCGTGCAGCCTCTTTTTTTTTTTTTTTTTTTTTTTTTTTTTTTTTTTTTTTTTTTTTTCCCTGAAAGAATATCCAATTACTTAGTGCTGTGCTGGGAGTACCTGGGGAAATAGTAAAAGGAAATACAACTGAGAGCCACTGTGGTTTGAGTCCTCTCCAGATACTTTGAAAATATTTTGGCAAAAACAAGATTTTAAGTAAAACTGTTTCCTTTGGTAACATACCCAGAACTGCAGGTTTTACATTTTTGTACTTAGTATGGAGGGCCAAAAAAAAAAAAAAAAAAAAAAAATCAGAAGGTTGTACACGTGGTAGTAATATTGGTGGAGAAGAAAGAGAGAGCAATGGGGGGAAATTTGAACAGGATGCAAGAAAAAAAAAAAGACATGGAGAGAACATATTAAAAATATCTATCTTTTGCTGGGTAAACTGGGTAAACTAACTAACTACACAGTTCTGCAAGACGAAAAATTTCTTTGGGTACCTTAGACAGTAGTAGTGACAGGAGAAGCACGATGGTTTGTTCATCAAAGGATGACTGTGATGAAAGGGGAGAACTAAACCATGATTTCTTTTTTTCTCTGTTTTGTTATCAGGCAGTGTCAATGAATTTTTAATGTCTCTTGAAATGACAATGATAAGCAGGATTTCTTTTAATTACAGGAGATTCCTTAGACTACTTCTGATTTCTTTTTCTCTCTGAAGATTTTAGTGAGAGGAGAAAGAAGTGCCATGAAAAGCTTTCTAAATGCATTGTTCATACAGAATTCTCTAGGTACCTAAGTAATTGGGAGCCCTATGAATATTTAAATGAAGGAAATGAAACATTAATACCTTTATCTTTCAGGACAGCTTTTTCTGCTTTTTGTTTAGCTGTCAGTGATTACAAACTAGCAGGTTGCATGCTTGAATTCTCACTCCCTCATGTTTATGGTTTCATTGCTGTCATGCTCTGTAGTTATAAATAACATAAATGTTGGCACTCAAGAAAACAGTGCTGTCATTGGTCACCATCAGTTAATTAGCATTTTTGTTCAACTTGTGAGAGTTTGTTTTTTTCAAGTCTGAATTACTGTTTTTCTCCAGAAGTGCTCACCTTACTGGGGCTTGTCACCCCTTCCCTGTTTTGAATGGAAATATCACAGGTTAACCATCATAGTCTTTCAATAGGATGTTTTTCCTATCCTAAAGCCACTTTTTTTGGGGAAGAATTCATAAAGCCCATTGTTTAAAAATAACTGTAGGATAATAGAAGTCAACTTCAATGGGATTATACAAGTGCTCCTAAACTGTTGCAAACTAGTGATGACACATGGTACAGAGAGAAGTTATAGAGCACGTGAGGTATGAATTCAGAAGTATTCAGAAGACAGGCCTGCAAATCTCTCTTTCTCTCTCTCTCTCTCTCTCTCTCTCTCTCTCTCTCACACACACACACACACACACACACACAAAGGAGAAAATTATATGTTGAGTACATGCAGATGAGAGTTGAAGGGGATTGAGGACACTTGGGAAGTAAGTATTGGAAAAGATTGTGTTTAACATTGTCTACACATGAGGCAGGAGGAGTACACTGATGCAAAGCTCTAAAGGATAGCTATGCAGCTGAACGTTGGTATTTGAGAAGAAAGGCATATGGACATAATTCTTTAATGAATGTACCTGAACTCATAACTCTGATTTTATTTTGAACAAACAATTTGGATGGATTCTTATTTAGTTGAGCCAGACATAACTAATATGAAATGAAATGTAAGAGTCTCTCTTTGGGAGGAGGAAAAATCTACTAACATGAAACAATATATAAGGTCCAGTAACTGGCAACTTGCCTCTTCCTGTACCATGCTAAATCTTTTTTCTTAGAGGCTGAGTTTCATTGTTCTCTGTACCTCGTTGAATTCCTTAGTTATTACATACTGAGATCTAGAAGGTTTAACCATGTCCATGTGGCCTGTTTGTGACCATTCTTTGTTGTGCCATGTTTATCAAAATCTGTTTCCACAATTTGACCCTCTTCAACTTGGAAGAATAGTGTTTTCTGCTTTTCTTTTGTTTACAGCTTGTTTGCCCAGGAAACCTGAACTTGTCAGGCACAGACAGTGTTCAAGGAGATAATAACCTCACATAAGTGACAGTACGCTAACATCTAATGGAGCCATCCCAGTGAAAAGTCCAGACTGCTGTTTTGGTAGTCAGTGAAAGGAAGGAGGCTAATAATGTAGCTGTTCCTTGAAAGCTATATTGAGTGAAACTGTATGTACACCTTCTTTTTTTTTTTTTTTCTAGAATTTAAATCTTCTTTTATGTAGCTGTCTTTCAGAAAGAAAATAGTCTGGAATTTAGAGCTACATTTCTGCTTTCCATTTCACATCTTTTTAGATAGGGAATGATCTGTCAGTTCTACAACTGGAGACTGCAACTCTGGCCATGAAACTAATTGGCTCTAAATGATATGCTGAAGACACGGGGAAATAGCCCTATCAGGAGTGTATCCCCTCTCTCGGAATAGAAACAAGCAGCACAAGTAACTTTCTTCTCAGCCCCATACACTGACATAATGTGCAAATCTGCATTTGGATTCCTTAAGTAAAAAAAATGGATGGTGCTTAAAGAGAGATCTTAATGCACTAGCAACTATCTGAGATGCTTAGATGTGGACTGAGACAAGTAAATATTCTTAACAACAAGTGCTTGGAGGAAGATAAATGTGGCAATTTAGTAGAACAATTTAGTGAAGAGCCTTAATTCAACCGGAGAATAGTTAATTTGTGAGAAAATACTGTGTTTTCACATATCCAGTACATTTGGGTCAGTTGTTCCATAAATGATGAATGTGTTCCATTTAAGTGTTATGCCAAGAAGCTTTAATTTCTACACTTAATTCTTTCAGGATCTGAAGCCAATTTTTAATGTTCATGTACTGTCTTTGAAAACAAAAGCTTTGATGGAGAAATTCCCTGGATTATTTTAGCAGTGGTCTGTTCTAGTGGTTCACAGCATGCCATGAAGAACTGAATGGATTTTTTTCTGAAATTTCTTGAAGATCAATTTTTCAGTAATTTGAATAACTATTCTTAAATTGACTGAGACTTCAAGCTGTTATTATTGTAGCTTGGAGTAACTCTCTTTCTGTAGCTGTCATAAAGGATCTTATAGTGATTATTTAGAGAGATAAACAACATGTCCGTTCAGACTTTGGGCTGTACTGAAGACTGGATTCTTTTTTTCACAATGGCACTAAACTTTAAAAGTGTGTGTCATGTTAGTAAAAGATCATAGCAGTCACAGCACACAGTATGTTATTTTCAGCTTACTACCAGACAGAGCATTCACTATATCTGTTCTCTTCTCCAGAGAAGTTTACTCACTTATTGCCATGATTTTTTTTTTTCTGTCATTTTTTCTTTTTCTCTTTCCATTTTCTTATCAAAAAGATAAGATCACATCTTACTCACTGATCACTGGAATTGTTGAGCCCATGATTCACCTCTGTATATACACACTTACGTGTATGAAGTTGTGATTTTGCATTCCATATTATGTAAAATGACCTCAACCATTGTAAATCTTTAAATCACAAGAGATTTGAACGCTAGTTCTGTTGAATCTATTCAGTGTAAGGCAATACTCTAAGATCAGTGACCTTCAGCTCCCACAGGCTGGCAGGTATTCTGCTTCAGTGTAAACCTGAACTTACATTCACTCTCAGACGTCTTTTTAACCCTATATAACAAGGAAACAAAGGAATGCATTTGATTCCATACTACCCCCTTTTCCTTTTTTTTTTTTTTTGCTTTTTACCTTTTCTGTTTACTCCTCTTCTGCTTGTGTTCATTGTCTCTATCATCTACATTTCCCTTTCCTTTCTCTGCCTTCTCTTTCCCATGAGACAGCCTCTGATCCTGCCAGTCTCCACCATGTAAGGAATGATAATCTTATACACTGAGCATCAGAAGTGAAACAATTCAGACGAAGTCAAGTCCCCTTCAGTTTGCAGCCTTCCTGTGGCATACCTCAATCTCTGACAGTGATCGGTGACTATCATTTAAGCCTTTACCAAGAACAACCAGGATTGTGTTGACATCCCAATTCATGTGTGGCATTGACACTAGTTGCAAGTTAATTCTGTATATATTGCTTGCAGCTGCTGAAAGTTTGATAGAGCAGGAGCATACTACCTGAAGATAAAAAGAAGTATCTATTATACTCTTGAAGATGTAGTCTGCATGCATCTTTGCTTCCTAACCTCGATCCCTTCATGCTGTAGTCCAAATGACTCTGATTAGATTGTGGGCTTAGAGGTAAGGAAGGCATGGAATGACACTTAAGCATAGGTACAGTCACTGTGTGCAGGATTGGTGCATTGGAGCAGGTGTTAAGAAGACTAATTCTACCACTAGAAGAAAAAAAATCTCTGTGGTGTGTATTTGATAAACTATCATTTATACATGGGGACTACAAATCTCTTTTATTAATTAGTATCTTTCATTCTCTCAGTCAGCTTACAGAAGGCCAACTAACATTTTGAGGGAAAGACATTAGCATTTTCATTCCAATTTAATATTTCTGCCTTGCTTTTTTTTTTTTTTTTTCTTTTGACATAAGAGTGCATTAAGGTAATGTGGGGATTTACAGCCACTCATTATGTGTGTGTGTGTGTTTTTTTCTTTTTGTGTTAACTCAGTTTTTCCCTATTTTTTTTTTAAATGTGCTTCTCCTGAATTAGAATTTCATCTATTATTTTAATTCATAAATAACATATACCTATTTGAGACAAAGATGTCGTCATTAATGTTCTTTCATTTTTTAGAAGTTTATATTAAAAAAAAATCTTGTTATGCATTTTAAAGTAACCTAGACAAACAAGATTCTTTGAATTTCTTTCAAATTCACTTGGAAATGGACATAGATTAGCAGGTGTGATGAAAAATGTTAGGCATCCTTTTGCAGCATACAGGTCAAAAGCAGGTTTTTATCAGAGGCAAGATAGAGGGAAAAGCTGACACAGAGACATCTACCGGTAAAGTGAGAGAGTAGTGTTGAATATAAGCACTCATTTAGCCTTCCTGGGAGGCTTTTTTCATCGAACCGAGCATTTACATCTTCATAAATGTATTTGATTTGATTCACAGTGCTCTTATCTCCCTTATTATCTCTTATTATGCTGAAAACAAAATATTAAAACATTAAGAAGTCATATGAAAATCAAACCAGTCTTCACTCCAACATGCCATCTTTGAGTAACTTTTTTGGTATCTTCTTAAAATAACAATTAAAATAAATAGATTTTTCTGCAAGAGTTTAATGTTAATTACTTGGGTAATTCCAAACCAAAAAGAACAGTCCCAAAGTAAATGAATAATTTTTCGTGTTGAAGCAGATGAACCCCTGGCTCAATTTCCTTGGTGAACTCGGATGGAAGATATAGTTTTCCTAGTCACCCACACAAACACACTTTTAATTATACCAAGAAAAAAAGCTGGAATCTCCTTCAGTCTTCAAAGCACAGAAATAAAATGGTTTATGGTGGAAACACTGTCTCCTTGGGGACTTTATAGGTAGCAGTCCACAGCTAGGACCAGTTTTATGAACAAAATGAATGTCATTTATGAAAAACCTAAGGTGAATACTAATAAGTATCAGAAAATTAAGACCGATGAATGAGTCAATGGACTTCATGGCTACAGAAGAGTAGTGCTGTCATAGCTTGAAACTTGTTTGCTGTGACTCAGACTGAAAAGGAAGTTTTTCAGACTAGGTACAGATTTGTTTTAAGGGGTGGCACGTTCATTAATCTGAGTCATACTGAGCCTGTGGTTGGGTAGAGTCCCTCTTGTTATGCTAAAAAAAAAAAAAAAGATTTTTCTATTGATCAAATAATATAAATTTGAATTTCTCATTTTTACAGCACAGAAAACAGAATTTAAGATAACTGCGGCACTATGCTACCAGATTTTCATCTTATCTATCAAAGCCCAAATGGGGAATGCACTGTGTTACTCTTAGGATGGGCTGGGGAACTAGGATATCTGCCAGAGTTGCGGTTTATGGATTTACTCCACACTTTTTGTTCTCCAGCTACTTTAAATCTACTTACGTCAGATCAAGAAAAAAATGCAAATCCAAGCATTCACCTTTGGCATTCAAAATAGCCAGTGTAGATGAATGCTCTTTAAAGACACAGGTGAAGAAATGGAAGAAAAATCTATAGTTGAGGTAGAAAATTTTTCTTCACAGGGACTTTTCTTCCAGCATCTGGCTGGCTTGTTCTCGCCTGACCATCTGGTAGTTACCACAGAATTGAACTTGGCAAGGGATGCAAAGAGTCTCAGGAAAGGGTTCTATAGGTACATAGTTTAGAAAAGTGAGGCCAAGGATGGTGTCCACTCTCTGATATACAAGAAAGGAGTAAGAGGGAGTAAGAATTGGTAACAACAGGCATGGAGAAGGCTGAGGTACTCAGCAAGTTCTTTGCCTCAGCCTTCACTGCCAGTCAGGCTTCCCACATCTCTCATTTCTCTGAACCTGTAGGCAAGGGCTGAAGGAACTAGGTCCCTCCCACTCTAAGCAAAGAGAAAACTTGAGACCACCTGATGAAACTGAACAGGTACACGTCTACGGGGACCAATGGTCTGCATCCCAGAGTCCTGAGAGAACGGGCTGTGAAGTTGCCAAGCCTCTCTCCATCACATTTGAAAAGTCGTGACAGTCCCGTGAAGTCCCTGGTGACTGGAAAAAGGGAAACATCACTCTTGTTTTTAAATAGGCTACAAAGAAAGACCCGGAGAACTACAGACTGGTGAGCCTCACCTCTGAGCCTGGGAAAATCATGGAACAGATTCTTCTGGAAGCAATGCCAAGGCACATGTAGGACAAGGAGGTGATCCAAGACAGCCAACTCAGCTTCACCAAAGACAATCGTGCCTGACCAATCTGGTGGCCTTCTGTGATGGAGTAACTGCATCAGTCAAGAAGGGAAGACCAACCGATATCATCTACCTGGATGTCTGCAAGGCCTTTGACACTCTCCCACACAACATCTGTATCTCTATGTTGAAAAGAGATGGATTTGAATGATGGACTATTTGGTGGATGAGGAATTGTCTGAATGGCCACTGCCAGAGAGTTGGAGTCAATAGCTCTATGTCTAAGTGGAGGCTGATGATGAGCGCTGTCCCTTAGGGGTCAGTGCTGTTTAATGTCTTTATCAGTGACACAGACAGTGGGATCAAGAGCACTCTCAGCAAGTTTGCAGAGACACCAAACTTAGTGGTGCAGTCAATATGAAAGAAGGAAGAGATTCCATCCATAGGGACCTGGACAAGCTTGAGAAGTGGGCCCATGTGGACCAGAAGAGGTCCAACAAGTCCAAGTGCAAGGTGCTGCACCTGGGTCAGGGCAGTCACAGACCTGAGCACAGGATGGGAGAAGAAGTCACTGAGAGCAGCCCCGTGGAGAAAGTCTTGGGGGTTCTGGTGTATGAAAAGCTCATCATGAGCCAGCATTATGTAATCGCAGCCCTGAAGGTCAACTACATCACAGGCTGCATTGACAGAGGCATGGCCAACAGGTTGAGGGAGGTGACTGTCCCCCTTCTGCTCTGCTTTTGTGAGGCCCCTCTTTAGAGTATTGCATCCAGGTCAGGGGCCCCTATCACAAGGGCATGGCAGGGCAGTTGGTACTTGATGACCTGTAAGGTCCTTCCCTCTTCTTCGTATGGAACATGCTCATTATTCTAGTCATTCTTGCCTTTGGGGTCTACTAGATCTACCCTGAAGTTTCTCCCTGATGTTCATTCTATTCCTTTGTAAGTAGAAGTTATCCTTACCAGTATGCTAACAGTGTCTTTCATTGGAACGTATATTCTGTATCAAGATGTGCATTTATAGTGTGCATGGTATGACAAGTTTAAAAATATAATAATAATCTTAATGGCTGTTGTTGGACATCATGCACAAGTATCCTCTTAGAGGTAAAAATATCAGATTTCCAGGCTCAAAGGTAAGAAAAAAAATTAACTTTTTTGTCACCATGATCTTTATCAACGGGATGGTTAAAAGCATCTAGGTTGTATTCCATATTAAACTGCTTCTGAAGGCAGAGAACAGCATGAGAATTCATTTCACATTCTGTAGAGCTGTTCAGCGAATCAGCTGGTGCAGAAGTTGTTATAAGGCAAGAGAGCTTCCCTTGCCTCTGCTTTTAGTATACCAAGTCACATTTGTCTGATCTCTTCATAAAGACGTCAGATGTAGGCATTGTGCAGACAGTTTTCCAAGCAACAAAAATAACTTTAAAGAAGAAAAGATAAACAAAATTTTTTGGTGCCTTTCTCAAAAGTAGTGGAGCACCTTAACACCAAAGACCAGATTCAAGAGTGTGCTGCAACTGTTCTGCACAATGCAGAATAACTGTAAACTTAGTTAACAGAGACTCACATTTCAAATGTGGGAAGTGCAATTGACCTACCTGTCTGCATTTCTGCAAATAGAATTCATACTTATCATTGTGATTTACTAATTAGATGCATCTGGCATTGTGAGTCAAGAGTAAGAAACAAAACTAACCCAAAACACTGCAGCTAGAATTGTGCCATTCCCTGGACACCTGCCCCAGGAAAAGGCACTCAACACTTCAGCAGATGACAGAATGCATCTACATGGAAAGAGGTTAGCCCAACAGAAATAGTTTTTTTTTTTTTTTTTTTTTTTCTAAGTGTCTCAAATACAAGGCAGTTAGTAGATGATTAAAGATACGTTATATCTTACAGATATATTATAAAATGGATTTTTTGTATTTCAATATATGGGGCAGGTAAACCAGAGACCCATGCCAAGATCTGAAAAACAGACTATTTTCAATGGAATTTGAATCACATTTGTTCTTGTAGGATGGTGTGTGCTTATGGTGTTTGTTGTCCAGATATTTTAGCCTGAAAAAAGTGTTATAAAGGAATAACTGTCCTCTGGTGTATAAGTCTGAAAGCTGTATCAAGTGACATTTTCTAGAGGTTAATAAGTTAACCTCTAGTTAACACCTTAATGAATTAGTGATGCAAACTTTTTGGAAATGTATATTTTTTAGTTCTCCATAAACATTAACATTTCCTTTTATAATGAATACACACAGTAAATTATTCTTTTAGAAAATTAATTTAGAGTTCAGGATTGCTCAACTGCATTTCCTGTCAATGTCATAGTTAAGTTCCAGGAAATTGCTAATAAAGGCATCAAATGACCCATGCTAACCCCAGATCATGGAATCTTAACCAAAATCATCATGCTCAAACACCCACAAAAACACTTCACCCCGCTCTGCAAATTTAGTTTTATGCTAACATAGTCTCCATCTTCACTTCCTAAACAAGGGAGAATTCCTACTCAGTATAAAATCCCCAAAGAGCCTAAAGCTGAAACTTAATCAAATGTGTATAGAGATTCATACCTGTACTTTACCTGCCAGACCAAGAGGAAACTTAAGGTCTTACAGAAAACATTTTGTAAAAAGACAGTGATTGTTGTGCCATATGAACATAACAACCTCCCTGCCCCCGATTTTTGGAAGAGTTGTTAACTTTCAAAGCTAAACTCGGTTGCCAAAATTTGAAAGAAAATTATTTAACTTTTTATTTTGCAAACTTAGTATACAAGGATGTCTGTCCTCTCTCTGTAGTTACCTATTTGGTTTTAGATATAATGTATTATATTATATTGTCATGGTTTTACTCAGGTGGGCAGCCGAGCTCCACCACAACTGCTCTCTCACTCCCCCTCTCCTCAGAGAAGAAGGGGGAGAAAACACAACTCACAGAACTCGAGGTTTGAGATGAGAAAGTTTTAATTAAAGGGAAAGGGAATGGGAAGGAAGAAACAAAATAAACAATAAGTCTGCGTGGAAACATAGAGAGGAGGGAAAAAAAAATATTCTCTACTTCCCATCAATGAGCAATGTTCAGACACATCCTGGGAAGCAGGGCCTCAAAATGCATAGTGGTTGTTCAGGAGGAACAGCCCCCTCCCCCATGAGAGCCCCCCTTTTTATTGCTGAGTGTGACATCAGGTGTTATGGAATATCCCTTTGGTTGGTTTAGGTCAGCTGCCCTGGCACTGTCTCCTCCCCATCACTTGCCCACCCCCAGCCTGCTGGCTCTTGGGGGCTTGGAAGGAGTCCTGATGCTGTGCCAGCACTACGCAGCAATAGACACAACACTGGGGAGATATCAGTGCTGTTCCAGCTACGAGTGCAGAGCACAGCACTGTGTGGGCTGCTGCAGGGAAAATGTGACTCCAGTCCAGACAGACCCAACACATGTATCTCGATATCTTTATCTATTTATCATTATCCATTTTAGTTTTCAAGAAACAGTAACTCAGGGATTTAGCTAAACAACTAATTGTCTGTTACAACTCAGAGATGGCTTGTTTTTGGCCTACAAGCTTGTAAGCAGAGATGAATTTATTATGATGAGAGTGTAAGAATGACCTGTATAGGCCAACCTTCTCTTCAGTCTACTCTAGTTTTCAGAAGCTTGTGACTATGAACTTTTTGAGTTGAAGACTGTATCAATGAAGTTATTGGCTACTAATTTATTTATCTTTTCATTCCTTAATTGACAAGGGATTCTAACATTTAAACAAAATGGTGTAAGCTCTTTTTCTGACTTTTCATCTTTGTAATTATTAGTCAATTCACAGAAACAGAATCATTGAGGTTGGAAGGGACCTCTGGAGGTCATATAATCCAACTTGCTGGTTCAAAGCAGAGTCAACTAGAGGAGATTACACAGGACTGTGTCTGGTAGGGTTTGAATATCTCTGATGATGGAGACTTAACAACATCTTTGGGCAACCTGTTCTAGTGTTTAGCCACACTCAAAGTGAAAAAAAAAATAAAATAATTTTTTTTTTTTTTTTTTTGCATGTTCAGGCAGAGATTCATGTGTTTCATTTTGTGCCTATTGCCTTTTGTCCTGTCACTGGACACCACTGAGAAAAATGTAGCTGCAACTTATTTATTCCTCCCAGTCAGGAATTTATGTACATTGACAAAATCCATCTGAACCTTCTCTAACCCAGGCTGGACAACCCCAGCCCTTTCAACCTCTTATACAATAGATATTCTAGTCCCTTAAACAGCTTTATGGCTGGTCTTTCACCATCTCTGTGTGTTTCTTTTTGGGGGAAGCCCAGAAGTGGGCTCAGCACTCCAGACATGCTTTCACCACAGTTGAGTAGAGGGGAAGGATAACTTCCTGCAACTGTCTGGCAAGAGGGACACAGTACAAGACGGACATAGTCCCAGTACAAGAGGGACATAGAACTACTGGAGAAAGTCCAGAGAAAGGTTACTAAGGTGATTAGAGGACTGGAGTAACTGTTGTAGCACAGGCTGAGAGAGCAGGGCCTGTTTAGCCTGGAAAAGAGAGGTCTGAGGGGTGACCTCATTAATGTGTATAAATATCTCATGGGAGGGTGTTGAGATGATGGAGCTGGTCTCTCTTCAGTTGTGCCCAGTAACAGAACAAAACACAAGGGACACAAACTGAAGCACAGGAGGTTCCAGTTGAATATGGGAGGGCACTTCTTTACTGTGAGGGTGACGGAGCACTGGAACAGGTTGCCTAGGGAGGAACTGGAGTCTCTGTCTGTGGAGATACTCAAAACCCACCTGGATGCCATCCTGCACAATGTGCTCTAGGTGATCCTGCTCAGCAGGGGGGTTGGACGAGATGATCTTCAGAAGTCCCTTCCAACCTTGGCCATTCTGTGATTCTGTGAGGTTCTTCCTAATGTAGGATGCTGTTGGTCTTCATTGCTGTAAATGTTCATTGATGGTTCCTGTTCAACTTGTTGTCCACCAGGATGCCCAAGTCCTTCCCTACATACCTGCTTTCAAGACAGTTAGCCTACAGCCTGTACTGATTTATGTTACCCCTTCCCTGATGCATGGCTTTGCACTTCTCTTAGTTGAACTTCATAAGATTCCTGTCAGCCCTTTTCTCCAACCTGTTGAGGTCCCTCTGAATGGTGACACAACCCTCTGGACACCAGCCACTCCTTCCACTTTTGTATTTCTGTGCATATCTGCTGAGGGTGCAGTCTGTCCTATTGTCCAAGTCTGTAAGAAGGATGTTAAATGGTAACAATCTTGGGATACACCACTGATCACTGGCTTCCAGTTGGATTTCATGCTGCTGATTGTAACTTTCTGAGCCTGACAGTCCAGCTAATTTTCAGGCCAGCTCACTCTCCGCTTATCTAGCCCGTTCTATCTTAGATTCACTATGAGGTTGTTATGGTAGAGAGTGCCAAAAGCCTTGCTAAAGTTGTAACACACAACATTTGCTGTGCTCCCTCCATCAGGCTAGTCTTCCCATTATATGTTGATCAAGCACAATTTTCTCTTCACAAATTCATGCTGATATCTGCCAGTCACCTTCTTATCCTTTATATACTTCAAAATGGTTTCCAGGATTATTTGCTCCTTCACTTTCCCAGGGACTGAGTTGAGTCTGGCCAGCCTGTGTGCTCTCCAGACCTTTCTTCTTGCCCTTCATGATGACAGTTGACATTTTCTTTCTTCTCTTTCTAAGGAACCTCCCCTGATCACCACATGTTTTCAAAAGTCATTAAGAGTGGTCTTACAGTGACTTTGACCACCTGAGAAACTCAGTGAAGTTAGAGATGATCTCACCTGCCAGACAAGAAGTCTGATGAGAAGAAATTGATGCTGTTATTTGGGCAGCAGCGTTTTGGAAGTATGGAAAGCCTATGTAATCCTGGATGCAGCTCAAAAGCGTGGCTGATACTATCACTTTGGAAAACCTCTCAGGGAACTATGGTTCAGCTACCAGAAACGTTGCCTCTATCTCACTCCTTCTCAGTTTCTACTAGAAATGGCATAGATGCTCTGTGGACCAAGAGAGAAGTGTGTAAAGGTACAAACTGGAAATCAGGATACCATGCTATCCATGGTCAGCCAGCTATTTCCCAGTTGGATTCTTTCCACATGTTACTGCTGCTTAGCTACTACACAATATCTGGCCATGTGAACAGTTTTAATAGAAATGAATCTGGTTTATTTTGTAATAGTATGGGCAAAGGCGTGCTTACTCCATTTCAACTAAACATTGGAGTCATGGGAGAATGGCATCTCATCTTTCACAAGTGAACTGTGTGACTAACCCACCCCTGAGCCCTGATTCTCTCAGGATACAACATAAGAAAAATCATTTCACAAGTTTTTGCACAATATTTTTAAATACAGAGTGACTGGAAATTTTGTTCTTCACCACCATTAAGAAGAAAAAAAGACAGAAAAAGGAGTTAGAAGCTGTGAAATTCAGAGCCTGGAGCATTTTCTGTGAAGGTGGAAAACTACTGACTTGTCAGCATTATTCCATTGACTGGTTATGTCACAAATTACAGCAGGACTGTGGGGATCTTCTCTGAAGAAATCTGTGATCTCTGAACAAAATTTACCCTTCCCATGCTGATTTGTGGCATGGTATAAATTATAGCCTTACCAAGAAATCATGTGATCCTATTGCTTTGACCTTTTTCTTTTTTCTTTTCTCTTCCATTTTTCTTTTTTCTCCTTTCAGCAGCTGCTGACTGTTGTGTTTTCATATTAATTGTAACACTTCTGATATGAGGCTCCATTATTGCTCACAGATGTTTGTGAGGGTGTCATCTTAGACTCTAAGAAAGACTTTCTGATGAGAAAACAAACTTATTTTAATGTGCAATCTCTACTTTTATAGACATGTCCTGGAGCAAGATTTGATAACAGATGCTTTGAAAAGTCACAGGAATCTAGTCTTCTGTACCACGTTTAATGACTTCAAGCTTATTTTTAAAAACAGAAATAAAGTAGTGTTAAAGCTATCATTTAGCAAAAAGTAATTCAGATGAAAGGCAATTGTCTTTCAAGATTCCTTAGACTTAAAACTTATTGATCCAGGTTAATGCTGTATATTGAAATGGACATACGATAAACTTATTTTCTTAACTGTAGTTTCCATCTCCCTCTTTTCTGTCTTCATTCTTTCCCCTTGAAAGTAGAAGACAAAACTCCAGAGGAGTCTATACTGTCTGTGGCAGCAGAGTAATCCATGACTGAATATCACAAGTCTCTTTATGAGCTGGAGTTGCTCCATTAGCAACAGATGATGTTGGGCATACTTTTGATTACTTACTGGAGAAGCAGCCCAGCAGCTGTGTAAAACCTTGCAGCCCTGAACAGAAGCTCAGACACAAAACCTGGGTTTCCCAGTTGTGGTGTAATTGCCTGAAGTAACGAGGAAAATAAAACTAACATTCACATTTTTAAGGAAAAGGTATAGCATTGAAGAGGCTTTCAGGGTAGGGCATAGCTGCATTACCTGAGCGTTCTCTAGGCTCCCAACCTTAGATGCTATCGCAATGGGGAAACTTGGTGTGCTAGCCCTAAGGAACAGCACGGAGCGGAGAGTGGAGTGGAGACACCACGGCTAGGCTCTGTAACCAGGTGGGGACTCTATTGCTCTTGTGCACACTGAGACCGATAAGCTGCACTTTTTGCCACCCTGAGCCAAAGACCTGTGATGTTTTGACAAATACTGTACCTTAGCGTGCTTTTTGCCCATTATAATATCATTATAATACCAAAACACACCTCCATCCCAAAAGCTACCCGCCTCCAAGGTGCTACCACCCCTCACTGAGCATGCGCTCTGAATTTCTCAGAGCCTATTACTTTAAACGGAGACGGGAAAACTTTACACCAATCATAACTAAGATATGCTTGACTAGAGCCACTCAAGCTCCACCTAGAAGATAGAAAATAATATAAATTGGCCCAAGAGAGAGGGGATGTCAGGGAAGATACCACCGTCAGGGGAGATACCATCCCGAGGAAATACAATGTCCTCAGGACCTTCTGACTCCTGGGATCAGTTGACAGGCTGAGCCTCTCTTCCCTCCCCATTGGGACGACTTTGGGTGAGATCTGAATACTTGCTTAGAAATCTCTGTAGAGTCTTTGATCCTTTTAACGTGTTTATTTCTAGGCTGAGCACCTGTAACACCTGTAACACCTGTGTATTTCATGCATGCTAACTTGCTTTTGCAGACAGTCACTATCGCCAGCAATCCAAAAGAACCTGATTATCTGTTGCTGTAATAAACCATACTCGATTGCATTGTGATAGCTCTCATTAAAGTGCAACTAGGGTAAGGGTGGTTATCCATGATAGTTCAGTGTTCTGAATCCAACCAGACCCCCAGACTGTTAATGCGTTGTTGGTGAATGTCCGATTGGTTCAGTACCCTGAATCTGACCGGGCCCATAATGGTTAATCAGCTACACCCCTTAACGTGACACCAGTTTCTCAGTCCTGCAGATTTAGGAGTCACTGTGTTATCTCATAGAATCACAGAATCACAGAATCACTTAGGTTGGAAAAGACGTCCAAGATCATCAAGTCCAGCTGATAACCTAGCACTGCCAAGTCTACCATTAAATCATGTCCCCAAGCACCACATCTACATGTCTGTTGAAGACCTCCAGGGACAGTGACTCAACTGTTTCCCAGAGCAGCCTGTTCCAATGCTTCACAACCCTTTCAGTGAAGAAGTTTATCCTAATATCCAACCTAAACGTCCCTTGGCACAGCTTGAGTGGGCCATCCAATGGATAAGGTCCAAGTGGATAAATCTTGCAGGTCACACACAAAAAGTGGTGGTCAATGGCTTTATGTCCAAGTGGAAGCTAGTGACAAGTGGTATCCTTCAGGGGTCTGTCTTGGCACTGGTACAGTTTAATATCTTTATCAATGACACAGTAGGATCAAGTGTACCCTCAGAAAGTTTGTAGATGATACTAAGCTGAGTAGTGCAGTTGATACTGCAGAAGGAAGTGATGCCATCCAAAAGGACCTGAACGAGGTTGAGAATTGGGCCCATGTGATCCTAATGAGGTTCAACAAGTCCAAGTGCAAGGTGCTGCACTTGGTTACAGGCAATCCCAGACAAGAGTACAGACTGGGCGAAGAATTAACTGAGAGCAGCTTTTCAGTACTTAAAGAGGGTTTATGAAAAAGGTGGAGAACAACTTTTTACTCATTCAGATTATGAAAGAGCAAGGGGAAATGGTTTTAAACTAAAACAAGGGAGTTTTAGATTAGATTTTAGGAGGAGATTCTTCATTCAGAGAGTGGTGGGGCAACAGGTTGTCCAGAGAAGATGTAGATGCCCCATCCCTGGAGGTGTTCAAGGCCAGGTTGGATGAGGCCCTGGTTGACCTGATCTAGTGTGTGGCATCCCTGCCTATGGCAGGGGGATTGGAACTAGATTATCTTTAAGGTCCCTTCCAACCCAAGTCATTCTGTGATTCTATGATTGAGGCCATTTACTCTTCTTGTTCTTGAGGTCTTGCTGCTTAGGAGAAGAGACTGACCTCCTCTGAGGCACTTGTAGAAAAAAATAGTCTCCCTGAGCCTCTTTTTCTCCAAGCTAAACAGTCTCCCTGAACTGCTCCCTCAACTGCTTCTCATAGGGCTTGTGCTCCAGACCTTTCACCAGCTTCGTAGCCCTTCTCTAGACACATTCAAGCACCTCGATGTCCTTTCTGTAGTGAGGGGCCCAAAACTGAACACAATACTCGAGGTGTGGCCTCACCAGAGCAGAGTACAGAGGGACAATCACTTCCCTAGCCCTGCTGGCCACATTATTCCTGATCCAAGCCAGGATGCTGTTGACCCTCTTGGCTGCCTGAGCACACTGCTTGCTCATATTAAGCCACCTATTGATCAATACCCTCAAGCACAATCTGTTCAGTTGGCTTAAGTTTATACAGCAGGTTTCCATTAGTGTTATCAATTTAATTGTCAGTTAATTTTTCTGTATACATATACTATGTGGAACAAGAATGATTTATTCATGTTAATGTAAGAGTAAACCATGAACCATTTCATTTGCAGCGTGGTTAACTGTGGTATTCATGGCAGCTCCTCTGAATATTTTTGATGAGGTCTTGAAGTACATGTAATTCTGAAAACACATTCCCATTCATTAGGACACATATAAGACGTTAAGCCCAACACGGCAACTAGCATCTAGAAAAATTCCATAAACATTAAGCATATTTATGTCATAGCATTAAGCTTGGTCAATTTGAACCTTACTGTATTGTAGTATAAGAGGCATCTTGTTTGCTTTTATTTACCTTCTCAGTAGTAAATGTATTTTGGTTAACCACAATGGCAAACTTAGGCAAGACATTTATGTCAACAGATCCTTCTTCTCAACAAAGTAACATTCTTAGTTTCTAGGGCAGCAGACTGGATTCTGAGTAATAAGGTGTTTATAAGCCTTGTTATAAATCTGAAACCATAAACATGTCTACTTTTCTATTAAACCTGCTGCTGTGTTTGGGGCACAATAAGTTCTCTTTTAAATTTGATGGTAGCAAGCATGTTGGTTTTCCAGTTTTGATTGCTGTTGATTTAACAACTGCCAGCACCTCCTGCCAAGCTTTTGACCGAAGTCATGCTCCCTGGTGATGTCATTAACAGTGCCTAGAATTGAGAAGTTCATGGTACCTGCTGGGAAGCTGTAAAAGGTTTCATACCTCCCTTGCTGTGTTGTAGATGCATTTGGGAACAGCAGTAAGAAAGTAGTCCTTCTCCACAGCTGACCTTTAATTAGTCATTTTTTTTTTTTTGATAATAGATTCAACAAGCATTTGGGCCTGGAGAAGTTTTAATCAGGACATTTATTTGCATTTTGTAATACAGTATTTCAAACACACCTTGCATAATGTTAACAGTGAAATGAATGCTGGAATATGTCTTGCATTCTTCAGCTGCTGTAGGGTACTTGCCTCCCAGTGGGGACAACAGTGTTTTTCCCATGAGCATAGCGTATTCACACTGTCAAGTGCAGCAGGCCTTTGTTGTATCATATTCCTTTTGAATATGTTGATAGTTATATACTGAATTATTTCTTCTTTTTCTTTTTGTTTCTTTTTTTTTTTTTTTCTTCTTCTAAATGCTTCAAATACCTACGTCTCATTTATTGTGTTATTATGAAAAATGCAAGGTTATGCCCTTGTCTGTGTGCATGAATGGAGGTGGGTGTGCATGTCAGTTTTGTGTACTTTTGAGGATGCAGGAATCTGCCTAGCTGAAGCAGTGTTTAGGATCAAGATCTAATGTTGAAAGTCATATATGTACTTTCATATTCAAAGTTTACAGTATAATAAAATAAGAAACAGGAAGGAAGCATAACAATGCTTATCTCCCTCTATTATTTCTATCCTCATCTTGACATCAATGGTTAGGACACAAATTCCTGCATTTAATTAAAGGTACAGCAAAGTGACACAGCAAAGAGAATTTTGTTATTTCAGCATGTGTAAATGAAGGCTGGAAATATTCCAAGTTCCTTAATCTCAGTGGACAGCTGCAATTGCAAAACCAAAAATTAGTGTGTCCTGGAGAGGCCCCAAATTTTCTTGAGTATTTTTCTAAGAGTAAATCAAGGAACAACTTACTCCAGTAGTACATTCCATCTAAAACATAGTTAAGTGCTTCTATGGTGCTTGGAAAAAGACGCCTACACTCCCAAACTCCTGGACACTTTTCTAGTTTCTCTATAATCAGTTTGCATACTATTTCTCATGCATCAGGTTTCACAGTTTCCCTAGACAGTCTGAATATTGTTATCTGGCAATTTTAAGCACTCACTAGACTAGACATCTTACTAAAACCACTTGCAGATCGCTGTAGAAAGTTGATCAGGAGAAATTATGTTCAGAAAAAGAGCAAAGAATTAAGAGAAGAATCTGAGCTGAATGTCATATCTTCTTATTTTTTTTTTTTTATTCTGCACTGCTACAAAGGATTACCTCAGCTTGCTTTGTTTCAGCAAAGAAAAGAAGACTTCTCAGCAAAGAACAGGAGAGTAGCACATTCTTTGTGAAGTTTTTCCACTTCTGGCCCTTTTGCAGAAATTATGGAGAGTAGGGCCCTGGGCCTGCAAAGATCTTCCATTTGCAGAACATACATGAGTTTTAGGCCTTTGACCTGAAGTTTTAATGCAGGAACAGCTCCAAGGCTCTGTGCTGTCTCACCAGTCTCACAACCTCATCTTCTAGATCATGAACCTGGGTGCTTTTCCTGAAGAGAAAGTTCCCTTGGGAACAAGCAGGGTTTTGCAGCCAGCAGCTACTTCAAAGCTCTTCCAAAAGAGGACATTTGTGCTTGAAGATCTACATCAGTCACATCCCAGTTGTTCCTGCAGGACACAAGACAAAAAATTTTTTCTCATTGGGTTGGTCCTTACTAACTATTTATAAGTGAAGAACAGGAGAGTGCTCATCTGGCACAGTGCTAGTAGATTGTTTTGCAAGATCTTCTCTACTTTTGATTCATAGGCAGCATATATAGGAGGCAAAGATTGCTGATACTGAAGCACAAGCATAGGCAATCATTAAAAATAAATAAATAAAAACAGAGCAAAGAAGGTTTTGCACCTGTAGACAGCTATTACCTTTTCCTCTTCAGAGATTTTTGCACTCTCCCAAAGCATCAGATTCCTCTAACATTCCTGCACATCCCAGGCCCTTAAAGTGCCAATGTGCACAGCTGTGCTTCTCCAGGGGCAAGTGTATTGGTGAGCCTCAGGTCTTACTGAGTGCCAACATGTGACTGGTTGAGAGAGGCAAGCACACGGGTGTGTTGATGTACATAGGAGTTACTCTTGCAGTGTAGTATAATGCCTGGATTTCTCAGTGTTAGGTTTAAAAATGAAAGACCAGAGTTGAGTTCAACCAGATCAGCTAGTCCAACATTACTTTCACTCTGTTTTCAATGAAATGTTTAAAGACACAGAAGTAAGGCCCATGGTTTAATACCATGTCTTTAACTCCATGTCTATAGTATGCCATACAGTGAACAGCATGTTGCAGAAGAATTGATAAGTGACATGGCTTGGAATAGATGATGTGGAATTCCAGTAAAACAGTGCATGTGAAGGAAAAGGAAGGAAATGCATGAATCAAGGCTGGATGGCAAAAAAATATTGCAATATCCTAAGGAAATTAGTGTAGCAAGAGAAAAGAGACATGCTAAAGCACGAATCTTATAGTAAACAATAGGATGAGAGTAGAAAGAACAGCAGAAACAGAAGACACAAATTATTTTACAAAAATCTGACCGAATAGAAAGCATTCTTAAATTAACTTGTCAAACATGATAAGAAACTTAACAGGTATTTGGGCTGGGATTTCACCCAAGGCAGAAAAATGCCAGCAGCAATTCTGACTCATGTATTTGTGAGTCAATTTTTCATCAGATGGCTGCTAGAACAAGGACTATTTCACTTGAAAATGTATTTTTGTG
The DNA here is from genome assembly GCF_047663525.1 of Anas platyrhynchos. Taxonomy (NCBI): domain Eukaryota; kingdom Metazoa; phylum Chordata; class Aves; order Anseriformes; family Anatidae; genus Anas; species Anas platyrhynchos. The sequence continues at coordinate 11,649,465 of NC_092621.1, forward strand.
CTGATCTAAACAAATTGAAAACATTTTCATTTGTTTTTCATGAGCAACACAGATGTTGTTTGGCAACTTCCATACAAAGCACCATAGATAAAAACCGTAACAGCACAGCGGAAATGGATGAAGTCTATTTTTTCAGCAGAACCAAAGATTTCCAAAGCTTTATACAGTCTTTGCCAGGAAATAAGGGGAGATTAAATGAGGTTGGGGTCTCTGTGTTTGTGTAGTTTCATCCATCTCACATGGAAACAAAAGAAAAATCCCTGAAGATTTTGCTCTCATGCTGGAAACTCCAGTAGGCAGGAAAGTACATTCTTTTAAATCCACTGAACATTTTGAGTTTATTCATTTGTACTGCATATGTACTTTCCCCAGATGTAAATCAGTAATGGAAAAGCTAATATCAGAGTTTGCAATGAATGTGTAGCCTGCGTGCAAATTGTAGCACAGAAACTTCCAATTTTTGATGGCTAAAGGCTGTAATCCTTATACAAAATACTTTGTTTCCACAAAGATTTGAAGAGTGTACACATATAAATCACACCATTTGTTCACCCAGAGCATAAATTGCACATAATTAGCCACAAATTAGTTTTGGAGTGAAATGGCTTTTACTACCTTCTTTTCAACTCCCTGCCTACACATGTGTACTCTTGATAAACCTACAGACAGACAACATGGCAGTTAAACTGAGGACTATAATCATGTACTACATGGTTGAGGGCCAACCCTTTCTCAAGCCTTATCACTTGAGACCATTCAATTTCATTAACCTTAACTACATCCTCATAATATCTCACTAAATAATTCATTTAATTTTTCAGCCTCTTTGGCATTTAAGCCTTTGAATACAGACAATTAATGTTTCCCTTTAGATATCTCATAGCCAAGCTATGTATATATTAAGCTATTTTATCTTTCCTCATAAATTCAGCCCTTTAATAATTGTTCTGCTGTTCTCTGAATCATTTCCAGTTTGGCACAATCATTCTTATAGAAAGTTGCTAAAACCTGAATATATATACATTTTAGGCATGGACTCAACAGAACCATATGGCCAGGTTTCTTCACCATGACCTAATGCCCCACAGCTTGTAAATATTTTTTCTTGCTACCATATTGCACTGAAAAGTCATGTCAAATGTTTTATCTATGTCTTTTTCAAAGCTGTTTCCCGTACCTCTCCATTTCTGTCTTTCATTCTGTCTATGTTTCTTTTGTTGTCATTTGGCAGTAATTCATTCCCTGGAAGAGTTTACATTGTATTTTTCTAGTTATAACAGGAGAATGGTAGTTTAAGGTACTAGTAAAAGATTTGAGAGGTCTGAGCATATTTTCCTGCTCTATGGAAAAGTGGGCTGGTATGATACTTTTGCACTAAGTAGTGCTGTGCGCATAAGTACATTTCAGTACTGCAAAACACCTATATGTACTGATATTGGTGTTGTTTAAATGCCAGAGATAAAGTCCCTTATTTGTTGCAATGTTTTCAATTTCAGTAAATATTTGAATAGTAGTTTTTGTCCTTCACAGTGTTTACCCTTCCCAATTTATCTGTGATTTCACGGAATACACTCCTAGGTACCTGCCAAATAACTGCATATGTTTAGCATGATTCTGGATTGGTCGATACATGAAAGAAAGGGCAGGTTGACAAAAGAAAAGAAATTCCCAAATGTCTCTATAGTATTTGAACAACTGTTTCTGCAATTAAACGTTTCTGAGAAATGCAGACTCACTAGCAACTGGTTCTGTTCTTGTGCAAGGCAGTAAAATTACTCACATTGTCTCATTGCTTGCTGGTATTTACAGCTGTATCTGTTAGCCTTTAGAATGGATACAGTGGGTGGGCTGGTTGTTCCTGGTAGCAATTACCAAACCATTAATGCTGGCTTCCCAGTATATCAAATTGGAAAATGCCCCTGCTTTTTATTTAGCAGGTAAAATCCTGTCTAAATCTGTTGGCTGATATGTACAGTATGTGAGTCTGTGTATAGGGCTACGAGGCTGGGAGTTGGCTATCAGCCTTCAAAAATCGTTGTAAGGAAAAATGTCTTCTGATTTTCAGTTTTTCAGTCAGACATTCAAGCCCATCTGTAGGCAGGACCTCTAGTGACATAGGTGTCTACCTATTTCTTTAAATAAAAGCTCAGAATGGCTTATTACTGAATCAGACTCATAGAATGGTTTGGGTTGGAAGGGACCTTAAGCACCATTCAGTTCCAAACCCCTGCCATGGGCAGGGACATCTCCTACTAGATCAGGTTGCCCAAAGCCCCATCCAGCCTGGCCTTGAGCACTGTCAGGGATCCACAGTTTCTCTGAACAACTTGTGTAAGTGTCTCACCACCCTCATGCACAATTTGAAAAGTGATCTCAAAAGAAAATAATAAAATACTGCAAAACTTAAAAAAAAAAAAAGAGATAATATTGAACTCTAATAAGTCTTCTCTTTTTCAATACTGAATAATACTGAATATTAATCCTTCCCAAGATGAGTTTTGCTGCTGCATGAAGTGAATATGCAGGCTCATGTGGATTTTCTTAGGAAAAAGGCAACAATTTACTTTACTGAGGAGGGACAGACCATGCTTTCTTTTCTTTTCTTTTCTTTTCTTTTCTTTTCTTTTCTTTTCTTTTCTTTTCTTTTCTTTTCTTTTCTTTTCTTTTCTTTTCTTTTCTTTTCTTTTCTTTTCTTTTCTTTTCTTTTCTTTTCTTTTCTTTTCTTTTCTTTTCTTTTCTTTTCTTTTCTTTTCTTTTCTTTTCTTTTCTTTTCTTTTCTTTTCTTTTCTTTTCTTTTCTTTTCTTTTCTTTTCTTTTCTTTTCTTTTCTTTTCTTTTCTTTTCTTTTCTTTTCTTTTCTTTTCTTTTCTTTTTCTTTTTCTTTTCTTTTCTTTTTCTTTTTCTTTTTCTTTTTTTCATTATAAGAACCAGCTTGTTCACTGCTGAAAATTATGCATCCATGTTTTTACTAAGTAGTTCTTACTCCATAAATTGTTTGCAAAGGTTTCAGCATCAGCATCTGAAATTTGAAATGTCTGCTGCTGGTTAGTTGCAGGGCTGCGAGATATTTTTCCTGCTGTTAGACTGGGCCATTCAGCCATGAACAAGCTGCTGCATGAGTCCCAAGTGGCATATTTGAATGTAAAATATCACTGTCTTTGTTTATATCATCCAAAGTCAGCACCAGTTACTGTTTCCACAGTTGAGCCTAAGTGTTTTCTTTACCTATGTTTAGGCAAGTAAAACAATTTGCATGCATGAAATGATTTAAGTGCATCTTAATTTTCCACCTCGCCCAGCTAGCAGGCTCTGGGGAGCTGCTGCTGATTAAATGTGAGTAAAAGGTTACCTTGAGCCTCAGAGTAAGATACATGGACACACAGTTTGCTAAATGCACTTTGGGCCCCTACTCTAGTGAACTATTGATTTCCATTTTTAAGACCCTGAAAATGGATCTTGTGGTATGACGTTCATGGTAGTTATTCAGAAATGCTGGGCTTAACATGAACCTAGCTTTCAATAGCCATAAAACAGCCTTCACTAAACTTTTCAGGATGTTGCGATATTTAATGTCTGCTGGTGCATGTGTTAAAGAAACATCCTGAGGACACATTATGTGATGAATAAGAATCTGCTACTGTGTTGAAATTCAATGGAAAAATCTCTACTATATTCTTAGCAATTTTTTCTTTTATTGTCTGTGGGTTTACACTGAGAATGTCTCTGTAAGTTCTTTCAAACCAGTGTTCACTGGCACAATTGAACATGGTTTTCATTTGCTCAGAAATTTGGTTGGCAATTGTCAAATAAAGAGACTCTTACCTGCCTGAACCAATCCCTGGTTTTAACACATGGCACTGCCTGTTGCTTCATTTGGAAACATTGCAAATACTATGTTTTGTAACTGACAGCCTAATTACAGTCTAGTGATTAGAGTTTGGCATAATAGACTGCCTTTTGGATCGCTTTAGTTGTTAATGCTTTGCATGAACATTTCATAACTTAACATCATAAAATGGCAAGCTAAATTAATTCACAGGCGTGAATGGACCTGAAAAGTTTAACCTTGACCAAATTTTTCCAGCTGGCTTTCCATTCCCAGTAACTCTCTTGTTACAGTACATGCACATACTTTAAAAAACAAAACAAACAAACAAACAAACAAAAAAATCACATTATATCACTAATGCTACTGAAATACAAATGTCTGTGCACACAGTGCATGACAGTTTTTGTGTAGGCAGAAGCCTCCTCCTCCTCCTCCTCTCCTCTAGCCTTATAATGCTTTTTTGTTTCAAATTGTATAACTCTTTCGGCAGTTAGAGATGTGCCAAGAGTCCCGCTTTGGCTGGGGTGGGTTTTCTTTGTATCGGTTACGGAGGTCCCTGCCAATGTCTCAGCTCTGCTGGCTGCAGAGGGCTGATCCCTGAGCACAGCAGCACCTCTCTTGGCTGCTTGTTGCCCCTTTTGCTCGGGCCTTACTCATGGCCTCAGACGTTTAGGCCTGCTACTTCTCGCTGTTCCATGTCTTAGTGCTGCCAATGCATGCAGGAGCAGATGTAGGTGTTTGCAGAGGAGAGCAAACACAGGAGAGAGGGACAGAGCAGAGGCTGTCCCAAAACAAGAAGAGACAAACTGCCAGAGGTCCCTGTGAGTGCATGTTAGTGGAGGCAAATAGATGAAGAGTCCAGAGCAGAAAGGAAAGGAAAGGTGGATCCAGTGAAGAGAAGAGGGATATAAATCTCTTGGGATTATCAATGTTAGAGAATGGGTCCTGTGACATTTTACATGGGATGAAGGGTTTTGTCACCCAGAATGATGATTTGCTGCCAGCCCTTTAGGATGATGGTGGACTGGAGAAAACCTGTGTTAAAAATCACTTTGCAGCCAGTGTGCTCAACCCCAACATTCACCCACAAAATATTTTATTTCTGGATTATCCCACTAAAGTCAACAAGACAGGTTTTATTGAGGACATCAGCTCAGAAGCACAAGACTAGGGAGCAGAAAGGACAATGTTTGCTCAGAGCTGCTCATGAAGAAAGGCCTCTTATAACTATATCTGAATTGTTTTGCAGTACTGGAAAGCAAGGAACAGGCCTAAAATGTTCCCTCCTGTCTCTGGTATGTCCTGGTGAGTCTTGTCTCCAGGGTTTGGTGCATCAACAAAAGGATTGTCTTCTGGCTAAGTCCCTTATGACACCATTATATTACCAGCAGACCAAAGCAGAAACCATTGTCTCAGGAGATATTACTGCGTTATCTAATTAATTAATACCATAATATTAATGAGGCTGGTCACAGCTATACCATGATCATGAAGAGCTCTACGTATCTAAGTAACCACTACTTATATGAACCATGAAGGCTTGGTAGTCAGTGTTCACCCATTTAGGTGAACCTCAGTTCCACGACAGCCTGATCAGGACATTTTATCCCACCAGTTGGATATCAACAGGTTTGGAGCTGGGCCATTTGTTTGGTAGTAGGCTGATTTATGTGCAAAACCATTTATTTCTCAAACCATTGTTATTGAACTTTCAAATAATCAATGAGCTTCTAAACAAAGACTCTAGCACCCTGTGACTTTCTGACAGAACTCAAATTCAGGGAAATTATTCCACTCTCTGGCAAAACTGTGAGGTAATCATTTGGCCTTGTTGCTGCAGGAATTGGTCATCTTTTCACACAGCCCTAAGGACTTGCCAGGCTGAGCGTCTAAAGCTGAAAATACAAGAGGACTGAACAGGTAGACAGATTTTTGGCTTGCTGTTGTGTTTTCATCTTTCTCAAATGTTGTAAAATTGAAGCACCCACAGCTAAGCATCAGAACCTGAACCTTTGCCCTAGATTTTTTGGGCTGAACCTTGCTGACATCTGTCTCTAGGGAGTGTTTGTGTGGTGTAGAAATGATCCAGGCTGCCAAAACATCAAAAAGCAAACAGCAATAAAGGTTGGGTTATTTTTGTTTGTTTTGTTCAACACGCTTCATAAAGAGAGAGTTAGCTGGGTAATGAAATGATATATAAACCTGTTACATGAATTCCTACAAAAAGGAATTCCTACAAGTTTAGTTTGAAGAGGGTCTGGTAGGCAATTAAAATATTATTAAATCATGGTGATTTGGACAACTTTCCATTCTTCATGAGAATGCTAACAAATCATAAGAGTTGTGTATTTTAGCACAAATGATTAATGATAGCAGAAATGTGTTCTGTCTTCACCATTACTATTGCTCATCTTTAAATTTGGGAACAAGAAAAATGGCCTGTTCTAAATATTGCTTTTCTTATTTGTCCTGAAATCTGTCATGGACAGTAATCATGCCACTAGTCAAAACATGCTGACAGCTGGAGTGGGTCTGGCAAAGCAGAGAGTTTTTCAGATGCTGAATGGATGTGGACAAGGAACAGATTACTCCTCTATCAGGGGTAAGGAGGGAATCGGGAATGGTCCTGCAGGTCATCTCCAACCACACAGAGGCGAAGAAGGTGATCAGGAGTAGTCAGCATGGATTCACCAATGGGAAATCATGCTTGACCAATCTGATAGCCTTCTATGATGGAATGATTAGCTGAGTGGATGAGGAGAGAGCACTGAATATGGTCTACCTTGACTTCAGCAAGGCGTTTTACACTGCCTCCCATAACATCCTTGTGGGCAAGCTCAGGATGGATGAGTGGACAGTGAGGTGGATGAAACTGGTTGGACGGCAAAGCTCAGAGGATTGTGATCAGCAATGCTGAGTCTAGTTGGAAGCCTATAGCTAGTGGTATCCTCTATAGGTCTGTACTGGGTCCAGACCCGTTCAACCTATTCATCACTGACCTGGATGATGGCACAGAGAGCACCCTCAGAAAATTTGCTGATGATACAAAACTGGAAGGAGTGCTGACACACCAGAAGTCTGTGCTGCCATTCAGAGGAACCTGGATAGGCTGGAGCACTGGGTGGTGAGGAACCTCATGAAGTTCAACAAAGGTAAATGCAGGGTCCTGCACCTAGGGAGGAGTAGCCCCACGTACCAGTACAGGCTGGGGGCTGACCTGCTGGAGAACAGCTCTGCAGATAGAGACCTGGGAGTCCTGGTGGACAGCAGGCTGACCATGAGTCAACAATGTGCCCTTGTGGCCAAGAAGGCCGATGGTATACTGGGCTGCATTTGGAAGAGTTTTGCCAGAAGGTTGAGGAAGGTGATCCTCCCCCTCTACTCAGCTCTGGTGAGACCTCACCTGGAATATTGTGTCCAGTTCTGGGCTCCCCAGTACAAGAGGGACATGGAGCTACTGGACTGAGTCCAGAGGAGGGCTACCAAGATGATGAGAGGACTGGAGCATCTGTTTTAGGAGAACAGGCTGAGAGAACTGGGCCTGTTTAGCCTGGAAAGGAGAAGACTGAGGGGAGACCTCATTAATGTGTATAAATATCTGAGGGGAGGGTGTTGAGAGGATGGAGTTGGTCTCTTCTCAGTTGTGCCCAGCAACAGGATGAGAGGCAACAGACACAAACAAGCACAGGATGTTCCAGTTGAATATGGGAGGGCACTTCTTTACTGTGAGGGTGACAGAGCATTGGAACACTCAGAACCCAGAGAGGTATCTTCTCTGGAAATACTGAAAAACCCACCTGGATGCCACCCTGCACAATGTGCTCTGGGTGATCCTGCTTGGCAAGGGCATTGGACTAGATGATCTTCAGAGGTTTCTTCAACCCTGCCCATTCTGTGATTTTGTGGTTCTGTGATGATTCTATGATGACACCACCACTTCAGGTAACCAAGAGATGCTGTTTGTTTCTCCCATCCTCCTTGGACAGCCAAGGTCCAGTTTGTCCAAGGTCCTTCGTGTGACACAAGAGACATGAGGTCCTTCTGGGTGGCAGGTGAGGTACTCCAGACCTTCTGGTGGAACTCAAGATGTCAAGGTCCTTCCAGTGGAATGCAAGATGTTGACATCCTTCTGGTGGGATGTAAGATGTTGAGATCCCTCTGGTTGCAGGCAAGACGTCAAGGTGCTGTTGGTGGGCTACAACTCTCTGAAATTGTGCCAGCGACCTGTGAAGGAGATGCTGAGAACCTGAGGCGCTTGATAGCTTCTTGTCATCAGAGCAGCATCTTGCAAAGCACAAGCATCTCCACACCAGGACAGAGGCAGGCGCCATGAGCCAGCCACGCCAGGAGCTGCCAGTGGAGGTGCCCAGAGAAGAGTCGTGCCCCATCTGCCTGGGCCCGCTGGCTGATGAAACTTGGCTGGACCCCGGCGAGCACTCCTTCTGCATGGAGTGCATCCAGCCATGGGTTGCCCACGGCTGCTCTGCCGGCGGCCCATCCTGTCCATTGTGAGGCTGGTGCTGTGCTCCGTACGGGATGCCTCGGCTCACCAGCCCTGGGGAAGGGCCCAACACAACGCGGGGCTGGGGCGGCAGCAGCAGCAGCGGTGGAGCCCCTCCAGCTACCGGTCCTGCAGCGTCTTGCCCAGGCACAGGGAGAGCAGCCCCTCCATGCCACAACAGCTCATCTGAAGCTTCTCATGGCACTACGAGCAGGACGGGTGCAGACGGCCCCGGTCCCCACTGAACAACAACGCTGGGGACACATCATGGCTGCATAGGGCCCAGCAGGAAGAGCTGGGGTCCAGCGGCCATGCAGGCCGCCAGGCCGGGCCCCACATTTAAGGCAAATATAAATAAATCCTGAAAAGCAACCCAGATGGAAGCCATTTGGGGGATGGGAAATTGTCATGGGACTGGGTGAGGGCAGCAGCCATAAAGGTGAACATGCCCTAACTGGAACAATCATGTAGGGCTACAAAGATGATTAGGGGACTGGAGTATCTCTCATATGAAGAGATTCTGAGAGAGCTGGAGAGAAGACTGAGAGGGGATATTATCAACATACCCAAATATACAAAGGGAGGATGTCAAGAGGATGAGGCGGGATCCTTTTCAGTTATACCAAATGACAGGACATGACAGGCACAAACTAGAACAAACTGAAAATGAGGAAATGTTTCTTTACTGTCAGGGTGACAGGGCACTGGAACAAGTTGCCTGGAGAGGTTGTGGAGTCTCTTTCTTTGAAGATAATCAAAACCCGCCTGGATGCAGTTCTGTGCAATGTGTGCTAGGTAACCCTGCTTGGCAGGGGGGTTGGACCAGATGATCTCCAGAGGTCCCTTGCTACTTCAACCATTCCATGATTCTGTGAGATTTTCCTTGAGGTATGGCCACAGAAGTGAAACTAAACATTGACCCTCTGCGCAGTTTAACTTTCCTCTCCATTTGCATCACAAGCTTCAAGCAACCAACCAGAAAGCTAAAAAGAAATAATCTACAGAGAACAGCTCACAGAGTTATTCTAAAAATTGTTTAGCAAAGTGTTTGGCAATCAAGTGAAAAAAAATACACACATTCAAAGGAAATTAGGATTTGTTTGTGATGGGTCACACAGACTGGTATATTTTGCATTTTTGTTCACAGGCAATGGTGTGACATGCTAACTAACACAGAACAGATAAACCTCTTTTCTATAGATTCTTCCCCCAGTTTCCACCCGAAGGAATATTCCACCCATTAAATTCAGCATTTCTTTTTATATCAAAGAGCATTACACAAACACGATTATTTGCCTTTTAGCCATGACTCAATGAAGAATCACTGCAGGCTGTCCCCATCACATATCACTGGTTTTTCCACTTAACTTACCTTTTGGGGTGGGTGCAAGAGATTAACACCCACCTTAAAAGTCAAGAAAATTTAATCATTCTTGAAACAGTTCATTCCATCTCTGTGTATTCAGTTTAGCAACCAAATACCAGTGTATTTCAGTATTTACCCCTACAGCTAGATGAGGTGGCAGCCAGAAGAGCTGCAACTTTGGGAAGCTGGGGTTTATCATTTATTTATTTATTTATTGCCTCCATTACTTATTGCTGCAAAAGTAATAGCAGGAAAAAAAAAAAAAAAAAAAAAAAAGTATGAAATCTCACTGGAAGGTATTCCTGGGACATAGACTTTGAAAGTATGGGTCAGTGGTTTTCAAATAAACCAAGTGATGAAGACATTTAAGAAGAATCTTGTGCCCTACTGAAGCAGTCCCATAGGAGACTACTAGGCTAAGTACTTGAGAGCTCCTGGGAACTAGCCAGTACCTCGTCACTAAAGATCTTGATGTTCACCTCCTCCTCTGCATGTGCAGATACTATGAAGATGGATGATCACACATAGCCTGAACCCAGCAGGTACAGAGAGTCATTAAAAGCAGTCCTCTTGTCTGCCCTTCATGATTAACTGATGTAAAAGGAAAAGCTCCGGACTTCAGGCTGCTGGTACAGGTTGTATTGGCAAAACAGCACTGTGCAAAGCTGTTCAGTGATTCGTGCAAAATGAATCAGTATGAAGGACAAAAACATACTTCACTGTAAAACACTAGACTGCTCAGAGCATTAATTACCAGTTTTGTTGGCAACTTCTATTAAAATGTCAAGAATTAAAGAAATGTTCTGGGTTGGACTCTGAGCTTGGTAACAGCAACCTAAATTATAGTAAAGCATTTAATAAAGCATTTAAAACAGAAATATATGTGTATTTGATTGATACAGATGCTACATACATTGTTTTTTTATCACCATGGCCTTTAATCACAAAAAATGTCAGGGCCACACTGATTTGAGGAAACTAGCACTTTCTCCATAGTTGTTATGTAGGTAAATATTGTGGTTTAAGTGCTAAAATGCACATAGTTGAAAAATAATTATCCATAGCGTTAGCCAAGAAAAACTTGGCAGGCAATCTAATGTCATAGACCTGGAAAGTTATTTTCTTAAATAAATAGGGCTAGATAAAAGATGTCAGTCAAAGACACAATTTCAATTAGACTTACTTAGGTAGAACTTTGTTATTATTTTTTTAAGGATTATTTGCTCCAAACTTCAAACTAATTCAAACCATACAGTTTATATTTCTTTAGTTCTTCTGTGAATATTCTATCAAGGAAGTATATTTGCAGGAATAGTAACTAAGACAGTACACTTAAAGCAAATACAATAAACATTTAGAAAAATGATTCCTGGTGTATGTTAAATCAAAAAATAGACCCTAAATGCTATTTTATATGTAAAGTCCATTTAAACAGAAGCAAGCACATCAAGCTAAAAGGTGTTTAAATACACGTTATGCTAGATATATGAGATAGGTATTCAAACAGTCTAATAGTATTGAATACTACCTCTGTGTTCTCATTTAAAAAATCAACCAGGTTCAAATAAATTTTGTCACAATTTTGAATAGCTACTACAGTGCTGCAAATAGCACACTGATAACAACAATCTGTAAAACAAAATACGATGTAAAATTCAGCTAACAAATAGTTCACTGCAATTCTCTCTGCATCTTAATAATTAACATTTAAATACTTTACTATAAATACTAAATTACTACTTGTTTTAAAATGCCAGAGTAATTTCTAAAGATACAAAGTGTAAAACTATAGGCTTTTCCCGCTAAAAAAAGAATATTTACCTTTCTGTTTTGATTGCACTGATAAAAGTGATTAGAAAATTTTGTAATATCATATGCAAAACTTTTTATACAGCTTTTTTTTTTTTTTTCTGTTGTTTAATGAAGTCTGTTCTTCATTGTATTGTAAGATAAATAGTGTTAACTCCTAGGCAACCCTAGCTAAAATAAATGTTTTGTACTTTGTGCAAGAAATGAGCTACTTTATCATTATCAAATGCAAAGTGTCCTAAGTTTGTTATCAGAGCACAATGAATGTTTTCCTTAAGATGAACTTAGTATCAGCAACCTTACAAATGAGCAAATAAAAAACATGCCCTGATAAAAATGTGCTGAAAGCATTCCTTTTGTCAAAAGCAGTTAAAGCGCACCATTCTCAGTGCTCTGTTGTACTCTGGAGTGAGACAGGATTCCACTTGCAGTCCACTCATTTTTAATTTATGAAGATTTTCTTTGTTGAGAAGAAAGGGACAGACTTGCAAAGAGGAGAAAATTTTCAAGCTCTGAAGGTAACCAGAATGGCAACAAAATTGAGAAGCATCCATTTATTCTTTTCATCCAGGAAAGCATAAGAGAATTGAAAAATTTTAAATATTGTCTGTTGGCTTATCAGAGCGTGAGAGAGAAAATACTCCAGCTGCAATGCAGTATTAAGCAAGGACCCAGCAGAGGCCTGGGAAGACTCAAGAGTTTTGGTGACAGACACTGGAGATCTGTTATCTATAAATGAAGTGTTTTTGGGCCATTCCAACCTGAATCTGTGTATCCAGGTCTTTTGGTTAAGTGCAGAGGAGATCCAGATGGTTTTCTGGCAGCACAAACTTCCTCAAATTCCCTCCTCCATGTGCTCCAGTGCTGGCTTAGATAGTGCACCTGTAGGGTTGAGAGGGAATTTCCCCCACTCCACCCCACTCATTTGCTTTCAAGCTTGACCTATCTTGTTCTGCTGGAATTGCCAACAAAGGCTTAAGTCATGGAAGTGGTATTTTCTATCTTTATGCAACTGAGAATTTAATTGAAGCTACTAATTCATTCTATATGCAGCCTGGAACAACCACGAAACCCTGACATGCTTTGCCCCTTTCCAGTTCACGTCAGTGATCTAAAGCCAAACAGTTCTATTTCTCAATGCTAATTCTATCATCCCAGAAAAATCAGTTTTCTCCAGCTGTGTTACTGGGAAAAGATAAAAGAACAAAGCAGATAAACAAGGAAATGTTTTTTGTTTTTTTTTTTTCTTTCAAATTAAACTGAGACAGTGCTTTGAAAGAGTTAAACCAAAATGTGCCATAAGAATTTGTTCGGCTTATTTCTCAGTTCTATATGTTTGCTCTTGAAATTTCATGGATTTCTGCAGCTCAGCTGCTGCAGAGGCTGAATGGATCATAAATACATGTCTGCAGCCTGGGTTTCTTCCTTCAATGCCTTCTGCAAGTTATGAGGACATGCTCTCTCCCCCCTCCCACACCTAGTGTTATTCAGTCTCCTCTGTTTTAATATTTATGAAACATCATCACCATGAATCTCCTTCTAATGAAAGTCCAGAAAGGGAAGAAACAACTTAAGCCTTAACAACTACTTTCAGTTTTGTGCCGCATTTAGTAGAGCTTCAAAATGAAATTTTAGTCCATTAAAATAAAATTCAGAAACAAAAACAGCATAACCATCCTCATGAAAGGAACAAAAAAAAATAAATAATAAACCCTTTCTTTTGAAAAGTAGTGCTAGACCTGATTCTGGATATATGATATGAATGGGAAAAGGATAAGCTCCCATCCCTCTGATGCTGAAGAGGAAGCAGAATCACTGCAGGGCACTTGAGGGAAAAGGCTTGTGGCAGTGCTTGCAGCTTTGGGCTGCCATCTCTCTGTAGATGGCCATGGCCCATACAGATTGCCCAAGCTGATTTGTTAGTGCCTCAGGACCCTAAAGCCAACACTCTATGGAGATGTGGTCTTTGGGTCTCTCCTTGACATCTTGATTTTACATTCACTGGGCATCTTAAAATCCCACGAGACTTTCTAATATCATACGTATCATCAGAATCTTTATAGATACAGATGCTTTTTTAAACAGTTAACTTCTATAATCCTGTTTCATGATGCAGAAATGTCACCTTCTTGCTCCCCTGCCTGTAAGATGACATGAACCTATGCCTACATCTGGCATTTGACACAGTCAGGAAGATCAAGGTCATTCAGAGGGTTGCTTTCCTGGGGCAGAGCCTCCAGCTTTGAAAGCAAACATCCCAGCTTTTCTCTTGACATTTCATTTTGATAGCAACTCAAATGCACTTCAGCATTTGTCTAGCAACAGGAGATAATTGTGCCAGGGTGAGAGGGTCTCAAAGGGCCCTTCTGTTAAATTTCTGGGGTTCCTGTTGGGATCACTTGCTGCCTCTTGATCTTCTCTGAGCACAAACAGCTGAGTGATTTGCCATTCTCTGAAGTATCACACAGCACAGTAGATGCAAACAATACACATTCGTTGAAGACCTCAGTTGGAATATTTTCTTTTTGCATTTTGTTCTATCTATAAATCTTTTATGTGGAAGCCTTTTAAAAAAATAAAAAATGTAAACCTAATGTGACATCTTAATCACTTATATATTTTATATTTCAAACTATACATTGTACTGCTACATTATGAAAGTAAGCAAACTCAAAAAAAAAACACACCAAGCTAAGTCTACAGTTACTGTATACATTCTAAACTTTTTTTTTGTACCATCAGTTATTGCCTGAGGACCTTGAACCAACCTCTGCCATCCATATCTATCATGATGTTTGTCAGAATGGCAGCCTTATCTTATTACTATTTTTTAAGGGATAGGTTGCTGGCCTGTCACTCAACTCCTATCCTGCGGGCAGCTTTTTGTCTCGATTTTGCACTTTAATGTCCCCAGTGATGTGGATTTTCAGTAATTTAAACTCTCACCAATCTAAGTATTAATGCATTTCAGAGCTTACCTCCCATTCCAATACATTAAGGAAGAGACTCCAGGGAAAATGCCATGTTTATGTTGCACTGTATTGCCTCTTGAGAAGTGCAGCATGCTCCCTATACTGCCTCACTATGATTATATACTGGTGGCCAGACTGTCACCTGGCCTGCACTTTGTTCTTCATTGCCACTGTTTGGAAACTCAATATGAGAATGATAGGAATTTACCCTCACATCTGGCCATTTCTGGAGCAGGCTAAAAAGGCAAATGTGTGAGGTAGGGTTTGTTCCTTCCTTTCCCTGCCTGATTCCAGCAAGAATACTTGGCATTGGTACTGCAAGTAGAAACAACAAAGTGCAAGATGCTCAGGGCTAAATGGCAAGTTGTGGCTCCCTCCTGATTTTGCTGGTAGAATAAGAGAGGAACAAAACAAGAATATACATTCTTATGTAGGTGTTGATATTGCTCTACTAACTTGCTCTCTGGTTTAACGCAACCAGTGAGTGATGTGAGGTAGAGGTGTTCACATTAGTAGGTGGGTTGGCACTGTTTTTTTGGAACCTGGAAGGGTGTAATGAGGTGCAAATCTCTGAAGGTTTTATATTTGGGTTGGGTTTCTATATGGGTTTAAAATGTATTCAAACATCTTGAATGAATTGCTAGGAGAGAGCTGCCTTCCTCAAGACATTTGGCACTTCTAGATGCAATCAGAAACCAGAAGTGGAAAAGACTTATTGAAATAGTCCTAAACTTCAAAAGAAGTGCAATTTGGAGGTAGTTGTAGGTACAGGGAAGGTTCAGGGGGTCAGAGAAGTACAGGAACCTATCTGCAAGAGGCCAAACATCTGTACCACCAGATCCCGTCACCACTTTAGCCAGCTTTGTCAGCTTTCCTTATGCTGAACACTCAGAACATTTAGAGCACCAAACATAATTCATCTTATCCTTCTTTAATGTCAATACTTGGTTTTCATATAAATATGAATCAAAAGGATTTACCTGCCAAGAATTCGGTCCAGAGTCCTGGGTTTCTTCTGCAACAGCAGATAATTTTGCTCACACCTAAAACATATGGTCTACTTTACATACTACTTTCTAATACAGTTGAAATCCAGAGACATGCAGTTAGGTCCTGGCAATAAAAACAAGGGTGCTGATTTGCAGACCCTTGATTTTAAAATTAATTTTAATTAGAAATATGTGTGTATCCAAACATCCTGAACTTGTGTCTGGTTCCTATTTTTCTTTATTGTCAAGCCCAAAATCACTGTGCTGAACACCTTACCTTTTGGGAAGTCTGGTTGTAGATTTGTATTTGTGTCCCAAATCTGTTCCTGGAGTTAAACTGAATGTACAAGTCTGTCCATATTGGACTGAATCTGATCTCACACTAAGGCAGATCACAGGTAACCATAGTAAAGTAAATGGAACTAACTGGAATCTCATAACTTCTACATCAATTGAATTTCACTTACTTCCATTAAGTTGATTTTTATTTACACTGATTGAATGAGAACAGAGTTAGACTTCATGTTAAAGTCATTATTTGCCTTTTGATTTTAGTAAAAATCCCAATACAGCAATGTAGAATTAGCATGAGATTTTCCTGTTAAAACTGCTAGTTAAGTTTCTTTAAGCAAGCACATGAAAATTTTTGTATTGTCTTCGTATAGAAGTTCATGCTGTCAGATAAGAGAAAGGAGAAATATTCTGTAGCATTAAATTGTATTTTACAATTCAATCATTTGGAATATTTCCATGTGTCATATTTACATTCACTTCTTATTTAATGCAATACAGATTTTTTACATACATCAACCTTGAAAGAAAATAACATATGGAGAAGCCTACGTAGTTATTTTGTTTAATGAAATGGTATGCTTTTGTTTTACAAAAGAATTTTAATGAGGAGAGTGCAAGACCTTGAAACAAGACGATGTTTTTTTAAATCAACTTTTTTCTGTTTTCATTGCCCAGCTCAAGCTGTGAAATAGTCACAGAAAATGTGAAGGTTTCATGTATTCCATCCAAGTCAATGATTTATCAAATTCAGTAATCACAATAAATGAACAAGAAGTTGTAATTGAATCCTTTGCACTAAAGCCTAAATATCCTAAAATGCCCCTTTATGGTCCCTGTGCTGATCTTGAAAACACAAATCACTTAAATTCCACTCTGAATTCTGTTTATTCAGTTTCCTGATAATCAGCTGCCACAGGTGCTGTTGTAACCTAGGGTGTTGTGTAGGCTGTTTTTCTGAGCCTGGTTCACTCACCCTTGTGGTTTAAATGTACAGTTGCACGTTTCGATTGAAGAAAGAAGAAATATTTTAGAAACTGCAGGAAGTGACAAGATAGGTTGAATCTGTGAGCATCTAGAAGATATTTGGAGCCACAGTCAGCCCCCAGCTGGAATTATAAAATTCCACTGGATTGTTTAAATGAGGATTTAGCCTAAACAGATTCATGTAATTTATGTTGAGGCATTTTGAACTGATGGAGCTATAGTGGATCCATGTGATTATAAACAACCACAAAAAATGCAAATAATGAAATGTAGATACCTTTTTAAAAAGAATTGCTACAAACAGAATAACTTTATAATTCAACCATCAAATTCAAATCCAACAGAAGTAAACACAGCACGTATGAAAATGTCTGGGTAGAACTCAATATGGTTCACAGAACGTAAGATGAGCAGAAAAATTAAACAATAAAAATAAAAAATAAAAAAACACAATCCTTATACGATCCTAGCTCTCTCTTCCTGTTTTCATGAGGAAAATTGCATTTTTTGGCTTGATTCCTTGGACTTTAATGGCAGAGGCTTGGAGATACACCAGCATCCTGTCAAGATGGTGCAACCTCTTTATAATTACTTATTTTATTATCAAGAAACGTGACAGAAAAACAGTCAATTTTCTGTATTTGTGTGTGCACATATGTATGTGTGTTCCACACCCTTGTCTCTCATTCATATCAACCACTGCATCTTCCAAAAATGGTCCATTAATTTGCTACTGAGTAGTTAGGCAAGAAGATTATCTTTCACAAATAAGAATGTTATATAAAGACCCCTACCACACCAGTTTCTATACTGAAACAAGACTTCTCTGCAAGCATAATATGCTGAAGTGTTTAGAAGTGATAATGTCAAAAATACAAGGCTGTCACCCCACCAGCTTTTGGGGAATGGCGCCTCCAGATAGATTTAGAGTTTACTGTTTAATTTGCCATGGTGGACAAAGGGAAGACCAGAGGGGACAAAAATAAGCTTTAAACACACTACTATATACAAGAAAGCAAAAATTCTTGAAAACCGCTTACTCTTTCTTAAATAACAAAAGAATTATTTGGGGTTCTTGCAGTTTGGTTAGTATCTAAAGTAACCATCTGATGTGGAGTAATTGATGAGTCACTAGGAATTTAGCACATAACTTGTGGCTCAGAGACGAGCCTGGTGGCTCTGGCTTTGCACTATGTAAAGCAGCATTGAGTGGGTTTATTTTGTCAGGCTTTTCATGTACAGTAATTTCCCAAACTTCCTTTTGCTGCACAGTGTGAATACAGTCTATGCAATGTGCTAGCCTTTTTGCAAGTCCAGGGCATGCAGGGGAAGGTGTTTCTCTTCCATTTTGAAAGGACTTCCCAAATTCTTTATTTTGAAGTTCTCTTTCAACCAAAAGTCTTCTTTGAAGTCATTGGTTTGATTGTAGTTTTACATCAAAATGTGGTTTTGAGCTAAGTCGGCAGGCAGTAACTGTAAATCAGTCCAAGTTGATTGGAAAATGTTTGGATGGACAGTTCATGACAACGTTTAAAATTTGCAACAAAACCCAAGGCAAGTTGCTACTGAATGTTTCATGGAATGCTTAAGATTTCATAGCCATGTCTTTAACAACTAGCCCATTGTTATTTATTGTTTGCATGTCTGTACCAGCAAAGGGTCACACAGCAGCACAGGCACAAACTTTAAGTGAGGCTATTATCTACGCAGTGCTGTCTGCTACCTTTACCAATATTGCTGCAAATTATAAGCATTCACTTGGCACTGCCTGCTACTGTTGATACGATGTGGTCTTTACTCCCTTCCTATATTCTGCAGACAAGCAGCTAATCAATCTGACCATTTGCTGAGTGAGTTGACAACTGCAAGAACCAGATGTTAAGTACTAGTATTTATTTTTCCAGTAGGGTCATCTAGGTCTCTGATTTGTTTCCTAGCTAGCCTCTTCTAAAGTCTTTTATCTGCCTTCTTGGCAAATTTCCATCAAAACAATAAACCGTTTACAAGTCTTAGTTTCCCCACAATCATCATCTCCAATTGCAATTCCAAGAAGTCCCCTGTGTAAGGATGTGAAGTTTTTTTTTTCCTTGCAAAAGCTGTGAACGAGGTACAGACTTTGTTATGTCAGAGACAATATTCATATCTTGTTTATAACAGCTCAAAAGAACATACTGTGAAGCTTCATTCACAGAATCGACGTTTCAAATTTATCAGAACAGGATTACATTCTGATGTTTGTACAATTACAAAAGCTATCTCTGATGGGTGGAGGAACAAGTTTGTTTTGGGTGGAGTGAGTCCATCCAAGTCTCCATGGGGAGCAAAGAAAGGACATGAAAAACTGGGATAGCCTCTGCAATCATAGTGATAATAGACAGTCACCCTGAAAACACCAGAAAAAGTTTTTTTTTTTTTTTTTTTTTTTTAAAAGTTTTTTTTTTTTGAAAAAAAAGTTACATCTGATGCATATTCCTAGTAAGGATTGTTGTTCTTCCCTTACTTTTATCCAGAGATTAATTTTAAGTAGAACAAACTTACAGGAAATATACATAAACCTTTTTAAAAGTACATTTTTCTAGCTGTATATAGTTTGGTTTTGCATGAATGAAAACAGATATTGACAAATAAACGTTCACAAATATTTTCCTAAAAGATACCTAAAAAGTGCACCTTCAAACTACTGCTGCCTCTTTAGCAGATCTTCCCTTAAGCAGCTTCCCTTAAGCTTTCATTTGGATTAAAATGCTGTCTATATTTTGCAGTTTTGCTATGAAGGTCTGGTTCTAACAATCACAAACTACTTTTCAGGCCTTGACACTTACATGTGTTTTCAGGCACTGCTTCAGCTTGAAATTAATGTTCTTTGACTGTACACTTTTTGAAGGTGTATAGAATTCAAGTAGTTTGGATGACTATTATGAAAGATTTTCTGTAAACACCTCATTCTTGGAGAAATGTGTCAAGTGACCACAAAACATTCTAAAAGACATATAAAAGGAGATTAAAGATATGGCATGCTTGGCATTGGTTTCTATCCAGAAATATGATGGTAGTATCCTAATATGTAAGTATTTCCTCAAAATATGTGAGTAGTTCTCCCCCCCAAAAAGATGTCAGATTAATTCAGCAAACCCTTGGCTCAGAAAATCCATGAACTCCCAACAGCCAGCAGCAGACAAGCTGCATCTTGGAAAAAACATTTTAATACTTAGCCTCTTTACAACACTTTCACCTTGCTATACCTTACTGGTTACTGTCAGAGATGAACAGAGATGAGGGCAGAGGGCATTTTGTTCTGAATCAATCCTGTCATAGTGATGTAAAACTTTTTGTCTTGTCAATGTTGATCCATTGTCATTTTTGACATCCATTAGCAATGCTGTGCTGCCAAACTCTGATGTGGGAGCAGGTAGTATGACTACAGGGAATCTCTTTCACCATGAAGAACACTACAACATTTACCCATTTAGTAAATTGAGCTACAAATAGTAAGCCAAATCCTGTGCTCATAAGAATGGTCTAAAACTAGTAGCTGTGTCATCATTAAGCAGTCAGAGGTTTGGTCATTGTAATACAAAGCCCAAAAGACAATTTAGATGCTACTCCAGAGAGCATAAAATTCAAGGAACTGCATTCTGCTCCTTTCAGTCATGGTAAGCAGAATTTCTGCTCTGCACTATTTGTGGACTTAACTACCACTTCACTTGAGTAAACATAGCACAATCTGGGTTTATTCAGTGGTGCTGACAGTGACATTTGAGTGCAATATCATATTCTCTAAAGGACATGATCTGATGGCAAGGATGTGTCTTCCCCATGAATAGCATAAGCAAGCCTTCTTAGTTTGCACAGGTTCACGTGCATCAGGATTTTCCTGGCCTTGTTAAAGATTGCTATTTTTCCACATTCCTGACTACAGTAAACCTGCTCTTAGAGCGGCATCACTAGTACAGTTGATTAATGTGCTTGAAGGAATTGTCCTTTCTCTAGGAACAAAAGGATGAAAAGAATTTGAAGGGGAAGAAAGAAAATAACAGCGATGAAAGATTTGACTACTGGGTACAAAACAGAGAATTATAATTTCAGCTACCTTATTTTGAAATACATAGCAATAATTATTTTGTCAATTATGAAACAGCATTAGTTCATGCAAGGAGGCACTGTGAAGACAAACATAAAAAGACTCCGAATGATTCTGGCACAATTCTGGGAATCAATTTATTCTTCTTACTCACCAGTGATAGGACCCATGGGAATGGTGTCAAAGGCGAGGTTTAGGATAGACAGGTCCAGAGAAGGGCGACGAAGCTGGTGAGGGGCCTGGAGAACAAGTCCTACGAGGAGCGGCTGAGGGAGCTGGGATTGTTCAGCCTGGAGAAAAGGAGGCTCGGGTGACCTTATTGCTCTTTACAGACACCTTAAAGGAGGCTGTAGCGAGGTGGGGGTTGGTCTATTCTCCCATGTGCCTGGTGACAGGACAAGGGGGAATGGGCTTAAGTTGCGCCAGGGGAGTTTTAGGTTGGATGTTAGGAAGAACTTCTTTACGGAAAGGGTTGTTAGACATTGGAACAGGCTGCCCAGGGAAGTGGTGGAGTCACCATCCCTGGAAGTCTTTAAAAGACGTTTAGATGTAGAGCTTAGGGATATGGTTTAGTGGGGACTGTTAGTGTTAGGTCAAGAGGTTGGACTCGATGATCTTGCGGTCTCTTCCAACCTAGAAATTCTGTGATTCTGTGATTCTGTGACATCAAGAAGAAGTTCTTCCCTGAGAGGGTGGTCGCACACTGGAACAGGCTCCTCAGGGTAGCAGTCACTGCACCAAGCCTGTTGGAGTTTAAGTATTTGGACTGTGCACTTAGTCACGTGGTCTAAACTTTTGGGTAGACCTGTGTGGAGCCAGGAGTTGGACTCGATGATTCTTACGGGTCCCTTCCAACTCGGAATATTCTATGATTCTGTGATTCTGTAATGTCCTGATACAGGCCAAGTAGTTAAGACAATTCCCAAATAGTTATTTGTTTCACTCCTAGTGCCTACAGTGACAGCTGACTGCATTTTGCTTGAACAAAATGTGGGGAAAGCAGCATTGCTTCCACAGAGAGCTAACAGTTAAAACGGATCTTTAATGCCACCTGATACCTAAGTTTGGACTTTCCCCAGCAGATTAATATCCTCTGTTGTGGTTGGGCAGGATGGCTTCCAGGGAATTGGTTCCTTAAATTTCAGGTAGTTTTCATCTCTTTTTTTAACCTATGTTTATACCTTCTGTAGAGAAAATCAGTTACTATATATGAAACATTTGGTTTAGATGAGGTTTAGGTGAAGTACTAGGATCCTACCATTTCAGATGACAGCTGGATCACATATATAATCCTTACATGACATTTCTTACTGCATATATCCTAAATCTTTCATCCTCTAGCAACTCTAGGAACTTTCAATACTTAGTGTTTCAGCTGAAAAAATGGGCTTTGCCTGTATCCTCCTCTGGCATGTGTGTTAAGGCAGCTGCACCATCTGTACTCTTGCATGCTATGATTTTGCTGCTCTCCAGCCAGCCCAATATGTCAGAAAAACTTTGTAATCTAGACCATACATTAACTTTACTATAGGTCCTTTGATATCAGAAATGCCATGCCATCGACTAGTCTTTAAAATTTTTTCCTTTTGTTTATTCAGGTTACCAAGGTCAAAACCACTGCAAATTGTATTCAAACTGAACATTTTGTTGTTCTATAAATCATCAGAGAAGCTTTGAAGACTAAATAGCTTTCCACAGCAAAAGAAACAGGTTTGTTTATTTAGCTAAGAAAATGTTTGTTGTTTCTTTAGCTAACAGCTAAGAGTGAAAATACCAGGGAAAATATACTGATTAATAGACTAAATAACTTGAAGCAAATGGCTACTCCATACACTCACTTTTGGGTACCAAACCATTTCATTTACAAAGTAAATAACTTGACTAAAGTGTTAAGGCAAATGTACAGGCAAATTTTTGTCTATACAAAATCCTGAGCATAGGGGAAAAATGTCTTGATTACATTGAAAAGGTTAATTTCTTAATTCAATAAAGTTTCAGAAAAAAAAAAAAAAAGGTTTTCTTAAAATAATCTTTTATTAGTAGTAGTATTATAAAGTAGTATTATAAACATCAGCAAATACATGCATGTACATTTACATATTTTTGCTGGTTCATCTTATTTTTATCTAAAATCCTATTTTGTGTATTGTAAAAGTTGGTGGAAAGAAATTATGGCTGGGTTTGTCTAGTTGGGCCTCAGTTACAAGACAAGAAGTATTTCCTAAATTCTGCAGAGAAAAAACAAGATAAAGAGCGAATGCAATATGGCTTTTATTTCAGAGTAACAGTTCCTAGGATAGTTCTGAACGTTATGACAAGTACTTCATTTCTGAATTAGTTGATTAATCTTTTCTAACCTTTGCTGTCTCCTAGGGATCATGACAGTGTATATGAGCAGATCAATTACTTATGATATTTCTGTGAATAACTGATGCCCTTCTTGGTCAGTATGATTCTTTATTGACTTTTTCCTGCATAAAGAGGGAAGGGAAAATGTTTGCTCTCTCTGTTCATCTTACCTACCACAAAGAAGTCTTCAATAATAATCTAGAAATTTAAATGTGGTAGATTAAGATGGTTAATATGGAAAGACCAAGGCAGGGGTTTGGTGTGTGGGTTTTGTTTGTTTTTCATATATAAATAGCCTAACTGCATTTTGAGTTATAGATATCTTTCTTAGGAGCTGTTTCTCTCTATTCCCTTAGCTGTTTTGTACACAACTTTTTAATTCCTCCTTTCCTTAAGTGATCTATAGCCAGTGTAAAAGTTACACTTTAAGTTATGCAAACTACTAGTTGTCTTGGAGATTTTCTTCTGCTCCATGGATGCTGACATATATATGCTCTCTTCTGTTCCCCCATTTCAACAGTATTGCATGAGAAGGGACAGACGCTGCAAAACAAATGTAGACAGCCTAATATTCTCTAACTGAGTTCAACTGTTGAAGGTAACTTCAAAGAATCCTGGTTCAAATTCAGGTCTGGAGTTCATCAGAAATTTAAAATGCTTCCCCAAGATACCAGAATGAGCAAAATCTTGTAAGTCTGTAAAACAGCTACAAATCTTGCATGAAAACTTTTAACTGCAAGATACCCAGTAATACTGTTCCCAGACTGTTATGTTTTTGAGTACAAAGAAATGCCATATGCCTTCAATTAAGAGTAATTTTTATTTTAGATTAAAACAACAAAGTAAGGAACAAGTCAGTTTCCATGAAAGACCACAATATATGTATCTTCTTCGTCTTAAGTGAACTAAGTAAGAAAGTGAGTGCCTCTGTCTTTTCTTTACACAAGTAGGAAAAATAATAGGGACATTCCACAAGGTTACACACTGGTATTGAGTTTGCTACTTAAGTGAGGAATAGAATCATACAACCATAGAATGGTTTGGGTTGGAAGGGACCTTAAATATCATCTAGTTCCAACCCCTCTCCCATGGGCAGGGACACCTCCCACTAGATATGCAAAGCCCCATCCAGCCTGGTCTTGAACCTTTCCAGGGATGGGGCATCCACTGCTTCCCAGAAGTAAAGAATTTCTTCTTAACATGATATAACATATGTGGCATCTGCCTTCCTGAACTAATTCATTCTACCTCACTAGAAATCTTCAGTGAAGGTCTGAGACCCCTAAAACAAAAATAGAACACAAATTAGTTGTCTGAAATATGTGGCATCTGTTCATTGTTTACTGATGGTGAAGGAATCACAACAAATATGAAAACAGTAACCGTTGTATCTTTTGTCAGAATTCTAGAAAACTGTTGTGTTCTCCCTTCTGTCCAAATGGGAATGATTATAACCAGAGTGTTTCTACTTTGTGCCTTTTCCAGATGTGGATGTCAAAGGAAGAAAATGACATTAGACGAGTATTATTTTATGCCTGAAGTATACCACTTTACATGGTGGCTTTTAGAATTCTGATTTACAGAAAACTCTTCTTGTTATAGAGAGAAAATAGCTATAGCAGCCAATTAAAGAATCAAACTCCTTCCTTAAAATGTACCAGAATCTTAACAAAGTCCACTAAAATATGGCTTTTAGGAGGACATTAGCAATTGTTAGTTGAAATGCCAAATAAACCACTAAAACTTTCCAGTCCTATTATGTCATTCTTCCTAATTAAAGTTTATGATCTGACAGGGCATAATCTTAGTTATTTAAGAACAGCAAGATATTTAGGTAGAAAGCTGCTCTGTTTGAGGCAATAGAAAAAAAAGATGCTCAAGTTATCTTCAAGTTATGGAAAGATTCTTCATCTATTGCAGACCATTAACCTGTTGTCCTACCTCCCCCTTTATAAAGAACTGCAGTACTTTTTGACATACAGAATGAGATAGCAGCTTTGAACTATAACAGCACGTTTTGACAATGCAAGTAACATATAACCTTTACCGATAAGAAAATCTGTTGATATCCTAGAATAATGGACAGGATTGGAAAGAACATCTGCTCACTTCTCTTTATCTGGATATGGTTTAGTGGATGACTGACAATAGCCATGATTTTAGTGGAACTTTAATGGGTTGCTCTTAAAAAACAGGCAAGGCTGTGGGCATGCTGATTCTTAAACAGAAACAACAATTTCTAATCAATAATAGATGCTGAGAACAATTGGTCTGAGATTAACTCATGTAAGCAGACAATTTTAAAGAAACCCTGATGATAGCAGGGGAGCTGTGGGAGATGTTAAAGTGGGGAAGGTTAATCATATGGTTATTTGCAACAATACCAAAGAGAGATCCAGGTAATTAATAGCCAGTGAACACTAAGAGGATGACTGGAGGATATATCCTGTGTCATAAAATCAACATCTGCAATCAGTTTGTGCTTTGTAGTGCCTAGCAGAACTTTTTTTCTGAAGAGGAAGTAGGTCTCCATAGAGGACAAAAGGGAGTGTAACGTCAAAGTTGTTATAGTTGTTTTGTGAAAAGTATTCTTTTATCAGTACCTGAATCTTTCAGTATAAAACCAGAAGACAGTGGTTTTACAGCACCAATGTTAGCTCCACTGCTGACATATTCCCTGTGCATCTGGAAGATTGACTTTTTTTTTTTTTTTTCCCAAATTATAATTTAGTTTGATTTAAAATAAATCAACTTGAAAAAAAAAATTAAAATTTTTTCTCCCTGTGAGCTTTGCTTTATTAGAAAAGTTATGGCCACAGAAGATTTGGTCCAAAGCTCAGTGAAGTTAAAGGACAAATCAAAATCATGTGTGAGATCAAACTTGCAGTGAGCTAAATTAAATCCATCATTTTTGCAAAAAAAAAGAAACATACTTGTTTACCAGATTCCTATGAGGAAACAAACTGAATTTGCCTTTGAAATCTGTTTTACCATCTTAGATGCTTCCACTCATCACAGTGTATTTAAATTTCATGCAATCACACTCAGTTTTGCTGATAACAGAGTAACCTGTTTGCTATCTTTTGTTATTTTCATGTGCCTCTCCTGACACTAAGCTCTTTCATAGTTTAAAATGCATAGCTAAAGTTACAAAGCTTCTTTATCCACTTACACAATTATCCTGGTATTATTTGCCTATTGCAATAAAACCAATACCGCAGACCGTGAGACTCCATGTTGACTACGTTTGTGTCTACATTTTCACTAGCTAAGGGCTCATGATTTTCCCAAGCACACTAAAAATTATAGGTTATTGTACTTAGTTGCATGCACTAAAATTGATAGAACTGAGTTCTTAGTAGAATAAGTGGGAGGAGTTAGGACTATAACCTTCTATGTACATTTAAATAAACCCAAGACTTTCTCAAAGCTAATGACTAATGTATGTTCATACCTATTATTTTGTGACAAAAAATATATATATAAATGTAAGAACACAGATAGAATTTTTCATGTTTGTTGTGAAGCTCTTCTTGTCTTCTTGTCAACATAGGAGTCTTCACAATGCAAGGTCAGGGTCTGACTGCTTTATTTTTCTGTTGCTGTGAATTAAAAAAAAAAAAGACATCAAAAAGAACATAATCATACACCTGTAGAGAAGGAAGATTGTGCAATTTAAGTCACCACACAGGGCATTTAAGAATAATTAAGCTATCACAGCTGTCTATATTTCAGTTGTTCCTCTGGAAAGCAGGAATAGTAACAAAATTCACAGCATGGCAGGGAGGGTACCAGAGGGTATAAGAGTGGTGCCATATAAACATATGAATCACAGAAGTGTGTTTTTTGTGTCTTATTAACGTCCACAAGAAAATTACAGTGTATAGTCGAAGTCTAATTCATTTTTGATCAATTCTATTAATGTTATTTTTAATAGCACCTGGGTGAAAATCTTCATGAAACTCCATCTAACTCTTTCAGCAGGTGCACTTTGGTAGAGTTGGTTAAAAGTAAGTTTAATACCATTCCCACATTCAAACTATGATAGGTGTTTTTGCATGACAACATAAACACAATCACAATAGTGTGGGATTTCTCACAGCTGAAAACCCACCCTGGAAAAAGGATCTTATTCAGGTAGTGCACTTATGCTACTTTCTCTTCAGTGGTTACATTTCTACCTGGTTAAGACTCAAATCCAAATAGTAGATATTTAGGTACAGATGTCTAATTACAAACTAGTACAAAGGTTTCTAGTACAGCCAGATAAGATGAATGGTTACATCACCTGGCCACAACTTGATGTCAAATGCTAGTTAGGAAAACACAGGTTTTCCATGATACCCCCCAGCTCTTCAGTCAGACAAGCAAAGACTTCCTATGGATCTTGTGTCACCCCTGTGCAGCCCTATGTGATTGTCTGAGATACACCAAGACACCTCAACTGGTCAGCTGAATTACTTTCTAGACTTAACTGACTGTGATGGATGCTTAGACACTCATCTTGCATGTATCTCTCACATCTTCAGACATCTAAATACAGATAGGTACATAAAACCTGGGTCTGAATCACTCTCTTTTGTTCACTATTCATGATTATAACATGGAATAGACCTAAAAGAACAAAATGCTAAAGCACAGAGAGTAAGAAGACATGTCCTGTCTGGAATATTTGGTGCAATCTTTCTTGAAACCCTTCCTAGAAGATGGAGCAACAAATAGTAAGAGTATATCTACTCCAGTCTAAATACTGGTCTGTAAGAAAAAACTGAAAGATCAGGAGCCCAAGCAACAGAAAAGGTGAAGAAGCTCTTCTGGAGTTTATTGCAAAAAATCCTTTTCATATTCAAATCCAATCCCCCATAGGAAAAGTAATTTCTCTAGTCATATTATGAGCAGAAACAGCGTGGAAATTGCTGGTATAAGAGATGCAGGCAGTATGTGAGTGATGTGACCGAGTTACCACAGCTTCATGAAAAGGTTTAAGACAGATGAGTCTTACACACATCATATCTATGAGCCAGGTAGAAGTGCAGAAAGTTGGGATTATGACAAAGACAGCCTTGGGATGTAATTAAAAACAGCTTCCTTCTTCAAACTAAGCAGTATTTCAACATTCCTAGATACATAAATTAAGCCTTAAAGAAAATGCATTTGCTTGCATGTTAAATAATAACTATAGTACCGTCAATCATGCTATGCTGTTTATGCACCTGTGAAAATGATATACTGTTGACACATCTTCTGTTCTGTGTCTGTTACTTAACATAATTCAGAATAGAAAATTTAAATCCTTCTGACAACATCTGAAGATAAAATGAAACCATTTACAAGGTGAGTTTCTAAATAATTCTGCCTTCATACTTCAGATCAAATTTAGCTAAAGTTAAAAAGAAAACTCAGCTAAACACAGCTAAACTACTCTCAGAAAAAATAATATAAAAAGTGTAAGAAGTTCTGAATAAATGGCAAAAACTAATTTGGATGAGATGCTTTGGCAGCATAGACTCTGTGTTTACATTTTATACCTTTTAGCTGCTCAGCGACATTGTATGAAAATATGCTTAAACAGAGTATCTCTCATTTCACTTAAAATATGAATTAATTTCTGAGTTCACTTTGTTCTTTAACGGATATCAGTGACAGCCCATGTATTTCTATGTTTCTGTCCTTGTCATTAAAGTGCCAAGACAATTATTCTTTGAAAGTTTAGAAAATAATTCAGAAAAAAATAAAATAAAATAAAATAAAATAAAATAAAATAAAATAAAATAAAATAAAATAAAATAATGGTAATTTCATCTAATAACTACTGGTTTTCAGTGAAATGTCTTTTTTGTATCATAAAACCACATTATTAAATATAAATAAAGAGAAGGAAGAACATTTTGATGAATAAAAATTTAAACTTCCTCCTTTAAAGAGATTACTGTGAGCTGTGCATTTCTGCTTGAGTTCATATTACATAATTCTTCAGTGTGTGCTTTAAAACAGATAAACACAAACACCAGTCAGACTTTCTGCCAGAACTTTGTGTCAGGTTCTGTGCTGGGAATATTTGTCATGCCAGTTGTTTTTGAGATATTGTTTTGGGAGCTTTTATGTGGCTGTGATACAGAAATACTTTAGTGTCTGGGGAAATTTGAAATCACAATGGAACTAATTAAGAATGAAAAGAATAAATAAATAAAAAAAAAGAAAGAATTGAATTTTTATTTTGATTGCTGGAATAGACAAGATATCAATGAACAGAAGGACAGAGTTGCTCTATCTGTTTATTTCTTTAAGAATTCTGAACGGACAATTATTACAAATACAAGAGACAATCTTGTGATTTAGACCAATCTAATTCAACTGAACTCAGCTGAACTACTTCTGTAAGGAAAGATACATGCTTATTAGCAATTTACAGTCTTCATGGGCTATACTTACTGATTCACACTGTTGCAAATGCCACCATCTGAGCGTGATTCAAAGAAGCTTGGCTGAGTGCAATGGGATCCATGAGAATTCAGAACAAGTGGAAAACATGGTGAGAGATACTGGTTTTGGTTTTAATCAGACATCATCAATCCAACACACAATTCTTAAAGGAATTATTGTATGTAAACCACATAATCTGCTTTTTCTCTTTTGCTCTGTGTTGCTGTGATTTCAAGGAGTGTCAGGATGGAGAATTTCATCTCAGGAGACTGACATGCTTTCAGAGTTGTGAAGTTGGAATTGGAGTCAAGGCTGTTCAGTCCAAGCATTCAAAAAGCTCCATCTGACATTGGTAATGGATAAGGTTATGGAAGCTGGCAGGGAGACATATGTAGTATCAGTCTTGTCTATGCAGAATATTTGGCAACGCGGACACACTCAAAGCCTGTGGGGCAGTGGGGATGCTCCAGTGGGGAAGGTTACGTGGAGGAGCTGAGAAGCCATTCAGAGCTGAGAAGCCATCCAGAGGCAAGTGTGGCACTGATATCAATGAAAAAGACTGAAGTATCCATTTCTGATTTCTGTGATAGGGTATGTGTGCAAACATAGGCTTCTACTGTGCAGAGAAATACACTTAATCCAGATGTCAAGATTTCCTTTACGGACAAAAGAGAGAAAAAAACAGTTCCACTGCAGAAAATGTGCAGGAGGATGTTCAAGTTTGACAGCCAGCTCCCTGTAACTGCCTGTTTCTCTATCCTGGCTAAAAAGGGAACCTAGACAGACAGCACAGATTAGACAGTTTCAGTGAAGAGCGCTGGTTAGGTGTGGTGCATTTTTGCCTAGCATCTGCTGAAGTTGTGCTGGTATTTTGAAGGATCTTCAGATGATGTTGAAGGTACCTTGTGGACATAGCAAGAGATGCAGTGGCAGTGCAAAGTGTCTGTATGCCAAGGAATAAATGCAGAATAGTACAGACCTATGCAAATTGATTAAACAAAAAGGCCCTTTGGAAAGAATAAATTCATTTCATTTTTCTGAAATGTCTATAAAGAGAAGATAAAAGGCTGCATCACTGGCCAGTTGTGAACACCTTCTGTTTCTCTAGCATTCTCCCTATCTCCTTTTCAATGCTCCTACTGGTATGCTGGGCAGCCTATCAGCTAGTACAGCATAATGCAACCCTCCTGAATTTAAGAAGCTGCACCTTTATACACCTCTTCTGAATTTGAGCCTCTGTACCTGATCCATTTTTTTTTAGTTGCTGTGGGTTGAAATGGATGAGCAAATACATACAGACACTGTTCCACTGGTAACTACCTTCTCAAGACCCTATGCATAGCATATTTTCCTTTCATTCAAAGTAAAATAGCAGTTTGTTGCTGGTGTGATACTGTACAAACAGAACAGAATTGTACAGTAAAATGCTTCAACATTTAATACAACAGTCTTGCACTCTGCTTCATTGCTTCCTTATTTTTCCTGAAATGTTTAATTGCCTGGGTATTTTTGCTGATGACCACACTATGGAGTGTATTAAGGAGTGTATGTATTTCTACCCGGCTGTTAGTACTGTAGATATGCAGTGATCCCACAGAATAAGTACAGCCTTTACTTTTATCTGTGCTCTCTCTCACATGAGAAACTTTTGCACCTCTTTAAATAATAGAAGCATAGAATATCCTGAGTTGGAAGGGACCCACAAGGATCGAGTCCAGCTCCAAAAGATCAAGCTCTAACCGCTAGTCATTCCATTCAGCACTCACTGCCTTTCCAGTGGGAGAGTCTCTCACCTCTGCACTCTGCTAATAGTCCCTGTCAAGTTGAACCACTAGAAAAATTAGTAAATTTTTTTTTGCTTGTTTGTTTTGGCTAAGTCACTGCTGCTCCATCTCTCTAATCCTTGCAGAAATTCTCCGACTGCAGAAACACATTGCATCAGGTCCACAGAGCAATATATGTTAAGTCCCTTGGCTCAGTACAGAATTGAATTTGGGAACTATAGTTGTTCCAACAGTTTTGTTCCCTGTCAAACATATGAACACTAGAGATTGTATAGAGTGTTGATAAATAGTCTGAAAAGTTTGTTTGGAAACTTACTTAGCTTATACTTCCATAAGGTGTTTAGGTTGCTCTTTCTCTTTCATTGTATCATGAATCATTCCTGAATAAATCAAAGTCTCTCCAAATATATTACTTAATCACAGGGCTCACAAAAGCAGGGATGAACAGTTTAACTGTTCTTCAAAGCGTGGAAATGCTTGGTCTTTGTAATTCCCAAATCAATAACAAAATGGAGATAAAACATTGTGAATAAAGCAGGTTTATTGTAGTGTGCAATCTAGAAATGCCTACAACATCAGAATTGCTTTCCTGAAAGATTTCGAGGAAAATTTTGGAGTTTTTTAATACAGAACTTACTGTCTTTCACTAACATCTGTGATAGTACAGCTACATTTCTTCATACTGCAAGGGTTCTCGTTACATTAACATGAAGCAATCCACATTGAACAGTCTAGACTTCACAGCACAAAACTCCATGGACCTCACTGTTTAGAGCTGACAGTTCACATTTGAGATTTAAAAGCATCCTCTCAAGGATTCACTTTTTCAAACATTGACAAATTGCAGGCACTGTGATCCCTCTGAACACATACACTACACTGCATGGGAACAGTTTTAGCTACCTTAACCCTGCCTTCAAATTGTTTTTTTTTTCTCATTAAAAAAAATACATAACTGGAAGGGAAGGAGTGTCTAGATTGCTGACATGCCATTAGATATACAGGCAAAAAGTTGTTTACATCCTTAATATTTATTCAAATACTGTATTTGTACACGTCTGTGAAGAAATTGTCTGCCTTTAACAAGGAGAAAAAGGAGACAATTCTTACTCAAGGCAATATCTTTCATTTGACTGGCTAGGGTAGCTGGAAGAAGATAGCTAAGTTTGGGCACAGAAATCGTTCTTCATGATTTTGGGAGGAAGATGGATGCCTGTATTTAACTCTCATTTCTGTGATGCATGGTTTCACCTTCCATTTGCTTAATATCTAGTCAGTAAATCTTGTGTTTATGAAGACATAAGCACCATGAACCACTTTGACACTCTCCATTTCCTTCATCTGAAGCAGCAGCATTATCTAAAATAAACGGGCTGTCTAGTTAAGGAAAGAGACATAACGAGTGTTTTTTCAAGCTTGCCTGTGTTTCTGTCAAGCTACCCCAAGGCATGAAAGCAGAAGGGGAAAAGGAGGAGGGCCTGCAGCTAATGTTGCTGGAACAGCAAGTGTCCAGTGAAATCCAGCTGTGTAAATGTGACAAACGTAAAAGAGATATAAAGAGGTGAAGGCGAAAGTGTGTTTGTGCCAACAGAGAGAAAAAAGAATTGCTTGGCGCAACTTGTTTTGAGACTGCGGGTTATAGCTTGTGTGCTGAAAAAGAAGCATGTGCATTCCCACATGCTTGTTGTACTCAGTTGAGATATGGGGTAACAGCACTTAAAAATAAGTACACATTGTACTCTGTGAACATTGTCCTTTCCACATGACAAATGATCATTCTAGTCAGTAATCACAGATTCTTCCATAACATTAAACTCTTGAAAAGTAAGTTTACTATGAGATTTCTATTAATTTTTAATTTGGAAATTCAGTCACCCTCTGGCATAATCTTTCATGTTTATCAAATCTGTTTTTAAGAGCCTCCCAATAATTCCTCACAATGAGTATTTATCTATAATCTTCCCTGATAGGAAATAGGGATACAAGGGCAACTATAATGTCTCTTCCTATAAAATAGGGAAACTGATGCACAGAGCAATGGTTAGATTTTCCTGCTCTGTGTCTTTTGGCTATATGCAGCTCTTTTTCCCCTGTTAAGATCTCCTCCTCAATGGCAAAAAACAATGTTGTCTTCTCTCTGGAACCCCATCATTTTGCTTGAGTAAGCAAATGGAAGCCTACTTAAAGCTTGTCCTGTTTTCCAGCTGCTTTGTGCCATATGAGTTGCAGAAACAGCTACTGGAGCTCTTACAATGCAGTCAGCCAAGACAGAGTAAGAAAAGGTAAATCTCTACCCTCAAGTTAGAATCACAGAATTACAAAATGGCTTGGATTGGGAGGGACCATAAAGATCACCTCCAACCCCACTGCCACAGGCCGGGACACCTCCCACCAGACAATGTTGCCCAAAGCCCCATCCAGCCTGGTCTTGAGCACTGCCAGGGATGGAGCATCCACAGCTTCTCTTGGCAGCCTGCGCCAGAGCCTCATCACTCTCTGAGTGAGGAATTTCCTCCTAATGTCTGATATAAATCTACCATTGTTTAGTTTAAAGCCACTGTCCATTGTCTTATCACTCCACACCCTAACAAAGAGTCCCTCTCCAGCTTTCCTGCAGCCCCCCTTTAGGCACTGGAAGGCCACTATGAGGTCTCCCTGGAGCCTTCTCTTCTCCAGGATGAACAACTTGAGCTCCCTCAGCCTCACTTCATAGAAGTCCTCCAGAAGCTTGATCATCCTCATGACCCTCCTCTGAACTTGTTCCAACAATTCTTGTGCTGGGGCCCCAGAGCTGCGTGCAGGGCTCAAGGTGGGGTCTCACTTCAGAGAGCAGAGAGGGACAATTCCCTCCTTCGTCTTGCTGCCCACGTTGCTTTTGGAGCAGCCCAGGACATGGCTGGATTTCTGGGCTGCAGGCACACATTGCCAGCCCATGTTGAGCATCAACCAAAACCTTCAGGTCCTTCTCCTCAGGGCTGATCTCAATGCATTCCTTAATGTGTCTGGGCTTGGGGTTGCCATGGCTCAGATGCACGACCTTGCCCTTGGCCTTGTTGAACTTCATGAGGTTCACAGAGGCCTGCCTCTCAAGCCTCTCAAAGTTTTCTGGATGGCAGCCCTTCCCTCCAGTGTGCCAACTGCACCACACGGTTTGGTGTCATCACCAAACATGCTGAGGGTGCACTTGATCCCACTGTCCATGTCACTGACAAAGATGTTAAACAGCTGTGGTCGCAGTGCTAACCCTTGAGGAACAACACTTGCTACTGATCACCTGGACATTTGAGCCATTGACTGCAACTCTTTGAGTGCGACCATCCAGCCAGTTCTTTACCTACTCAGTGGTCCATCCATCAAATCCATGTTTCTCCAATTTATAGACAAGGATATCATGGGAGACAGTATCAAATGCTTTGCACAAGTCCAGGTAGTATCATTTGCTTTTCCCCTGTCCACGCCAGGTCAATTCACACTACCATTATGGAAAACACTGTGTTCTTAACTTTTCCTTCTGTTTTCTTCCATCAGCACCATACTTGCCCACACAGGTACAAAAGGTGACAACTTTCTGGCCTCCTTTGATAATTGTATTATTTCCCTTCTTGGTAAGGATTTTTCCCTATTTTCTTCAAACTAAGTACAGGCACCTCACCCCCAATCTGGACACACCTTCTGAACAAGAGCAAATTAATTATATAAAATATTTTCCTAGATTTCTTGCATAAACCTCAGTTCAGGTCAGTGCTTTTCAGCAGTTGCTACTGCAGCAAAAAATAAAATACCAATCTAAGGAAAAGAAGTTATACCTCAGTGATGCACCTTGGGAGTCTGCTTATTTTCTCTTTTTGATGCTGGTTCCATTGTTCTCCTCTGCCAGCATTCAGGTTCCATTTAACTTGTGTATTTTGGGCTACTAAACAGCTGACATTGTTTTCTTGGTTAAATGACATAAATTAAAAGGAGAATTTGTAAGACCTCTGTGATTCCAAATTCTTCTGCTGTATCCTAAAAACAGAATGACAACTGATCCAAGTAAAATGCATATTTAACTTGCTTTCCTTCCTGTGCTGTCGGCCAGGTGCAAAGCTGGGGCTAAAAGGCTTTAGGATACTAGGATGTCCAATTGTCTGAGTCATTGTAACAGACATTTAGGTCCTTGCATGCATGTTGTTCTCTTGTGAGAGAATACTCCTTGGTGCTGAACATTTAGTTTTCCTCAATTGTTTTTTTCACTCCTTTTAGCAGACTGATTTTGACATCTGTAAAGACCAGACTTGTTGGCCAAGCAGAACTAAGACAGCAACTGTTTAACTCACCTCCCTCTGGAATTTACCCTTTTCGTGCTAGGGATACATCAGCTAATACATTTAATGGGAAAGTCAAGTCCTTTGGCTGATCTGTTAGGTTTGGATTTAGTCACAATGATACTTTCTATGGGTATAAGAGAAAGTTCCAAAGGAAAAGCACTGAGATTAGTCATTATCCATCAAAAAGCTAGATAAATATTTGCTGAATATGTATATTTGAGTTGCAAAACTAATATTCAGTAACAAGTTGCAATGCAAAAACCATACAAAAATTCTAATGCCAGAGTTTACCAAACAGAAAAATTATAAACCACACAACAATACAGGAAAGTGCAAAAAGCAAGAGTAATCATTAACTGTAGAAATAACAGCTCTTCTTTATCTGCTTCTTGTATTTCTTTGACCCCTTCTACTCTACTAGTGAACCTGTGTTTGACTTTCTTCTGAATGTTCCAGTACCTTCTCCAAGCCTGCTGCACAAATTCTTGTACAAAATATACAAAAGCATGACATTCATTCCTACAGTCCCCTCCTCCATTCCCTGCCATGACTGCTACAGAAATCAGCAGAATGCTAGTAACTGAGTAAACACCAAAAAAGCAAGACATAAATGCTGTAGATGAATGTTAAGAGGTTTAGAAATACCTTGCTGAGCAACTCATTACTGTATGTATGAATGTAGTTTGGGTTTGAATGCAGTTCCTCTTGTTTCTTATTATTTCTTATAGCACTTCTACAACGCATCTGTAAATAGCTCTGTGGCCTCTCTTCCTGCAGCAGGGAATGTATATTTCTCTGTGTTGGCATGTTGGTACTATGCCCTGTTTTCTTCCTCCCTTTCTAATGGGAACTAAAGGTGAAAAGATATTTCCTGCACCCAATTCTATGCCAGTGCTACCTTGAATTTGAATTGGCTGCAGTTTATCGGCAAATAAACATCAACACTAAACATGAACCTCAAACAAGTGAAGCATATGGATTTCACCAGCACATATGCACACCTCTGTTGTGAACAATTGCAAATCACATCTCCCCATATTACTAGAGGACAAGGTATACTGTACCGTAGACAATTAGCTCTGCTGAGATGGTCTCCTTGAAGCTACAGTGCTGCTGCTATCTCTGCCCTGTGTCACAAATAAGTAGAGCCTTACCTAAGGCCTAAAGAGGTTATCTAGTCATCTCTCCCAAAAAGCAGAAACCATGGAATCATACAGTAATTTAGGTTGTAAGGCTGAAAGAGACCTCAAGAAGCCTGCTAGTCCATGACTCCGTTCAAAGCAGGGGCAGTTTAGATTAACTTGCTTGAGGCCTCATGAATTGATTTCCATTTCAGTCAGGCCCAACTTTGGCTTAAAAGATTCCAAGAATGGAGAATCTATGGTGTTTCATATTCTTTCTGTAACAGATTGCCAGCCCTGTTTTAAAAAATCTTCATTTTTAGCCTGTATTTGACTGGCTTCATCGTCCTCTCTTCTTTTAATTCTGACTTCTCATTTGGATATTGGCTGGCAGTTGCTGTCATCACGTAGCTTTTTTGATAAAGCCAACCAGATTGCTCTCCATGAGTCTGTCACTGTATTATGTTTTCCATGCTCCAATTGCTTTTGTAACCCTGCTCTAAGCTTTTTCCTAATTTATCAACACACAGATAACAAGAACAACAATAACTGTCCGGTTCTGGACAAGAGAGCTGGACAGAATATTCCTAGTCACGGAGCCAGATACAGAACTAATGTATGTCTTTGCTATCTACAGTCAAGGTTCCCCTTTTCATTTATCCAAAGACTGTATTAGCACTTTTGGAAATGAAATTTAATGGGAGCTAATATCCAAGTTTTCTATCTGCCATGAGCAACAGTTTACTCTTTCCCAGAAAGGACACTCATGTCCTGCAGGAGTATTTCCATGTATATGACTGCACATATAGACATACTGCTTCTGTGACTCTATGAATTTGCTTG
The DNA here is from genome assembly GCF_047663525.1 of Anas platyrhynchos. NCBI lineage: Eukaryota > Metazoa > Chordata > Aves > Anseriformes > Anatidae > Anas > Anas platyrhynchos. The sequence goes on from NC_092621.1 coordinate 11,687,116, forward strand.
TGACCTTCTTGTCAAACAATTCAATTATCCTAAATAGCCCTCTTACCGATTTTACACAATGTGCAGTCTTTGTGTTATCTGCAAATGTGGTCAGCAGAGAGCTGATGTTTTATTCCAGTCCATTAAAAAAAAAGCAATAATAATCTCAGAACCAAGAACAAGGCACTCAGGGTCACCCTAAGGAAAACAAAACAAAACAAAACAACAGCAAGAAACAACAATGACAACGACAACAAAACACCACCAACAAAAAACAGATCATTGGTGATTTTCTATGTACATTAATATTTTAAGACTTAATCTGTTCATTACTATTCTACTGAATATGTGTGATATGGATATTATAATTATTCTCCTTACTTAATCAAAATACCAGAGGGTACCAGATGTTTTTCGAAAGTTAAACTGTATTGCATTCATATTAACTAGGTGACCAAATGTAAATCTCAGAGTTCAGGCAACATATGTGGGAGAATCAGCTCCTCTTATGCAGTGTGGACTTTCGATTGAAAACCTTGGACTGCTCTCTTGCACAGATATTGCAACTTGTCCACAGCTGAATTGCACCATGGCAATTTTTTTTTGTTTGCCTGACATTTTCCTTAAAAGTTTATCTTAAATGAAGGAAGGGATATATTTACAACCACAATGGAACAATGGCCTGGAACTAAGGAAGGGAAAGTTTAGGTTAGGCTGCAGAAAGAAGCTCTTAACTGAAATAGCTTTAGACTCCAAAACAAGTTGTTTGAGACAGCATCACTGAAAATTTCTATAAACTGTGCAGGTGAGACGCTCTGTAGAATCACCACATAAAGAACATGATCTTGTAAACATTGAATGTCCGGCAATCTTCACCTTTTTATATTACCTTCCTTGCTCTAGCACTTTATTAGCAAGACAAAATGATATGGAAAATTGAAGAAAATTTAAGAGCACCACATATGTAAGAAGAGATTTCCACCATGATACAGCTCCTATTGAGAATAACAGCTAAGGGGAAAAACCCAATGTTAATTTTAAATTAGTTGTGTTTATATAGTTAAGCAGGAGCATGGTTGCTGCATTCTTGACAGTCTGCCCCATATAGCACAGTACGTTGGGAGTATCCTGAGGAAATTTAAATTTATAGCACATCAAAGATTACACAAAAGAATGGAAGAAATGAAGGTGCGAGATTTGTTCATTTCTTGAAAGAGACAAGAGACAGTACCAAAGAAGTCAGGAGTTTTGGCTTTATTCTTACCAGTTCTCTTCTAAACATAAAATACTCAGGTCAGGAAATATTTAATGCACTTTGCTAATGATTTCAATCAACCTACTTGTTTACCTGATGAACTAATCAAGTTTCCTATTGAAACCACAATTCAAACATGCTCTGTGGCATGAAACATAACTTTCCCGGTTAAATGATATAAAATAACCCAGGAGTTCTACAGCACTTGTTCTGAAACAAGACCATTTTATGCAGTGCAAATGCTTCAGATTTTTACTCTGGCAAGGAAGTGTTCAGACTGATCTGCTTAGTGGTATGTGGAATTATCAGCTTCCATATTATGAGCATTTAATTCTTCTTTCTTGCCATATTCATATTTAACAAATGCAGTTCTCTGCCAGCTGAATCTATCTCCAAACTGAAGAAAAAGAGTTTTGGAGGGTCAAATAACTAATACTAGTTGCTTTCCTGATTTTAGAAGCATTAGAGTAATGATATTTGGCCTGCTATGTTCAGGGTCTACTATCAGCACTGCCAAAAATACGAATTCCCTGAAGCTGCGCTCTCTTTTGTGACTGTGACATATGTCCAGGATTGAAGAAAAAGTAAAACTAGTCCCCCTAGTGTACTGTTGTTGTAAAATATTTAGGTCTCTAATGTGCTGAAGTTCATCTACAGGTGAGTTGATAAGTCTTTGCCATTTTCCCTATGTTTTTAATATAGGGAGTATAATTCTCGGTGAAGGACACTTTCTCATTGTCATTTCTATACTTATGAGTACAGGTTTGTGAGACTGGAAAAAATCCACCTGTTAATACAACAATTCTTACAGAATGCAAGAAAAGATCTAGATAAGATTTTGTTCCTGTTTATCAAAGCTTGTAAGAACTATCTTTGTATTTTGTGAAATTTTTAAAACTTGTATTTTTTTACAAGATTTAAATCTAAATTTAAATCTCTGTATTTCAATCATTTTTATTATATATTTCTGGACAGCGTTTCCATTGCTTTGGAAATCAATTTTAGATAAAAAACAAAAAAATCAGATCAGATAGGAAATAGTTATTTGAAAGAGTTATGAATCAAAGCTTTCTTTTGGGATATGCCTCCAAAATAATTTATAGTCAGTCTCGTTTCGGTATTTTTATAGTGTTTGAAATTTATTGCCTGAATTATAAAAAAAATATTATGTTGTGCTCAGAGTATAAAAGAATGAAGTTGTTTTATGCAACTGCACTGAACACAATGCTACAGAATATCACTGATGTTCACTTTAGAGCCTCACTGTGCCTTAAAGGAAGACTATAAGGAAAATGTAAATGAACCAGTACCAAACCTGCCCCAGATTTCTACATGGAAATTTACAATAGGACATTGAGCAAGGGAAGTTTGCACTAGAAAGGGCAAATGCAACATTAATATTTCAGAGGAGAGGTGATATTGAAGGTCTTCTCCAATCTGTAGGACTCTATGATTCTATGCTTTAGCGTTTACCTGTTTGAGAACTGTGTATGCAGGGGACTGTGAAGGAATCTACACACTTAGAAAAAAAACAATACTTATTTTCTTTAGAAAAGGTAGATGTGCTCTAGGGAGTAGTTTGGGTTTGTCCTAGGAAAGCGTCCTTAAAGGGAACTGCAATTGTCACGAAGTACTTGCACAATGTATTGGAACATAACGGTCTGACACCTAACCTCTCATCTCTGCTAGTAAACTCTTCATACCACTCTGCTTCACTCTGGGTAGTTTATGGCTGTTGGTCTGTAGTTTGTAACAGTTTATTTTCCTGTGAAGAATAGGATTAGAGTCTAAACCATCAGATGAAGGATCCTGGGCAAGCTGATCTAGGTGTCTCTGTCTGAACAGGGGGCTGGACCAGGTGATCTCCCGAGGTCCCTTTCAACCCAAACCATTCAGTAATTCTTTGATGCTGTGATTGGCAATTGGTCTCTAACATACCGAGCCCTCATCCACTGAGCTGAGGTATGAAAGGGCTAAAGAAAAACATCACCTTCACCCATGTTTTGAAAAAGATAGTTTCTGCTGCTGGAACTGCCAGCAAACTTCACACTCTTCCACAAGCTGTAGTAAAGTGGGATTTTGTAGGTCTAATTTCACAATTCAGGCATCAAATTCCTGCCTCCTAACATCTTGTTTTAACCATTAAATCTTCCTATAGATCTAGTGCAATACCTAGCTAAATAGTTCATTTCGGTACTTAAAGGGGGCTTATGAAAACATGGAGATTGACTTTTTATATGGGCAGATAGTGATTGGACAAGGGGGAACAGCTTTAAACTAAAAGATGGGATTTAGACTAGATGTTAGGAGGAAATTATTCATTCAGAGGGTGATGAGGCACTGGAACGGGTTGCCCAGAGAAGCTGTGGATGCCCCATCCCTGGAGGTGTTCAAGGCCAGGTTGAATGGAGATTTGGGCAACATGATCCAGTTATAGCTCTCCCTGACCATAGCAGTGGGGTTGGAACTAGATAATTTTTAATGTCCCTTCCAACCCTTTCCATTCCACAATTCTATGATTCTATGATAAATTAATAGAAATTAAAAGATCAACACCATCTATTAAGAAAGACAAAATCAGTATCACCTACCCACCTGTCGCGAAGGAGGAATGGATAACTTTTATCACCACTGTTTATCAATGAAAGTATAACTACTCCTAAGTCCTAGAACGGGGGATGAGAAGAGCTTCTGTAAGGAACACCATGGTGAAGGATGAGCACATGTTTCTGGAGTGACTACTACATGATCAGAAAGTACATTTTGGTAAAATTAGCAAGAAACTTCGTACTTTGGCAATGCAAAAGAATCTTCACTGACGTCCACAAACTAAGTTACCAGCAATGTAAATTCTCTTTTGCATTAGGATAAGCTAATGCAATTTAAGAAACAGCAGGTTAAAATAGAGAATATGGCAGAACAGGAGAGGTGTACCTAGACAGCAGATCTACAAGCACAGCTTTGAAAGTAGATAATTTTCAGTCCTTCACTTCTTATTTGTTAAATGCCACTCAGTATTCTGATAGTAATGTTGCTTTATTCAAGCATATTTCGAGTCAAATATTCAAAATGTCTAAATAAAATGGAAACTTTCAAGATATTCCCTGTGCATTTTGATTATTGGTAGGTACAAAACCCTATACATGTAGCACTTGACATTGTGGCATATAAAATAGATTATTTTTCTCTGGTACAGCTATTGAAAGATACAAAAAATAAAGAAGAAAAAAAAAAAAAAACACCAAAAAACAGATGGAAACACCCTAACGCTATTCTTGTTTGTTTTCCTAAGATTCATTTGTAAAGGTTAGAGGGCAACTTATTCCCACATTTCCCAGGGATTTATTTCTAGAAATACCATGTCTTCCTTGGAAGATGAGATGATTTGGATTTAGATCCTACAGTGACTCTTCCTGCACTCCTGTCTCTGTTACATTATAAATGGGAATTTTGACCACCAGAAATTCCTGTTAGAAGGACATTTTCCCTTCAAATTCTTTCAAATATGCTTTTGCTATGTATCATTTCTGTGTTGCAACATGTTTCCCTAAAATATCTGACACTTCTGGCTTTACACAGAGAAAATGGTACCTGAAGATCTTGGCATGACAACTTTCAAGATGAAAGCTGTCTGCCAATTTTCCCCTTTAAGTTCACCCTAGTTAGCACAGCTTCAATATACTATATGTGTATACTGACTCCGAGCTCTCTTTTGGATGTGTTTCAGATGAACTCCCATGGAATACCAAGCAATCTTTCTGGCAGAAGATTTTCCAATGAAGAAACAAATTCATCATATTAGGGGAGGACATTCTGAAAATGAAGGCTACATTTCAACAAACAAGGCTATCAAGCTTGAGCCTCAGTTTTTCAGCCTAGGGATAGGGGTTGTTTAATTTAGAAGAAATTCTGCATGCCAGCACCTTGGAGATGAAGAAGTGAAGTTTCCTAGCTTGGTATGTTCCCTAGCACTCCTCTGCATCAAAGTGTGCTACTCTGTCTGCTCTGATACTGTGCCAGATCCTTGGCTCTTATAAATCACTCGCAAATTTCATCAGTTTTTGTCATCTGAGGTTCTGAGCTGATGACTTCTACTCTCCTCTTACTTAAGGTTAAGAAAACATCTTCCCAAGTTGTACAGCCAAAATTCATGTCTTTTGAAAACAAAGCTGATAAACTTCCCCTGTTAGAGCAACAAGCCAATGGTTGAAAAAGGAAGACGAGTGCACATTTTTCAGAAATATTACATGCAATGTAGGACACATGGTTTACAGACTTTCTCTTAACCAGGTTTTATGAGTATGTGGATTGCAACTTGTTTATCTGTCTCAGAGACAAGCAGGGCAAAACTAAACAAACATTCAACCTGAGCATAGTATATGTCATATTAGGAGAAACTGAGCAACAAACTGCTTACTGAATTCTCCTTCTCAGCTGGTATTTGTGGCTAGACTTAAATGAATGCAATGAAGAACTGAAATACAAAAAGTAGCTGTGTGGAAAAAAAAAAAAAAAAAAGAAAAAAAGAAAAAAAGAAAAAAAGAAAAAACAGAAAAGAAACAAACCAAAACAAGACAGGGAGAAGCATGTGTGACAGATTGCGCATAACCCTGTAAAAAACACAGATTGAATTTGGTTCTTAGTCACCTCCCTGTGAACCTACTGAACCCACTAGGGCTGCCTGGGGATAAATGAAATGTGAACCTGATCCATTTGGCTTGCTACAGTCTCTGGCAGTCTAAATGTAATTTCAACCAAATCAGAACAGTAGCAACTTATCCTTAGCCGGCACAGATGCAGGGAATGACTCAAGGAGAAATGAACCAGGAACATGTTTTGGAGCAAGAGGATATCTCTGGCTGATGGAATTCCAAAACAAAACGGAATGCAATTTGCTCCCATTTTGCAGCAGCTGAGGGCAGCTCTATGTGAAAACAGTAGCCGTAAAATGAACATCCTACTACATTATGCTTTTTTTTTTTTTTTTTTTTTTTTTTTTTTTTTTTTTTTGTTATGGCAATCACAGATACAGCTCTTAGCAATGGAAATGTGAGTTTCAATTTCCTGAGATCCTTTTTCTCTTCTGCCAAAGGGTAGCCTTGATGCCTGTTTATCCAACATGGCATTCCTCTCTCTGGGAAACAGGTTCTGCTCCGAAGAAGCAGCTGGTACAAAGACTGGAGATACTCATTCCTTGCACACCCTGGATCCTAGCTCTTCATGGTCCTCCAAACAGAAACATGAAAAGCTAAGTGAAGGAAGCCTAAAGGACCTAGGAAAGGGCCTGAGGATTTTGCTCTAGCCAGCTCTCCCAGCTCCTGTACTTTGGCTTCTAATCAGCAAATGCTCTTTCACATACTGATATAAACACATTAGAAATCAGCATATAAACATAAATTGTTTAGGGACTTAATCTGGATCAGTGCTGTCTTGAGACTGAAATGGTTCCTGTGGGTACGTCAAGAAAAACTGTTAAATTACTTTCTAACTTTTTACCTGGTTGGCAGATAAGCACAGCTACTGCAGCCATGAAAGACAAAGAATAGAAACACTAGAGGATTTGAAAGTAGAAGAACTGATGCAATTAGAGGAAGGAAAACAAGCCTCTTTTTGAGGTTTGAAATAGAAGCAACTTGTCTTTTTCTCATCTGAAAAAGTGTTTGTACACCCCCAAGTTTTATCAGTTCTTTCCAATTGCACCAGTTTAGCTATTAATGGATACTACCCCTCCCTCAAACCTTTCTAGATCAATGCAGCATTTAATTAAGCATTAAAAAGACATTATTTGCCATAGTTATGTGAACTATGAAACTTCTGTGTATATAAACCTGAGTCCTGTTAATCTACTCTCCTGTCTCTGAGACCCCAATGGGAAAACTTGGCCAGAGTCAATTAGAAGATTATCTCCACACATGGAAGTTCTTTATTAACTTCTGTCATTCAGAGACTATGCCTCAGAAGATTTTTTTTTTTAAGGTGGTTTACTATACCTCTCAGTTGGCTGTTGACAGAGTGACTACAGAATGAACTATGGTTTTATAAGGCATTGCAAACTGAGCCTTGCTAATATAAAACATTAGCAGTGATCTCAAATTGAATAAACAACATGGAACTAAACAGCGTACTTCTCTTCCTTTCCTCCCTATAACTATTTTTTTGCTTCAGTAATTTCCTTTTTACAGCAGCTCTTCATGTAAACCTACAGGTTGATAAGAATCCACTACACTTTGTGTCAAACATGCAGATAAGGTATACTGATGCTGAGGAAGAAGTCCATGTTTACAAAATACAGTCTCACTGAGCTTGATCTAAATATATAAAGATAGTATCAGTCCTTTAATCTGTTACACATGAAGTTAACGCAACAGGGTTTCATTTACACTCAGGACAGACATGGTGCTATTGAATTTTCTCTCGTACACTAACCCCAGTTAGAAGTGAACAATTTGAAGCTTGTCACATCAGACTAAGAGTGATTTTTTTTGACCAAATCATTGTAGAAATGTTTCAAAAAAGTGCTGCCAGCACCATCAACAGGAGCAGACAAAAAAACTGTAACATTCCCTTTCACTTTTATGTGCCTTCCCATTCCTTAATATAGTAAAAATGTGTGTTTTATTACAGGGTTTTAGGAATTTATAAACGGCATGGCCTGAAAAAGGAGTATCTTCAGTCAAAGAGGAAACCTAACTTGGATATTGCAGTAATCCTCTACCCGCCCCTGCCTTGTCTTGCAACATATCTTAATTTTGAATTGGCAAGACATAACGGAGAGAAAAGAACTGTGGTTTTATGTTCATTCAGTCCTCAGTTGCTGCACCAGAGATGTCTTTCATGTGAATACTTGAGCACAGGTAGCTGATGACTGATTCTTGGCCATTATGAATACGTAGAGCTCCCCTGCAGCCAGAGGACTTGGTGCTACTTAGAGCTGATGACGACCTGGGGCCCTAAGCAGAGATCAACTCATGTAGCAGGTGTAGGTGTACGCTTAGGAAAGCAGTAACTGTTGCTCAGCAGCAACAAGTACAGATCACTGATTTACCCAATTAACTTGAATGACCCATATGAGCTCTGAGTCCCCAAGTCAACCTAAATCTGGCTTGCAACATTTTCCCACAGCCAAGCTGTACCCAACCTGTTGTAAGCTTGCTCATATTGGTGTTTGGGCTTATTCAAAAACATTCTTACTCCAAAGCTACAGGATCATTATCTTTTTCTTAATTTCAGTCACAGGGAATCTGGATGTAATCTGATGGACAAATGTAAGAAGATTACTGGAGGGCTATAAGCATTCAATCATTTCAAAGTTGCAGCTTTCAATTAGATCTAGAGCACAGCCTGTGCTCCAACACAAATGGATATAAAGCAAGACCAGGCTTAAAATCTTTCAAGCACTGAGTTGGTTCAGAATCTGTTGATACCAGTGGGGTTTCTTGCCCAGAAGTTAAGAAAGGTAAACAGAACAGTTTAACAGAAGTTAACAGTTTAACAGAAGTTAAAGCCAGGGAAAAAGCCCAGGTTAATAATGCAGAGATGTCTTACCCCTGCATAGGAAAGTTTCTGTCTTTCACTTGCTATAACTTATCATAGCATTCACTATCAGATGCTTTTCAAATTAAAGAAGTATTTTTAACGCAACTCACTCCTTCAATTTATTGACCAGAATTTTGTTGGAATTCTGGCTTTCAGCACATTTCCTTCAGTCCCTGGAAAATGGAAATCCTTCTTTTCAAAACTCTTCTGAATTTTAGTAGTGCATTTTTAAGTGTTGAAGAATGAAGATAACTGCTACACTTATAGCTGCTTTCCACTGTTTAGTAATTTCTATTTTGGACAAATCTTCCATGATTCGAACCTCTCAGAGGTAGGCTTTTCACCTGTGAAGAGTAATTTGCAGGTGCATTTCCACAGCTCCAGACTTGGTCCCTGCTGGCAAGAACATTGCTAGACTCAGTCCAATTATCTCAGTGGTCCATCTGGTTCCAATTCACAAAACTATGGACATCTGCACCTATTAAGAACTGCACACTCTAAATATTCAAAGACAAGCACATTATTGGTACTTGAGCATGACTTTGTAATTCATTCAGTTTAAATGTTCTACTAACTTCATTGTTGAGGTTAAGCTTTCAAATGCAGGTAGCAACTGTATCATTATCTGGAAGCAACAAATAGGAGAACATCTGAACTGAAAACCAACTTTCAGATTTCCCTGAAATACTGATACCTGCAAATAAGGAGCAGGTCAAAAAAGGTAAGGTGGTGCCTGATGCAGTTATACGAAAATCTTGCTTTAGATACATTATAACCACCCTTTCAGGTTATATTTACAGTGGAAGATCCTGCCAAGAAAGCACTACCAATTTGCTACAGCACTGAACCCATACTTTGTAAGAGAGAGCTTTTGTCCAAGCAGATAAAATAATGAATGCATTATTATACACTTCTTTTTATTGCACTTGTTATTATTACAAACATATATGAGTCCCTGTGAATTTAAATACTTTTGAAATACAGGATGACAAGCCTGTAGCAAAAACAGGAATGAAATGCTGGTTTTCAAGTCTTAGTCATGTGCCTCCTCGGAAGACATTGTTTTTCTGTAGGAGTTAGCCTTGACTGTAGTATGTTCAGTTTTAGTATGGGTGGTTATTGCTATCTTAAAAATCTTTGCATCATGCAAGCACAGGAGGATACACTACCATAGGTATCAGCTGGCCAGTCCGTATCTGCTAATGTTAGGCTTTATTTGGACAAAATATTACAAATTAAAATACCATCATCATAAAACCGTGTGAGGTGCACTACAGGTCTGTAGAGAACAACTCTGTCTAAAGTTGCTCTGCAAACTTGCATAGTCTTTTCCTTCGTATGTCCAAATTTCATATTTTTCAGTATTGTATTTTCATTTTAATAACAATAAGAATACTTGTAGAAGCTAATAGATTTCATATATTTTTCTATTTCTCCACTTAATGCTAATAAATAGGCAACTTTTCTGCAGCTTTCCATGGTAGATCAATTACATTTTTGTTACTGTTTCAGTAACAAAAGATATTTTTCATTGATTTTTCAAGCTGTTGATTGTCTTCATAAAACAGTATCTCTTTCATTAGCATAAGTATGTTGATTTCATTTATGATACACATTTATATTATTGTTCAGACCGGAATGTTCCACAACTGCATTAGACCAAAAAAAGTCTTAGCAAATAGGTAGGGCTGTATGATGGTGATATTCTTTTCTGAATAGAAACAGTGAATATCCTGCCTATGAAAAATACACAAATTTACATCTAAAAGGTTGCTCTTTGATATCTCATAATAATAGGATTTCCACTACTCATTTACTGGATCCAGTCTAGACAAACTCTGTCATAGAAATATTTGAGTCTGATTAAGTTTACTGCACAAGTTTGAGCAGCCTCAGGGTGACTTGAAGCTACAACAGACTACATCAGCCTTTTCAACGGCCTTTTTAGTACACAGGGGTCCCTGGTTTTCTTGTTCTCCAGTTTACCATAATACAGCGACTTTAACTAAAATAGTCATCTGATTTCCAGATTTTATTTCTAGCCATACTTACAGGTGTAAAGACAGTGTTCTATCCAGTGTGAAATTGCAAAATACCTTTTCTGTTCTACACATTCAACTTTTTTATTGTGCTGCATGCAGCCTCAAAATACACCTTGCTGAGCCTTAAGAACAGAAATATTTATCTGACAGTGCTTTCACTCACTAATTGACCTGGAATTTGAAGTGAGAGAGAGTGCTGTTCAACTGGGGTTCAGAAACATTTATTTCCATTTTCTAGGAGATGCACAGCAATTCCCTCAGTCCTCAGTTTGGAAGGAATTGGATATTTCTTTGGAAGAAACATGAAATACTTCATATTTGATTTTAAACTCAATACAGTGGATATAAATCAATTCCAAAATGTCAGTGTTGGATTTCCTTCCACATTTTTTGTTTGTAAAGTAGAATAATTCCAAAATAGAGTCTCCTTGAAAGATGTGATTGTTTTGTTAGGGAAAGTCATTTAAAATTCATGTAAATATCCAAGTTTCACTGGGACTTGAACTACATTTTGTGGACTGTATAGACTTATGCTTGTGGGATTTTTCAGAATTTATCTCCCTCTTGGTTGTTTTCCAAACTGTTGTCTGATTAGGAAGTAATTGATCATGAATCAGTGTAGAAAGGCTGAATGTGATATGCCCCCTTTACATTACAGATTGTAATGAAAAAATATATATTAAGTCCTGCAGAATTGAACACATTATGGTGTAGAGAAAGAAGCTGGAGTATTTTTAGAAGAGAGCAATCCATTTATTTCATGCTTTCTACTTACTTTTGAATCTGGTGAAATAAAAGGCAAATTTCTCCTCTGTGTTTGTCCTTATGTCCATTTAGGTTTGGGTTCGTGCCATCTTAGATGCCTAAGTTACCAGGTTAGTTACTCTAGACTCTGGCTATATCTAAGGGACAACTATATGACTTTCAAGGATGATTTGGTTTAAAAGAGGCTTACTGACCCATGCCTTTCTCTCCAATGATCTCTCCCATTTTTTTTTTTTTTTTCCTGTATGCAGTGCCTGTTGGAAAATAAAATTAGAAAACATACTTGTTTTAGGATTGCCAAACTTCACTGTGCTTTATTTCAAAATTTCACTGGGATTTATTTAAGTGTAGCTTTTGTTTAAAAGTGTTCCTTCAGCCATTGGTATTTAAACTGAAAGTTCACATTGTCCATAATGTGCTCAAAATTTGTACACATTTATATATTAAAAAAATAATAATAATTACATGCAAATCATGTTTCCTCATGCAACTATGCATATCGAAACTTAGATCTGTCCAAGGTACAAATGCAATTTTGACTTTCCCTTATAAGCTATATTACTTGCACATGAAAATGTTTATTTATGCACAAGCTGTAAAAGTAAGTATTAAGTGGATTACTTCCACATATAACCTTAGGAGCAATTTTACCCCCAATGTATGCCTAATTAATGTAACATGTTTCAATAGTTCTTCCTGTTTTGTTTAAGAATATGAAGTATGTGTTAATGGAAGGAACACAAAAAGTAAGTTATGGTTCTTCCACTCTGCTCCCATCGTCTCTCAAAATTGCTCAGTGATCTGAGGCAAATAACTTTAGAAGGTTTTACATTTTTAAAAGTGAACTCTGTAACCTTGTTTGTAGAACAGCCTGATTCTCCTGCATCTTCTTTATTTGAGTTAGAGTGGAAGATGAAGGCTATGGAATACCTTTAAGTGTTTTGCATTCTGAATGGAGGCAAAATTTAACTCAATTGTAGTCCCTGATTTTGGATTAACACATAGAAAATAATCTCTTTGCACCTTTCTTTCTTCATCTAGATGAATATTCAAAACTGCACTTTGCAGGAGTCCTTTAATATGAACTTACGAGTCTTGACTTTTCTTAACTTAAAATGGGGGAACATCTGGAAACAAAATCATAAAAACTTAGTGGTTATACTATTATTCCACTATTGAGTATTAGCTGATATCTATCAGGAACCTTTATCCTCCTTGTCTATGTTAGCCACACACACCTGAGTAAATGGCACATTCCACAATATCAGGAAAATGAAGCAACTCGATATTCATCATAGCATTGGATTCCTGTTTATCATTACCCTACACTAGGCCCTTAACAAATAAAAAGGAAAACATCCTGTCTAAGAGCTTTACAATATAAAAATATCAGGAAGAGCTGAAGAGCAGATGGCAGAATATATTGAGTACAAAAAAGGAAACCAAAACCTTAGTAGATTCTCCTGACATTAGACTCCACCGATGCTCTTGTGAACCTGCTTGCATAGACACATGATGGCTGCACAAGCTGTATACTTTAGGGAATGCTTTGTGATGGTTGTGATACTACTGGTCTGGAGAATTTCTATAATGTGTGGCATTAAGGTATGCAGAACTCTCCTTGAAGAGTGATTCCTTACTAGATGAACTGAATACTTTGCTAGGACAGAAGAGTCATAGGACCACAGGACAGCACCAATGGCAAAAAAAAAAGGACAAAATGGAGCTACCTGGAAACTTTTTTTGCCCTGCTATGGTAGCTCTGCTGCTGTTTTTCCTATCATTGATATTATCGCAATGATAACAGAGAGGTGAGATTGTAAGAAAACTGCTAATATTTCCCTGGTAGGAAATGATCTCATTGTTAGGCTCCTGAGAGGGTAAGTAGTCACAAAAATGGAGTGCTTCACTTACTTAACTGCTTCTGTTAACATTTTTTCTCTTACCAAGTAAGTCTACAGAAGGACGACACTAGACAATGTATTTTAGGGCACATCTTTAAAGTGATCTGCCAGAATGAGAACTTCTAACTTTCCAGCAGTGCTACAGGCATACTAGAAAAGAGAAGCACAGAAAAATGGTAAAAAACGGTTAAGAAATGTAGACCTGTGAAGTGAATGCTGCACGGGGCTCAGCTGGATAAAGCATATTCCTGGTGATCTTCCAGCAGGACTTGTGAAAGGCTTTTTACAGCACCATGCATTCTTCAGCTAGGTTTTTCTACTAGCAGTATGACGCACTTTGAAATCAGCTGGAAGTTAAAGTACCTGTCATCAATCCGAACATTATTTTCTTATTGCAAGTATACCAAACAGAAGATTTCTTTGTTACAGAGGGGCTCTGTTGAGAAGAAAAAACAAATCAGAGTCAAGGGATGCAGTCCAATCCAAAGGTTCCCATCCTTTTGCTCACCATCTGTGTAGTCAAAGATAGCAAAGGCTTCCTTGCCATTGAGTAACACAAACTCGGGGACTTCCTTGACGTCACTGTGAAGGGTGGGTGGTCGATGTGAGAGAGCTGGCTGCAGGCCAGTTATCAAACATGTTAGAAGATGTCCAACAGCAAAGGATAAAAGGTAGCTCACAAACAAATCAAGTGAGTCTTAGGGCAGACATGGATTGTCCTTACTTTTTCTTTGATTTTCACAGAGATTTACTACTACTAGAAGTTGAAAGACTCTAACTAGCAAAGCTTGCAATCCATATAGATGTGCAGAAAAGATTCAAAAACCCAACAGGCATTCAGAGAATCAAAGATAGAATTTCATTCAGATAGATGTAAAAGGATCAGTTTTTGTTTCAAGTTCCTTTCAGCTATCCAAATTACTAAAATGACAGAGATGAAAACTCTGGAAGAATTGCAACTCTCTTCCTTTTCCAATTCCAGGCTCAAATTCTGTGAGGAAGATCATTATTTTCTAAATCACTGCCTGCCCCTTTTCAGAAACCATGCAAGTATTTGGTAGTTCAATATCTGGGAGGCTCCCAAAGCTTGCTGACCTCTGAGAAAGATTCTAAAATTAAAATAAATTAATTTGTCTAAGCTAGTTAGCACCTGGATGAGACTGAATGCAAAAACAGAAAATACAAACTGAGCCACCTCTGTTCAATTATTATCATGGCTTCATCTGACAATTGATTCGGCATTTCTAGAAGTCAGAGGAAAGGTTTTTCATAATGTGGGAGTTATATGAGATTCTTCCATTGGGTTTATCTGCTGACAGTCTCCTTCCTTTGCTTTGGTGTTTCACAGTCCTAAGTCAATCTCCCTTCATGTTAAAAGTCTCTAGAAATAGATTTATCCTTTCTTTTCCTTTGATTAGTTTTATATTTCACCTGATGGAAGTGAGGAGATTAGGCAAAGGTGGACACTGTGAAAGAATAAATAGTAGGAAGGAAAAAGAAAATATACTCCCTGTGGTCTAGTCCTTTTCTTGACAAAAGGCACCCACTGACTAGTGCAACATTGCTTGAAGGGATCCACATTCTTTGATGACAACTTGACCCAAGGACCAATATTACACCTATAACCTTTCACCATAACATAATCATGAAGAATGGTCCAGAGCTTAGGCCAGGGTAAACGCCCCAGGTCCCCCCTCCTAAGCTTTGTTTTGTGTTCTCAAGTACTGTGAGGTAGTAGCTGTACTTTGAAAAGCTAGGCAAAATGGCGCACAGGTTTTACTGGAGTGACTAAATAATTTGATAATAAATGAGACTTAGAATCAAAATGGACTTCAGCACAGAAAATACAGATGGGTATTTATAGCATTTATGCACATGCATGTGTGTGTATCTGTATATACAGAAACAAATTAGGAGAAATAGATATAGATAACGTTGACAGGCAGGATAATGAGAATATCAAGAACATACCTAAAATGGCTTCTGAAAACACACTACAAAGTACTTTCAGCAGGTGGTATCAGCACTCATAAATTGTATGCATATGCAGCTCTCGCCTTAATGTTTCTGGAAGATTTTAAGTTGTGATGATATCCTATTCATCCTTTTTCACTGCTCTCCTCAAACTAATCAGAACGCTGATGCCATGGCAATTACAGTGCTTTCTGACTCATTAGAGTACATGTTAGAGACAGTCATTTGCAAAGCAGTCCTCAGATCAGAGAATCACAGAATCACTAAGTCTGGAAAAGACCTTCAAGACCATCTGGTCCAACTAGCACCCTACTACCAATGTCACCGACTAAACCATGTCCTCAAGCACCACATCCAACCTTTCCTTGAACGTCCCCAGGGACAGTGACTCCACCACCTCCCTGGGCAAGCCATTTCAGTGCCTCACCACTCTTTCTGAGAAGATCAAAGTAGCATCAAGCCATCCATGAGCACTTTTCTGTGATTTCTGACTGCACACAACAATCTCATCCCTCAATCAAGGCCCAGCTATGAGACATATAAATCCCCTTCACATTCTCTGGTCCTCAAATGATTTGCAACATAAAGGTAAGGTCCTGAGCAGCTGACATTACCCTGCCATACACTGAGTTTTCTGAAATCATGGCATCTGTGGCAAAAATCATCCAACAAAAAAAGCCAGGCACAACTGGTTTTCAGAAGCAAAAAGACATGGAGATGGATGAAGATCGAAGACAGGCAAATAATATTCCTTAAAAAGCAAAGTTTGTTTGAAATGAATTATTAGACTCAGCTACCGGCATCTTTACAGGAATGTGACATAGTGCAATCCAAGTATCATTTAAAATAGTTTATGGAGTAGGGAAATTTGTTTAAAAAATAGCTTAGAAATATATGATTCAAAGATATAGAATGATCTCTTGGCCTTTTTTTATTCAACCCAACCTTACAACCTCCTGTTTCACAACTAAAAATCCTGCTCCTTGGCTTTCAGTAACAATGAATGTCACTGAAAAAGTCATCATTCACCATGCCCTATAATTTGCCCTGTCCTGCTTGCTGTTTTTGCTAGCCTTGATGGAAGACAAAACAGAGAAAAAGGCTTTTATGCTCTACCAGAATACAAACTGACTTTCCAAGAACTGTTGTCAGACATAAATCTCCCCTGATCTCACCACTGTATTTAACATAACAACCAAAATATAAATAGTAATGAAATAATATTTTATATCTCTGTGGCGCCATTTAGTCGTTGAGACCAAATGTTTTGCAGTTAGACAATACTTGCACTACTAGAAGCCTAAAGAATGAAGGATATTGGTTTAATATTGGCAATGCGAAGGGGTCTTATATTGGGTGTAAAAATTAATTTATTCACACTTGCCAACAGCTGAAGTTGCACAACACTTATTTTCACCAGCATTTATCCAGCATTTATACGATGCTAGAGTGACCACTCCAGATTGAAGAGCAGATTGTCCTAAAAAAACTAATTACCAAGGGGAGACAGATTTTACAATGCAAGAAAAACAAAGAGACAGCTGTGTTATGCTGATTATGGAGCTAAACATCTGAATTTTCTAATGTGAACCTGAACTCTATCCAATACATGTCCAATACATGCTGGGGTTAGGTATGGGATTTGCACTTAGCAATATTTTTTCTAAGGTTTCAGCAGAAAAATGTTTATTTAAATATGAAATCTATTCCTTTACTTTGCTCTTAGGAAAAACAACATTGTGCAGCCTGTGACAACATTTCTGTCTCACAACCTTACCACTCAAGGACTTTAGCTGCATAGTGAAGTATACTTTCCCTTCCTGGGATCAACGTGCATCATTTTTATAATTTTACTAGACCCATTATACAAACATCCATATATGTGAAACATGCATTCAAAACCACATCTGAAAAGCAAGCCCTCTTCAAAATACAAGGCTGTGCATTAATACAAAGACTTTCTTGAAATTATTATATCAACACGAGAGACTGTGTATGTCTATTCACGGGCAATTTTGTTTCTGGAGTGGTGCTTTCCACAGGACCAGAAGCCACTGAGGGTGACAGCTAGTGAATTTATGGTGATATGGAAAGGACATGGGAATTTATGTGTTGTGTGAAACAACAGCTCTATGCTTGGAGTGAGGGAAGCACTATCTTCTATAAAGTTGCACAATTCAGACTGACACACTTAACAGAAAGTGCATGTGCAGGGATAGACTGCTGGGTACGTAAATGAAGTAGCTACAATTGTGCATGACGTAAAAGGTGCTTTTTTCTCTGTTCTGAGTAAATAATATTTTGATTCAGAACTGGCTGTCCCTGACAAGGCATAATTGCAGGTGTCAAAACTACTGAGGTTTTGTATGTAGATTTGTATTATAAATCATGTCTGTAGACCCAGATCCTCTGTTTGGAGGAAATGCCAAAGAAAAATCAAGAACTCAAGGAGTGTTTATAAAGTCAAAGCTACAGTTAATATGGGAATTATGAAATTATGCATGCATATAGTAAGACAGCTGATAAAAAAGCTTATAACCAACAAGAACAAAAAGAGGGGAGAAGGAAAACTACATTAACTCTATTTGACAGATGGAGGATTACAGAGATTAAGGGTATTGTCCAAGGAACTGAATCCTAGATTCAGGCCTCTGCTTTAACCTCCCAATAGTTCTGAATGAACAGCATTTATATTGTTGAGTTCTGTTTCCTTCTTTCCATTAACATTCTAGGAGAGGAGGAAAAAATTGTCATTGATTGTCATTGACGTACCACTAAGAAATTGAGATTATTTTTTTTCCACATGCAAGCAGATAAGACTGCTGTCTTACCTCTTGAGCTCCAAGACAGAAGAATAGAAGTTAATGAATGAATGCGTCCAGAGGAGGGGAACAAAGCTGTTAAAATGACTGGAAGGCATGTTCTGTGAGTAGAGGCTGAGGACACTTCGGTTGTCTACTCCGGAGAAGAGCAGATTCAGAAGTCTCATTGCCATCTACCAAGCTTCCTGAACAGGGGAAGAGGAGAGGGAGGTGCCGGTCTCTGCTCCCTGGGATCCAATCACCAGGTGTGTGGGAAAGGCACAAAACTGCACCAGAGGAGGCTTAGAATGTACATTTGGAACTATTTATTTTCAGTGAGGATGGCCAACCACTGGAACAGGCTTTCTAGAGAGGTGGCTGATGTCCCATGCCTGTCAGTGTTCAAGAGGCATTTGGGTAATGCCCTCAATAATGTGCTTTAACTTTTGGTTAGCCCTGAAATGGTCAGGCAGTCGCTTTCAACTTGACTAAACTATACTATTCTGTTCTTAAAAAATTTGTCCTAGGTCAGCAGAAACTAAGGCATCCTGATCCTAAGTATAAGCCCTTAGGACACTGTGTTTGGCTACTACAATGTCATTGCATGTACAGGGCTGCTACTGGGTCAGGATGGTGAAAATGCAACATAAAACAGATGATTATAGAAGGTAGTTTGTCATCTGATAAAATGCATGATGTTAAAATAAGGCACATTTTAAAACAAACATATGAATGAAAAATTAACCTGATATGAAAAAGATTAAGTTTTACATATACAAAATAGCATGTAAAACTCTACATTTAATATTGTAAATGCTTCCTGAAAATTTCAGAGAACTTACTCCTGTCAAAAATATCTGCTTTGCACAAGAAACAATTCAGTTTCAAACAGCAATATTTCTTTAAGTTTCAAGACTTTCTAGTAATCTGTCACTGCCTTCTGCCAATATACTTTATTGTCTCCTTCACATCCCAAAGTAAATGACCACAGGTTGCACTAAACTAATAAAACTAATAAAACTAATAGATGCATAAAATTAATGAATGCAATGGACTTGTTTCCCTCAGATCATTTGTAAATATAAATTATATTCTTCTGTGTAGTATAAACTCTACAACAGAAAAAGCAAAAAGCCCAAACCGAAACAAAGCAAAGACAAATAGCAACTCAATAGAACTGACTTTAAACTGACTCCAAAATTTCTCTCAAGAAGGCAACACCAGATGTAAGAAGCTACACAAGCTATCTGTCTGGAATGGGGCTCACTACACATAAGCAAAGAGTAGTCTCCTGAGTCCTCCAAGAAAAGTCTTTGTAAATAAAAATGTGCCCTAAAAAACCCACATGATTCTTTCACCCCCATTTCCTTGTAGCTGAAAGAACTCACAGGACACTGAAAATTAGATGTTTGGGCCAGAAAGCAAAACAAAAGCAGAAAGAAAAATTCTCTGTTGGAAATGGGCTAAGGGAGAATGGGAGGAGAGTATGCACATGGACTTAATGTTACCAGAGATGAGAAAATGCAGAGCAGGCATTTTTTCACTAGTAGTTTTTACCTGACCAACAGCTGTTCTTCCAAAACCTGCTAGCCAGTAATAACGGTGTCTTGCAGACTTGATGGTACAGCCTAGGTTAAGTAAAACCATACAAGACTTTTAAAGCACAGTCACCCCTCCAGGAAAATCAAAGCAGATTGGGAATAAGTGCATTTAGATATCCTATGTACTGGCTTTTTCTTAAACCAGTTTGCACAGCTAAGTTCAACAGATTTCTCAGTGTTTTAATTTACATTAAGCACATTAATTGTGTTAAATACATTTGTGTATTCTTGTATTGATTCTTATAGATAAGATAGAATTTGATAATTTTATCTAGATGATATTATGTATAAAAATGTTATTATTTTAGGGTATATTCGAGAGACGTGGAATCCTGAAAGAAAATGAAAATTCACAGCAAAGTCACACAGAGTGAATCAAAGCTTAATTTGTTCACTCTGCTAAATCTGAAGCTTCCAGTTGGTCATGTCTAATATGTCCCAGGTCAGGCTTAGTTTTGTACTTGGAAATTCCTATATTTTTTCTTTTTTTTTTTTTTTTTTTTTTTTGACTGGACTAGTATTTGTCACACATAATTAAATCTTACAAGCTCTTAAATGTGTAAACATTGTTTCAGATTTTTGGTAAGAGCTTAAGATGAGTTCCTGAACAATTTGTGATTTGACTCATTATTATTTTATCTATTCTGTTACAGAAAAATGAAGGCAAAAAAGAAGAAATATATATATCAGATTGATTTAATTTTAAGATGAAGTAGCCAGGTATTTCTCCTATTACAATTTTGTGTGTCTTTTACAAAGGAAGATTGCCAAATCATGGGATGAACGTCACTGACTTCAGCTATGTTAATTCTGCATATACCATGGTAAGGCTGATCCATAAATCAGACTTTCCTGAAAGAATGGGAACACATTTATGAAAACAGTAGTTTCCAGCCCTTCCAGACAGGCAAGCTGACAGAACTTAAACTTAGACAGCATTCCCTCACAACTAACTGGATGATATTTCAAAAGAAGATAGATTTCCCATTTAGGTACTTTAAGCACATCAGGTCGTTCAATATGATGTGCAGCCTCAGAGAAAATACTCAGAGGATGTTATAGAAGAAGCCTAAAACAACTGGATATTGAACTCAGAGTTCTGTGGAAGATGAAGCCCTAAAATCCCAGTTTAGGTCTACTTAAAAGATTAGGTCTATTCAACATGTCTGAAAACCTATGCTTGCTACATAGAAAACTTAATCAAGGTACAGGTAAAAGCTACAAACTCCTGAAACAATTAATAGTTGTTTATGTCCCACTGTGGGCAGCATGGCAGAGCCATCACTCAGATTTCCCAAGCCAACTGATAACACAACCTTCCCATGCCAGTTCTGAAGCTGAAGATACGTCAGCGTGGAATCACTGAGGTCACTTCTCTCCTTTGTTATTCTCCTTTTTGGCCCTCTTCTAAATTCAAAATTGTTTTAGAGCTAACAGGATTTACAATCATGTAAATAAAGGACATTATATTAGCTTGCATATCAGATATGCTTGTTTATTCTGTCCAAGGAAGAGCTAGTAATAGCATTTTCATGACATCAGAGGCGAAGCAAAGGAAGCCATTCCAACTAATTAATCTCAGTATTGTTTATAAAGAAATATAGGCAACTAATCTGTGTAATTGTTCTAAGGAGTCACAGTTTGCACAGTATACTTAAACAACATATGACTATTAAAGGCAACTTTGAGGATGGATTTTTTATTTATCAGTGTGAGGTACTTTCCAAAGTTTATCAGAAGTGTGAGGCCCACAATGGTGCAGATACAAAAAAACTGTTGGACTTGTCTGTACTTAAAGTCCAGCTCAGTTTGTGGGAGCAATGAGGAACCCAGTAATTTATGAACTGCTAAGAAAGAGCTAGTGGCAGGCACTGCTGATTAAAATACCACATTTCCATTGATATAGACCTGTTTTTTAAAACTTTGGCCAGGAGACACTAGAACTTAAATAATAATTCTGATATGTTGTTTTGATTTTCTTCTCTCAGCTGAATATTTACAATTTTTATTGTCATTTGTTGAAGGTACAATACATTTTAAGTATACAAACACTGCTAGCCTAATTGTGGGGTAAAGAGGAGAGTTAAATGTGGGGATTAAATGAAAAAGCACTGTTTCATGTTAAGAATGCAAAATGTCTTTCCAAAATCCACCTTTTTTGTAACTGAAGATTTAATTTTATGGGGATTTCAGAACAAATTATTCAAATTAAAATTAATTTAACCAGCATTCTAAGAAATTGTATTTCTAAGTTTCAGTTAACAAAAGTTTTTATGAAATCTTCATGCTTTACATTAAATCTCATTGAGAACTTCAGGGGAAATTGGTTTACAAATAAGATAAATTAGTAGCAATTCATGCAATTAAAATGACTACAAGTACACTGGCAACTGTTTTCACCACCTGTATTAGATCAAGCAATCACTGTGTTTTTTCTCTAGCTTGCCTTCTGCGATTATATATGAAGCAGTGATTTTTACATGTGCACTGGGTAGTACACAGGTTAGTTTGGGTTTAACTGGTAGTTGTGTTCATCATGCTATTGAACATAGAATTTCAGCTCTATGCAGACGGAACTGTTACGGAAAGGATGTCTGTTATTATATATAAATATATATATATATCTATATATATATCTATATATATATATATAAATATATATATATATATATAAATTATATATATAAAGGATGTCTCTATTACCTTTCATGTCATCTGTGTTGCAGGCACACTGCTACACGGCTGTAATACAGCCTTGCTATCAAATAAATAAAAATTAGATAGATCCTTGATATTCTATACTGTATAAACTTCTACTTCCTTGCTCCACTGCCACCTCTTGCATCTAAGACCAAACTACCTCCAGGTGATCCATTTTCTCCTCAGTGACTGCAGATCAGGAGCTGAAACAAAGCCTCCTTAAAGTCTCCTGCCTTTGTACAACCCCCAGTGCTGGGAATGTCACTACCATTTTCCTCAACTCCATTCTGTCTTTACCCGTCTTCCCTGCAGCAGTTCACTCGGTGTGCTCAGCCAGCTGAACTCCTTTATGAAAATGCTGTTGCTGTCCTGTGGGAAGAGAAGCAAAATATCTCAGACAGCTGATCTCTTTCACCAGAAACCAGAACAGGCTTTTTTTTTTTTCTTTTTTAATTCCAAAGATATCTTTGACTTTTTTCATCATGTTTGAAGAACACACACATACAAAAAATCAGAAAAAGCACGTTTTGCTAGTCAGCAGCCATCAATGTTCAAAATGGCACTGCTCACAACTGTTGAGGTTGGCAGCTCCAAAGCATCACCCAGGTCTCTAACACTAGATAAGATTAAAAATCATGTGATACACTAACTTAATCTGGTTTTGGTGATTTTCATTTTCCTGTCTGTATTTGAGCTTACAGTGGATGATGCCTCCACAGTGTCCATCAACTTCTAGGTTAAAATCTGACCTTGAACACCCACGCAGCTCCAGAAGAGCTTGCGATTCTCCATGCTGCTCCCAGTCTGGCCCATGTGTCCCACACTCACGCATTACCACTTGCAACCTTCAGCTTTTATGATTCTATGATTCCTTCTCCTCTACTTTCCTGCATCTCATTCCTGTTTGTTCTTCTCATGCACTGAGAGGTAGAAGACAGGTGACCATTTTGTTGGCTTCTATTGCCAGTAAGGGAAGATGGCAGCTATTTTGTGTATGAGACTGGTATTGGAGGCTTTCCCGTACATCTCCATTAAAAAAACAATAATTTAAAAAATATCTCTAGATCTACAGAGAAATACTGAATTCTGCAAACAGTGGTGGTGTTGTGACTTTTCAGAGAATTTATTTTGGCAGAAGAGTGGCTGCCAGATGAACTAGGTAAGAGACCTTCTCGTTGTGACCTGCAGCCAGCGTGTAGCCGCCAGACCTGTCACCCAGCCAGTCTGTCCTTGCAAAACCTGCTGAGGGTAAGGAGTGGGGATGACAGTGGAATTCCTGTGTTTATATGGGAGCTATTTAATCGAAAGAAAGTTTTGCTGTCATACCTTCCTGTTTTCAGAAGTTATCCAGCCGTTAGCTTCCTAATCAAAAGAGATGTGGCAGCATGCCACAGAAACTGGGCCTCGCTTCCAGTGTGTAGCCCAAAGGATTTTCATAGCCCAGATTGTGCCTAGAAACACGTCTCGGCTGAAAAGTTAACTTTTACTCTATGTGCATTAGAACACACATTCGTTTAAAAGAAATACAGACAGAAACAGACCACTTTGGAGAAAACCCCAATAAAGAGGTTTGGTTTGCCAGCCAAAAAAATCCCACAGAGTCTAGGGTTTCACCTGTTCAACATATAGGTAGATACATTCTGTTAAGGAAATACCTTACAAAATTACACAGCAGGATCTTTTATTTAGATAAAATACTTGAATTAACTTTAGTGCATACTGCTGGTGCAATGAATACGTAGGATAAAAATTCTGTGCTTTACTGTGTACGGTACACAAGAAATGAGCTAAAGAGGTGCTCTGGGTCCTTTGGATGGTGAAAAGAGTGTTTCTTGTCCATTTCTGTTTCAGATAAGGACCATAAGAAGTAAAATGCCAGGTAGACTGGAAAACTGATTGCCTGGCATTACTTCCTGGGGAATAAAAAGGAATTATTATTCCTATAGATTTTAGTTTGGGACTATTAATAAGTAATGATTCATAGAGGGTCTAGGCTTCTGTTAGCAATCTAATTACACATTTTATGAATTTCAAGGTACCAAATGTAATATGCCTGACTTAAAACTGACTGAAGGCTTCTTAGCAGCAGAGACTGTATTGCTTTTCTCTACCTTGTAGATGAGGGGCAGGTTCCTAACAGATCAAGCTGTTCTCATTGTGGAAAAGGAGCATAAGAGAAAAAAAGGCAGAAGGCCAAGTGTCTGTAGACTTCTGCCATGAAGTAGAGCAGCTACAGAGTGGCTGTTACTGCTGAGAGGTGGCACTGGTTCCTTGAGCAGCTGCTGTTGCCCACTGTGCTCTGGCACTCACTTTTGGCAACAGTGATGCGTTACAGTTTCACTACAGCAAGGGCAAGATAAACAGGGAGGCCATGGCCATTTTGTCATACCAGCAATCCACTGTCCTGAGCAACTGCTGACTGTGCTAAGGCTGTTGTTCCTGGACTGGTACCTGCAAACAGTCCTTGAAAATCAAGAGCTCCTTATCTGTAAAAAGTAATCAACTGTATCTGTTAAAAAGACACCAATTTACTAAACTCAGAGTGGCCCTTTTGTTTTAATGCTTTTATGAATTTGAGCCAGATCACTACTACCTCGATATCCTGTGTTATTTGGGATGTCAGTATTGAGGCTTAAAGCAATCCTTTCTGGCTTAAACATCTATGACTATACAACAATTCAACTCAATGTTTGTTATAATTAAATGCCATGCAGGTGTGGATTACGCTTAATCTCTGGGAATGAATATAGGTAGTACAAGAAGTTTCATTGTAAACGTGAGCTTCAATCCATGCATACAAAACTGCAGTTCAGATGAGGTCAAGGGCACGGTGCAGAGACTGGCAAACACTTTGATCCCTCCTGCCTTGCACTCTGCATGAGTCCTGGTATGCTTTATATCCCAAAGCTGAATGTGATGGCTTCTAAGCAAATTTCAGGCTGCAGCTTTCCACCCATGTCATCTACCTACATGTCTCATTTCAAAACCCTTTTGTAAAACAGTCTGGTTTGTACAGACATAAGCTGAAATTGAAATAAATGTTCACATGAAAATATGTACCAAACCACCAAGATTTACTTAATCTAAAGTTAACCACAATCCTGTTATCAAAAGTCATGATATAGACCATGGTATTCAGATCATATCTGACAGAGAATGTCACCTTATGCATAAAAATGTTTTCCACTCAGCTTATGACAGACAGTGTGTTCTTTTGCACTTCCTTTCCTGGAAACTGAAATTTGCCAGCCTGTGGAGCCATGTTTTAATCAAGGTTAAATGTCTTTTTTTTTTTTTTTTTTTAATGTATTATCACATTTCTGCTGTATGGTAACAAACATTGATGACAGACATATTTGACTTTTTATTGCAAGAGAAGTCAATGAAGAATCTGTGTATGTGTTGGTGTAACTCATTTTGTCTCAGTGTTTGTGCACTTGAACACAACACTATGTACATATTAACCTAAACATGAATGGAAAGCTTTTAGAAAAGAGTTGGTTGTTAAAACATTGACTTCACTTGGACATACTAAAGCAAAGACTACACATATTTGCTGCTTGTCACATCTCCCTTTAGATAATTTACATCGGATACCAACAACATAACATTTTTCCGAAACTAGAAGCTTATTTGTAGATTTTAAAATAGAAACAAAATTTTAACGTTTAACTAAACCTCACCTCTTATTTTCACTGTCTCAAGGTATAGTATCTACTCTGTGATTTTTAATAAGAATCTTTAAGTATAAAAAGGCTAAGATGTTTCTTCTTTCCATGCTAATGAGGACCCTGTATCTCTTCTGTGCACCCAAGTGAAATCAAACAGAAATGTTGGGCTAGCCAACTGGAAAATCAATTATTTACACAGTGCTATTGCAGATGCCTAGGATCTAATTTTTCAAACCTGATTAGTGAGCTTAATTGCATTCATTTTTGAAAGCCTATGAACCTAAGCTCCAGTTTGAATGGTACTTATACACAGAAATTCAACACATAATTTAATGCTGAGAGAAATTTTAGTATATTTCCTGGATCTTTGACACTAGGAACTTTGTTTCAGTAACTGTGAGCATACCTGATCACTGTTTGTTCACATTTACTTTTTCTGTGTTACTTGATATATTTTTCTTTGTGAATTTTCTTGCCAGTTGATGTGAATTTTCTTGTATGCCCTGAAAAAGATTCCAGTTTCCTGACTAGTGTTTGCTGACTAATGTTTGCATGTCACAGAATCACAGAATCACAGAATCACAGAATTTCTAGGTTGGAAGAGACCTCAAGATCATCGAGTCCAACCTCTAACCTAACACTAACAGTCCCCACTAAACCATATCCCTAAGCTCTACATCTAAACGTCTTTTGAAGACTTGCAGGGATGGTGACTCCACCACCTCCCTGGGCAGCCCGTTCCAGTGCCTAACAACCCTTTCAGTAAAGAAATTCTTCCTAACATCCAACCTAAAACTCCCCTGGCGTAACTTTAGCCCATTCCCCCTTGTCCTGTCACCAGGCACATGGGAGAACAGGCCAACCCCCACCTCACTACAGCCTTCTTTAATGTACTTATACAGAGCAATAAGGTCACCCCTGAGCCTTCTCTTCTCCAGGCTGAACAAGCCCAGCTCCTTCAGCCGCTCCTCATAGGACTTGCTCTCCAGGCCCCTCACCAGCTTCGTCGCCCTTCTTTGGACCCGCTCAAGCACCTCGATGTCCTTCTTGTAGCGAGGGGCCCAAAACTGAACACAGTACTCTAGGTGCGGCCTCACCAGAGCCGAGTACAGGGGGACGATCACCTCCCTAGCCCTGCTGGTCACAGTGTTTCTGATACAAGCCAGGATGCCGTTGGCCTTCTTGGCCACCTGAGCACACTGCTGGCTCATATTCAGCCAACTGTCAACCATCACTCCCAGGTCCTTCTCTGCCTGGCAGCTCTCCAACCATTCCTCTCCCAGCCTGTAGTTCTGCTTGGGGTTATTGCGCCCCAGGTGCAGGACCCGGCACTTGGCCTTGTTGAACTTCATACAGTTGACCTCAGCCCATCGGTGCAGCCTATCCAGATCCTCCTGCAGAGCCTTCCTACCCTCGAGCAGATCGACACATGCACCTAACTTGGTGTCATCTGCAAACTTACTGAGGGTGCACTCAATGCCGTCATCCAGATCATTGATGAAGATGTTAAAGAGGACCGGCCCCAGCACCGAGCCCTGGGGGACGCCACTAGTGACTGGCCTCCAACTGGACTTGGCTCCATTTACCACAACTCTTTGGGCCCGGCTATCCAGCCAGTTTCTAACCCAACGAAGCGTGTGCCAGTCCAAGCCAAGAGCAGCCAGTTTCTTGAGGAGAATGCTGTGGGAGACGGTGTCAAAAGCCTTGCTGAAGTCAAGGTAGACCACATCCACAGCCTTTCCCTCATCCACCCAGCACGTCACTTTGTCGTAGAAGGAGATCAGGTTCGTCAAGCAGAACCTGCCTTCCATAAACCCATGCTGGCTGGGCCTGATCGCCTGCTTGCCCTTCAAGTGCCGCATGATGACTCCCAAGAGGATCTGCTCCATGAGCTTCCCTGGTACTGAGGTCAAACTGACCGGCCTGTAGTTCCCCGGGTCTGCCCTCCGGCCCTTCTTGTAGATGGGCGTCACATTTGCTAGTCGCCAGTCAGCTGGGACCTCCCCCGATAGCCAGGACTGCTGATAAATGATGGATAGGGGCTTGGCCAGCTCCTCTGCCAGTTCTCTCAGTACCCTTGGGTGGATCCCATCCGGCCCCATCGATTTGTGGACATCCAAGTGCTGTAGCAGGTCACCAACCAGTTCTTCGTGGATGGTGAGGGCCACATCCTGCTCCCCGTCCCCTTCCACCAGTTCTGGGTACTGGGTATCCAGAGAGCAACCGGTTTTGCCGCTAAAGACTGATGTATGTATCTATACTTCACAGCAGTCTTCCAGTTCTTTCTTACTCTCTGCTTCCTTCTTGGTTGTTTAGTTATGTGCATCCCAATGATTCCTCTCCTTTTCCTTGTCTGAGGTGCTGTTTCATTATCAAGGATTATGGAGGACAACACTGAAAAGTGGTGAGATATGCCTTTGTTAGTAATTAACAACTCCTCCTTGAAAGACAGGGACTTTCATGAAAGCTGAGGGCATCTGTGTTGAAATCTCTGAAGGATGAATGAACCCTGAACCTTTTGAACCACCAAAGGGATATTCTGTTTTCGTGCAGAGGATGGACAGCATGGCAGAACTGAACAGCAAGGAGATACGTAAGGTGTTTCCCATCCAGCAAGATTTTGGAATATTTTGCCTAGTTCCGAATTCTTCATATCCCTTCAATCTGCATTAAATCTTGTGAACAACCTCCTCTAATAATTTTAATACTAATGCTAACCTAATAATATATGAAAGTTACATTAATAACATTAATGTAAAAGTGTAACATTCAACATTGTAAGAGCTGCATGTGGATGTGTAAGTGCAGATACTGGTGCAGATGGTGGTGTCCACTGGTCCAGACCATGACTTCACAAAGCTAGTAGCAACATGTGGTTTATTGCAACAAGATTTACCATTTTAGACAGAGAAAAGCAATTTTTTTTCCTCTGCCAACTGATGGAATCTAAATAGGGAAAAATTAACAACCACTGTTAGGGATATTTTTTTCTACAAGCAATAAACAGAGTGTCAAGACATTCAAGGTAAGGTTTGTTATTATCTGTTAAGTACCTGCCTGCTGAGGAAGGGGTAAGAAAGAATGACAGAAGAGAAGATGGACCAAAAAACTCCTGGCTTCCTGGAATCAAGTGAAAACAGCTGAAAACTTGTTCAGGAAGAAAAATAAAAAAAAATAATAAAAAAAAAAAGTAATCTAAGCAACTAGCTAATGACTTGTTTTCACTCTGGGCAGCACTGTTCTGACATGAGAGAGCATTTACATGCCCCACAATATTACCCAAGAGCAGGCAGTACTTCACAGAATCACAGAATTGTCTAGGTTGGAAGAGACCTCAAGATTATCGAGTCCAACTTCTGACCTAACACTAACCAGTCCTCCACTAAACCATAGCACTAAGCTCTACATCTAAACGTCTTTTAAAGACCTCCAGGGATGGTGACTCCACCACTTCCCTGGGCAGCCCATTCCAATGCCTAACAACCCTTTCGGTAAAGAAGTTCTTTCTAATATCTGACCTAAAACACCCCTGGCACAAACTTTAGCCCATTTCCCATTGTTCTGTCACCAGGCATGTGAGAGAATAGACCAACCCCCACCTTGCTACAGCCTCCTTTAATGTACTTATAAAGAGCGATAAGGTCACCCCTGAGCCTCCTCTTCTCCATGCTGAACAAGCCCAGCTCCCTCAGCTGCTCCTTGTAGGACTTGTTCTCCAGACCCTTCATCAGCTTCGTCGCCCTTCTCTGGACACACTTGAGCACCTCAATGTCCTTTTTGTAGTGAGGGGCCCAAAACTGAACACAGTACTCAAGATGCAGCCTCACCAGAGACTAGTACAGGGGGACAATCACTTCCCTAGCCCTGCTGGCCACAATGCTTCTGATACAAGCCAGGCTGCTGTTGGTCTTCTTGGCCACCTGAGCACACTGCTGGCTCGTATTCAGCCGGCTATCAATCAATACTCCCATGTCTTTCTCCACCAGGCAGCTTTCCAACCACTCATCTCCCAGCCTGTAGCTCTGCTAGGGGTTATTATGCCCGAGGTGCAGGACCTGGCACCGGGCCTTGTTAAACTTCATGCAGTTGACCTCAGCCCATCGGTGCAGCCTATCCAGATCCTCCTGCAGAGCCTTCCTACCCTCGAGCAGATCGACACATGCACCTATCTTGGTGTTGTCTGCAAACTTACTGAGGGTGCACTTGATCCCCTCATCCAGATCACTGATAAAGATATTAAAGAGGACTGGCCCCAGTACCGAGCCCTGAGGAATGCTACTAGTGACCATCCTCCACCTGGTTTTGACTCCATTCACCACAACTCTTTGGGCCCGGCTATCCAGCCAGTTTTTGACCCAATGAAGCGTCACTTGGAGTAGATGAAAAGACAATTTTGCGAAAGTGTAAGTTATTCCTGTTGGTTCCTCAGAGACCATGGTATCCTGAGGCAGTGCAACAATCCAGTCATGTATGTGAAGCATTGAGAATACTGCCAGGTCAAAGGAGAAATTTTCTGTGCAACACCTTTCTCTGTGTATGTCCATCACCCTTCACAGGGCAGACAGAGCCACTAGTGAGATGGGACATGATCTTCTGTTTGAAAGTGAGGCTTTGAGCACACTGCTCAAGTCTAAAAGAGAGACTGTTAGGAAGAAAGCCTGACCTTACCCAGATCTTTTATCTTTTCAGTGGTTATAAAGCTTACAAGCCAGATGGTGGTAAGAGGATTTTGTTTATTTGATAAGAACATTTTTGTTAACAAATGATTTGTTTCTTGTAAAGCAAAGGGTGCCAGGTAGAGAACACAATAAATGGCTCATAAAAGCATTGGTCTTCTTGCACGTCATCAACATATAATGCATACAGTGGTCTCTCCTGCTAATGTAATATATTTAAGATGTGCCATTCTGTGAAAAGTAATTTTCTTTTTCGTAAAAGTGTGATTCCCGTGCTTTAAAGACTAGATGCACAGTCTGTTTTTTACCTTCAAGGTAGGAATACAAATCCTCTCTGAATTTACTCTTGCTAGTTGACATCTGGAGAGGAACACCTCTCTTTCACAAAGTCTGTGCCCTTTACCTCCATGAGAAAAGCTTTCCTTTGTAGTCATAAAGCAGAATTCATTGAAACTAGAACAAGCAAGCAAGCACTTACAAGATAGGTAGTGTTCAAAATCATCCACTTAAGCATTCTCTTTTCCTGTTTAGTCCCTTAAATGCACACTCCACTGTCAATCTGAAGCTTCTCAGGATGTACTAATACCTCTTATTGTGCAGGACTCCAGTTAAAGGCTTCAGGGGCAAGGAGAATGGCAGGTAAACTTTTTTTGTTTTTGTTTTCTTTTCCCAAAGCATAGCAAATATCTAAGCACTCAAAGAATCCCCTGTGTTTTTTGGAGCAGTGTCTCATTTTTTTCTATGTATACATTAGATTTTGACTCTAGCATTGTAGAAGCTGCCCTGAAGAGTAATCAGGCCATCAAAACTCTAGAAACATCTCTTTTGACTGTGTTTCTTTAGAACATTTCATCTTGGTCCAGCAGGGAAAGTATGGGTGCATGGGACCCATTAAAACATTGGTATCAAATGGGAACGTGCAGGTAAAGACACTAAGAGTGTACCATACCCTTAATGCTTTATGGCCCATCTTGCTGTTTTTATAGCCCCAAGATTGGCATGGCAGGGATCCTAAAAACAGAGATCTTCATAGTACTTTAATTTATGCAGTCTCCACTAAGCATGACAAACCTGCGGTATGGTAGTTTCCCAGCACGTTCTGCCTCTTTCCTCTGCTCAGGAAATGAAATTACTTCAAAAATAGTTATTTCCTCTTTCATGTTCTCCTCTTCTTCCTGGTGGCATCACTTCATTTGAGCTGCTATATGACCTGTCAAAATGGTGTGTGGTTTCTGTCGCGAAATCCATGCTGTGTGGAGATCGCAGTCTCGTTGTACAAGAGACTCCTAGTGGCATGGCAGACAGAAGAGTTCCCTTTAGCAGTAGCTGACTTGAGAATGCTTTGGTACACCAAAAGGAGATGAACCAGTGGAAATGTGTAGCTTGACCACAAGTCCTGCAATTCTGGTTGATTCCAGCTGGCTCTGCTGTATAATCACAACACACCACAAGAGAGGATCCAGAAGACAGACAGCTAGCTCACCATCTGGAAAAAGCACCATAGGATTCCTGCCCAGAATGCTATGTGCTTTCTTTGAAATAGGCCCCTGCTGTCTATATGCCATTGTTGTAGAAATTGAGTAGGAAACAGCTGGCCTCATGGACATAGTTATTGCAGAATATCATTTCTGCAATAGGGTAGGAAAAAAGGTCACTAAAAATGTCCATGTGAAATGAATTCTTCATATGCACATGACTTCGTCAATTTGCAACATCTATTTTGGAGTTGGAGCTCCATTGCTTTCACTCTTGTCTTTTGCCTCCCCAGGAATTTAAGCCTGAGCAGCAATGTCAAGAAAAATTCTTATCCTGGCTACATAGATAATATTGGAAGAAAATTATAATTTGTTAAACTTTGTGATAATTGTGGGCTCAAATGGCATTATCTTGGGCTAAACAGATAACTTACTAAGGACAAACTAGTTTTTCAAGTTTATGCACCACAAGACAAAAATTAAGCAAAGTTAGTCAGCTTTTCAAGATAAAATAAGTTATAAAAGAAAGCATTTTTCTCAGTGGAAATTTTAGAGTAATTTAGACAAGAGTTTGTTTCAAGTCTGTGCGCTGAAGGAAAAGTCAAAGTACAGTAGGAAGGAGAAAATGCTGAACGCCTTAGAAGAGTGACTTAACCCCAAAGAATACTTAAGTATGAGGAAACTGAAGCAGGCAAATATATACAGATGGCTTATTGTTTGTCTGGATTTGGATATCACTTATTCTACAAGAAGTAAAGATTAATAGATTTGGATCTTTTTCAAGGTCTGCGTCTGTCTGCCTACACCACCATGCGTCCCTGAAGACCTGAACTGTAAGTCAGACTGCCCACAAAAGGGAACTCTGTGAAGGGTTATGCTAAGACACTGGGGAGTCTGTGGCTCCTGTACTAATCACAGTGTCTAAACTCATGGACCACAGGCTTTCAGCTCTCAGAAAGGGGTGATTAGGCATCAGAATCAGAGGAAAGAACAGAACCATCATTTTACTATTCTCAGCAACCTCAAGAATGTCCAAAAGAGGTGGCATGACCAATTTCCTGAGGACACACACTTTGCATAAGTCTCATTTTAATTTAGGATCAGCTCCTTTCAATTTATATTTCCTTTTTCTTTTTTTTTTTTTTTTTGAAGTTACTTGCAAATATGTAAATGGGGTGTCAGATTTGCAATACCCAGGATAGAGGGGTTTCTGGTTGTGGAAAAGCATAGTAGCCTTTGATCAGTACTCAGTAAATCTCTGCCTGAGGAGGAGGAGCTAGATTATATACATATTTTAATAGACTTAGGTTTGGCTCCAGGGTTGATTTAGATCAGTAGTACTATATAAACACACAAGCCTGCATAATTGCTGTAGAATGCATTTCAAATACTCATTAATGAGCACATTGCATGTTTAAGAAATAGCAATATATTGAAGTCTGAACACTGTACATGGTGCCTGGATGATTTGCATGTACTCTCGCTAGATATGAAAGTGACTGGTTTGAACTTAGAGGTATTTGTATGTGGAAATACTCATCAAGAACAAACATTTCCTTCCTTAACAGGTGTATGTGCTTATTTTGTGCAGGCAGTGTAAGTATCACTCTTCTAACATTAGGAATATACAATGTGTTAACTATTTCTTTTTTTTTAGTCTGGTTTCTTAATCACACATAATGTCTGTCTGGCAGTCCATCCAAAACTCCGCATAGTTTTAAAATCTGTTGGTTGCTTTCCAGCATATTTTGTAAAGGTATAGAAACTACATTCCTCTTCATTTCCTGAAAATCAGTGGATTAGTACCACCACCGAGGGACAGGTTGAAGGGCAACCTCTTGGTATTTTAAAGTATTAGAGCATGCATTGAAGTAGGTGGTAAAGAGAGGAAATACTGGGGAAAACAAACGGGATGCTTTAAGGTAAATCTGAGAGCAAAGAGTGATTTTGTGAAAGAGTCACAGGATCGGGGTTTTTAAAAGGGGAACATAGTGTACTGCATCCTGCAAATAGCTTTTATTAGTTCTGCTCATCAAACAATTTGAAAAAAAAAAAAAAAAAGATTGAAAGCAACATAGACATTAGTTGAATTCACTTTGTATTTTCTACTATCTGATGGTAAATTTTCCGTGTTGCATTTTGTACAAAGCAAGGCTCACAGACGACTTAAGCTATTTCAATTAGAGCAATATACAAGCTCTCTATTAGTGCTGTGGGAATACATCCAGCAGACAGGAAATAATTTCTATGAGAAATGGTTAGCACTTGAGCTTGATTAAGGGTAGCGCAGTCAGGGTAGCACAACATGCTGTTGCACGGCCTGCTGTCCTGACTATCATTTTCCTTCTACTCATGTAGAAGTGAGAAGTCTTTTCTCACTGCAAAATTATGCGAGAAATAATCACCTCCAAAATTCCTTCTGGTGGCTAGACAAAGATTTCTTATGACACAGAGTACTGGCAAAGTCAAATTGCATTGCTTCATGTCCACATACTCTTGTGAAAGCTCTAAATCTGGCCTGAAAACAAGTATTTTTATCTGAGTGAGGAAAGCATCCTTTACCAGTCAGGCTTTGCATCTCTGTATTCTACTCTGGCTCTCCTAATGAATAGCAGGAGGGGTTCTCACCATGCTGAGATAAGGCAGTAAGAGAAAAAGGAGATTACAGGAGATTTTGCAGGTCATATAAATATTCCAGGAATGCAAATATGATCAGCATTGGTCCTACAGTATTCCTGTCCCCAGATAGGACTCTTTAGACCTGTGCAGACTCAGAAATGGGTTGGAGATGTAGGAATTTTACAGTGATCTGCCCCGTGATGGAGTTATAGTAGTGGTCATTGCCAGGTTCATGACTGTGGTTGTTATAGTGTTGAAGTGTCTCTCTCAGGAGAATTGTAAAAGATGTGCAACCTCCAGTTTTCTTCTTGCTGTTCTTCATGTTAGCTGTGCTATATACCATACATCCTTCACTTAAGTGCACTGGGGTATTGTAGCACATGAAAAAAGTCCAGAGAGACATTTTTTTTTTTTATTGTGTCATAACCCATTTCTTTCATATTAATTATGTAATGGGCTCTAATTTGCCTTTCAAAAATACCCAAGGCACAGGAATATAAAACCCATCATAGAGAATACTATTTTTTTCACAGGCACGTAACTCCATGAATTCAAATAGGAACCTGGCATTATCATAGGCATTATAGTTTATGTTTATGTATGAATCCATTGCTTCAGGACACAAAATAATCACTAACTAATACAGACTGGGAAAAATTCCTCCCCTGGGAAGGCTTCTCATGATGAGATTTTTCTCAGCTATCTTTAAGCTACCTGTTCACTGCAGAACACAGGGTAAATGTTATGAACTAAAAAGATCCCTTAAAAAAAATCTAGTTTCTTCCTCATTATTGTTATTCTCCCGAGTAATAAGCATATTTCTGACTAGAGATGAAAAAAGCCATCCCTTCACCAGGAAGAGTCAACCTTCACGTTTTTTTTTCCTAGCTATAGCTGTAGCTATAGAACTTCTTTGATACTAACCCAACTTCCACATCCAGGCTTAAAAACGAAGCCTTGTTTCATGTCAATTGTGTGACCTTATTGACTTTACTGTAATTACTCTTACTGCCTTGTACAAGGGAAGAATTGAAACTCCAGACAAATTAACGTTCCTTAGCTTTGTCTTTGACACTGAATACCAGTGGTCAGACAGTTTGGCTGCCTTGTTTTCCTCACCTTTAAAAATGCTAAATACCACTTTATTTAAAAGTTTTATTTTTCTCCTTCTTTCTTCCTTTCTTCCTTCCTTCCTTCCTTCCTTTCTTTCTTTCTTTCTTTCTTTCTTTCTTTCTTTCTTTCTTTCTTTCTTTCTTTCTTTCTTTCTTTCTTTCTTTCTTTCTTTCTTTCTTTCTTTCTTTCTTTCTTTCTTTCTTTCTTTCTTTCTTTCTTTCTTTCTTTCTTTCTTTCTTTCTTTCCTTCTTTCCTTCTTTCCTTCTTTCCTTCTTTCCTTCTTTCCTTCTTTCCTTCTTTCCTTCTTTCCTTCTTTCCTTCTTTCCTTCTTTCCTTCTTTCCTTCTTTCTTTCTTTCTTTCTTTCTTTCTTTCTTTCTTTCTTTCTTTCTTTCTTTCTTTCTTTCTTTCTTTCTTTCTTTCTTTCTTTCTTTCTTTCTTTCTTTCTTTCTTTCTTTCTTTCCTTCTTTCCTTCTTTCCTTCTTTCCTTCTTTCCTTCTTTCCTTCTTTCCTTCTTTCCTTCTTTCCTTCTTTCCTTCTTTCCTTCTTTCCTTCTTTCCTTCTTTCCTTCTTTCTTTCCTTCTTTCTTTCTTTCTTTCTTTCTTTCTTTCTTTCTTTCTTTCTTTCTTTCTTTCTTTCTTTCTTTCTTTCTTTCTTTCTTTCTTTCTTTCTTTCTTTCTTTCTTTCTTTCTTTCTTTCTTTCTTTCTTTCTTTCTCTTTCTTTCTCTCTCTCTCTCTCTCTTTCTCTTTCTCTTTCTCTTTCTCTCTTTCTCTCTTTCCTTCTCTCTTTCTTTCCCTCTTTCCCTCTTTCCCTCTTCCCCCCCCTCCTCTCTCTCTCTCTCTCTTTCTCTCTCTCTTTCTCTCTCTTTTTCTTTTTTTCTATCCCTTCCTCTCTCCCTTTCTCTCTCCCTTTCTCTCTTTTGATGACGATCTCCTCAAAGTAGCTGGTAAAGTGAATTTTCTTTCTCTTGCACGTAGGGAAACAACTAAACAAGGGTCTTTCTGTCCACTTGTCAGTAAGCATTCAACAGAGAACTCCCACCAGAGACCAGATCCAAAAACTGTCCAGGACAGCTGCAGAAAACTGAAGAAGCAACTGAATTTTGCAGGCCAGGTTATGGTCTCCATGCCAGTAACATAAATCCTAAAAATTGTTTCAACTGGTAATACTTAGCAGTTTCATAACCATTACGCCTTCCAGAAGCGCTGAGTCTTTTTAGTACGCACTCCACAGGCCAGGAAAGCCCATGAGGCACTTGCTTCTCCTCTGATTCCAGCAATACTATTTCTGTAAGTAAAGCCTGGTGATCAAAATCCCCTGAACATGCAGGTTCCTACTCATGCCTTGATAAGTAAATCAAAAGTCATGCTACATCAAAATTAAAGTAATATGCCACTTTTACTCCCAGTCAGCTCCATCAATTTAATGGAAGGAGTGTAGATAAAATTAGCATTCAGCACTGTGCAAAAAGTAAGATGAGTGTTTTTTTTTTCTTAGCAAAACATGTTAACTTAGTTAACAATATACCAGATGTTTTGCAGCATTGATTTATTTATGTCAGCTCAATTTTGAAAGTCTCTGCTATAAATATTGGTTATATCAAATACTTCTCAATTAATTAAGAAGGCTTTAATTTATCTGCAATTTAATGTGGTTAGATATCATAAACTCCACTTGTCCTTATGCGTTCCACAGAGTACCTTGAAAAAACTCATTGTTGGGTACATTTCACATGTTCTGTTCCATCCCTGTGCAACTACAATGCAAGTGAGGCATTTTATTTGTGAGTTCATAAAAGGTGCTTCTCCTTCGTTTAGTGTAAGCTTTGGACCTTTTCAGAGCAGAAAAAGAACATCAGAAAATACCTCTTGTAAACAAGAAGTAGTTAAGTATTTTTCTTGGAGACAGAGTTCCTACGTCTTTGGGAACAATGTTACTTGAAGCATTTGTTATCACTTCCTCTTTTAAACAGTTAAATAAAGAGACCTTAAACCAAAGGTTCACTGTGATATTAGCAAAAGGTTAAGATAATATTTTTAGATTATTTTTTCATCAATGATTTCAAAGGGGAAAAGCAGCATAATTTAATTTTAATTGCTGGTCCCATTTCCATGGAATGGCGTGTATTGATAAAACAGATGTAATCGCACCCTTGCTGAACACTCTCACATACCATAGCCATGGACAAGGTAAACGAACCAGAACAGAATAGGAGGAAGTAGGGGTTACATGAAAACACTGTAAAATGGTGTATAAATACTTTATCAGAAACATGCTTTTACACAATGCTGTTTGAATCATTTGACAGTCAGTCCTCCAGAGACTAATTTCATCGTTGCTCCTGGTCCCTCACAGTCCCAGTGAAACTGCACTGCAGGTGTGCTGGAGCTATGCAAGGAAATTAAAAAACAGCTGAATCAGTGAATTACCTCCATTTTCCCTCACATTGGGCAGCAATAGTGGTACCCTGGAGGATCTTGCAGGGCTTCAAGGTATTGCAACTGCCCCCTCTGCGTCATTTGGCTCTCCTCTTTGTACTAATGTACATCTTATGCTGTGACTGCAAGCACCCATTCTCAGGGCCTCCTGGAATGGTATCTGAAATCACTGCAATGTTTTTTTTGGCATTCAGGAATGAGTCAAATTTTGGTGCGTCTTATAAAAAAAAATGTATCTGTGGCTTTAGTAGTATAAATAAAAGGTTAAGAAGGATGAAGAGAAGAGAAAGTGAACATGAAAGAGTAAGAGGACACTAGGGGAAGACTGGAAGCTACTTATGAAGAAAAAAAATAATGATAAAAGATCCAAGGAAAGTAATCTAGGCAGTCAAACAGGCTATAATCCTGGAACAAAGTATAAAGTCATTTACTGAGCTACATTTTCATAGTACTGAAAGTTTCTGAATATTCTGTAGTGAAAGAAGCTGCTGATTCATTTTTCCCAGAAAACTAAAATTAAAAAAAAAAAAAAAAAGGATTTGAGGATTTGTAGATGTTTAGTGAAATAATGGGATTAAACAGTGTTGTAATATACAGTAAAATGCTTTATTTAGTGATTAATTTTGCTTCATTAGTGATTAGTTAAATAAGCTGAAAATTTCTGTGAAGAGATTGGGAGTGAAATGCAAATAGGCTCTCTTCCCAGCTAAAGATTGAAATCAAAAACTCCAGAGTGTTTCAAATTATCTGAAATCTACTGGTTCAAACAGAACTAAATGTTTCATTTGATGATTGTTGGTTCACTTTTTTTCCCTTTTCATCTGGAATTCCTTTACCCAATCGGATAGCTGTTGGCATATATGGGCATTGGACCTAGGAGATAAACAGTACATTTAGAAATAAATCCAAGAAAAGGGCCAGGAACAAATACTGAAATGTTTTCTATCCCCTCTATTTTTCTGCACGTCAGCTAACAAAACTAAAGCCTTAGGAATCCTACCTAGATTGCAAACTACCTCGACCAAGGAGCTAACCTGACATCTTTCTTGATGTTTCAAATCATTGTTAATGCAAGAGCGATGAAGAAAGCTGGTATTTGAAAATGCCTTTAAAAAAATCTGTTCTCATAAGTGAATGAATTAGGATATAGAACTGGCCTGAAAAATTCCTTATGGGTTTACAAGTTGCAGCAAGTCACTGGGGAGTTGGATTCTGGGCTATAAACCTGCCAAAGTACACAGATCTATGTGGTGTAGACAACGTTTGGGAGCCGACAAATTTCCACAACAAAGATGCCTCTGATACCGAAAACCAGACCCCTCTGGCTTTCTATCTCCTGTGTTAAATCACACTTAGCATAGATTTTAATTTAATTTAATAATTATAGCGTTAGGAAGAAGGAAAATGCTGGATAATAGTATAAAAACACAAATAAGTGTAGTTGTTCTCAATTTAACAAACTTAGGAGGGTTTCTTCCTCGTTTCCTTTGATATCCAAACTCCTGTAGAAATGATTTAATGTTCATTAGTGTTTTAGATGTGTTTTGCAAAAATATTTATCCTTCCCTTTCCTTGTCCTTTTCCTCTGTTTATTTCAATGCCAAATGAAAAATAATGACTGCGACTTACACTACCATTCAAAATTGTTATTATGAAATGGGCCTAGGACAGCATGCTTGATCACCCGCTTGGTGCATGGGTTTATATTGGCTAGCATCAGGCTAACAGAGATGGTAAATGTTGAAGCCAGCTTTGATTCCTTCCATCAGCAGAGACCTTCAGCTGTTTCTCTCTCATGCTCACTCTCACATCATGCCTTTATTCACACAAAATCTCTGAACTCCAAATATGCTTCGCACCCCTTCACCCTCTGTCAAATGTATTTGAAGTTAGTCACCAGATTAAAAATGTTATGGACAACCTACTGAGTGAATAATCCAATTCCTTTAGTAAACAAGGCAAACACTGGGGAAGGCTTACTGAGGCTTTTGATTACAGAAACTATTTAAGTTTTACCTTGCTACAAAACTCTTGGTTGAGACTTCAGGTTTTTTTTTCAGTAAAAAATAGTGAATATTTCTTAATACGTTTACTTTGCCTTTGAATACTTTCTTTCTATTCCGTGCTTGAAAACAGAGCTGTTCAAAACAAAGAGGGCTATTCTCTGTTCAGAAAAATAACATTTTAAGAAGACTGATAGAAATGAATATTTTTCAGTTCAAGACACTGTAACAGTTTATCAAGGGTTTTGAAGGAAAGAGTATTACGAGCAGGGTTCACCAGACTTTTCTCTTTCACAATTCTCAGCTTTCTCCTCTGTAAAGGACAACGTGCATTTTATACACACTATGAAAACTGTAAGATGCAGTCTGGTCTGCCAGACTAATACTGAGAAGAAGAAAGTCATGTAAGGTGACATCAAAACATTTGAACACCTCCACTTAAAACTGTTGGGACTAACTCAGACTGAAATAATGGTTTTCAGTTCTTTGATGAAGTATATTTCTCATCAGAAAATAGAAAATATTTTTTCAAACAAAATCTAATGAGTAATTTTCCAAGGGAAAATAGCAATGATGAATATTTTTCTGTCAAACTTATGTAGAAAGCTTTTCATGTGTGACCATCTAATCGGGTATAAGAATGTCAACAAATTGAAAACATTATCAAGAAGTTTCATAACTTGGAATAAACACTGAAACGATGTCTTTCATAATATATATTTTGCTTTGATATTACTATCTACAAGTGTTTTTGAGAAATCTTGTACTCATTTGGGACCAATTTCAGTGGTGGGACAGTGGTAATAATTCTACTGAACTCATATTGGCAGATCTTGAATAATTTCTGAGGTTCGTCACTTAGTATACTAAGAGCTCTATATTTCCTTTCTGAATGCTACAACACCTAAAGAGAGTGAAAAGAAGTATAATCAGGGAAAAGAGGGGATAAATTGGACCATCATTTCCATTAAAAACTGTTGCTTCTCATCTACAAATTTTCTCTAAAGACATTGGAGAAAAATCTGTAAATCTATAGAGGAGGCATGAATTTTATGGCATTAAAAAGCACTTAGTTCTAACCTTCTGAAAATAACACATAGGTACACAACCCAGCTCTGTTTCACTGTGTATTTAATGCATGATTTTAGTATTTCTCATATACATATAGCATGGTCTAGCAGAAGACAATGTGTTGCATATAAGAATGCGTTGATACAATTTGTCTAGGATTATTAAGTTGCTAGCAATGCAGTGTTTAGCTAGTACAATATTACCTCCTTCATTTTGAGAATTTAAATATGATAGGAAACAATATGCGCTATTAGCAAAAGGAGACAGACAGTTTGCAAATCTGTCCAGCTTCCTGCCTCCCACCTAGGATGCTAACCTTCTTGGGAAGCTTGAATTAATCCAGTTAGCCCTGCAACCACGAGGGAGCCTAAGCAACGTGTGAAATGCAGAGCACCGGAGCACTGTAAATGTAATGTAAACACATGTGCATTTAAACTTACCATAGCTGCAGACCTGAGAGGCGAGGTCTTGATTGAAAGCCCTGCTTCAGATTGTGTTTTGAATAGGGGTGTTAGCCAACCGCTGGTTTTGGGTTTGTTATATCCGCAGGGTTAGTGGAGCTTCTGCCATTCCAGGAGGTATTTGTATCAATTCACAATAGCAAAAAGGATATGAATTAGGATTGTTCTTGACTTTTTAATGAAAGAAGCACATGCCTTTCTATATGAGTATTTGATAGAGTTAAAAATCATTTCCTTGTTTTATTTATTTATATTTTATTTTAGGTTTTCAGATTTTCATGTACACTTTTATTGTTGTTTTCAGTGAATTTTCAGTGACATATTTTCCAAATGACTAGTGATTTTGGATGCATTGTTTATACATGTATATGGGCCTGCTTTGCCCAATCTAAAGTAGATCTAATTATCTCAGAGCAAGGTTTTGCCACTGGAAAAGTCAAATTACATCAGAATATCTCAGATGAGGCACCGCTGAACAGAGATTTCAAACTACCAGTCCTTTTTCAAAGCCAGTGGTATCTGGAAGCATCTTAACCCAATCAGCCAGTCCTGATGCACATAAATTACAGGGGTTGCCCC
Source organism: Anas platyrhynchos (assembly GCF_047663525.1). Classification (NCBI taxonomy): domain Eukaryota; kingdom Metazoa; phylum Chordata; class Aves; order Anseriformes; family Anatidae; genus Anas; species Anas platyrhynchos. The sequence goes on from NC_092621.1 coordinate 11,729,778, forward strand.
ATAGCCAGGTTCAACATTTAGTGCAATCAACAATAGAAATGCAAGAGCCATGTCAGATGCCTGATTTGTCATGGGATATATCAACTTACATAGAGCTTCAGTCAAAGAACTTATTTGACTAGGAAAATTGGGCTGGCTTTCAGTCAAAACATCAATACATTCTTGTCAATGCTGTGTGGTGTGTGTTAGTTAAACTTTGTAATGGTCTTTCTATCTTTGTGAAATTTTATCTAAGATTCAGTTACTATCAGTTCAAAGATTTTCTTCTGAGATGTAGCTCTCTTTGTTGCTTGAACGTAGGGCTGTAGGTCTTATTAAGCAATACAGCCAGCTTCAAATTTTACAGCCCTATAGGAATAGGAAGAACTGTGCTGGCATCATGGAAAAAGTACGGGTGTGTCTTTGCCTCCTCCCTCTGAAATGGTACTATCCTGTTAACATTAGCCTGCCAAGTTAGGTACATTATGTTCTAGCAGAACGCTGCCTCCTAATATCAGTTTAATAGACAATAAACTTCATTTTCAGCAGGTGTTCTCTGCGTAATTGAAGGCTGCAATGTTGCAATTGGGTTTTAATCATTCTTTCAGCCTGGGAGGTTAAGTCCTGAGAAATCAGAGGTAAGCTGATTGTCTCTATAAATAAATAAATAAATAAATAAATAAATAAATAATCTTTGAAATGTCCTAAGGAAATTTGTGCTATCTTTTATGAAAATAAATAAATAAATAATAGTGACACTGTGGCAATCGCTAATGGACAGATGGCATAACCAATGTCCTCTGAAGGAATGCAGTTTGTGGTTATTTACATTTCTGCAATGAGCCAGAAATAAAATCAGAGCATTAGTAATATTAGACAAAGGTACTTTCTCCCTCAGTAACAGTCCCTGCAGCAACACAGATGCAAAATGGCACAGAGAGCCTGCTCAGTGACAGGAGGAGCAGAATGCGTAACTCCTCAGCACAGCCTGGTGGACCTGAAGGAAAGGCTCCTGGGCCAGGGATTCATTGCCTCATGGCTGCAGCATGACAGAGGCTTTTTCACAAGGCACAGACAACTCAGGTGGGCTCTTCTAAACAAGAAAACAACAATTTTAAAATTAGCTTTAAAGAGAGAGAAAGCAAGCACTTTGGGAAAACTGGCAGGTGTAGGGAGGGAAGGGGGGTTAGGTACGGAGTAGCAGGACTACAGAGGACAAAGGAGGAAATAAAGGGAAAAACCGGCCAAGCGAAAACATGGGATGAGAGGCTATAGAAAGGACTGACAATGTAAAGGGGTAAAATAAAACACAATCTCTTATACAGACATTCACGATTAGGAAAGGTTATTTCTCCTTCATTTTTATTTCCTTGGCAGTGAACAGGGAGCTGTAGGGAGGAGGAAATTAAGTGTTTGGTACTGGTGCCGGTGGAAACTTTTGTTTCAGCTTCAGCTCAGGCAGGAGAAAGAATTTCAGACTGGTCAGACCCAGGTGAGGGCTTACAGCACAGTGGCAGGAGCCCTTAATATCTGAATTAATTTGTCAGGCTTTGACTAAGGAAAGTGGTGTTAATGAGGCTTTGACGTACTTGCCACTGCCACGTGACACGCATCTATAAATATTCAAGAACTGATGGGATCACTTAACCAGTCTTTCTTTGTTTCAACCTCATTCCCATCCCAAACTGAACTGGAAAATTTTTTATAGACTTTGGCTTGTCTCAGTTAAATTAATCCCCCCACCCCTCTTTCTATACCTCCTTTCCTGTCTACTTCTTCTGAATCACTCTCGAGCTGTGTCCAGGCTGCTTTCAGCCCTGGCGTTGAACTGTAGCTTTGTCACTGAAGGCATCCTGGCATGTACATAAAGGGATTTGGAGGTGGGAATGACCACCAGCTAAATCACCTCATCCTCCCTCTAGTCAGTGCAGGATCATTCCTGCAGCACACTCCCAAGGGCTTTGGGTTTTAATGCTTTGAGCAACAGAAATTCCACCCCCACCCCCTTTGGGAGGGGTGCCTGAGGGCTAATAGATCACACTCTTATGCAATTTTTCCTGATACATAGCCTACATTTTCCTTTGTTTGATGTCTTTACTCTGTTATTCCTATTTATAACTGGTGCTGGGTGAATCCCAGGTGGTTCTGAGGTTTATTTCTGTTTAAGAAGGCATGCAGAAGGGCAGAGTCTAGTCCACATTCTTTAAACCTTTTGGTGCCTTCCTGTCAGAGACTCCATTATTTCTTCCCTAAAAAACTGCCCAGGACCCAGTAGAAGGCCTCATTTCTCTCTGTCCCAGGGGGGTAGGAGGTTGGATACTGGCCAGTTCTCTGCTCTGGTAAATCTCTTCTGAGAACAGACACTGAAGCCCTGAACTCCTCTATCTATTATATGCCGTTTTCTCGTCATTACCCAGTAATGTAATTCCTCCAGCTTAATTTCCTCCACTCATCAAGCTCTTGCCATGCTTTTTGTTCTCCCTGAACTAGTTGAGGGTGTTTATCAATACCTGTTCATTGAACCTGTTTCTTTGATGCATTACACAAGTATTTCTTAAACTGTTTATCCAGTTGATATCCCATACAACACCACAGTAATCAAACTGGGATCCTTTCCCTTGTTATGAAAAGATCTTGTATGCAAGGATTCAGTCAGGGGCTGCAGATTATTCCCTTAGACCCTCCATCCTGCACATGGAGATAGGTACTGTGGAGGAGTCTCAGCATACTTCACACTTTAACTTAATCACTTCTGGTAATGCTCAGCAGGCACGTACATGTATTATACCTGTGTGCAAGATCAGTGAAAGTGCTGCTGGGACTTTCTCACTATCTGAAAAGTTTCACTATGAGAGCAGCTTTCTCCTTCTTCAGATTTCAGATCCTTTAGTCCAGTCTTTGATTCAGGCATCTAATTTGGCCAGATCATATAAATCACACTATTCCCTCTACTGCCCTTTTAATCAGTAACTGTTACAAGAGCAGTAACAAGTCCCAGATCAAATCTTTCCTCTGTTTGGTTTGAAGAGGGGTTTAAATCCAGAAATTCACGTTTCTGGCAGAATGGCCCCTAAGCCATGGTATATAGTGTGTCTTCTCAATATTTCCCTTTGAAGACTAAATAACAATAAAGTGATTGTTCTGCTGCAGCAAGAGAAATAAATGATAAATCCCCGCTGTAGTCTGTTTGTCTAGGCATACATTGACATTATGGGAAAATTATTTTTAAATGCCTTTACTGAGGCATTTTCATTTTTTATACAACAGCAAAAGAGTTCAGCAGGTCACTAGTTCGCTGACAGTATTAAAGTTTAGATTATTCCCTTAGAAAAACTGCAATTCTATACCTGATCCAAATCCGTGACACTGACTTTCCCCAGATGTGCCACTACTGTTCCAACACCAGGCAAGAGGCAGGGGCACAAGGGCAACTTCTGCTGTATGTTTTGTGTGGTTTGAACATGCTTTAGCCTGCTAGACCTCAAAATGGAGGGAGAAATAACCAATTGTGAAGCCTGCTGGCTTGTAGGCAGCACAGTAGTATTTGGACTTCAGTGCCTGTTCACCCAGGGAGTGCAAGGAATAGAACAGGATGGGGAAATTGTCAGCTTCAGCACTGCAGCAAAACAGGTGGAAGAAGAACAGGGCTTCCAAGGATATGGGCTTCCTATGTCCCCTCACATCCTGGACAAACATAAACCCTTGGTGACAGTTTTCAACTTCAGCTAGTACCTAAGCTATATGTATATGTCTAAAATTTGAAAGCAGGAATTTATTGAGTAAATTGAATGGCAGTGTTAAGAAGCAATGGGCAATGATAACAAGTCACTGTACTGCTAGAACAAATAGCAGTAGTGGACAAAGTAAATACTTATAAAAGGGATATAAGATTTTTTTTTTTTTTTTTTTTTTTTCTGAGGCATTCAATTGAAGACCATCAAACCAGTCCTAAGATGACTCAGGAAAATCTACCCAGAGTAGTATATGTACACAGGGAGACCCTTTTGGCATCACAGACTGAGAATTATGGTTACTCCTAGGAGACAACAAAAGAGGTTCTGTCAGTTGTACAATTACTTTTCATTGGCAGTACTCTTTCAAGTCAAGAAAACATTGGCTGAGTTTCAAGACCAAGATTTGGCTCAACTGCTACCATATTTTTTCAGAAATGTGATGAATATTCCTCAAGAAATAGTTTCCTAAGAAAGCCACAAAAAATGTGTCTAGCCAGGTTACGGGATATCTAGAATGATATCCAAAAATTGCTACCACTGAAGATCAATTGCCATAAGTAATTTAATCAGATGAAATTTTTACCTGTCACACTGGCTGATGACTCTGACAAAGAGATAACTAATGCATTTGGATGAACTGTTTCATAAATACTGATGTATGTATATATGTGCACAACTCATCACACCTCTCAAACATTCATTTTGAAGAAGATACTAAAAAAGGAAAAAAAAGTCAGTGACAGTGGAAGGAATTCCTACCAGTGTGGAGGTACCAACATGCTGGGCATGCAGTAAAAGCATGAGGGCCATATACTGCACATAAATTCAGTCAATTATGTCTCATGACTGTTCCCAAACATGAGTCAAAACTTTATGTTATTGAAGCTGATTAGATTTGTTTCCATGGCTATGGAAAGATGTCAGAGTTTCTCCTGCTGTGTTCCCTGATGATGTATCCCTAGAATTTAACAGCAGGGAAGCATGTATCATTATTGATCTCACTTCTAGCAAACTTAGAATGTTAAAAAACATTAGTAAAATGATCTTTAGTTTATCCTGACTAGAATCGTAAATTGCTTGAAGACACTGGAGATGAGTCATGTAAAATTTGTGCTTTTAAAAAGATCACAGAACCTCTTTAATGAACACTGCTGTTACTAGGAACATGAAACACAAGTACTTACACAATTCCTTCTACAATTCTTTTTAAAATAACACTCAAAAATCTCATTAATTTCATACAATTCTTGATTGTAATTAGAATTAGATGAAAATATAAGAGCTTAAAAACAAAACTGAAAAGAAACCATCAAGTAAAATCTGGAAAAATAGTAATTTGTGTCTGTACAACATTCATAAAATTAGATCTAAAAAGATCAGATTTAAATCTGAGGCACATTAAAAATAATTTGAATTTTAACATATACCAGGCTTATTTTATACAAATTCAGGAAAGTTAACCTCTTTGCACCTTTAATCAGCTGTACAAACTAGTTGCATTCATTTACTTGATGACAGTATTGAGCTTATTAAATTTAGTGACATGCTGGGACAGTTACCAGTGGAAGGCATTGCAGCTAAGAAAGTAGTTCAACCCTCTCCCAATTGAATGGGCCTCTCTGAGCCTGTATTTTCACCCTTTATCCTTTTCTGGGCTGCAAAAAGATTTTAGGTCTATAGTTAACTCAGAGGATGTTTCCATCTCTGTATCAGCTCCCCAGAGAATTCTTGGTACTTGTAGTTGTGATACAAGTGTGATCAGATATTTCTTCCTCGTACTCATTTCCCAGTTATTTTAGATTATAAAGGTTTGGCATACTCTCCAGCATGAATCTTAAATTTGGCAACATTGCTACAACAGACACATGCTTACAGAAAGCAGGCGGCTAGACAAAACAGGGTAATTTGAAGACTGTATCTAAAAGCACGGGAAAGAAACCGTATGAAATGCCCACAGTTTGATAAGATTGCTGCAAAGAAATGAGCTTGGTAAAACTTGTGAGTTCTGTTTCTCTACAGGCTGTAAAAATCAGTGCTTGCTAGATAAGGTTCCAGCATATTTAAATAATATTTGATTCTTATTTAGTTACATTCCTGGAGAATTGAGAATAAGTAGAAAAATATTCACTACTTGTTTATACCCATTAAAACCTTTCCCAGACCTTAATATACTAAGGGAAATACTTTCAAAGACAGGTTAGACTGATTTCTGTTTTATAGTCATCATTAAAATCAGGGTTTTAAATGGCCCTCAATAATTCTCCTGATACTAACTCCTTACCATCTGATATTACCCTATCTATGAAATAGACCAAAGGAGTAGTGAACATATGACAAAAGACACCAGGGAAATAGGTGATACCATATTCCTATTTCTTTAATGGAAAAATTTTGTTACAATTTAGGTATGTGATATTTTTGCATTTTTAAAATGTGTAAAAGAAAATGCACATAATAAAAAGTCAAAAGACACCAATGAATGTAGGTATTTTAAATGACCAAGTTGTAAAAGAAATAAAATACATTACACAAATAAACAAAGGTTATATCCACAGTCATGAATACTCACTCTCCTCTACACAAAAACAACAATAAATAAAATCACATTATATGCAGATAGTTCTACTTACATCAGTAAAATATACTGTGCAGCTTTCCATTCGATTTCTACTAGACTGATAATAGGTTTCTCTGTTGTCCAGTATTTTTACAATAATGAACAGCATCACCCAAAAAAAGGGGACAGAGTTAACGTCCACAGTGTCTATCCTGAGTCCTCTTAGTTTTGTGATAATTACACCTTATGCACAAGAAACACAGCAAATTCTACCCATTGCCTTCATCCTGCCACTATACCTAAGTATTCTCAGCACTTTTAGACCCGCACAGGAAAGAAGACTTTGTTACTAGCACATACCCAGACCTACAGGCATGGTACAACCTCTCCTCTGCACCCCTTAAATCCCATTTAAATGTTAGGTAAGGGAGCTATGTGGGATTTAAAAGGTGAATAAGCTTTCTGCTGAGTCTCTAAGAATTAGATATTGGATAAAGACAGTGTACTGTGGAGAAAGAGCTTGATCCCACCCTCTGTACAGTCAACAGCATCATCATGGGAGTATAATCAATCCCTGAGCATCTTCCCTCTTCTCTCTCCCTAACTCAACTGCACAGATATTTTCCCATTATTCTCAATATATCTCTTCTTTTTTTGCATCCTACACTGCAGAACTCATTATGTCATCTTCTGCGAAACTACATCAGGGAGATGCCACATACACCTTTTATCATCTTGCATGGCACCAGGATAACTGGCCACCGATTACTAACTGTGACACTGGCTTTCCAGTAGTCTCATTCCTCTGTCACACTGCATTTGAACTTCACAGAGAAAGAGAAGTCCAGACCATCAGCAAGCATGAATCAGCACAGCTGTACTGATTACATCTGCTGAAGTTTCAGTATAACATTAGCAAACCCTCTGATCTTAGTCTGGATGGAGAGAATTGCGCGTTCCTTGTGCATACCAGTTGAGATTACAAAAGAAACCATTAAAACAAGATTATTTTTAAATACCCTTTTTGGTACATTTCTTTGCTTGCTCAAGTGTCCTCTAGAAACATTCACATAACAGAAACACCAAGCAATACTTCACAGAGTGGATTTTAACCTTTCAGAGATTTAACACCTAATGAGTCCATGTAAGATTTCTGAAGTACTATAGCTTAACATACAAACTTTAACAGTGTCATATTATTGAGAATATTTTGACTTTGATGCAGAATATTAAGTTAGTGGTTAGTGAGAGATTTTGAATGAACTCTAAGCCTCTCTTTTGAAAGCTAGTTTTGTATACTATAAATTCAGTCTATGTCAGTTAAGAGGCCTCCTGCAAAGTAAATTCTGGAAGAAGTAATAGCATAATAAAACAGTCTATGTAATGATACACTGGACATAACTAAACACTACCCCAAGAAAGCCTCAAAGCCATGGCAGCATTATCTTCTTGATCAAAACCAGCCGTAACCTCTTAAAAACACCAACATTAACCTTTATCCTTTCATCTTCTATTGGTGAGATAAAGGGAGAGTTGCATTTATGCCAGACTTAAGGCTTCACTGGGGCAAGCCAAAGTGCTTAGGCTTCCTGTCATTCTCTGGAAGAGAAACAACACTATCAAAGTCTGCTGCACAGCTTGCTGACCCCCGTAGACAGCCAGGTCTGAGGTCTCTCACAAATAGCTAGTTGTTTTAATTTCATCAATCATTTTTCATCAGTCTCAGAATGTTAAAAGGTATCTGAGAATGGAAAAAATACAGGCCTGAAGCCATCTGAATTCATTTCTGCCTTTAAGCAGGGATGGGCACAGTGCAAACACTTCCGTTCTTCCACTTGAAAGGTTTCACACACACACAAATCTTTTTGTGCTTTCAACAGCAAGAAAGAAAGGGGGGGCAGGGACATGGGGGGAGGAGAGAGGACACACACATGACATCTGAAGGCAAAACTTTTTCCAGTATGTCTTCAAAAATATATTCCAGAAAGTAACTTTTGATTTTCTTTGTTTCTAAAAAGGGCTAAAATTGCCTCCATGGAACGTGTTCCTTCGTCATTCACTGCTGTGAGACAAGTTACTAGAGCATGTTCCTGATCTCCAGAAGAAGTAAGGTACCATCAGAAACTCATCCACGTCCATCTGCCCTGCTTTGGGTGGGGTCACTACATTTGATGTCATTTTATAGCAACAATTAGGGTAAAAACAAAAGACAGTGGCTGACATCACCTGACCATGCTTGGACTACTGCATGTCCTGTGAGCCCAGTGATGCCCAGTAATCATTAACTTCAATGGGACTGCTCCTGTAATTACAATTTGTGGTGCCAGCCTTGGATGTTCTTACAAGGAACGGATGCCAGCTGCAAAATTCCAATTAAACTTCAGAGGCTTTTTGGTCAACCCCATTTTTCAACTTTGCATAGTTCAGGAGTCAGGCAACACCAGACAATTCTGGGTGTAAATCTCAGAGAGAGGCTGGTGTGGCAGTGGCCCAATGTGAGGTGTGCCTGTGGCTGAACAGCATGTCAACAAGGAGCAAAGGCTGAAATTACAAAAAAAGAGCCACCTCCCAGTGAGGAGGGAGCACATCTGGCAACATGATGCAAAATGGTCATCTCCTTTTAGAGCACTTCTAAAGCTGGAGAAAAGAGCATTAAAAATAGGGAATTCAACAGCGTTCATTCTACTCCAGGAGAAAATGAGCAAAAAAAACTCAACTGCTTTAAAGAAACAGAACAGCTACATGGCTACACTGAAGCACAGAGGAGGGTAGTGAAGGATGTGGAACTGTCTTGAGCTCCGGAAAAGGTGGACTGAATTGCCAAAGAAATTTATGACCAGGACTATTAGCTTCCTGTCTTTGATGTCTATTCTTGGCTTTCCAGGAGCATTATGGCATTCATGAGGTGAAAATTGCTCTGGAGCCAAGGTCAGCTAAGGCTGATGCAGCCTGTTCTACTGCAAAGCTGAGAAATTCACTCTGAACTGCTTCAAGATGCTGAGTGTAAAGCCTGAAGACACTTCACTGAGGGTCTCAGTTTGCTTCCACTGAATCAAGGAGAGTTTTTTTTTTCATTTGCTTAATGAGAGTGTAATTAGATCTCCAAGCCCTGAAAACGAATCAGATCAACCTCCCGATAAAGCAAGCTGTCTGGGTGCAGACTTACTTTGCCCAGCTCAACTCCCATCCTCCCCAGTGTTTTCAAAGCATTAGCTAAGTCTTAATAATTACCCATTAAAAAACTGTAAAATACTTTCAATAATGCAATAAAGCATTTCTTAAGGACATGCTGAAAGCAGATCAACAAAATATATTTTGAGAAGTGAACGGATGTAACTCTTTAATAAACTGAATTCTGGCCACAGTCCGGCAAAGTGCACAACACTTTCGATTCCAATTTTTAGCAGTTGCTGAATGTTCTCAGAACTGAGCCAGATTTGGTCTTCACTGAGGCACATCACAAAAGAAACTGGTAATTAATGGGTACGACGGCAGTCATAGACAGTTCTGGACACACAGACTCTCCATTAGCAAAACTTCCAGAACTACCTCTGGCCCACACCGAAGTATCTAGGCATCTGACTGAAGCTGTGGGTCCCAGCATACTAAATCACAGGTACTATTAGAACTTCTTGTTAATCTTTCTATTTTGGAGAGTATGCTGCAACAGCCAACTTGCAGCGGAAGTCTACATGTTGCAGGTAAGAGGGTGGAAGTGAGGTAATTTGTCCATATAATCCTCAAGAAGAGGATTTTGAGGTGAACCAGCTATTAAGCTGACCAATATTTGGTAGTTTAATGAAATGCTAAATTAGCAAAATTTGCCACTTCAACAAAAGACATGAAGCCACCAGGTCAGTTTCAATTTAGCAGGCACAACTGTAAGACTGTGCAATAAACACATGGAGTATGGGGCCAACCTCACTCCAGTTCAAGCACACCGCAAGACTCCCTTTGGTTCAGGCATGGCCAGGATGATACCCTTTGGTCCCAAGTGAGCAAAGCACTTAGAAGCTGAAGTCAAGCATATTTTAAATGTCTTCTGAAGTGCTGGGCTGAGTCAAGGCCTTCCTTGTGCTGCTCTGCAATGTATGTTTGTAATATGGGTAATTTGTTGAAGCCAAAAATGTAGGTTTTGAAAACTCTTTTGAGAATCAATTATTATTATTTTGATTAGACATTCCCTTACTGAGTTTAAAGCCTAAACATTGTGGCATTGAGCTAATGCACATGAACCATAAAGGAAAAGTGCATTAGATGGTAAAGAATCTCTGCTGAATAATCTAAACTCAAGACAGTTGATCTATGGTTCCTGGAAGACCTGGGAACTATTAACACACAGCCTGTGAGAGGCAGCTAAGAAGAATTACTTATGTGAAACATCTTAAATGATCTCCACACCTCCAATGGAAAAGTGCACTGGTGTACACCAATTTAGAAAGATTAAAGCCCATTGATTTGAAATGTTCTAACATGCAAGAAAGGTTCGCCTTCAAAAGAAGGTGGAAAGTGCTGGGTTGTAAAGTTGTGGCCAGGCCTCCATCAATATTCCACCAACAGATATCTCATGACAACACTTTTGGAAGTCATGATTAAAAACCCCACATAAAATTGAGGATCGGAATTATTTTTACTTGAAGAGTGACCTTTCATGCTATTTATTTTTATTTTTATTTTTTTTTTTATGTTTAGTTATAGTAAGATGACATAATAAAGAAGTCCTAACAATTTGTTGTCCCAGTCAGGTATTATTGCTCTGATCTTCTGGACTGACATGACTGTACGTGGCACAGCATAAAGGCAGATCTATGCTACTGCCTCACACCCTAACTTGTTGGGTACTTGTTCAGGCAGAAGGCAACTCATAGCAAACATCGTTTCTAAAAGTCTATCCTTTAAATCATACCCTATTTCCTCTACATGCTTAAAACATTTCATTCTCTTTTTCTGCGGCAAAGTAGCCAAATAGATAAAAAAAATACTGAAAAGCATATTTGCAAAACAAGATGTAGATCAAAATTCTCTTTGAAATCTTTTTTAAACAAATACAAATAAAACCCTTAATCAGACACTAGATAAACTCAAATACTTAAAAGAAAAATCAAAAAAATAATCAGGAATGTTTTTTCTCCCCGACTCTATGACAGTATGAATGCTGCTCTAGCCTATATCCTTCTCTGGTACCCATGAGATACGGAGGCTACTTCAGAAACCTGTCCTTTGAGATCAGTGTTACTTCGGATAACGAACCTTTGCAGAAGTCATACAGGCCCTGACTGGAAAATGGGAGGATATAAATCTTGCAGGTGAATAACGCCTGTTACAGCAAGTCCTAAAGATGCTGGATCTACCCAGTCCACAGCCATCATCTACCCTGCAGCTGCCCTGACAGTCAGGAAGCCTGGCCCTCTGGCTGCCTGGGACATTGAGCACAGAGGCAGGTGATGAGCCACTATATATGCTAAGAGATAGTGCAATGTAAGAAATAGCAAAAACAGGCCAAGGAATTATTCCATGGAGTATTTCCCCATGGACGAAAAACAGCAAAAAGAAGACAGAGCCAGCTTTCGCTCTTCATTCACTTCCAGCTACCCCAAAATGGTTTCTTCGAATTTGCACTCTGGCTTCTCAGAGCGTAAAAGTTTTGTAGAACACAGGCTTCAGTGCCAGTTATGACAATAACTATTGTGTAAAGTCTGACTGTGACTCCTGAGACCAGAAAGTTCTGTTTATGAAATCAGAAAAGGATAAGCCAAAGGATTTCATGCATTGCGATCATAGTCATAGCTGGGTTTTCTCACAGGCAGTATTTTCTCAGGTCTTCTTCACCACATCTATAATAATAGCTGTTCATTTGTTGACTAGAAAGAGCTCTCCTCTGTCTAATATAAAATAACTTGCCAGTAGCTAATTCATCACAGATTCAGTTTTGCTCCTGGTAAAGTCAGTGGCAAAATTCCCAGGGATACCGATGGCAGCAGAATTAAAGTCAGCCCTAAAGTAGCATTTTACCACCCTGATTCCTGAAGGTAGCTGTTTGTGTGTTTAATTGCACACACGTGAATAGTTAGTTGGTCTCACCGATTTAATATGTAAACAGTTCATTACGTTCAGGATCAGAGCCATCATTGTATAGACAACTTGACAACTGCATTTATATTGGTTAAAACAAATGTTTGCATGTTGCACATGCCTGGAGAAGAACGGGGGACAGAAAGTTTACTATCTATAAAGTCACTTCTCCTTCCCTAAATGTTGCTTCTAAAATGTACTTACAGCTGTTGACTTTCCCCGCATGTTACTCCTGTCATAAAAAATACGTCTTCAAAACATTCTCTCCCTTAACTTTTAATCCTACCAAAGCAAAAATAGATATTTTAATAGAAAAATACAAGATAAAAAAATATCCTAAAAATAAAATGGTATCATGGAATGTCATTTTTACAGAAAAAGACCACTTTTTGAATTGCCTCAGTTACACACTTCCATATTTACATATTTTGGATGCGATCCTGTGCTCACTGAAGTTAATGGGATTTTGCCATTGACTTCACTGGGAACAGGAGAAAGCTCCACACAGATGATATTTGCCTCTCTGAAAGGTGATGGTAGTGGAGAGAGAAGAGTGTGATAAAACATGCAAGACTGAAGAATTGGCCGGCCCTCTCTGGAGGTCTGTCTTCTCTCTCTCACTATTTCACACCGGTGACACTCCACATCTTTCACTGGAGTTTTTCCTAACTCTCAGTGCATAAGAGGGAGAATCAATGCTTTTGATTGTGATACTACACAAACAAGGGAAGAATGATTTGTGTGTGTTTCCACCTGCCTATGAGTGGAGTTTGTTATACCCTGTGGAGTTAATTACACCCAAACTGCTGGCTCCCTCCCAGGACTAAGCTCTGTATGTCTAATTCTGCATTATTCCCTGTAATCAGTGACAATGATTTAGTGATGCAGGCTCATTACCCAAATGACCCCCCCCTTTTTGTAAAATTTGACAGCAAACCAGCATCTGTGTCTGTGAAACCATATTGATACCCATGAGTGAGATGCAATTAAAGAAGGAGATGGTAGGAGCTAAAAAACAGGGAACAGAATGAGGCATCCCCATCAACTAAACCCACATCTGCTGCCCTTAATATATGCCTCAATATGTAAAGACAGTATATCTTAAGTACTTCCTATAACATCAAATTGCATCTTTTTTTTTTTTTCATGAGATGAAAGGCCATGCGGCATAATGTGATTAGTAAATCATTCCTGAGCTTCTGAAAAAAATTAAGACAAAATTACTGCTTAAAAGATTGAGTTCTTCAAGAGCCTCTTCTTTTTACACTGATGTCTTTGGTTGTGTCCATTTCCCCATTTCTTTTTTTTTTCCCCAGGAAGAATGGGATTATTTTTCTTCTTTATGCAGCAGAAAAATGAGATCTAATGGAGTCTTCGCGTAACTGCCGATGTTTCCCCATGTTACAGTCCTCCTGTCGAGTTCTTCTCTCAATAGTTATTCTGTATTTCTTTCTGCATGAAAGGAGAAGAACAGAGTGAGAAATCCTTCTCCAGCTATAGGATAACAGGACTTCCCTTATAAAGAATGCCCGTAGGGGACAGCTGGGTGCCAGTTGAAAAATGAAATGTGACAGAATGTGAAACCCTGGTCAAAGATTAAAGAAGTTTGCCTTGAAACATTTTACCCAGGCTCAGGAATGCTCGTTACTCTCTATACAGCAGTCTCAAAGCACCCAGACAAACATTTGCTTCTTTGAAAATTACTGATCTAAGTGATTAGGAAGTTTTTGCGAAGTGTCATGTGAACTGTGTCACATCACTGCTTTATACTGATCAAAGCCAAATTTCTTTCCTGTATATGGGGGGCACTTTCTGCAGAGTTCAAACAACGGATCTTGCTCTTTATTCAGTTGCATTTCTCACTGAAACTGTATGTTAGCTAACTAACCCTCCTATCTCCCTTTCAGAAAGCTATTCTGTTTATAATGTCAGAGGAGGTAGTAAGATGAATTAAGAAGAGGGATGTAGATGGTAGATAAGACGTAAATACAGTTGGTCATGCCTTAGACACAGTTTTTTCCTGTGTGTCTTCCTCCAGAGCCTTTGAAGAATCCTGTTAAGCTAATTTTTATGTCAAACAAACCCTATGAACTGCCTTTCAGTTTCCACTTTAGTACCCAAATTGTGCCCCAAAATCATAAGACTACCATGTTTACAATTCATGTATTTATGCTTCTACTGAGTTGCAGGACCAAATTTTCAAAAGGGCGTTAGTCCAGCCCCATCTGCACACAGTACTGCTTGTGCAGATGCATAACAGCATGCTTGCGTGCCATGGAAAGCTCTGTTCCACTTGCATGTGTAGCATAAGTCAGTGCTAGATACGTGGTGGTGGATACAGGATTTTCAAAACACTACGGTTTTAATTTGGATAATATGTCTCAGTAGAAAGTGGTACCTACATTATTCTGAAAAGATTCCCTAGGCATCTGTGTCTGTATCTGTAGGCTCCAAAATAACTAGAAAAATCTATCTTATTTACTTTACTTATGTATATTTAAGTCAGAACACACCCAGTAGTAGCTCATCCCCACAGATAGATTCCTCTTTCAGAAATGCAGCTCTTTGAGTTTAAATCCTTTCAAAGCTACATATCAGAACCACAATCCACACCTTTTGATGGGGTTTGCATGCACACTCAAAGCTGTATTTGCATGCCCATCCGTGGTGATTAGAGATCCAGATGATTAGAAAGATGTAATCAGATGGTGCATATACAGTCTGAAAGTTACAGAATCTTCAGGTAAAAATCGCTTCCAGACACACAATTCCTAGAACTGCGTTTTCTGAAAATCTGACCCATTCTTCCTGATATGCTATGTTTCCTAAGGATATTCTACTGCTGGAGTTAGAGGACATTTCTCGTCTTCACCTACCAATTCCTCCCAATACCAGCAATGCTAAAGAAAAAACATACCTAAAAATTATCAGATCAGATTGGGAATGTATAAAACATGCAAGAACCTCTGATGAAGTACAATATAAATAAACAGTTGTTTTTTTTTGTGTTTTTTTTTTGTCTTTTAAACATAGTCTATAATTAGTCCCAGATAAATTGTCTTGTCTCAGACCTATATAATATAAGCACCAACAACATGCAAGACTAAAATCATCCTGAGGAATTACAGTTCTAAGTATTTGATGAAAAATCCTGTTTCTCAGATCTTTTGAAACCCTGGAAATGCACTAGTAAACTTATGTAACTTTTACTTCTTCATTTTGTTGACATATTTTTTATAAAACAGATGTTTTGATTAAATTAAATGACTTGATTCTTACATGCAGTGGTTAATTCTATTGTCCTGTCTGCCTTTTCTCTTCTATACCATAATAGGATGAATAATACCATATGCAAGATGCTGAACAGGTATAACAATAATTTGGTCTGTCAGTGTAGGATCAAGTCTCTAGACTTTGCATTTGCTGACTAGCAATGTACAAATTATTTTACCTAAACAGGAACAAAACGTTGATCACCCTTCACTGACCTCAGCTTATTAAGTCAAATGCACAGCTTTGAGATCCAAATGCTCTCTTAAACCAAAACAGAAATCCCTTTTTAGCTTCCCATACATTTCCATCCAATGCTCAAAAACTAAGTATCAGGCAAGTGGTATAAATCTCTTACACGATCACAGACTGCACAATTGTTCTGGCAAAGAATACCAAACAAAGAAAACTTTCAAGGCCAGGCCACTTTATTAAGGTAGCTTGTGAATGAATAGAACTCAGTGGAATTACTTCCATGAGTAAAATTACTCAGAGATGTAAACAGTTACACAATGAGGCCCTGAGTTGATAAAATGATTCCAATTTACACAAAAGGACAAAGTGTATTCACTATCTATAGTAGAAATATTTCCTCAGATGATTATTATGCCTCTTTGTCTATGATCAGGGATGTGATGCAAGCAGCTGAGAGGTTTGGATGGTGAGTAGAGTTTAACAAAACTTTCAATGAATTGGACTAACCTGAAGAAGTAAAAAGCCATTAGCAGGCCTGCTCCCAGCAAGGCACCCACAACTATTCCTGTAACTGCTGATTCTCCTAGACCACCTGCTTGAAAAAGGGGAAAATAAACAATCAATGTTCACAATGAGAACTATTTGCATTCATATACTGGAAAATAGAAAATACACATGGCTAGAAAATGAATGACCAACACCAGATAAAGACATTCAGAGTTCAGGACTCTATGGGAACCTCTACCCCAGTTCCTGCATGTTCTGATAGCATTGAAAATCACTCTGAACTTGAAGGGCAAAAAGTACTCCCTTCAGCACTGAGCCCCCCAGCTGCTAATTATCAGTATGATTATTCTCTGCTTAGGCTTTTGGTTATATCCTTCTTTCTGGCTAAAACAGATCTTACCTTTTAGCCCCTGGAAGGCTCTAAAGCCTCCAGGGCCCTGGGCTGTGCCTCACATAGGCATCATAATTATTATCACGTTTAAGGAGAGGAAAGTGATTCAGACCACGTACCATCCAGGGACGTCAGACCCTAGCTTCACAGAGAGTCAGGAGGGAGAGGTAGTCAGGTCCTAGTTGGACAACTGTGCTGAGCAATTTAATACGGCCCGTTACGCTGCTTTGCCACGTGGGTTCCTCTCTCTCATCACTAGGTACCATTAAGTCACTAAAACTTACATGATTTACACGGTGTATTGTTTGTGTGCTCCGAAACTCGGCTTTCATCTACTCTCAGTCTGCCGTGATTCCAAGGATATTTCACATTTGATCGAATTTCAAAACGTCCCTGCTTTCCATAGTAGTCCCCAATCACCTACACAAAAAAAGAAAGGAAGAAAATGATTTTCCTATCATGTTAGAGAATTAAAACAAACAAGAGAGCTGCAGTATTCGCTTGGACTCCTGTGGCTGGATGCTGAATCACACAAAACAAGGCTGAAGGGGTCTTTGGGAGGTTATGTAGTACATGTCCTGCCCCAAGGCAAGATCAGCTGAACAAGTGCATTCTTGACAGATATTTATCTATCCTATTCTTGAAAGCCTCCAGAGGGAGACTTGACAATTCCTGTAGACAGTTATTCTGGAACTTAGCTATCTTTACTATTAGTGATTTTCCCCAGCATGTAACTCAAATCTCCCTTGTTGCAATTATCCATCACTACTTATCCAATTGCCAGTGGACATAGAGACTCTTCCTTTCTGAAACATCCTTTTACATATTCACAGATTCTTATCTGGTCTACCCTCAGGCTTTTCTTCTGTATAAACCTAGTTCACAATTATTATTTTTTTTAACCCTCTTGAATATTCTTCCTGCTCTGCCTTTTTTCTCTTCAATTCCTCCACAGTGGGTTGAATGCCCAGGACTGTCACTCAGCCAAGTGAAAGAATCATTTAAAGTACTTAGTATTTTGGATTTTTTTTTTGTCTGTTTTGCAAGGACCTGGAGATACTTAATCACATTCAGTTAAATCTTCAGCTCTTCTGCAGAGCTATTACAGAGCCAGTCATTCTCCACCTTCTCTTCTGCTTTTTTTTATATTTGCACAGGAAAGGCAATTTTGTGCTTACCATTCTGGTATCATGGGCTATTAATTCAGACCAATTCAACAAGATACTTCAGAATTTCAGTCCCATCCTCAAGCATAAACTCAGGCTTTATTCAAGGTATCATGTACTGCATCTACTGCAAAGTTCCAGGATTAAATTGTGCTATCAGCAGTTTGTAAGTCATCTGAAAATAGTTTGAAAAAAATCTATGCACACTAGTAAAGGTAAAAGTCCAAATATGATAACAATGAAGTAGTCAGCAGCAGTGACAGGAACACATCAAAAATGTATTTGTCTAACTTGTGGATAAGAAACATCTATAAGCACACTGGGTTCAAAATTCAAGACTGATTGCCTGTTCAAATATTTTACCTAAACTCTATTTTGAAGAGAAATAGTTAAAAAACAGATAACATTTAACCTGGCTTGGTACGCAGAGGTAGATTTCACACTAAATAAATGAGCTAATTTCTCTCCCAGCATTCCAACAAGGAGTTAAAACCTTAGAAGAAAGACTTTTTATAATATTTGTTCAAAAATAAATGCTAATTCAGTAAAATGGAAAAAGGAGAGGAAAAGAAAACCTCAGAGATCATTTGCAGGCAGCAGACTTAATTGAGGGATTGTTTAATTTATCAGACTGGAGTGGGAGAGGCATCTTTATTACAGCGTAAGCCTCCTCTACCATCAGGATTTACTAAATATGAAAGCATGCAGAAAGGCTTAAGAACAACAAGTAGCTACGAGCAGCAACCAAACAGATTCAGATCAGAAATAGGATATAGATTTCTAAAAAGCAAGAGTGTTTAAACACTAAAACACACATCAAGGGAGCCAGTGAGACAGTCACCGTTCTTCAGTGCCTCCAAATGTAAAATGTATGCCTGCCTGTAAAATGAATGTTATGGTGCAAGCTTTACTCCCATGTGAACTACAGGGGTCCATACAAGGGTAGGAAACCCGCCTGCCTGTCATGAAGCAGAAGCTGAACTAGGTGGACCGATGTTTTCATCTAGCTTTAAACTCTGCACATGGTCCTTTGAAAACAGCTCTGCCCAAACATTGATTCATTTAATTCAGCTTAACTGTGAAACAAATACTCTTGTACTGACACAGAAGAAATAGGCAAAAGGAATAAAAAAGGCATCAAAGATACACTGTTTTTAGAGTGAGGCATGAGGATAGAAATGAATATAGCAGATGCTACGATAAGTAATAAGTAAATATGTAAAGGATATTAATTATCTGTATACATGGATCAAAAAGCAGAGAAAAACTAAAATGAGCAATATGTTAAAAAGTTAAAGGTAACATGAAGGAAATAAAAAAAATAAATTGCAAGTGAAAGAACAACGGAAGGAAAGCTAAGTGAGGGATATTAAACTGATAAACAGGATAAAGAGTTAATGGGCTGAACAAACAGAAAATATACAAGTTGTTCATACCAAGCTTATCCCAACTAATTTGTCCTCCTAACTTCAATTAATCATGATTACTCCTACCCCTGGGAGTGTCTGCAGTTTACTGCTGGATTTTTTCAGTCATTTTTACACACCAAAACACACTAGCCACCCTCTTTCATTTAAAAAGGCTTCAATTTGTCGTTGCTGCAGCACTGACAAGAAAAATAACTTGACCAGACTTCACAGAGAAATGTCCAGCACAGGTTTACCGCTGCTTCGCTTTACTTCTGAGCTTGCTGGGCTCTTGACGAAGATGGGGAGGCCAACAAAGTTTATGCTGATCCTTAATTTACAATTAACAGCACAACTAGCAGAAGCTGTATGCCTCAGCTGGAGTTACAGCAATCTGTGAATTAATAAACTCAACCCAACCATGCTGTTACCTGTGTGCAGGTGCTGCTATTTTGCAAAGCCTGTCTTCACAGTCCATCTGCTTCTACTCCTGCCACATCCACTGGAATAACTCAACTGGTGTACATGATGCCTAATTGTCCTTCTTACCAATGTATAAAAGGACTTATTTCAAACAATAATTTATCATATTCACAGTTTACCAGGGTTTAGATACCATACGATATTTTATCCTTTAAATTTTAAAGATTAGCATAACATGAAGACAGACATGAAGAATTGTTGAAGACAAGACATTAAAGTTTAAACATTTTTCTAGGAACACTTCTAGATTTTTTTTTAATAGAAAGGATTTGGGCTGCAGGTTGACACAGTTAAGCAATATCTTTCTCATGTGTATATTTAATAAACAGATGCCTACTGAGTAAACAGATGATAGGATGTTGATACACTGCACTGGCTAACTCATCAGTGGCCAAGTGCAATGGTGTTTGTTTTCTTACCTCCTGCGTGCCTGCCTCAGGGTCCGTCATTGCAATCACAGAGAAATCCCCGTATCTGTCTCCATTGGCATCAATGGACACCTGCCCTGCAATGCCTAAAGAATGGCATGTGAGGAATTAGAAAATTAATTAGTTAAAATACTGAGCCTTTCCAAGGAAAACAAGAAAACAGTGGACAGGTTTTTACAGACTGATATGACAGGAAATCTCATCAGTCTCCCAGCATTTTTGTTGGCATTCCAAAAGAAATTGTAATTTCATCTCAGTGTCTGCATTCCTGAATTCTTAACATTTCTCCTTTTTTAAATATCAAATGTGTGAGACTGTTTGGGGAGCATGTGAGAAAAACCTAATCCAGAAAACCACCATGCCAAAACACAAATACATTTAATGTGGGCTATTTACAGAGAGACTAGCCCTGAACTATCTGACGATGCCCTGATAAGGACAACCCAGCTCGTGTGCTGCAAGGAATGCAGGGGCATAGCCCTGTGCTCCACAGACTGACAGGGTCGGTGCATCCATAGAGCCAGTCCAGAGTTGTTTCCATCTGATGGGATGCTGGAGGGGGGTGAAGACAGGAGACACCACGTGCATTACATCTGCATTAAATCCTGCATTCATTTATGTAGGATTAACAGCCCAGTATGTTTGTGTTTTATAGTTTTAGACCCCCAGCTCGCTTCCTTCCTTTACAAGTTTGAGGGGAAGATTTGATATTCCCTTAGGCCAGCTGCCAATCTTACTGCACAGACTTTGACAACATTCGGACTCCTCAAACTAACCCAAACTGTCACCCTAACTGACAGATCATGGCATCATCCCAAGCAGCCCTTTAAAGGATGAAATCACATTCAAAATTCTATACACGAAATCATGTCTGATTCCTGGTGATTTCAGTATTCGTTTTTGATAATGAGGAACAAATTAAACATCTGTTACGTATTTTGCATGTCTTAAAACAGCATCTCTGACTTCAACTATTCGTATTCTACGAAACTTTAGGGAAACTTGGAATCACAGACTGATAGGATAACTCCGGTCTGAATGGACTTCAGGAGGTCTCTAGTCCAGCCTCCTGCTCAGAGCACGGTCAGCTAGGAGGTCAGAACAGGCTGTACACAAGTACATTTAATGTGAGATTCCTTTCATGGAAGAAAAAAAGTTCCTTATATTCAGTCTAACCCTCTGTTTCAGTGTATGCCCTTTCCTATGAAGAGCACAGGTCCACCTTCTTGCTGTGTAGGGTGATGAAGCTGTTGGGTGACAGAGCACTGGCACAGGTTGCACAGAGAGGTTGTGCAGTCTCCTTCCTTGGAGATCTTCAAAAGCCACCTGGACATGGTCCTAAATAACCTGCTCTAGGTGGCCCTGCTTGAGCAGGGGATTGGACTAGATGACCCTTCCAGCCTTAGCTGTTCTGTGGTTCTATGAAAATTAAACAGGCACTTGAAAACTATCGAAAAATACCAACTTACTCTGATGAAGCTCTAACCTAACTATAATGAAAACACCACAAGACATTGTGGATATGTTTTATCGCCTAAGATATTCTAAAATGTGATCCTGTGATCCCTGCTTGACACCAAATACAGCCATTTACACCAGAGCAAATCAAACAGGCATCATTTTACATCCATGCTACACCAACTACATTACTAAACCAGGCACAGAGCAGTAGAGAATCAGGTTCTCAGTGACTGTTAATCAAAAGAGAGAGGTCAGGTATTCAGCCAGAGTATAAATTCCCCTGAATACCCTAACAATAATAAAACCAAAACAGATTAACACACCTCTATTTATCTTTTCTCAGTTCCCATTTAGGGATGCAGGGAATGTTTCAACCTGTTGTGCTTTTCTAAACATGCACTGTTCAATGAAAGATTTACTGTCAAGTGTCTATTTCTTCAGTATAACAAACAATACAGTAACCAAACAATCGCAAATGTGATTACTGCAAGATAACAGAATGGGTGTAACTTGGCTACTGGATCACCAAAAGAGGCCACTATAGAGAGCTGCAACATCCTTTTTTACTCAACTTGGCTTCTGGATCTGACAGGAGATGTTAATTGGAACAGACACCTTCCTGGACAAAGAAGCCAAAATTGGATTAGTAAAAGTAGGTTCTAGAACTTGCTGAAACTCAGAATTCCTATGGGATTTTTAATGGGAAACACTTATATTTTACTTTTCCATCTGCTTCAGAGTTTGAATTTTTGATATTTCCTGCAATGGTTTTCCTCAATAGATGTTTTTAGGAAATTCTGAAACAACCTTAGTAAAGAACTGTGTTTGGATGAGTGCGGAAAGATTTTATTTGGGCTCTGTTGCTGTCAGATACTTACATACAGACAATATGATGCAGATGCTGCATTCACTTCAGAGAGCAGCCTGCTGGCAGAATAAAGGGATGTAATTTCCCTGAAAAACTGGCTTATAAGCCATCAGGTTGAAGATCTCTTTTAAAATCAGGTTTATCCTTGTAAATTATGTCCAGCAACGTACTGCTGCAGGTAGGAGATGGTGTATAACCTACATGGCATTTTGACCTTTTCAACTGCACCCTCACAGCTCAGCTAGAAAGAGTATTTTCAGAACAGCTGTGACAGGTTCAGCAACAACAAACTGGTTTTCACAAGTGGGGAAAGAGAACATTTGTCCTTCCTGTCTTGTTTTAAAAGGCAGGTGTGAGAATCAACCACAGAACCTGCATGAAGCACATGGTACTATAAAAGAACTGCATGAGCGCATCAGCTGGTGGCTTCCTGCAGCAGAGAATTAGGCAAGAAAACACTGACAGGCTGTGCTTGAGCATCTGTTCCTACACCAGATAGCCAAACTGTGAGCCAAATCCTTAGATGCCAGATTCCCCCTATTAAAATAGTGTGTTTAGAGAAACTGTGGGTGTGAAGGGAGGTAGTGACACATTCAGCACTATTTCCAACTGATGCAGGACTCCTTATGGGATGACTGCAACCAGCATAATTTAAAGCAGTTCCTGTGTTGCCTTAAACCACTGGAGGCTATTCTCCCTTCTGTTCAGGCCACAGTTTGAGAACAGAAAAGAATTTTGGAGCTGATGTCCTTCTTGCCTTCCTCCACTCTATCCAGTGGGGAATGTTTTCTTCTCTTAGACATTTCCATAGGAAATCTTGCCAATCATGCACCAAAAGACTGGAATATCGTAAGAGGTGGATGGGAATACAGTATGAAATGACAGATAATTCAATGATGTCACACTCAACACTCAGTTTCTTTATTGTAACCCCTTCCTGGCAAAAGCCCTTGCATCACTTTGCTTCAATGGGGTGACATTCACTTGCCACCTGTGCCATGGAATCACAACTGACAGGGTTAGGCATAGGAAGGCACCCTGTTGCAGCCTCAGAGATAACATGCACAGCTCCTGAAAGGAGGCTGAGGGAAAATCCTTCCAATGCCCAAAAGAGCCCTGTCAAGAAAGAAAACGAAACAACAAAAATAAATCCCAGCACCCTGGCACCACCTTGCTTTGATCCATTCCTAGGCTTTGGTGGAGGGGAAAAAAAGAGAGTCAAATGGAAAAAATGAGGCAATCTCAGAGCTAGTAGGTACACGTGGGTAAAGTGAGCAGCTGTATTGTTTTTTTCAAAAAGAAAGAAGGAGCCTGAGAAAATTATTTGTATCCCTTTACAACATCAGTGAGGGTCATTAAATTGTTAGTTTTTTTAAACTGAGTAAGACTTCAAGGGTTGATGCAGAAAAAGGCTGGCAAAGTATGTGAGCCAGTCCTAAAGATATTTATAGTTTCATATGGATATTTTCCTCTTAAATTAGAGTGGAATAGGCACTGGTCCTTATTCTGTGCACAATAAAGACCTGAATTTTTTTCTTGTCTCTGAAAGCTGGAATTCTACATGAACTATTACCTTCATATGTTCTGTTGCGTGTTTGCTGGACAATTTTTTCCCCATCTTTCTTACTGAAACCAAACTTCAAGACTTCCTGTAAAGCTAGAGCATAAAGAAGAATAGCATCATGGAATCCTTCCACAAACATGTTCACCTGAAAAATAAAAGAAGAAAAAAAGCAATGGTAACTGACACATGAAAAAACATTTTCCCAACTGAATTAACTGGAGGGAATCTCCAGATTAAGTAAAACTAGCAGTTTTGAGAATTATGATGTCAGCTGCAGGTATAGGAATGTCTCTCGAAGAAAAAGCGGGGGAACAATGGTAGCTTTTGACGTATTTTTGAGAACAGCTAACCACTATATGCTATTCTGAACATTCAAATCGCACTTAAGTGTTGTGTCTGAACAGTTCTGCAGATAGGGGAGAAATGTACTGATCCCAGGTTCCATGGCCAGCTGCATAAATTCTGCAGTTGACCATATGAGGTTCTGTAAGGTGCTGAGCATCCTCATCCTACAACCCCGAGAATGTCCCCCTCCCTCTGCGCAGAGGTCTTAGCACCTCGCAGGACTGGGAAGCATGTTCTGCCATGATTGTTTTGGATAGCACAACTACTGGATTTGCTTGTTTAATGATTACTGCTTCCATTTCTGGCCCCTGTTCAGCTGAGCATCTCTCTGCTAGCAAATGAGCAAAGCAGGAAACTGCTTACCCTCTACAGTAATGTGTTCTGGAACTGCCAGCAGAAGTTTCCTATCCTTTGTGTTTTTTTTCGGTAAGCGACATGAACTGAATGAAATGTTGCTTTCTAACCCTAATATAAAGTGACAGTGCTGCAAACCAGCTCTATCTACCACAAGTCAACAGAAGCAATATGCAGCTTTTGGTCTGCATCACTGTGAGTAACAACTGTTAATAGCAGACTGCTACAGGAATATTTCAGGTTTTACACAGGAGCCTGGTGTGCTTTGGTTATGAAGAATTATGATGAATTGTTATTAGCAGACACACATGGCTTGAGCAACACAGGTATGCTTGTTCTGTAAGAAGCAACTCACATCTCAGTCAATGCATGAATGAATTACCTTTTCAGCTAGAAGAATTATGTTCCCACTCACTCACAGCTTCACTACAATGGAAAAGCTCCTGATTTACTAAAACTAGCAAAGGCATAAACACAGATTACACGACATTATGGTGTCTCTTATTGCCATTTCCATTGAAAAATGCATTTTGGTAAATATCCTTCTGGACAGTAACATTATTTAGCTTCTCCATGACAGTGTTCCTAAAGAATTAAAATTGTTGGTAAATAAAGTGCTGCTCAAACTCTCACAGTTTTAGTTGGACATTAAAAAAAAAAAGTTGAAAGATAAAAACATGTAGACAGTTAAGTAAATAGCCACTCCACAGATAAAAAAGTATTACATAGCTGATTGGCTGAGCTGAACTAACCAACTCCTGGTAATGTAATTACATGCAAGACATTCCTTCACTCTTAAACCAGTTGCCAACAGTAAGGAGAATTTCAGAATTATTTACTGATAATACAAAAGTTTACATTTCTCTGACATTTAAAATTGGACTTTTAGATAAGTCCAAACTATGTTTCACTAAGAAAATGCACCACAAGTACAGGGGAAAAAAACAACAGAAGGCACAGAGCAGCTCAGTTCAGCCTGACAGCCAAGGACCAAAAGGCAGCTGCAGTTATTTTGACCTAAAGAGAAAGGATGAAAGAAAAGGTATAAGTTTGGCTTTTGGTGGAATATCAGGAGCTGATGGACAAAGTGCACACAAGGACAGGCATTGCCAGTGAGGGGTTTAATTCTTCAGGATTAAAAAACCAAAACCACAAAGCTCAACAACTGCTTTATGTGGCAGCCTTAAAGTCCAAGTAGCCTGTGCATGATTAAACATGTCCTTTCTTGATGTGACACTCATTCTCTTCGGAGAGAAATGAGTCTCTTTAGTTGCTTTATCTCCCTGCTGGCTGATTTACAGACTGTGGCTGGCATCAGTTGCAAGGAAAGCTATTTGTCACTTCCTTCGTCCATGGCAAAGACCTCTCAGTATAACAGAGAAACCTTCAAATCCATTTTGTCAGCGAACTTGCTCGATCTGAAATTTACCCGTGCAACTGGCCTGGAAACAAAGCCTCTTGGAGAGGCCGTGGGCTTGCCAGATGAGCCCTAGCAAAACTCATTTGGCAGTCTGGGAGGTTATCACTGCAGCCACCTACCTTGCCTCTTGGCTACAAGCCCTGCCATTACAGAGGAAAAATCATGTTTGAAAATCATCACTAGATGATTGTGCCACCTCTCAGTTCCTCCTCCACAAAACCCCATCATTTTATCTTACGTTGTCAAGGAATGTGAAGCTGGTAATCTATGCCATTTATTTCCCTAAAAGAATGCAAGTTACTAATTAGAGCTGGAAAGCACTCCCAAGCCAAGCTTCACATTATACACTGGCTACTTTTCACATTATTCCAGTAACATTTTCAAGCACAAGTTCTTGAAAGGAGATGCAGAATGCCATGAAGGTAATCAAGTTTTGTTGCTCATCATCTTGTGTGATCATTTAGAAGTTCTCATGGTTCTACAAAGAGAATGAGCGCTAACCTAGAAGGGATACATTTGAGATGTGAGGAATCTTACAAAGCTAAATAACAGCTCCAGATACTTTTTAAAGGCTTGCTGTTTCTTTGTGCTCATTTTGTAGATTCATTTTGTAGCCTTATTGTCTTTGACTAAGATTGCCTACAACAGATACTCTGAATAAAGAGCGCAAAGTCTTTGCCAGGTTGTCATCTGATACCACTTCTGACTTACTACAACAGTGTCCCAAGTGCTGTGTAGTCCCAGGATTGTCCTTTTTGGACAAGAACTGAATATTTCTGACCTTGTGTTAGTAAGAAGGCTTTTCTTTATTTTTCTCTCTCTCTCTATTTATTTATTTATTAACATAGCTTCTATTCTGCATTTAGTCTAAATTTTGGCTACTAGAAATGATGAAATAGATTGACACTGAATTTTCCTCAATATGATTTTTACACTTTTTGGCCTGTATTTATTTAGTTTATAGAATATTGGACAGTAACAGAATCATAGAGTGCTTTGGGTTGAAAGGGACCTCAAAGATCGCCCAGTTCTAGCCCCTTGCCATGAGCAGGGACACCTCCCACCAGACCAGGTTGCCAAAAGCCCCATCCAACCTAGCATTGAGCACTGCCAGGGATGGGGTATCCGCAGCTTCTCTGGGCAGCCTGTGCCAGGGCCTCACCACACTCCTAAGTGAAGAATTTCTTCCTTGTTTCTAATCCAAATCTACTCTATTTTTAGTTTAAAACCATGACTCCTTGTCCTATCACTCCACTCCCTGACAAAGAGTCAGGAACAAATACTTACAAAAACAAACAACCAAACAAAAAAAAACAACCAAACAAAAAACCACCACCCCAACCTTCCTTCTCCTTGCCTGCATGAAATATATGACCATGAACAAAAGGGTTATAAAGGGCAAGAAGTAATGTACATTCCATGAATGTGCCAAATAAGGACCAGAATAATTGTGAAGATGTCTTTACAGGTTTCTTGAAGGCCTCCATGGTAACTGAAAATGTGTGGTTCAACATTAGGCAGGTCTCAGGACAAAACTACGCCAATTATAAAAGATAGTGAAGATCCACTTAATCTTGTAGGTAACTAACAATTCTCTTAGTTGAGCTCTAATAAAAGTTTTTTTTGTTGTTGTTGTTTTTTTTTTTTTTACAGTGGTATTTTCCATCTTGGCTTATGCTGTTTTTCCTCATTAGAGCTGAGGTCCAAATGCCACAATTATAATTTGCACATCAGATCTGTTACCATGTTGCTGGCTCTGACCTCTCTTGCACAGCACAGCCACCCCACTGTGGTTCCTTAAGCAATGAAAGTGGCAGTAAAGAGGTTGCCAGGTTTGCTGAGTGTCCTTGGAGGCTGCAGTACAAATATGTGGAAACCCCCTGTCAAGATATATTCCCAATTACTTACCCACCCCATTCAAGGTACAATATGAGAACCACATAACTGGATAAGTATACTACTGCCTCTTATTTTGCTACATTTCTAGTCTAATTAACCATCTTCCATCAGAAAAAAAGGAACTCTCCATGGAAATCAAATGAATAAATTTTACACACTTCAAAGTTATGGTTCCCTGAGCAGCTATAGTGTGACCACACTTTTCATATATACCAAGGTGTTAACAGCATGCACAGCAATGCAAAATACTACCGACGTGGAAGACAGCCAAGCTACAGCTATGCAGGACCCATAATTTTCCATATCCTGCCCACTGACTGTTAAGTAAGGTTATTCTCTTCCATCTGGAGCTGCCCAGCTCT
This sequence comes from Anas platyrhynchos, assembly GCF_047663525.1. Classification (NCBI taxonomy): domain Eukaryota; kingdom Metazoa; phylum Chordata; class Aves; order Anseriformes; family Anatidae; genus Anas; species Anas platyrhynchos. The sequence continues at coordinate 11,758,239 of NC_092621.1, forward strand.
GAATCACAGCAATTACAGCAATTCATACCACTTCTGTGCAAGGTGAGGAGGATCATCATTACTCTCTCTCTACTGCAAAAGCAAACAGCTAATGTTCCCCCAAATGGGTGCCTAAATCTACTTCCCGGTACACCCACAGGGTCTTTCAAGTTGTCAAACCACAGTCCCAGGAAGAAGCAGTGAGGACTCTGGTGGAGTTGTATGAGGTGTACTTTGCAAAAACTTCACCAATTTACATACTTGATGTGGATTTAAGACTTTGTGCTAAAGCTGTGGTGAGCTAATGCATACAAAGTCCACTGATAGAATAAAATATAGAATCATATAGTCACTTAGGTTGGAAAAGACGTCCAAAATCATCAAGTCCAACTATTAACTCATATTTCACTCTCTTTCAGGTTAGTCCATGGAGATGCAACTTTAATCAATCAGGTTTGGAAGTCTGGTGCTATAATCACCTGAAGCTCATCTACCCTCAGGACTATGAACACTACAAGTGAGTGCTCATGAGGTTTAGCAATGCTGTATTAAGCTACAAAACTACAGTATGACAGTAAAAATATGGCAACAAATTTCAAATAAAGAAACTATATTTCCAGTATACATGTATATACACGCCATGATGCATTTCAAACCAATCTCATGCCAAGTTGGTTCATATGCTTCACCTGACCATGAATTTCTGTGGCACAGCAACACATTACATTTTCAATTTTCTCCTACCATCTCATTTTGTTTCCACATGTCCCAATAGTCTTCTTCCAAGCAGTTGTAACTTAACTCTCAGTTCTCTCTTTTTAATCCTTCTTTAACAAGGCAATTATAATTACTGTTATTTCTTTATGAGCTTTTCCAAGAAACGGTCACGCTGTCAACATTTTTACATCCATTTCTGGGCACATATGTTTGGTTTCCTCTGTTGAATGACTCACTATCCAGCAACAAACTTTTCAAATTATTTTGGAACAAGGACTTCTATCTTTTATACCATTTGCTGATGTCATATGCTTCCTTTCATACATTGCTGCTGCTGTTGTCACTGTTACAAGCAGTCCTTTATGTTTGTGGGATACCCAGTGGGCCCTCAGCAGTTCCTGAGGTATAGTTCCTGCTGTACTTTTCTTCTGAGCTGCACAAACCCAGAATAAGATGCTCATGATCTCCATACAGTAGGTGATAGGAAGATACAATTGATGTGGTTTTAAGAATTATTATTTTTGAATAAAAAAGTTAAAATACGATTGTTGCAGTCATTTCTGTTAAATTTTTGGTTTGAATAAACCCAGCAAGAAACTCTGGATGAAACTGAGATGTAGACTGAGAATTTGAAGATGACAGAAAAGTATCCTTACGTCTGAGCATTACCTGCAAATATGGCAAATGCATTTGAAACCAGTAATTTTCTGCCCAGTTCCAGCTTTGCAGTAATCCTGCCACGAGATAGCATACTGCAATACTGCATGTTACCATCATACTATAATTGCATGGCAGATGTGATTTCTGCATCTGTGAAGCAGAAGCTAAAAGAGTCCCTAAATCTTGTCTGTGGATAACCACTACTCCCATGCATCTGGACTGGGATTTCAAGGACTCCTAAGTACAAAACAAATGCAAAGGCACAGGATTCACTCGCAGCCAGCTGTCATAAACAGCATGTCTTGGTACCTACAGATGCGTGACCTGACCTGTTCCCACTGAGACAGTATCACTGTGAAACCAGCCCAGCAACTGGAAGGGAGGAGAAAGCTGTAAAACAGTTAATTAAAGCTGTATGTTTAAATAGCTGCATCCTAAAAATACAGCCTGTTCTCATGGGCAGCCAGACCAGTTCCCTAATGGAACTGGACCTTAGTGGTTCAAAGAAACAGGAAGGGAAAGAGAAAAATAACAGAACTAACATGCCTCCTCCAGAGAAGGCCATTTCCTCAATATTTAATTCACAACTGAAAAGAATATATGGCGTCACGCCAAACTCTGGGCAATGCAGATGTAACCAAGGACAGCCTCTCAATGTATTCACTGATCCCAACTCTGTGAAAATACATAAATACATAAGCTGGCACCTGCTCAATAACACGTTAGACCAGAGTTCAGGACTTGGTTTTCCAAATGACAAATAACCATCCCAAGCCTCATTTGTTATCTGGGGCTGAATCCCACATCACTTCTTAGAAAAAGGGGTTGAGTGTTCCCCCATATAAGGAGACATCACATAATAATAAATCAGTGTGCATATTCTAGAGAGATTTATTCAAATGCTGTTGCATTTATCAATGAAGCATCAATTTAATATTTCACAGGGAGACAGCGTACATGTGGAAACCCATACAAGGCTTGTGATATAGGGGAGCATGTGATTTTATTACAGAATTCTGCAAAGTGAGGCTTATGCTCTGGTTAAAAATTGAAAGTTAAAAATACAGCAGTGAAAAATTATTAGCACTGCAGCTGAAAGGGACATCTCTTCCTTTTAACCTTAGGAAGGCTTTTTCCAACAAGACTGCATGCTCTTCTCTATCTCCTCGCTGGTAGTTATTGGCAGAATGGTGATACTGAATGCAGTGGTGATGGAGACGTGAGCCTCCATCTGAGGCCCTGCACATGACATGGTATGGGCCCTCCAAACTACAGGAGTTTGAGATCAAAGTGTAAGTCAAGAGAGAAGGTGTATAGGTGGAAAAACAGGGAGGTGATTACGCCTGAGAAACAGCAGCAGTCACGGCACATCTGCTGCCCACCTCCACCATGAAAGAGTCTCCAAGCACCCATGGGACAAGATATACAGAGAGATCCCTGCTTCTGCTCATTCCTGCATCAACTGCATCTTTGCTCAGCCTCTGGAGAAAGGGGAAGAAACCTCTCCAAAGACCCAGTTCCTTCCCACCCAGATCACTAGCTGGGGCTGGCTTGCTGTGCCACAGATTTTCATCCCTGGCAGCTGTCTGCAACAGTGATGTAAAGGAGAGAAGCAAGCAGGAGATGCTGCAGGCTGTCAGCTGTAGGGATCCTTTGCAATGGGGCTTACCAGTGATGCCTTGCTCTGCAGGAGCACATGCAGCTCCCCAGAAGATGGCAGCAAGGGGAGGTGCACGGTCAGGAGACCTCTCCTGGCAGTGCCTTCTGCATTATTTGGACACAAAGACATCCTGCCAAAGCTAAGCCCTTCTCTTTCAGGATAAGGTCATGCATTTATTTGTCTGCCTGCACTCTTCAGCCATGCAGCTGACCCAGCTGGTACCCGAGCTGATGTGCACCCCTGGCGGGGTAAACCATTGTCACCCTTGTTCCACCTAGACAAGAGGACGCCTACTCCAGTAGGACTGAAATACTGTCTGCAACAAATACAGTGACAAACTCCCACCCACTTCAAAGCCAGATGCAGACTAGAAGCTAGCCCTTTGTTCAAAGATCTGCTGAAATAAAAAAAAAAAAAAAAAAAAAAAAAAAATGTAATTAACAACCAGTGTCTGGGATTTACTTTAAAAAGCTGCTAATTTCACGGAGTTCAGGGATTTTGTCAGTGAGGGTTATTTTCTTGCTAGGGAAAGAAAACAAACCACAAAACCATCTCTGCTGGTCTTGTACCTCCTCCCCATTCTTCATGCTCTCTTCCTTGTTGTTTTTTTTAATACCCCATTCTTGAAAAACTGGTAGATTTACTCACTGTCATCCAGCCAGGGCAGCCACAAGCTGCTCTTTTGTTTCAGCCATGAATTGAAGGAGAGACCTATTCAGTGCTAGACTGCAGGGGAGCCGCGCTGTAAAACAGTGGCCTGGACACAATGCAGCACAGCCGATGAGCAAGTGCATGGAGGAGCCCCACCACCACACTGCTTGTGAGAGCTGCCTGTTGTTTGCTTATTTATTGCTTGCAGCCCTCTTGTATGATTATCTAGGAAACAGCTCTAAACCCCTTAGTGCCTGCTGCCAACAGGCAGCTTTCCAAACATAACCAAAACCCGCTCCTTCCATTTAACACAGATACTGGAGTCTCCACCTCAGCAGATTAGAGACTTACCCACAATTAGCTCATGTAAAGGGGCTCTCACAGTTGCTGATTTGCACCAACTTTGGACCAGACACCACCGTCTGACATCTGACTCCCTGCAGACCTCCAACAGCACAGCCAAAGCACAGGGAAGTGAGGGAGAACTGCCCTGGTCCAGGCAAGGGGAACATCTCTGGAGCAAGATTTCCCCCCTGCAAGCCTGTACAGGCTCTATTCCTCGCTCTATCAAACATGCTCACTGATTTCTTCAGCAATCCTCCATGTTTTGGCTTCTGTATTGTGTTTTAATGCTGCTCTCAAAGGAGTGCAATTGCCACAGCTAAGCAGCAGCGCTGCTTTGTACCAGAATTGAAATACCTAGAGAATAAATATGTGGAGGAATTTTTCCCTTACATGTACTTTACAAACAAAATATTCACATATTTAATTTAGCTTGAAGGACTCCAAGCCACCAATCAAGGCAATAGGCAGAATAAGAGCATGTATTAATGTGTTCCTGCACCTCACCACATTCATAACTCTCTACGTAAATAACCAGCATGAAGGATCGCTAACACAAAGAATTGTATTACCTCTGCTTACATACTGAAGGGACCTTTACTATAAAAGGTATCGCTGTCAATTAAAAATAAACATCGGACATTTTTAGGATTTCCTGCCTTCTAACAAACTACTTAGTCATTCATGTGATGAGTTACAAAACTATTTTCAGAAGTTGTACTTCTATTCACAGAGGCAAAACAGGAGAGATATTAAGTTATTCTTTTCAGCTGAACACACAGAAATTAAAACGTGCTTGTTTTAAACAGACTTTAAGGCCCCCATTGGCAGTCTGATGATAACCTGTTCTATAGCTGGAATGAATGCTTACGTTTTAAGTTAGCATTTTATGCAACAGTTGGGACATTTTAATTGCAGATGAACATCTAGTAACCAAAAAACCACACTGGTACTTTCATTAGATATAAAGTTTTAAATGTCAGCAAGTGAACTTGTTTTTCAAGTAGGAACATATTTCAGTTTTCAGGATGACAGAGTCACTCATCCGAAAAAATCAGTTCCACTTGCTAAAATAAGCTAACTGGTTTAAATATATGCAGGGCTAGGACAAACAGGAAGGACATTTTTTGTTAAATGTTTATCTTTGTGCAATTGTTTTGGGTTCTGGATTTCTAACTTTATCACCAAACCACAAAAAAAAAATCATGGAAATATTTTATTTTCTATGCAACAAACTCCCAAGATCACGTCGGATCTCATGCAAAAACTAAGGCAAAAATCACTAAATCACTGCTGTGAAAACTCGCGTGTTCAAACTGTATTTACCTGTGCTATGTTTTAGCTTATGAATAGGTACTATAAGGGTGGGCTGGTGAAACCTTTGACCAATAAAAAGCATCACAAGGTTATCACAAGCATTTGCTCACAGAGCTACGGAAGGACAATGGCATTTCTGCTTTGCAGCAGGTTAGCAAATGCTATCCAGCACAGCATTTGCTTTAAAAACAGTCTTAAGGGCTGGATAAACATGGACCATTTAGGCACAGCCAAAAGTAGTGCTTAGTTCAAAAGTACCCTTGGAGCTGGGATTAGGCATCTAAGCTCCTTATTCAGTACTGGGCAAAAACTAGGTACACAGAAACAGGATTCATAAGCACCAGCACAGCTTCTTACCCCCACCAGCAGGGAATGTGGAAGAGGATGAGTGGAGATGACCCCATCACTCTCGCCCAGGCAGGTAACAAGCTCCCTGCTATATGCAGACATGGTCAAGTTTTTACAAAAAAAAAAAAAAGTCCAACCCACAGGCAGCCAGACCTTTCAAATCTACTGCCCCTTCCATCTAAAAGCTCTGGGGCTACAATTGCAGTGCTAGCATGAGATAAATTTATGACTGAAGCCTTCCTTTGAGGCAGCCTGATCTCCTCCCTTCCCCTGCCTGACCAGCAGAGCATCCCAGGGAGTGAGTTCCCAGGAGCTGAAAGCCAGGAGCTGGGTGACCTGTGAGTACCTGGGGTACCCCTGTGTGAGAAGTAAATCATTTGCCAGAAGAGCCCACCTGAAGCTGTGGTTGCCATGACAAATGATCCTTTTGTTTAATACTGAGGTAAATGGGCATACTGACTTGTAAACCTTAGTGGCACGGAACTAATGCAAACCCTCAGGCAGCTATTAATCACGTTTCCATTCCAAATATTTTAAAAATAGATGACTTGCCTTTGTTATTTTCTTTCAGATAGCGGATATCTGATGAAAAGTGTTCAGCTGGCTGATTAACCATCCCTTCACCAGCCTATCTGCAAGGAACCCACTATCACAGGACAGAGAGGTACAGCATCTGTCCCCAAAGACACGTACGTGTACCTGTCAGCAGGCAGTAATGTTCCTGCTACGCACCTGGAACATGTCCCACCACCCACCACCAGCAGCACGGTAGTTAAGTTTGAATATTTGAAGATTTATGGCCCTTCCAGAAGACTTAGAACTCTCTTTTAGCTTCTTGTTTCCCTATTAACTGCCCGGTCCCTGAGATACTGCTAGATTTGGCTTTCTGAAGGTATCCTGTGGTCTGCAGTCTGGTGGGCTAACTGGATGCATTGTGAAAACATGTCCCACCAAATGTAAATGTCCTCCCGCCTACTGAATGTCGCCTTGTTCCCAAAGCCTGAGCGAAGGCTACTCAGAGCTCCTCACCTACCCTCCTCCCATTGTCCTGCGCCCCTTTCTCATGCCCCTCTTATTCATCTGCTCTAGGACATAGACAGTCCTTGTCTTTTCATTCTGCCTTGATATATTAGCTCTTCTTGGAATGGACTAAACCTTTTGATTTTGTCTTGGGCTTCTTTTCCTGACAAAAAAAAAAAAAAATCTTCTAGAGAGGAGGAAAGCTGGGAGTATCCTCCAGTGGATTCCTACGGCTCCTTCTACACACAGGAACACCGCTGCCTTTATTCACACAGCCCATCCTCACAGGCTGACTATACTAACCCCTCCACATTAGAGGAATTGCTAAATATCCACTGGAAAAAAAAAAAAATCTGAGCTGGCAGAGCTGTATGCTGCACTTCTTTTATACACAGGCAGAGCATATCTGAGCTCCACTGCCTGCCTGTGGGTGACTCCACTCACACATGGGGGCTGGCACATCCTCCTCTCTGGTGAAAAGATGTGCAGCCCTGCAGAGTGGGTCTCAGTGCTGCCTTCCAGTTCTGCACGCTCCCAGTTCTCAGCCACAAGTCTGCCAGTGTAGCAAGAGCTCACAAGCTTGTGGTATTACTGATTTCCACCCAAGTGAATCTTTTGGGAAGGCTGATACCTGAATGTCACAAAGTCAGACCTCCCCTGCTGTCATTTGGGCTAGCTTTTACAACATCAAGAGCTTGAATGAGGACAAGAAATCTTTCCTGAATGACCTCAGTGTGGGATCTGCCTCTGGGGAGGCAGCATCTCTTCTGCCCCATAGCCCTTAAACCAGGAACACACAACTCTGGCATTGAAGAATTGCCTTTTCCTTAGGGTCCCTAAAGAAAACCAAGCACTGAAATCTTAACCCCATACATTTTACTGTAGCTTGAGGCTAGCAATGCAGGTAGCTCCCATAAGAAAACAGCAACCAGCTGTGCATCCAGAGCTTTTGTTCTGTTGCTTGCTACCAACAGCATCCTGACACGGGACAGGAGCATCCTGACACGGGACAGGCACACTCAAACTTCCACTTTATGCTCAACTTATGTCAGGATTTTTCTCTACATTTAAAAAGGAAGCTTTCAACTGAATGTTATTTTCACAAGCTACTCAGGGAACAGGACTGGTAGAAGAAGATATCAGCTAAAAAAAAAAATAAATTAGCAGAGGTCTTTCACTTTTAAAGTGTCATTTTGCACAAAACGAGATGCACAGTTTTCTGCTTTCATTCAAACAGAGCCAAACCTGAGGACCATTTAATATCAGTAACAAAATTCCTATGAATTTAAATAAAAACAAGACCTCAATGGGACATACTAGCTTTTGGATCTTTGGCAATGCAAATAGCATGCAGAGGCCTCAGACAAAAACAGTTTATAAAAACTTTGCTGGAAGACATTGATTCAGTGGTTCTGTCATTTTTCACACTTTAATGTTGGAAAATAAGGTGTATTTCTAGCAAGGACTTCAAAGGAAGAGTGCCTTGCCCATAAATGTCTGTGTGTCTGTTTAGTAAAGTGGAATGTGAATGTCTGTGAAACCAAGTGAAAACATAGGGCTATGGAAAATATACAACATCATATACGAAGATCAATTCTAAACTTTTACATTCCCAAAGAGTTCAGATGTTACTATTTTCAGATATACCTATGGTTTTATATTATCTTGTTCATGGTTAAAACAGTTTCAAAAATCTGCTTAGACAGGCTAGAAAAACTAAACAGAAAGCCACTGGAAGAGAAGAATAATTTCTTTCTTTTCCTGTCTTTTATGACATCTGTTAACTGCAAATAACATGCTATTATGCTGCAGTTTTGCCCAAGACCCCAACATGGTAGACACTTGCCTTTCATATCACTGAGAAAGCATTAACTTCATCCAAAAATGCATCTGCCATGTTCACAAAAATTAGCAGCCCAGAGATCAACATTGCTCTTACGGAAATCGGAGAACATTTCATTATTTCCATGGGGTGATGAGCTGGTCTCAAAAATCCTAAATATGTTTTACTAATAGAATTCATCTTGTTAATAAGCTGGCATGTGAACCCGTTTTTTTCCGGCTGCTGAAAGCAGCTTGTGGTTTGCTTTTATTCTTTTGAACACAATTAGCAAAGCACTCCAGCAGCTGAATAGGTCTATTCATTTGAACAAATTATTCCCTGGCAGAGTTTAAAAAAATCTCCCCCAAACTCTCTCCCCATTCTGGTGTAGTCAGAATAGACACAAAAGCTTGCCTGTCATTAATCTTGCCTGGCTATGCCTGAAAAATACAAGTGGGACATACACTGTTGAATACGTTACATTTTTACCATCTCTCTCAGTGCCATGACTGAATTGCTTGCTTCTCCCAACCCTTATCTTAGCTGGTGTACAATCCTAATTAAAAGGCTGACGTAAGGAATACACACGGGGAAGAGTCTGGCACGGATGTAATGGACGAGATGATAAACTTTATGAGCACAGCTACCTCCCACGTAGCTTTTGTAGTGAGCTGTTGGCGCTTGAACAGTTGCTCTGATGGTGACCATTTCTCATTTCAGAAGGCTGAAAACATTAAAAATAACAGACTTGCCCTTTCTAATAAGTAGTAGCATCTCGCTCATCTAATTAATCTGTGTAGTTCTGACTCTCTGCTCATTCTTTCACTGAGATAACTTTACAGGCAAACTGGGCTCTAGTTCCCTTCTGCAGCCTATTTTCAGTGTTGCAAAAAGGACTGTGGCTGGGATAAAACCCACGCATTTACCTAGTGAACAATGCTGTCATGTAGGTAACACAGCAGAAATATTTAATTAGTTGCACTTTCAGTTTTTAAATGAGAAGAAAAAACAAGCCATGGGTGGTCTGTAACCTCAGAAGAGCAAATATCCCCGGCTGTAAAATCATCCCAGCTCAGAATACTGGGTTAGACATAAAAAAAAGCATTTATTGAATCCTAGGCCTGAGCCAAGAACAGAAGGTGCATTAAGAACTTCCAAACTGCAGCCTACCACCAATTCATTAAGTGTTCGGCATTATTTAATAAAAATGGCTTATGCATATACTTTAACTGAAACGCTATTTATTCATAAACATTTTTAACTAGAGCATCTGTTGGGAGTTACACACACACCAATTCAGAGACAGTTTCAAATTCCTCTGTCGAGTAAAAGCATGCAATTACCATTGCTGCCTGACCTAGGTTATAGGTCTGCATGTGGAATTTGTCCCATATTTTGCTACTAAACCAAGGGTCTCAATTGCATTATAAAGACCAAGATATGCTGCTGTTAATACCTTGGCAACATGTTAGCATTAGAGAAGTGAACAAATGTTACAGTTTGTGTAACAATGTTAAAACCTTTTGTCCCTATGCCAGAACCCCAAATCCGAATGGATTTTTGGAAAAAAATATCTACCTTTAGCTATTTTATCAGAGAAGACAGACTCCAAGAAGTAAATAAAATGGTCAGGCTTTCTAAGGAACAACATGATGATTGTTGAAAAAAATCATGCAATGGGATGTTGCAGACAGTGAACATCAACGTTTTTAGTCCCCTCCTCTGCAATTACTGCCTACCTAAATACAAGTAAGATGCCTGCTCAGACACTCTCTGCATCTCTTAAATTTCACTGCTGTTTAGCTAGAAGGTTTAATGAAGCTTTTTACTTCACAACAGAGATTTCTTGGCAAGTCAGAGAAATTGCTTTTTCCACACTTTCCTGCTCACTTACAAGGTACACGTTATTCTACCTTCCCCGTCATCACAGTGTAACATCCCTGCAAAAAATTACAGCAATTTCTGACATGGGAAAGATGTATCCAGAATACATTTCCTGACTTTTTTTTTTCCACTTCTTCCTGTGTGATTTCACAGCTGGAGATGAGGATGACCAGCAGTCTTTGACCTGATAGTCCTCCAAGGGCCACATGTGTTCTCCAGTCCGGCAATTTGACAGCTGCTGTTTTAGGACTTTGCCCTTTCTGTCTCCCTTATCTTTCTTTCTGTCATCTGGTTATTTTCCATTTTTATGATATTCTTTTTTGGTAGATAATAATGCCTTTAGGATTAATGCTGGCAAGAAGCCAGGACAAAATGGCAGCGCTAACTACTCTTGTTTGAGCTAGGGTCACTGTGAGATAATTTAGGCCATAGACCCAGGGCCCCATTTTCCCATAACACTGCAAAAATCCACACAGAGAAGCAGAAATGCTAAATGCTTCAAATCCAGATTTGTCTGAATTTGTTCTCTTGGGATACAGCTTGCAGAAAAGGATGAGGATTATATTTCAACACCCGCTGATAGGACTTGAGATAGACTGTACCACAGACTGTCTTTCCCCATAGGTTTTGTTTTTAGGAGCAGAATCCAGCAGAGAAAATCTGTCTCTGTCACTTCCCAGCCCACTCAGCTGAATGACCTCTCCCCAGTGAGTTTCCCTTGGAGAAAACAGCCCTGGACAGCATGCTTTGAGGCTAATATTGCCACTTTCCTCCCATGCTGCCAGAACAAGTACTGTTAACGAGGTGTCCACTATTCACATATCTTTCTGAGAGGAAGGAACTAGTCCTCAGTTTGGCTTTTTATTTCCCCCCATCAGTTTTTTTCTTAAGCGTGAAGACTTCACTGAAATGTTTGTCTTCTCAACATGGCAGTAAGACAATCAGTTAAGGGAATAAGAACCATCTCCTTCTCACTGACCATACTGGGGAAACGCAAAATTCATCATAAATGCTTTTGCATCCGAAGTTCCAAAGTCTGATAAAATTCACATACTGTTAATAAAGTATCACACCTAATGTTTTCGCTACACCCAGCCCAAGTCTAGCCCTCTTAAACAAGTTTTATTTTCCCTCTATGTTACGAAGCTCTAAAAAAAGCAAGTATGGGAGGATCTGCTGAGATCTATACACATTAAGTATCCATATAATATTAGGACATTCTGTGCTTGAAACCAAACCTCTTTTCCTTCTAGCCAAGATATGAAGCTCCTACATGGGGGCCCCAGATACCTACAGCCTACCCCGTGAGCTTCTGGCAAGTCAAGAACTGCTATTTCAGACAAGAAGAAACTGCAGATAGATAGATCATGAGTCCTCCTTTTGCCCCAGTGAGAATGGGTTGGAATGTGTACAGAAAGCCAGATGGGATGGGAAGAGCAGGAAGAAAAGAAGAGTCAGTGGCAGTAGCCCCATGCCACTGCCTGGCCCTGGCAAAGGGTGAAGAGCACTGGAGTGCTTGGAACAATGCAAAAGACTCTGGATTCCAGGTGGGAAGAGGATATACGGGCAGGCAGCCCACAGAGCCAGACAGAAAAAGGCTGAGAATGAGACAGTAGGGAGCCAGGCTCCCCGGCAGCTGCCCTGGGACAGCCAAGAGCACCACCAGCACAGTCATCTGATTGCAAAAGGAACCATGAACTGAGGAAAAAGGACTTCTGGCAGCAAGTACATGGGCATTCAAGAAGTATCCTCAAAAAACAAACAAACAAACAAACAAAAAAAACACCTGAAAAATCTCCACCCAGTGGCACTGGGGGATTTACTTTCTCATGGATGTACTTCTGCTTGACCATAACAGTGTTTATATTTGTCCAGTGTCCTTATCTATGCTAAACTGGTGTATGGTTTGCAGTGGGTCCCCATGCTTAAGGACAGCAAATCTTCCCCACTCCCTGCTCCAGATTGTCCTCCCAAACACAGACCAACACCCAGGAGCTGGGCAGAAGGCATCCTGAACTCTCCACAGGTTAAGACTTCTCTCATCTGTGAAAACATCGCATTGCCTGGACTAAAAATCCCTCAAAACCCTAAGACTGAAACTCTCTGGGGGTGTACCTGGATCTTTGCTACTCATATTTGCACTTCTCCCCAGCCAAGAACCAAGAAAAGGCAGTAGTTTATCAAGGTACATGTCTTGTTAAGTGATATCGGCAAAAGGGCACATAGAGGGAAAGGGTAGAACAACACAAATTAGTCCCATGCCTTGTTCAAAACTCATTTAGCAGGTTCTTCAGAGAGCAGCACCTTGACTGTGCCAGTTAGAGTTTCTCTTTCAACTCAAGGCAAAGCTCCAGAATAAAAATACAAGTCACCAACATGACTCAGCATTACACTCTAATTAGAATATTTAAATAAAATATAGCCATGTTTTTGCTTTGAACTAGAAGATGATACCTCCATGTGGTGGAGACAAAGCTTAAAGTAAGGAGCTGAGGTAAGTGCCTAAGTGGGAGCAATCAAATGAGAGGTTTGGGTTGCTTACTTGAGTTTAGGGCATAAATTTCCCCAAATCTTTCTTTAGGAAATTAAAGGAGATGCTCCGAATGACTCACTTTTCTTTTCTTTTTTTTCTTTCAGCTAAGGTAATATCTTTCAAGCCAATTTAGCCTTGCTGGAGCATCTTATTTCATGGTCTATTTCACTGCAACACCTGAATTTGCTTGAAAAACAACATAATATACTGCCTTAGTCTATGAAGCCAAAATTTCTTGTCTTCACTGGTTCAGTATTCCTCTCTTTGTAGGCAAAAAGGAAAGTTTTGTCTCACGCTCTTGACTGCGAGAGATTTAAGTTCTTCCCCTGACAGTCATTATTCCTATGGAACTCTTTGTATTACAGCCCTCATATCCTATGGCTAAAATGGATCAAACTCTCTTCAAGCACCTTCTCTTTCTTAGTGTATTTGGAAGGCTTACACCCTATCATAGGGAAGGGCTGACAGTCAGGGAAGTACTTGGATGATGGTGCACAGACCTAAACATACCTCTTGTACTTTCTATTTGCTTTACCCCCCCCCCCCCAAAAAAAAAAAAAAGGAAAAAACAGATTGTATAGACAAGAGTGGGTTTTTACAACTGAACCTGGGTGTTTCTGTCCTGAGGAGGGCTCACTTTTGCTTTAATTTGGAGAGTGTTTTTTAAAAAGATGTTAATACCTGAAGCCTGTTGTTAAATACTTACATAATCATCCTCATGCAGACCTTGCTTCTGAACAGAACTTTTCACCTCCAGGGAAAATTTCTCAAACTCAGGCTTCACGGTCCTCAGCAGAGTGATGGTTTGGAGGTATGAGTATGCCTTCTTTGCTTCAAGGTCATGTTTGTCTCCTCTCCTCCAAGAGCCATTTCCTAAGTGAAAAAAAAAAAAAAAAAAAAGCTTATTTCGAACTCCAAATTAGGTGCCACTACAGCACCACCTTCCTTTTTCAACCCAAAAGTCCCCTCTCCTGCACTGTGAGGAGATGGCACAGTACGAGGGAGAACAGAACCTGCTCCAGAAAGAGATGGAAACCAGGCAGTGAGGAACAGCTGGTGGGAAGTAAATGTGCAAACAGAAAGACAACTTTACTCCCATGCTGTGCTTGCTTATTTTTAAAGGGTGGGCTGAAGTCTAAGCATGAGAAGACATCTCAGAGCGAAAAAACAAGCCAGATCCTGAACACACAGATATTTAAGTTACAACAAGTGAGGGAGGACCTGACCACAGAGTTTTTATTTCATATCATCCCATTGGCAGCACTCTTCGGTCCTGGGCAGTCAGAAAGGCACCAGTAAAGTCAATAGTATGATCATCACCCTGAATGGGAGGCAGATGGTGTAGCTACTTCTCCCACAGCTCTCCCACTGCGGTCGAGGAGAAAACCATGTGTGCAGTGGCTGCCAGACCAGCCCTGCTCTTAATGGAAAAGAAACACTTACAAATAAATGGGATTCTACACCTATGCTGTATTTACATGGTTTGTGTCACAGAAGGGGCATGATTTAACTCAGACCACCAGTAAAGTAATCAGAATTTAAGAAGCAGGACAGCTGACAGGCTGTTAGTTAACAGAGAAATCCTTCTGCCTAACAGGCACTGACGCTAGCAGGTCCTGAGATCCTGATCCATAGCTTCAGGACATCAATGGAAAGGTTACCCTAGATCAGATTTTGTGCTATTTTCCATAAACAATAAACAAGAGAGACCTACAGAGAACAACAATAGCCCTAAGCAATGTGCTTTTAAATACCAACAAATAATTAAAAGCTAGATAGTCATTTTATTTTTGGAACAGCAAGGAATTCCCTGCCATGGCTAAATGAGCCATGACAAAAACTAATACCAAGCTCCCACGTGTGACTGGAAGGCACACAGGACCCTGAAATGACAGTGGATATGTTTGCTCTGCATGGTTAGAGGACCATGGTGCTGTTTGGACCAAGAAAAGTGACTGCTTTGGAAGCAAAGATACTAATGGCAACAGAGTTCAGGCACGAAACTCTCAGTGCTGCTTGCACAGCACTACAGGCTGCACTGGGTGCCTGTGGAAGAGCAAATGCATGAACAAGACTCTCCAGGTCCTCCTCATTTATTATTTTTTTTTAAAGAAAAAAAATATTCAATTGAAAAATTGCTCTCCTTCCTCAGAGAGTACAGAGGAAGCATTGAAGGACCTGTACTTCTCAGAAGAGCAAGTCTTTCCTCTTGTTGATATCAGCTCCCGGTACCCTCAACACAAGGAAGGAGGCACAGGAAGGTCTAGATTGGTCTGCCTTGGTTTAGAGATATATTTCCAAACCCGAAGTTTAGCTGGTTAAAATCAGTTATACCAGGAATCCATTCATCAGGCTTGGTGGAAACACCAGACAGCAAGTAGCATCGTGCAGCATGATTTTGCCCTCAGAGGTAGCAATGTCTGCTATTGTTCCATGCCTGCACTCTGTCCTTTTTAGAGAAATAAATAAATAAATAAATAAATAAATAAATAAATAACAATGGGAAGATACAGAAAAGCTCTACTGGAGTCTTGAAGCTGAAAAGCCTCAGCCCAGCTGCATACCTGCTTTTCAGAGGTACAGCATTTAAGATGTACTGCAGCGATTGTTACATGGAGGAGTTTGCTATGTCTTGCATTTACAGGAGCAGATGGCTAAAAAGAGTGGGATTACAAAAGAAAAAAAAAGATAGTGCTGGTGGAATTTGAGTAAGTTTCTGTCCTAGACATTATACATATTTATTTTTAAAAATACTGACAGGGAACAGGGAAGCTACACTTGCATAACAGAGTTCCTAGAATAATTTCCATATTTAAATTCCTTCATGGATTATTTTGTGGGATGTAGTCTTGCCACAGCACTTTTCTGCAATTATTGCTGCCTTGGCATTTAATATGTCTACTCTTCTGAAAAATTAAAAATATTCAGAACAGAGGGCAACAACAAACTGCAATACGGTCATCTGAATTTGAAGGGAAAGTGCCAATTTGTTTATCACAGCCACTTTTAGTTTTTGTGCCTCTTATAATTCTTGTATCTCCCAGCACTCTGAACAAGGAATTTAGGTGGAATTTCTCTGCATTTCTCTTTTATGTTTGCTTTCCACATGTGATGACCACCTGCACAGAAGTCAGTTTCTAACAGTCATTTTGATCCTCGTGGGAAACATCCACAAAAAAAAGCACAGAACAGAAAAATTGTTTTAAAAGAATTGCTACTTATAAACATCAGGAAAATGCACTTTCTAACAACACAGACAGGAGGCAGACAGTTGTCATTTATCTCTTGGAAAAGCTACAGGCAGGCTGTGCTACCTGCCATACAAAGCAGGATCATGCTGAGACCCCCATGCAACTGCACTGGCCACACTGCCAGGGTTCCCTGGGGGCAGGATGCTGATCTGGGGGCTTAAAATGCTGCCTCCTAGCAAGCACTGTTCTGAAATGCAAAAGCCTTCACATAAATGTAGCAGCCTATCTCCTGGTCTTACAGGAGCATCACCTGCTCAAAGAGGACTATAGGAATCACCTGTCCCAGCCAGCTCCTGTGTTTCCCCTTCTCTGCAGCCCAGCCACCGACCCTGCTCACTTCAGCCAAGGCAAGGAAACCATCAGTTTTAGGGAATAATTCACCTGGGCCATTTCAGACACCTAAGGATGAGGTGAATCACTGTTTGGGGGTGCCTAATTCTCTCTTGTGACCCCAAAGGGTGCCCAGCTCACGAGCAGACTTGTACTTGGGGCCAGATGAATCACTTTTGATGCATTTTTACTCTGTGAGATGAAATGCAGCAGCAGTGCAGTGGTAACAAAGCACCAACGGCAGCCAGAGGGGTTATTTGATCAGTGGTTTCTAGGCACAAGTAAAATCATGTCTGCAAAGCTCCCATGGTCTATGAATGGGCTGAAACTTCAGAGTTATGTGACTGCCGATATGGATTCAGCTTTTTGCATGGTCCCGATTAGGGCTGCAACGCCAAATGGCTTCACTTATGCTACCGGGGATGAAGTCACACTGAATTTCAGTCAGCAAACAGAAAACCTTGATTTGAGCCATTGGCTTTGATTGTGCTCTGCAGTTTTATCTTTCAGTTATTTAAGTAATTTCCTTATTAGCTGGAAGAACTTGGCACTTCTTCAGCTAACTTAGACACATGTATGGGTATCTTTACTTCTGTACCTATCTGTATCTTTGAATTTAAACAGTTACATGTGCTCATTATAGAGCTTTTCAACAAACAGCACTGTTTATTGTAAAATAATCTCAGAGGCGGTAGATGGATAACAGTTTATGTAAAAGAATTTAACTTGCAATTAAATGATTCATTAAACAAAATATATCATCCTTTTGTGAATTCAGTCATTTTTGTTCATCAGCTTTTTGAGGCTTGAAAGAAAAATTTTCCTTCTTTCTCAACTCCCACTTGGTTTTCAATTTGAAAATAATTTGTTATCGTACTGGGTTAGTTAAGGCAGCCTGCTGTGGGGGTAACTATTTTTTATGCACCTGCAAAAGAGGCTGCTCCATTCAAAATCTACTTTGGCAACTTCAGCTAAACCTAGTTCCCAGGCAGGATTTCTCCCGCTTCAGTCTGTAAAACTCTGTCAGTAAACCCACTGCTTCACCTTCAATTTAACTGAGACAGTTATACCAGCTGAGAGTAGATTTAGCCCCTACCATGAACTGCCACAGCATCAGATGTAACTAAACATAGGTATATTTCAAAAAGCAAACGTATTCAACTTACATTTTTAAGTTAGGTTTTAACTTGACAAATCTTATCGTATTTACTTGGGGTGAAATCAGCCACTCAATAAACCCTAATCTAGTACATTTGGACTGTCTGTGCTTTCCCTTAAATAGAACAGTGCTGGACAGTTTTGCATATACAGTTTGCAATCAAAAGCTGAAGTTCAGAAGCTTGACTGGTTTATTTGGTGACTTCTGGAGACCCAGGCCTTGCAGCTGCCTACAGCTCCTGCCTCCTCTCAGGTGGCTCATGGACCACAGCCCACCAGGACCACAGCCAGGAGTGCCCCTGCTCTGAGATCTGGTGGTCACCAGGCTGGAGCTGAGCGCGCACACGCTGCAGCATGGGGTGCCAACGCTGGGATGCTAACATGCCTGTCCAGTGCTGCTCCCCCTACAAGTAACTAACACCTATAGTGGATTTCTTAGGTTTGGGATGAAAGGGACCTTAAAGACCACCCAGTTCCAACCCCCTGCCATGGGCAGGGACACCTCCCACCAGCCCAGTTTGTCCAAAGCCCCATCCAGCCTGGCCTTGAGCACTGCCGGAGATGGGGCAGCCACGGCTCCTCTGGGCAGCCTGTGCCAGGGCCTCACCACCTCTGAGTGAAGAATTTCCTCCTAATGTCTAAGCTAAATCTACCCACTTTAGTTTAAAACCATTATTTGGTATCCCATGATCCACTCAGTGGCAACAAGAGCTGCCAGGTCCCTTTTATTTCCTGCAGTGTCATAACCTAAGTGGAAGGTAATCGCAATGATGGGGAGACAGCAGTGTATTCTGGAATTCAGAACAGCGTATTTTGAGACTAAGAAATCTAAAAATATTACTGGGTTTACAGAAGACTTTGCAACATACTTGGGCAGGAAAAACATTACCATATGACGAGCTGTTGAAGAGTTCAATATTGAAGAAAGCGTAGTCCCCATTGGTCATTCCATGCCGATGAGCAGCCAACATGATGTTCCTGATTGTGTCACCGCTGGCACACATGATTACAACTGGTGGAAGAAAATGGAAAACACAGATAAGGAACAGTTCAAGAACTTTATGGAACAGATTGTTAATCATGAATGCTGCCAAAGACAATGACCCGAGCTGTCCTCCCAATGTTGCAACAAATGTGACAGCGCAAACAACAACGAAAGCTGATTTCCCAAACCGCTCACAGAAGACAGGTACCAAACACAGATTGACTTTTTACTCCTGTCTCCTCTGAATATAATTACAGAGCCTATACGTGATCTTTTTTTCCTTACTCCTGCAACATGCGTTAAGTTCTAGCCTCAAGTTTCCTCAACTTCATGTATTGGTAGAACTGATTGCTACCACAAACCACAGTTATACTTCAAGTGGTGCATAGGATGATCTGAAGGTGGAGAATTGAGATGATACAGGGATATTACCATTTTGATTTCCATTCTATTGAAATATTTGGGGGTAGATTCATCTTACCTACACTTCAGCTACACAAAATTTGGGTATCAAGTATAGAATTCATTGCCTCTCTACAGTTACCATATAGCAGCATCTCTGCAGCTGATTTGCTGCAAGATTCACTGCAGCTGATTCATCCCAAGACAGCTTCTAGGGACAATGGTACAAATCTGTCCAGGACACAACTATCTCCAACAACTATATAATGAGCCTTTGCAAACACCTTTGATAGGACACAATGTTCAGCCAGCTACAAATGGAAAAATGAGTGTTGCTTTTTGGGTGTGAAGATTAAATGTGGTTACAAGATTAAATACCACAGAGCCTCGTTTAGGACAGATCAGAAGCTGAACAGGGTGCCTACAAGCCCCCACAGGTGTGCTCCGTGCAGGTGCTGTGATCCCCACTGCCACAAGCCCATGGGAGAAAAGCTGTGACAAACCTCTTGGATGTCACCACCAGTCCCCAGCTCCCTTTCTGCCTGGAAGGAACAGAGATGGGCATGGAGACGATTCAGTCACAACCTTACGTAGTGTTATCAGGTGCCCAAAGGGCTGCCAGTGATCTTCAGGGGTAAGAAGACATTTAGGCAACCCTGCCCAGCACCTGAGCATTCAAGCTAAATTCACTGTGTCCCACCCTGAAAGATTTTGCAGCCGGAGCTTGAGAAATTAGAGCAGAGGACTGCTCTCCACCCAGCCCAGCACTGCCCAAACACCTCTACTCCAGCGGGCTGGTCTGTCCTCGATCTCTTCATACATCAACATACCCCTAAAGTGTTTTTCTTTATTAGATTAATGATGCTGATTGAGAAATCACTTCCCCAACCTGCTGGGAAGGGGAAACTATACCCCTCTCACACATTCTTCCTGCAAAAAGAAAGCAGAAATTCTGGCGAGGTCTTCAGCAACGGGGAGACACCTCCTACCCTAAGCATGTTATGCCATAAACTTTTATATGCATTCACAGAACTATCAGCATGAAGCTACTGACAACAGAATACTGCAAAGTATTGTGTCAGTGCATGCTTTGTGGCTATACCCTATAGCAAGGTCATAAGAGAACTTGTTGGGACGATGATCTGAAACCAACGGCATGCACATTTCCAAGAATGCCGTCACGCATAGCAGGGCTCAAAAACTACAATAACGAATGCAAATGTTTTCACCCCAACAATAAAACTGAATCAAAACCACATTCAGCTTTTCTGGTTAGAAGTGTTTGCTATTATAAGAAATGAAAATTTGGCCCGTTTGGCCTTTCTTCTCAGACAATGAATCTTCTCCCATCGCTTTTCTGACTGGGTGCCATGACAGGCGTAAAATTCCAGATGCACCACAGGGCTGAATCACGTTCGGTACATCCCCATGCTCCAGGAGAGTGATACCATGCACAGCTCTGTCCTACTGATTACAGCAGAGCAACGTAACAATTTCCAGAGCAGCAGAGCAAAGCATATTTCATGACTATTGTGAGGTGTATTAGCATGGAGGAAAAGAAGAAAGAATTTCTTACAATAAAATTTGGATCAAATCTTTTCCAGACACACATCAGGAATGAATTTGTCTCGCTGTTCCTAATTTCAGTGTAGGTGAGAGATTTCCTTCTGAAATGTTTCCTTGCTGCCCTCCGAACTCCCCCTTGACTTTGCCTTTATAATTCACATCTATCATAAAACTGTAATCTGTAGATGGAATCAAAGAGACTCCCACAGCACTAGTAAAAGATCTTGAGCAAATGGAATAAGAAAGAGTGGGGGAAAAAAACTATTTTAAAATATGTTAAGTCATATTTTGTAAGCCTCTAAAGGAATGTAAGGGAAGTAATATTAACTATCTGGATGTGGTTTTTAACCCAGCAGGAGAGCAAAGATTATATATTTCAAGATTTTTAAGCAAATAAGCTAAGGGCAAGTCTCTCACAATCTTTCAGATATCTAAATTAACGTTTATTTAATCAGCATCTATGCCTTGCTATTGTATACACACAGATATAAAGCGGTCTCCCTCCAGCACAATACACACAGAACACGGTCATTTTAATACTAATATTCTGCATTTATTGACTCACCCTGCAAATACTTAGTTTAATTCCAGTTAGAGGAGTAAGTTCTTAGCAAAGTGAGTACCTCGGACTATGCTCGTGCAGAACATGTTTCAGCACAGTGCTGGGTTTGTGGCCATTGTGGCTAACCTGAGCCTACAGCATCAAGTCTACAGCATGGGGGACCGAGCCCGCAAGTGAGTTTGAGCTACTAATGACATTCAGTAAAGACAAGCAGTTAACTTTTATCATCGTATTTTTCCTCATGATTTTGTTATGACTCTGAGACATCTGAACTCATTCCAGTGCCTGGACAGGCACCTGCTGGCAAACACAGTGGGTGGCTGGGTGTGCCCCTGCCTGTTGGCACCCCAAAAACCCAATGCAATCCCTGAGCCTGACACAACCTAACCCACGGGGCCAGCCTCTGCCCTGGGAATAAGGCACAGAGCCTGGGCCCCCCACGGGCCCACTGATGGTGCAACTTCTTTCTCAGCCCTGGAAGGGTCTTGAGCAAATAGCCCATATCCATTCTAAAGCTTGTTCTTACTCAGGGCGGGTCAAGAAATCCCCGTCATTCAGGTGCAACCCCCAGCAGCAGTGAAAATGGAAAGGGCGCAGGGCAGGAGCCCTTAAAAGCTGCTGAGAAAACCAAGCAAACAAAAATGAAGTGCTTTGGACAGTGTCACCTTATTTACCAGCCCTGCTGCCCCATGGGACACCTTCCTAAGAATCCCAAGAAGAAACGAAGCCCTAATCTGGTAAGCAAAGGCACATCGTGTGTTCTTCACATGATAGACGACATTTAAAATATTTTGACAGCCTGCAAGATGTTGTAAACAGCAGGACCACCCCTCAGACCCTGAGAGACGTGCAAGGCAAGCTGTGCAGTCAGTCTTTAAAGCCAGAAACACAGCACTGGAGGCAGAAGGGCCTCACTTGCTGCATTTTGCAGTAGCAGCATGAACCAGAGGACAAATTAGGAGGTGAGATGGAGTGAAGGGACCCCACTGGGCACAGAAGGCTGCTTTTATTCACTCGTTTGCAAGTCACAGAACAAGGCAAGACCAAAGGTCCCAGCTCAACAAAGCATTTGAGCCTGGGCTGAAATCAAGCCTCTCTTCCTTGGCTGTCAGCATGGTCTGAACAGTGGGGGTTGCCCTTAGCTATCAGTCACATTCCCACAGCACATTCACAACTCCCTTTGGCTGGGGGCAAACACTCATATGTTCTCGCCACAATCACACTTATATTCTTTGCATCGGGAAAGCCAAGCACATGCACAAAAGTTAGGCTGATTAAAAAACCAGAAAAGCATCTTTCCATACATAGCTGTTTCCCCTAGCACTTCTACATTTCTTTCTCTCCATTCAGCATATTTCCACTAATGGTACTAACTAGGACGGCTCTATTTTAAGCACCTGCTTCGGTGTTTCCACAAAGTGAGAATTAGGGATACATACATTGTTAGACCCCAGTTACCTCACAGGTTAAGGATTTCACAGCAGTGTAACTGCAGCACCAGCACAATACTGCTCGGTCAAAGCACCGCAGCCTACAGCATGGCAATGTGATTTGTGCCAGTCCCATGCAGCGTGAGCTTTTATCTGTTTTCATTTTGTTACCACCTTAGCATTCTGCAACTGGGGATGTAAAAGCTGTGCAAAGTATTTTTCACATCTATGCCTCTGTTGAAAAACACCTGAGGACTTTCTTTGAGTTGATCCTGCAGTCGACTTCTGGAATACATCTCTTCCCTTCTTACAATAACTTACTACGGAAATCCACAGTTGGTGAAAGCCTCTAGCAGAAAATACCTTTTTGATGAGTCCATGTATCCACACATCATTTGACAAGATCTCACTTTCAAGTACATCTAACTACAAATTCATATGCCCCAAAGTACTTGGAGCATTTTACTGCTTCCTGATGCAAAGCCGGTTCATCCGGCACAGGGGTGACTTTCCAGCAGGTTTTACAAGCCATTTATCTGCACGGTGTTTTGCTAGCAGTTGGTGGCAATATTACTGCACACGCTCACAGGTTTAGCACTCACACATCCCCTGAAACAAGAGCTAGCCCCAAGTGGGTTTGTTATTTATGAACTAACCGAGGGGGCTTCTAACTGCAGGAGTGGGGAAAAGGCTCCCCACAGCAAAATACAGCGGGGTGAGAGAAAAAAAAAAACACATATTTGCTCAGCCTTTAAACCTTTCCAGAGTCACTTTAAAAAAGTATCTCAGAATGAGCAACAGACTCGCTGGGCAAATGTGGGCAGATGTGGGCAATTTTGGCTGTGCTGGTAATCTGGACTGCCAGCAGAAGGCTCATTTCTTACCATGCCACAAAACCATCCCAGCGCAGTCCTGGAGGGCGATCCTCCATCCCTGCTGTGGGATGCAAAGTGCTAATTGACCTGCATGGGGCAAAGCCTTACCGATGGCCCCACTCTGGTGCACACCCAGCCCCAGGATGCTCATGGCCAAGCTTCCCCACCACAGATCCCAGTCCACAACGCATCCTTCATGCAACCCCTTCCCAGACGACCCTTGGTGACCCATCCCCAACCCCAATCCCCCCCAAAAAACACACCGGCAAGGCATCACACAGCCCTCAAACCCACCCCCAGCCTCACGCAACCACCACTCACCCCTCTCGCCGGCCTGCAGTGCGCGGACCACTTCATCAACGTCGAGGTGCCGGCTGGTCTCGTCGAAGCTGTGCACTGCCATGTGGAAGGCCTCCTCCTGGAAGACCACATGGACGCCTTCCATGGTGAAGTAGCAGCTGCGCTCGGGGTTGCTGTCGCTGTAGAGCAGCGTGGCGCGGCTCCACTGGTGGTGGCGGAAGAGGGCCAGCAGCATCTCGCCCATCTTGGCGTAGGCTGGGGCGACACGGGTGAGGTGCGAATACTCGCCACCCTTGACCCCAAAGCCGGCCGCCAGCGCCCCGGCTGACAGCATGGGCACATCCCAATGGGCCGCCAGCCGCGCCACCGGCGCCGCCGCGTACTCGCACACCGGCCCCAGCAGCAGGTCGGGGCGGCGGCGTTGCAGGGCCACCATGTCCACCAGGCTGAAGAGGGCGCGGTTGCCGCACGCCGAGTCCTCGTAGGTGAGCTGGAAGGCGTAGCCGGGCGGCAGCCCGAGCCCCCCGCTGCCACCGCCGCCGCCGCCGCTCCTCTCCCGCAGGCTCCGCACCGCGTACTCGATGGCCGGCCGCACCCGCCCCAGCGAGAAGAGGTAGGCGTCGTCCTGCGGCAGCAGCACCAGCACCCGGATCAGCTTCTCCTCCTCCTCCTCGTCCGCTGCCGCCTCCGCGGGGCCGCCGCCCAGCGCCGCCAGCACGCAGCAGAGGCTGCCGAGCAGCCAGGGCGGCATCGCGCCCGCCCCCCGCGGCGACCCCAACTCCGGCAAAGTTTTCGCCACCACCCTCCCCTCCTCTCCTCTCCCCCTCGCAACCCCCTGGCCCTTGTTCGGTCGTGCTTTATTTCTCAGGTGTGTGGCGAGACTAACAACCTGCCCCAGCCTGCGGGTCACGGACGGAGCATCTCATTTCCTCAAAGTATTCGTGCTTCACCTCGCCTGCTCTCCCCTTTTATTATTATCAATTTTTTTTTTTTTTCCTTTTAATTTTTTTCTCCCATCCACCTCCCTCCCCCTCGCCGGGGCTGCCTGCCCCGCTGCTCCCTTCCCCGCTTAAGTAACGCGGCTTCTCCGCACGCCCGGCTCGGCGCCGCCGGGTTTGTGCGCAGGGAGGAGCCGGCCCCGCCGCCCCCCCGGCCCCGCCCGCCGCCACCCCCCCGGGCCCCGCACCTCGCCCCCGGGACGGGCTGTGGGGAGCACACGGGGCCGGGATGTAGGGCAGACCCTTCACGGGACCCCCGCGGTGGTTTGGGGGTGCGAGGTGCAGGGGGGGCTCGCCGCTGGGAGGCTCTTTTCACCGAGGGGTGGGTCCCAGCGGGCAGGGGAATGGATGGGGTTGCTACAGGGGAGAAGCTTTTGGGGTGTCCCCACCCCACACTCCGCTGTTCCCTGCATCCCTTCGGGGTCTTTCTGTGCCCCCCTCCCCCCCGCCCCCCCCCTCCCCCGAGAGCCCAGGCACGGTTTTGAGTCCCTTCCCACCCACGGTGGCTCGTGCCACAAGCAGTGCAGATTTCCCCCGGTGACAAGTGTTGCTCTGAGATTGTTTTTTCAGAGGGAAAAAAGAAAAAAGGAAACTAACTTTTTTGATTATCTTGACAGCACTGCCCGATCAGAGCACATCAAACGCATCCCCGTTCAGCTCTCCTCACCGATCGTAAAGCTGCTAGGCATCATATTTTGTCACGGTCCGTTTAAAATGGACACTCCTGTTCTGGAATAAGGAACAATGTAAGCGTGAGGCATGCAAAGTCTTTTGTGAAAGAGGCTTTTGGACACCTGATGCTTTTCAACAGCAAAATCCTAAAGGATGTCTCTCTGTACATTTTTCTATGTACGCATCCTCAAACCCGGAGCCAGGGCTGCGCGGTTTGATGCTTTCTGATCACTCAGCGAGTGCCAGGTTTGCGCTGGGAAGGTGAGTGAACGGCTCCTCACTTTACAGAAGGGGTTTGTTTAGTTCAGCACAGAGGTCGTTGTCAGGGCAGTATGTGTAAACTTACAGTTGTTGCTGCCATCACTGTGCAGCCCATGAATGGGAAACCAGGGCTCCTGGGGTGACCAGCTGCTCACCTTTAAGGTTCCTTGATTAAAAAGAAAAGAAAGCTGTAAGTGCTTATGCAACTGCAACTGGGAAGTGGAATGAAAACACCAGATAATACAATACACAGAAATAATCATTAAAAAATATCTTTTTTTTTTTTTTTTTTTTTTTTTTTTTTTTTTTTTAGGAGCATGTATCTGATGGAGCTCAGTAAAATTTAAAAAACAAAAAAAGGTCACAAATGTGAAGATTGGTAGCTTTCCTGAGAAATGTGCCTCTAATGTAGTTTTGTTTGATTACTGAATTGAACTTCAGAGTGTTCTTGAAAATTACATAAACACCCACCCTGGTGAAGCTCGTTTTGTGTGTTCCTGTACCGTAAGTTATGTCAGGCATTTTTTGTTGTAAATGACTCCATATAACATACTGGAGATTAAGCAGAATGTTACAATATACAACATGCCAGCCATCTTCACCACAAAGCTTGCAAAAACATTTTCTTAAGACACATTTTGAAATGCTGACCTTTGTAGTCACTGCTTTATGGTGACCCTACAGATGTGTTTACAGCACCAAAATCTGGAAGGATCTCTTTTGATTCCCTCCTTTCCCCCAACAGAATATCTTTTTCATTTTACGTGTGTGCTCCATACTCTTCTGGCTGTCTTATTTGAGTGTAAGCTGTGTAAACATGATGGAAGAGATAGTAAGCCCATAAATCACAAGGCTGCCACCCTTCACACTGGCTGCTCCTTGTGAGGTAAAAGTACTGCTGGGAATGAATAAAAGTGGGAGAAGCACGGCCAGTGTAAGGGGGGAAAAAAAGCATTGAGCCAGTACTATTTAGCAGTAGTAGTGTCGATTGATTTCAGTGCTTTTGGAAAAAGATTTGGCCCACGGTATGTGGTCCTGTCTTGCATGAGCAATTGCATTCAACCTTAGTCACAATGTTTCTGCAGGCCCCAAGTGTCACGAACGTTTCAGTCGTTCCCCATCACCTTACGCAATTTATAAAGAAGAATCCCAGCCTGTGATTTATTTTTCTGAGCCAAAAAGTTATGCATGAGAATTTCCTCGTTAATCCCAATTCAAAATGTCACTTAATCCACCTCATCATTAGTTCACTTACAGTACTTTCCATAGCTATAAATCCAACATTTCTCCACCAACGTTATTCTTTTTTTTTTTTTCAGCTACATAAATGCTTTTTAATAGGAACAAATCCTGCAGTCGTGAATCAGTAGCAGGCAGAATGCCCGTGGACTGCAGCAAGAGCGGAGACTTCAGACTAGCCCTTTAGGACTAAAGGCATTACGGACATAGACTATTTTCCCTACAGAAATAACTCATACACAAATCAAGAATCACTTGACTCGCTCCAACTAGCATTAGCAACAGTCTGAACTGCCTGCTGCAGATTAAGAAAATCCTTCACAGACAGGTTCGCTGAAAACATAGTCCCCCCTAGAGGCTGAAAAGATGAAATATTTTAGTGTCATCTGTACTGCAAATATATCGTGCCATTTAGACTTTCAAATTCTTTCCTTATTTTTCTAGAAACCTATTCTTGTTATTTCAAGGAATCTGTATTTTGGAACACACACAATGGATTTCTTATTGCTACATGTAGGATCTGTGTGTCTCTTTTTTGCATTTTGTGGTCTTACCTTTATATAGTTACGTGAAAATGCACCACAGCCTTTAGGTAAAAGTCTTGCAGCATAAAAAATCAAGATGAACAAACCTGATGCTAAAAAATAAAAAGGAGTCATATTTATTTGTTCTGTCTTTTAATTGACACCAACTTCTGTGTAGATCTGTATACAAGAACTACAAAATGACAAAATTACACACCAAAAATGTAAGCATATGTATAGTAATAACACTTTGTAGAACTAGTTACTGGTGCTGTCAACAGCTTCTACTTCACAGCACAAAGTAAGGTAAGGTGGGCAGAAGAATATTCTTTTATTTTATGACTGAGGAAAACAAAATTTGGGAAGGCAAACCATGACATACCAGAGGTTGAGGGTGATCCCAAGGTCATCCCTCCACTACACCACTGATCATCGCTACCACTGCTAAAGTCACATTGTGTTTATCCCGTACTGCTGGTGACACAGTGCTGCACCTATCCTTCCTTTCCCACTGGTCCTCAAA
Source organism: Anas platyrhynchos (assembly GCF_047663525.1). Lineage (NCBI taxonomy): Eukaryota > Metazoa > Chordata > Aves > Anseriformes > Anatidae > Anas > Anas platyrhynchos. Next base: position 11,786,248 of record NC_092621.1, read on the forward strand.
AGTGCACTGAAATTCATCTGGATGAGAGATGTGCTGCTTGAGTGTGCAAAAGCAAATCCTAGGATGAAAAAAGACTGACACCCCACCATTAGTCATAAATTTTGCTCATGTTCCCAGGGAGCACAGTGAAAGCAGGTACTCCTAAAATATATAAATTATGGGGCTAAAACCCAGCCCTATCTATCTATCTATATATAGAGATATATCCCAGTATAACCCAATCAGTACTTGCTGTGTTTCCTCCCATCTTCAAGGTAATATTGAATGTGAGATAATATGGTGAAAAACAACAAATCAGGAAATCTTTGCAGAAATAGAACATTTGAGGCAAAATGAGAGCTGCCATGGCTCCCAGAAAAATCCTCCTCAGAAGTGGCTTAGTAGGCTCCAGCCCAGTATAAGAACTACAACAGAGTTGTGACTGTGTGTTTCTTATACATGTGTTAGGGACATACCCTGATTTATCAAAATTATCTTACTGGCAACTGGTATGAGTTACAGCAACTTCTGGATGGCCCAAAATAATACCTTGGGATTGATATTGTATAAATCATGGTCAAGTGTGTCTTACAATTGTCTTACTTCTGTTTCCCATGTAATTATAGCAAAAGGACTGGATCCATAACTTCATTTGCATCCATAGACTTCAGAGACTCTCTGAAGCACTGCCCTTCCATGCAGGAGCAACTGTAATGACCTTAAACTAGACATGTCTCATTAGCCCATCCATAATGCACTTGCAGACACTTCATTTCTTCTCCCCTTCCTTTTCAGGTCAATCCACCAATCTATGGCAGGGATAAATCAGCCCTGACATATTTTATCTAAAAGAAAGCTTAAGATAGAAGGTAGATTGCTTGAAAAGTTGTGAGAATAACTCTATTTTACAGTAGCAGCCCATCAAGACAATGTGTGTGAAATTATACTCCACGTTCCCTTTCCAAGGTATGCCCTAGTCTGTACGAACAATAAACTCCCCACCTTAGTAATGAATGTGCTGAAATGTGTGACACATTGTCAATGAAATACAGGCCTAGTTCGGAAAGACTGATGTTAATTTTAAAATAGGAGAGCACTTGTTTCTTTTCTATGACACCATTAAAATTTTCACAACTTGTATATAGCATTTTTCAGTTTCTAATAACTCACAAAGTGTCTCACAAAGGTTATTGTCTTAACTGCAGGAAGAAGCACTGCGAATTCTATAAGGAACAGAGAAAATCATCTTCTGAAATGTTTCAGAATAAGAGAGAACTTTGTGCACAAAATTGTATTTCTATTGGAAGCTAATTTATTTTTGGTGTTCCTACCACTGCCACATGGAAGCAGTTGCTTTAGGGCTTATTACAAAGCGCTTTTTTCTTTCCTGTCATATGACTAATATTCATGAAAAAATAATTACCTGTACTTCTGCAGTTAAGGTGTGTCTGCAGCTGCTGCAGTCATTTTGCCACACCTATGCCTTTTGTTTCCAAAATGAAGGAAAGCTAAAAAAAGACATGACTACAAAAAAGGTCCATAGTTTTCAAGAAATGTAGCAATAAAAATTCTTAGCCTTTATAGTGTTGTTATCCCCACCTATCAGTAATCCCACCTGATATTGCCCTTTACATGATGTCATTATGTATGGCAATTATATATATACACTGACATCGTTTTCAGTTGCTTATAATTTTAGCTGAACATTAGAAGTTTGGGCTCACATTTTCAGGATGGGCATCTACCATGCTTTTATTTTGTTGTTTTTGTTCTTTTTCTAAATTCAGCTGGAAAAGCTTGGCCATTCCTCAAGAGATTAAGGATGTCTCTTAGTGGTTAAGGAAATTCATTGCCTTATCTCCCCATCCTCAAAATTCTGGCAACTTCGTTTTTATTTTAGCCCTTCAAACTGGGGTTTGAGAACAGGAAACATCTGTCTGTGAGGAAAGGGCACATGAAAATGTGCTTGGATTAACCAGATGCACAGTACAAGTTTTAGAAGACTGATGCTCCTACAAGCTGTCATACTAGCAGCAAAATGTTAATAGCTTAAAACGAAGATTTAATCTGCCTGGTGTGTTCACTATCCCATTGCAACTTGCTTATTAGCAAGATACATCTGCACTGTCTACCCTCTTCAGCTCAGCTTTTATCCCTCCCCAACCCTGTACCCTGTGGCACATACACAGCTTTACCAGCATGAAGGCACTTGCTTTGGGTGAGAATTTTGGGGGACCCCAGCTGCTCCAGACTGTGATGAATGGAGGTAACAAAATCAACATTGCGAAGTCCTGGTCCTTTTGTTTTCTTTGTATAACCCAGAGGAAAACTGGACAGATTCTTCTGCCTCCTCCTGAGACATCGTGGCACTGGCAGTTCTCCAGGACCTGCACCAGAGTCTGCTAGGCACAGTGATTCCTATCTGTCTCCTACCATACTTTACTCGAAGCACTTCACATGCTTCACAGAAAAAAATCACCCTAGGTAACAGGAAACAGTCCTTTCATATTCACTTTGGGCAACATTTAATTTGGAGTGATTTTTAAATGGTTCTGATTAATAATTATGAAAGTATGCTGTATTTACATGATATTTAATTCTAAAACTGGATTGAGGAGGATTCAGTCTTCTTATTAAGCACAGATAATTATCTATAACTAAATCTCAATCCAACATCTGCAAGCTGTAGCCTCTGTAATTATACTGACAGCAAGGAGCAGAAAAAGTAAGGGTGTAAGAGTTCAGAGGCCAAGCAGAAAACATAGGTTCATTTGTTAACACAGCCTTATTAAAAAGAACCAGCTGAGTTTCAATTGTTAGCATCGACTTTAAAGGTAATTAGCTGCCAATAAAAGCCAAGAACACCCATTTGGACATGACTCACTGAATTCTCACCACAAAATTGGCATGTGGTTCGTCTCTGTGTTGCACTACAGAAGACATTGCGCGGCATTGAAGCAGCGCCAAACATGCAGCCAGGCAATGTGGACAAACACTCAGAAGCAGTGCAATGCTTGCAAGCTTCACTGAAAGACAAGGAGGAAATGTGAAATGACGGACTGGCTGATCGTAACCCAGGTCACAAGTGGAAATAAGAGGGTTAGGCCTCGAGGGCAATTAGAGTATGGCATTACTCATAAATCCACAAATGAAAAAGTGCACTGATTGTATAGTATGGTTATTGATGTGGTGCAGATGTCTTTCTGTACCACATGCAAGCAAGAGCCAGTGCTTTTCTGGGTTTACTGAAAATCTGTGAGTAATACAACGCTCTTCTGTGAAGTTGTCCTGCGGTGCTGTTGAAAACAGTTAACAAGAGCTGTAAAACAGGGATTTTAATCAGTGCTGGTCATTTAAGTTTAAACTTTATTTATTTATATGGGGATTCTCGATAAAACTCTTAAATGTAATCCAAGTATAAACTCAACCACTATCAAAGTTCAGAAGTTCAATATATTTTATCTCTTGAAAATGATCAGGGTGGTTCTGCTATTGGAAAGTGCTGCCTATTCAAGTAATTTGTCATCTACTGAACTACAAGAAAAAGCAGAATTACCAAAAAGGACAAAATAATGGAATTCGATCATTTTGCAGTAAACACTCTTTATCTTCACAGAAATCACAGAATCACAGAATTGCAGGGACCCCATAGAATGGAAGGGACCTCGAAAGATCATCAGGTCCAACCCCCCTGCCAGAGCAGGTTCCCTAGAGCAGGCTGCCCAGGTAGGCGTCCAAACGGGCCTTGAATATCTCCAGAGAAGGAGACTCCTCAACCTCCCTGGGCAGCCTGTCCCAGTGCTCCGTCACCCTCACCATGAAGAAGTTCTTTCACATGTTGGTGCGGAACTTTCTGTGCTCCATCTTGTGGCCATTGCTCCTTGTCCTGTCCCCACAAAACACTGAAAAGAGGTTGGCCAGATCCCTCTATCCCCCACACCTCAAGTATTTATACACACTGAGGAGATCCCCTCTCAGTCTTCTCTTCTGAGGGCTGAACAGACCCAGGTCTCTAAGCCTTTCCTCATAAGGAAGATGCTCCGGGCCCGTATCATCTTTGTGGCCCTCCGCTGGACTCTTTCCAGGAGATCTCTGTCTTCTTTGTAGCAGAGAGCCCAGAACTGGACACAGTACTCCAGGTGAGGCCTGACCAGGGCAGAGTAGAGGGGGAGGATCACCTCCCTTGACCTGCTGGCCACAATCCTTTTAATGCATGCAGGATCCCATTGGCCCTCTTGGCCACAAGGGCACAGTGCTGGCTCATGGTCAACCTGTCGTCCACCAGGACCCCCAGGTCCTTCTCCTCAGAGCTCCTCTCCAGCAGGTCGTCCCGCAGCCTGTACTGATACATGTGGTTATTCCTTCCCAGGTGCAGGACTCTACACTTGCTCTTGTTAAACCTCATTTGGTTTCTTCCTGCCCATCTCTCCAGCCAGTCCAGGTCTCGCTGAATGGCAGCACAGCCTTCTGGTGTTTGAGCCACTCCTCCCAGCTTTGTGTCAGCGGTGTACTTGCTGAGGGCAGACACTATTCCCTCATTAAGGTCGTTGATGAAGATGTAGAACAAGACCAGACCCAGCACCGACCCCTGTGGAACACCGCTAGTCACAGGCCTCCAACCAGACTCTGCACCGCCGATCACCACCCTCTGAGCTCGGCCAGTCAGCCAGTTCTCAACCCACCTTACTGTCCATTCCTCTATCCCACACTTTCTCAGCTTAGCTAGTAGGATGTCATGGGAGACAGTATCAAAAGCCTTGCTAAAGTCAAGGTAGATGACATCCACCGTCTCCCCCCACCTACCCTATACCTATGATGGTGATGCCATCATACAAGGTGACAAAGTTGGTCAAGCACGACTTCCCCATGGTGAATCCATGCTGACTACTCCTCATAACATTCTTCTCTTCCAATTGCTTGGAGATGGCCTCCAGAACAAGCTGCTCCAATACCTTTCCAGGGACAGAGGTGAGACTGACTGGCTTGTAGTTTCCTGGATCCTCCTTCCTGCCCTTCTTGAAGACCGGAGTGACATTGGTTATCCTCCAGTCTTCAGGCACCTCTCCTGACAGAAGCCAACTTGCCAGACACCACTGACTTGATCTGGGCTCTCTGTAAGTTTACTGCTCAGAAGTGTTGGATTTTCACAGAGTAAAAGCTATCTTTCCTTTCCCTTGCCTAAAAAGTAAAGATCAAATTTGTTGTGGTTGTTCAAGGAGAAATATCATTATTGTCCACTTTCTTCTGCCCAGGCTACAGTGGAAAAAAATACTTACTTTAGGTAGCCAATTTCTATATTTATAGATCATAGCTGGGCATAGCTGGGTATACAATAGACTGTGAAACTAACTGAACTGAATTAGAAGGGGAATCATGTTGGTTTGGATTAAAGTGATGCTATCATAATCACTTAAACTTGTGGAGATTTTTTTTTCTTTGTTTTTCTCTTCTATGTGTTAGAACAACACCTGCAAAATTTGCCCCTGTGATTTTACTAATGAAAATACTTTGGGTGGTTTCTTGGACTCGATTCAGCTTTGGATGGCCACCTCTGACATGCACAGAACAATGGCTGCCTTGTTCCTTACACGCACTTGTCTCCATCAAAGAATCAGTTACAGTTTGAGATAAGTAGCAAGGGCTGAAATACAAACATCTGCTGTACCTTTCCAACAATTCTGTCCAGAGCACTTAAAAGGCTTTGAAGAGCAAAGATTGTTTCTGAACTAGATTTAGTAACTCTAAAATACATACCCATGTTGTTTGTAGAACAAATGCTATGAATACTGTCATGGTGTTCCTCAAAACCAGAGTTGAAATCAGACATCTCACTGTCAACCAACAGTGTTGGATTGCTGTTATGTGTTATATCTCACACCAGGAGCTATCCTGATGTGTTACTTTCACATCTATTCCCATATAAATGCAATAGAAGTCTCACACTATAACAAAACCAGGCTTTCTACACTTGGGCTGAATGTTCATCACTACAGTCAGTATTGGTTTACATAGTACCATCAGCCCAGGAACTCATTCATCTTAATCACAGAATCACAGAATCTCTAGGTTGGAAGAGACCTCAAGATCATCGAGTCCAACCTCTAACCTAACACTAACAGTACCCACTAAACCATATCCCTAAGCTCTACATCTAAACGTCTTTTGAAGACTTCCAGGGATGGTGACACCACCACCTCCCTGGGCAGCCCGTTCCAGTGCCTAACAACCCTTTCAGTAAAGAAATTCTTCCTAACATCTAACCTAAAACTCCCCTGGCGTAACTTTAGCCCATTCCCCCTCGTCCTGTCACCAGGCACATGGGAGAACAGGCCAACCCCCACCTCGCTACAGCCTCCTTTAATGTACTTATATAGAGCAATAAGGTCACCCCTGAGCCTCCTCTTCTCCAGGCTGAACAAGCCCAGCTCCCTCAGCCGCTCCTCATAGGACTTGCTCTCCAGGCCCCTCACCAGCTTCGTCGCCCTTCTTTGGACCCGCTCAAGCACCTCGATGTCCTTCTTGTAGCGAGGGGCCCAAAACTGAACACAGTACTCGAGGTGCGGCCTCACCAGAGCCGAGTACAGGGGGACGATCACCTCCCTAGCCCTGCTGGTCACACTGTTTCTGATACAAGCCAGGATGCCGTTGGCCTTCTTGGCCACCTGAGCACACTGCTGGCTCATATTCAGCCGACTGTCCACCATCACTCCCAGGTCCTTCTCTGCCTGGCAGCTCTCCAACCATTCCTCTCCCTGCCTGTAGCTCTGCTTGGGGTTATTGCGCCCCAGGTGCAGGACCCGGCACTTGGCCTTGTTGAACTTCATACAGTTGACCTCAGCCCATCGGTGCAGCCTATCCAGATCCTCCTGCAGAGCCTTCCTACCCTCGAGCAGATCGACACACGCACCTAGCTTGATGTCATCTGCAAACTTACTGAGGGTGCACTCAATGCCGTCATCCAGATCATTGATGAAGATGTTAAAGAGGACCGGCCCCAGCACCGAGCCCTGGGGGACGCCACTAGTGACTGGCCTCCAACTGGACTTGGCTCCATTTACCACAACTCTTTGGGCCCGGCTATCCTGATGGAAAACGTGTTTTATTTTTTAAGCCAGATCAGTTCGTTGATGTGGTTTGCAGTTGTGTTGGTATGGCAGAGCTGGAGATCTGCAAGGAGAGCAACAAGCTGCCAGAGAGGGAGGGCAGAAACTGTTTAGCACTGGCACTGAAGTCTCCCTATGTCTTTTCTCCTGCACGTTAATTAATGAGTAAATTATGTGAAAAGGTGGAAGAAAACAGTTTTAATCCTGTTGACAGATCTTGTTCCAGTAACATGATTTTTTGTTTTTCATGATTTGGGGATATCATTGAACTATTGTTGGCTTTTCAGAGAATGCAAGAAACACTTTGAAGTTGTTGTAGGAAACAAAGAGCTGAAAAATTCTCCAAGCTCATCACACCTCTTTCTCTGCCATCAGAAGCAGTCATATGCCTCTCCATGCAAAAAACATGTGTAATAAATACCTTTTACAGATGGATCCATCTCTGTTTTTAAACTAATTAGAAATTTGACCAGCCATTCCCTTTTTCAGAAGGGCTTTCTATAGCACAGTGCTTGAACATTAGGGACTGTCCATATATTCAGTTCATATGAATGTGAAAAAAGAACCAGGTCATTTTTCCCCCTTCATCTGAAAAGCACCTACTTACATAACTGTTGGCTAAATGTGCCGCACAGCATTTTATCAGATGCCATTCCAGAAACATGAAGAAGTAATGTTACTTTGTATATTTCTTTCTGTAAACTTTCAAGAGATTGTAGTGGAAAAACAACCAGGTCAAGATATGAAGAGCTTCATGGTGTCTACTACTGTTATTAGCAGCACAGCTTGGTGGAACACTTGGATTCTAGTCCCTAGCTGAAGCCATGCAGACAAATATTTTCGCCGTGATGTGGAAATCAGATGAACAACTGATTTACAAAGTATCAAGATTTGGACCCAAGCAATGGTCATGTAGCTGTGCACTGTATGATCAAAGCCCAGTTTGATGGATGAAAAACATTTGTATAATCTCCACAGAAGCCTTCAAAATCTACTTCAGAAATTTACCCAAGATATAGATAGTTTTGCAACCTATGCACAAATGGAATAAGTACCTGTGCATTTATGGAATAAAAGAGCTTCTATTGTAAGAAGCAGAGTTTTGTTTTGTTTTGTTTTGTTTTTCTAAAACAACAGATAGTGATTTAAAATGTTTAATTAATGATATTAATTAAAGATATAATGCTTTTTCTTCTTCCTTCTTTTAATCATATTCAGAGAGAAAGTCAGTGCGTGGTTTATTTCACCTGTTAAGATTTGCAAAATACTCCAAAGATGTGTGCTTTACTGAGTAACAACAACAAATATCATGGTGAAAGAATCATTTGAGACTTCCTGTAGACCAAAATCCATCATATGTGACAGAAGACAGAGAACAAGGATTTCAATCCTTGGTATCCATTTAAGACACTGCAGTTCTCATGACTGTAGAAAAGGTGTCTAAGCAAAAATAAGCATGGTCAGAAATCTAAATAATCCCTGTTTTTTGTTTGTTTGTTTGTTTGTTTTTTAAGGTAGACTGCATAGTCTTGGTATAGGTCAGCTGTGGTCAAGCACATAAGTAGTATCAATAAAGTAAAATAGGAGGAATTACCATCTTTATTAAGCATCAAGGTTGAAGATAAAGATTAGTATATGTAGAACCAGAGCTGAAAGTGGAGTCCATTCAGTGTTATCTCAAAAAAAAAAAAAAAAAAAAAAAAAAAAAAGGAAGTCTGTGTTGGTCATTCTTTACAGCAAGGAGTGATGTGCAATACCCAGCATTGTCAGGAATAGGGGGGAGGTTCTAGGTGGAAGAGACTGAGTGGATGATGAAGACACAACTCATGGAGAGGCCAAATCTCTAACAAGGCAAGTTCTAAATTTGCTTCAACATGTTACAGATAGTCCCTACAAACAACATGGAATAAACATAATAAAAATAGCTCAAAGTCACATCCATTCTGGAAGCGACCGGTCTGAAACAAGGGACTTTGGGTACTGGTCTCCAGCCTCTAGCTGTCTGGCTGGCTCCTGCTGCCAGATACCAGATATGCCAGAACAACTGCATGTATAATTGCTACCTATCCCCATTATGTCAGTTTGATTTGAGTTGAAAAGGTGTTTCTGCTAAAGTAGGTCATTTGACAGAACCAGGCTAGGGAGTGGCTTCATATGAAGAGATGACAAGATACTGGAGGGGGTGATAATTTCCAGCGTACTAGAGAAAACAGCTCCAGGTGAACTTCAGTAACAAATTCCTTATTCTAAGGCAGCTGCACCCAAGATGGCGTATGGGGCTCGAGTGACCTGGAAAGTAACATAAACTTTTAAGCAGACAATATCTCGTTTTACCATCTTTCATTTGCCGGTGGTTTACTCTAGGTGCCAATGTTAACCAGTACTCTTGTTTAAAGGGGTAATTGACCTTAGTACGTTCATGAAAGGAAAGTTTTAAATACAGAGCCTAGCAGCACAGACTGCGTAAGTATGTGCTACATGCAATGAACAATGTAGTGCTTTCCTGGTGCGGCTTTGAGTATGGGAGAATCACTCGGAGACAGGGCCAGAATTGTGACAAGCAAACGGGGAGACACCAGAGAGACATGAGTGCTATGACAAGTGTAGTTATGATTACAATTTGTCAGCAAAAGGCCTGCAATCATACAGTCTGCATTAGCTTACCAAATGCTTGTGTAATTAGATGAAACGGGCGTCAACAGTGCACTTAGAATTGAAAACAGTGCACTTAGAGTGCAGCTGCCAGTCAGTCTGTGCTAAACTGGGAGAACATTTCCAGTAGGCTCTATCCTGTGTTTGGTTCTAATCCAAAAAGTCATTGGGTTGTATGAGGAAGGAAAGGGTACATGTTAAAAATCTGTGAACATGCCAAGATGAAAAGAGGGTTGATAAATACTTTCAAAATTTGAAAATGATCATAGAATCAAAGAATCATCAAATGGTTTTGGTTGGAAGGGACCTCAAAGATCACCTAGTTCCAACCCTCCTGCCATGGGCAGCAACACCTCCCACCAGACCAGGGTGCCCAATGTCCCATCCAGCTTGGCCTTGAACACTCCCAGGGATGGGGCATCCACAGCTTCTCTGGGCAGCCTGTGCCAGGGCCTCACCACCTTCTGAGTAAATAATTTCCTCCTAACATCTAATATAAACCTATCCTCTTTTAGTTTAAAGCCATTCCCCCTTATCCTATCACTCCAGCCCCCAAGAAAGAGTCCCTCCCCAGTAGTCCTGCAGCCCCCCTTTAGGCACTGGAAGGCCGCTGCAAGGTCTCCCTGGAGTTTTCTTCTCCAGGCTGAACACCCCCAACTCCTTCAGCCTGTCTCCATAGGAGAGGTGCTCTAGCCCTTTGGTCATCTCCATGGTCTTCCTCTGGACTCGTCCCAATAAGTCAACGTCCTTCTTGTGTTGGGGGCCCCAGACCTGGGTGCAGGACTCCAGGACCATTGAGTGGTCCATCTGTCAGCTTCATGTCTCTCCAACTTAGAGACAAGGAGATCATGGGGGACAGTTTCAACATCATAATGAACACAAGAGGTAGTTGGAAGTCAATCGGTTTAATAATGTGAGGTGCTTTGGCATACAGAAAACTATAAAAAAAAAACAGAGAAAAGCTTAATACTGTACAGAATAGCTCTGCAGAAAATATTTTGGTCATCCTAATGAGCCACAAACTAAAGGCGAGTGAGCAATGTAATGCTGTTATATTAGCAGAATTGCTTTATGTCAAGTATGAGCAATAGCCCTCTCTGCTCTGTTGGAGCACTATGTTTGATTTGAGCAGTATGTTTTGAGAGAAAAGCAGATAAACTGGAGAGTTCAGAAGAGAAGAAGCACGTCCCCCAAGACAGGTTCAAAAGTTAAGTTTGCTTAGTCTAGGAAAAAGATCAAAAAGAGATGTTATGGTCCTTCCATATGTAACAGATGTTTTAAAGATAGTGATCAGGTGTGTTTTTTTTTTTTTCTGTTCTGTACTATTGCCAAGATATCCCTCCTCATTCTTCCAGGTAAACTGTGAATAAATCAAACTTTTTATCTCCCCTCAGAATATCCTTTTCCCTATATAAATAACTAACAGCAGAGTTCCTCAAGAATCCAAGTTCTGGCAGCTACCACAAAGAAGAGTGTTCTACCCTCTATCCCTGTAGTTATAGAAGTTTGAAATATTTTTTCAGTTCAGTATTATTTTAAGTAAGATTCTAAATACTTCCAACTGAAAAAGACACAAAGAAATAAGCCTTATATAACTCATCACAAGTGGCTTGACAAAAATTACAATGAAGATGGTGTTGTTTGCTTCAGCTTTCTTGTGTTTTGAACCAATGTTATTGGAATGTATCCACAAAACATCATTAAACAGTGATGATCATAAGAAGATCACCAGAACATTTGAGTCATGTCTAAAAAGAGAGACCAAGGACATACTTTGCCAATAAAATAAATTATACTCTGAAAATGTGTGAAATTAAGTCATAACTGCAATGAAAAATATGGTGAAATGAAAAAATAAACAAACAAACAAAATAACACACACACACACACACAAAAACAACCAACCAACCAAACAAAAAAAAAAAAAACACTTAGATTTCAGCACCTCTTTTCCCTTCACTGTCTGCCATTTCCCCCCAAAACCTCTGAGAGAGCATGTGCTGGAGAAGTGGAGAAGCTAAAGCAAGAATTCTTTCTTCTTTGGTAGCTGGAGGAGATCATTTCCAGTGCTATGGAGTATGATGGAGGTTTCTTAGAGTAAGAAACTGAGTTTGGAAAATGGATGTTTATGGACTGCACCAAAAAAATGGCTCTGGAAACTCATTTCTTGCATCTAATTGTATTACATATGAAACTCCTCTTGTGCCGCATCATCATGCTTCTGACATGCTGTCTAAGGCTCTGCTCATGACTGCTCATGCTCAGTTTCTGTGACTGGCGGTGTTCCACAGGGGTCGGTGCTGGGTCCAGTTTAGTTCAACATCTTCATTGATGACCTTGATGAGGGAATACTGTCCACCCTCAGCAAGTACACCGATGACACAAAGCTGGGAGGAGTGGCTGACACGCCACAAGGCTGTGCTGCCATTCAGCGAGACCTGGACTGGCTGGAGAGATGGGCAGGAAGAAACCAAATGAGGTTTAACAAGAGCAAGTGTAGAGTCCTGCACCTGGGAAGGAACAACCACGTGTATCAGTACAGGCTGGGGGATGACCTGCTGGAGAGGAGCTCTGAGGAGAAGGACCTGGGGGTCCTGGTGGACGACAGGCTGACCATGAGCCAGCATTGTGCCCTTGTGGCCAAGAGGGCTAATGGGATCCTGGCTGCATTAAAAGGATTGTGGCCAGCAGGTCAAGGGATGTGATCCTCCCCCTCTACTCTGCCCTGGTCAGGCCTCACCTGGAGTACTGTGTCCAGTTCTGGGCTCCCCAGTACAAGAAAGACAAGGATCTCCTGGAAAGAGTCCAGCGGAAGGCCACAAAGATGATACGGGGCCTGGAGCATCTTCCTTATGAGGAAATGCTGAGAGAGCTGGCTCTGTTCAGCCCTCAGAAGAGAAGACTGAGAGGGGATCTCATCAATGTGTATAAATACCTGAGGTGTGGGAGATAGAGGGATCTGGCCAACCTCTTCTCAGTGGTTTGTGGGGACAGGACAAGGAGCAATGGCCACAAGATGGAGCACAGAAAGTTCCGCACCAACATGTGAAAGAACTTCTTCATGGTGAGGGTGACGGAGCACTGGGACAGGCTGCCCAGGGAGGTTGAGGAGTCTCCTTCTCTGGAGATATTCAAGGCCCGTTTGGACGCCTACCTGGGCAGCCTGCTCTAGGGAACCTGCTCTGGCAGGTGGGTTGGACCTGATGATTTCAAGGTCCCTTCCAATCTCTACAATTCTGTGATTCCATGTGATTCATACAGGAGGTGAAGGAACAGTTTGGTGTCCATGGTGTGGAAATCACAACTTATTCTTGTAAAAGTGTCAGGAAGGATGCCTGATCATGCTTATTATTTTTTATGGTAGACATAATCTATGAAATTTAACTTTTTATTGTAGAGTTATTATGGAAGTATATCCGTGGTCTGCTGTTACAGGCACAGAAAACATTATTTTCTGGAAAAATAAAAAGTAAATCAGCAATATCTATGGGAAACAGAAACTCTTCAGAATTTGGAATTCCATTACTATAAATATATATAATTTGTTAAAATAATTATTAATTATTTAAACCACTCTTTCAGACTTCAAATTCTGAAATGAACACTAAAATGAAACATAATGTTCTAAAATCTTTTGCTTGGGACAAAAAAGGTCACCATCTAAGATTCTGGACAATTCCGTGTATGACCAAAAAGGTTTTTTTGTAGTAGAATAACTTGGTGACGCTCAGTTATGGTAAAAGTAATTTAAAGTAGCTACAAAAACCAAGGATATGTCTAAGAGTCAGAAGCATGGGAAAAAAAATACCAACTGGATTTTCTACATCAGTTCATTGTAATAGTTTAAGTTGTGATTAAGGACAGTTAAAGACATGTGATTTTAATTTTTAGTTTATCATCCCTCCTCCTCAGTGTATGACAACTCTAGCATCTTATTTGCCTTTTTAATTGACTTAGTCTAGTTAAATGATTAGTTTAAATGACACAGTCTTATCTTCACCAAAAAGTAGGAAATAGAAGGCAGAAGCTCCAAACCTTCATCTCACAGCCCACACACAAGATTCAGAGTGGAGAACAGAGTGTGAGTCACAAATCCACACAAATGTAGACTGTATATCTTTTTCTGAGACCAGTAGTGAAAAAAAAAATCCATGAAAAACAAAAAATGGTTTTACTGTTGTTTTGTTTTGTTTTCCCTTAATATTTTAAAGTGCAAATCTTCTACTGATACTTTGAAGGTGACATTTTATTGTAAAGATAAAAGTTTGGAAAAATATCCTAATCCTGGATATGTCACTTGCGTTAACAGTATGACATGCATAATTTCTATGAAAAGAAAATAGGAAAGATCAGAGTTTGACTGAATGCACACCTACTACTTTTCATGCTGGGAGATAAAACATTGTTGACAACTGTATATATGCTAAAACTTCAGCCAAGTGAGTGAAATTTGAAGTATAGCTAAATCTCTGAGATACAAGAGAAACATGAGACATGAGTTATGACTGGTATGCTTGTTACAAAGAAGCAAAAGGTCAAATCTAGTTTTTATTAGAAAAAAAGAAAAAAAATCACCCAGCATCTCACATCTTTAAAAGGCCCAAGTGATCTTAATAGGAGTGAACCATGGTTTTAAGTTTCACCTGAAGTTTTTAACTTATGATCCTAGTATCTGTAACTATGAAACAGGATGCTGTCTACATTTGACCAAATAGAACTTCACTGTGTTTTATTAAAAAAAATGTAATAACAAAAAAGCTTGGTGGTAGAGAACAAACTGAATCTGAACAAACTGAATCTGAACAAACTGAATTCCTTCAGTACTGAGTAATTTAAATGCATTATTACCCCCCAGCTGCAGGCATGAAGAAAGAGTTGTAAGCAGGAAAATTGAACAGGACCTGCATTCTGGGACACAGGTGGGACAAGCTGTCACTGTATAGACTATGCTTCCAGTCTACCAATGGTCAGTGTGGGGGTTTCACACTGACCAATTTTCATTTGTTTCTCATTCTCTCTCACTCTTCTCATGCTTCATTTCTATCTTAATTAGCTGCTATTTTTAGTTTTCCTAAACAAAATATAAACCAAATAACATAATTCCAGTCAAACTCTGCAACACGTTTTTCCAACAAATTCAAATCCAGCAGAAACATCCAGACATTCAGCTGTTGATAATCATCAAAGCACACCGAAATTAATTTATACTGACTTAGAATCCACTTGAGTCTAATCACACATCTTTAATTATTCTGTTTAAGAACAAAGCCAGGAAAACATTCATTCTTTTTTGTTTGTTTGTTTGTTGTTTTTTTGTTTTGTTTTGTTTTGTTTTTGTTTTGTTTTGTGCCATAAATCCTATTACCTAAAGCTGAGAGTTGAGAACAGGGCATCCTCTGGAATTATTTTTCCCAGCACTTCGTGTTTCGCTGCTGCCATCTTCTGGAAGGAAAAAAAATAAAAAATGTTTTCCTACAGTTCTTCCAATCTCTTTTTGAAATATTTAATCATTTTTGTCATCTCTTTAACAATATCAGTACAAGATTTTGTTCATATACGGATAAGATATTTTACCTATAAGTCTTGCAATGTGTTCTCTGTTATCCAGTTCTAATTCTTTCACACAAGAAGTATTTTAGAAGTGCAAATCTAAAAATTATTATTAAAACCAAACATTCTCTGTATCATTACACTCTGTATTGCTACAGATCATCATATATATTATTAACTGTAGCTGTTTAAGATTTTTTTTTCTCAGTATTTATGCTGCGTGTTTTATTTTTAGACAGCAAATTATTCAGGTCTATTCTGTAGACCTGTTTCCATCTTTAAATTCATATTTACTAAACCTTTCCTTTTGAATATTTTAAAAAACATATAAACATTTGCATTAGTTGTTAAGCTCCTACATTTGTGATCATGTAATGTGGTCATGTTCGCACAACTGTCCCTCACTCATGCATAACCACTATGAGAAAAACATACAAAACTGCTTATCTTTTCTGAACTTTTTTCTCACAGCACCTGAGGCCATAGCATCTGAGATGCTCTTACATTCACCTAAGAACACTTTAATTGAATAAAAGACTTGAAAACCCCAAACCATTTGCAGATGAAGAGGAAGCTGCTACCACAAGCATCTTTGTACACGAGGAGGCAGTAGTGTAAAGCACCCAGCTGTATGCCTGACCTCTGGTCTCAACTCTTCAAAGGCCCCTTCCAAATCAGGAGTCTATACCTGGATTTCTTTAAAATGTGGAGTTTTGTAATAAATGTCTTTCCTAAACCAGGTCACTTAGCTACTAGATATACAACTGCTCTGGAAGCCCATGGATACCATGAAGATGTAAATGGAAATACTATTTATTTTTACATAAAAACAACACCAGGGAAAGAAGGAGAGGAAGGTTACAATAGCAAAAAGTTGTGCCTGAATATTATGCCCGTTTCTCAGAGAAGTCAGTGCCCTCCAGCCCCCATGATGCTAAGCCTCTCCTCAGGACAGTGCTAAGCGAAGCAAACTCCTGCAGTCCACATCTGACCCTCCATTCACCCCCTTCCTGCCCAGGTTATGACTGAATTTCTTCAGAATCTCTTTTTTTTTTTTTTTTTTAAGTGGGAAATTGGACATTGCTCCATCAGATTTTGTGGGTCTCCTTTGCAAAGAGAACTCCGAATAATTAGTTGATCCACCCTTCAACGACTCTCCCTGGCTTTGGAGATCTGGCTGAAGCGTCCCCCCTCAATCAGGGGGGAGCCCTGAAAGTGCACCGGGTGCTTCTCCCCCCGGTCCTGCCGCCCTGCTGGAGGGGCAGGCTGCCGGCAAGAGGGCAGCAGGGACGCGGGGACAGCGCCCTGAGGGCTGCTGACAGGAGCTCCGCCATTTTGGGCTGCGGGCACCCCCAGCCAGCCGCCACCCCACGGCCCCTCCCGCCGCCCTCACACCCCAGCATCCCCGTCCCTCTTCTTCCCGGCTCGGCTCCATTCAGCCGTGCTCAGCCCTGCCCGGTGCTGCCCACCGGACCCATTGGCTCGGCTCTGTGGAGCCGCCTCCGGTTGCATCAGCTTCGGCTGCCGGGAAGCGCCTGCGCGGGGTCCTTCCCTTCCCTTCCCCGCTCCTCCCTCTCTCTCTCGGTGCCGGTTTGGCTCGGCGGGCAGCCATGGCAGGGGGTGACGGCCAGGTGGGCCCCGCAGCGTGCTTGGGGCAAGGGGGGCACCGGGGTCCGCTTGTCCAGGCTCCCCGCGGCTCCCCCTCACCGTTCTCGGGGGCTGCGCTGAGGCGGGGAGTCCCTGCGGCAGGCTGGGGAGGGGCGGCTGCTCTGGAGGGAGGACGGGTGCTGGTGGGGAACCGGGGCTGTCCCCAAAAAGTTTTTCCATCAAGTGGCCCCGGGGGTGTCCCCCCAGCTCCGGGGAAAGGCGGTGGGGTTGGCACGGTGCTTAATAAAAGGGGTCGGTGGGGTGGGTGCACCCCATGGCGCGTGGGGTTGGGGCGGCTCGCAGCGGCTGCTGGCATGTGAGGAAATGGTGTTTGCCCTCCCTAGGTAAATGCTGGGGGTGAAAACAAGGCAGACTGCGGGAAGAAGAAAGCGAAGGAAGGGGCCGGCGATGAAGGGCGCGCGGAGGTGAGCAGCCCTGGGGTCGTGGGGTGTTGGGAGACACAGTCCCTTGGTTTTGTGTGCTGCTCACCGTGCTGCAGTGAATCCCCGTCACTTACTTTATCCATCCTTTCAGTGAGGCCTTTCCCCACTATTTCTTACTAAAACTAAGTTTGCCTTGAAGTTGCTTTGTTGCCTTTGACAGCAAGTTCTATCAGTGTAATAGGGGAGCAGCTGAGATTTCCGCAGTTGCTGCTTCCTGCTGCCTTTCACTGTGCCCCCCAGTTGCACCAGGAGGTGGGCAGCAGATCTCAGCAATGATGAAAGCCTGCAAAAGATGTTCTTTCTTCCGTGTTTTGGTTTGGTATGAGTAAACGCAGCTCTCTGACTGTGCACAGAGAGGGCCAGCTGCTAGCCAGCACTAAGCTGAGCTGGCCTTGTAGCTGTATGACCTGGGCTGTGCACAAGCTGCCAGCTTGACATCTTTATGTGACACGTAGACCAGTGGCACTTCCTCTCCAGGTGGCTCAGACTAGGGGTGTTCCCCGAGTTTTCTCACCTAATAATAAAAATCTACTTTTTTACTCTTCCACGATCTTTTCAGATTTATTTTTGTCCTTGCGTAGTTCATTAAACCAGTGTTTAATAAATCAATTTAAACACTGGTTTAATAAACTATGTAGTAGCTTGTTAACATATCTATAGTTAATTAAACAGGTGTACCACGGTGCATTTCAAGGTACTTATTACTAAGCTGAAGTCATATATAGTTATTAGATACTGATAATGATTGCTTGTTAGATACAGCATACATATGACTATAAATACAGTCACATAGCTCCCTTGTGAAAAGTCACAGAATCACCTAGGTTGGAAGAGACCTCCAAGATCACTGAGTCCAATCTCTGACCTAGCACGAACAAGTCCTCCACTAAACCGTATCACTAAGCTCTGCATCTAAACGTCTTACATGCATTCTGTATATATTCTTGACATAATGTGATAGTAGAGTATTCTAATAACCTATTGCATCTTTCTTTCTCTTTATTCTTGATATGTAGCTAAATCCCTGGCCTGCATTTATCAATGAGCGTTTAGAGATGTACAATAAACTTAAAGCTGAACATGATGCACTCCTTGCAGAAAGAGCTGCTAATGACAGTAAACCCATTAAAGTTACATTACCTGATGGCAAGCAGGTTGATGCTGAGTCCTGGAAGACAACTCCTTACCAAATTGCTTGTGGAATTAGGTATGATTCTATTTTGTGATACGCTTGCTAATTTTTAGAAGGATCTACATCTGCAAGTCATGCCTATGATCATTAATGTTGGCATATGCAAAATTAGTTTACATGGGCCTGGGGAAGGAAGATGATTTGGGTGATGTTTTCAGTTGATTTTTAGGGTGCAGTAACATTATGAGAGTCTTTTGCTTAACTGCAGTTTTACTTGCATGGGAGATAGCTCTGGAGGACTCAAATGTGCCTTGGGGGGGGATTTGAACAATGCTTACTGAACACCCTAACAGTCAAAATTATGAAAGCTGGGTGATTCCTAGAAGTGAAATACCTTTTTCTTTTGATTATTTTTTCATGCTTAGGTGTCATGTTATTGAACTTTCTTTGCTTTTGTGATTTGGGCTCAAGGAATACTTTTTTTTTTTTTGCCTGCTTGAGATAAAACTATAAAGTCACTATGTTAGAAATGGTATCTGATAATTTTTAAAGGCAAAGCTCTGTTTTTATTGCAGTAGGATTTTGAAGTCAGGTTAGTACTTTGCCTCTAATTCAAATATGTTGATGAATGCATGAACGTCTAGTATACAATGCAGATTTCCTCCTACGTCTCTCAAGAGATGCGAGTAGGATTTTCATAAATGTTTAGGACTGGCTAAACTGCTCTTCCATTTGGAATTTATTTACGGCATTGTACCCACTCTGAGCACTCATGAAAATCTTATTCAACATGGAGGGCAAACCTGGCATATTTCTACCTGCTGATTTGAAATAATTACATACCATGTATTTATTCTCTAGCCAGGGCTTAGCTGACAACACTGTTATTGCTAAAGTGAACAAGGTGGTTTGGGATCTAGACCGTCCTCTGGAGGAGGACTGTACCCTGGAGCTGCTCAAGTTTGAAGATGAAGAGGCACAAGCAGTGAGTATCATCTAATTAAAATTTGTTTGCCTTTAGATTTTCATTAAACCCAGCCTCCATTAGTTACTAGCATCTTTATTGTGCTCAAAAGAGGTGGAGGAGAAGGAGAGAAAAGGTTTGCTGTGTAGGTACGTATGCATTTTCTTCATTAAGAAGAAAATGTGATACTGCAGATACTGTACATTCTGCTTTGTATTAGTTGACAATTCTGCTCGCAGTTGCTATAGTTTATGCCAAGTCTGTTATGTTTTCAACCTTCGTGTTAACATAAAGTAGGTCCTTTGAGCTGACCTCTTTAGCTTGACTGCAAAAGCAATGGTGAGTACAGAAGTACTGTCTACAGACATAAAAGAGATGAGAAGGCTGCTCTTACTCTTTACATACAGAAGTACGTACTTTATTTAGGCTCTTCATTCAGCTAAATGTAGATATCCATTATCTAGCCAAATTTTTTAGTTCTGTCTTTAGAAAAAGTTATTTGGTACTAGAAGCTTCAAACTCATCACAGATATCTTGCATTCAAACTTAGGGTTTTCATCCTGACTAAATGATGGCTTTTGTGATACTTAGGTTTTCTGATCTGTGCAAATAAAAGCAGACTGAAGTCTTACAGGTTTTGTTTTACTTTGTTAGAACATAAGGTGCACTACAAGATGTAGCACAGCTTTTAACTTTATGAGCTGTTCTGTATCTATGCAGGACTTGCCATGCATAAAGTCTTTGCAGGACCTTAGCCTTGTGTTGAAAGTGCACCTTGTCAGCTTTATGCTGTATATCAGCAGAGCTGATGAATTGAAGTTAACAGAGAAGAAGAAAAGTTGTTGGATTAGTTTCTTGACTTCTGGGCAAAACTGAATGATTTCAACAATGGCTGAAACTAAGAATTACTTGCTACAAGGCAGAAAACAATCTTCCAGTGTTACTTTTTGGAACTGCTGATGCTTAGGATGGGAGTGTTTTGGGGCTTTTCTGATGACTGTTCTAATATGGGATCTGCATCAAGTACCCTTGAAAGCAGGTGTTCAAAAAAGTTTTAAATTAAACTACTCAGAAATGCGTTGTGCATATTCATACTTGACCCCTTTTTTCACTTCCAATAGGTGTACTGGCACTCAAGTGCTCACATAATGGGTGAAGCTATGGAGCGAATCTATGGTGGATGTTTGTGCTATGGTCCACCAATAGAAAATGGATTTTATTACGACATGTTCCTTGAGGAAGGGTAGGTTTTATATTTTTTTTTCCTTTTTCAGAAGTAGGAAGATGGCAGTCACAGTCACACACATCTCTGTTATTTGCTTGTTCCCAGAACAAAGTCATCTGCACTGCTGAAGATGGGTTTGTTACTTGCAGTGTGTCCCAGCCATAAGCCAATACCTTGCAACTAGAACAGAAATTGCAAGTGAAAGTGAGAATGATTCGTTCTTTTGCGTGTGTTTATTTTAGGGGTGTATCAAGTAATGATTTCTCTGCTTTGGAAACATTATGCAAAAAGATCATGAAGGAAAAGCAAGCCTTTGAAAGACTGGAAGTTAAGAAGGAAACACTACTTGAAATGTTCAAGGTAGGCTTTGTATAATGTTACAATCATCACGCAGTTAGCCAAGTGTTCTATTAGTGGTAGAAGGTCTGTCAAATTAATTTCTAGAGATGTGTTTCTACAGACTCACGTGATATTTAACTTTAAAAAAATGAGAAAAGGCATCAGTTAAGTTTTCAGGAATGCGCATTATTTTTTTCTGCAGCTGTAAGAATTGTAGGTCTTCCGCTGGGTGACCTTAGTGATACCTTTGAATCCACGTTCCTCGTTTATTTCACATGGATGTAAATTTGCAGTTATATACAGATCATGTGCTGTTATGTGCCTGTTTTTATATTGGTTGTAGTAAAATGCCATGGTGATGCTACAACTGCATTTGTGATGCTCTCGGTAAGCTTCATGCATTTTTTTTAGCATAAAGACTTCTGGGAAGCTCCAAGCAACAATAAAAGCTGATCTTTCTCTTTTGTACCTAGCTGTAAATAATTCTCTGGCATTCAGAGATACTCAGTTTTCACTACTGAAACATCAGGAGACTCATAGTGTTATTCAGGTTGGAAAAGGCCTCAGCAGGTCTTAAGTCCAATCTCACGCGCAAGGCAGTGTCGACCAGGTTTCATGGGGCTTTGTCCGTTTGGGTTCCAAATAGACTTGGAGGTTTAAAACTTGTAATTATGGAGACTGAACAAGCTGCTCACTGGGCAGCTTGCTACTCTTTTTGAGCTATGTAGCTATGTAGTAGTATACTGTACAGGTGGATAACCCTCTTTTGATGTAGTATAGCATCAGGTTTGCAAATAGTGTAAACTGCTTGTCAGCTCTACTGCTTAACAAGGAGTTAACAAATATGTGGTGTGTTTTTTCTTCTCAGTATAACAAATTTAAGTGTCGCATCCTGAATGAGAAGGTCAATACTCCAACTACAACAGTATACAGGTGATTATACACGCATAATAATATTACTGGATAAAACTTGGCAGGAGGAAGTATACTAAATGAATATTTTCCTGTTCTTAGGTGTGGCCCCCTGATAGATTTATGCAGAGGGCCTCATGTCAGACATACTGGCAAGATAAAGACCATAAAAATTCATAAGGTAAGGGCTGAAACTACCTTAGAAAAATGGGTTTATTTGAAAGCATGTTGCAGTTTTTGGGCAATATGACAGCACATTATCCAAGAATGTAATGCAAAGTGGATAGCCTGGCCACAAACTCAATTTAACCAATTGGTGAAGGGTTGTGTGCTACAAGAAAGATGTTCAGGTGGTGCAAAGGCCAGCTAGGTGGCCAGGGCTTGCACTTCCAGCACAAATCAGAAAATGAGTCTGGCTTAATTCTTGGTTAAACTGTATCAGCTAGAGTTTTTAGTTCTTGCTCAGCTGATGGTTATAGCCAAGTTTAGTTGGAATAGATGGCTACAGAAAGAGACAGTGGGCTCTAAAAAAAAAAAAAGACTAAATAGAGCTCAAAAAAAATCTTAATATATATTCTATTTGTCTCTTAGTGCATTTTTCTCATCAGTGCTATGTATTTATGATTAAAACTCTCCTTGTGCCATAGTTAGCCTACGTTATGTATAGCAATTTGTTAATGATTGCATGTCTTTTCACAGCAGGTGGTAGTAGTAAAATATCAGGCTACTCCTTTTATTCATCATTTCATTTACTTTTTTGCATGCAGAACTCCTCTACCTATTGGGAAGGCAAGGCTGATATGGAATCACTCCAGCGCATCTATGGAATTTCATTCCCAGATGCGAAAATGCTGAAGGAGTGGGAGAAGTTCCAGGAAGAGGCTAAGAGCAGAGATCACAGAAAAATTGGGCGGGTGAGACATTCTGTCTGACAATGTATTTCACAAACACAGTGTATACATGACCTCATAACTAGAAGCATCTCGAAGACTGCACTTGGCTGTCACAACCAAGATGTGACATGTCAGTATTTTCAGTCAAGTTTCAAAGCCAGGTGCTTTTCCCTCAAAGAGCATCAAAAGCCCTAAAGTAAGCAACTTATCTTTAGAGCTTTATCTCTTTAAACATAATATTCTTCGTCCACAGATTAACCAGTACATTACCTGAATGCTTTGGCATGCAAAACACACCACTTCAGTCTGTAGGCAATGCTCATTCCTACCTGGGTTGCTACAGCTTGTTCCCAATATGGGGATTTTTTTATTGTTTGTGTTTTTTAACTTTGGTGCTGCCCAGTCAGTAGCAATTAATTTGTGAATATTCAGTGAAAAAATGGCTATACAATTACTATTTTTTTTTTCAAATATTATTTTTCTTGCAGGACCAAGAATTGTTTTTCTTTCATGAACTCAGCCCTGGTAGTTGTTTTTTCCTGCCAAAAGGAGCTTACATTTATAACACATTAATTGAGTTCATCCGGGTAAGTAATGTCTTTTGGAAATCTTAGAGAAGAAATTGCTTTAGAAAAATGTGTAACAGTATACAACAGTCTAACAGTATAAATTGAGGTGAATTGAATGGCTATTCAATCCTAGTTCTGTAAGCCATGGTACTAAATAACCTCTTTTTTTAGAGATGGTCTTTTAATAATCTCTGCTGAATTATGTTTTCATTAGAACTTTATTAACCTGCAGTTAAAGCAGTGATAATGATGATCTGTAGTATGGATTCTTTGACAACTAGAAGTACAGCGAAACTCAGTACAGATGTTCCACAGATCCATGTTGGTTTGATTTGATAAATGTATTTAACTTGACCTTGTAGAGTTATTTGTTATAAAAATGAAAAAAAAAAAAATCTTGATCTACGTGTTGCAATATATAAAAATCTGTGTCTTGTTATTTTATGTTTGGGCTGAGATGTACTACCAAGTGTCATTGATTAATGAGAGAGTGCTGCTTCGCTTGCTGGGAGGGAACTTGTTCTTCTTGCTCAGAGTTGTTTGGGGGAAGGGTGTTGCTGGTGGAAGGGAGGTATCCTGCAATCTTCAGCTTGTTTTTATTTATTTATTTGCTTGAGTCACGGACTTCAATAAGGCAGCACTTCCATGTTTTTGTGGCTGCAGATCAAAGGCTGAGTACCATTACTTTTGTTTGCATATTAATTATTTTATGTACTGGCTCTGTTCTAGAGTGAGTATCGAAAACGTGGATTCCAGGAGGTTGTCACTCCAAATATTTTCAACAGCAAACTATGGATGACTTCAGGGCACTGGCAGCATTACAGTGACAACATGTTTTCCTTTGAAGTAGAGAAAGAAATCTTTGCTCTGAAGCCTATGAACTGTCCAGGACACTGGTAAATACACATAATCTTTGATAAATTGTGTGTTGTAGTTATGAGTCTTGGTGCCTGTAAGTTCTCTCTATTGAGACCCTGAGAAATGTCATTTTTCTGTTATTACAGTGGTTGTGTTTTAGAACTGAAGCTCACTTTGGTGGTAAGAACTCTGGATAGCTAAACCAGCTACCATGGCACTGTCAGTTTTGTTGCAATTTAGTCATTCAGGTTTTAATGCTCGGTTCAGGAGCTGTTGCCTTCTCTGTGTGAAGTGGGGGAAGCATATCAGCTATAAAAGAACACCTGTTTTTTGTGTTTGTGTGTTTTGTTTTTTTTTCCCCACTGAGAAAAACAGTGGTAAATGACTGTATTCAGGTTACATCATTGACATCGTGGGCATTTAGTAATGCCTATTATTCAAGTAATAAACTTTCTCCTTCAGCCTTATGTTTGATCATCGTCCAAGATCATGGCGTGAGCTGCCATTACGGTTGGCAGATTTTGGCGTTCTGCATCGCAACGAACTGTCAGGAGCTCTCACAGGACTCACTCGAGTACGTCGGTTCCAGCAGGACGATGCTCACATATTCTGTGCTATGGAGCAGGTATGGGTTGCTGTTAAATGAAATCGGGTATTAGCATAGCTGAATTTTCCATAGTTGAGACTTAATTTCTGTTCTTACAAAGATTGAAGAGGAGATAAAGAGCTGTCTGCAGTTCTTGCGTTCCGTGTATGATGTCTTCGGATTTTCCTTTAAACTGAATCTCTCCACTCGTCCTGAAAAGTACCTGGGAGATATCAAAGTGTGGAATGAAGCTGAAAAGGTAAATAATTTTATTAATTTTCCATATGAAAGCAAGTTTGCAGCTGGAAGTCCTGCAAGAACACACTGCCTTCTGGGAGGTAACAGTTGCAGCCTGTTACCTGAGAAATGTAACTTAATAACACTCTTCAATTCCATCTGGGTACTAGCAGTAGCTTTCCTACGCACACCATACATGTCATTATTTTCCATACAAAAGTGATCTCTATGTCACAGTCAAGTTATATCTCCTTTTTTTTAATTGATTGAAAAATTGAAGGGGGGGGAGGGAAGATGAAGAGAACCAAGTCTGACAGCCCCTGTATATATAATAAGACTGAACAGTCTTCAAAAAACAGGCTGTTTTCACGATTAAAGTGTTAGCCCTTGCAGATTCAGTGGTTGGCAGAAGACAGGGCAAGAAGAGACACTAGATGTATGTGGGATGGATTCTCAAGATTTACAAACTTTGAATCTATCATAAAAAGTTCTTGCATCTTAGCTAACGCTGCTTGTTCGGCCTCTTCCAAAATATATACATCAGCTTTGTTTAAATTTGGAGTAAATTATTTAAATTTATTTATTTTAGCTTGGACGCTTCCACAATTCACCTTTTTCAGAAAAGTAATGAGGTGGATAGGAATATGTTGCAGTAGTTACGGGGAAATAACTCTAAGTCTGGTAGTGTTAGATGCCTGTAGCAGCAGGCTGACCTGATGCTGTAACATGGAAGCAAATGAGAAATACTGAGTGTATATGTCCTTTATTTCTAGCAACTGGAAAACAGCCTGAATGACTTTGGTGAGAAGTGGGAGTTGAACCCTGGCGATGGAGCTTTCTATGGACCTAAGGTTAGTATGTTACACTGGACTTCTGGCTGGGTTAGGCTTTTAATTCTGTTTGGATGAGGTAGACAAAAGCTTATACAATTCCTTGCTTTCCATTCATGCCTCTGCAATCTTAGTGGTGGGGGTAGCATGCAAATACTGTTCGTCTCAGTACGGCAGAAGAGCAGGAAAAAATGGAAGTCTTTGTCTTCATAAAATCATGCTAACTGCAGATATACCCAGAAAGATGAGTGTTAGGTGTCTATTTGTGCAGAATGTTTGCCAAGCAACGTATATAAATACCTGACCAAGAAAAAGGAATTCTGCTTTCAGTTAATTATACAAATACAGATGGACACAGTGCTGCTAACACATAAAGAATGTTTTTTATATCTTATTATGAGAAACGAGAAAAAAACTCTATGGTGATGCTCTTGGGTTTTATTCATGATCTTGGTAAAGACAGCTTTTATTTTCTACTCATTCTGTACATTCCCTTCCAATGTAATGCTGTAGCTAGTTTTTTCAGTGTCAGTATGTCTTTTTAAAGCATTGGTGCTATTTAGTTTTGGCTGGAGGATACAGAACAAAACTGATTCTTGAAGTGAGAAATTGGTACAAGCTGAGATTGTTGGCTTGTAAAAGTACAAAGGCTTGGAGTATCATAGAATCATAGGATGACTTGGGTTGGAAGGGGCCTTAAATCTAGTTCCAACCCCCCTGCCACGGGCAGTGATGCCACCCACCAGACCAGGTTGTCCAAAGCCCCATCCAGCCTGGCCTCAAACACCTCCAGGGATGGGGCAGCCACAGCTTCTCTGGGCAGCCCATGCCAGGGCCTCACCAACCTTACAGTGAAGAATTTCCTCCTCCCATCTTATCTACACCTACCCTCTTTTAGTTTAAAGCCATTCCCCCTTGTCCTATCATTATCTATCTGAGTAAAGAATCCCTCTTCATCCTTCTTATAAGACCCCTTTAAGTACTGAAATGTCTCATTGAGGTCTCCCTGGAGCCTTCTCTTCTCCAGGCTGAACATCCCCAGCTCTGTCAGCCAGACTTCACAGGAGAGGTGCTCCAGCCCCCTGAGCATCTTCATGGCCCTCCGCAGGACCCGCTCTAACAGCCTTCTTGTGCTGGGGGCTCCAGCCCAGGACGCAGCACTCCAGGTGTGGCCTCACAGGGCAGAGCAGATGGGCACAATCCCCTCCCTCCACCTGCTGCCCACCCCTCTGTTGCTGCTGCCCAGGACGCAGTTGGCCTTCTGGGCTGCAGGCACACACTGCTGGCTCCTGTCGAGCTTTTTGTCCACCAGAACCCTCAGATCCTTCTGTGCAGGGCTGCTCTCACTGGGTTCTTCTCCCAGTCTGCGCTCCTATCACTGATTGTCCTGACCCAAGTGCAGCACCTTGCACTTGGACTTGTTGAGTTAGAAGGGAAGTTTGTTGTTGTTGTGTTTATTTTGTTTTATATAGTTATCTAATATTTTATGGTGGTGTTTGGCTGGAATTTCCTGTTTTCTCAGCTACAAAAATTCTGACTTCCTTGACAGAGGGAAAGTATTCTGTGATTTTTATTTTTTTTTTTACATAGCTTTAATACTTGTTTAATTAATCAAACCCCGTTTACACTTACAAGCCATTTGCAGCTTAAGCAGAGCTGAGTAGCTTAGTGGGAGATGTGAACAGGAGGTGGCAGTGTTGTTGGATCGGCATTACCAAAGCAATTGCTGCATTACAAGCAATCCTTTTGGTGATGAGTGAATCCTAATGCACTAATCTTGTAGAAAGCAAGCAAAAAGGAAATCCTAACCCTGTCTTCATATTATCTTTTTTTTTTTTTTTTTTTTTTTGGTAAATAACCTTAACATTGTTTATTAAACATTTCTGGAAAAAAAAATCTTACATTTGTTGGCATGGTTTTGTAGCTGTAGCTGCACTGAGTTTTGCTGGTGGGTTTTGTTATTAATAAAGACCCTTGCACTGGTTTTGCATCTTTTTACGAGCTTCCTCTTCAGGAAGTTCTTTGCTTTGCTTCCTTTTTGCACAGATTAAGTAGAACTTTACAGAAATTTTGATATCTTTGAGCATAAGGACACAGAGCCTTACAAAGAGCTTGTCAGTGTTTCCCTAATAGACATAAATTTTGTCTAGCTTTTTAATCAGTCTAGTAAACCAGTTCTGATTTTTTTTCTCTGTATGCTAATTGAATCAATTTCACTTTATATATTGTA
Organism: Anas platyrhynchos; assembly: GCF_047663525.1. Classification (NCBI taxonomy): domain Eukaryota; kingdom Metazoa; phylum Chordata; class Aves; order Anseriformes; family Anatidae; genus Anas; species Anas platyrhynchos. The sequence continues at coordinate 11,814,397 of NC_092621.1, forward strand.
GGTGGAATGCGTTGTAACAGCTTATTGTAACTTGAAATGCAAACAAGATTTAGTAACTTCCTCGGCTCATTTGAAAGGAGGCAAATATCCACAAGAACACTTTGTTAGCCTTACACTTGCTCCTAATACACTAGCTAAAGTAAATTGAGCAAACATAGCTTTTTGCGATGATTTTAATGGAAACTGGTTAAAGTTGCATTGTTAAGTGAAGCTCTAAATCCAGGGAACCTTTAACCCAACTTGGAATATTTATTTTCCTACTCTCTAAGTGGATGATCTGGAATTAAAGATGGTTGTTAGTGACTTATTTTCATAGAAACTGTCTGATGAGTAGCTGAACTATGATTAACTGCTGCTGAATGCAAAATTTTTGATCAGTTATTATTTAGCTAGATGACTTTTGAAAGACACTTATCACTTCTGTGAGTAAAACAGTGATCTGTTCATTTGGTATATAAGTTAAAATACGGTAAACATCCCCAACATATAGCCAGACTGGGAAAACAATGAAGAAGAGGGCAATTCCCTAAATAAGTAAGGTCCAAATACTATAAATTAACAGTTTTCTAGCTGTCTACTTGTCTAACTTCTATCATTAGTGTATCCAGGATTAAAGTATAAGGTGCATTAGATACAAAAGTCTTTACTATAGATACTCACATGCAGACCAAGTGTCAATAAGATCCTTGTTGGTAAGTGGACTACTTAACAACAGGATGTGCATCCTGTGTTCAGGATTTTTGGATATTATTGCTGAGTTCTGAGCCAACATCCACAACTGCCCACCCTCCCTTGACATGTTTCTGAATTTACTCAGTGAAAAAGACTCATGGAAGTCCCATGAAAAACAAAGCAAACTCACAGAAGATATTGAGGTATTCAATATAGTCCACTGTGAAGTAATGTTTCTCCACTTGCTAACCTTGTTTTTAGTTCTAATGTTTGCATCAGAACCTGCAAATCATTTTAAAACATAGGCTGAAGTGAAAGTATGTTGTCAAAAAACAGTTCCTCTGTAGTATATCAGTGAAAGCTTCTGTCCTAAAACAGTGAGTTTGCTCTCAGAGTGACAATCTTGTATCATAAACTCTTAGAAAGTTTCAATTTTTTGTTTTCCTAAGATTGACATTCAGATTAAAGATGCCATCGGCCGCTACCACCAATGTGCTACAATCCAGCTAGACTTCCAGCTGCCAGTCAGATTTAACCTCACCTTTGTCAGGTAAGCGCAGAGGCTGGTGATCATAACTGCTATATAATTTAACCTTTCCATCACTTATATGTGTAACTAACTTTATTCACAGCCATGATGGTAATGACAAGACAAGACCGGTTATCATTCACCGGGCTATCCTGGGATCTGTGGAGAGAATGATCGCCATTCTAACTGAAAACTACGGAGGCAAATGGTAATGTTGGAGAGTAGATTTTGAGCAAACACTTTCAAATTGAGGATAAACGAGCATACAAGGGTCAAGAGGGTTCATTTTATTTCCCTGCTACAGAGGCATGCTATAAGTATACCACAAGGCAGTTCCTTCTGAATCCCTTTCTTCAGGTATTAAATAATTCTACATAAGGTAGCCTCTACGTGATAGCAATCTTGCATGTGCAGCATACAGCTCATCTGTCTGAGGTGTGTATCTCTCACCTTGCTCTTCCAGCTGCACCACACAGCAGAGAGTCATGGTAATCTCCTTAATGTGCTGAGGTATAGAATCACAGAATCATAGAATGGCCTGGATTGAAAAGGACTTCAAAGGTCATCTAGTTTCAATCCCCCTGCTCTGGGCAGGGTTGCCAACCACTAGAGGAGGCTGCCCAGAGCTGTATCCAATCTGGCCTTGAATGCCTCCAGGGATGGGGCATCCACAACCTCCCTGGGCAACCTGTTCCAGTGCCTCACCATCCTCCTGAGTGAAAAACTTTCTCCTAATTTCTAACCTAAATCTCCCCTGTTGAGTTGCTGTCTGTTGTAAAACACAGCTTGAATCCTCAGGTCAAAAAGTACTTTTTGCCCACGCTGCAGTTCTTTTAGATGCTCAAGTTTTCTGGAAGGTAAGCTCTAACTTGAGCATAGGGCTGTCATCACATCTCAACCCAATCTAAGATGCTGGCTTAATGAATCTCTCATGCAGATTTTAGTCCCATCTGTTAGCAGCATTTTCTGTACTGAAAAATACTAAAAGCTGTGTAACTTTTATTTCTTTATTGAAGGCCACTCTGGCTGTCCCCACAGCAGGTAATGGTGGTACCAGTAGGACCAATGTGTGATGAATATGCTCAAAAGGTGAAGTATATGATTTTGGGGTGCTTTTTTTTTGTTTTCCAGTTTCATAAATGCTGTATTTAGTTGAGATACTCAGTCGTTAATTACTAGTAGTATTTTTCTGAGATAAATATTTTAAGTCTTTGCATATTACATTATATCACTTGTGTATATTACAATGATAGTAAGCTGCTGAAGTTTTAGAGGGATTTTAAAGAGACAGTAAAATAGATTTTGGGTACCCAAACATCAAATACTTATCTTTGTTAGGTTTTTATTATTGGAAAGCTCAGATTTTCAGCTAGAGGAAAAAACTATCTTCAAGTTGCAGCCATATCCATCCTGCAGAGCATTAAGAAAGATAGATAGGTCTTATCTTTAGCATTCAGCAAACCTTTTTCTGTATTTCTTTCAAGCTAATGATACATAAGTCTGCAAAAGTAAGAAACTTAAAAAAAAAAAAATCTCCTAATTGAAAACCCCACCACAGTGCTACCATTTACAGTATCAAACCAAAGTAAGTACTCAGCCCAAAACATTAGGTATTGACACCACTACTCACTGATATAATGTGTGTGTACTTGTTTGATAGCAGGCCTCGTTTTGTTCTTTGAACTAGGCTCATTGCCAAGGCTCAAGCCAATGACAATGTCTTTGGTTTAGTGGAGGTCAGATAAGCTTGACAGGCTTAACTTTACAGGTCACAAATAGTTCATCATCACAATTTATCCCATTGTGACAGTTTTAAATACTTTTTCCCTAGGTCAGACAGCAATTCCATGATGCTGGATTAATGGCAGATATCGATGTAGATCCTGGGTGCACACTGAACAAGAAGATCCGAAATGCTCAGCTTGCACAGTATAACTTCATTCTGGGTAATGTATAGTGAATTTGTTACCTTATCCTGGCCGACTTTTTCAGACAGGTGCTCTGAGCAGGTGGTAGTGTTTTAGCTCACTTTGCTCCTTCAGACTCTACATTCCAGATAGCCTCCCCTGTACAATGGTGGGCAGCCCTTGCATGTACAGCTGTTTGTGAAAGGAGGTCCCTGTTGTGTGGCCCAAGGCATTGCTGCTGCTTTAGAAAAAGTTCTTTGCTGTTTTCTGGTCAGCAGTGTGGACACATTAAATCCAATGGCACTTGTCACTCAGATTGTTAATTGTGGTTGTGAATTATTCCTTCCCCTTCTTGGTCCCCCTACGTAATTTATGCTCTCATTTCAAGTGTAAAAGTAGTACCCTAAGTTCACTTAATTCAGCTGTGGTGCCTTTGGTGCTCTGAGCATGTGGTGCTCTGAGGAGACTTGGAAGAAAAGGTGATGTAGGGACAATGAGAAACTGACCCTGAAGCACATGGTTTGAAGCAACACCAAAGTCATGTACTTGAGCTGTAGCACTGACCTTACATCTGTGGGCAAACCACAAAAGTTGAAGTAGTCTATTGGAGAGAAACTCTACTCTCACAGTAATTTACAGAATCATGAATAAAGTTATTCTGTTATTTAAAACTTAAAGCATATGATACAGGTAAGATGCAACCACGTTTTACCTTGAAGACCACAAATGGTCAGCCTACCAAGAAAAAAATCTCACCTAACTTGTATTCAGAGGCTATTTCAAAAAGTTGTCAAATATCTGCAGATGAGCAATCTGCCACTAAGTATAGAAATGCAATTTCTCATAGCTACCTCCAAGTATATTACATAAATTTTTTATTAGTAATGAGACATACAGATACTATCTTGGTATCTATCAATGTTTAATTTAAATATATAGCTTTGGCCTTTGCCAATAAGCTGTCTTGTTTCTGTAAAGCAAACAAATAGCTCTTGATTATTTACAGTCAAGCTGTATTTCTAACTTGCCCATGGAATTCTTCTACATTTATTTTTCATTTCAACTTTCTGGGTCTTTTTACTATCAAATTTGGCTTATGCAGTTTATTCATTTCTTTACTCACATTTTGCTAAATTGCTACTTAAAATATACTAAAATCTATTGAGTGATATGAGATTAAATAAAGCTATTAACTGTCACAGATCTAAGTTAGGGGGGCTAGGAGAAGGGCAAATGAGGATTTGGTGTTGTTGTGTTGTATGTTTGTTAGAATACTTGTTTAACATGCCTGTGCTTTAAGGGAATTGGTAGGCAGTATAGATTGTTGAAAGTTAAGTTCATTCCTTTGCATCTTGGTTGTTTCTAGTTGTTGGTGAGAAGGAGAAGGCCAGCGGAACAGTTAACATCCGTACCAGAGATAACAAGGTTCATGGTGAGCGTACAATTGCTGAAACGGTGGAGCGACTGCTGGAACTGAAACGTTCTCGATCCAAACAAGCTGAAGAGGAATTTTAACACCACCTGCTCTACCTGGCATAAAATGATTCTGGTGTTCCTAACTTGGTTAACCACAGGTTGCTTGTACTGTAGTGGATTGGCAGAGATCTTTAGTTAGACATGTCTCTTTCTGTAAAAATCAGTTTCTCACCAACCTTGAAGTAAGATTTCCTGGCCTCTGATCAATGACAGATGAAGCAAGATGACTTTGTGTGACTGCAAGAGAAAATGGAAACGTTAATTGGGGATACTTATAGTACTCTTAACTTTTAAAATAAAATACATTTTCATAAAAAAGGTTTTTCATGAAAGTTGAACAATAAACCTCAGACTTAAGAAACCGCATAGAAGCCCTGTGCTACAGCAGCTTTGGAAGTATCTCCTTTAGCAAGATAAGTGATACCTCGCAGTCTAGTCTGCTGCTCTTACACCAATTAAACACATTGACACTGAACAGTTCCTAGTCACAGGAGCTGGGAAATGAAAAGAAGTCTCCCAGTTCAACATGTTTTGGTGCCTCTGGGAGGTCGCAGCTCTCACTCCATGACAGTCCAGCAGTGGGGCTGTCTGCCACGTAGCACTGAGCTGCTTACCACGGCCAAGCTCTACCCTTCTCCAAAGGCTGCACATGAAATGTGCTCATTCTCAGAGTAAGCTCCTTCTAGCTGTGGGAAAGGGTATGAGTGGAAGAGGTAGCGCCAAAGCAGCTAAGGAAGCCAGGATCCTTAGGTGTTGGTTGGTTGGTTGGTTGGTTTTTTAGACATGCCATTTTTTTTTAACATGGAACAGTTCTCTCCTGTGGAACACTATGTACCAAGCCTTAAACCTAGGACATCACAAAGCAGCTCCTCCTGTTTCTCTCACACTTTTTTTTTCTTCTTCCTCCTCTTCTGGCTGGTGCCAAAATGCCAAATGCCTGTCACTGACAAAAAAAACAAAATATGGATGTAGGGCTTTTTTTTTTTTTTTTTATTAACAGACCTGAACAGCTTCCAGCAGTGGTTGATGAGTGTTCTGAAAAGAAAAATCTAGATGGTAGCAAATAGAGCCAAAGTTAGTTTTATTGTTACACCCTTAGCACACAAATCTGAAACCAGGTTTGAACTATCTTACCATTTGAAAACCTCCAGCTCTCATCATTTCCTTTATTATCTGGGCAGAAGCATTTTATCCAGCTTTTTCTCTTACCATTTTCAGGTGTATACATTATATTAGCCTTTGAACCTCTTGTGAATTCAGTCTCCCCAAACCACAAGCCCAGCTAATTTCAGCAAAGTCTATTTCCAGCCCCTTCACACTAGTAATGTTCTAACTGCTATGAGTAAAAGGGAAAGATTGACTTTCCACTGCTTTACTGCTTTCAAAATTATTTCAGTGATGGTGGAGTGAGTTTAAAATACCTAGGTCTGATTGTCTGTATTTCACATCTGCTTTACTCTGCTGTGAAGCGACTGTCACTTGTGCAAAAGAAAAGGGCATCATCAGATGTCAGCTGTCCCTGTGGCAGGAGACCTTCATCAAATGTAGACGTGGGAGCAAAACCAGAGCAGAGACCAGTCCCCAGGGAAAATGAGCTACTAGCTCCATTTCTCTAGGAACCAAGCTTTGAGCTGCCGTTCTAATACTCTGGTGTATTTGCCGAGTTTCACGGAGAGCTCTGCCTTTTGTTTTGTAGGGGTCCCTGTGCATGCTCGCATTAAGACGTGCGCTGAGAAAACAGCGCTGCAAAAGTGCTGGCCGCTGCTGTGTGCATCAGTACTACTGCGTGTAACTCAGTAGATGGCAGTGTCGGACAGCTTACCTTTGACAGAACCCTCACTTGTGTAGATCATGCTGATAGTTTCCATAGCTCGTCTGTCAAAAAACTATGTAACAAATACGTAGGTATGTAAAAATACATTACTAGGAACAAAACATAACAGGACACTCCAATAAAGCATGGACACACCCCAGGCATGATGTGGACCGATCTGAGGTGTCCAAACCCAAATTGTGATCAGTGCGGGGCTCCACTCACACAGACTTGGTAGGACTAAACTCCTGAAGTACCATGCTCACCATCCCCTACGGCAGGAGGATGCTGTGCAGGCTTGGGGTAATAGCCCAATGGTTGGACCACTCACTTGTCAAGCAAGAGAGAAGCCTTTGTACAGTTCTTCCCAGGGATGGGAAGGCTGAAAGACGCCCCTCCCATTCTTCAGAGCATGCTCTGGCTTACTGCCAGTAGGCAAGAGAAATCCAAAACATTTGCAGCTTCACTTTAAGCCTGCACGTCCGCTGTGAGGTTTTCATGGGAATATGAATTACCTCACATTTAGCACAGACTCCATCATGCCATGGGCATTTTCCTCTGGAGCAGCTGATAAGGTACAGCTGAAACTCTGCTTTACTTCACAGCAATTTGGTTCTCATATCTTAAAGCAGATTCCAATGCAAATTGCTGAAGGAGTGACAGAGAATGACAGTGAAGGATGCTACCTAACCTGATAAATCATTCCAGTATATAAAAATAAAATCTGGCAGGAACTTCTGTACTTGGATAGATCACTGTGACAGCTTTCAGTGAGCCTCCTCAGTTGTGCAAACTCACCTAAAAGAGTTTTCCCCAGCCCAGAGTCATCTGCAGACTGCCATGAGCCAAGATGAGTCCACGACGACTGTTCCCATCACATTTTGGGATCAAATTCCTACAGCAGCTGCTAATAGTACTGCCTCAGACCACTGGGACAACCTGATGCAGTTTCAATATTCAGATTCAGTAATGTAATTTCAACTCCTCTAAAAGCAGTGAAGAATCACCTTTAGGGAGAACCCAGCTCCAAAACAAATTTTAATCCCTGTAGGCACCTTTGCACAGTCAGCCCTGCCCTGACCACACATTTTTCTGCTGCATCTAACCCAGTCCACTCCTGTTGCTCCCCAAAAAAGGCAAACAAAACAAGCCTTCTGGTAAAAACAAACAAACAAAAACAATTAAGGGGCTTCTTGTAAAATCATTTAAGCCTTCGGCTTATGCCCTACATAATTTCATGATTGCTTCAGCTTTCTCCACAGTTTCTTAATCACACAGTAAATTTTGGCCTTCAAATCAGATAATGGTAAACTGATCCTATGAAAATTAAGTATAGCCTCTAGCAATACTTATAAAAACAAGACGATGCATACTGCTTAGTGCTTAAAGAGTATTTCTGAAACTACTCAGCCTATCTACACACTAGCGTTTTCCATCTGCCTGGACAGAAATATTCCTTTACAATTGTCTGGTTGCACTTGATGCCTTCTTAGTCACTGTGATAGAATATTCTCAGATAGAATGTGCTACATCTGGAATTTGTATCAAATTTACTTTTTTTTTTTTTTTTCAGTCTTCAAATAGGAATAGGAGAGTGCATGGAGCAATGCATGGATTAACATCTTCGGAGAAATTACTACAAGGAAACTTATGCTCAGATAATTAAGAGCAGCCAAGGGCATTTTCTTTTGTTCTTGGATGTTAACAGTAAATCATCTGGGCTATGTAATTAGTTTCAGTAAACAACATACCTGTATCCCATTCCAAACGATATTCTTCAACTGGATCAAAGAGCTCTTCTGAAACCAGGAAAAATTTCACAACAACACCAAAAAAAAAAAAAAAAAAAGCATTTGAGCAAACAAGAGGGGTGGCAGACAGGGGCAGAGGTTGAGCAAGGAAGCTTGGAACAAAGACATGCAGTGCTGTCCTTGCCTACATCCAGCTGAAAAGTACAATTAAGCTTCTTGGAGTTTCAAGCGTCCTCTCCTGTGATGGGTTTATCTCACTAGAAGAAAATACGTTCATTCCATGCCAGTTTGGGGCTGACATTTAAAGCACTTTCTGCTATCCATCACAGGAAGCTGCAGGCCTACAAAACAGGCACTCGCTGATTTATTACACTCCTGAAACATCATTCTTCATTTTGGGAATACTCACAACTCACCCCTGTGCACAGAGTGTGTACGGCAACAGAACAAGTTAACTTAATATTCCGCAAGAGCTTAAATGCACAATGACATTAATCTAATCATGCTTAATATGTGATTTCTCAATTGCACACTTCAGGGACAAACTGTAACCTGTCTATAGTACATCAGCAATAGAAGGAAAATCTATCTGTATTTTTGTTTAATGGGATAAAGGCCCTGAAGGATGTGATACCCCTGCGTATCTGCAGGGATGTCAGGCTGCACACTGGAACAGCTGTAAATCAGTTGAGGAATGGGTTTCTTCAATATGAATATAACTATGGAAATAAAGCTTTTCTTGGAGCAGCCACTGAAATGTCAAAACAGTATGAATAACAAAGCATACATTTCCAAGAAGCCATAACCTGCTGAGAGCTAATAATCATGCAATCAATTCCATTCATAAATACCCCACTAGGCTATGGGAAATCAAATCACACATGTTCTAAGTTCTGGCCTCCACATCAAGATAGATGGTGTCAGCAGAGGGATCAGGTGACAAAGCTGACAGGACAAAGGGATCAAGCAGAGGCATTCTTTTAGAGTAGGATTTCTTTTCTTAGGATTTTTAAGACACTCTAAGTCTTTGAGCAGATCACCCCTGGGCAGACTGCATGCACAAATACGGCCAGTTAGAGCTTTACCACCAAGTTTTCCCTTTCTTGCACTGAAAGGTAGATATTCCCAAACACATCAGCATAGGGAGGCTGAGCTGCTATTATCTTTTACTGGAAGAGATTTTTGAAATTGTTCACCGGATGGAAATAAAAATAATTTCAGAATGTGTAATTTTTAGTTTCCAATGACAAGTTGGTTTTATTTTTCAGTATAAGATGTTTTCCACATATTAAGACTTTCAAGATGTTTCTAGAAATGATCATAAAACAAAAAATTTCCATTTTGCTTTATGATGCATAAACTTGCATCACTTTGGATCTGCAGATAGGGAACTCGGAATTAAGGAGGAAAAAGGAGCACATTTTGAAAAGGATTTCCAAGCTGCTTTTTTCTGGGCTCAGATCCCTCAGACAGAGTTTGATAACTCTTCCAGATTTCACGTATGGACTGTCACAGGAACCCAGCGTGTAACTTGGCTGATCTGGAAGAGACAACTCAGTGATCTGGAAAACAGACAAGACAAGCTTTATAAAAGACTCAGCCCCTGCAACTGAATTCAAGAAAGATATGAGTGGCTAGAGTGGGACTCAGGTAGAAACTAGAGCCCAGAGCCAGTCCATAACTGATTCTGCAATCAGCTGCTGCCTGGCCCTGAAGTACCAGAACCACCAAGGCAATGACTTGTTTATCTAAAGCTCCCCACCTGTCATGCACCGAGTGCCTGTCCCAGAAGTGGAATTCCCCAATTTGGTTTCCCTCCTCTGCCTATGGGGGGATTCAAATCCCAACATCTAAAGAGCCTCTTGTCGGACTGGAGTCTCTCCTAGATAGGAAAGGACACAAGAAGGAAGACAGCAAAGAAATGCAGAAAACAGAGCCTGACTGTGCAGCTTATTGGGGATTTCAAACACATTTTAATTTTATGGGAAGGAGCTACTGTCTTCTCACCACCAGTAAACAAAGTTAGGACTTTTCTTTACTTTTATAACAAATCATGAATTCCCAGCAATTAAATTCTGAATTTTCAAGATGTTCCACACAGACTTGGTGGAGCATGAGGTGCAATGACGTGGTGTATGATTCCGTGTTCTCAACAGAAGAATACCTTGCAAAGCAACAATTTGTCTACAGGACAATCTGTATCTTCCAGTTAACAACCTTGTCACAACAAGTATCACAGATTGTTGATAAGGTCATTTCAACACCCCCTCCTCATGCATGGAAGATATAGTATATGGAGATTATGGCAAACTGTCACTTTCTCTAGCAGTGTTTCTAAATGAATGGAAGAGAGTAGCAGCTATAGCTAGTTACCTCAGTCTGCACATCATTAAAGATACACTGAATAATTCATTTTTCCTTCCATGTCAATGAAGAAAGGCAAGTATTGCATTGCTTAGAAGCATGACATGCGCAACCCACTAAAACTTGAGCTAGGTATCAGTATACATTTCATACAAAACACTAGTCTTAGCACAGGAAATGAAAAACCTGCTGAAGGTCGTAACACCAACGCTTGCCATTCTCATCCCACCCTGCTGTAACTGCAGGTGCCACTGCTGCCAAATTGTAACACTGCATTTTAACTCCTGAGTTAAATTCCTGAGCAATAAGCAGGAGGGAAATGTGGTATTCGATTCATGGCTTGAGCTGGGACCATGAGGAACAAAAATGAAAAGGCTACAGGAAAAGAGAGAGAATGTGGACAAATGTAGGAGAAAGCAGGATGCAGAAAAGGAGGCTGCAGTTGTCCCTTCCAGCTTTTACCCAGACTCCCTGGCCAGTGGAGAACTATGCCTCCTCCCAGACTGCCTCACCTACACCACCAAATAAAACACACCAGAAGTGCTGTCTCGTTCCTAGGCCAAAACTCACATTTCCCTCCCCCAGCCAAAAATGCCATGTCCCAGCTGCCCACAGACAGCAGCGTCTTCCAGCTGACACTGGGCCATGCCTGGCTGCTACCTGAGTGGCAGTCTGACTCTGGGCTGTGCCAAAGGACATGCCAACCTCCAGGTTATGGACCAGTGCCCCAGCCAACACGATGAGCGTGTTTTAATTACAGCACATCCAACACTAATCATCCTTGCACAGACAAATAGTTCTGGGTTTGCTATATTAGGGTTGGCTCATAAGCACAGGCATCTGTGTAAGGGCTCAAGGCGGGGGTATTTGCTGTCCCAGTTCTTCTAGCACAACCCCCATCTTCAACAACAAAGGAAATGACAATTCAAAGTTCAGCCACATGTGGCAATCCAAAACAGTGACAGTGAAATCTCTACCCTCCTGCCTGCCAAGGGGATCCTCTCTGCACCTCACCTCTCTCCCCGCTGTGGCTGGCAGCCTGCTCATTCTCAGATTCAAACCCCTGGGAGAATGCCTTCTGCTTATGAATGGTAAATTACATCGGCTTTTAACAGGGTAACATGAGCTTAAATGGATTAACTGTGTCACAGCCAGAGACAAAATAAATGACAACAGCAATAGAGCAATCTAGAGAGAATATCTACAAATCTTAGTTCAACGATCACTAACCTGTGCAAGCTGCGGTTGTATGCCAGTTAAAGGAACAAATGATCAGCTCAAAATTGTAACAGAAATCTGGTCTAGATCTTTTAACTTCCCATCCTCAGCCCTGTCCTTTCATCACAGGGTTGTTCTTCTTAAAAACTGTCCTACTGATGTGACCGTAAATCATATAATATGATTAATATAATAGCATTAATGCAGTGCCGAGGGACCTCAAACAAGATCAAAACCTCATTGTTCAAATCTGCACACAGGCAGCCTCTGCTCTGAGGAGCCGTCAATTTAATTAGAGGGGGCACCAGGAGTGCAGAGCACTGCAATGCTCACCCGGTGTCACCGTGCAACCCACAGGCTGCAGGCTTGCAAACCAGTACTCTGCTCTGCCCACACTGCACTGCCTCTTCTGCTGGCTTTGCCATGCAGCAGCTTTCATCAGACTGAGTTTGTTAGAAGAAAGTGAGACTGAACATATGTGTATACGTGAACATGTGTGTGCAGCATCTGTCTGCACCACTGCACACAGGCATGGCCCAAGGGATTGCCGTTCCTTGCACCGCTGATTTTTACCAGCTGCCAGCACTCACCAGTGAATTTTTGCATCAGAGCAGTCAGTGAACCATGCTACCTACCACAGAAAGGGAAAACACACATGGTCAAAACTTTTTTCTCTTGAGAAGGATGGAGTTTTTCTGCTGTTCAAGTTGCAGCTGTAAAATGCCCTGCTTGGCGTCACTGCAGCAAAGCTTTGTGCTTATGAGACACCAGTTTCCTGTTTGCAGTAGGACCAGCTTCACCTCAAATCTTTAATGCCTCTTTCCCCTAGCCTTGCTGTGTCAGACTGGCCCAGCAGCTGCACAAAAATTATGGATAGTCACAGCAGTACCACTTCATTTTTCGTGGCCCAATTCAGCAATGCACTGCAGAGGGGTGGTGTTACCTCTGCTAACACTGAAAGCAGGATCAGGCCTCTTCAGGATCAAGGGACACTTGCTGAAGAGGTCTCTGCCACCCAGCCCGCCCTGTGTCAGCCCACTGTGCAGCTCTGCATGACCTGCTCCTCCGGATTGCTTTGGCTGTCTCAGGGTCTGCAGGAGAGAGCAATCTTGCAAGGGCTGGGCTGCCCAGTTGACACAGGGAACTCAAGTTGCCCAGAGAAGTGCTGCTTCAAAAGCTGCAAATGGAAAAAAAAAAAAAAAATCAATCATTCCTTCTCTTTGGTCAACCTTGGCTTATGGTATTTCAAGCCCATTATTGATTCTGTACTCAAAACATCACCAGTGCCTTTAAACTGTTATTATCTGTAGAGGGTCCTCAGTTCCTCAGAAGACAATGGTCTTCATAAACTGTCACAGATGACGATGTCTGTAAAAAAAAACAGAGTAAGAAAATCTTACTTGCTGTTTACTTTTGTCCCATAGCTCATCAGCATGGGGCTTCAGATCTGGCACAGTCCCAAGGCAGGCAGTTTTCATCATCTATCATGATCAAGTGTAATTCCAGAGGGAGATGAATGGATGCTGAGGCTTTGCAGTCCATTTTTTGGGGTTACTGCTGCAGGTAATCCTGTGCAGTGGTGTCTGGAAGGTCTCTCTGAGCCCCTGTTGGTTTGAGCAATGCTGAACCTTCTCTCCAGTCATTTATTAGCTACTCTTTTTCTCCTTTCTCTGTTCTGTTCTGCAAAAATAGCTTCAGAAGTTGGGTGAGCAACAAAAATGTTACTTCTAGCATTGGAGTGCACAGGAAGATCTACATTATACACTTGAAAAGGCAAAAGCCTGATAGCTAGCAATTTACTTTTTCCTTACACAGGCTGAGAAATCACTTCAAAAAGTTTTCAGTTATCACAGTGTAGGTGGAGGTTGTCCGTTCTCAGCTGTTTATTATCGTTGGATTTCTGTACTGTTACAAAAACTACATTTACACTTGACAAGAATCATTGCTGCTCAAGAAAAAGAATAAGCTGGTGGGGGAGAGGCATTGTACAGAAGGGCAGCATCACAACCTCAGCAAGGATTACCTCATGTAACAGCAGCACACAAGAATTTCATAAAATCAATGAAGAACTGCCACCCAGTAATTTTCATCCTTAAATAAAACTCAGTGCAAGACAAGCTGATTTTTCTTTCTCCATCTGGGCTGCAAACATTTGGCTCCCAGTTATACTTTTGTAAGTCCAGAGCATGAAGAGTGAGGAAAATTTCCTCAATAAATACAAGACATTATTTGTTTCAGTTACCAACACTGTAATGGGCTGATTTTGCTAATTATGTTTCTAGTCCATACTGGGTTTCGATACCCATTCTGCATTGGGTTGCAAACTTAAGGACTGTCAGAAGAGACTTTTTTGTGAACACTAAAACTAAAACTAAACATCTAAACATCTAAAACTACCCCAGGCAAATCTTTTGTTTTAACCTACCTGAATACCAGCAGGTGGGTACCTGCTGTCTATCTCAAGTTTATCAGCTTTAGGAGGGCTTTTAACACTGTCTTCCATAACTTCTTCATTGACAAGTCGGTGGAGTATGGACTAGGTAGGTGGAGGTAAGGTGAGCTGAACTGAAAAGTGGTTGAAATTCCAGGTTTAACAGGTTAACAGGTTGTGATCAGCAGCATGCAGTCCAGCTGAAAGCCAGTGACTAGTGGTGTACCACGATGTTGAATCTGGGGCCAGACCTGTTTCACATTTTCATTAATAACCTGGACAATGGAATAGAGTGCACCACCAGAAGACTTGTACTGGGAGGACTAGCTGTAACAGCATTTTCTTTCCTCACTGTGGGAATGGTTGAACACCGGAAGAAGTTGCCTAAAGAGCTTGGGGAGTCTCCATCCAATAAAGGAAATACATATTAAAAACAAAACAAAACAAAAACAAAACAACAACAACAAAAAAAACCCACACATAACTCTGGTCAACATGAGCAGGGAGATTGGGTTAGGCAATCTCCAGAGGTGCCTTCTAACCTCATCCATTCTGTGATTCCATGAATTCCCATAAAGTGATCAGGTAGAGATCACACACACAGCTTCAGATGTAATAGAAACATAACAAGTAATCTGAAGATGGCTAGAAGAGTTGAGCTGGAGACTGAAAAGGATGCACACACAGACATCTGTGGGAGTGAAAAGAACCCTGCATTGTTATCAGAGCAGTTTTCAAACTGGGAATTTACAGTCACACAAATCTCATCCAAGAGATGAGGGCTTGGCTGGACACATGAAGCTTCAAAGTTATCGCAAGCTTTGCAAAATATTTTTGTGAATGTGGACAGAATTTCCATAAATAAACACACAAAGCAATTAGGTTTTTGTCCCTGGTTTCAAAAACAGGACAAGGACAAAGTTCGGTAAATGAAAATCCTCATGAATTGCTGCTCAGTTTTATTCAGTACATTAAAAAAAAAAAAAAAAAAAAAGAGAGAGAGAGAGAAGTAAATACTGCTCTTTTCCAAGTAGCAAGACTTGCTATTTGGGTAGAAATCATGTTGAACCTATCATTTTAGGACTCTCTTCAGATCTCATACTGCGTTTTCATATGAATCATGATTTGAAGTTGCATATGTTAATAAATAACATACAGTACCATATAACAGGTAGAATATAAAGGTTATTTAACAATGAACAATGATAACTAATTATACCTCATCAGTTACCATGCAGTATTCCTCAAGCCTTTATAGGGGGAAGTACAGTCACAGAAAGGAAATTAGACAGGACACTGTAGTTAACATTGCCATATCAGAATCACTTTAAATGTTATTTCTCAGTTATTGCTAGGACCACACGTGGGGTCAAACAAATGCAAACGGCACATCTAGTTTTTGACAGCTTGTCAGCTTTCCACCAAGAACCACAACACTGTCAACACGTCACTTTTAAAGGAAAATGTTAGCTATGACAAAATACAATCTTTTCATCAGGAAAATATTCACTTTGTGTAGTAAAGCATCATTTATCCTAAAATTAAAAAATAATAATAATAATTCTGAGCTTCTCACAAGAGCTGAACAAAGTATCTTCAGCTGTGGTGGTTTTACACTGCTGGGCAGCTGAACTCTACAACAACTCCCTCACTCCCCCTCCTTGAAGTAAAAGGGGAAGAAAATAGTGATGGAAATGGCTCAAGGATTGAGATAAGGACAGAGAGATCACTCAACCATTATCGTCATGGGCACAACAGACTCAGTATAGGGAGTTTAATACAGCCTGTTAGTAATAGGCAATAAATTGTAACAGTGAGAAACTAGAAGCAAACTAAAAGCACCTCCCCCACCCCCACCCCACCCTCCACCCTCTTCCACCTCCTCCCCCTGAGTGGGACAGAGGAATGGGCAATGGTGGCTGCAGTCAGTCCCTGATGCTTCATCTCCTCTGGCTTCCTACAGGCAGCAGCTCCTCAAGCACTGCTCCCACACAGCTCCCTCCCATGGGGTCCATCCCCCAGGAGCAAACTGCTCCAGCACGGGTCCCCCACGGGTGGGGGCAGCTCCCCCCAGATCCCCTGCTCCTGCGTGGGCTCCTCTCCAGCAGAGAGGAGCCCAGCTCCTCTGCAGCTCCGGCCCGGGGCCTGGTCCTGCGGGGGCTCTCCATGGGCCGCAGCCTCCTCCAGGCCACATCCACCTGCTCCACCGGGGGCTCCTCCACCCATGGGGGGGCTGCAGCGTGGAGATCTGCTCCATGTGGGACCCATGGGCTGCAGGGGTACAGCCTGCTCCACCAGGGGCCTCTCCACAGACCACAGGGGAACTGCTGCTGCATGCCTGGAGCACCTCCTGCCCTCCTGCTGCACTCACCTGGGGGGCTGCAGGGCTGCTTCTCACTCCTCACTCTCCCAGCTGCTGTTCTGCAGCAGTTTTTTTTTTTTGTGTTGTTGTCAGTTTTCCCTTTCTTCAACCTCTCCCAGAGGCCCAACCAGCGTTGCTCCCTGGTTTGGCTCTGGCCAGCCACAGTTCTCTTTTGGAGCAGCTCTGGTCTGACATGGGGCAGCTGCTGGGCTCTGCTCACAGAGGCCAGCCATACAGCCCCCCCACTACCAAAACCTTGCCATGTAAACCCAATACAGCAAAGTCACTTTTTATCCATTAAAAACGCCTGACCAGTTCCAGTCCTGAACCGTCTAGAGATTCAGAATCCAGTTACTATTTTATAGGCTAGAAGTCATTGACAATTGAAGTAATATCTGATATTTCATATAGAAGGAGGCATTTTCAATCATAAAACGGCTAACCAGAGAGCGAACTCAGATCACCGCAGATAAGCATTCCCAAGCTGCAAATTCAGAAGCAAATTACTTCTCCTTCAAAAACATATACAGTGGTGTCACAGGGGGAAAGTGCTAAGAAAATGAAATTTCTTCTCTTATAAAAATATCATACATTTTTACTTCATTTTATCTGTAACTAGTAACTTGTACTGATTTGAAGTCATCTGTGGATGTTCTGCCTGACTACAGGCCTATGGCTGCACTTTTGGGATCAGGATGATCACTGCTCAGCACCATACAGGCAAGCAGACCCAAAGTGCACCTGGATTTGTAACAAGGTCACTGCCACCTGTCTTCTCTCACAAATTTCCAGCACTTCAAGTTGCCCTCTTCTTTCACCTCCAAACTGGCAGTAGCTGGACCTGCTCATAAAACAACATACCTGCACTTCTAAGCTGTTACTGAATCTAAACTGGTCTCCTGTGCTCAAAAGCAGCTCTGCTTCTGGTTTCATCTACACACAATTACAGACAATACTACTGAATTACTTGTTCACAGGTGCCTGAGGCAGGTGAGGACAACCAGCACCCTTGAAGCCTCCCCCCTCAACCTTATTTGACTCTGCAGGAGTCATGGCCAACTAATGGCCCCAAGGGTAGTCCAGGAAGGCTTTAGTTTAATCTGTTTGTGCTCCACGGTAGCAGACAGGGGTTGGGATTCACTTTGATTTTTCAAACACAAACCTGGAGCACAGCATTTCCCATAGCAGGCTCCCCTGCTGATCAAATCCTCAGGCACATTGAAATATGGAGAAGATGGGAAAACATAGACTTTTCAACTGCTTAATAACAAAGCCTCTATGACTCTCTTATTTTTTTTTTCTTATTTCAGAGGACAGCATGCCAGCTGACCCAAAGATGCCTCCATAGTTATGTTAACAGAAAGCTGAGATCAAAGACATTTCAAAACTCTTTTCAGTGATATTTGGAGTGTGCCTTGAGATTAAAACTTCAGTAAGACAGAGGTTAGCGCTGTGGTTTTAGTAGCTTGTTTCTTATCAAAACAACATGACTATAGCCTCCCTCCAACAGACAAGAGGCTTGGTTGGACTGAACAAAATATATCTGTGAAAAACTTCATTTTTTCCCATCCAAAATTTTGACTGTATAAACTACTACTATGTTAAAAACAAGCCCATGCAGAACTGATTATAAAAGTAACATACATGAGAAACATCAACCTAACACTTCCATTCCTGTAGAGAGATATTTTTGCCAGTAAATATCTTTATTGTTGAGCTGGAAGAGAACAAAAAATGAGTGCTGGGTGAGACAGTAAAAGGATGATTGGTTAGACAGGGTGAACTGGGTCACTTGCTAAAGTCAGTGGAATTTAAAGATCTGTTTTCATAAAGCAAGCAAAACAAAAAGCAAAGAAGTCAAGTCCTATAGAAGAGGTGGGCTGTATGCTGACGTTCATGACATTGGAAAACAGCAGCAGACTAATGACAAACTACCAGCTGTGTTTATGCTATTTACCCTAATGCTACAGCTGTAAGAAGTACAAGTTGCCCCTGAAAAAAATGGTAAAAGTAATACCAATGCCGTGTGGACTGACAAGACCAAATTTTCAATTCTGTAGCAAGTTTGTGTCTGCACCTCAAAGTGGATTTTTGAGGGTTCAGAAACAGAATGGAAAAATTGAAGTCCATGAAATATCCATGGCATAACTGGAAAAACTCAGCATATTTATTTCATTTCACAGAAGATTTGACCAAAGTTTGCAAGCACCTCTCTGTGGAAGAGATTTCTAATGGAGGCTGTACATATTTTTGGCACAGAAATAACAGCACACAGTCCAGAGGTTGAAAGCATAAAGTACAAAAATTTTTGGCTGGGAAAAGGCTTGAGCCCGTGCAGTAATGGAACATGAGGTTAATCTGGACTTTCAGTCATCCTAGCAGCCCAACTCAGAAGCAAACAAGATGCCTTGATTTCACTGGACACAACCCCAGGGTAGCTCAAATTAAGAACATACTTTTCCCTTGATTGGAACAAGCACTCTTAAGGACACAATAGTCCTCTAATCAGCAACCTTAATTCACTCATCCATGGATAAAAAATGTATAATTACTCAAAAATTTAAAGGAGCCTAATAAATAAAGGTGATGAAAGAGGAGAAGGAAGCCAGCTCCCTGTTAGTTCTTGTCTGCAGCAGATTTTGTGCTCCATATACGGCATATTTTCATCTTAGCAGACAACTCCCAGATGAGAGGGAGCAGTGGCACTGACTGTTGCAGAGGATACATAATGTTCTTTCCTCAAAGACTTATTTTATTGTTTCCCCTATAAAGTTCCTCAGACTCAAGCACATGACGGGGCTGTGTTTGTTGAAACAATGGGAGTCAGTCAGACATACTCCATAAATCTGTTTGGGGACTACTGATAATTACTTACTGGGGCAATTCAGCACAAACTTGCTTTGGCTGTAAAACACACCCAGTGAAAACAACAACTCTCAACTTTGTGCTCAGTACATTTCCTGTATAAAATCTGTATAATTCATTCGACAACCAGAAAATGAATGGCATCCCCAAGTGACTGTTTCTTTCTCAGGTGACTGATTACTTAAAATAGAAATCACCTGCAGTCAAGATGAAACTAAGATTTTTCCCTGTGCACCAGAGAGGAGATGCTCCTTACTCTCAGCTGACAGCCCTAAATATCACATCACACTGTCCATCTCTGAGTGCTACTATAATTATCACTGAAAAAAATAAAACAGTGAAAAACCTCTGAGAGGAAAGAGTGGAAGGACACCACTTCAGCATCCTGCACAGAAAGACATGGCACTCATGCCAAGCCACAGTCAGGTACACGATCCAAACACAAGCTCCAGGCAAGGTTGCTGCTGGATGAGCCACCTAATACAGCTTACAGTTGGATTTGGAGGAGCCAGGAGTTGGACTTGATGTCTAATTTGTGGGTCCATCCAACTCAGGATATTCTAATACAGTTTCTGCCTTGTAAACAGTGCCTGCCCACATACCCCAACAAACATTTAATTTCAGCAATATCAAAATTAGCAGTTTTGATGTCTTCCATCACTTCACACTGAACCTAACTTAACACTCCAATACTCCTTTTTTCAATGACTAAACTTTTTAGCAAAGCTGGTTCCTTTTGCTGTTGTTAAAACTTCTCATTTACACAGACAAAACCATTCTGCACCTAGGGCATGGGCTATTGCCTATAGCTGATGGAAAACTTCACCACTGACCTTGGTTGTGTTTTTACAGATTCACACCTACTAGGGTCTTGGACATGGCAGTCACGACAGCAGGATAAAAGCTCCCAGCACAAAGCTTCCTTTGTGTTACGACATCAGCCAGTGAACATGGAGACATGGGTTGCTTAAAGGATTTGTTGAGCTCAGTGGAGAACACGTTGTATGTTCCCTATCTCGTTGCCCTTTTGAATACTGAGCAGTGAAAGCCACATTTCCCATTCGGAGGTTGACTGCAGGTCAGACAGATTGGGGTTGAGTCAGAGTGGGTGTGAAGACACAAATGAGCAGAAGTCCCAGCATCCTTGCAGGGGTTTCACGCCAGCCCTGCCTGCCCCCAGCAGGCTCCCCTACAAATGAGGGTTCCCTCATCAGTCAGACCACATGTCCCCTGTGGGCAGGGAGCATGAGCCAGCAGGAAGCTTTGCTAAAAATCTAGTTATTTCAACTTGTGACTGCATTAATTACCAAGACCCATTTCTGCTCCCATTAACTCCAGCAGCGTCTGGCTGTGGCAACATCCACTGTCTCTTTGCCTAAATGCATGCTTGGAAGACAAGCGTGGTAAGAAATGAAGTGATCCTGGAGTAACAGGGAACTGTCAGCTGTAACTTGCTAACAAGGGGACATCCATTGTTGGCAAACTCCCAGCTCATGCTAGAACCTGAGGACGCTCCTGCCTTCCCGTCAGCTGAGATGCAAAAACGTTCATTTTACACAGCTATGAAGCTGAGATCAGCTGAGCTCACCATCAGATGGGCAGTGGGAGTAAAGTTGGTCCCATTTCCTCTAAGTCCGTGGCCATTGCATGCAGGGTCTGGCACAGCCTCTTTTAGCTTGGGGCAGAATCTTGCTGGCTTTTCAGTGTGTTAGTTATTCCAGTGGTGTGTTTTGACTAGCAGGACCAGGCCTGTCCCCAGTGAAGTCTAGGAGGACTAGGGATAGAAACACATCGAAATGAATTTGCAGTTTTCCCCTGGAGAAAAACATCATTCAATTAGCATTCAGATGGTAGGACTTGCAGCAAAGGACAGTAATTTTATAAGCCAGCATTATTTGTTATGAGTATGATTCAGGCTGCCATATATTATAACATGACAAGGTATTTTTACTTCCAGAACCAAGCAACCAAACAATACCCTTCGAAGTGAACCCAGAGGATAAGAGGTAATTTAATCTCAAGCTTCATTAGTTCATCTATTGTATGAAACAGATAACAGATGCAGGAGAATAGACAGAAAACATAGTGTTTCCATGCCTGCCATCTGTGTGACACTTATGTGTGCTTGGGTGCTTGAAAATTCACCGCAGTCCCATTCACAGACTGTCCTTGTGGGTTTGTAACAAAGCTTTCCCTCTCTGGTATTCACGAGAGTAATCAGCTTCCCTCATACTGGAGTCTTCCTTATGGTGGTTTCCCATTAATACCATGTTTGCCACCATTCCAGCACACCAGCATTCCCAGTGGGAATCTCTTCTAACACCAGTACTATGGTAAACAGCAATGCCATTTCCCCGGGGGGCTGGCAAGCAGGAACACAGATATGGCATTCGAGGAAGGCAGCACTGGGTGCCTGCTCACATCCCAAGGACCACTGCAGTAAAACCATGCACTGCCTTGAAATGTTCATATGCACAATGACCTTGATTTGCCTGGGACCCCCCTCTCACCTGCAATGAATTAGCTTGACCCCACATGCAGCCTTTTCTTGTTTCTGGCTTTCCCTCAGCCTCTCCACACACAGCATGTTCTCTTTTTGCTAGCTGATAGCATTTACTTAAATCCAAGGCAAGACTTAAAATCCAAGTTTCATCCCTTTTTTTCATTTATTGAGACTTCATGCAAAACAAAAGGGAATTTGGAGTTTCTGTTCTGCATCTACAGCATAGTAAGAGCTGACACGTGCCACATGTACATGAATTGTGTTCCAGGGGTTCACCACAGGAGGATGGGAAGGGATGGCATTGCAGCCTTACCATATCCAGCTCCAGACCCAGCAACACCCATGAGATGGCTTGAACTCTCCCAAACGCTGCAGTTGGGACCCAGCAGTCCAGAGGAAAAGCACATCCAGCACTGCACTCTGCTTGCACGTAAAATCTCTTACCCATAGGAAAGGCTTAAACAGGCTTCCTTCATTTGTTTAAAATTAACCATGCTCTATTTACAGCACCTTTCTGCACAACTTGTTGATATGCTGGAATTGCTCCCAGACCCCATGGCTCCCTAGAAGATCTTAGTAATTGTCCTTTTGGGTCCACGTGTCTGTCACACCTATCCCAATGGCCACACATGAAAGCCATGCATTATGACTGTAAACGGTAATTTCCTTCTTTCCCAGGTGATTTAAGCAATAGTGTTTTGCTGCAAAAATCTCCAGGGGTAGGAGACATATGAGCTGGGCTCACCCATTTATCTTTTTGGTACTGTAGTTACTGCTTTAAACTTTTCGTATTCCTTGTCAGAGTTTAACCTACCACTTGCTTGGCTGCCCAGATATTACCTTCACCTGAGTGGTATTTTCAGAAGCAATTCATTGTTCAGGTTCACTTTTAAAGGGAGGCCAGTGGGTGAAGAGGACATATAATGGGCTTTTAAAGCCCTGTCCGTCACCATCATCACCTGTGGGATGAGTGTTCACGAACCATGTACTCGTCCACAAAGGACTCCACGCAAGAGCCACAATATCAATAATGTACGTCAACGCTGACACACTATTCAAAAAGCAAACAACTGAGCACAAAAAAAATGTTATTTTTTCAGGGACAGTGTGTACAGCTGTTTTCAAAGACCACGTAACAGCTCTGAGGTAGGAAAAGCAGGTCCGCTTCAGAGCTGTCACCTTTTCCAGCAAAGCCCAGAGTGATAGTTGCAAAAGTAAGTACATCTGTATTTTTACTGTGACTAAGCCAAAAGGCTGAATTTGCAAGGATTATAGCTCCGAAGTTTTAGATACACCTGATAGTAATGACTTCCAAAGAGGACATTACGAGACTTCAGATGCTATGATTACTCTATGTTAGCATGGTTTCAGGCTGAATTAATTACTTGTTTAGACACTGTTTTATTCCCCCACTATTCAGTTTTGTTTTGCTAGCCTGAAGACACCAACAATTGAGTTGCATATATTAGCTTAGATTTACCTTTCATGCTTAAGCTTTATAGCCCCTAACTCTTTGTAATTAGGGGTGAACATCAACTGAGTCCCTCTCTTGTGTCACTGAAGGAATAGTTATGGAAGTCTTACATACTTACACTTTTCTCAGTACTTTTCCTTGCTTTTTATAGCCTACGGTGTTACAGAACATCACACCCAGAGCCCAAAACCTGAGGAGACACAGACATTGACTGCAGAAAACACCTTAACAAACGCCATTCTTCTAAACCTTGTCCTACCTCTCTACTGGGATTAAATAGTAGCTTCACGTCTGCAGCCAAAGTTTCTCCAAGTGATTTTTCCTCCATGTTCTTTTTTATTTTGACTTTTCAGAGAGGTGGCTTCTTTGCAACCTCAGGGCTGAGCTCCCTCTTGTCTTACACCTAATCGATCACTAAAACAACCTACAATGGAGGCTGAGCAGGCTGGCTTCTCCCTGGGAGACTGCTCGATACTCTGAGCAGATACAGCTCCAGGCTCTGCTGGTATCAGTCTTGCTGCACCTGCTCTGTTTCTGTAAAAAGAGAAGATTCCATCCTGGGCTATGTCCTCTCTTGCTGCTTCGCTTACCTGAGAAGCCTCTGCTCTCTGTGCAGGCCTAATTAAATCGTTAGAACAACTAATTAGTTAGGAGTAATTAGTTAATTAACCAATTAAGTTAGGAAACTAACACAGCCACTAAAACACGGTAATTTTTCTGCTGGGTTAGTGAGCCCTGTCAGCTCAAAAACAGTGCTCAAAGAAGGGGTGAGGTTGCCCATGGGCAGAGGTAGAGAATGCTTCTGATGGCAGAGAGATGCGACAGGTTCTGCTACCAGTGAAACTGGAACAAACGTTTTTACCACGTGTTTCTGAAATCCCCAGAATTGTGACTGCTCCTGCTTGGACCTTGTAGAAGACCGTTCTGGTCAGGGGAGATTCAGGTTGGAAACGAGGAGACATTTGCTCTCAGAAAGGGTAGTCAGGCATTGGAATGGGTTGCCCAGGGAGGTGGTGGCATCACTGTCTCTGGGGGTGTTCAAGGAAAGGTTGCACATGGTGCTTAGAAACATGGTTTTGTGAGTGATATTGGGGGTAGGGTGATGCTTGGAGCGGATGGTCTTGGAGATCTTTTCCAACCTTAATGATCTGTGATTCTATGACATCCACAAGCAGCTTGGCCTATAGGCTACAGCGGAATTCAGGGATAAAACATTCCCCTGACAGTCTTACTGAAGGACCTGATCCACACGTGTGTGCTATGCAGGTAATGCACAGCTGGGGAGGAGGTACCATGTTTTTCACTGCATGCTTTGGGCACTGTATTAGGTTATTAAGGAGCTGGGCTCAACCCCTTTCCTTTCAAATCTGGAGGGGAATCAGTGTGCTGCTTCTCACAGAGGCTTTGGGGCAGGCCTTTTTGACTCATTAAGCTTCATTAAGTTAATGGAGTTTCATGGAGTTCTCCCCAGTCAATAAAAGCTGTCTGAGAACAGACAGCTGTCGAGGATCATCTTCTCAGCTGGTTGTAACTCGATAGAGGTAACTGCAAAGATCTAGGAAAAGAGTGCCTCCTCAAATCACCAACCCCTCTGAGTAATTATTTTCCTCTGTTCCAGGTCTTTAACTTTGATTTAATAAAAGCTACATCTAATGACTCATAAAGGTAATGCTGAATCAGCAGAAGTCCTGAAGAATCTTGAATAATTTTGGTTTTGATTTGTGTCTTTCAAGAAGGCATCTAATGGCAGCCTACCTATGTAACAAATTCCCCCTTCTCACATGTTCACCACAGATTCCTCCCCAGACCCAGGCACCCCAGCTTACAGGGGTGGTTGTCCACTTTGAAGGTGGTGTAGCTATTGCTCATCCTCCTGGCTTTTACTGCTACCATCATTGTGTCTGCAGAATGGACTTGGACTGCTCTGCTAACATACCTCAGGCTTTGTTCCTGTGGGCACCCTGGAGAGATCCATATTTGTCCATTAAGAGAAAGAAGGGATCAGTCAGTCACAGAAACATGCAATATCCTTGTGTGAGCTCCCCATGTCCTACTACCTGCAGGTGTAAGGGCTGGGGAGGCTGCAGTGCTGGCATCACTCAATAAGGCCTCACAAAGTGGAGGAACTTCAACTCATTTCTCAACCCAATTCATTCCCCCCTCTTAAATCACCTGCACAGGGCTGCTTCCCCTGGGGGCTGGAGATGCTCACCTACTTAGTTAAGCAAGAAGCAGCAACATCCTACAATTTCCACATGGTGTCATGAGGCTGAACCCATGGATGAATGGGTGGAGTTGGGTAAGTGAGCACACTTACAGTGCTCTCTGCCCAAGCAGATACACCTAACACTGATCCTTGTGCTTCTGGGTCAGGTCAAGGAACTGAGTTAGCACGATCATATTTCTGGGCAGCACAGAATCAGCAGTACTTGCAAAACTTGAGTATTGAAAGGATTTGGGGGCAAGGTTGGGATGAGCACATTGCAAACAACCCCCTCAAGAAAACAAACACTTCCCACAGTAGGCATACATACATACATCTGCTGCCAGGGCACATCTGCTGGATCTCAGGAGGTAGGATGTCATATATTTAATAGGAAATAACTTAGTACCATGATTTATTCTGCCACATTTTCCCTCTCCTCTTTAATGATCTCTTTTGTGTTGGAATATCAAGCATCAAAATATGTTAATGATGAGGATTCTGATGGAATAACTAGATAGAAAGCACAGGAAGATACTGTCTTAGGGTTTTGTTGTTTTTTTCTTTTTTTTTATTTTTCATTGTAATCCCATTTTATGAATCTTCTTGCACTGGACACAAAATACCAGAGACATCAGATGTAAGCAATGCCATTTATTGAAGCTTGAAACAAATATGTCATTGTAGTTTGCTTTTAAAAACTTGAAATACTAGAACAAGCAGTGAATGTGCCAAATACACATTTTTCCTGAACAACCTGTTGAAGCTGAAGTGTTTCAGGCTAATGTGATAATACAATGATATTATGCCTCAGCACTTAATACTCTATTCAGTTTTGAGAATAGCGACCATCTGGGTTAGGATCATAAATCCACCTTTACTTAAAAAGAGATATGTCATAAGAAAAGAACCTTGCTAATGGATGGCAGAGATGTTTGCAAATACTGTTAGCGTAGAGGAGATATTAGGCTGATGAGTGCAATGTAAAAACCTATGTAAAATACAGCAGTGGCACTGCCCTATTAAAACGGTTTGTGTTGTCACAGTCTCGTCCCTAAAGTTTTAAGCTGAGCAACAGTGCTGACTGTACTTCCCTGGGTAGAAAGTCCTTCATATCACTTACTCACTTTTATCCATTTCAAATGAAATAACAGTTCCCTGTAGTAAACAATGAAGCCAGGAATGGTTTTACTCCACCAGTGCTGCAAAGAGCAGTGGAAGGCACAACCTCCCAGGCACTTTTCCTCCCACCTGCACTATCTCCACTCAGTCAGCTCCCTTCTCATTAGCTCACAAGCCTGATGGCTGTTTGCTGACTTCCACTGTGCATTCCCACCAGTCTAGGCTGCTTGGACATCAGACAACTGCCTGTACTTGGCTTTACAGGCTCTGCTTTACACAATGCAGCCTGGGGCCAAACCCTGCTTAAATGCTTTCTGAATCACAGATGGGACACCTCCACTCCTTCACATGATTCAGTCCTTCACATGATTCCTCCCACGGAATAAGAACCAATCTGCCTTCTCTTGTTCAGAGGGCCGGTAGCCATTCAGGACCTCAGAAGGACATAAGCACACTGTGATACTGAAAAAGCAGTATGTCTGGCATTGGCCAGCAACACCACAGATATGTATTATTTTAAGAAAATGTGCATGTAGGCTATGTACACCCATGCATGCACACGCACCACTGTAAGTCATTGCCTGCAGCTATTTATACTAGCACCATATTTGTATCAGTGGATTTTGAGTTTTATCAGCACCTATAACTGGGGTTACATTGCCATCGCAGGGGTTAGTAAATCTAACCTTACCATGCTGAACTCCCAGAGACTTCAAGTGAAGAAGTGAGCCCTTAGCCAAAGGTCACAAACCTATGAAAAAGGACAATTAGACTTGCAGTCTTCATTAGGTTAATATGATATAGTCAGGCCCAAATATTTCCCTTAACTTTCATAAAAGTCTGTCTAGAAATACAACTATTGATAATCATAACTCTGTAACCATAGTGACACTTTGATTCATGGCTATGTATCTCACTCTACATTGCACAAAATATGACATTTCCCTGTATTACAATCTCAAATCGTTAGGTGGCTAGGGAGTAAATCCATGATTTTCAAAAGAGCACGAAGAGCCAAGGTGTCCAACTCCTACTGAATTTCAAAGGAATCTAAATGTCAGACTCTGTCCACCTCTTTTGAAAATGCCCACCTTTCCTTCAAAGGGTCCAGTCTGGTGTCCCTAAGCGTTGTTCTGCCATTTTCAATAACACACTATTCAAAACACTGTTTGGTTGGTGCTCTCCTAATGCCAGAGGTCCAGAGCTATGCAGATACTCTGGTCTTAGGCTCCTAATCCCAGATGTCATCACCTTCACTATGATCAAGGATTTGCATGGTGGGGGGGATGAAGTTTGCTGTGAGTGAGGTGATAAGAGTAATGTGGATGTGGGTTTATGCTCTACAGGAAATACTGGATTAAATGATAGAACTGTCACTGATTATCTGTGTGAATTATATATCTGCCTATTCAGGTGGTAGATGCAAACAGCTTTGCTTTCATGGTACCAATAAATGTTGCTTAAAGCATATCTGGGAACTTAACATTCCAGATTTGGTGGGTTTCTTCTTCTTCTTTTTGTTTGTTTGTTTGTTTTTGTTTTTGTTTTGTTTTTACATTAGAGCAAGAAGCAGGAGAAAACTGGCCAGAACAGGCTATTTCTGAGGTATCCTTTAGATGTTCAGTCAAGTAGGAAATGAAAAAGTTTTCTTTTAAAAAACACATTTCAAATCAGCCTACACATCATAATCAGTTATTACAAAACTCTACTTTTGTCTTTATAACAACTGAAGTGAGCAAACAATCTAGAGAAACACTGACACCTCACCTTGATTCTTAAAAAAAAAGAACAGAAAAGTGAGTGAGCACAGGGGAATGGCTGTCCCATCATCCGCCTTCACTCAGCACTCTTAAGTGGTGCTGCTGTTCCAAGAGAGTTTTGGAAAAGAGATGGAAGAAAGAGCAAGCTAAACAATCATTAAAAAACACAAAACAACCTTCTTCCAAGCTTGCCTATAGCCTCTATGCACACCTAAGTACTAGCTGCTTGCACATTGCAAATAATATTACAAATTCTGGACTTCTACAGGTGAAAAAATGAAGCAGTACATTAGAACTGATAACCATAAGGAATGTGTTTTCCCAGTTATGATCACAGATTTCCATATATGTTGGACGGTTCAGAAAAAACATGAAGAAACAAAACCTGTAAACAGAAGCCCCATCCAAATGAACTAGATAAAAAGCAGCTAGTGCTGAGCAGCTTGGTTGTTGTTTTCTTGGTTTTGAGGTGATTTTCTTCTAAGTTTAGTATAATTTTGTTGCTTGAGGCCTCGCTGATCCCAATATCTTGCTTTGTTACGAACTCGGGGATGACTACACGTGGAGCAGCACTGAGTCTGTATGGATGGCACCGAGCACTTGCCAATGCCTTTCAGCCTCTGGCAGAAGTGGACTGACAGTTGGTCATTGCTGCAGGGTAGGCCTATGGTGGAGAAGATGAGAAGAATTAGCTATATTTTGCTGACAAATCATCAGCACTTCAAGAATCTTAAACTGCATGTATGTTAAGGCTCATACTTAGGACAACTTTTGCTTCCTTTGTATTACTTGTCAGCTCAAGCCTCCTGAAATTTTAGGAGTTATAAGTGAAAAGTTCCTATTAAACTTCACATGACCTTCTGCCTTGGAAAATACAGCACTTTTTATTATTGTTCAGTGAGGGTTTACTTTTGCAGAAGACAGAGCTGGTTGATGTTTCTGACTTTCCTATTTCTGCTTTTAAGAGCTGCCACAGAGATTCAGTAACAATGATTTGTGTGTCTGGCACTTTGACATTCTTGTAACAGTGCATTTAAAATAAGCCCAAAGAGCTGCAGTGTGCTGCAGAGAAATGCAGGGCAGGCAGGAAGAGCATAAACAAGGCATGTAGAACTACAAGTTCAGCTTGGCTCTACTTTCTGCAGCACTAGGATAAGCCAAGGATTGCTAATATCAGTAGTAAGGTGCTGATAGGGCTGTAGGAGCTTAAATAAACTGACACATGTCAGATTTGGTTAGGCATTACTGAAATGGAGGTCCTGAGCTGTGAGAAGAGATGGCTGAGAGAAGGCAAAACTTTGCAAAAGCAGAAAGGCGGTGGATTAGTTGAATGAAGGATTTGTTCAACAAATCCCTCAACACTGGATCTAGGAAAACACAGTGAAACCAGCAGAAAGTGGTTTACAATAGATAGGAGGACTTCTTTTCAAAGCAGGCTATGAAATGCTGCAACTTGCTGCCAGAAAAGGTGGCAGAAGCAGACAGCACTGTAGGTTCAAAAAGGGACGTACCATATTCATGGAAAAAGTTCCATAAATGGAAACCAAAGGAACCAGGCTAGGATGCCTTTAATAGCCCTAATATATCAGTTGGGAATGCTGGGGGAATACCAATGAAATGAACCACAGAGAACGACTAAGCTCCTGTACTTTCCCTAAGTGGTACCTCCTAATGCCATCACTGGAGACAAAGTATTGGGCTGCATGCACCACTGGACTGCCCACTAGGTTATTTCCTATGCTATATTGGCTTCTTTACAGAAATAACTATTAACTAATCTGTGTACGTACTATTTACCTGAGTCTGTCTTTACAAACAAGGAGAGAATAGGAGATGAGCAAACCAGGTCAACCTTAGGACAAAACATGGGCTAAAGATCTGTGAATAGCAGGAGGAGTAAAGCAACTTTTATCACTCGCAAGCACATAACCAGATCTGCACTGCTCTCAGGAGCTAAACTCGTCAATCACCAGATTGCACCCTTACTGCTGACTTGCTAGGAGGGAAGAATCCTCCTCCAAAAGGTCTTTGAAGGCTCTTCCAGAACGGATCTGAGCTGTTGCTGTGGGTACCTGTTGGATACTGCTGTACACAGACTACAGAGCTTCAGGTTTTCCTCCACTTTATATTTGTCACAAAGAGGGATAAATGTACTTGTCTGTAATTTTCCCCCCACTCAGTCCCTTTTTTCTGGCCAATTATCATCTGTGGGAGTTTCATTCTCTCCACCTCTTCATTTTGGAGATAGTTTCACTCTGGGGATCACTGAATTCATAGTGCCAATGGAGTATCTGGGTTCACTGCCAGTCAGATTTTTCTTAGAGTATCTTTTTCACTTTGCTTGCTTGTACTCCCATCCCAGAATCTGCAGTGCCTATAGGGGTGTCTGTCTTAAGAAAAGTCATCTGTTTGGACTTGCAGCATTTCCTACCACAGCCCTTAAAGCAGCCTATGAGTTACCTAAAACCAATCAATATAGGAAGACCCATTAATTTAGTTGCGGCAGCATCACAAATTAGGGATGCGTGCTCAGAGAACTGTTTTCCCCACCATAGCAACACAAGGCCAGAAGGGCTGGAGAACATAACGTGGTTCTGCCAATAGTGTGGCTGAGCAGTAGCAGGTTAGGCTAACCTATAAATACCGAGCCTGTAGCACTCAAAACAAGCTGATTGAGTCAGTTCCCAGCTTTGCAGGACCGCAGAACAAAGAGCTCTTTGGACACCATCTGCCACAGGTGTATTATCATACCTGTGATTTTCCTGCACTCTTGTAGATTGCATTTCTGATGCTCCGTTGGCTTGGACTTATCTGCACACATACTGTCATCTTCAGTTTTGTTAGTTTCTGTATTCATGCACTTCACAGTTCGTTGCTGAATGCCCCCTCCACAGGAAACAGTGCACTGAAAGAGTCATTGTAACACATTTACAAGTCTTTTAAGTAGAAATTGTGCAATATGCCAGTATTTGAGCTGTAATGTGACAGAAAGCTAAAAACACTGTATGATCCAGAAACAATGACAAAATATTTTGTGTACTTCATTCTCCATATAAACATTTCCATGATGTATTGTGGCAAGATTTGTAAGGATACAGTGGACAGGGAAATAGAACAAATACAGCATCTTGGAATGTGTAAGCAGGGTGAGAGGAGTGTTTTCTACAGAAATGCAAAAGCTACATGGACAGTAGTAATCCAAATTAGTATTGCAAAATGACAAATTTTGTTTCCCGTGTGTTTTTTTTTCACCACTTGTATTAAACATGAATAATCTCTGTCAATTAAAATGTTAGGTCTAGAAATGTCTGAGCTTAAGATTTCAGAAAAGCTCATTGAAAAGTTTTTTTCTTTGGTGACATTTGCACTGTGGTTACCCTTTCTTTATGACAGCAAAACAACCACCAGCTGCTTATTCTGACTACAGACAGATGGCCATAATAGAACATTTTCAAACCATGTTCCTTTACTAGTCTAAAAATTCACTTAATTCTTCATTCCAGAGCTTATGAGAATTCAACTGAATTTTAAATTCTTATTCTCTTCAGAGAAAGAGTGGCCAGCAAGATAAAACAGTTCAATAGATACAGAATGCCAGCTGATGAAGCGCAAGAGATGAATACACAACTCATAGCTCTTTAATTTTGCTGCAAATCATCCTCTCTGTATTGTATACCTCTGTATGTATGACACAATCTTATTAGTGTGAAGTACATAAAGAGATCTTAGATATCCTTTCTGCAACTTTAACGTTTAAAACTTTTTTTCTTTTTTAAATAAAGTATAATAAATGGGATTAATAAATCAGCTGCTATACATTCTGGTATTCAGTTGCTTTCACTTACATGTTTAAGTGTCAGAGTTGAAACCATTACATTACTCTAATTTCCCATTTGAAGGCTTCCTCTCAAAAGCCAACCCTCATTACATTTTCTGTGTTAAATGACTCTCCAATATTTACTTATTTATGGCTCCTGGCTTCTGGTGTTCTTTCAATGTTCTCTTCTATTATGAGGAGTATTTGTAATGTATGAATAGGTTTACAAAGGAAACTGGAGGGAAAGATTTATTAGATATACCAGATTTTTTATAAATAGCATGTACTGCAGTTACAGGAAGGTTCTCCAAACATATACACACATATATTCATCAGCTAGATTCCCAGAATCCAAAGTGGAAGGCTATTTGTCAAAATTCAGAACTTCTGTTTGTGTGGACAATTCCAGTATTCAACTAAGTTGCTTTCAGGATATCCTCCTGGCTCCCCAATCTGCCTCCTTGCTTGCCCTCTCCCCTGTTCCAATTCACAAGCTGTGAAACATTACAATGACTGGAAAGGCTCTGAAAGCACAGACAGAACAAACAGGCTAGCTGTGCTAGGAGGGACTCAGCTAGGTTTGTATCGGGGACTTTTATTAGCAATTCAAGCTCTTCCCTCCCTCTCTAAAGATAGTCTGTCTTGTTGTCTCTTTGAAATTTTACCTGACTTTGGATCTAACAGAACATGATTGAATTTATTTGTCTCTTTCAATGGAAAATTTCAAATGAATAAGGGAAGAATATCAATGGTAACACATTCTTTGTTCAAAAAGGAGAAAGAATCATCCCTATAATGTTGATCACTTGAAGGAACTGGAGCTGGCTCTGAAATGTTTGGTAATGTTTTCAAGAGATCTCCCATCATAGCTCTAGCTGTGCATAAGAATTTACACCTGTCAGGGGCACTGAAGTTCACAGACAAGTAGGTAATTAATTGTCTGCCTAATCCCTCCTCCATTTTTTGCTTTAACACGTTGTTTAATCTTTAAATAATAGCAACAATTTAAATACTACCAGATACAGCCAAGTCATGAAAACAAATACAGCAACAAAGAGTGGAAACCTACCGGGCCCCATGTCTGGTTAATCCATTGCGTACAAGGTTGCCTGTTACATGGTACCATGGCAGCAGGTCTTTTTGTCCAGTCACAATTGCCTTCTTCTGGGCAGTAGATACGTCGCTTTTGCTGGCCACCACCACATGTTCTTGAGCACTAACACAAAAGATGCACAAACCCGCAAGAAGAGATGTGGGAATGAATAAGAGCCCAGTAACAGACCATAAAGACAAGCAAAGTATTCTTCATTTAGAAATGTGGATACACAGGTAACAGGAAGCATGTCCTGGACCTATATAATTCATTTTTTCTTTCTTTGACCTAGAAAGATGTACAGAATAGCCTACATAACAAGTCTTAAAATCCAGATGAGAAGAAAAGCTCTGCAGTGAGAAATGTATTTAATCATATGCTTGGAAATAGACAGGGAAGAAGCCGTTACTGGTCCGAAATACTTGGGAGAAAGCTGTTCCTGACATATATTAATGCAAGTAATAAGACAGCACAGAAGTAGCAACACAGAACAGGCAACGCAGAACTGCTCATGCAACACCACCAGAAACAGTAATTTCTCTAACAAAAATGAGATCGCAAGTCATGTGCCTGCAGGATTAATCTGCAATATTTACAGAAGACAGTAAAAGTTCATGGGATGAAACATCTCATTTTTATGAGGTGGTTGGGGACATTAAAATTCACCCAGTGCTAACAATAAATTAACTGCAGAATGGCAATAAAAAGCATCACACAAAGATGGTATCAGGGTTATTTTTTAAGCATTCTGTTGTCCCTTTTCTATTATTAGTTTTCAACTGTTCTTTTACTACTATTCATTAGGTCTGCAGTAGAGCCTGCCTGAAATACAGACAAGATTCGTACTCTAACATGAAATAAGGTGCCAGATATACTTTGAATATTGCATTGTTCCTGTCCTAAGAGGAACTGCATCCCTATGGACAGAGGATCAGAGCTGGCATCTAATAAATGAACCTGTTTGATCCAATTCTACCCGGTATGCTCAATTTGAGGACAACTGCCAGGTTGGACAACTGTTTTTATAGAATATTTTAAGTGGCAAACTATGAATTCATCACTATCACTTGGTTACTCTAATTATTTACTCCCTGCTGACTGCTCTGACAGGAAACCCACAACCGGCACACAGGATGATGTCTCCTACTGCTTACGGCAGGTGGGACGTGTCAGTGACAAGAAAGGAATGCGATCACCTCCCTTAAAATCCAAAAGTATAGGGTCCATAATGATACAAACATTGCAGCACTTCCTCCAGAGCTGCGTTTATTGGGAGCAAATATTCAAAGATCAGATCATCAGCCTACGTGCTTTAGCTGACATAAATATGTGCCTGGCTGCCTACGAAAGTTTGTTGGTACAAATTTAAATCACTAAGTGACCCCAAAATCAGATTTACATCATGTCTGACCTCAGCCTCTGGCCCACAAAATTCCAGCCACAAAAAGCATAAAAACAAATTCTAAATAGATCATAATGAGAAAGCAGTGTAACAACGGCAGCAAAAGGGAAAAGTTTGAACGAATCTCATTTACGGATCCAGCAGCATAGCTTTAACAAATCTACTTCATCTTCCAGGCCATCTGCTTCTCTGTTTCAGGGTAAGGTAATTTACAGCTGTGTAACACACGCAATCCTAAGAATGATTCTGGGAAGCCTTACTAACGTCTATGATGACTTTTGCTTTAAGCATACACAAAGACTGCAGCGTCTCTGAGTGTAATAGCTGTGTTTCTTCTTTTGTGCCGAAGTTTACTTAGCAGTGTGGGACATACCGCCACTGTTAAACAACAGCTAAAAGCTCATTCCCAGAGTCTCTTTTAAAGACCAGTACCTCATTCCAGGCCTCCACATGCCACTGCAGGCAAGGCTCCATATTACAACTGGTGCTGAGTTGTGGTTTATATCCAAGTAATTGGCAATGAAAAGGCCTGAGAAGTCGCTTTTCACGAATGTCGATGCACTGAACATCTCGGGTCTTGAAACCACCGCTGCAGTTAGCAGAGCACTGTAAACAAAACAGAAAGGAGCACTTCTTCAAATGATGCCAACAGCTGAGCCCTTCCAGTCTCCCTTTTTATCCCCAGAGCTTGCTCAAAGTGCCTCATGCATCAGTACCAGCTTCTATCCCCAAATACCACAGCCTCTCCTGCTGCTCAGGAAGAAATGAATTTGCTACCCTAAGGATAAAGACAAATACACATTTAATTATTCTGTCTTCATCCAGAATTAAAGCCTATTCTGCCAATGCCACTGAATAACCACAGATTAGCTTTAACTTCTATGACTGTGGCATTAGTTGTTATCTTGCAACATTCTCGTTTACATCAATAATGATTCTTGATTTGAACAAGGAAACTGAACATCCTACTTCCCCTGGGAGTAGGAGAACGGGTGAAAGGGGTGTCCATGTTCTTGTTCACAGAAGTCTCTGCCCCTCTGAATAAAAACAATGGACAAAATTGACTGTGCAAGAAACTCAGTAGACAGCAGCCTGAAAACACATGCAAATTGTATTTGGTAATAAACTCAGACTATAGGACCTAGTCTGAAACACCTTTCCTTTAGGTGAGGGGAAGAATTAGATGAGAGGAAGAGAACACAAAGATTTACTACACTGGCAGTGGGATACAGCTGTCTTGCTGTGGTAAGTTGCCTTAAAATCTTTGAAACAAGTAATGAGAGAAAGAATTGCTCCTTGCAAAAGCAAACAAAAAATACCCATTTTAATATATTAAATTGTAGTTAGGTTTGTATATTTCAATTGCTGTAAAATAAGGAAGGCTTACACAACAGAAATCCGCTAGTAAAGGCCTTTTATCTCAAAGTGTCCTCTTGGACTGAGGCTTTAAAACATTTGTTTCCCATAATATTTTAACATTAAATCTGATTTCTAGCTACTTTTTGTGACACAAACATCACCTACTTGTTGCAAGAGCAATAACTTTTACAAAGGAAGAGTGAAGGTGAAATATGTCTTGCTTGAAGTAGGACTGCAGAATGTCTGTGCATCATTTAAAATCAATTTTGAAGGTTTAAGTGTGGTTATGGCCTTGCCTGGACTTTCTATACAAGCACGTATTTCAAGTACAAATCAGTTCTATGTCAAAAAGCTCAATAATATAACCCAGGTTTTGTAACTATAATCTTTTCTGCAGACTCTTCTCTGCATAAATCTGCCCTCTAGTCCAATGGCAACATAACAGTCTACAAAAATGATAAGTGTCTGAGAAAGTTTGAGACACCTATCTTTCTATCCCTTCCTAAATCAACATTATTTCAAACAGAATTCTGCAGTTTTTCCTCTTCTGAGTCTTGAAAAATAGCTCACTACTTGATGCCCCAGTTCTAAACAGAATGAAGACAAAACATAATAAGCTTCAAGAAGTCACGAAAGTCCTTCCAGGTGTTCACCACACACCTTACAATATCAAAAAAAGAACTCAAACACAATTCCTTGGGTTCCACTTAACCACTTAAAAGTATCTACTTGGATACTTTCCTGTGTGTTGCCCAGACCTTTGTATGTAACTTGGACTAAAAAAGACCCTAGCCAAATCAGGCATTCTCCCCATTACATATTTCTTTATTTCTTTCTCTCTTTCTTTCTCTTTCTTTTTTTTAAATTACAAAAATTATGAGTTAAATGAACGGGGAATAGACCATGCCATGTGAGAAATGAGTAGACACTGACCAAGGTGAAGAGGAGTGTGAAAAGTCCCTCTCCCAAATTTTTACCTCCTTATTAAAATTAGGATATACCTATAGAGGCAGAGATCAAAAAGAAACACTTGCAAATATGTAGAGCTTTGCCCTAGGATCTCCACAAAACATGGACCATGAGCTGTGCGTTAGCTCTAGGTGCAAGATTTAATGAACATGATCCCCCCACAGGAAGAATAAAATTCACAGCAGGTGCATTACCATAAATAACTTAGTCAGGAAATTAGCACTGGATGGTCAACTGGGAATCATGTATGCATTCATTAAGTAAATACTTATTTTAAAAATGAAGTAGTTAGAAATCCCTAGTCTTTGAAGAGCGCAAGCTTACTGTTCAAACGCAGCTCTCCAAATGAAGTTACCTTGCTCCAGTTTCCTGTTTTCCAGCTAGCACATGGGCGGAGATAACATTTTCTGACAGGATCAGGCTGTTTTGTGTGTTGACAGTGAGACGCATTTTTACTGCTGCACTCCACGTGTCTCCAGAAAGCTCCCATTCCACAGGTGGTAGAGCACTGGCCAAGGGGAGAGGAAAGCCCAAGGGGAAAACTTGAGGTTAGTAAATCATTCTGGTAACAATTCAGGTGCCTGAACAAAAATATCTAGAGATTTTAGATAGCCTAGGTTATTTGAGAAGTCTGTACAGATGTTCAAAAGAAGACTTAAATTTACCAGTCT
Source organism: Anas platyrhynchos (assembly GCF_047663525.1). Taxonomy (NCBI): domain Eukaryota; kingdom Metazoa; phylum Chordata; class Aves; order Anseriformes; family Anatidae; genus Anas; species Anas platyrhynchos. The sequence continues at coordinate 11,852,158 of NC_092621.1, forward strand.
TACATGTACTTAAAATTACAAAGGAGGGCTTTCTGTTGCTGTGTTAGGAAAATACCAATTCTGCCTTACAGCATGCAAACATTCTGATATATACTCCGGAAAACTTCTGCTTATTGAGACATTCTAAATCTGTACCAGCTGTTCCAACGTTTCCCTCTCTGATCTTTGGGGAATCTAAGGCAAAATGTCATTGCATCCAATCTTTGTCAGTGTTCCCTCTCTATCCCTAACACTGCTAATGAGATATTTAGCAAATTGAATACATGATGCTGAAAACCTGAAATAAATTGTGAGAGACTCCTGGGAAAACTCCACAGTAAAACTATTTTTAAAAGCATGAATCCAAAGTGTGGATAAGTGTTTCCAAAACTGCAGGACGGCTTTAGTATCAGAGGTAAGAGGCCATGGATTGTGCCAGTCTATAGCTCCCAAGAGTGCCTGCTTTTCAGCAAGAAGCCCCTGTAAAGAGGTAAAAATTGACTGGAGACCCCCTTTTACATTTTTCTGCCTTAAAATGTGAGGGACAGTAAACTATATGCATAGAGTCAAATCCAACACATGCCAAGCATATTATAGCTGGCATGAGAAACAGCATAAATAGTCCCGGATTAAGCCACTGAATGATGAAGAGAGCAACTTCTACTGTGTGGTTTACAGTAAATTTACAAGTACAGACATATCCTAAGGAGCAAAGAAGCATCAGAATACTGGCAGTTATTCTGAAATTTATCAAGTGCATTACAGTAACAGTAGAAAGACAGGATAGCAAGAGATTCGTCTACATAGAATATGGTGGTATTGAAATATCAAGGCCTTAAACATAAGTCATCAAAAAACAGGAAGTGATTTTTGCTAAGAACAGGTAAACAAGACAAAAATACACAAAGTCAGAAAACTGTAGACTAAAAATTATTTCTAAGTAAGGAACAATAAGAAAACATTCTGTCAGTGTTAGAATCAAGGTGTGTGTATGGGGAAATATAAGTCCTTCATCTCATGAGAAATGTAATAGCTGACATTCACAAAATCACAGGATAGGACAGGATGCCTGTAGGTCATATTGTCCAATCCACCTGCTCAAGCTGGACCATCTAGAGCCAGTTGCTCAGGACCATGGCCAGAAGGCAGAAATTAAGTGGGCCAGGTTTCACATAAAGTTAATTTTAACTAGAAGCAGCAGCTTGAATCAAAATAGCAAAAGATAAATAAAATATTAAAAATAGTAAATTGAGATGTGTTAAGTATCCTCAAATTGTTTTCATCGGTTCTGCAAAGTTGCATTTATTGACCATACCACAATAGCGATTCAGGTGTTCATAAATGACCTTTGAACTGTTGAGAATAATCTTTAAAAATTATGGAAGATTAAGGAGGCCCCAGAGGATTAGAGAAGAACACCTTTCAAATTACCTTTGGGAAAACAAAAAGACAGATCTATGGACTAAGAACACACTGCCTAGCTTCACAGGAAGATACAAAAGCAAAATATTAAACAATCAAGACCAAAATGGCATATGGTAACAACAATAAAGCAGACAACATGGACCTTTCAAGAACAAATAGGGTACCTGGTTTAATGAAAAAAAGAGAGCCAGTCAACATGATGCACATTGGCATGATTGTTCTCTTAGCAAATGATAGAAATATGACCCAAGTGAAATCATTACAATGCACATCTAATCAAAAAAGTATAATAAAGTGGTCCTCAGTGATTCAACATCACAATGAAAAGATGTTTCAAATGCAGCTCTGCAGGTCTCTGTCCAGAGCCAAGCTTTCTTCAGTATTTTCATTAAAAAATTGAATGATGAAGGAGAGCATGCACTTAAAAATTTTGCAGATGACACCATGTTGGGAGAGTTGGCAGGAACACTGGAAGACACAACCTGAATTCAAAAATGTCTTGCCAAGTAGAAAAATCTCAAGGAAACAGTAAACTGAAATTTAAAAGATGTAAAAAAACTGCATTTAGGAAAAACCTTTTATATATATATAAAGCTTTGTGTACATATATATATATATATATATACACACAACAAACAAAACCAAGAACATCTGTTGAAAATAATAATATTGTATTAAGGGATCCAGGTTTTCAATGGTCCACAAATCAAATGAATCAAAATGGAATGGATACAAAACAATCCAAATTTCATCCCAACAGTAATATATATATACATGTGTATGTGTGTATACGTTTGAGTATATATATATATATATATATATATATATATATATATATATATATATACATACACACACGCAAAACTATACAACTATAGCTATTATTCCATTTTATTTGCCATCTGTCAGCTAGGTCCATAATGAGCACCACTGCTGATAGCTTGATGACCAGTGATGAGTGGTCCTAAGGGTGGGATCATAGAATTGTAGAATGGCTTGGGTTGGAAGGGGCCTTAAAAGACCATCTAGTTCCAATTCCCCTGCATTGGGTAGGGACACCACCCATTAGATCAGGTTGCCCAGGGCCTCATCCAACCTGGCCTTGAACACCTCCAGGGATGGGGCATCCACAGCTTCTCTGTGCATCCCATGTCAATGCCTCACCACCCTCTGAGTAAAGAATTTCCTCCTGACATCTCATCTAAATCATCTCTCTTTTAGTTTAAAAGCATTCCACCTTGTCCTATCATTATATGATAACGCAAAAAGTTGCTCTCCATAGTTTTTATAAGCCCCCTTTAAGTATTGAAAAGCTGCAATGACGTCACCTTGGAGACTTCTCTTCTCCAGGCTGCACATCCCCAGCTCCTTCAGCCTTTCTTCATAAGACAGGTGCTCCAGCCCTCTGACCATCCTCATGGCCCTCATTCGGACCCACTCTAACAGATCCGCATGCTTCTGGAACAAGCTGCCCAGAGAAGCTGTGGATGTCCCATCCGCAGAAGGATTCAAGCTCAGGTTGAATGGGGTTTTGAACAACCTGGTGTAGTGGAAGGTTCCCTGCCCATGGCAGGGGGTTGGAATTAGGTGGTCTTTAAGGTCCCTTCCAACCCAAACCATTCTATTTTTTTTTTATATTCAGTGCAACAAAGCCTCCAGTTATGGACTCTCAGCTGTACTGTTTAACTTGGCTGTCAAAGAAAGGCCATCAAAAAAAATTAAGTAACTTGTTCAGATACCAAAGTCTCTCACTTCAGGTATTATGATTTCAAGAACATCAACAAAAATGGGTATGTTTGCCCCTTCACCGGCCCTGACCTCCTGAATAAGTACTATCTCAGAACACAATAAGATAACAGCACAGAAACCTGACTGTCAAAAAGCATGGTTATGTGTATTGGTAAAGGAAAGTCAATAGTGCAATACAAAAGATGGTAAGCACTTCTGAAAGGCTATAGCAAACTCTGCAATTTATATTGCTCCTGCACAGAAAATAGAAGTTACTCAAGCTTTATAACCGTTCAGCAATGATCAGAGATAGCCAAGTCTGGGAAGCACAGTTCTCTACCTGCTCCATTTAGCATGTGATATACTTGCAAGGTAAGAGTTATGCTCACAAAATTGAAAACTTCTTTCTGAAAAGCTAAGAAACTGAGACAAGTCTGAAGGTGATGCTGTAAAACATCTTCCAAATGCTTAACAACTCAAAAGAGTTTTCAAACTTCCTGTGAGCTGTACTTGTTTCATTTACTCAAATAGGAAACCAGAGCTTTCAATAGTAGTATTATGGGATATTAACACCTGTTTTGATCCAACTTCGTTCTGGCACAGCCATTGATTCAGACAAAAACTGCTCATTTCTACCTTCAAATAACAAGACATAGCTTAATGCTACAATTATCAGCTATTGTATCCAAAGATACTGGAATAACCAAAGCCACTGGCCTGACTATTTTAATTTTTATGCTAACCAGACAAAATGCTTCATGTGTACTACTGCTTCAACCCAGTTCCAACATATGATCACCTAAACGTCTAAGAATGGTGCAGAACTCCATATTACAATGTCTCTCTGTGGACATGTGCTGGACAAATTAATGGCCCAGATATACCAGTTTAACTTTGGACTAACATTCTTATCTTGAATTTGCAGATTCAGACTGGTTTTACCAGGCAGAATGTTGCTCTGAGTTGGGAGGTTTTTGCTTAATGGTGGATACAAACACTGATGGTGGTATGAGATAGAAATGCACCACAAAAATCTGTTAATAGACAACTAAAAATATGTTTCAGCAACCATGATATCGATTTGCTTTATATAATAATAAAGCCAGCTTACCTACATGACCCTGGTCATGCACTAACTTAGGAAACACACATAATTAGAGAGAAATGATATATAAGGAAACGTTAGAACACAGTAGCATATCTACAGCTAACTTGAACTATGTACTTATTTGGAAATACAAGCACACTCATTTGGTGTCTCCAGGATTCATCTAATAGCTTATCTTTTTGCTATGCTTTAAAACAAAGCTCTTGAGGTATCTCTGGTTACAGTCAACCCTGAATGTCATGTCCCTGGAAGAGCTATGCATAGTTTTGCAGAATCCATAAACGGACACATTTTATTTAAGCAGCCTAATGCTAGATGCTCCAAGTTCTGTTACCCATTTTTATACTAATATTTCATTTGAATTTATGCTATTCATGTCAGATAATTGTGACAAAGCAAGATTTATTTCCTCAACAGTGGTTCAGAGAGCTGACAAGCTCTCCACTACTTACGAGTTAAAAATAACTTACCTCACTCCAGTTCCCTACTATCCAGTAGGCATCACCAGGCAAACTGTTGGATGTTATTAGGTGGTTACTTTCTGTGACATTCGTCAAAACCCCATCAGATGCACTTTGGTTCCTGGTAGCATGCTCAAGAGCTGACGATTGTGTACTGGACGTTATGTTGGCAGGGAGCTTTATTTCTGTTCTGTTGTCAGTCTCGTCTCTCAGTACGTTACCAAACACTGTGGGCATTACTGTAACAGATGCTTCTTGGGTAGTTACTTCTATGCCAGGCACATCAACTTGCAGACTAATAGAGTTTGCTGGTGTTGGAAATGCCAGCCCTTGTGCTGTTCTGCTAACAGGAAGGAGTGCAGAAGGCTCCTGGGGAAGAGATGCTGGGGGGAGGTGAGAAGTCACACTCTCATTCTGAAGGATGTGAGAGCTGGTATCTATCGTTGTGCTCCTGGTTGTAATTTCAGGATCGCGTTCTGTGCTGTAAAGATGATCAATCTGTTTCCCACTGCCTCCTACTGACCCGTCAATGTCATCAGATTCTTCGGTTAAGTAATCATAGCTGGAACTTATTTCTGGGCTACTGGTAAAAGAGGAGACAGGAGTGTACTCACTTTTTTGCACCTCACCTGCTATAGTAGAAACTGGCTCACTTTTAGAAACATTTTCAGCATGCTTTATAATTTCGGTACTTGAGCTATTATGAAAAGGCCACAAAGTAGTATTTTGGTGTGAACTATTTTCGGTAGAAACAACAGGATAGTTGTAAACACCAGTTGATCCAACAAAATTATTTTTTAATGTTTTGCTGGTTGTTCCTTCTTTTTCAGAGACATTACCCAAACTAGAGGATGTAGGCAAACAGGGAGTTACACTTTCAGGATTGGGAGTTTTTGTTGTTGTATGGAACCTTGGGCTTGGTAGAGGTATGGGTATCCTGTTAGGATGACTCCGTTTGGGATTAGTTGTTGTTTTTCTGATTATGATCTTTCCTCTTCTGGGTGCCAGTGGGGGTATCAGAAATCTTCCAGCAGAAGGACATTGCTGAAGACCACACAGGGCCTTAGAGTTTGGTCTCTTGGAACTATCACATGGCTCATGGTTATTTTTGGCACAAGTAACATTCCGAGTCCTTATCCCTCCACCACAAGTAACTGTGCACTGCAGAAGAAACAGAATTAATACAATACCTCTCTTCATTCTGTTGTACAAGTCAATTAAGTGACAACTGGCTGCTCTCTTCAATAAAGAAGAATCATTGCAAATAATCAATAACGTTTTTTTGTTTGTTTGTTTGTTTGTTTGTTTGTTTGTTTTCCCCTGAGGAACAAGACCTTCATTTTAGTGATTTTCTGTTATCATGGAGCCTTTGCCAAATTTTTAGAAGAGTAAATGTCACCTTGAGTGACAACTTGAGTGATAAACAACTACTTGATAAAGACAAAATATGGAATTCTAGAAAAATATGCCAGAATTTGATTTCTACTGTGAAACAATCACAAAAATTGTTTAGCCAACACCTTTACCACCAAAGTATGAAAAACAGACTGAAAAAGCTGCCATCAAAAGCATCTATCTGGCTCACTGTTGGTGGCTCATGATGCCACAAACCTGCTGTGATGCCTTGTGCAACACCTAGATCCTTGCTGAGTTTATGAAATGGATCTTTCATTCAGACTGAGTGCAGGCAGACTTATTCTGACAGGGCTATTCACATCTCTCCTAAATTATGGACTACTACAAGTAATTAACCTATGTGTCTGGTTTAAACCAGGTACTCAGCACACTTACAAACACTCCTACTGCCAGCACTTTAAAATCCCTGGGTTATCTAGCCTTCTTAGAGCTAGTCAAGGTCACAGAGCAGTAGAAAGACCTGTGACCTTGTGTTATTGGTGCTTCCTGCGTTGCCAACACCAGTACAGTAACATCAGCTCTGCAGCAACAGGTGCAGGGAAGAAAGCAGAGTAACCTCAGAGCAGACACATTTGTTAGACATTCTGTCTGTCCTCCTTGTGCTTCGAGCAGTGTAGCATATTTAGTGTACTCAGAGCCATGCAAGTTTACATCAGCTACAATTTGACCTCTGAAGTTGTTGAGATTGGCAGTAGGATTTTGCCTACTGAGGAAGACAGTAACTGCTGGCATTATATTGCTGCTTCCAGAGAAATACAACACACTTACTTTGCCACCTGGACAATTAAGATCAGCATTCTGGTAAATTAAAAAGAACATCTAACCTCATTAGCTTTCTGGGACAATATCTGTCTTTCTCCAAGAACTAGCTTTGAAAACCTCTGTGTTAGATTACAGCCAAGTACTAAAAAGAGATTTCAGAATGGCTGTAACACTTCATCCTCATTATCTGCCTACTTAACACAAATTAAACAGCAAAGTAAGTTCAGAGTAAAAGGAAGTTTTGCCTGTATAAAAACTCTTTCTCAAATTTACCAGCAAAAACAAAACAAAACTGTCTCTAATTACAAATGTACTGAAAATATTGTTGTTTGTTCAGGAGAAATAATTGAGCCCATACTCCTCCTCCCTACAACTCCCACTTTTTGCAGGTGAATAAAACCATCATAGAATTCTACTAGCTAGCTCGTTATCCTGAATCTGCTATCAAACTCATTAGTGAGTTTGATAAAAAAAAATAGAAATAGGAGAAAGAAGACAGAAGAGTTTTTAAAAATGAAAGTTTGGGAAGTTTTGAAAAACCTGTTAAACTTCAATTTTATTGACATCTGAAATGGAAATATTTGTTGTGCATTTGTTTTCATGATTATCAGTTACACGTTCTTATCTAAGTAGATACACAAAACTGCCTACTTGTGAGGTTAAACATAAGCAAATCTTACTATATCAGAACAAAACAATTTTAAAATTTTACATGACTCAAAACCTATTTCTTTCCCCCAAAAGATGTATCTTGGTGTGTTTTTAGGTTTCATGTAGAAGTAGACTGCTCAGCATGTTGGAGCTTCAATGAAATGTGAAGTTGGGAAGCACTTGCAGATACCAGCAACATAATCTGAAGAAAGCTAAGGAGTGCGAGGTCCTTCCACAGATTAAAATGTAGGACAGAGTATAAAACACAAGTGCTCCCAATTAATACTAGCATATATTGCAGAATGTGTTCTAGTATATTTAGACAAATTAACTATTTTTCAGTCATTAACTTGACCACCTCACATTCTGCAGTTCATCAGCTGTCAATGAAATAACTGCACAGTATTTAATTAACACTTGAAGGGTGCACAGATATTCTAGTGTTAATCTGAGCTTCAATCTAATAGTAGAAGTAAAACGCTAGCATGCTGTTGCAAAAAAAATGACAGAGATATAAATGTAAAAGATATATAAATGTAAAAACTCTGAAAAAGTTTTTTTGTATTCCTGTAGACACGACACAGAGCCTTCCCCATCTGGTTCACAGCAGTAATTTGTATTGCATAGAATTCTGTGCATGCAAACATGCACTGCTCTGTGGCACCAATAGCTCAGCATGCCAAAACCTTAGAAACATCTCACACACTACTCTTGTGAAGACTCGTTAAAAAATAAGGAAAAAAACAAACAAACAAACAAACAAACAAAAAAAACAGATTATTGGTCTTCCCTTGATTATGATGGGTCATTTTGAAAAAATAAAAAACAGAAAACAAATATTTAATGCTACAGGTGATATGAATTTACCTCAGTCCAGTTGCTCACTGTCCAGTCAGATGGGCACAAGACATCCCTGTTGCATGACAGATGGGTCTTTGGTTTAAGTAGGTGCTGGCATTCTGTGACAGCCAATGCCTGCTCATCAGATCCTACTGTCTGGATGCAAAGTACAGTTCGTTTTTTCTGTCCCGTTGGGCCACATGTTGTCGAACATTTCTGCCACTCTCCTGCCCACCATCTGAAAAATGGGGAATACGAAGCATTACAGAATATAATCCATAACCAGTGCATTAAAGATACTCCTTCACATCTAGACTGAGTAACTGCTAGGAAGCATACTTATCCTTTTACTCTATCGTATTATCTGTTTATTGTTACCTTAATAATACAGAAAGAGTTAACAAATCAGAATCATCAGAGGGTGTGTAATTACAACAGCTAGGTGGAATAGACCACCACACGTGTCTATGGAGCGAGTGCTACAGGACCGTTCAAACTGGCATTGGCACTGTACTCCCTGCACAAGGGCAAGCAGCAAGGCTTATTGACATCAGAAGACCAGAAGCCACATTGCTTGCAGTCAGAGCTATGCTGCTTGCACCCCCACAGGATCAGTGCCCAGCAGTGCTGTATCTCTGGGCCTAGCTGGGTGGTCAGTACTACAGCGACCTTTTCTGTACTTTGTTCCTTCATAAAGCAAAAACAAGCCCCTTTTGTGTCTCTCCTGATTACAGATGGTCTTCCATAGCATACTGTGCAATGCTTTACCAAATGAAAATTAAATATTTCATCTCATATCAGTGTTCCAGTGCAGCTTAGAGTACCCTAGGCAAGAGTATAGCATCTATCCCAAGATGCTATATAGACAGCTTAGCTCAGCTGTGAACTCCAGGCTAAAAATGTTCCTAGACATTGTAAGTTGCTCCTGAGTTTTGAAGTAAGTCATGCCAAAGCCTTACACACAAAGCCCCCACCAGGGACATATATTTCATTATGTATTTTGCGTTTATAGAAATATGAATTCATATAGAAATATGAATAAAGAAATATGAATAAAGAAATATGCTTTTCTAGACAAAAAGGGCAAAAAAAATGTTTTGGGCTCAAACCCAAAATAACCGTCTTTTTTTCCTCCCCTCCTTTTTAGGCCAATGAACTTGAAGCAAAATAAACCCATTTCGATAAACACATCAAAGTTCTATGGCAGGTTTTATTGCAGTTTTTAGCATTCATCTGCATCTGTCACAATCTTCTTGCTTTCTCTCCCATCTTACTGCATTTCTGGCTTCTTCGGTTTGCTGATAATCCCTCTCCCCTTTCAACTTTCATCCTCTGTTTACCGATTAATTTATTCTTCAATTGCTAATGAGCTGTCACTGATGTGGAAGGCACCGATAGGCACTGATATCTACTCATAATCATTCCAAAAGAAAAAAGAAAAAAAAAGACTCAGAGCAATCAAGCTACACATACAGCTCATTTATGCAACCATCTGGTCTCCTCTAGGGTACCTACATCTTCCTTCCCTTTACTTATGAATACATATTGCATTTCCTTTTAAATTACACTGTAAGCCCTTTGGGGCATGTGGTGGAATGGTAACCCACAGCCACAGCCCTGCATGAGGCCACTGGACACTGCTGTAATAAAACGAACAAATTAATTCTCTCCTTCTGCCTTTCTTTGGAGTGTTTCTTGCTCTATCAGGTTTCTATGAATAACAAAGTAAAGATAACAACTAGTTAAAAAGAAAGACAAAGTGCACCTCAGATGTATGTGGCAAAAAATAAGAGAAAAAGATATTATCATAACCTTAATCAAGTCATTTCAGGGTTGTTTTCATCTCTTGCATCTCCTCTCCAATTCTCTTTATCATCTCTAGTATCTTGTAAACAGCTGACGCTTCGGCACAAATGCAATCTGAAGTATGTGAATTGCCCTATTAATTTTAATGGAACCAGATCACGTATTTCCAGTTACAAACATGCTAAGCTGACACCCCCTCCCTCACTATTTTCATGTGGCTCTGAGTGAGGGTTCAGCAGTTCGCAGGTTTAAGTACTGAACTCTTAGTGCTAAATTATCAGTTTCCTACAGAACCTACCTTCACCAGCAGCAATGGTAAATTATTAAAAAGCTAGCACACACAAAACATTTTTCAAAAAGTCACTGAAGAAAATAAATTCTCTGAAGTTAGGAAATCCCAGAATTAAGACTGTACCCTATTGCACCTTCATGGACTACTTTTGGTCATGGAACTTTTCCACTGAACCCTTCCTCATGCACTGTAGGTAGCAGATGGTACTAATGAGTCAACTAGTTAATTGACTAGCACCTTGTTCACCACACACAATTCAAACAAGAACTTGCTTTTATTAAAAGCTTATTCTCATCAGTAACTGGAGTTCTAATGGTGCATTTTTCTTATTTACATTCTAGTGTAGATGCATCTGTCTTAAACACTCAGTCATGAGAAACTTAACATGGAAATAGAGTCTGGCTCTTGTGGTCCCCACTGAAGACTTCTGAATTGCAGAAGAGGAAGACAGGCAAAGCAAGGAGTGAAGAACATTTGCCATCTACTTGTCTGTTCTATTGCAGGGTGCTCCAAAGCAGGTCCTGGACTACACATAAGGGAGCAGCCATGTGAGTGACAAAACACCAGTCATCTAGGAGCTTCTTCTGTCTCCACACTGCAGAGCCATGACTGAAACTGGAGGTGGCTTCTGAACACAGCCAGAATTGACACAACCATCTGAGAACCACACACCCAACTTCTAAATTGAGATGACCAAGCTGTCAGACCTCGCAGCTGCAAGCTAGAGAGTGGACGGCAGTGCCAGACAGACTTAGCTTTGGGCAGGTTATAGAAAGACTTTTTTTTTTTTTTTCTCAATCACATGCGCAGAGATGCCTGGCAAAGAAAAGGATATGAGGAAGAAAACTAGTAGGTAGCTGTGCTGATTGTGGTGGGAAAAGTTGGTAGAAACTGAAGCCTGATGAGAGCAAATGAGTAGCTCTTCAATATTAATGTATCACCTTGTCCCTACAAAGTGACAGGACTGTCTTATCTCCACAGGCAGGCATTGCACAGAAAGATTGTGTTCACAAACAAATGAAGTGTATGATTTGGGTAACTAATTTGTGTAAGTACAAATTTTCCTCAGGCTCTCAAACTAGAGAGCAGTCTGTATGGTGAAAGCATAACTTCAGTAGATTTTCCACTGCAGCTGTGAGTGCTCAGCTCTTCTACAATCCAGCTAGTAGCACCCAATCATGCACTCAGAAAATGAAGAGCATACGCATAAGAAGAATTTTTGAAAAATATGTGACTTGCCTGTCATAACAACAATTTTGGGACAGAGGTAGGGACAAAATCTGATTTTCTCAGGGGGCATTCAGCTGCCTCGAATGAGACTTCTCTTTTTCCTATCATGCTGAGTTTTCAAGGTCTGTAATAATTAAGGCAGAGCCCAACAGCCCTGTCTGTCTATGCCTAGATGATGTATGCTGAATGAGGATCCCGTTGGGATTTTGGAACCTAAGTTTGCGATATTCATCCTATGGGGCTCAATATTCCTGCCCTCTCACTATTTCTTTAAGGAAAGACTGTCTTCTTTAACTACACATACTTGTACAGCACCAGGCAGAGCACGTATCAACAAGGCACTGGTTTTTGGTCTAAGTATTACAATAGAAACAAAACTTTTTATTCTTATTATGCTGTTGAAGTTTGCTAAGCACTTTAGAAGCAGGACAATACAATAAAATTGTAAAGAAGCAGATAAATTTGGATATTGCAGGAGATCCCAAGTACTTTGAAAATATCCTATTTACGGTTCCTCTGTTCAAGGGGGTAGACAGCTTAAAATTGCTTCGGGCAATTTTCTGTACAGGCAGGGTAAAACTTCTACTCAGAGCACAAGTAGTTAAAATTGCTCTCTTTTTCTTCATTTAGTATCTGTTGATTTTTATCATGAACACCTATGGAGCAAAATCTCTGCCTATCCAAGAAACATATAACTGGAAACCTCATTCCATACTGCAGTATGGAAAACATACATTCACGCCACAGTCACTCCTGCTGAGGAGTTTCACATGAGCAGCCTTATCGTGTTTGAACTCTCAACTATTCAACTGTATTTATTTTGTTCTTAGTCAACACATGGTATACATGTATTGCTACATTTAAAATATTCGCATTGCCCCAGATTTTTAGTAGGAAGCACGGGGAAGAAAAAACACAATAAAAATATTAAGACTTGGACTTTGCAGAAGCCTGTCATTAAACAGTTTAAAATTAACTTCCTGAAATGGATTGATGAGATTAGACCTGGTTCATGCAAGTTACAAACATTAATGTTATTCTTTGCCTGTAGCTACCATTTGATACATTATCTAATTTTGAGCTAGTGACCTAGTAGATAGGCACATGCTAGCATGTTTTCCTTCCATCCACAGGATTCAGCAGATCATAGGAGGGTTGTGCAAGACAGCATCCTTGTTTCAGATGGGATGTTTCCACAAAGAAACTGGTTTGCTGTTGGGAAGAATGATATCATCTAGCAGTTCCAGTCCTGTGGCTACAACTCCAACCAAAGGTTCCCAGTAGTGCCATTTTTAATGACACTGTCCTCAGCTCGCGCACAGTATTTAGCACCTCTCCACAAACACCTGTCTTTTGGCAGTTTCACTTGGACTCTCAGTTGTGCTAAATAGTGCTGTACAGGACACCTTTCTCTAACATTCAGATTTTCTTTACAACCAACAAACCACAGTATTTTGTGTGCTTGAAGTGCCTACTTGTTTTTCAGACAGAGATGTCTGAAGTTGAAAGGCCTACAGAGTAAGTCTTATGAGAAGCAGCTGAGGGAGCTGGGGTTATTTAGTGTGGAGAAAAGGAGGCTCAGGGAGACTTCATCACTCTCCACAGCTCCTCCTCAAAGGAGGCTGTAGCAGGGTGGGGTTGGTCTCTTCTCCCAAGCAACAAGTGATGAGACAAGACGAAATGGCCTCAAGTTGCAGCAGGGGATGGTTACATTCAATATTATGAAAATTTTCTTCACTGAAAGCATTGGTGAAGGTTGTGAAGCCTTGGAAAAGGCTGCCCAGGGAAGCAGTTGAGTCACCATCCCTGAAAGTATTCACCATACATATACATGTGGTGCTTAGGAACATGCTTTATTGGTAGACTTGGCAGTGCTAGGTTAAGGGTTGGACTTGATGATCTTAGAGGTCTTTTCCAACCTAAATGATTTTATGTGTGACTACCTGTCTGGGTTAGAGATAACACATATGTCATGGAAAAGTAAATACCAGCTAAACCCCATGCTGGGACCACAGCCTGGATCAGAGATCAGATCTACAAAATCCTGGGAAGGGTGAATAGGAACTCACTATTCACTGTCAGCTCTTCTATTAAAAGAGCTAGTGGCCACCAAAAAAGGCTGGTAAGAGCCACATTCAAAATAAATAAACTGTGTGGTTCTTTACACAGTAGGAATTAAAATTTGAAACTTTTTGCAAAGGAAGATGTGTATGAAATACATTTCACAGTTGCACAGGAAGGCTGAATTACTGCAGAGAGAAGGCATACATTGCTCTAGAAATGCCTCAAGTTAAAAACAGTTGGAAACTCTAAGAGTATTAGAATGAGAGATAATTTATGCTTGCCTTGTCTGCTCCTCCTTAGGCATGTAGTTATGGCCCTGCTGGAAACCAGAATAGGGGCTTACTTAGATGGGCACACAACTACAGTCATTCTTCTGTTCAGATAAAAATAAATACAGAAATTGACTCTAGAAGTATATGTTGTCTGGGGCTCCTGCGCTGAGGATTGCAAAATTGTCAAGTATTTTTTGCAGTCCTCAGAAGGATAATTATTCCTTTTCTCTGCAGAGCAGAATGAGCTTGAGAAGCATCACTCAGACTGGCAGCATACGAGAGCTTTTCTGCCTGTTTCACACATTAAAGTAATTCCATGATCTGCCTTATAATGGACAAGTTCTGCTCCCTCACTTTGAAGAACAGGCCTGAATAATGCAACCACTTAGAGTAAATGGGGTAACTTGAGCACACATTTGAAACTTTGGAATAAATAAAACAGTTTATACATGTAATAAATACAAAGTTCCCCCACACGTGGGAAGGCTCGGCTCTTAAGTAGTCAACTAGTTAATAAGTTTGATCTATTGTTAGTTGATTTCCTAGCAATCTATACAGAACTATGAAATGCTGACAGCTTATGCTTTTAACAGTTATTTATAGAGGCTGCAACCATAAAGATGTAATTCCCAAAGGAGGCATCATACTCTCTTGTGAAGATACTTGGAAACGATTAATAAAACCAATAGCCACACAATTTGTTACGTTAAAGCTTCATGAAAATTGCTGCTGACAAAGATAACATGGTATACTTTAAGGAAATCACTGCAATGACTTGGACTTGATCCTGAATTAACTAGAATTACTAGGTAAAGACTTATATACCACTGTGGACATCATGATAAAGGATTTTCAAAGAAAATGAAAGATGTGCAAGATGTTCCAGCATCCAAAGCACAAAACTAAAACCAATATTGACTGTAGCAACAAGAACGGGAACTGTACTGTCACGTCCCTGCACCACTGATACCTTCCAGCAAATCTGTGCCTATTTTATAGCCACAGGCTGCTGTCACCTGGAATGTTTGCTGTGGTTAATCTTCCTTACCCTGCTCCCTAAAACTGTAAAACAGAAAAAAGAGAGATGAAAAAGATCATTAAAATAATGCTATGGGAATAGAAAAAAATGATTCCCATGTGAACACAGAATGAAGAAAAGCTGCACTTCCCTGGAAAGAAATAAGAAGGGATACAATAAAAAAGATGTCATAAGTGTTATAAAGAAGGTATGGTAATTAGAGTTATGAAAAAGTGTGCATTTCCAATCATCCTTCCTCACAAAAAGGACAAAGGAATCTAAAAAAAAATACTGAAAAACAGCATAAAAAGGCTTAAAAATCTTCTCTGCAAGTTGGGTTTTGGAACATGCAGTGATACAGTATTGCTTGAGCTAAGACAGAATTTTTAAAATAAGAATTTACGTGGCTTGCATGCACACCTGCACCTAAACTAAATGAAAAGAGTATCTATACAGATAGCAGTCTCTGCCATTCACAGCAGATTGCTCAGCAACTCACACTGGAAACTTTACAGGGCAGCACACTCCTAATTTAACTATTACTGAGTTTCTGACACCTCACTCTGAAATCCTTAGGAGCTGTCACTGTGGCAGACTGCAGATGTCACATTAATCTGGTATTAGAACCAACATATCCTTTTGAATGACTCTGAAACAAGATTAGAAGGGCCCTCCCAGCATCTGGTACCTGGGCGGACAGTCCTTCTCATAGCATTTCTTCTGTCGTCCATTTGGCTGTGTTGCTGGGTCGCAGAAGGAGTTTTTGATTGCTCCGCTTCCCTTTCGCATGCAGTGGGCAATCTGGCGCCTCACCCCTGGAAGAGAAAGACAAAAAAGGGAAAAGTAATGCCTGTAGGCTGGGGACAAACTGCAGAAGTTATCTATCATGGCAAGTACACAATGATTGCACTTCTGGAGTAAAATTCAGTTCTGCTGAATGCCTGGGCTAAGTCAGGTATGAGTATACTTACAGAACAAGCTGAAAAAGTGTTATGCATGGCTCTTTTGAATCAGTTAGCTGAAACAACACACTAGAAAGCACTTTCCCTGATCACAATTAAATTGCCAGTCTCCAAAAGGGCTCCTATATACTGAAATCAGGCACAGCAACGTGGCAGCACCAGGCTGTTTGCAGCAAGGGAATTTTTCGTGATCTTTGCTTTGTACTTCTGGAATGAGCAATTAAGCAGGAAACAATCCACAGCATTTCCCTAAAAAACATAACCCTGCTAATGCTGAATTCTGCTTTTTAAAAGTTCTGATACAAATGACCTAAAATGATGATGCTGTAATACAAAGGAAAAGATCTGTTTTTAAAATTACTAATACTCAGCACTAATGACAAGAGGCAAAATTACAGCAGTGGAAAGAGACAGAGATATTCCATACATACAATTCAGATTATTTACTAATAGTTACACTCACTAAAATTCCTGCTCATTTAAGGGAAAAAAACATGAACCAAAATATTGCATCAACCTTACTGTGAACCTAAAGAAAACCACTTACCAGAGGCCTGTCTTCCACAGAATTTTACAATAATTTGAGGTAGGTTCTGTGCTGCAAACCCAAACAAATCCCAAGGACTAATAAGACTGAAGAAATATTTTTATTCATTGCTATTAAACTACTTTTGCTATTAATTCACTACAATTAATATGCAGATGCTGGGTCACTGTCTCCGCCACTTTTATCCCTCTCCCGGGAGGGAATGGGCTTAGTAACACTATTACTATGGTGTCAGGGTAAGCGTTACATTATTTTGCAGTATTTTTAGGAATCAAGCTTAACCTTCTCTCATACCTCCTAATAACCAGCATGAGGATCTATCTGGAAGACAAGAACAGCAATCTGTAAGTAATAATGCCTGGGAAATGTGAAAATATTCTTCAATGCAGCACATACTTCTGTTCGTCTATACAGTATCCCCATATATGAGAATGAAAATGTATGTCCTGAAAATTCATGCTAGCATTATTACTACTTTGATTGAAATAATATCACAGCATTCAAAAAAAACAAACAAACAAACAAAAAAAAACCTACCAAATCTAATACTAGGAAATCCAAAGCTACCAGTCAAGGTAATTCTTGGTGGGAGAATTGAACATGGAGTGCAGATATGAAAGGGAATTTATAGCCAAATATTACTGAAAAAGATCTCCATAAGACAGAAGAAAATTAAAAACTTTCTATCCATATTTGGGTCATTCTTTCCGTGAAGCAGATGGAAACCTTTATCCCCTTTTGATAGCACTCCCAGATATCAGGTCTGTGACACTGAAAAAATGCTACAGCTTCTGGAGTTACTTTCAGACTTGTGACTAGAATGCATGCAACCATTACCACAGCCAGCTTGGGATTTGATGTTGAGCCTCCTATAGTCATAAACAAGGGTTGATTTTCTAGAACATGTATTTGTTTCACATAAAAGGGAGAATGAGAGGGACTGCAGCCCTGCCCTTCCATTAATACTCTTTTTGCTGAGGCATTCGAGCTCCAGAGTATGTGATGTGGCAGCAGCTGCATGACAGCACAGCCTCTTTGACTGCAGCACGGACATGGCTCTCCTCTTCCTAGGGGACTCCAAGCAGCAGAATGCTTTTTGGTTCAGTGCAGGACTCCCAGGGAGCAAGGTCCTGTTTTATGCTACGGAAAATGTAACTGGAATAGTAAGCAGCCGTTCTGCTAGTTGTAAACAAAGCAGTTCACAGAAATACATTTCTGTTCTTTTCAAAATTATATGATATGTTGCTCTTACAAATGTAAATAAGCTACAGAAGAATTCTTTTGCTCTAACAATTTTTTTAGTGTCATTTCAGCTGCTATAATTCACTTTAAAACCACTATAAACCTTTGCAGAAGTATTGTTTAGAGGCTGTACATTTCCATAAAACATTTGCTGATCACTGGCGTCAATAAACGAATTTATTCACACAAACACATTTTTTATTATGAAAGTTATACGAATTTGCACAGTAGTATGAAAATCTGGAAAGTTCTGGGATAGATGCATATGTTTAAAGAAATCATTCATTCCTTTTTTTTCCTCATGACGGTGTACAGTTCCGTTCTAAAGCTGAAAGGAATTCTATATACACATATAGATGTGTATATATTTTCTTGAAAGCTGTCATCTTAAAAATATAGTAGTGCTTCAATTTATCTGAGACATGTTGGAAGAAAGAAGGAACCTTTTGTGCAATTTTAATATGTTTTTCAAGGACCTTAGCCAGTAAAGAAAATGAGATAGAAAAAGAAAGTTGAGCTGGGTGAATGGTTCATGAAATTAGCTTGAACCTGCCCTAAACAGAAATTTTATGCATCCGAAGCCCCATTTTTCTATTGAATGTTCAAGTCTTGCTTTCAGCTATACTATTCCTCTTTGCTTTTCCCTATCTAACCCGATAATATGATTACCCTTTCTGTGATTAGAGAGAGTAAAATATATATAGGTATACATATAATGACATAACGAAACACAGCTGGGTATTTCATCTTGAGCAAGTTGAACTAGAAACAGTGCAACAATAGAAAACAAGTCACCTCACACTGACCCTGGTTTACCAACTTTCACACAGGTCTTAATTTTGATTAAATCTGCTCAGAGACCACTTCTGCTTCTCTGTGCCACTTCAACCATAATGCAGAAGAACTTTTCAGACAGGAGTGACACACTCAGCTCCCAGTTTCTCAGTTAGTTTGGAAAGAAACAAGCAAACAAAAAAAAGCACCAGTTTTAAATCATTTGGGTCTGGATGGGTTTGAAAGAGAGAGAGAATCCTGTTGGCTGAACAGCCTCACCATGGCAGGTGGCTTGGAACCAGATTATCTTTCAAGGTCCCTTCCAATCCAAGCCATTCTGTGATTCTCAGTTTGGGTGAAGTTAAGGCTGAGAATGACAGAAGCAAAGGTCCTGCACCTCCAGAAGCAGACACAGAAACTTTGTGTGCAAAAGAGCATATCTGATAGTAAAATTCACTAGTTTGAACATTAAATTGTCACTGTTGTACGTTAAATACTCTGCAAAGAATTCACTTTGGTATTTGAATAAACGACATTCAATGAATGCACAAAGCACTCACACAATACAAAACCAGCCTTTACATACTTAGTGTTATAAAACTTAGACTCATAATCATGAAGGAAAACACAGTGACTGTTGTGTGTTTTTTTTTAATCTCAATGCTACAAGTTTAGTAGTACATTTCAGTTCAGGAACACCTGGAGGTAATTTAGCAAAACAGTTGTGATAACAGTTGTAAAGGATTTAGAGGGCACACAACAATTAACCCCCAAACAAATCTTACAGTCAAGTCCTCTGCAAAGGTTTGAAAATTTGCCAATCACTGCTGTTATCTATGGAGAAGTACATTTCTGAAGTTGCCTAATACTCTCCCTTTGTTGCAGCTGTGCTGTGTTTTTTTCCTTCTTCTTACATTCAATGCCACTCAAAGCTAGTTCTAAAAAACATCACTATGGCCTTTGACAAGTATAAAGGAATTTAACTTGTAATTTCTAATTGACCATTATGTAAAGACAGCATAATGCGTAGAAAGTATAATGGGTCTAGAAAAATACTCAGTGAGGCATTCAAATTAATCTTCCTATAAAAGAAGCTTAAGGGCTTTACATGCTACCTGGCTGGACAGCAGACTCTGGAGGGACAACCCTCTTGGCTAGAGGGTTGCTGTGCACAATTCAAGTTTGACAGTGGAAGAGCTTGCAGGACGCCTTCCATAATGCAGACTTCCTGACTGCAAAGCAATTCCTTTCTTTTGCCTAAAGCAAATGGCAATCAGAGATTCCAACTACCCTGCAGAGAGGACAGAGCAAAGCTTATGATTTTTATTGTATATTATCCCCCTAAGAGTTTGTCATGAATGGATTGCAATGTAATTACCAAACTATTTTCTACACGACAAATAGATATTGTTTATTGCCAAGTATTCTTTTCCCTGCACACAGCGTTAGGTATCTTTTGTACAGAAAATATTCACAGAATCATAGAATGGGTTGGGTTGGAAGTGACCTTAAGGACCACCTAATTCCAACACCCTGGCATGGGCACAGGGACACCTCCCACCAGACCAGGTTGCCCAAAGCCCCATCCAGCCTGGCCTTGAGCACTGACAGGGATGGAGCATTCACAACTTCTCTGGGCAGCCTGTGCCAGGGCCTCACCCCCCCTCAGCATGAAGAATTTCCTCCTCACATCTTATCTACACCTACCCTCTTTTAGTTTAAAGACAATCCCCCCTGTCCTGTCACTCTGCTCCCCGACGAAGAGTCCCTCCCCAGCTTCCCTGTAACAAGGGACTTCACCTGACTGCCAGGACTTTTCAAATGCGATGGAGAGAGGCTTGGCAACTCCATCAGCCAGTCCCTCAGGACCCTGGGACGCGGGTCATTGGGCTCCATAAACTTGTACCTGTTCATTTTTATCAGGTGGTTTCCAACCTGCTCTTCACTTACACAGGGAGGAACTTTGCTCCCCCAGCCCTCACCTACAGGTTTAGGGACTGAAGAGATGTGGGAAGCCTGACTGGCAGTGAAGGTTGAGGCAAAGAACTTGCTGAGTACCTCAGCCTTCTCCATGTCTGTTGTTACCAGCTCACCCTTCTCATTTTTCAGAGGACATAAACACTCTCCTCGTCCTTTGTTTTCTGGCCAATGTACCTACAAAAATCCCTTCTTGTTCTTTGCATCCCTTGCCAAGCTCAGCTTTATCAGTGCCTTGGCTTTCCTGATCCCATCCCTACACATCAGAACAACATCCCTGTACCCTTTCCAGGCCACATGTCCCTGCTTCCACTGCCTGTGCACACCTCATTTCGACCACAGGGTCCTTGCCCAGCCATCCCATTTTTCTGCCCTTCCTGCTCACTTTTTTACACAAGGGGTTGGAGAGTTCTCGTGATCTAAGAAAAACATCCTTAAAGAGTTGCTATCTCTGTTCAGCTCCTTTGTCCCTAAGGACATTGATTTTTCAGACTGTATTTTTTCCCTATTAAATACTGTTACTGTGGGCTGGTCAGACTTACTCTATCTCTGAGACTACAAAAGACAAGGGCATGTAAAGGAGATGCTAGAAAACTTAAGCACATTTGCTTCTTTTCTTTCACAGCTGCAATGGAATTGGGGAAGGATATGGGCCAGAGCACAGCAATGTAGGCCCATGGTGCTATCCAGAGGCCAAGAGCCTTTTAGAAAATGTCTGTAAGGAGCTTCCGCGGGGTCATTATGAGAAGGGACAACCTTACTCTACAGAGACATTATGCATCATTGGCAATTTTTCCTGGTACAGACCCATATCCAAGGGAAATGTATCATGAGGCTAGAACTACTTTTTCTCTTAAGACAGAAGAGGCTTTCTTGGATCAGCCTGCTCTTGTGTCTCCAGTCCCATTTGTCACTCTTCTAACTCAGTTTTCCTCTCTTGGCTCTGCAAATAATTTGTTCGCATTGTCCTGATCTCTGTTGCTACAGAAGACTGAAGGGCTCTTGGATTTACTACTACCATATCAACCCATGCTGATGAGAGGCCTTCAATGAATCTTTAGACAGGCCCAGGTTTGCTAAAAAAAAATTCTAGGTAAGGTTCAATTTCTCCCACTGGCTATACCCATCACAGTTAGTTAGTTAGTTCATCTTTCTTGGCCCTCCCTTTGATCCTGAAAAACAGTTAGTTTATTATTTACCAAATGATGACTGCATAAGTCCTTGAAGGTTATTTCACTACTACATTTAGTCTAAACAAATGCAACTTTTCTTATCTCCTTGATCCCCATTAAAGGTTTGTCTTCAGTAAGGGCTGTCAGGTAGCATACTGATAGCTGAAGATAATCTTCTTGCCTACTTCAACGCACTTTATCTTAGAAACCTTACGGAAATCTTTAAATGTCTGAGATCTGGCACTACAGCTTTGTTGCTGCCAATGGCATTAAATTCAGAATCTAAACAGGCTGTACATTCAGATAAAATCAATCTCATTATTCAAACCTAAGAGGTAGTTCTGTGTAAGTTGAGGAAATTTGTTGATTAATGGAGCAACATTGGGAACATTCAGTTCTGCCTTTATTTTGCCTCTCTTTCCTGAACTCAACTTGGGGGGATCAAAACACAATATTGTGCAATTGTGTGAGAATTTCTGGTTCTACATAAACCATTACTACCATGACCATTACTTGCTAAATGGGGCAAGACTTTAGAGTTTCCATATTTCTATGCTGATGGAGCATTAACATTTTCCCAATATTCCTTCTCTGCTGATACTTCCTGTTTTTCTCATGCAGCAGAGCTCCAGGTGTTTTTTGCTGATGTGTTTGTACTCTGCTCATCCAGACATAAGCCTGCTATGTTACTTCACTGGTGTGGTGCCTTGGAGGGCCAGAGCTAACTCAGGCTCACTGCCAAGGTAATACAACAGCATGTTTGGTGCACACTCAGGCAGCCCAGAGCACAGTCAGATTAAGCATCGTATACCTGCAGAAAAATGAAAACAGACTGTAATATCAGAGCTCCCCAGGTTCAAGTGATGTACTGAAGCTCTACACCAGGGTTTCCTTTTTTTTTTTTTTTTTTTTTTTTTTTCTGAATAGTGAGTAAGGGACAATACCCTGACTTCATTATACATTAGTAGATCACATATTTCTTCATGCCTGTTCAAACATGCCTCTTATGAACGTATGTATCTAAGGTGAAAGAGAGCAAAGGGTCTACTAATTCCTTTCCTCCTGTCCTCAAAGGAACACAAAGAACTGAGAAGGCTTCCATGCTCTTGAACTGTTATGCACCTCTTGGTTCCCCTGTGCAGTCATACCAAGAAGTTCACTATCTTTCCTAAAACACATCATTTCTACGTATGCAGAAAACAAAGCCATGAGCTCAAGAAATACTTGTTAAGAGTCCAAAGACAGTAATGGGGGAAGCCACTTATTAAATAAAAACCAAAAAAAGCCCCATATCCTGCAGTCCTATGTTTAAGTAATCATGTGGTTGTTAGAAATCAAAGCCAAATCACACAGTTCTTTAGCCAGAAGGTAGTGCACAGGATTGTAATTTATTTAGTGAGAAACACTTCTGGGAAAAGCAGAGCAGATGTCGAATAAAACATAATAAGCAGTCTAATAACACTTTCCCCCACCTCTTTTTGTTACCACGTCAATTGTTATATTAAACTATCCACAAATAGGTAACAGAGCTAAAACATACAGCATGCCATTAAGCAAAACATTTGTTTTGGGTACCTAACAAAAAAGCTTTCTTTTGCTACCAAGAAAGCACATGGTGCTATATGCTGAGAGTCTCAAAAAAATAAAAAATAAAACACAAATAATATGGGGTGGCTGACCTGGGTCGGGGGGACAGCTTCTTGAGGATGGGCTGGGCATTGGTCAGTGGATGGTGAGCAACTGCATTGTGCATTACTGGCTTTGTACATTCTACTACTATTATTATCATCATAATCATAATCATCATTATTATTACCCTTCCTTTTCTGTCCTTTCAAACTGTCTTTATTTCAACCCACCAACTTTTATTTTTTCTTCCTCCCAGTTCTCTCCCCCATCCCACTGGGAGCTGTGGTGGGGTGAGCGAACGGCTGTGTGGTGCTTGGCTGCCTGCCGGGTTAAACCACAACATGCTGGTAAGCAGGATTACTGCAAACAACACTGGCAATAAGTTAGGAGGAAAAGAAAACTAGGTTTTCATTTTTGTTCAGAGAGGTTGAGAATTTCAAGGCAGATACTACACAAAGCCACTTGCTTTAAATAGGTTTGTTAACTTACTTTATTTTAAAGCCAAAATATATTACAATGTATGCTTTCTCACTAAATGCAAGTAAAACCTTACCTCTTAAAGAAATAGAACACTGTCCAGGTAATTTAAAGCAAAAATGAAATTGGCCAGTAGCAAAGTCAAAAATTAATAGAAAAAGAAAATGAGGAATTACCTCTTCCACAGGTAACACTGCAGGCTGTCCACTCTCCATATTGCCAAAAATACTCTGGCTCTCCAATCTCATTCTCATGACTTTCTTCTTTACGTACAGTATATTCATACTTGATTCCAGGGTTAGTCTCTTGAAAAAGCAGCTGGAGAAAGAGTGCAGTTTATTTAATTATTTATGATTATAATAATCTACTGGCCCAAAGCTTTCCAAGTGTGAAAGCAGAAGAATCAGCAAGGTTTAAAGCAACCACCACCAGTTCAGAAATTCAGACCAGCAAATCTTCCATTTGTGTGCTGACAGTGGTGCACACATGGGCCTTTCTAAGACACAGCTGTTTGCCAGGCACTTTTGCAAGCATAGGTGGCAATAAGTGGGTCAACATAATTGGCATCCTGTTGACTGTAAGAAAAGATAATGCAAAGTCCATCCAAGGCACTGGCAAATGTGTTGCTGATTAAGTGCTATTGCCTACCACCATTATAAATGGTAATAACCCTACAATATGAAAAAATTTTTAAACATATCCAGTAGGTCATAAAACCACAGATTTTATTCAAATACTGCTTTATTATTTTTCAGTGTTTGTGGATTAAACAGGAAAATTCCAGTTGAGATGAGCCACCCAAGAAATTCACCATTTGGCCAACAGAAGGGAGAGAAGAAAAACATTTTCAAGGGATAGAATAGTGATGAGGCAATGAACTTCTATTCTTCCTTCTAATTGTTTCCTTGGCTTTGCTCCTGACAGTGATTGTTGAGTTACATGTTAGATGTGCCTTCTCTCCAGACATTCAAGGTGTGAAAGTGGTGCCCATCACTCCTCTAGCACTTCTTTAATGGCATGGTGGATACACAGGCAAACAAGCCATGAAAGAAAGATATATTCAGAGAACAAAGGGGCAATTTAAAAATATTGTTTTGCAGGATTAACAGAAGTTGGTTACGTTTAAGTTAGAATCTATAAAGCAATACAAGAGAAATAAAAGGTAGCAACCTTAGTATATACTAAACAGATCCATTTTACTTACCATAAACTATTGATCTGTCTATCTAATGCTGTACTTTGTTGCTCAGTATAAGCTGTCACTGCTGTCACTTTGCTAGCTTTCACTGTTCCCAGCCTGAAATCAGCTGCTTTTCTATGACAGTTACTTTTCCTCTGGGTCCAGTTCACATCACAGCAGTTGGTCTAAACTGGCATAAGAGACTGTGAAGTCTGGGCAAAGGACTGACCAACAACAGATGGTAGGATTCCTATCCTAGTGGCCACACTGAATTATACTTGCTTTTAATAGTCAGACTCTGACATTCAGTTATGATGAATTGCCTTCTCAAGCAGCATGTTCATTTCTCTCCTAAACAGCTTAAGTGATTTTTGCAAGACAGCATGCTAATAGCATTATCTAAAAATATATACGTTTTTTCAGCCTCAGTGTCAAAGCCCCAATACATTCCGCTGCCATCCAAACCCAGCAGGCTCTGTTAGAGATAACCTATTTACCTGAATCCATATTGATTCATTGGTGGGTCCTGGAGCAGTCAGATTTTCTAGATCACCTGTTCTGTCATACTGAAATATTGTTCCTGCCACTTTGTATTCACCATTCCACTGAATGATAAAACCTCCATTCAGGTAATATTTTTCTGGGTCTTTACTTCGCACAGCAAGGAAATTGCCAGCTTCTGCAACTTCTGTGACTCTGATTCCCCTTGCGCCTTTTGGAATTAGCCCAATATCAACATATCCTAAGAGACAAAAAAGATACAGGGAGGTGAACCACAAAAATGACATTGCATTGTACTTCAGATATTTTAAAACATAAGCTTTGTTTGAAAGTATATACAAATGCGCTATCACAAAGCTTTTATCTCAAGGTATTCTTTTCAGTTAGTTAATGGTGGGACTTTCCAAGCCAGGTTTTCCAATATCAGTTGGGGAATATGTAATGTGTTTAGGCCATGATAGTGGCATTTAGAAGCGATATGGAGGTGAATGCTTTACTGAGCTGCACCAGATGAACTCTACTCCATTGGTAAGTGTCAACATCTTTATAAACACACCTGAGGCCTCTGGCATACTGCAATGTGAGTGCTCTGGAGAAAGGCTATGGAGTCCCAGTAGGTTAACAGCATGTTGTAGGAAAGGTCTTTTCAATTTGCAAGGAACATTTTCATCTGTCATCTGTAGATGTACATAATTTCACATCCCTTGTCTTAAGTTACTTCTCCGTGACTATTTCCCTTACATAGCCTTCCTACAAAAACCTGAAAGTCATTCAAATGCCTCAAATTACTAAGATTAGTTAAACATTATTATAAATTACTGAGTTTCATAAGAAAGATCAACAGCTCTTCATTCATGGGCAAAAGTATCTGTAAAAAAAGGTTATTGGTATGTGTGTTAAGAATAAAGCCAGCGAAACTATTACAGAATTTTGTTTGTACTTCAGGCAATACAAGAAATCAAGCTCAGTGCTTCTCATCTTAGAGGTAACTACTATTGCTACTGAATGAAAACTGTAAAAATAGGAAGTTCGCATACAGATTTGAACTCAAACAGCTTTCTTGCTATTGTTCCTGGGTGGGCTTTAGAAATCTGATGGAAGACCAGCTCTGCAAGCAGGTACCCTGGGAGCATGTGCTGCAGTTTGGGTTGATTTATTTCAAGTTTGGCTACAGTATATGTATGTGGTTCCTCAGTTCTCATCACACATGGCTGAGGTCACAAATTAAGTCTGAGAATCACATCCCCTTCAACTTTCTTGTGAAATAAGCACATCATCTTTTATTACACTGACATATACCATATTGGCCAAACTTAGTGATCTTCTGAATCAATGTTATCCACGTACCTGAAGTACTAATATGCCCTTTGCTGTTAAATAACTTACTGCAGTAAGTGCCCCAAAGTCTTTAACATCTGAATTTTCCTTACTGCTCTATTATAAGGTGATATGTGTTGGTCCTACTGTCATATTTTGACAATGGTATAATTAAAAAAATAATAAAAAAAAGATCTGTCTGGATCTGTCTGCTTCAGGCTTTTCCTAATTAAATTCAATATATTTTTCCTGTGAATAATGTTAAACAGAGAGAGTTTTCTCTGGTTGCCATCTTTTACAAGTTTTCTACACTGACCATGGGAATTTAAACCTTTCAGTCTTTCATAGGTGAAGAGAATAACAAAATCCTTAGGATTACTGAATAACTTCTATTATAGGAGACTACAGGTCTAGGTCTATTATAAGCAACCAAGGTCTAATGATGTATTCATTCAGTGCAGTGGAGACATATTACAAGCACAGTGTGTGATCGTGTAAGTAAAGACTTGATTAGATGGCATACTCACAAGTATGCCAAATTAAAACAGCATGCAAAATCTTAATTGTATCATGTCCCAAGAGCTTGGCCTTGCAACCCTGGTGTCCTATTTCCAGCAGATTTTTTTTTTCTAGATGTAATTGGAATAACATTTGCTCAAAACAGAAAATATAAGAACAATCAGTTTTGATTCTAACATAAAGTCTGTATCGTCTGAAGGTTTTGCATAACAATTTGTCTGAATCACCTGCTGTTGCTCATAAACCTGATTTTAAATATATTACAGCTGTATTGTGACAGATGTTACATTTGGTCAATGTACCACACTCCTTCCCCCTACCTAGCCCTTCCTTTTTTGACTAGCTAAATTATCTCTTGATTTCCTAGAACCTCACCCTATTTCTCAGTGAATGTTATCTGCTTCTGAAAGGAAAGCTAATCAGGAGAGAGCTTTTGACTTTATCATTCAACATAATAATTTTTTTTTGTTTAATAATGAGGTGGATGGTGTTTATATAATTGCTCCTGGTTATATAGTTCCATCTGATAACGATCTAGTAATCTGAGATTCAATAACAGTTAAAATGTCAGCTCTCTAACCTACATGCTGTGTTCATTAAATCCTGGAGCATCCAAGCTCTAGGTGCTATCATAACACCTGTGAAATGGCAACTTTCAGATGCTATTAATCTTTTCCTTTTTAATAAAAAGCTATATGCTCCTAATCACAGATGAGAGCACAGTATGAATAAATTCATGCAAACCTTGTAGGCACAGCTCTACTAGGACCAAAGAGCTTGTTTCTCTTTTCCCATTGCTGTGAGACAGAAGTAATTTCACTGAGGTGGTTAGCAATGTATTGTAGATCAGATTACAATCTAGCTATTTCTCCTTATCACACCAGCTCTCATCCTGCTCTCCAGTTTGTCATATCTGTGACTTTCTCACTTTAAAATGTGAGCTCCTGACGCATGATTTTCCTATGAGCTGGTTTCTAGGCAATATCACAAGCATATTACGTGGAAAACAGCACAGACTCCCCATGGTTTATCAGGTTTGTACAGTTACATACAGCCTTCTCATGGAACATACACTGCAGTGTATGATGGCCATGGGAAAAAAACTGTAGTTCAGAGACAGTTCCCTAAGTGAGGATCCAGAAGATCTTCTAATCTCTTGGATCCATATTTGCATGGCTATGTCCAGACTCCATCTCAAGAACACACCAGACCTCCATCTGCACTTGGATAGCAAGGGACTGTGGCAAGTGTTGATTCAGTTCCAATCAGGTTGGTCAAAGGTGACAAGCCAAAGATAAACCTTCAGGTTAAGGCAAATACAGTCACAGTTCCTTGTTTGCACATCACTATCTTAAAATTTCTTCTGCCTTTTTGTTATCCATTTACTCTACACTTCACTTGCCACAGTCCTAAACCTATATCCCTCACATCTCAGTCTTTCTTTTACCCCAATGCTTTTCCTCATTCAGAAGTGCCATTTATTCTCCTTCCAAAGACTTTGTGTGCCTTGTCTATGGTCTGCTGTATGGAATAATAGCCCTCTGCAGCCACCACAACGATGTGAGTAACAGGAACATCTCATCCCCCCCAACAATACCCTACCATAAAAAAAAAGCAGAGTTTTTACAGTAATCAAAGGATAACTTGTATCTTCTTTGCCTAACTCTAGATCCTGCTTATGGTGCAATCTTTTGGCCCAATTAGTTCAGCTGAAGCAACATAAATGGTTTGCAAAGAAACTTGCTGAAAACCTAGTGTGGACTGCATACTAGCTAGCATTAGTGCCAACAGTTAAGACCATTTGCTCAAATCAGACCTCTGATTTGTTTTGCAACACAAAACTCTACTGGAACCCACTACACTGATAAAACTGTCACTCCTATGGCTGTGTTGGGAATTCCTGGACAGCTTTCCATATTTTGCATCCAAAGGAAAGGCATTTGAAAGAAACTCTGAATAAAAACATAAAAAAAAATATTTTTTTATGTGTTTAAAACTTTTTTCTTTTTTTTTTTTTTTTCCTGAACACAGGCAGGTTAAGACTTCAGGTAAAACCTATCCTGAAGTGAAAGGCTGAAGTATTTAAAGCTCTTTCCTAGTGTATCATTAGTCTGATCTGGCAACCTAGTTGTCTTGCAGAGACATTAAACTTTGGTCCAGTACCAGAACCAAGAAAGACTCTGCTGGGCCTAAGTTCTGAAGAAAGCTTTAGATCAGAATATATTAGCTTTGCTTTTGTAATTCTCATTAAACATTCAAAAAACTCATTTTCCTTCCCTGCTGATGGCACCAAGTATCCTGTACTCTGGGCCAGTTTCATTAGCTATACTGAATTTATGTCCCTGAAGTCTTTATGTTTACATAAACCGTTTAGTAGCCACTGTGTCATAAATCTGTGCTGTATGACAGAACATCACAGTACCTTCAAGTCAGAGACAAAAAGAAGCCAGATGTTGTGAACAAAATGCATTTTCCTTTTCTCAATTTCATGCCTGTTAACATCAGTAAGACAGTAAGATTCATATGTTGCCTTAAAAGCTAAAGAGCCCACCAACCTTTTCCTTTCCTGATATTTTTCCTTATTTTTTTCTGCTATGGAGTTGACTTCTCTAGAAGAGAAAAGAATCTACAGAAGATATCCCTTAAAAAAATATCTAAAGAACATGATTAAATAATTTTCTTTAACGTTCAGTATTCCTCAGTGGTATCTGTTAGTGAGGTTTATTGAATCTTGAGGCAAGGAAAAAATAAACGAAGATACAAGACAAGATGAATTTGAATAAAATTAGAGATAGCTATCCTCCCATGCATAGGTATATCAGACCATTTCAGAAAAGCTGTTTTTTGAAAACAAACTTCTGATCATCTGCAGCCTTGCAAAACCTGCACACAGACAAAGGCAGAGTGAATTATAGAGTAGCAGTAGGAAAAGATCAGAGGCTGGAGGATTACTGCAATATCGGAAGAAAAGGAGCTCTAGATTTTTCTTTGTAAGCCTCACATATGTATGCCACCTGTGTGGTTGTAGGCATCATCACATCTGCAGGATACAGAGTGAGTGGCGGGAGCAGAGGAACGTATCCAACATATCCACAGTTAAGAAAAAAAAAAAAAAGAAATATTAAAAGGACTTTTCCCACAAACTTTGGAAAACCTTAGCAAACCATTTCTAAATTATTACCTCAGATTTTAGTTGTGCATGTCAGATTTTTTAAATGAAAAAAACAAAAACAAAAACCACCACCACCAACAAAAAAAGCCAGCCACACACCTTACTGCAGTTTCTCGCTCTCCACCAGCATGGTACCAGTCACTGCTCTTGAGACTTTAAATCTTGGCAGCAGGATCTTTCCTCAGCCACAGACCTTGCCCTAAGCAAGCTCTCTAGCACCCTCTCATCTCTCCGGTACTGGTTTCCCATTCAAAGCATCCCATCCCATGTCCAACTCACCATCACTCTTCTCTCTCAGTTTTAGATACCCCTCTCTCTTCCAGACTTTTTGGCTCCAGTTCATCCCACAGAAGGCAACTAAAGGCCTGAATGTCTCCCTGGCATTGGTGAAGAAGGGCTTGGTCCATCAGATGCTGATTCAGACCTCCATAGCCCTGCAGGGGGTCTTTCTCCCCTTCTATCACAGAGGCATCCCACAGAAACTTTTATATAAACCAGATACAAAATTCTGCATGGGGAAGAGTTTGTACATGGCCACGAGAGCCAATGCTATCACATTTAAGATACTTGGAAATGAACTCTCAAAGCACTCAGCACAGGATTTTCTTGGTGCTTTACTCTGTCTACAGATTCAGTCCAGATTTTCCAAGGGCATTAATTACATTCATTTTGTAAATGCACTCACTATTTGGGGTTTTATTGGTGTAACTTGAATAGGACTTGTTAGTCTCTGACATAAATTTTATTAGATGAGGTGAACTTAAAAAGTACGGACCACTGATCTTTTCTGGCACAAGCAGGATTCACTGTGAAATATCCACTTGCTATTTCCTATGCGGATTGATCACTCAGTTTACAATGAAAAGCTTTTTTTTTTTTTTTTTTTTTAATGTAGAAAACAACTTCATCAATGGAAGAGTTTAAGAAAAGAACATGTTTTACCAAATCCTTCACTTTGATTAAAGGTCATCTTCACTGTATGACAGGCAGAGCCATCTCCCAGGCAAACTCCACACTGGTCTTCAGTTGCATTGGAATTTATCTCATAATCACAGCCGACAGCCTGGAAGAAAAAACTGTCTCAGAATAAATATGGTCTCCAAAACAAAGCTTCAGCATACTCTGTCCTCTTCTAAGATGGGGAGACTCAATTTTGTGGCAGAGTATATATTCTACATAGAGAAACTAATAATAGAGATAATTGTATCTAGGTAAAACTTCTGTGGATTAATAAGATGTTAAAAAGAACAAAAAAAAAAAAAAATCAACACTACCATGCCATGAAACATACAGTGGTGTTTAGATTCATATGCTTGAGATGGAAATGTGCTACCCAAATGGCCTCAGCAACTAGGATTGCCCCAAACATCTAGGATTTGTGTCTGCTTTTTTATGCTGAAGACACAACCATGGATTCCCAGGACTACAATGTAGTAATGGAACCAAAAGATAGGTTCACCAGTACCGCAGAGAAACCCCAATATTATACTCACAGACTAATGCAAACATTTTATATCTCTGGTCTGTTTTCTCAACAGATGTAAAACAAAAGCTGTGCACAGGAACAGAAGCTCTGAACCTGCATTAATGCTGGTGTGGTGCAGGGGGTTATTGCCGGAGATTCACTTCCTGAACATGCTGAACTTATACAACTGCACCCATCCAAAGATATAAAGCAACTCAAGATGTGACAGACCACTTTCTGATTGTCATGCCAGCTTTTTGTGGCAGTTCCGGTGCAGAACAGTTACTGCAGACAACCCCCTGGCAAGGTGAAACTCTTTAGCAGGCATGAAGTTTTACACCCATGACACTTGCTTCTCCAGTTTGCCCACATAGGGCAATGTATCAGAGAGAAAGTTCTGGTAAAGACCAATTTTTCAGTTCATGCTTGGTAGGGGGTCAAAGCAAGAGAGAAAAATTATTAATTTTGAGTAGGGCAAATCCTTCTTTCCAATGCCAAAAACTTTGTGCACTAATTCCTCTAAACTTGAACAAAATCTTTTATTTTTGGGATGGCTTTTTTTGCTTCTCTTTAAGAACTAGCAAAGTTTTTGAAGTTAAAGATTAACCTGTTTTCATATTTAAAATGTGGTATGAAAATGATTTTATGATTCTTGCATTTTATATCCATTTACTTGAGTAGAAGTAGCACATGCCCTCACCAGAGAAGTGGAAGTGTAATATGTCTGGGTTAGGCACAGCTGAACAGTTTGCTCCCTTCTCATATATAAAGTCAAAAAACCTTTCATCATCTGAATCAGCTTGGTAATAAGGCAATGCAAGGGTTTGGATTTCCCTGAAACTTCTCTCTCCTGACATGAACAGAGCTCAGCTGTGGGAAGAAAATCATCCCCCAAACTTTGAAAGGCTTCATGCTAAGATAAAACTATAAAAATATACCAGGGAAAGGATCCTAAAATTTATTTAAGAAGGCTTTAAATAGCTGGTTTCAGAAACTTTGCAAAAGTTACACTATAACGCAAAAGGTAGATTGTAATGTATTGTTAAAATTTGCAGGTTTATATTTTTATAGTACTGCTTTCCAAAGGGTGTACTGCATAACAGCACACTTGAGCTCCTAAAGCTCTTTAAATGGTATCTGCATTTCAACTGCTTTTGTCACAAGTCCATATTAATGAATTTTAAAAAACATTAACAGTACTTTGTACCAGAGCTAATCATCATTACTGAGGAGCAGGCTGTGGCTTTCCAACTAAAATAATCTCCATGTATTGTTCCATGTCTGCTATGTGTATCCCTACATCGTAGCTTCCTCTGTAGCACACTCTCATGCCGATAATGTGCATCAGGCAATGCACAGTCTTCAGTCATGAATAATAAATAGGACTTACTGCTTTTTTTGGCTTAATTTGAAGAATATTCCAACAAATTATTTTGTCTGCTTCCCTCCTCCTTGCATGTTTCATCTGGGGAATCATTTAAGAATTTTAAAAACTTTTTCTAAAAAATTCAGAGTAAATTTCTGGGGGAACTGTCAAAATGCTTTGTTTTCAAAACCACACAACAGAGTGTGTCAACTTTTCTGTCACTCCACATTCTCTGCTCCCTCCTTTCCGTATTCTAGTTTCAGACTGAAATCACTTTCAAATTTTGACATGAATTAGTGCATAGTTTCAATCCCATAGATGTTACATTTCTTGATTTGTTGAGTATTTACTAAATAAATAAAATTATATTTAACTTGGAGAGAATAGATATAATTCTGGACAAATTTTTGGGCCAACCCAAGCCCTGAAGGACAGAGACCTGGCTGGTACTCTGGGAAATGAAGATGGACATTTGCCTCAAAGCTTATCCCTTCCTACATTCTCTGGCTGGTGTATGGATAATGCTTGCACAGGAGCTTGAGGCTTTTCTCTGTTCTGTTGCAATACCAGGCTCAGTCCCAATATGCTACCCATACCTCACAGATCCTAAATCAATTCTTACCAAGGTTTTTTTGTGGATTGTTTGTTTTTAGCAGTGAAGCTCCTTGATTCTGTACCATCATCACAGCAAGCTGAACTTGCAGAATGCCGCCCGGTGTCCAATATTTAATAGCTATTAACAGCATCTAAGACATCTGGAAACCTTCAACAGAAGACTGCCTCTGATTTAGATGAATAACCAACAGGCTGGTGGTAGTTAAAAGTTTTTCTCTGCTGATTTTTCTTAAAATAAGCTTTCAGGTGTGGTACCTGCCAACTTCTCTGAGCCTCTTTATGTATGAAAATCCAGGCATCCCCTCTTTTGATTCTGATCCTATTTCACCTTCAGTACTTCAGCTATTGTAATCTTCTGTAAGCTCTTGACAGGAAAGCCCATCTATTAGATTAATCTAAGTATAAAGGCTTCTTCATATTCTTGCTCTTAAAATGACAGAAAGATAGTAGAAACACCTGAGCTTTTCCTCTGTGCACGAGTGATTTAATGAACAGCTAGAAAAGCTGCAAAGATAAAAGCATGAAAAGGCCCCAAGTTAACAAAGGTGTTAAACCATGTCTCTTGCATTTTTACAGAGGTTTCAAGAAACACTCATCTGTCACTTAATGACAGGACTTATCCAACACCTTTGAAACCTTCTATGAAAACCAATGGCTGTGCCAAAAGGATCTGCAGCAGGCACTTCACTCTTATTTCACAGAAGGAAAAAAAACTTTTCCCTTCTGTGAAATAAAGGGGAAACTTTTTTCTCACTGTTATTGTAATGTCTTTTGCAGACATATCTCAGTACCAAGGACCATGTTTACAAGCAGCACAGAATGTTACAGTGATAAGCACATGCTAAGAAGGTTCATGACCACAGTTTTGCCTCTAAGCATGTAGCTATTCATCCAAGGATGGATTTAATGAAGTACTCAGAGTACTCAGACACCACTGTGATAAGTGCAAGATGATTCTTCCTCTTGCCAAGAGCTGAGATCTAACTCCTCACCTATGAGCTAAGTATTCACTACAGTTTATATTTAGTACTTCCTAAGAATACGAAAAGGTAGACATGTAGCTATTTTTTTTAAAAGATGCATTTTCTGGTGTATCTACTGTACTATCAGTACATTTGTTAATAGTCTACAAGCAGTTATCAAAGTCAGCATTGTCGGGTTTGTCATTAGACCAGAGCAGCAACCAGCCTCCTTGGGGAGTCCAGCAAGCTGAAGTTTATTTTCTGTTCTATGAACACATTCATTATTAAACACAGTGTTGGGGATAAAATGTTTTAGGCTGAAGTTTGATTTTTTAAAATAGATTTTATCTTTTTTTTTTTTTTTTTTAATATTCAAATGAATACTCTAGAATTGGAACTCCAACACTTCATGTTTTGCTACTGGACAATATTAGTGAGTGTTTTTGAGCTTCTCTTTTGAACCTCAAAAAATATGTCTTCAAGTTTTATCATTTTTGTCAAATAAGCATTTTCTACCATGTTCTTAAAAGGTTTCTGTTCACCTTTATTTACTGCTCATTCTTGTGGTTACACCCAGATATAATTTATCTAATGTGAGCTGTCAGTCAGACATTCTGAAATGAACATAACTGAGCATATTTCCTTTGTGACCACCACATAGTATGAAAATCCCCAAGCACTGAACAATTTAGTCCTGAAATACTATGCTGTCACTGGTGAAAGAGTCCACTACCACAGTATGATCACTTTCCTGCCTTTGGGGTGCCAATTAGTATCTCGGTATGGGCTGTATGTACTCTGTATCAGCTCAGATCGTTCACACATTGCCATGCATTTCCCTTATTAATACATCCATGGTATCAAAACATGACATCCTTGTGACACAAAGGGAATGAATCCCTTTGTCCTTTCCAAATATAACCATAGAGGCTTCTATTTCAGTTTTCCTCTGACATTTGAAACAGCTTGTACCTGACCAGACATCACCAGACTTATCTATAAGCACAGCAGGGTGTGGTGCAGGGGTCCCCAAAATGAAGCATCTGCATAGCTGTGTCACAGTAAGTAAAGCCTCCACTTTACTCACTAGCTACAGGGGTGCTGCTGGTGGTGAAATGACCTTTTTATCTAGCAGCAGGTCATCATCTTACAAGGCCATTAATGACCATCACAAAGTGTACATTTTCATGCGTAAACAGGTTTAGCAGTCATTCATTACAAATACGTTTAATTGAACTGTAATTTTCAGGCCAGGTTTTACCTTCTTACTCCAGTGAATTGTACATTATTTTTATTTGTCAGATACATTTCTAGATGCTTCCTCCTCCCTTTTATTTCTTTTCCTCAATCTTCTATTTAGATACGCAGAAGCCATATCTTCTAAAACTGCCTTAAAAAGCATGCCTAAAATTTATGCCAAATTGCCTGTTAAAGAGGATCTGGAGACTAAACACAGGTTATTAAAACAAGAAAAAAACAGCAACAATTATCCTCTGATTGTATTACACATATGCTCTTGTGCACCCTCTGCCTGTGAAACATGCTGTGCTAACAAGAAACCCTTCTGTGCCATAGTATATGCATTGCAAATCATCACCACTCCCTGCAGCCCTTTGTCATAGCCCCATTCACCAAGAGTCTTTTTGACACACCTGAGACTGGCTTTATTACTGGTCCCACCACACAGTATGGAGGCAGAAATAATGACTTGAATTGCCTGGCTATGTTACAGGTAGGAGAAACAATTTAGTTCCTGCTGTTTGGTGACTAAAAGGAAAATAGCCAGAGATATTACCCTTTTGCCACTTCCAGAGGGAGAGACTTTTGTGCCAGACTGGCTGTGGGGAGCAGATACAGAAAGTTCTTGCTCTCACTGAAGGGTATGTCCTGGATGTACTGCCTGAATATCAAGTTACATGAATCCCATGTTATGCTTCTAAGTTCTTTCTCCCATCTGTCTCCCCCACTGGTCTACAAATAAAGAAATCATGATCTTGTCATGTTGTCCACGAGATTGCTCTGAACAGGGAAAGATGTGCCCCGATGTGCCTTATAATTTGTCTAGATGTTTCTGAATCAATTTCCTGTTGGGCTAGCAGTAGGAAGAGGAGATTGAAACATAGTGAATGGTAGCGAAAGTACTACAGAAAGATTGAGATACGCAATCTGCTTTTTAGCACAAGGAAAAAAAAACACACAACACTTTCCTCCCTAGTACTATGGTTGTGTAATTCAACAGCATGTTAATCTCTCAATATAATAACCGCACATTACCACAGAGAACAGCTTACAGATTTGCATGACTGAAGATCATTTAAACCTATTAAAATTCTGTGCAGGAGACGAATGCTTGTTACAAACAGCAGAGATGCCAGGTCCTCCATTGTCAATGTCTGCACACTCTCAGCGTGTTCACCAAGCTTTCTTTCACTTTTAGACAATGCCATGGCATGTTTAACCAAACTCCTCAGTCTGGAAAACTCATGTATGTAGTTTCTAGTAGTCAACAAACATACTACAGTGGCAGTATCTTTACTTATTGTCCCTGTGGGAGCAGCCAAGTGCTCTAATAAGAATCAGGGTCTGTTTGTGACATATAATTTAAACATGTGAAGATAGGTTATGTTCTTTAACAATCTTCCATATAAAGGGAAAGAGACACCCAAAAGATGAGTGCAGAGAAACATGGTTAAATAGCAAACTAGTCATGATATATCTTGACAATCTTAGGTAACATTACTAACAGATCTTGTTGCCGCCTTCCATTTCTAAGTTGGGCATTATTACAGGATTGGGTCCAAGAAGGAAGGCCAAGCTAGGTGAGAACAGAATAAAAGGGTTAAGGGGACTGCATCCCTCTTCCACTTGGAAGGAAAACATGGTGGCAATTGCAGGCATGTAGCATTAAGGTTTCCCTTTGCAGTCTCTATTCCCAGTGCAGAGTGATTTAACACTATTATACATTCAGGGAATTCCTCTTACATGTAAATGACAGAGCAGAGGGCCCAACTGCCTTCTCTACTAGGTTCTCAAGTAAGTTACCAGTTCTGGTTTGTTTCTGATCAGGAAGTTCTAAAGAAACACCATACCAACATCTACCAGGAAAACTTCCTTGTGCAGTGAGGCATAGGCAGCACTTCTGAAAAATTAGGCCCCACATACTGGGCAAATCACAAAGGCACTGGTGTCTGTACTTCCTACCGATTTACCAGGATGGCTAGATAACCATTCGGTATACCTTAGGTAACTAAAATGAGGTACCTCAATCCATGCTTAGCCATCTAGGTAAGAACAATTTCTCTGTCTGCTCTGAGCAAAACCATGGCTATCTGAAAAATCAGGTTAAAATCAGCTAAACTTAGGAGATTAGATTATTGACTGAACTGAGTCTACCTATATTCCCCCAGCCCAGCAACTATGAAAAAACTCTGAAATTCGTTGTTAAATAGGAACTACTCTACAAACCAAATATGTGAGCAGTATGGACAGACAGATCTAACATAAAACATCTCACCATTTTCAATTTTTTACTAAATTTCAGGTTGAAGTGTTATTTAGGACTTAGAACAAATGTGAAGTACTTTTGTGAGATAAAGTAATGAAAACCAGTTTATGGCATTATTAGACACTGCTGCTAATATCTGTGAACTCTTTTTCTATGTTATTAGCAACATGTTGCTATTGGAGTACAAGAATTATGTACCAGACTAATTATATTCAATGTATTTCTAGATTTACTGACCATGATCTGCAGTGTATTTATTGTGTTTAACTAGCTGGACTAAAATATTAGTGAATTATGTTGAGAGGTACTTGAAAAAGCTTCTCCTCAAGCTTTATGCTGGGCACTTTTTTATATAAAGACACACTGTCTTTCAGAGATATGAGATATTTGGGTTTACCTATTCATCGCTGGCTCTCATCTGTGGCAGCTGCATGATTATATTGTTCACTCCATGATTCTGATTCCAATTAGACCTGTTTGTCAGAAGATCTGAAGTGGTAGTCAACATATGAAAGGCTGACAAAACCATAGTTATGATAGTGTCAGTACTATGGAAAAAATTTTTTAGTTCTTGAGACTCAAAGCCTTTCTATTTATGTTGAAGTATATCTGGTACCTAGAAACTGCAATTAAAATTTTCCTTTCAATTTCAATCTGTCAATCATTCTACTATTTCCAAAATAGGCAAAAATTTGAATGGTCACAGGCAAAGTTCAATACAGAAAGCATATGGAAGCTAAAATTAGCCACAGTGATCCCAACCCTTTTAGGCTGGAAATCATAACATAAAAGCATAACATCACAAAAACAGCCTTCTGGGTTTAG
This sequence comes from Anas platyrhynchos, assembly GCF_047663525.1. Lineage (NCBI taxonomy): Eukaryota > Metazoa > Chordata > Aves > Anseriformes > Anatidae > Anas > Anas platyrhynchos. The sequence continues at coordinate 11,891,417 of NC_092621.1, forward strand.
ATTCCTTGGCCTCTCATTAGTAAAGTGCTGATACAGTATGCAAATTTTATTACACTCTTCAATACAGCAGGGTTTGTTTGAAGCTGGCTTGAGCTGTTCATGAGCAGGTCAGTTCTTTCACCATCACAGTTAAAAGGCCTATCCTGGCTCTTACTAAAGCCAAGTGGAAACTCTTCACTGTGAATCGGAGCAGGATCTCAGTAACTCCCTTTCACAAAGGCATGTTCTGCAAGGAAAACTTAGAACAAATCTTTTATTACTGCTTTCTGAGGGACTGATGTTATGAGGCATATTAACTACCAACATGAAGAATATGCAGAGAACCTTATATTTATTCTCCAATAAACAGAACATTGTTGAGCTACATACCACGTGTTTGCCAGTTACCTCATTGTACAACATTATTCAATTTACTGTTGTAAAGGGAAATACTTTTAATTGTCTTTAAGAGCAAGTGTCTGATCCTGCTACAAGTCAGTTCAGAATTGCTACATAGTGTGCAATACTGAACAGCATTTTGAAAATAAAACCACATAGCAGTGACACCAATTACAACCCTAAAGCTACCATTCATGAAAATGTTTCACCATAACCAAACAGGCTATCTTTAACTGTTGTTTTAAAGCAACAGAAGAAAAGAAGAGTTCGAAGGTACCAAAAATAATTAGCCCTCAGGCTAATGGATTCATTAAAACTAATGGAAATGACTCTCACGTCTACTGAGAGAAGCTGTTTTTATGAACTTATTTCCATGATCATTAAAAATGCAATAAAATGAAATGCCTGCCATGGTTCTTCAAAAAAAAAAAAACCACCACACACAAACACAAAAAAAAACACAACCCACAAAAACATTAAGTATTTTCCCATAACTACATAAAATTGTAGAGAAAGAAACATGCAAACATACCCAATACCTTACACATGCCATTAATACAGATATCTCTGCTGTGCCTTCCTTCAAAGCAAGGAGTACCATCAGTGACTGCATCCAACATCTTCTCTGAAAAATGGCCATCTATTGGGCGACAGTGGAGCTCACAGGGGTTTGCTGAAATGAAAACAAAATACTCCCTCAGAAAATATTACAGCAGGACATTGAAGTGTAATGCACTGAGAATGACCGTATATCTTCACCGCACCATCCACTAGCTTTCTCTTATATTTGCTGACAAGAAATAGCATAACTAGACTCAGTTACCAAAGCAATCATAGTAATGCTAACTAGCAAGTAGCAGAGGCCTGATAAACATGACTAGAGTAGGAAGCAGAGAGAGCCCTGTACCATCAGACCTCCCAAACCTCCACCCTTTCTGTTGTCCATATATTAAAATCCAGCTGGCTGAATTGAGCAGTAATAAGGCCATCAGTTGGGATGGAGAAAGGGACAGGAAACTGGCAAAAACAACAGTCATCAGTGAGGGGAAAAGGAGGAATTTGGGAGTAAGATTGCCAAGGCAAACTGGTTTTTATCAGCTGATGGCTGAGTGATTTCAGATAATTTATAACTCTTGATCAGTGCTGCCAACCCCTCTCAGTGAGCAGTGAAATGATTGCTTCTCATCTTCTGCCTGTCAGTCGAGGGTCACATCTCTGCTTAATTTCAGATACCTGCTGGCAGTTAATAAATTATTTCAAACACTTGATTTTTTTCCTGGTTGGCAATTTATGAAATGGAGATAATACTGGTGAGTCTGACATATCCAGGCTTGTTTTGTATAGATGTGCAACAGAGAAGAGAAAAACTGCAGCAAAAGCAATTCGTGATTCTCTGTAAGGGCCCAGCCTTATCCTAGTCCATACATTGAATAAAAAGAGCCAAACAGGCACTTGCCCCACCTCATGGATGCTGGTCTTTGGGAACCTAAAGTTTTGAATCTCAGGCTTAAGTGAGTGAAAGGACACAAGTTTGATAAATCAGTTGTAAGCACAGAAGATGAGCTAGAATTGAAACCATGGTCAAAGCCAAAGACATATTATCTGCCCTCAGATCACTACCCTAGAAACCCTCCAGCACAGTCACCAGGGGTATCCACAGCTTCTCTTCACCGCCAGTGCCAGTGCCTCATCACCCTTAGAGTGAAGAATTTCTTCCTAATATCTACAATAAATCTCCCCTCTTTCAGTTTAAAGCCATTCCCCCTTGTCCTATCACTCCACTCCCTGACAAAGAGTTCCTTCCCAGCTTCCCTGTAGGCCACACTCAGTGCTATCTGACTGAAAGAAAAGCTATCCACTGTCACATCCAGGAGGGACAGCAGCAGAAGAACCATCTTTTGCTCCTGGTCTGTTCCAAGACCCTGATCTAACCAAGTGGCACAGCAATTTGTTCATGTTCAGCAAGCCAAAATCCTTTGCTGAGCAAAGCAGTAGGCCTTAAAACTGTCAGTTAGTAGGAACTTCAAGGCACCGTATTGAGCCATTTTGCTAAAATCTCCCTGGGTGCTACAGAGGTGCCTGTGCTGAGTGACATTTTCATCCTATGCCAGATAGCCAACAACTGCTCCCTTGGTCTCAGAGCAATGCAGGGTAACTATAAATTGATATCCTAGACGATGAATTTCTGTTTCCCCTTCCTCCTTTGTTGACCTTGCTTCTGTCATACAAAGAGCTATATTTAAAATTGGACAAGTTTCTAGTAATGAGAGAAATTCAATTTTTTGCTAATGCAGAGAAACCAAATCATTTCCTTTAAAAGAGCTTATGCTTTTGAAGGGGGAAATTCACTTTCATTGCTCTGGTTTGTACATCACCAACACATACACAGCACCATGCAGTGCACAAAAGTGACAGCAGCTCCTGGCCCTGAAGTGCTTGCAATACCAGCACTGACTCCTGCACAGTCTGAACTTTAACATTATTAATCTCATTCATGTAACCAGCATTGCTTTAAAACTGGTATCCAAAAAATAAAAAGGGGATACTCCAGAAAATCCAAAACCTTAATGAGGAGCTTTGTTTTCCCTCTTGTCAGTAGAGCTAAACGTTTTTTTAAGACTGACAACAATGATGTGCTTGTGGCTTCTGAAATAATGATCTCTTAATAAAGAAAGGGCAATAGAGGGATTAGAGGCAGAGGAGACTGAGGTAATGACACTGGTGGAAATCAGGGTGATAATCAGTCACATTCAAGAATATCAACAGAGATTGAACTAGAAAAATCTCAAGCAAGAACATTAAGTTTGTAAACCTTATCAGTCTTCAGACCCTCTGTGAAAATTCTCAGCCATAACCTCTGCCAGTTGTTCTGATAACAACAGTCCTGATAAGCAATACAATTTATTTTACCTTTAGCTAGAGAAATTGTTTTTCGGTTAATTTGATTATGTTAGTGCTCTAAAGTTTGCTTCATCTTCTCACCACACCTTTTTTTTTTTAAATGCTAGTCACAGTATTCATACAGTAAGGAGAACAGAAGAATCCCAGCAAGTCTGTGACCTGTTAAAAATGCATCCTGACTGATCCAGACTTTGCTTAAAGCCATTTCAGCTTTTACACTGCTCATAATGAAATATGTAGAGTAGTAGCTTGATACCTGTATCTCCTCCCTAGCTGTATGTTGAAATAACAAGCAAGACTGTATCCAGTTTCATTTCAGAAATCAATGAACAAGAAAAAACAGGCAGTGCTGACTACTGACATATTCCTGTCACGACGATGGTCTAAGTATATAACTCAGAAATAGTTTGTAGGGAAAGATAATCTTCCTCGCTAAGCCAAATGAAAAAGTAAAAATAAATAACAAGCAAACTTTCAGACTTGCAAAGCCTCATGAATCAGAGAAGAGCTTTGTAGACCTGAAAGCTTTCCTGTTTTTCCTAATTGTAGTAATTCATCTAAAAATAGATCCTACCTATATGACAAATGCGTTTCTTCCTGTCAGTTTTCTACTGAGACCCACTGGAAATGAGAGATTATTGTTCCTTCCCCACAGACACTCCTATCCAATATTTTATACTACTGTCCTCATTCTTAAAGCTATTTTCTTATTTCATCTGCATGGGAGGCTGATTAGGGCACTACTGAGGAAATTATCCAAACACTATATTAGTCATTCATTTGCTGAAATTATTTACTTATCTATCATTATTATTTTTTTTACAGCTGAGCTCAAGGATCTGATGAAGTATCAGGGCTCCATTATTCTAGGGCTGTAAATAAACTTCACAAGAATCAGTCACTGTCTTCCAAATATCTAACATTTGAACATGAGACAGATATAAGAAAGGTCTTACCTACTATTTTCAGATAGACAACTGACATACATGGAAAATATTTTGCCTCATATGATGGAAGAACTCAAAAGCAAAGACTGGTGTTGAATTCACATTTTCTAACTCTTATTTTAGTCCTCAAAAAAACTAAAAAGACTAAACAGAGTTCAATGCAAGGGTTTGCATTGCATTAGGGCTGCTCAAAAAGAACTCCTTAAAGCAGCTGGTTTAGTTTCCATTACTTCAGTAAATTTAGTTAATTCACGATGAGACTTTAACAAAAAGGCTGTCATTTTAGTAATTTTTAAGCCAAAAGACACAGAAATTCTTGCAATCCAGCATATACATGGAATACTACATCCAACCTGTAAACATTCAGTAATGATCAGATTTCTGCCTGAAATTTCTCTACACCAAAGTAGGATCAAAGCCACTTAGGTTGCTCATGCCCTGTTTGTGTTGCAATATAAAATGATAACATTAATTCGTCTAACCTTCTACACGACCAGCAATAAAGAACTCTTAATATGTTATCTAAAGTGTTCTTGTATTATTTTGGCTGTTACTGCTTCTCCTACCTTTCACAGGCATGAAGAACTGCAGGAGCCTGCTCTCCCTTGACTCTCTTTGTACTATCTCTCCCTTCTCCCCCCTCTTGAATTGAGGGTCTCAGAAGCTGCAGTATGAAGTTCAATGGCATAAAACTTGATGCTGAAACTTTTCACTTGATGGTTAAAGCAGAAGAGCTACATTCAAACCTAGCTAATAAGATCATGGTGTCCTGCTTTTCAAAGTCAAGTTAACAAGGGCATAAAACTGCTTGAGGCTTTGTAGCTTCCAGACCTGAGCACAACGCTGCATGGAGACATGCTGGCTTGCTAGCCTGTACCTCTACTAGCTCAGGGATATGTATGCAATACACCTTTAGAAACAGTCTTCAAGCACTTTGTATTTAAATCACTCAATCTTCTCTTTTCTGGAGAAGCACTTGCCTTTTTCTTGCCTTTACTTTAAACTATGATTTTTAAATTGCTTGTCTTTCATTTTGCTCTTCTGTGAACCTCATCCAGGTTGTCTGGCATTGCATTGGCCCTAGTTGAATATGTGTGCTTTTTTTTCCCTGCATATAGCAGAACAGAATTCAGATTCACCAACTGTAAGCAAAATAACATGAAGATAACCAGAAAAGAACATGTTCCCTGCTCTAAGCAGAAATACAAAATCCAAATGTTTCCTTTACAGCTGACTTCCATGAGTTTGAATGCAGGAAGGGTCCAACTTAACCTGACTGAGATGGATGTGATTAATCTGTCTGCCAGCAGATGACAAGGCTTCAATAGTTTTTTCCCAGCTTCACAAGGAACAAAAGAGGTGGGCCTATACTCTTGAAATCCTTGCCAGTCTGTGAGAAGTCAGAACAGGATGAGGAAATCCAAAACAAAATTAGAAAAGACAATTGCTCAGCAGACAAAACAGGTAAAAAGAAACTAAGGTGAAACTACCTTATCACACTAAACAAACTTGGAACTGCAAGAGAAAATTTAATTCCAAAGCAATGGCAGCAGAGACATTATCTTACACTGTTAGCTGAAGCCTTGTGACTATATCAGTACAGATCTTAGAATCATAGAATCATAGAATATCCTGAGTTGGAAGGGACCCTTAAGGATCATCAAGTCCAACTCTTGACACCGCACAGGTCTACCCAAGTTCAGACCATGTGACTAAGTGCACAGTCCAATCTCTTCTTAAATTCAGTCAGGTTCGGTGCAGTGACCACTTCCCTGGGGAGCCTGTTCCAGTGTGCAACCACTCTCTCTGTGAAGAACCCCTTCCTGATGTCCAGCTTAAACTTCCCCTGCCTCAGCTTAACCCCGTTCCCGCGGGTCCTGTCGCTGGTGTTAATGGAGAAAAGGTCTCCTGCCTCTCGACACCCCCTTACGAGGAAGTTGTAGACTGCGATGAGGTCTCCCCTCAGCCTCCTCTTCTCCAGGCTGAACAGGCCCAGTGCCCTCAGCCGTTCCTCGTACGTCTTCCCCTCCAGGCCTTTCACCATCTTCGTAGCCCTCCTCTGGACACTCTCCAACAGTTTCATGTCCTTTTTATACTGTAGTGCCCAGAACTGCACACAGTACTCGAGGTGAGGCCTCACCAGCGCAGAGTAGAGCGGGACAATCACCTCCCTCGACCTACTTGACACACAGACGTATTTTGGAAGAAATATGAAATTTCCCACTCTTTAGCTACATAACCCCTATCTGCCAGTGAATTAGATGAACCTGGCACACACTGAGAAAAGAATGGTGTTTATATGATTACTTTAATCACTTTAATGTAAGACGCATGATGACTATGTGGACTTTAAGTCCTAGGAAGCTATCAGGTTCAGATAAATGTAATTTGTCAAAAGGTATGATAAAAATAGATGTGGGCTCAGCCTGATGACAACAGAAGTAATTTAGCACCAAAATCTGACTAAAGTGTCAATGCAGGGGCCAGAATTATGAGAACAATTCAGTAGATACCCTGGTCAGAGCCACCATAACACCAAAAAAATTCTTGAACCTGCAAGTTCCCTTCATGTTGACATTCCCATGGATACTCAGGTGTTTTAGCATGAGCACACAGGTTTCTGTGCTCCAGGACAACTCTACAATAGGACTGTGCAAGTCCCCACAGGAGGCTCAAACTCGTCTGAAACAGGAGGGAAAAATCTCAAAGTATTTAGAATCTTAACCATAGCTGGCCTAGGACACAGCAAGGTTATGACCCACTTCTTTCCTTTCCAGTTGCTTGTTAAAGCTACTTGCTGCATCTCACTATTTACAATAGAATCTTTATGAAGGTACAATTTACACAGTGGGAAAGAACACTTAAACGGTGTTTAATTAAGTGACAATCATTATAACTTGGTTAAGGAAACTATGTAATTAAAGATGGGAGAGATGGTCATCAAGGTTTCTTTCACCATTTACCATTTTTCCAGAAGGATGAAGGAACGCAGAAATTAACAGCATCTAGAAAATTTCTATCTCAGGGTTTCATCTCAACTAAATCTTTTCACAAAAAAAAACTGTTACATCAATCAGGGTTTGGTAAAGCTTCAAAACACTTTCTTTTTCCCCTTATATCACATGTACAGGGTGAGAGAATTGAAAATGACTGATAATAAAACAAGCCAAAACCTTCTTGGCTGCAAGCTTCAAGTAGGAACAGAGTACTCCAAAAATTCTTTAAAATGGGATGGCATAATTTAGGCTGAAAAGTAAGGGAAGATAGTATAGACTGAGAGCCCTGAAGCATCAGCTCTCTTTGTGGGGGTTTACAAGAGACTGTTGGTTTGCTTTTGTTCAAAGTCTTGTTTTGTTTTGGACAAACACAGGAAAGGCTCAGACTGCTCCATCTCAGGCAGAGAACTGACTGATGAACCTACTTGAAGTTATTGTGCCCAGAACATCGTTAGAAAACACTGAAAGGTGACAGAAAATTAACATTTTAAATGACAGGAAAACTGCCTGATGTACTTCAGTGCAATAGCTGGACACAGCTAGACAAAACTGGAAGCACTACGCCCACAATAGCTACCTACTGCCATAAACAGTCATACAAAATTATGTTAGATGAAGGATCAGCACAGGATTTGGCCAACTGTCTGTCTAAATGCATGTCCCCTGAAAACTGACCTGAGGAAGCCAGGATAAGATAGAGTTTAGTAGCAAGAAAACACTTTACATGATGTTAATAGAACGTAAGAATGAAGTTGCAAACTTTATTTTTATTTTATTTTATTTTATTTTATTTTATTTTATTTTATTTTATTTTATTTTATTTTATTTTATTTTATTTTATATTTATTTTGTGGACCTCATAGATCATGAGGGAGAAATGCAGATCTACACTGAAATTCTGGCTGCTGAGAAAACATAGACAAAAATAGACAAAAAACCTTGTAAGCCAGAGAAGAAATATTTGCTTGATATTTGAAGGATTTGGCAAAAGGTCACCAAAACCGAGGATGTTTCAAATAGAATGGGATAGCATAGTTCAGTTGGAAGGAACTTACAAAGATCATAGAGTCCAACTGCCTGACCTTTTCAGAGCTAACCAAAAGTAAAAGCATGTTACTGAGGGCATTGTCAAATGCATCTTCAACATTGCATGGGGCATCAACCACCTTGCTAGAAAGACTGTTCCAGTGGCTGGCCATCAGCATGGTAAAGAAATTGCTCCTAATGTCCGGTCTGAACCTCCCCTGGTCCAGCTTTGTGCTGTTCCATGTGTGCTGTCATTGGTTCCCAGGGAGTAGAGACTTGCACTTTCCACCTCCCCTGCTCACAAAGTTGCAGAGAGCAATGAGGTCGCCTCTGAGCCTCCCTTTCTCCAAAGCACACAACCCAAGCATCCTCAGCCTCTCCTCACAGGACATGCCTTCCAGCCCTGATATCAGCTTTCTTGTCCTCTTGCTCTTTGTACAGAAGGATGCTGTGAGGAATGCTATCAAAGGTCTTACTAAAATCCCAAAAGATTACATCTGCTGCCTTCCCTTCATCCACCAAATGGATGACTGTATCATATAGAAGGAGATAAATTACTAAGGCAGGACTTTCCCTTCATGAACCCATGCTGATGATGCCTGATAGTTGCTTTGTTCGTTAACTGACTTTCAGTAGCATCCAGGACAACCTTCTCCATAACTCTTCCAAGTACTGAGGTTAAACTACCAGGTCAACAGTTTCCTGGGTCATGCCCTTTTTGTAGAAGGGTATAGTATTGGCTAGCTTCCAGCCAGCAGGGACCTCTGCAGACTCCCACTGCCTTTGGTAAATTGTTGAGAGGGGTCCAGCTGTAACATCCCCTAACTCTTTCAGCACCGTGGGGAGAAATCTCGTCAGGCTCCATTGACTTATGAATATTTTACTGATATAGCTGTTCAGTTACAATTTTGGTGACCACAGATGGGAAGTCACTGCTCCCCCAGTCATGGTCCTCCAGCTCTGAGGACCAGGCAGCCTAAGATTTGTCATTATTGTTAAAAACTGAGGCAAAAAACAAGGCATTAAATGTGCCTTTTCCTCCTTCTTATTTCTTAGGTCACCATCTACCTACCAGTACCTACCTCCACCTACCAGTCCATTGTTTTTCTCTTGCAGCTGACATACTTGAAAAAGCCTTTTTTTTGTTGTCTGACAAAACAAAAGTGATCAGGGTCAAGTCAAGCTGGGCTTTGACTTTTCTTGTTCTCTCCCTGCACTTGCAAAACGCAGCCCTCTCATCTCCCTGTGAAGCCTCGTATCTTTTCTTTTTCTGCCCTAGTACCAGAAGGAATTCCCTGTTCAGCCAGGCCAGTCTTCTGCCCACTTGCTTGCCTTGTGGCACAGAGGGATTGCCTAATCTTGGGAATTTGTTCAAGACATTAAAAAAACCATAGCTTCGTACCTGTGTTATAAACTGGCACCCAGTGGTAGAATTCATTTTGGTAGGGAACTGTGTCAAATTCAGTGCACTGCATCTGACGAAAGGTGGGCAAGCCTTTTTGACAGGGGCTAATGTTACACATGCGATAGCGTTTCCTTTCTCCAGTGCAGTAGTCTCCTCCAAACTGTGGTCTAGAAAAGAATCATTGAGACTAAGATGTGATACTCTGGGTGAAAAGTAGTTTCAAACATGCAATGACTTTTGGGTTCCAATGGGATAACAAGGTGAATCCAAATCCTTTACAGGGTAGTCATACTGTTCACATGTTCAATTACCCAAACATATTCTTATGAAGTATAGGAATCTAGAGGCGCTTTGTATCTTGTTACAAGCACAAAGAAGTGCTTGGTACATTGCCTGGCTGAACTTACATCAAATTACCTTATCAAATGAACTCCCCAAAATGCCTTATTTTCCAGAATAATTGACAGTTCTTCCGAAAAAGCCAAGTGATCTCAACTGTTAGGGACCCTCTTAGTGATTTTTCAAATTGAGATGTAGTGTCCTCATAAATTCAAGTATGTATTAGAAAACTCTGCCCTTCATGTTCTGTACCCATCAGCTCATGTATATGAAGCTCAAACAAAGCTGATGCTGATGACTAAAATAAAACATGAAAGGCAAGTCCTTGATTTCCCTTAGGAACAGAATGCTACCTATTGCTCCTACCCTGTGTATGAAGATGCTTGTTTGTGTATGACAGTATTATTAAAACAACATTTCTAACATTTACACAAAGCTAGCATGCAAAATAACAGGATTTTTTTTTTCATTTTGAATAGAAATAAACTCAATGGAAGGCAAGGATTAAAGTATAAGAAAGACAATGACTGTAAAAGGTGAGCCTTTACCCGTTGGTAAAATAGCATCATAAAAAGTGTCTCCAACATCATAAGTACCTCAAAGATCTTGAACAAAAAGCATCAAAAGATTGTGCACTCTGCTTACTCTGGGTTATCACATGGTCTCTCTGCGCTCTGAACTCCTGCCCCACAGGTCCTTGTGCAATGGGACCAGGATGACCAGACACCCCATCCACCATGGACTGCTTCTGGAGTCTTGCCTACTGTAATGCACTCACCAGAGAAGCACCACTGTCAAGAGAACAAAAAGGACAAACAGGTTAAGATTATTAAAACAGAAAAATGTTACATGAATTGTTATTTCAATCTCTGAAGGTTGACAACTTAGTGGAAATTGAAACAGAGATGTCACAGGACATCCTTCTACACCAAACAATAGCAGAGCTATTCATGGTTTTTCTGCTTCCGTTTTGCAGACACCACAACTCACAGTCACCTTGTTTTCTCCACATCGAGTTCCATCCGCAGCAGCATCCAGTTTGGAGCGGCAGGAGCCCTTTACTGAGCACCACAGTGTTTGGCAAAGGTTCTGGAAAAGAAATAAAACTGCAGCAGTCTGAAGCAGAGCTGAAGAACTCCAATGGCCAAGAGTTTCAAAATATTTCCCACAGTTTTGTACATCAATTTAGAAAGCCTTATAAGGGCTGTATTTCCAGAGACATGTTCAAAGTTTTCCACAAGTTAGGACCCAACAAAGGTCCAAATTCAAGTACTGCTCCTTACGGTAGAAGGAGTGTATATGACAAATACAAAACAGTCAGTACTTTCTATCAAGTTAACTAACCAAATTATATTTGTGAGTTTAAATACTTCCCTCATAGGCTGCTCACCTCCTACCTACACACAGGAAAAATGGCTTTACAAAGTTTGGGCACTACTGTTTACATTGAAAGAGAACAGAGTCTGCAATATTTTCTTTTAAAGAGTACTAATGAATACATTATTCAATTTTGTATTTCTGTTTGCCTGAAAACTCACAAAGAAATAAAAGGTTACAGGTAAATACAGGTAAATGAAAACAATGCCACAGTACAACAGCCAGGTTAACCGTCATGAGCTCACAAAATTGGAAGAGATCAAAACACAGGTCTCCTAAAACATCAGCCAAGCAGATACTCAGGAAATGATCTAAAAGAAGTTCAGGCAAACTGGCTGAGAAAAAAAAAAGCTTGGTAGGCTGGAAACAGCAAGGGCTCTGGTTGGTGAATACTGGCAGATTAACAAACTTAGAAACAGGTGCAAGTTCAATGCAGTTCCCTGTCAGTAAAGCACAGAATTTCAGCTGCTGCTCTGCATGCAGGGGTCAGCTCTCTACACAAGGGACAGAAACTCCTGAGAGTCAAAGATAGCAGGTCAAGAATTGTTACAGCCACCTTACAATTGCTCTTCACTCAAGCAGAACTATTCTCTATACAGAGAGGAGAGACATCAAGGGCAATTCCCCCTTGACAGAGGTGGTTAATACATCTCATGCAGACCTGACACAGTTCACATACAAATCAACTGCTCTTCTGGTTTATGTATAGAAGCCATGCATGCTTAGGAAATCCTAAGTCTGTGGAAAAACATTTCCAAGTTGGAGAAACCAGGGATATCAGAGAGAGTGTGCAGTCCCAAATGGAACAGCAGAAGCAAAAGCCCAGAAGCTCTGGGCCAAATCTTGGCTGAGGGTGTTTAACTGCAGAATTCAGTACTGGGAAAGGGAACAAACCTGGCAGCGTATACCTGTGAAACTGAGACAGCCCTGTGTTATCGCATAGGAGAACCAGCAAGAACTACCCCACTGTCAGCTTCCACTGGGATTCTCAAAGTAAAAAATATGCTGGGCTTGGGAGCCAACACTGAAATTGGACACTTGGGAAAATGCAGCCCCAACGAGCTAGCAGCAACGTTTGGCTGAATTTGAAATCAAAAACTTGGCTGCTGGTTTCTGAGCTGCTTCTACTTAAAATAGCTAAGCTTAGGCATAGTCTGTTATTTATGTTCTGCATTGCATGTTCACCAGGAAAGAAATTTGATAATGCAAAACGTTTCTAAGTACTTTACATGTCCAGTTGGAAATACATTGTCTGGGATATTGTATCTCTGCTCATGTAGCTGCTTTTGGCCGATATTTTCGAGCCAGAGATTGTTTTGCAGTTCCCTATTTATAGTTCAAGAGTAGCATTACTGTGCAACTCTTTGTGGAACCATCATTGTCAGCATGTAAAGACAGAGCTAACCAAATGTTCTGGATGATGAATTTTCCATGTACCAGAGCTTTTCTCCATCTCTAAAAATAGTGGAGCACTGTTTACTTTGTACTTTTGGAAATACATGAAGAACAGCTAGGAATTCATGACTGTAACATGGACTCACTGCAAGGCAAGTGATTTTATCATCAGCACCATGGTGTGTACACTTTCCACTCTATCTGTGAGTTGAGAGTCTGTGCCTTCATGTTAAGCTCCTGCAGTCTCTCCTATAGAAAGCTGAGCATCCACTTACTACTTGGAAAACTCCTCCTAACCTGTATTTTGCTTTTCTTTTCACATTATAGTGACAACATATATGTATTTCACAAGATACTAGAGGAATCTGTAAGTGTAATCACTGAGCCTTTGGGCATCTTCAACTATATACTGACATATACTAAATACTGATTCTTCCCTCAGAAAGAATCTGTGGATCGAATTCAGACATTAAAAGTTACACAACAAACGTAGCTTGGTCAGTGAATGTTCAGTAAAAACTGGAAAGGTAAATAATAGTCTGGTTTCTTAGATGAAATGCCACACAAACTATACTAATTCATAATCAAGCTTCTTGCCAGTGCAGCTACCTGCAAAACACAGTCCTTGCACTAAAAAGCAAAATAAGATGATATCAATTAATTTTCTGACATATATCTAGCTGTAAAATCGGTTCATCAAGAGATGCTGAATGTAGAGGCCCACAGGTTCAAACCCAAGGAGACACAGAATGAACCAGCACTGCAAAATTACACTTTAATTTTCTATCTGTACTGTTGGACAAATTACACTAGCTGAGGAAACTGGAACAGCAAATGAAAGCAATTTTTCAATACCTGCTTCAGATTCAGTAGTTGCAGTTCAACATTGGTAATCATGTTATCTATTAAGGCTAAGGGAGATTAATCAGAAGTAATCCCTCTAATAGGAGAGTAAATGAGGATACGCATAATTATCCAAATGGAATAAACAATCAAGATCAGCAGTCCCCAACCCACAGTTGTGCACAGTACCTTGCCTAGTGAAGACACTACTGCCACAGCCCTGCTTAACACGCAGAGGAAAATGTTATGCTGCCTGCAAAGTTTAATTAATATTGTTGCCCAAAACTCAGCAAAACCTAGTTATCACTTAGCTAGACTAGCACTTCAAACCACTGTTTCTGAACTCCTCCGTGTAGGAAAGGACTGCACTGAGCTTCATAGCTCTGAACATGCTATGTACAGTTACAATGGCACAGCGTGACACCATTGCTAATATAATCTGCTACTCTGCAGTGCTTCCTAGCTCTTGCAGGGAATTGTGCTGATGTCACTATACCATTCTCATGCATCTTCACACAGCACTGTTTTGCTGTGCTGTGAGATAAAACCCCAGGGTAACTACAAATTACCTGTTTAGACATAAAAATCTCATGTATGATGGGGACACAGATTCTTCATAGTCTATGGATCGAAATTTCCTTTAATTAGTTAGACCACCATGAGTATGAAATTCTTCAGAAAATACTTCCTAGAACTGAATATTTGTTACCAGTATGATTTGGTCACTTGAAAGCTATATGCTTGAAAAGCACCTTGTTTTTGATAACAGGACTTAAGTTCCACTGCTAATTTACCTAAAATCAGGATTTTAATTTTCAAACCAAAATGACTCCACCATTGAATGACAGGTACTTAACATCAAGTATGGGGAGACCCAGTAAATGTCTTGGAATATATAAGGCAAACAGTGCAACAAGTCTGCAGGGTAGAATTAAAACACTGTGTTACGCAATGCTTGTACTGCGCATCTAGCCTACAAGACTGAACATGCTATACATGTAGTTAGCAACTGAGGTTGGTTCACTGACTGCACTTCCACACTGTTCCAAATGTTTAAGCTGTTATTAGTAGAAAGAAGAAAAATACAGAGCACTCACATCCACATCTTCACAGAAAGTAGCATTGGAGCCATACTGAAGCTGGCACTGGTGATGTACATCATAAATCATTCCAGGAGCAATGATTGGCGACTTTAAGAATTCTTTTTGGGGGATATCATCCAGACAGAATCCCCACCCTCGGCTGAAAAACAAAAATTGCATATTAAAAAAAATAAACAAAGCTAAACAAAAGCCATCTTTTTGATGCCTCTATACCGACTTGTAGTATCTAATTGTTAACGGTAATTTTTGATATGGCCTTTGGAAACAACAGTTCCAGATTCCAGCTAAGATACACTGCAGTGCTACTGACAAACAGCACTTGTTTCTGGTAGTTTATCGAACTTTTCATACACAGTTGTACTCATTTCAGGGAAATGCTACAACCCAATCACTCACTCTAGGAAACGTGTGATGTATTCCTTGCTGCACGGTGACCAGGTGAGTGGAGTAGGATCGTACTGCAGCTGCCGGGACATGATGTACGGGCGCTTTCCAACAGGCTCACAGTCGTTCTCTTTTCCGTCATGCTGGATACCAAAACTGGAAAAACAAAACAACATCTAATAACTCCAGCTGATCGGATGTACCGCAACACTCATCTAGATGTTCCACGCTGTGTTTAAAAGACAGTAGGGTTGCTTCTGCCTCTGGTGAACTGCAGATACCCGTTTGTCAAAAAAAAAACACCCAAACACATAAATCTGACCCAAAACATACCAAAAATCTACATTTCAACAGGCTTTCAAATATATCTGTTATGCACAGCAATATTATCAGACCAAACAAAATAAAATAAAATAAAGAAGTGTCAAAGATTACATTCAGGGCTATTTTTAAGGTTGTCAGAACGCTATTGCACAACTTGGCCAGGAGTGCCAGTTTAAACCTCAAAGTTATGTCAAAGCTTCTAGAGTGCTTCCTAACTTGTGGAGCCCAGTTGCTTAGACTTGTACTACTTTAACTATGGTCAGGCTTTGTTACACTTTCTTTCACTCCCTTATTTTGCCTCTATTGCTTCTTTTTATGTCTCTTTTGGTAGATTTAGACAAAAACATTTTCCACATTACTGAACTTCAGTGGATTAGCCTCCAAACTTCACTTCTTCCTATTTAACTTCCTCCAGATGTATTTTACAAACAGATCTCCACGGCAGGAAGCTGTCTTTCCAACAGCTTTCTCTTCAGCTTTTCTGACTTATTATGAGATTTCTTTATTCAACACCTTATAAAAGTCATAAACAAAAAACTTTGTGTGGGATTCAGTGGACTAAACATAAATGATTCCACATCATCTCAGTGTGAAGGAGATTATCTGAAATAATAACATACAGAGATATTAGTATATGAAAGATTTTGACACCTGCATTGTTAACATCTGAAGTTGTATATGTCCGTGTGTAAAAGAGCAGTGAAAACTAACTCAGGTCATGATTCAGTAATGAATCAGACAAAGACCTTTCCGGTGAGTTCAAACCACTAAGACTTTGTTTCTGGAAAATGTAATTGTACCATGACTCAAATGTTCCAAATGCAGAGCACGGCTTCAGTCAGAATCAACTGCAGTTAACAGGCCTAAGCTATAACATCAAGTGTGTCCCCCTAGTGACAGGCCCTTTTCCATGAACAGGGTCTGTTGATGCAGGAGTCTGTGAACATTTGGAGGGACAGTATGAGAAAGAGTGACTTTGAAATCCATTTAAAATGGGTGCAGTTTTTTTCTTTTTTTTTCCTCTCTTTATTTCGCTCTCTCTCTCTCTCTTTTTTTTTTTTAATCTGTTCTTACAGACTTTTATTAGCCATTTAGAACTTTTATATATATGTACACTATGCTGGCTTGGGTAAAGTATGGTTTCAAGTTCATGATGAACTCTACAGCATTCCACTGTCTTTGCGGAGACCATACTTAAAGGCAAGGAGGCCCTGCAGCACTCTGCAAAAGCTAGTACAGCAGTACTGTCTCACAGCATCCAAAAGACGGTGAGTTACCAGCCATGTAGGTCAAACCAGGAGGTCACGCATGACTCTATGGCGAAGTGTTTTCTGATAACAAGCAGTAATGAAAAAGCTTTCTGTCAGCAAGAGGTTGTGGGGACCAAGAGACTAAACCTCAAAGCACCTAGATCCAATTATGAATGATTTCATCATTATTTGCTTACATTATTTCCTTTCTGAGAACTGACAGGTTGAATAAAGAAAGGCCAATTAATACGTAAGTAATCTTTTTATCAGATTTTATATCTCATCAGGAAATACAGACTCCATCCTGAGTGGAGGTTTGGTACATAATGAAAGTAATGTGATACAGCAACGAACATGTCACCTAGCCAAGCAACATGGCCCGAATGAAAAGTGCCAACATTTTATTCAAACCAAAGTATCCACAAGAATTTTCTAGCCAGGAGAAAGCAACTCAGTCTCAAAAGATTCAAAAATCCAAATACTTCAGGTGAGTTTAATAAATCAACTAACCAACCAAAACACCCTCACAAAGTGGGAATACGGAGAAATCTAGTTTCAAGCAAAAAGACCCAATCATAGAAAAATAAAAAGTTTAGGCAGGTCCAAAACTAAATGCCTAATAAACTTAGTCAACTTGACCTACATGAACCAACAATGGGAATATTAATCTACGGAAACTACCAGTTACTAAGACAAGACAAAAAGTAACTATATGTTAAGACAGGACTTCATACATGTATTTCTGTGAAGTTTGGCTGGTTGAATTAAAACCAGTTTCCAGCTAAATCTAAAATACTCAAATACACTGATAGAATATGAATGTTTTATATAAATGATTTTGATTAATTTGAAGATTATATGAAGTAATTGCATAGTAATTCAATATGTGCTAGGAAAAGTGAGTATGGGAGAAAAGGCATTAAGTGATGATTGTTTGCAGCTTAATTATGTAAATGTATTGCCCTAGCAGAATGTTAAAAGGGGTATACTAAATAATTCTAAGTATAAACAAAGGTCAAAGAATTAAGAATCTCTTATTCCTCTGCTCATTAAAAACCAGCATGGTTTTGATTTCAATAATGAAGAGACATTAACTCACTCCTTGTTTTGTTTCTGACTGGCAATTCAACCATTAATAAGCAAAGAATAAGTTAAACTCATCATGGTCCCCCTTCACTTTCAACTATACCTGTGTCCAAGTTCATGAGCAATAGTGAATGCCAATGGAAGGCCAGAATCTTCATTGATGTTACAGCTTCTGTGAGGCTGACACATGCCTGACAGATGAGACAAACCTAAAGTTTCACATGGACGATTCATACCAGCACAAATGTCCTTTCTAGAATTTAAAAAAAAAGAAAAGAAAAGAAAAGAAAAAAGTCTTACCATTAAAAGTTTTAAAACAACTGCAGAGAGTCCCTTACAATGGGTTGAGTGTTCCTCTCCCCTCTCATAATGTATCACTGCTAATTTGTGCTAATTTTTTTAAACAAAGCATCGTGATAACGTTTTACAAACATACACGTAACAACATGCACTTGTTCTGGTATTACTGTTTACAGTGCTATAATTTGTAATCAATATTGACATTGCTGTTGTGCCTGAATACATATGTTTATTCTCAACTTGCAAAAGAAGGTTTTAAAATCTCCACTTCTGACAGTGTTTTGATTATAGCACATGTGAAGTTTTCTAGCACATGCCTGATGATGAATGACATGCAGAATTTCTTTTCTTCTAATTTTTGTACAAGGATTTACTAGTCAGGACAATAGTTTTCTCTCTAGTGATCCACTCTCAGCCTCTTTAATCTGCTTTAGCTTTAGCTTTCACTAGGTCTCTTCTTATAACATCTTTAAGAAAAGTCACCCTTTAATTCCACCACCTCACTTAGGACATCAGACCCACAGCTACAGGCAGCCAGTGTGCTGCTGCAGAAGAGTCTCCACACTACCGTGGTGCCAAAATCCCTGTAAGCTGTTTAGGCCAACAATTCACCTCCCTCATCATGGAATATTCCCCTAGCAAACAGGTGTGTGCTGCTGTGTCATTGCCAACATTAAGGAACTGCACACAGTCAAAAACTGGGCCCTTCTGTCAAAAGGTTTGGCTGGATTCTGTCCAGTCTGCTAGAAGAACTGGAAGAAAGACATGCATTTTTGGGCTCTGAACAGGGCTCTGAACAGGAGGGAATGAGACAGATCCTCACAGGGATCCTCAGAAATCTGGGATCTCCTTCTACCAGTTCAGTCAGAGCAGGCTGAGGGGGTTACAACCATATTTCAGGCTCTTTGGAGGAACATCCAACTGCAACAGGGTCTCCTCTTAGGTTAAGAATGGCAATTTAGATCCTGTATATCAGCACTGCCAGGTACAATGCATTTGCAGCCACTGAAGGGTTGCCAGAGAGGTGATCCAACATTTACCCAAACACACATTGGCTTCATTTAAATAAAATGTCTGAAGACTGTTTATTTGGAGAGGTAAACCACTCAACATTTGGAGACTTCTTATTCTTGTCCTTATTTTAACACCTGTTGATTTTCTTACTGTACAACTAGAGTTTTTGTTTGTTTGTTTTAAGTTGTTCAGTTTGTGTGTTGGTTTTTGGTTTGGTTTGGTTTGTTGTTTGTTTGTTTGTTTGTTTTTTTGTTTTGTTTGTTTGTTTTTTACCTGACAGACTAGTTTAGGACTTTTTTTTCCAGATCTGGAACCCAATCTTTCCTCTAAGTTGTGTGTAGACTGGATCGATTCTGACAGGCCTGCAGAATTTCTGCCTCATGTCCTGCCACATACTCCCTGGGTAACCTCATTTATCACCTTTAAGTTTTGTGTGCCTCCATTGCTCACATGTAAGAAAAAGATTTTCTCTTACTCAGAATACTGAGATAAAATCACACACTTTAAATTGTAGTCTTCAAAAATATTTGTCCATTCTGAACTGCACCTGTATATTATTTTAGGATTTGTCATTATGCAGTTGCTTATCTACATGATAGGTTGTTTGGTATATTCCTTCAAAAAAGATTAAAGAAGTGACTGAGCATTAAATGAGACAGGATCAGGTGGGGTGAAAGACCTGAGCTCTGTAAACTTCTAGTCTCTTGGGACATACAGTTCTCAATTTCCTGACTAAGGTGCATGTCTAATAAAACACCCACATTCGTATATAGAGTGTTATATGTACTTTGAAAACAAATGAAAAACAATATCTTTAAAAGGTACAGCAGGTCTAACCTTCACCACATGTTTTTATAATATAACTCATATTCTCTGCCTTTGTGAATGTCAGGCATACTTACACTAGTTTATTTTTGCATTAACACTGTGTTTCTGAAACAGCATGTCTTCATCAGATAAATCACTTTACTGGGAAAGCAGAATGAACTAAACGAAGACATAAGCTAACAAAAAAAAATCATCACCAAAAGTAATACAACTAAAAAATATCTAGTTCCATCTAGTGAACTTCTGTCATACCTGGTTAGAAGGACAGCCACATCGTGATGCATAGGGTTGACATCACT
This sequence comes from Anas platyrhynchos, assembly GCF_047663525.1. NCBI lineage: Eukaryota > Metazoa > Chordata > Aves > Anseriformes > Anatidae > Anas > Anas platyrhynchos. The sequence goes on from NC_092621.1 coordinate 11,911,612, forward strand.
CTTGGGATTGACACTCTTTTGCCATTTGCAGAAGCTGGCTAGTGTCTTATCAGCATGGTGAACTATCTTCAAGCCTTGCTAATGGGAAGTGAAAGAAAATACTATTGTAAATACAAGACTGTATTGCAATAACATGCCAGCAATGTTAGCTATGAAGTCTGAAATATAGTTGCTTATGCTTTTACCTAAGCTAGAGCAATTGTTAAGAGTAATGACATGTATTTATATATCATCTTGAATATTAAGTTAAAATCTTTACTTTTTAATGATGCAGCTAACAAAAAATAAAAGGCAGAATGTACTTTTTTTTTGTAAGTGGGCTTCATAAAATCCAATGGCATCGAAATTTTTGAACAAACATTTTGTATTTTCTCGAAAGCACTTTTCCCTTTTTTTTAATTAAGAGGGTAACAAATAACTAGCGTGGGACTTCATGCTCATGTTTGTCACTGGGTGTGATGTGAACAAACTTATGCTTAGGGAATAATTACACTTCTAAGGGCATATCTCTTTCACAATGTTTTTAAATTCCAAGAAAAGACAATGCAGTCATAGATGCGTCTTCCTTATCTTATGATTATATAACATACATGCAAGTTACCAAAACTTCAGAAATATAAAGTATGCAAAATAAATTAATTAAGAAGGACTATTTTCCCCTTTCTGGTCTTGGGTACCTGTCCTATCTTTCCTTTGTTTATTGTAGCAATTTTTTTACAAAGTATCTAGATAACATTGCTACCAGATTATCACTTCTGAGTAACTAAACCCCAAAATTTTAAATATAACCACCATGTTTACTTCCAGCATTGCCATACTCAACTGAATAGTAATCCATGCTTTATTTTCAAAACAGACACAGAAATTTAGCAAGTACACTTAATTGGAGGTCACTATAGAGTTCAGGGATCAGCTGTCCTGTTTAAGACATGAACTACAGTTTTTGCCTGCTTAATCTTATTTCACAAGGCATAGCCTCACTCCCTGGCTTTGTTCACTGCCTTCAATAGCATTGCTACCATTTGGATTATGGTCACAAACCATAAGTCACTGAGAAAATCCCCTCAATGTGTTCCTGCAGTCAGAGCAGGAAATAAAATTATCACAATCAGCATGTATTTAAGCATGTAGCAAAATAGTTGTGCATCACTGACATTGGAAACTGCCAATACACAGCTAGTTCACAGCAATTAGCATCTACTTAGACCTCATTTTTGAACTTTGAAAGAGATCTAATAAGAAAAATGTGTACTGCAGCTGTACAATAATAGATTTACTTCTTCAGGGACCTGCAAATACTCTAGTATTACACTTCATAATGCGTTTCAGATAATGTCAGGTAATTAGATTCTGAATGGTGACACATGTTAATTTTTGTTCCTCATCTAATCTTCCTTAGTATCCCATGTTCTTTTGACACTCAAGAGATTCCATTTTGCCATTCCTAATTTACCCATTTTAATTACATTTTCCTTGAGGATTTTATGCAAAAATACCTGAAGTCATGAGCTAAATACTTTCCTGCTCAGGAAAGGATTTATCCTAAAAGCAGATGTGCCAAAGTCAACAGATTAACGGAAGAGTAAAATTAACAAACTATTTTAAGCAAACAAATCTTCCTCTCCATAATTAGGGCTCAACTCCCAGGTGTCATAAATGGTATTTTAAGGAAAATTAAAACCTTACCTCCTCCTCCTCGAAGAGGATGAGCCGGACCAGCACAATGTGAATTGCATTGCCAATGCTTGGATCATGGAACAGCCCTGTGACCTGTGCCAGAGCCAGGAGGTATGAGATTAACTGATTCCTCTATAGCAGAACAGAACTTTAGAGAGAAAATATGGCATTTACTTCAAGCACACTGTACACCTTGGGATGTGAGGTGTAGTTTTGTTTTTCTTTAACTTTTTAGATCCCCAATACACTTCACTGAAAATTTAGTGAAAACTGACGTTAGAGCTACCACAAAGTGCAGCTCTGTCAAATGAGTGATGCTACAGGATTTGACAAAAATTACTAACCCAAAGAACAAAAGCATAGATTACACACACAAGATTATTTTGTCCATTTGTCATCCAGACGAATGCACCAGCTTTGGGCCTGCATCCTTCACTGCCTGCTGAAACACTTCAAAGTTCTTGAAAAATATTAACAGAAATGAATGTAACATCTACAGTCACACAATAATGATGGAGGGGTCATCTCAGGGTGCAAAAGAACAGCACGTAAAATCCTCATGTTTTGGTTTGATAGGAATCAGTTTCTGCCACACCAAAGCATTAGTAACTCTGTATTAGGCAAACAGAAATCAGTTAAATGATGGATACGCATATTCTTACATCACAGAAGAGGATGCAAAAAACAAAAGTAAAGATAATGAATCCATATTTAAAAAAAAAAAAAGGCAAAACATTAAGGCAAGAATTGAACTCCAGAAAAACTTGGCCAAATAAAATGTGATTAACATTATCATAATGCTGAATTAGGCAGAAGAAAATGGAATGAGAATAGTATATAGTGAGAATCTACCTATAGGTGAGCTATGCTTTGTATCACAAGAAATATGCATGGATAAAAAAGATTGCATTTAGGTCAAAATTGGTTTGGAGAATACCATTAAAGGAGAAATTACTGAGATATAGTGGAAATTGTGATTTTAAATACAAAGATTTGATTTGTTTACAATCCTTTTTCAAGATATGGGGCTAGAAATTGAATCATTTTTGGGTAACCCTAATATATCAGGTACAGACTGCAGAGAAAATGTTAAGACTTGTTTGTTCCTGAATCAAATCATGGCAGTGTTTTATTCCATGGGTTTTCCCTGTGTAGACAAAACTTCACGTGCCCAAATCATCTTTGTGTCTCTTCACCGAGACTCATTACCTCACTAAGCTAGCCAGACCACTTGGGGTAATGTCAGGAACACACAGTACAAATGTAAGCAATAGATCAATTGTCATGGCTAGAATTACACTGTGATTAATTTTGTATATATTACACACACACCATGATAAGGACATGGAATACGTCTTCAACAGACTCTCCAAGGTCAATACCTGTTATGATACAGATAACAACATGAAATAATCTGTAGTCTGTCTCATGAAACATTACTGCTTTTCCCAGGTCAACTTATATTTTGAAACTTGTCACACAGTAAAAAACATTGAAAGTTAAACTGTTAAACTTTCTTTCTCTCTCTCTCTCTTTCTTTCTTTCTTTTAAACATGGTCTTTATATTAGAAGCAGGAAACTTATCTGGAAAAGCAGTTGTACTCATTTTGGCTGGTATAGAGTTAATTTTCTTCATAGTAGCTCATATGGTGCTGATTTACGACACAGATGTTTCAGCTGTTGCTGAACAGTGTGTATTTGGTGTCAAGAATTCCTGTTTCTCACAATGCCCATCAGCAAGTAGGCTGGGGGTGTGCGAGAAGTTGGGAGGGGGGGACAGCTGACTCCATCTGACCAAAGGGATATTCCATAGGGGAATTCTGAAGGCACAGTGTCATTCTCAGCCATAAATGCTGGGGGGAAGGGGAAAATGAGAGATGACATTTAGAGTTATGATGTTTGTCTTCCCAAGTAACCCTTATGCATGATGAAGCCCTGCTTTCCTGGAAATGGCTAAATATCTGCCTGTCAGTGGGAAGCAGTGAATGAACTCCTTGGTTTGCTTTACTTGTACACACAGCTTTGCTTTACCAATTAAACTGTGTTTATCTCAACCAAGGAGTATCCTCACTTGTACGTGATGTATGGCTTGGGTTGGAAGGGACCTTAAATATCATCTAGTTCCATTCCATCCCCCCTGCCATAGGCAGGGATGCCACCCATTAGACCAGGCTTGCCAGCGCCCCATCCAGCCTGGCCCTGAACACCACCAGAGATGGGGCATCCCTCTAATACCCTTCTAATTCTCTTCCTCACCCCACTGAAGTGTTGTTGGGGGGGGAGGGGGGGGGTAAAGCAAGTAACTGTGTAAAGGGGGTAAAGCAAGTAACTTAGGGCTTAGCTGTCTACTGGGACTAACAACAAAAGTGACAGAAAGGAAAAAAATCATTGCAAAAAATGCTACTGTCAAATATGTAGGTAGCCAAATCATTTCTGTTAGATATAAAACCTACACCCTAAATGTTTTGGCTGAACTTCAATAACAGCATATGACTCCAAATTGCACTATCTTTATAATGTTAGAGCAAAGTTCAAATTCACTACAATTGCTAGTGGGCTCCTGTATACCTTTATAATTCAAAGACATGGGAAAGAATCCCTAATGCGTGAAACTGTAGAATTTTTCTCTATTACTGCAGCTACAGTTTACTGATCAGCAACAGGTTCTAGGGGAGAACAGGAATTTCAGCTAAATGAAAGTTAGTGCTAGAATTTATAAATTTGTGGTACTGTCCTCAAAACTAAGAACTGCAGAATTTTCATTTAAAATCCAGAGAAAAATGACATCTATTCATCTAAGGAAAAAAAATGCTTTAAAAGACAGAATTTTAATAAGTATGTATGAACTATATTCCATTTCTTTCAGTGAACAATGTTACCAACTTGTTTCTAGGTGATTAGCTAAATAATAAAGTTGAAATTTGCTCCATTCATCTAAAGACAAACAAAAAAATGAAATGTTTTACATACCATGTTCATTATAGTGAGGATATATGATTCCACATGATCACTTCCATGATACTCAACCATCTTACTGTCTGCAACCACAAGCGTCTCCACCCATCGCTCCTTGCTGACAGATCGCCGAGAAACCTTTCTGACAGCCATATGATTCTGTTCCCATTTCTCCCTTCGACGTTCTTCTTGTTTGAAAAAGCTGAGGGTATCTGGAGGGGTAAGAAGCAACACTGACTTCAAAATATTTTCAAGCTTGATTTACATTTGTTGTGTATGGCTGTAGTACTTGTGGACAGTAAGGCAGCACTGCAGAGTCACACGATGATATAGGTTGGTATGGCTGCCACCCACCTGACCAAAAAACTTCAAAGTGACATCAGCCTGCTGAGGGCCAAGTCCAGTGAGGTTCTGAATATCTCCCCCACGTGGATTAAAAGGTGCTCCGAAATACATATCCAGTCATCCCTACTCAAATACCAGGCACTAAAGTGCAAGACAGAGCCAAGTTTAAAAAACTGAAATGGAGATGCCCTTTTCAAGGTTTTTCTCTTCCATGCTTTCGCTCTTAACTTTCCCACGACGCCAATTCATAGTTTAAGATAAGGGATATACTTTCTCCACAGGCAGCTCTTATCCTCAGCAGGATGGCAAATTAGGCCGAGCACTTTGGTACATCCACGAATGGTTTGTTCTGTACATTAAGAATATCACCCTGTAAGCCCTAAGGGGTGGGAATGCTTTATCAGTGGTGTCATCTGAATAACAGTGAGGCAGAGAGCTGCTGGCCCCACAGCTGCCTGTCATGTTGTCTGACTGACAGGTGAGTCCCTTAGTGCTTCCACTGTAATTTTGGGATCTGTACATCCAGACTGTTTTGGGAAGTTTTTTGCTATGCAGAGTTGCAAGCAACCCTGCCCTGTGCTCAGCACGGATAATTACTCTCAAGAACAGAAGAGAACAGAACAGAACAGTTCAGTTGGAAGGGACCTTCAAAGACCATCAAGTCCAACTGCCAGACTTCTTCAGGGATAAACAAAAGTTAAAGCATGCCACTGAAGGCATTATCCAAATACTGCTTGAACACTGAGAGGTATGGGGTATCAACAACCTTGCCAAGAAACTTGTTCCAGTGTCTGGCCACCCTCATGGTAAATACATTTTTCCTAATATGCAGTCTGAACCACCCCTGGCACAGCTTTTTGTGCTTCTGTCCTTCTATCTGTGAATGCCAGCCAGCTGCATTATCAGAGAAGCAGTGGAAATGTAAATATCCCTAGGCCTAAAAAAGAAGTGAGAGATGCCAGTCTGACAGAAACTGGTGACAATTTTCCAAGCTAGAAGCCAGAGAAATACTTTTTTGGTGCTGGGATTCCCCAAGTCCTAAGAAGGATCAGGAGTGCTTCTTGTTATTACAGATATTGCTGTAGCCCTTTGGAATCTCATTCATGGAAGAGGATGTCCTAGTTCCAGACAGGGTACATTCACAGGCCTTTAAGTGCCTACAGCCTGTCCAGCATTACCCCACACCACTGTGTGGCAGGGGACAGTTATCAAGCATTACCTCCGTCTTCCAGCACTACTGAGCATTAAGGGACAGCTGCCACACTTCAGGTATAGATGACCTGGTGGCTAGGTCTAAAATCCGTGTGTTCACATCAGCAGCAGATCTGTTATGCTTCTGTCACCAAAGTGCTGTTTGCCATTTACAAGACGTAAATTCAGTCAGAATGTATTGTGATATGTTAAATGCCTGTATGTAGCACCATTGGACAATCACGATGTGCATAATACACCTCTCAGCATAAATGGCATCTGATATCTTGGGTTATTGTACGTGTGCAACAGAAGATGCACAGGACTTCAGAAATGAGTTCTCTGAGGTCAGTCTGGAAGTTGCATACTGAAAGAAATCCTGGTACTGATGGTGCATTATTTATAAAATCGGAACACGCCATACTAATAATCAAAACTAGAGCACATGTATAACAATTAGAACTGACTTCAATACACAAATGTGCATTACACAGCTGCTTTGTTAGTTAATGCACACAGTGATCTGTTAGCACTGTGGTGCACCTGGCATGAACCACTGACAAGCACGCAATCATACAAACTTACCCCATCCAGGTTCATTTTATTCAATGGAAGCCTGTAGTTGCCTGGACTGCTTTCTAAAGCATACTATACTAAGCTCGATTAGTATACTATGCTAATTAATTAATATACTATGCAGGATGTCACGTATTCTATACCATAGATACAGAATATAATAAATAAATTAAAATAGTTGTATGAACTGGCATTTGCATTTTAAAAGATGCTGAAAATACTACTTGTGAAGGCCAAAGAACTGTAAGATTTTTTATCTTCTTGGCAAGACAAACCTCATAAAAATTACAAAAAGCTTGAATAAATGTAAACGAATTCCAGCAAGCACATAAGCTGCTAAATTTACTATCCATAAACTGTCACAATAAAAAGCCCAACAGTATAAATTTCCTTTGTGATTACCAACCCAAATAATATGTCAGTGTCATCCTACGTAGCTGCACAAGCAGACTGTGCTGAAAATATATATCAACTAGTAAAAAAAAAAAGTGCTCAATAAAGAAAGTTCTCTTCCCATCAAGTCAATGGACTCAAAGAGAGCAATACATTTTGCTATATTAATCTTGAAGAAAGAACTGCATGGAAAAATAGTTTCTTATCTACCTGGAAAAATATAATTTTTGAGTAAAGACAAACAGAATAAATTGATTGGTTCATTTTGTTTTGTTTGTTTGTTTGTTTAAGAGAAGGAAATGGATCATCTCTTCTACAATCCCTACCCTAACTCCACTAGCTGCAGCATCACTCCTGCCATCTTCCCCAACCTTTGTTCAGTTACCGTAATACTCACTGCTATCAGGGCTATTTATGAAATGCATTCATTGATATCTCCCAGATATTTCTGTGGTTTTCAGCAGTCTTATTTCTCTCAGTAGCTCAATTTTCAAGGATTTTGTCCCGAGAAACACATTCCCCACAGCTATATGAACAAAAGATTCTGCTCAGACTGCTGGTTAAACCATTTGCTTATGGCCATACAAAACACCATGTCAGAGGTCAGGCTTTGTACTCACATCCACCAAAGACTTTTAGTTATTGTCTGGAGAGGTGATAGCTCTGTACGTACAAATTTTTAAAGCCATTCAGACTGCAACAATGAACAGCCCTCAGGTCTGTTGATCTGGTTCAGCAAAAGGATATAAACTGCAGGAAAGTCCAGAGAAGAGATCTGAGTTATGAAAATTGATGTCATGTAGCAAGAAAGTGCTGCAGTCAAAACCCTTTCCTAAGTGTCAACTCCTTCCTGTGCAGGGATCTAACCTAGACACGGGGTGCTGTTGGAGAAGTGGATACCCAGCTGTGGTAAGTCACCTGTCAGCTTTGTTAGTGAGATGAAGCAGAAAGAACCTCTTGGAGCTACACTAACATACAGGCAGGTATAAAGCATGGTTCTACTTCTGCTTTCATATCTCTGTGAATGATGATTGTCTCTTTAAGTTTTTTTTTCTGAAGTAAGGTAACATTGCTTTACTTTTACCTTAAATTTGCAGTGTTGCATGTGATTTCAGAGTTGCTGGCAATCCCCAGGTATTCTGTTGGCCAGTAATGGCAATCTTAACAAGGAGCCCACAAGTTCAGGAATATCCAAGGAGGGATGGATAGTTTAAAACCTCCTAACACACAGTGCTGCCTGAAAACAACCTGCTTGCTTCCCACACCACAATCATAAATGCTGAGAATGCCCCACAAATAGAACAGAGAAAGTGGGTTTCCATGCATTTTTGAAAAGCTAGACATGGGTAGATACAGTGCTGAGATCCCTAGGAACAGAAAAAAAATTTTTGCTGAAAGTACACCCTGGATAGTCACAGACTCAGTAAATAGAGGGTTGGTAAGAGATTCATTTAACAAACTGCATGAAATTCAAGCAGCAGCATTCAGAAGTTTCTGTCTGTTGTGGGAGATAATTTTGCAGATGTGAGGTTTTTATTAAAACACCTGACTTGGCCAAATGGGTCACATACGATGTTACATTGGTCATACATGAGACATCCAGCCATATCACAAGAGAAATTGTGTAGAGGACAACATTTCACCATATTCTCATTAGAATTTTAGAATCGTTAGAAGATTGTAGGTGTTTTTGTTGTTGTTGTTTTTGGTTTTGTTCTTGTTTGTTTTTAAAATCAAAATCCAATAGTTTTTTAGTGAAAAATGTCTCCTGAAACTATTCATACAAATCCTATCTGAACTGGACAACATACATGGCCTCTCAGATACGCAGGAAGATTTTAACTGTGAGTCTGAATGAAATAAGAAGTACAAAAAAAATTATCCAGTGCAGGTTAAAGCTGCATGGCTTTTGGGAAGGAAACAAATCTATATTCTTTTAGCAAATCAATTCTATTTTATATTAAGTGGCAACAGAAATACATAGTTATTTTACCAGTTCCCATTAAGATCAAACTTTCTAATCTTTAAGAAGTAATCTTGATAGCTGCACTATAAAAAATGTTCAAATCCATTTTGAACAACTCATCCACTCAAGAAGTTGCCTGATTATTTTTTGTAGTTTTTGTTGTTGTTCTTTTTTTTGTTAATTCTGCTTTTTTTTTTTTTTTTTAACCCCCCAACTCCCTTGAAGAATTGATAGTACTCAGCTTACAGGCATTATGTGAGATTTCCATATCAAAGGCTCTCTTTCCACCTTTGTTTCCTGCAGGTGTTGCTCGAAGAAGAGCGCGGCATACAGTGGAACAGACAGGGACCTGAGGGTGCTAACTGCACACAGACACCTTTCAACACCTTTGGAGATCCACAAGGGCTTTGAAGAAGCAAAGTGAAAATGTCTGTAAATTCCCAGGAGAGGAGAGCGCAGCCTTTGACTGAAGGATGTCAGACAAAGTATAGTTGTGCATATTTATGTCTTCACTTTTTATCTTCATCTCCTTTCTCTTTGCACATGGGCTCTTTCATTTTTACCACACTGTATTATTCAATGTCAATATGCTACATCTCTAGACATGAGGTATGTACAATGCTAGGGATGCTAGAATATTAAATTCCATCCTGTTCAGAACTTTCTAAATTATGATTTTTCTTAAAACCTTCTCTCTATGTCTTGCTCTAAGACATGCCCTTAGCTTTAAGCATTAACAAAAAGACCACAGTTTGGGGGTGAGTTCTTCAAGTGGTCAATAAACTCTGTTGCAAAGCAGTCACCGTACAAGGGCAGATGAATAAGCATATGAAATCATTTTTATAAACACTTATCCATAGCTGAAAAGAACACAAGTTCAACCATAGACTAAATAAAGGAAAGGTTGAAGAGTGACTCAGCTAATAAGAGTTAAAAAACAAACAAAAAAAAAAAAAAAAACACAGTAAGACAGAGGAAATCAACATGTCTTTCTGAAAAGTGACCATCATCCTATCAGTTTTGGGATAGATCTAATAAAAGACTTGGCTTTTATGCAGGAGAAGCTTCTCACATAACCAATGTCCAACCTTACCAGGCTGTACCGAAATTCTGGAGAGGACACAGGACACATGCCCTACAAGCATAGACCTCCAGGATATGGCTGCAAGCCATATAACAGGTTTATAATAACAGGTTTCTCCTTGGCATTGGGAGGTCATCCCTGAAAGACACAGTGACCTCAGTCTCCATGGGCATGGGAGCCTTTGTTCCTTCCACAATGATCTAGGCTTTCCAGCAGTCTGCACAGGCTCCTGACTGTCCTCATCAACATGGGAGCTGGGTACAAATTGTTCAGGATTCACATGTAGTTCCAGAAAGGGAGGTCCATCTCCTGCCTTCCAGGCAGTGAAGCAGCAATGTTCCTAAAAATTCCTTTCTTATGATCACTTACAGCACTGGGGGCTCTGGTATGCTTTGTCACCAAATGTATAGCTTGCTCTATTCAGATCACAGAATCACAGAATTTCTAGGTTGTAAGAGACCTCAAGATCATCGAGTCCAACCTCTGACCTAAGATGCAGCAGACTGGTTGTTTTGGGCAGCAAAATATCACAGCTCTACCTGACAATTTACTGCAAGATCTTACTATTAATCTACAAAACTAAAAAGCAATAGTTTACTCAATACAGTAAGTGAACCTCATCCCCTGGTCTAATTCTCTTTGCTGAAATGAATAAGGGAAGGATTTAGAAAAGCTCTGTGTCCCTAAGTACACTAGTCACTCTGTATCCACAATCTCTTCTTACACATACAATTTCGATTACAAATAACCTTAATACGTCTGGATGCTGAAAATGTGAGAGTGAAAATTCACGCACTGTACAGAAAAACTGTTGTAAAACAAGGAAGAAAGGATGAGATTTTAAAACAGAACAGGTAACCAAACCATCTCTTTTTATGAGCATTTCTGAAACAGACAAAGCTAAACCACACAAATGCTTTCTGAGTGTTAAACAGTGTTCACAAAGGAAGCTACTACAGCTATTTAATCATGTACTTCCCATGTTGACACCAAACATCCAAGACACAACAAAAATAAGTACAGGGAAAGAAAACTTGCATCTTTGCAAACTTTAACTTCAACACTCCTGCTGTCAAAATATCAACAATAAAACAGTAGAGTCATATCACTCTAACGCAGAATGAAGCTAAAATTTGTGTTGACTGATGCAGTTAATTAGATGCTGCTGCTAAGTGTATCTGCCACTCATTACCACTTACAATGGAAGGATGGAATGAAAAATGTTCTGGACTACTGGCATCAGGAGGTATACAGAGAACAACGTCACAGGAAATATTTCCTTCTGTTTGAATATTCTCATTTTTTTCCCAAGGGATTAAATCCAAGTCTTTAAGGGACAAATAAATATATAGATCCATGTGATGCTGTTCTAGGAGTACATTATTTCATGTGGCTTGAACTCTCCATGCTCTTTTATCTGTTAATTTTAGTGGCAGGTCCCTCTTATTCTTTTGATAACATCGGTGTGATGGGTGAGAAGAACAAGGTGACTTTTCTACAAATTTAATCTAGCACTTATTAACATGGCATCTTAAATCAGTTTACCTTGCAGAATAATTCTTCTATTTCTGTTTTATGAAAACAAGTATTTTCTAAAAAAGAATACATCTCACTGTAAAACAAATTTACAGATTAAGGATTCCCAGTAAATTATGTCTATAACTTAATGTCTGTTACCAAATCATTTAAGAATTGCTGACTTCAGGAAATGTAGTTTTGTGAAGCCGTTATGATATGAACAAGAATTTAAACATATGGGCTTTATTAATATTTTTTTCTTCTTTTTACATACCTGTATGCAACTTTATTTGCACGAAATGAAGGCAAATGACTAAAAGCAATATCTTGAAGTATTTGTCTGCACTTTGTCAGGGCTGACTTATACTCCAGCAAGGTTAACAGAATAGCAGCCAGAAGCTTTTCAATCGGACTGCAAAGATTTTAATTAATGTTCCATAAATTTCATTCAGATTATAATGAAGAAAAATAAACTACTTATATGTTGGTGGTCAGGGGTCACCAGCCTCCTTTAATCAGGAAAAAGAGCAAGGCTAAAAAGCCACAAGAATCTTATTCTTGCAGTATTCGCTAAGTCTGCATGCTGTAGGAAAGCATTTGTAGATACAGCAGCATTCAGTAGAGAAAGAAACTTTCAAAACTCTGGAAGGATACATGCTTTGTAGAGTTTCTTGGAGGTACAGACAGGAGGACAGTTACGAACCAGCAGGAAACTGGCAGCACAGGCCTCTGGAGTGCCTATTTTCTTTTTGAAGAACTACTTAGGACTATATTCCAAATCTTTGGGCAGTCAGAGTGATTTAGATCATAGAATCACAGAATCGTTCAGGTTGCAAAAGTCCTCTAAGATCACCTGGTACAACCTTTAACCTAGAACAGCCAAGTCCACCATTGAACTGAGCACTACCTCTACACATTTTTTTTGAAAACCGCCATGGCTGGTGACTCAAGCACTTCCCTGAGCAGCCTGTTCCAATCCCACACAACACTTTCAGTAAACAAATTTCTCCTAATAGCCAACTTAAACCTCCCCTGGTGCAACTTAAGGCCATTTCCTCATCTTATCACTTAGTGCTTGGGATAAGAAACCAACCCCCACCTCGCTACAACCTCCTTTAAGATAATTGTAAAGTACAATGAAGTCTTCCCTGAGCCTCCTCTTCTCCAGACTAAACAACCCCAGTTCCCTCAGCCCCTCCTCACGGGACTTGTGTCCCAGGCCCTTCACCAGCTTCGTAGCCCTTCTCTGGACATGCTCCAGGCCCATGGGGTCTCTTCTGTCATGAGGGGCCCAAAACTGGACACACTGTTCGAGATGCAGCCTCACCAAAGCCAAGTACAGACAGACAATCACTTCCTAAGTCCTACTGGCCACACTATTTCTGATCCAAGACAGGATGCTGCTGGCCTTCTTGGCCACCTGAGCACACTGCTGGCTCATATTCAGCCAGCCATTGACCAATACAACCAGGCGCCTTTTTGCCAGGCAGCTTTCCAGCCAGATGGCAGGTTCACTTACCACATGAGGCAGGACAGGAGAGCAATGCCGTCTTAACGCTGTGAGAATTGCAGCCAGCCTCTAGAGAGACTCAAGAGGCAGCTGAAAAGGGCCTTCTACTTCCAGGGAATTAATAAACTTATGTACCCAGAAGCAGGATGGGTGCTGCACCACAAGGACTGGAGAGAGTCATTCCTCCAGGCAGCTTATGCACCCACACATGTATTTAAATTCATAATACTAGCTAAACCCCAGATTGGTGAATGTTAGCAGTTCATTCTTCAAAACAGAATTACTGAGCATAATCACAGCTGATTCAGGGATTATAAACAAACTGGCACACTTCCCTGTGCAAACATTTTATTTCAGAAATGTTGTGCAACTGCTCTTTTATCAGAGGCTGAATCCTCCATGGTACAGATCTGTCTCAGAAGTCCTAAACGAATAAACATTTTGTTCTATTCCTCAGCAGAACCACGAGCTGAGCTACAGCAAAGGAGAGAGGCATATTAGCATAATGTTCTCCTCTGGTCTATAACATGCTCCTTTCCACCCTGGTCCAACCTTCAGCCAAGATAAAAGTTTCTTGGGGTTTGACCAGGGATAAACAGCTGCAGAGCAGAAAGGGAGGGTTTGGGATTCCCCGTGAGGGAAAACAGGAGGCCTCTTTACTGACTCGCACTCGTGTTCAGCTCCCTGCAAACAACTCAAGATTTCCTTGCCCCTCTCTGGAGAGAACTGACTGCTGCTCCATATATCCAGGACGCACATACTGTTTTTTTTTTGGACTTGCAATAACTGTGTAAGGACTCCCTCCACACAGACATCCTTCACAAAATGTTCTCTGTATTGTCACCATCACCACAAAAGCAGTGTGACCAGCATTATTTTGTATGCTTATGTTCTTCCACACATATGAATCAGAAATGCTGGGTGGGTTTGAAAGCCTCCTCCAGGTCTCCAAGAGCTGACCCACATGCCACAGGAACTCCTCCTGGCTTTTTTCTTCAGCAAATATAGCAGAACAGCCACTTGCATCTCCCTATGCAAAGTCTGGTACAGAACCAGCTGAGACCAGCTGCTCCTGCCTCCTCTTGCAGTGGGATTGGAAGTGAGAGGCAATCAGAGAGACAGCGCAGAGCAGCTGCAAGATGCCACCTCTCCTGTGTTTACTCAGACTGGTGGGTGGTCCCAAAACAGGATGCAGCCTCCCTGTGGGTTGTGACCCTGCTCCAGCTCATATTTTCAGCCTCACAAAGAAAACTCCAAGTTAACAAGAGCTGAGTCTTGATGGATTGCTTTGCAACTGTCTGTGAAAAGTGTGACTGTTGAACTAAAGCTATTCCACATCACCTACCTGTGTCCTCCTGCTTGGCCTGATCTCTTTGCATTCTTCTGCTCCTCTTGCCCTAACTTCCCCTACTCCCTTCCCAAAATGCCAAACAAATCCCCTCCAAGTACTGTGCAAGACTTCAGTTCAACAGTAGCTCTGATGCACGAGCTGAAGTATCCTGAACTCCTTGTCTTGTTTTTATGTCCGTCTCTCTCTCAGATGTTGGCACGCTCCACTCCACTGCCTCTGTTCTGCTTTGACTTGTGCTGGGTCATGGAAAGCTCAGAAAGTGCTGCTCAGCTAATCCCCCAGGAAAGCTCCAGATATTTGTAACATTCAAAACCAGCAAGCAGACAGTTGTGCCTGTCAGATCTTCTTTGACTTTCTAAATTAATTAGTCACATTCTCCCAGCTAAAATATTAAATTATGAGGAAATCTTTCAGCTGAGGGCAGCCTTAACTTTGGTTTGTAAGTGGCAGGTTTTGTCAGTTTTATTTGTGTGACCCGGGTGTTATAAAATACAGGACCTTGGGGTATGACTTCAGGTCAAAAGCTTGCACTGAAATCTGCCAGGTCTTAGGTGAACTGTGGAATAAATTCCTTCAAATCACATAATGGGACGAGCCCATTTCTTGAGACAAGGGATGGCTGTAATAGAGAGGCTCTGGAAATATCTAGGGACCAAAACAGGTCCTCCAAGTTGTGTCAAAACTGCTTAGGTCAACAACAAGTAGGAGCTCTACATCTCCCCAAGCCCATGGGGAGCTTTGCCCTCCATGGAGCTTTTACCCCATTGCCTTCCAGATGTCCTACTGGGTACCATGAATGAACACTATTTATATAAAGAGATTCGCTATAGAAATCATAACTCTTATTGAACTCTTATTGAACTCTTATTGCTCTGGGGCAGTCTTTTCTGGTTAACTAAGGAATTTCACATTCTCTGCATAAATCTTGCTATCACAAGGAGGGCTCACAAGAAGTCTAGATAGGCTCTGTAAAGAAACAGAAACTTGCACAGTATTCAGTATTAATTGACTGTCTACAGCTGTCAAATCACCTTGTATATTTAAAATAGTGAGCAAATTTACATTTCATTTTTCATTTTCCCACTGACTTCAGGAAGTCGGTGGCAGTTCTCTTCATCTGAGCTATAATTACTAGAAATAGTAATTTTGTATTTTTTTTTATTTTTTTTTTTGCACTTGGGCAATATTTGCAGTACACTGGGCTTCCATTTTCTAGATACTTATCTCATTGTTTTCTACACATATAGATTATTTTCAGTTACACCTTAAAAGGCATTATATTTCACCTATCTTTATCACTCTTGGATTTGCTTCATGCTCTCCTAGACAGAAGAGAACAAATACTGATGGTTATTTGTGGGATACCAGGTTGGGATAAATGTATCAAGAGGTTAAACTCAGCAGTGACATCTAGTATAGCTCGTATTTGATGCTATTTAACTATAAAGTTGGCTCCCTTAAGTTAAAGACTGCCTAAAGTTTTCTACAGCAGTTTCTTGACCACTGATGATTCATAAATATCTACAAGACTGTCCATAAAACCTAATATTTCTACACATATGAGTAAGCCAACAATGTAAGAGCCATATAAACAATCACTCAAAGCTTATCTGATGTTTTAGTAGCACATAAATGAAAACTGTACAAAATAGTCATGTTTTTCTCATTCAAACCAATTGATCCTGCAACTAAAAACAGGTTCTAAAACACTATTCTGTATGAGCGATTAGTAATGACTGACACTCTTGACCTGCTATGAGTTAGCTGAGAGAGCAGCCATCAAAACACTATTTCAAGCACTCACTTTTGACATTACTACAATGCTTAATTGCTTGTCTCTACAGTTGTAAATTCAAGTGACTGAAAGTGACTAAGAAAGTACTATACCGGCATTCAATGCTGCAGGAAAAATTTCAGTCTGTTACTTTTGTCAAAAAAAAAAAAAAAAAAAAAAAAGTAGATTCAGTTCAGCTGAAATGCTTCAAAGCAATTTGTGATACCTTAAGATAAATTCAAAGAAATACCATAAAAGTCAAATGCTTCCCATCAAAATTTTGAAAATTGCTTTTTTGTTGTTGTTTTAATTATGCAACCATTTTCAGCCTAAGTACAGTTCTATTTACTTAAAACAGGCTGAAAAACATAAAAGCTAAAAATGTTTCATTTCATCCTAGAAATTAAGAATGTTCTATTTAAGCCTGAGCAAAATGCTCTTTAATATGAAATCACTTTCTAATTTTGCTTTTGTTTTTCATCACAACAAAATCATGTCTTATAGTTCACCCTAACATATGTGTCATTTCCCTCTTAAACTCAAATCCCTTTTATTTTCCAGTTTGAGCAATGAACCAAAAGTTTTTGTAGAAAAACCAACCTGCTGGTAGTACCTCTGTAGCTGCATGCAGAAATCATTCATGAAAACTTGCTTCCATATTTCCATAAAGAGAAGCAATCCCAAAATACTTCTCTTTGACCTTCTTAGTTTGAAAGGTTGAAGAGCTCCACTACTCTAGTATAGTATCTTATTCCTAGTTGAATCTCAGCTATAAAACACTGACACCCTGACTTTCTGTGAATGGCACCTTCATTTTTAAGCTGTCCTTGTCAGCATGGCTGTCCCAAGAGTGATGATTCTGACAGGGCACAGAACACCTACCACTAACGTGGTTCCTTCTTTAGACAACATGCTTTTTGTGTATCAAGGACATATAAGGCCACTCCTGAAGCTTTGTGGTGCAAAATGGCACTCCAAACTCCTAACTCCTCTCCTTGACAAAAAAAAAAAAAAAAAAAAAAAAAGGAACCCAAAGCTTGCCCCATCAGGCTGTAATCTGTAAGGTGTTGTCTGCTCCAATAAATTAAATATGGTCAGGGAACAAACACACCCAGGCAGTGGAAACAGTCAACTCAAAAGTGGATGGTTCCTGGCACGGCCTCAGGAAGAGGAAGAGCATGCTCCCAGTCAGTTCCTGAATGTGGTACAGGAGTGGTTGCAGGCCAGGAATCCCTCTCAGTAGTCAGGATCTGGCCACTACGTTCAAGAGGCTAAGAAAATGTAATGCATGGACACAGGCTGGTCTTTACAATTTGGCAGCAATGCCAAAGAATGCAGACATGTTTCATTTATTAGTGCAGATCTGGTCTCATTGTGTTGGACTAGCAGTTGCCAAGAATACCTACATGACTATGGTGTATAAGTAAAAACAAGCTCAGCATTTGCAGATAAAACATAATATTGTAAAACACAGTCGATACTGTTTGGAATACCACCACCAGCATATTTAACAAAATTTGTCGAGCAAATTTAATAAAAAGGAAGCCTACTCATGTTCATCATATAACCTGCCTGCCGTTGTGGTTATTCTATATGCTTACAGTGCTGGACATTAGCTACACATTTTGGCATGCCATCAATACTTTCAATATAATTTTATCATTCAGCTACCCAAACATGTTCATGATTTGAAGAAATAACAGTTACTAGTTCAGTTTTCAAAATGTATAACTTAAATTACAACATGCTTCAAATATACTCTTTCAAGATGTCAACAGAAAGGTTACTGGATACCCACATACGTGGGAATTAGGTAACTTGTTTGAAATCATCCCAACTGGCATCTTCTTACTTTTTGGCAATATCAACATAAAAACCTTGGCTAGATTTCAAGAAGACATTCACCTGCTTAAAATTCTCCAGATGTGAAAGTAAGTCAAGAATTCAGCTAAAAATATCTTTTCAAGACTGGATTTGAGAGCTCTCCAGCTGCAACATGACAGCTATTCCCACTATAAAGCACTAGGCAGAAATAAATGATTTCATGACCAAACATGAAACAGGTAAAAACTAAAGAAAAAAAAAAATTGTTCTAGACAGATCTTTGGTTTAGTATTTGAGGAATTGAGTGGTTAAGAAATAATTAGACCCCAGGTCCTCAGTAGCTAAGTAAAAATGTATGAGGATGCATTTACTTACATACATTAATGAAGCAACCATTAAAATACAAATGGAATTATTTCACTGAGCACTGACAATAAGATTTTATGGGTCTTATGACCAACAATTTTACAAGTGGCTCTTATCTGCTGTGAAATCCTGTATGTTTTTTTTTTTTTTTTTTTTTTTTTTTTTTTTTAAGAGAGGACAGCAAAACAAGAAGAAAATCATCTAGATGACACTCACCAGTTCTCAACATGTTAGCTTAGCTCTCTGTTACTGCAGAAGACAGAACCTCATTTTTCAAAACTAATTTTATGTCAGCCATAGATCTACACGTATCTATCGTAGGTGGTAGCTACGCCTAAGAAAATGCATCACACAATTCTTTAGCAAAACACATGGGGGGGAGGAGGAGCAGGAAGAAAAATTAAAATGCATATTCTCTAAAAACTAATATCAAGTATTTGGAATGCCCCTTATAACTTTTGAACAACTCTTTTTCAATCATCCAAGGTCAACGCAAGGTCCTTCATGTTCCTTATATAAATCAACAGGCTTTGTTTTAGCACTGCTTTTCAACATTTTATGTAGCTCATGAATATAAACACAATCCTTTTAATCTTTTTTCTTTTCTTCCCTCCAAAATAGTTTCTCACAGTTAACAGGTAGTGTGCACTAACAGGGCTGGAAAGGAGCTTTAGAGCTTAAAAAGTAAGACAGTAATCAGCCCTTTCTAAATACTCTAAAACCCTGTTAGGTTACTAGTGTTCTTGGCTGTTATTAAAACAAAAATGACACGGCAATTTGGTATTTGTATAAGCTATTTAGTATGTTATCACCATTCTTGTGAATTCTGCAATAGCCTCATTCTGCAAGCTCTGCTTCTTCATCGATTAAGGTAAAGGTAAGGTAAGTTTAGACAGAACAAAATGGAAATCAGTGCACAATGCTGTATGCATAACTTGCTACCCACAGCAGTCTGGCTGAGACACCTCAGAATTCCTCTCACATTACCCCTGGAGCCCTGCACTCACAGTAGCACTTGCATCCCTGTGCAACCACTTTAAAATTAGGGAAGCTCATCTCCGCCCTCTGTTTTCTGGTGTCAAGCAGCAAGCTAATAACTTATTGCAAATTCAGGGAGTTCTGAAGATGTAGAAGGAACAACTGCCTCAGCTCTTTCTCCTCCTAAGGGTTTAAAACATATTGAAATGGGTCACATTATCAAGACTAGGGAGCAAATAATGCTGACTTGGACTTCCAAAATGATGCACAGTCCAATGCCCCACCAGTAAACATCTCAGCTGGCAGGACTGGTGCATGTCTTTTGGTGCATCATCTCTTTCTTTCTCACTCTCATCTCAGGCAGGCCCAGATCTCTTGGAAATACATTAGAACCAGAGCTGTTTCTGTATCAAAACCCATGATTAAATCTAGAAGCATCTCTAAGCAGTGATACAACTTCACCTTCTATATAAAATCCTAGAAATGACATATTGGTTTGAAGACACCAGTACAGTAATACTGATAAAACATTTATCTGAACTAATAGAGCAAATAAATCAGTAACACCATTAACTCTGTAACAAAACTAAATATCTACTGTAATGGACTGCACAAATCCTGATGTTTGATTTCTAATGTTATATTAATAGGATTTAAGTTTCAACTGCTTTTTCCCCCTTTCTTCTTTCCTTCCTTTTTTCCTTCCTTCATTTCTTTTCAACAATTCTGAGGAAAACAGTGTTTTTTCCCAATGCACTCAAAACCAGTGTGACATATTTCCATTACAAAAGGAATCCGAGGAGCAGTACTAACATGAGCCAATACAGGGGAGCAAGGGTAAAAGCTGGAGAGAATGACTGGATCTAATTCCTTTGCTCATTGGCCATCCTTATAAACACCCAAACCAAACAGGTTCTTCCCTAAAATACTGAAGCCCATTAAATTTTTGGCAGCTTCATGCACCTGTCTAAAGACCTTTGGGTTGCGAGGCATGCTGTGGACAGAGGCCAGTAAGTGAACAATTCTAGCAGTTTGTTATATGTGGAAAGCAGTCGTAACAGTTCATACATAGTTCCAGAAATTTTGATTGTTTCCAACAAAAGCCAAACCAAAAAACAAACAAACAAACAAACAAACAAACAACAACAAAAAAAAACACAAAACCAAAAAAACTCAGTTTAAAGTCCAACTTTTCCAGAGGTACTTTAAGAAATGTGAAGCACCACAACTAAATTGATGCATAATGTCATAATGTCTGTGTTGTGAAAGAGAAATGGATACTCACAGAAAAGGTTTTTGAAGTCACAGTCAAACTATGCCTTTTAATTAGTTTGGTTAAATACAGATTACTAAGGGAAAGAAGAAAAAGACAGTCAGGAATTAATATTGAAAAGAACAGTTCTTTTAATGTTTGAAATGATATCTTCAAGAAATGCTGCATATGCTATAACTTTCTTATCTTTGCGCTTATACAACAGAGTTTATTTGGCCTTCTTCTGGACCAGCTGTTGTTTTTTCCATTCCATTTCCATTGTATCTAAAATATACCAATCCCACTAGGAAAAAACACATACTTGCACTTTGAAGGGCCTCCTTGCTCTTGGCCAAGGCCAAATATCTTGTATTTCAGATGACGTTATTAGAGCAATACAGCCTTCAAAGCCTTGGGCCCAATCCTGCTGTGCTTCTGCATCAAATACCAGCAGTGTCAGACTAGCTTTTGCAGGCAAGGACTGCCCTCTAGGCCTGGGCCTACAACAGGGTTGGTTGTTCTGGGAGTTACTGAAAAGAATCATCCTAATATTACATCTTGAAAATCTCAGATGCATACTGCTTTAACTGTTTTCTGTTCTTAGAAGCAGGACCTGACAACATTTTTCAGTTTCGCGACACTTTGAAAGACCATGACGGAGGCTCTCCCATGCCAGCTCTACACACAAGCTTTCAGTTTGCCCGATTACGCCCCAGAACTGGAGGCATCCACACACAGGACACCAGCACAACAACAGAGCAGGGACAGCCCATATCTCAGCTATTCAGGCACCTGTAGCATGAAAAAAAAATCAAAACCTGTCAGGGAAGGTGGTCAACAGCATCTCTGCATGTGAGAAGTTGAGGACTCCTGCCACTGAGCACCCCACATAAGCAGCCCTGTTAGGATAATACTGTCCTGGGGTGATCAGTGACATTATGAGCTCTTCATAAGTGCCACAACCCAGGTGAATGGATATTCATATAATCACAGAATCATAAAGGTTGGAAAAGACCTTCAAGATCATCTGGTCCAACCATATTCCTGGTTTTAGCCAGAGTTTTGAGTGTGAATTTTATTTTTAATTCTTGTTTCTGATCAAACACTAGTTGTCAGATGCAATACAACCTGTGGGAAGTGACGATTATATTAATTTTCTTCCATTTTTGTTGTGTATAGGATGGAGGTTGACCAGTGACACCAGCTGTAGTTAACTGGACTCACTGTGGTTTGCTGCCAATGGAAAACCATGAAAGAATACTTCACAGGAAACAATCGGCTTGCACAATCAAATACCAAGACGTTTGAGTGTTTGCTTAGAACCGGGTTTGAGCTTTGAAATTTGCACTCTACTGTAAAGAAAATCAAGGAGAACCCTGTTAACAGACTTAACATTTATTATTTTCTAAAAAGAAAGCTCAGTTTTCATTTGTAGAAAGTTCCCAGTCCTTTCCTTTCCTGTAGTCTTGAGATTTTAAAGGTATGTGCATGGGACCAGAAAAAGAGAAAAATGCAGGAGTGTTTGCCTGAAGACATCCAGTTCAAACACATCATAAAATAATATGATTAATAATAGCCTAAGGAGAGAAAAATATATTAAAAAAATGATGAAGATGATGATGGATAAAATTGGGCTATATCCATCCCTGAGTAAGAGGTTGTTCAGTAAGCCCATCTTTAATGCTAAGGCAATGTCTATTGAAAAACTTTCACCTGTCTGCCAGTGTTACTGGCTGAGGCTTTCCAGGAAAGTCCCTTCTTTTTCTGCACTTCCCCATTACCTCCCCAGCAGGCAAAATTTCATTCTTCTTGTACCAGACATCTCCTCAGAGGAACACCTGACTGACAGAAATATTTCACAATGGGGAATGGATGCAACAGGGACTGTAAAAATACCATAAAGCAGATAGTTTTTCAGTGAATATTTTACCTGGAGAATGTCAGGCAAATAATATAGAAAATGTCAGGAATGATCCCTTGCTAAAACTTCTGCAGCACCTGAAAGAAGACTTTGATCCACATCCAAATCTCCACAGAGCTGAGGAGAATGCAGACTTGGGGCACAACTGACAACACTGAGGTTCTGAGTAGAAAGAACTTGATCCAGCTTGTTTTAGTCACGAGGTAGGCAAGAAACTTGCTTCTAATTCTAACTTTGGCAGAATGGAAGACTCATACTGAGGCTATTCTTTGTGTTTAAGAAATATTTAAAATGCAAAAATCTATTTCTCTGCAGCTTCAAATCGAACAGTTTTGCAGCTGAGCAAAACCTTAGACAAGACCTTTTTAAAATGAGTGTAAAGCAGAGACAGTATGGAATTAGACTGTTTCTGAAGAAATGAATAAATGACATCAAGGACATTCTATTTTGCACAAAGATTTAACTTTCTGGCAGTGTTCCTTGAGACTGGCCAGGACAGTTTAGAGGAGACCTCTAACCATCTAATTTATGTGTAGAGAGACTTCATCAGTAATTGTTTAAGAACGATTGGAAAATATATAGCTACCTAATTCCATGTTGTTTGCTTAAGTTTAAGTTGAATATTTGCAAGAAAAGCAGAGTCAGTACACAAGAGATTATGACAAGAATTAATATTCTCTTTTATTTTCTTTCATGTAGAAACCTGGACACTCAACAAATGGTTTCACAAAGTCTTCAGTGTAACAGTTAATGGTGGTAGCTAAAAATATTTGCTGTACCTTTTGGCATAGCAGTCTTCTGGTCACTTTTTTGTTTGTTTGTTTGTTAGTGTTTTTTGTTTGGTTGGTTTTTGTTTGTTTGTTTTTTGTTTGTTTGTTTTTTTGTTTTTGTTTTTGCATAAAGTCAGATGCCTACTTTGACTGAACAATTCCTTTTTCTAGAAAAAAAAGTGTGTAATTCTGTATGACCTGTCAGTGAAAAATGCCCCTCCAGTCTGTTATTTTTGCCCAGGCTTTTCAGGAGAGTTCTTTCTACAGAAATAGCATACAGCAAAAAGGCATTACTTACAAAGACACCCTGCAGCAGGTAAACTTTACATAAACCCTGTGAGACTGAGGAAAAAACCTGTAAACCCTACTAAATGTCTTTCATAACAATCAAACCCAGCTAGTTCAGTAGCTCTCTGAATCTGTGTTGAGCCAGATATTTGTTTTCAGATACTGAATGCATGAACAGTTCAGATATAAAGACCTGTGTCAGAAACAATGCCCTGGATCCCCAAAGATGCAGACTACTACCTGCCTAGTGTAATTGCTACTATTAAACAAAACAACCCATACAACTTGATACTGCCAGAAATACACGATGAGACTGATCCCCACAGGCAACCATTGCTAGAGCTGAGAACTCCATCCTATACTCAACAGATAATCAGGAGTGGAGAATGGGATCTGTGCACTCCAGAGCATGCCATCAAGTAATCAGGTGAGGAGCAAGGTAAGTCCACATATAGCCTCACTTCTACACACTAAAGATACAGCTTACAGTTTGCTCTACAAAATGACTGAAATAGTGGAGGATAAGAATAATCTTACAACCTCCTAAGTTATGCAGTACCCTCTGTCCCCAGTTAATCGTAAGTTAAAATCAATGAAAGAAGTAAGACAATCTCCTTTTAACTATAATTCACCCAGAGGACTCTCTTCAATTATTCAAAATGCATCCAAGTTCAAGCAGATGTTGGGAACATGGAGTGAAGAACACTATACCCAAGCAAGGAGTGGACAAGCTGTGAGGACACCGTGTTTCCTGCAGAATAAACAGGTGTCCAAGCATTACAAGCCTCTCACAGTTTAAGTGGGTCACATATAACAGAAGGCTACCAGAGGCTCATCAGGGACATGCAGACTTTGGAGAAACTAACTGAGAACATTGAGCTCGTATCAGTGCATTAGCCCCACAGCACAAGCCCAGCACTTCTCAGAAGAATTAGAAGTCTGTGATCTGCCCAGAAATAATAAGGTAATTGTAGATTCTTCTTAGAAAGTTCACAGAGAGTTCAATATGACTGGGAAGTTTGGCACTAACCACACTGAAGGCTGAACAGCTTTGCCAATACTACTCTATTAATGAGACAAGGGTTCGAGCAAGTTTTCAAACTCTTGTAACAAATCTATTCCCCAATGCATCTTTCTCTGTTGATTATTTCAATTGTGCAAATAAGGTTTAAAATTGTTCATGGCTAATATTTCTCTACAAAAGAGAAAGGAATGATGGCATGTGAAATGTTACAGTTTAATTTTCAACTGTATTGCTCCCCAAATCAATACTGCAGCAATTTAACATTTACATTAGCAAATCATTTGTTTACCAAATCAATATCAATACTTTAAAAGAGAAATAGCATCACACACAGTTTGACAAGGAAAACTGTAGGCACAGATCAAGAGCAGATTATATTCCTCTACCATGGAACATGGTTAAAAATGCTGACCGTAAGTTCATTCTGCAAACAGACTCCTTAATGTGATGAGAGGTTAAGCAAATTGTTCCAGTGAAGATGAGAGATCACAATTTACCCTTTAATCTACAGGAAAGCAAGCACAGTGCAGCAAATTCTGCCTCTTCCCAGTGGCACAGGATGGAAAAGAAAGACTGTTGAAATGCGATAAAGGAGATTGCCTCCCCCACTATAATTTTGACTTATATTGTTTGAAAAATGTCCTTTCACAGAAAGTCAAAATTTGTTCAGTCATTGAATAAGTGTATCATTGTTCCGATACATTTTGGTGGCAACAAGTGACTACTACCAAGTTATAACAACAATCTCCCATTGCCACTTGTTTTCTCCCTTACCACCAGCACAGTACAAGTACATATGGAAACCACCCTGTTACAGTTGGTAGGATGTACTGAAATACTGAAGGTTAAATTCCATTGGAAAAGAGAAGATGATAAAACCTTTAGGGATTGGGACACCAAGTGCAGGCACTCTGCCAGCATTGAGCTTTCTCTGCCACATTTCACCACAGACTTTGGATCCACTTGGAGAAAGCGCTGGGTTTGATTCTACTGGAGAGGAAGAATTGCATAAAATACAGTATTTTCTTCCATTCTCCTCTACCAGTACTTCTACTGCATGTAACTACAGCCTAGGCAGCTCCCAAGGGCAATGCATCCCAAATGTCAGAGAAGGCATCTTAGGATAGGATGAATCAGCCTTTGACAATGACTGTTACTGTCCAAGAACGGTAAAACATGCTAGCTTGTAACACATCTAGCTTAAACTAAAGTATTCAACTACTTGGGTATCAAAGTTTAAATGTTTCAGCATTATACAGTGCTGTTACAACATAAAGTTCAAGTAATACTTTAAGCAGATTCATTGAACATCTGTATGCTAATGAAACTTAGTATCCTTTCCATTGCTTAGCAAGAAGACTACACCTTTTCATTTCTTAGAAAGCCCACTTTTAACAACAGCATTTTTGACAGCAAAGTATAAGGAACAAAGAAGTCTTCTTAAATTTGTTCGTCAAATGCTAACAACTGCAAGTTAAAGATTTTTTATCTCCCGAGCACAGAACCCAGAGATTTCAGAAACGGAACTCTTCCTTTTTTCTGAAGAAGGAAAGCACAAGACAATGAAAAAAGAAAATCTATCTTATCTCTGATAAGCTGCTAATAAACTCCAAAGAACTGCAGAAAAAAAAAAAAAAGAAAAAAAAAAAGAAAAAAAAAACTTCCAGAAACATTGTTGTGTTGTGGTTTAACCTGTCAGGCAGCTCAGCACCACACTGCCACATGCTCACTCCCCCCAAGTGGGATGGGAAAGAGTACTGTAAAAGGTAAAACTGCAAGAACTTATGGGTTGAGACAAAGACAGCTAAATAAGAGAGAAAGACATAAGGTAAAGGAAAAAAGAAAAAAAAAAATAAAGAAAGAAATAAAGAAAAAAAGAGAAAAAGGGGGAAAAAAGAAAAAGGAAAAAGGAAAAAAAAATGAAAAAAAATAAAAAAGAAAAAAAAGAAAAAGAAAAAAAGAAAAAAGAAAAAAAAAAGAAAAAAAAAGTGATGCACAACAAAATTGCTCACCACCTACTGACCAACGCCCAGCTAGTACATGCACAGCAATGGCCCCCCTCGCCAACGAGCCCCTATTAACTGTTCAGCACAGCAGCACACGGTGTGGGACATCCCTTCTTCCAGCCTGGGCCTGTTGTCCTGGCTCTTTCCACTCCCAGCTCCTGGTGCACCCCCAGCCTCCTCACTGGCAGGGCCAAACCAGAATCTGAAACATCCTGTGCTCTGTGTGAGCACTGCTCTGCAACAACTAAAACATCAGTGTGTTATCAGCATTATTCTCATCCTAAACTCAAAACACAGCACCATGCCAGGTACTCAGAAGAAAATTAACTGTATCTCAGCCAAAACTAGGAGAGAAAGAAAGTTAGAAACTTCTGCACCTTTTTCTTGAGCTTGTTTGGGAAAAAAAATAATTCTGCTGAGATCAAACAGTTAAAAGTAATTCATAAAATATGAATCAAAATTCATATTATTTTTGAAATTCATCAAAAATAAAATTCACTATTAGTAAAAATCAGCTGTGATGTCTGTGTTTCCCAGGTACCCTACCTCTGAAATGCAAAATCTCCTGCTGTCTGCACAAGCAGGCGCTCACTGCTCACAGTTCAATGAAGCCTGTTCCAGAAATGAGATACTCCACATACTCCTGGAGGCTGTTTCTATTGTGGTTCTGGCTTTAAAACAGAGGTCACTCTGTCTATATGTATCCATTTGCTCTTTTTTCACAGCAAGCACCATTTAAACAGGTTTGTAGAGCGTGTTTATAGAAAGGAGAGGGATGCAGGGAGATAGATGCTCTTCCCTCTGCACTGAATTCAGCTTGGTTATTATAATTCAATATGTGAAGTTACTATTCTAAGAAAAAATAGCCTTTGTGTTTTGGAGAAACTATGCAAATTAAGATGAATAGTAATTGATGTGGTTAAACACAGGATAAACAAATACTGGAAAAATGTCAGCATCATTCTTTGAAAGATATGGAAGTCACACAGCATGTATTGGGTTCTGCCAGCAAGCAGGGCTGCTTACATTGGCCACAATATTCTTCCAAAAAAAGACAGACTATCCTTTGAGAATAAAAGTGTCCTGGACTTTTTTCCTGCCCTCTTCCAACTGGTTAAACAAAGGACTTCACTGTCAAGAGCCAAGATTAATAGTTTATGCTGTACATTTACAGACAGAAAAAATGAAGAGAATCCTCTGGCAGCTGCAAGTTAATTATCAACAACCAAGACCATTATTCAATAAAATCCTGCCCTCAGACACAACCCATAGGCAGAATAGCACATAACTATCATCTGAAACAGCTTAATAACATTCCAGTCACCTACTAAATGAATTACTACACAAAATATTTCTCAAACTACTTTAAAATAGTTTTGCAGGGATGTTGGTGCTCTTCTCCTTTAGTTCCCTCCACCCCTCTGCTCACCTCTCACAGCACCAGGGTACCACCTCCTCCTCCCTCACTCCAGCTTTATCCCATCACAGCTCCAAGGAAAGAATGCCTTCAATCTAATGGAGAAGTTTCTAAGGTTTGTAACTCCTCTGCAGACAAGGATTTGGAGATTCATGTACAAGTCAAACTAATGCCAAATTCTGATATGTGTGGAGCTCATCTATCGACTGTTTTCAAAACTGTCAAAATGAGGCAAAGCATATGACAACTGCTATATGCCTAAAGCTCCTATGACTTATTCACAGAGATCTATTTTAATACCATAAATCTCTCCTTGCTTAGTTATTTAGTACAGTTTACTTCAGCAATCACTGGGCTACAGTCTGAATAAAACTCAGCTACCCTACCTTTAAACTACTGCAACTTGACCACCTCACCAGACCAAGAAAAAGTCCATCTTTTCATATCCTATCAGTCCCCTTTGTGGTGCTGCCATCTCCTATCACTGCTCAGTTAGGAAGGGCTCCACTGTCATTCACAACTTCACAAAGCTTCTCCACTTTGCAGCTCACAAACAAACACAATACCTTGTGACAGACTGCATTAAAACAAGCAGAAAGATAAAGGAGCAGATCTTCTCTTATTTTGTGAAAGGGGGGTTAATTCATTCTCTTGCGCTGTACCTTGGAGCAGTGGAAAGTTTTTAAGATAGCCTATTTAGAGAAACAAAACAAATCCTCACTTTTCCTCTCCCGCAGGCAAAAATGATCAGAAAAGTTATTTGTAAAGGTCAGGGCAATTTTTCATTTATCATGTTTGCCCCTTCTCACACATTTCAAATATCACTGTAAGACAGCAGCTTGCAATGTACCGTATCATGGTGCTGTTCTTAAGATAAGCACTCAGTTTTGCATGCAGCTAATGACTGAGTCATCCAGCAATTGCCTTAGCAGCAGTGGGAGCATACAGCACATACCTAAGTTCTAATTTACATCATTTATCACAATGATTTTTCTCCAAATATATGGAACTTCAGGATACTGCAAATTATAAATTAATTAACATAATCATTGCAAGAGCACAGGAATGTAACTGATGCAAAAGTATTACTGTATGTAGATTAGAGACAGATGACAAGCAGGGTTGGAACCTGGAGATACATCTGGTCATTGTCACAGTAAAAGCTGTTGTGAGCAAACTGCACAGAGCTTTTTTCTAGAGCTCCCTACATCAAAAAAAAGGCTAAAAAATACTGTACAGGAGGTAGAGTCCTCACCTTCTCCTTCCTACAGCAATTCCTCTTTTTTGATTTTGCTTATACAAGTATCTTTCTATTCCTTGCCAGACAGACCTGCTAACTCTGACTACATTACTATTATCACCACCAAAATTTTTGCACAGACTCCAACTTTTCCAAGCAAAAATTATCATAGAATCATAGAATAATAGATTCATTAGGGTTGGAAAAGACCTCCAAGATCATCTGGTCCAACCGTCCCCCAGCCACCAATGTCATCCACTAAACCCTGTCCCTAAGCACCACGTCCTTTCCTTGAACACCCCCAGGGATGGTGACACCACCACCTGGGCAACCCATCCCAGTGCCTGACTGCTCTTTCTGAGCAGAAATGTCTCCTCATTTCCACCTTGAACCTCGCCTGGTGCTACTTGAGGCCATTCCCTCGTGTCCTATCGCTAGTTACCTGTGAGAAGAGGTCGACCCCCAGCTCCCCACACCTTCCTTTCAGGTAGTTGTAGAGAGCAATGAGGTCTGCCCTGAGCCAGGCTAAACAACCCCAGTTCCCTCAGACCCTCCTCACAGGAATTATGCTCCAGGCCCTTCACCAGCTTCGTAGCACTTCTCTGGACACACGCCAGGCCCTTGATGTCCTTCTTATACTGAGAGCCCCAAAACTGAACACAGTACTTGAGGTGTGGCCTCACTAGAGGATAGTACAGGGGGATGATCACCGCCCTGGTCCTGCTGGCTGCACTATTCCTGATACAATTACATTTCAACCTGGGCGTATAAACTGTTTCACAAGCATAGTTCTTAGAAATGGCTCAACTGTCTTGGTTTAAGTTCAGAAAACAAGACAAAACAAAAACAGAATCAGAGCTCAAATAAACAAAAGCACACACACTGTATAATGAACCTCAGCCCACAAGCTTAAGATACTTGACTCTGAAAACCAGGTCAAACACAGGATATGGCAGGCAGCTCTTTATCAGTTATTCCCCAGCCCAGCACAAAGTTAGGATTGAGAATACAGAAGAATGGTCATGATGTTGAATCTGTAAAATACAATTTATTTCTACAATTAAATGAGAACTTGGACTTGTTTTCCTTTGAAGTGATCCCAAAAGGCATTAATCTGGGCCATCTGTGGTATCACTGGGTATACCAGACTTCTGCAATGAAACTTAGCATGAAGTGCTTGTGGTGCTGAAAAGAGGGAAAAGTCAACTTGCCACCTCTAAAACTTTATTTATGTACCAAATATTCCCCACACCCTGTGTAGTAAATATATTCAGCAAAGAACTCAAGAATTAACTCTTTCCATTTTTATTCTGTATTCTACCTCTACAATGAGAAATTGATCTTTAATAATGCCTAATGTAAACAGGAAATGACACTGAAGTCTTTTTCTAGCCCTGTTGAAGAGTTGGCTACAACAGCAGTTGAATAACAGAACATAAAACACTAATTAAGGAGTTAAGGCCACCATAAGAACCAGTGACTATTATATCTTTTCACACAAAGAGCAGAAACATAATGAAGGGAATGCTTTCTTTTCCCAATGCACTTTTTCACACTGATTACTTTTATTACTGTCAAGCAGATTACTGCTTGACCAAAAGCAGGCATAACCTATAAAGGCTGATCAAGTCAGTTAAACACAGAAGCCTAAGTGACAAGTGCATTACTTTTTTAATTCATGAGATGCTCCCTTTGCTAGCCTGAAATATCATGAACATATTATTAGCACAAGGAATAGCTCAATCATATTACAATGAATAACATCAGACAGAGTTAAAATCCAAAAGCCACTTAGAGCAAATTTAGGTAGTCTAAGTCATGAAATCTCAGGGAAGGTATGCTCAATTTGTCCCAGCATCCAGGTACAGTCTTTCTCAGTCTCATTCTTCAATACTTTAAAGGAAGACCCCAAAGATAAAAAGCGAAAAGTAGAAAGAAAATTATCAGACTACACAAAGCAAATACACAGCACAATGCCTGGTATTTTCTATCTTCTCTCCACACTTAAAATTACCGCTTATAGACATTATTCCATGCATAAAAGAAAAATGGAGGACAGTAGACTAGAACAGTTCATCACTCTTCACAGGCAAATCTAAACAAATTCCTCTCATTTATCCCAGTAATCAGCAAAGGAAATGAAAAAACAAGGAGATACTTTAGATCTGTTAAAATAGACACCAATATTAGATATTCATGGCTTATCAACTTAAGGTTTAGTTATCTAAAAAGTTGATATATTTTTATTTGATGAAAAACAATAAGAAACACCATTGATACTAATTCTTATGGCTTCCCCTTACCCTTACCTATGCATTATCACAGAAGATCGAGTATCTCCCCACTAGCCCCCAGGCTTCTGGTTTCCCCTAGCAGTTTCACACTGCCCTTACCCAGCAAGAAACAAGTGCTATCCAGGTCTACAACCAGAAGCACAGGGGGGCTGAGTTGTTGTCTGCTTCTTTAAATTTTCAATTCACATCACACAGCAATAGAACTGCAGCAGCAGTCATGACTGAGAATTAAAAATTCCAACATATCCTTCCTTCTTTTGCACCCTCAGAAAAGAACCAACTATTATTTAACCATTAACCCTTGAAAAACACACAGACACACACCTCTACGTATTCCACACCTCTATTTGTACATAACCTGGGCCTTACATCATTTGGGTTATTTTCATTCTTCCTACCAAAACTTTACCATTAGTAATGAATGAATAAAGTAAATGATTCTAAAAATAATTAAAGGAACTCATTTTGGAGATAGGAGATATAAACTACATACTCCACCTTTCCAGGATAGCCTATTAGCTTGTTTTCCCAAAAGGCATAATGCTGACTATTTTTGCTCCAGTATGTCAATTATTTTTTTTATTTATGCTTCTAAAAAAAACACCAAAACAAACATATAACCATTGATCTGTTGATGCCTTACACTACACTTTCAGAACTGTCAAAAATCTTTAAATATTCTGGTAACAATCACTAAGAATCTATGAAGCTTAAATATAAACACTGGATTAGAGATGGGATATTTTATATTAAGAACAACATTTCCATGGAGTGAGTATACTTTAGTTAAAATAATAACAACTGCAATTCTTGTCATCCCAAAACTACTGAAGAATTTCAAGTCAAATTTACTAAACAATTTTGGCTGGAGGAAAAAGTGTGGGGTAGAAAGGAGAAACGGTGTGAAAAACATTCCAGCAGTCACAAGGAGGATTTAAATTCAGACTCAGAAAGGAACCAGATGGGTGGCCATAGAGGTGTTTTGACTGAGACACTCTCATTTTGCATAATCTCTTTTTCTACAGTTTAGGAAAGCCTGGCAAAAGGAAAGGCACAGACAGCTGGAAAATAAAAGCTGCTCAGAGAGATGCAGAAGGCAAATAGGCAGAAATTCAGCAACATTTGTACCATTCAATCCACATGCTTGTTGTTCTTCCACTGGGATTGCTCGTCTTCTCCTTAAAGCATTTTGAAGGGTATTTGCCTCATAGATAATGTGGGGATGGGGCGTTCCCTCTTTCTGTGGATGCTTTTTAATGGGCTCAATGAAGTAATCCCCATGGGGCAGTTGGAAATATCCAGTCTGAAAATAAGCATAAAATAGTTAATCTCTACTGTCCACTACCTGAATTCAAAAGTAAACTAGACTCTTTTCACATCACCGTCCTTGAGCTCTTCTCATAAGCCAGCCGTTACACTGTGGCATCAAAATATTAAAACAACACAAAACAACATGTTTTCAGCATTTATTTTGCTGCATACATCACAGTTGCTTTGTACCTCATGAAGGTGTAACAGACCAGATGGGAACAGAAGAAATATCTTCTTCCTAATGTCCTGAAATTCCATGTATTGAGGCAAAAGCTTCCATATTTGTACAAAGCCACGGAAAGGTCAAGAGTTAATTAGTCAAACATGATGCAGTACAAAGAGCCACATCTTGTTCTTCTGGCGTTTTGCAGCCATTCCCCAGAGAACAAATCCTGAATAGAAGCTATTTCATAAGTGAAAAGCGTAATTCTGCTCCTACTGAAATTCCACAGTCAGATTACACAACACAAAATGGCTGAACTGTGTGGTCCACTCTCAACTCAAACATCACCCCCCACCACAAGCCCCCAGGCTTTCAATGGAAGAAATAAGTAGCTTTTCATGACTTATAGCAAGCTATTGTGATCATACAATAGGCTGGCATAACAAAGGCTGTAAAATTTCTCATGCTACAGCTTCTGTATCAAGCTCCTAACTTTGACTGAGCACACTTTTGACAGGGCTTTGATATCAACCTGGACTACACAGGATTCATTTACACCTCCTGCTGCTGCAGTCTGAAAGATGCATGCAACTAAGAATGGCCTTGGTACCCTGTGTCTCAGTTTGCATTTCTGCAGAGATTGCTAACTTTGCAAAACCATTCTACAGCCCCTACACTCCAACATATACAGAGCAATACTAAATCTAAAGAGAAGGATCTACTGACAACTCAGGTCCCCTAGCCCACGCTGGGGATGTGACAGAAGATCAAGGCATCCCACCTACTCTTAGACCTTTTTTTCAGTCTTTGTTCATTCTCTCGCTGTGGTCAATGCATCTTGCTTAACCTGCTCTGGGACAGGGGAAAAAAAAAAAAAAATCAGCAACACTGTAATCCCTTAGCTGCTGTATTCAAACTTAAGAGGACAGAAAAAATGTTTAAATCATTCTGAAATACTCCAAGGTCCCCCAGTTTCCCTAGGCAGTTGGGAAAGCCAGCACAAAAGCACGAAGAGGGAACTCTTTGGAGCTGGGGAGTCTGCCCCAACATCTCTAAAAAGTGACAACTCTTCCCCTTTCCAGTTTTCTACAGCAAGTCAAAGCTTAAAAAACAGAGATTATTCTTGACTTGAAGCCTTAAGGTTACACCCATAAGACTTCACAGGTTTAAGACTCAAAGTCACATATGTTTGCTCATCTGGGATTACTGTTACTGCTTGTATGTTTTCATTTCCTTTTTAAGGAAAAAGAAATTGAGCCCTCACATTCTTAAACACGAAACCAAAAATGCCCAGGTTTCTTTTTAAATTATAAATCAAGGCTACTTTTGACATAGTCTGAGATGCACTACGAAAGCAATAAAACCCATGCTTAGAATGGATAATGATGTCAAGCAAGCATGAACCTACAGAGGAGGAATTCCTATGTGGAGGCTAGACAAGGAAATAAGTAGATGTTGCTTTCCTCCTGCTGCTCAAGGAATCAAAGCATTGGCACAGGTCCATTCCATTTCATTCCAAGGGATTCAAACTTTCTTTTATATTTTATAAG
The DNA here is from genome assembly GCF_047663525.1 of Anas platyrhynchos. NCBI lineage: Eukaryota > Metazoa > Chordata > Aves > Anseriformes > Anatidae > Anas > Anas platyrhynchos. The sequence goes on from NC_092621.1 coordinate 11,946,356, forward strand.
TCCTGTTGTGTTTTTAGCCTGGTTGGAACCAGGAAGAACTAGTCATCTTCACCGCAGATGCTGATTTTGTAGGGCAGACTGATCAGACACTGGCTAATTGTGTCAAAGTTGCACCTGTATAAAGGAAGGCAATCACATAAAAATTGTATGTTATCAGTAGTGACCTCATTTACCAAGCTCCCCAGTTTCTGTATGTCAAAATTCAGCTATCCATCCAAGCTTTATGGAGCAAGAGAATAAAGAAAAAATAAACGTATTTCATATTGCAAATGCACACACATAGATGGCAGGAAAGGTTGTTCAATGAGCCAGTAACCATTGGCTACTACAGAACCCGGCTTTGGACATTCCCACTGATTTTATTTATTTTTTTTAATGTTACTGTTTCTCAATATAAAACATCTGCTTTCTCAGTCTTAATGTTTTTTGCCATAACAACTCTATTCTAAAGTCAGCTCTGCCACAACAGACATCCCAAACCAGCCGGCATTCTGCAGACATCATTTGTTAAGTTCAGTACTGTAATTTCCCTGTCCCATCCTCCTGAGGCAGAAATACTGCCAGCCTTCCTGTAGATCGGAGTGAAATAAATTTTCATCCTGTCCTCTACAGTAAATGCTTATCTGTACTAATTCTACTACTATCCTTATCATCATCATCACATCACTTTCCAGGAGTATATGCAGCTACTTGAAGCATGCCTGTATGTGTTTCATTCTTCATGTAGATGGATAACTGAATATGAACAGAAACAGCTGCACCACCCTTCTTCTAGTTGTAATTACTACCTTCCTGCTTGTCTCCTCTATGTTATGTGAGACAAGGTCCAAGAGATGCCTCCTGCAATTTATGCAGAAAAACTAGAAATTTTTGATGTCCCTTATTTTCTGGAAAAGACCACACTTATGTCTCTTTCCCTGAAGAAAGACACCTCAGAGATTAATAACTTTTACGCAAAGGTTTTAACATTTGTTCTTTAAAAGGGATTTATAAAAGACAGCAGTTTTGCATTTGTTGGCTGCAGATTGCTCTATCTTGGGAAGATAAAGGCTGCTCCCACACTTAACATCAAGGCTGAAGTTGCTGTGAAACATGAAGGAGAAGCCTGGGGGGTTGTTCTACTGGGGAGACATTCCAGACCTTTCCAGTGTCATCAACTCACAATTCAACACGCCTCAACAGCTCCTGACACCCTGGAGTAGCACAGCTAACCTACAGCTAGAACTGCTACCAGCTCTGAATAAAACAAGAACAACTCTAAGCAGGCAGCTGAACTCCACCACAACCTCTCTCTCACTCCCCTTCCTCAAAGGGGACGGGGGAGAAAATGCAATGGAAAGGGCTCAAGGGTTGAGATAAGGACAGGAAGATCTCTCAACAATCATAAACATGGGCAAAATAGACTCAGCATAGGGAGATTAATACACTTCACTGCCTGTTACTAACAGGTCAGTGCAGTAAGAACTAAAAACAAACTAAAAACACCTTCTCCCTCCCCTCCACCCTCTTCTATGTCCTCCCTGAGCAGTGCAGGGGAATGGGAGCTGTAGTCAGCAGCTTCATCTCTGCCACTCCTTCATGGTCACTCTCTGCCCCTGCTCCACATGGGGTCCCTCCCATGGGATGCCATCCTTCCCACAGGCAGCAGCTCTTCAGGAACTGCTCCCACATGTCTCCCTCTCACTGGGTCCATCCCCCAGGAGCAAACTGCTCCAGCATGGGTCCCCCACGGGTGGGGGCAGCTCCCCCCAGACCCCCTGCTCCTGCATGGGCTCCTCTCCACGGGCTGCAGCTCCGGCCCGGGCCCTGCTCCTGCGGGGGCTCTCCATGGGCCGCAGCCTCCTCCAGGCCACATCCACCTGCTCCACTGGGGGCTCCTCCATGGGCTGCAGCACAGAGATCTGCTCCGTGTGGGACCTGATCATGTGGGCTGCAGGGGGACAGCCTGCTCCACCAGGGGCCTCTCCACAGGCCACAGGGGAACTGCTGCTGCGTGCCTGGAGCACCTCCTGCCTCCTGCTGCACTCACCAGGGCGGCTGCAGAGCTGCTTCTCACTCCTCTCTCCCAGATGCTGTAGCACAGCAATTTTTTCCCTTTCTAAAATCTGCTCTCACAGAAGTGCAAACAACATTGCTGATAGCTTGGCTTTGCCCAGCAGTGGGTCCCTTTGAAGCCAGCGGAAACTGGCCCTTATCTAACACAGGGCAGCTTCTGGACTCATCACACAAAGGCCACCTCTGCTACCAAAACCTTGCCATGTAAGCCCAATATTGTCATACGCAATCCTTCGTGATCAGCTTGGGAATACTAACTGGGTGCACTCATGCAGTCATTTCACACGTTAATTCAGTGGTGAGTCCCTACAAGCAACTGATGGGATAGCATGGAAAAATATAAGCCAGCACTGTCACCAAATAGAGTATAACTGTACCTGTTAGGCCACTGACTGTGCACTTTGAATCAAAATGAGGATTTGTTGCTGTTTTTCTACTTTCAGCTTTGACCTCAAAATGGCTCATGAAAAACTGTTTTAACCTCTGCCTAAAATGTGGTTCTTAAGGCAAGAGGATGTTTCCTTCACTCCTGTTTTGCACGGCAGACTTGAAAAGTACATTAAAAATCTGTATGCTAGTAAGACTGCAAAGACAGAAAGGGCAGAGGTGGCACTTTGTTACTGTTGGTTTCTATTCTTATTCAGAGGATCCAGCAGAACATACAGTTTTTTCAAGTACTATAGTTCTAGACAGATTGCAGGTTGTGGCAAAAATAAAAACAATAAACAGTTTGCTCCAGAAGTTATCACAGATCCTAAATTCTAGCAGCCATACAACTCGTTTAAGCAAAACTGCCTGCTCTATGCATAATAAATTCCTCAGTGATGTAAGAGATTTATAAGCAATCTTTCCTTTCACTTGAACTTTCTGCACTGGGAGATTCTGAAAGAGTTTGAAATTTGGATGAAAACATCATTGCTCAAATATGGAGTAAGATTGATACCATTACATCTTACACATTTTAGTGCCATCTGCATTCTCCAGGGTAAAGACAGCTGCCAGACAGTGCAGGACAGAGACAGGATATTGTAACCAGGCCAGATCTTATCTTTCTAAAGGTGTCGGTCACTTTGTAACCAAACATCTCCAAGTACTCCTTCTTTCCAGACAGTTTCAGTATACAGGTATTCTCTAACGGTGTTGCCAGCTTGAAATAAGTGCATGCATTGCCCTTATTTTTCTTGCAGCTTCCATTAATATGGTACTGTAAGCACCATGTGGGGAAAAAAGATGGAAAAGAAGATGAAAATAATGGAATATAAAATAAACTAGATTCCCTGGTCTGTATTATTCCCAGCCACTATTCCACGAGGATACAAAGATTCTTGAGACCAGTGTCTTAAATACAGCTCTGTGTATGTGTTACATAAATGTAAATCAAAGCAAATTTAGGGAGGCTCCCTCCTTTATCACAAACACTCAGCTTCCTCCTTTATCATGAACACTCACTGATGCTAAATACACTTCAAATGTATTTTCAAACTTTCTTTACATCAACTCTCTGTCACTGCCAAATCACTCAAGAACTGTTAGAATTGCAAGTGCAATTCAACAGTGGAGTGCACTGAAATACATGATTCTGCCTTCTACATGCAATACATATAGTTTGCTGCCATCATGTATGTCCATGCTTAATATCAGTCAGCAGGACGATGGGAAAAGGACTAAATCTGAAGATACTAAACGGCTATGATAATTTTCCTCTGGCAGTTCAATATTGTGTCAGACAAAAACCCAACAAAAGCCTCAACATATTTAGAGTCTATCCACAGATAATTCTACTGAAAACACTTAACTTGCTCTCCTCCCCCAGAAAGGGACTTGAAAACGAGTAAAAATGACCATGCCTTGTACCCTACACATCCATCTCATTCAAAACTTGTGTCCAACACTGAGTTTTGGCATGCCTGGTAATTCAGCATGGACATAATAAGGCAGCTAGGACTCATATTTGCAGAAGGACTTCCTGCTATGGTGGAAGTAGCTCCATCAGAATGGAGCTTCTTAAATTGTTTTTCTTCCATCAAGACTTCCTGTAGCAATAAATTCTTTGCTTTAACGCAAACAGGCATCCATTTATCTCCTAAAACAAGATCCCTTATCCTTCCTTTGTTTATCCTGAAACTGTTTAATTTTTGACTGATTAGCTGCCAGGTAGGAATAGTTGTTTTCATTCCTATCCAGAATCATAAAGAAGAGCATATGTGTTATGCTCTAGGTCATATATTAAACAAATTATCAATTACACAATCTATCAATTGGAAATGTAAAGACCCTACACATTATAGAGCTAATGAATAAAACTCTCACAGTTTTAACCCTGAGAAATGTGGAGCTCTTTAGAAATAAGTCTAAAAAAGAGAAGATTAATAGTTTATATTTCATGTGCTAATCTAGTTGGGGAAAATATTCTTTAATGAATTCAATTTCAAGTTCTGTCTTCATCAGAAATGCAGTACCTGTGTAAATTTATGGGTGAAACCAAATATGAAAATCACAATGCACTGTGCTCACCAATGCCACTTGGGATGAAGTGACTGTAAGAATCTGCTTCCAGCACATGCAGATGTACTTTCAAACAGCATTCAACAGACTTCCAGTACTTACTGAATTCACACTTTGCGCTTGAACTTTCATTCTCCACAGGCTGTATAGCAAGAAAGGAAGTAATGAGACTAACTGGAAGAAAACGTCACCTATCTTCACATTAAATTTACTTCAGAGCACTCAGAACTGGCAAATTTATCTTTGCTATATAAGTGCTTCTTTAATTCTGTTCATTTCATCTGTTCTTTTTTGACTCTCAAATATAACAGCAAGCGTTTTTCATTTAAAATCCATCAGATTTCAAGCTATGTATATATACAATGTATGTGTGTGGTTTTTTGTTTCATTTTTCAACAGTTTATAACATTTTTTTAATTATTTTTTTTTCATTTTGTAGCACATTTGGTAATGTGATGAACTGCAGTTCCCGGGTGCATTCACATAGCCTCAGGGTATACAAATAATCCTCATTATGAAATTCTCATCAGAAATAAGCAAGCTTAGTTACGCTTATTGTAAAATGCAGATTTAAAAGGTTAGTTTTTATGACAGAAAAAGTGATTGCAGACAAGTTCCCCTCATTCAAACTTTCTCATGATAAGCTACTGTATAAAATAATAGAAATGGCCATAAAATGGAGGAGGGTGGGGTCTCTCAATGTCTATTGGGGAAAACTGAAAAAAATGTGTTATTGTTCTTCATTCCTTCCTCAAATTCCAACATTTTTATTTTTTTTTTCCCCTAGGCTGTATTTGGAAGCGCTTTTACACTACTTAATGGGATTTTTCACTCAAGTGTCTCATCCTTTTTACACAAATGGCTCCCTGGACATATTGCATCTCCCACACTGCATGTTGCTCACCATGAGGCAATACTAGGACAGTTCTGAATCAAGCTTTTCAGCCAACATTTTTGATTTTCAGTAGAAATCTCTGTTTTCCAGTGGAAAGCAGGTATTTTTTTACATAATATTTCTTTTGGTCAAATGTTCAGCGTTTTTTGTCAAAATATATTTTGTGGCAGGAATTTTTCAAACAGTTCCACATAGGAAACTGAAGCAGAGTCCTGTGGGAGAAGGGAGAAGAACAGCTTTAGCCTTGACTAAGTTTTGTAATTTGCACTTCTATTCCAGACAGGAAGGGCTGGAATTAGTGGGTGTATGTCAGGCAAACGGGAAGAAAAAAAAAAATGAGTCCAGTTCTGTATTACTGAGAACACTGACAATAATGCCAAAAAAAGTAACATCTGTAATGAGAGCAGTTTGTTCCTCAAAGCAGACTGCAGTATTTCCAACAATAAGTCAGCAACGGACTCTGAAAACATGGTGAGTTTTTAGAAATTAAGGAAAACAAAAATAAGAAGAAAAGATGCTGGTTTTACCCTTAAGTAGTTTGTTGCACAGCCACATACTATAACTGCAAAGTGTGGTAAGAGAAATTTGGTTTGAAAAAAGGACTCTTCTAATTAAAGAAAAAAATGTGCTGTAGGAAACAGAAGTATTCCCACACTCATTACTAGAGAATTTCAGCCTCAAATAATCAAAACTGAACTACTGAAGTAAATTATCTGTGAACATATTTTCCTTTTTCTTATTTTCCTTTTTCAGATTCTGATTTGTTTTCTGAGAATTTCCCCCACCCTCCCAAGGTCTTTCTGTTTGAAACATCATTGGTTCCTACCTCCACCTAAAACACAAACCCTGTGACACAAGGATCCAAGCAAAATTTTCACCTCCTTCCTCAGCTACAGCTACAAAGAAATTGACCTGCCATGCCATTGCTCAGGCAGAGAGGAGAAAGCTGAGAGGCTGATTCTGTTTCAAGAATTGAGAAATTGGACAAAAGCTTGTATTATGAACATCACCCCCACAAAAAGCCAGCACTCTATCTCTTTTAAAGAAAATAAATGATGCTTTCAGCAGGATTAAGTGACAAAGGTGCTAAGCCTCTGGAACAGAGTCTTATAGTTGAGCATAGTTTTGGTACAAAATTAAAATAGCTTATTTTTAGAATAAGGCAAGGAAAAGGACAGTATCATTATATTACTAAATCAGTCCAAACCTGCGCTTGAGCAGGACTGGTTCATTCCTCTGCCCACAGTTTAGCAGAGATGGAGACTTGGATGAAGTTTATCTAAGATGCATTTAAAGAAGCTAAGGCAGGTGTTCATTTGAAATCCACCATTTATTTAAATGGGTAAGAGAAGCAAACAGACCAAATTCTGTGTCCATCTGTTCCTCTGCAGTGGCCCAGAAAGAGTTTTTTACATATTACTGACAGCCAGGAATAACTTCTGTGGACCTCCAACTCATTGCAAGCTTCACATTTCTTACAGAACCTGAAGTACCTTGGCTGTATTTATTTATATTAGAGGAAGTTCTCTTTGAAATTAATCAATGTGAGTATTTGAGAATGGCTCACATATTAAATAAAAAAAAAAAAAAAAAGCACCTTTGTTCATACATCAGGTCATGGCATCCTTACCCTTATTGTTCATCCTAAAAACATTTTTTACTTCCTCCAGCTCTTTGTTGGTTACTCTTAGAAGCAGCAGGCCACGTGTCTTATTTACATATTCAGTTCTGGGTGCCCTGCTGGCCACCAACTAGCTAGATCGGCATCACAGACATATCCCATCAGACTACTTTTCTTATGATAGAAGACCTGTAAATGAAAGCTGATTTCTGCATGGCCATGAAGCTGCTTGAAGCCTCATTATAATCTCTGTACAGGCTTCTGCTTTGGGATCTCCAGTGGTTCACGAGGAAGATGAACCACTACATCTCTAACCGTATCAGTCACTTCTTGTTGTCTAATTCCCAGACTGCCCTTATACTTCTTTCCACATTCTCATTTTCTACTTTTTGAAATATATCCCATTTGATCTGCTTAAGCCAGATCTGTGCTTCTTTTCTGCATCTAAGGATCAGACACACCAGTAAATTCCAACAGAAAAAAAAATTATTGTCCATTAGTGGAGATACAGTGAATATCCATTTTTATGGTCTTAAAATACAGCGAAGATGACATTTATTAAATCTTACACAACTTCCAGCACTGGTTATATTAAGTTGAAACAAGCCTGTGTTTGCCACAGGCTGAGCGTCCAGCAGGGAAATTGCATGACACATCTGACTCGTAATTCATTAACTCCAGCACAGTTTGAGTCCTTATTCTGTTTGCCAGTCTCATTTCCAAACTGCCACTGAGAGATGGACTCCCAAGGGCTCTCTGAAGCCCAGGGCACTCCTGAGTTCCAGGGCACTTTTTGCCCATGTTGCCTTTGCAGTTTGATGGCTGACAAGTCCGCTGTGTCTTTGGAGGAAATGGCATGGTCCTTTGGGCTGCTGAACCTGCCAAAATCCAGGGAGGTGATACCCCCACCACACCCAGCCTGTGCACAAGCACATCCACACAGCAGGTCACATCACTCTCAAATGCAAAGTGCTACACAAGTCCTTCCTCCTGCATAAGTCGGTTAGATAATACTGAGCACTCCAGCAAGCAATGAGTATGAAAAATATCAATATAGCCTTAAGCTCTACTTCAGAGTGAATCTAATAGCAACTGAAATCTAAATTGAAGATTAATAACCTTTACTGTCCAACCTCAATGACACCACAAAACTTCTGAGTGTTTGCCTCTACCGTATGTCCTTGGTCTCTCTGTCCTCCCCCTCCCATTTTGTGAAACCCTTGTATACTGGAAGTTTTAATGGCAACTTGTACTGAATAAATATAAAACCACCAACAAAACAAAAAAAAAAAAAAAAAACAAAGCAAACAAACAAACAAAAAAAAACATGAGCTGTTTCTCCAGGTGCAGGAGGCTTACTTTGACTATAGTCACAGGAGGGTGAGATTCTTGCAAGTTTTGCCTTAATTTGGAATCCAAAAACAACTTGGCAGGTGTCACTGTTCTGAGACAAAATATGTTTCCCAATTTCTCCAAAAACAACCTTCAGTTTGGAGAAGTAGGAAAGAGCAACAGCTGTTTTATTCTTGGAAAATACTCTTGGAACATCTAATTCATCTCTTTCTGATTAAGCTTGTTCAAAAAGCACTGTATCTAAGGAGTTTAAAAAGTATAAATACTTTTTCCCCCTCTAATATCCAAACAGCTTCTCATGAAAAGAGAAATGTTATAAGAATGGTTTGTAACACCCAGCTTCTGAAATCCCTTGCGACTTCTGATAACAGGATGAGTTCTAATGATTTGATCTGATGGACAGTAAACTTTTACAGTTTGTAAAGTAGATCAAATTTAAAGGTTTAAAACCTACATAACACTAAAGAATAAAGAATAAACACCAAATCAGTGAGAGGTTTCTTACCTAAACTTTGATTTCTAATAACAATGCAAACATATGCAAGAGGATCCACAGACACAATATCTAATCCTAGAGACTGAAAGTACCAAGAATTTTTTATTTTACTGCTCACTTACATTCTACAACTAATTCCATGCCAGCAAGAATGGCAATATTAACACTGCAGAGCTCAAACCTATTAGAGAATAACTAAATACAAATATTTGATCAAGTGACAACTGGCATTGTTTTTACTGACAAGTCTTGTTTGTATTACTGTGACCCGCAGGAAACCTAGTCAACAGCCAGTAAAGCAGAGTTCAGAATGATGAACCAAAGAGACAGCTGCCACGACGTGTGCAGATGGATGGAAGAAAGCACAATTATCCCTTTTTGCAGTGGATGAAAGCTTGGCAGGGGCTTTATTCTCCTAAAGAGAAGAAAAAGGAAGATCACAGTACAACTTCTGCTCCTCCACAGAAATGATTTTGCTTGAAGAAGCTGAAGATTGAAGTCTGAGAAACGCCAGACTGGATTTCACTGACCCATCTGCTGACTCTCTTCTAGCTTTATTCCGTGCAGCCCCATCACACAAACAAGCAGCATTGTCAGGAGCAGAGGGTATGATTTAGGTCTGCAGTTGTGATCGTTGGGGTATCAGGGAGAAAGCTTCTGCCTCTCTTTCCTGCAGACTCATGAAGCCTCTGGCTATGTGCCACAGATGGGACTTATGAATGAATTTCAGCATGCCTAAGAAGGGTCACACCACTACTTACCATGAAAGTCATCAAGGTAACCTAAAAGGCAGACAGTACTGATGCTATCAGTTTCTTCACTTTTCATGCTTCCAGTGCTTTTCCAAAAGGTCATTTTCCCACATCAAACGGTAACCTCAGAGCAGCACTGTTACACTGAGTTTCAGCTCACTGCCTACAGTAGAAATTATCATTTCTGCCCAATAAATGCTTGAAACATTCTGCCCTTTTTTCCATGGGAAGCATGAGAGAAAACTTCTCTACTAGCTTTGCACAGGCTGAGAGCCACGCTCACATGGCAGATTGCTACACTGTCACTGAGGAAGATTGAAGGGGAAGGGGGTTTATCAAAACCAAATACACTGTGAAAGAAAATCCAGTCCTTATCTGAGGGCAGCTGTGACACGTTAGGATACCAGAATATATCAAAATATGAGTGACAGTACACTGAAAAGGATATTTCGCATCACAAGCAGTGGCTGTATTGAAAACTGATTGAGAGTAAGAACTGAGATATGGGAAGAAAGGGGAGAAGAAGTGAAATAGAGCCATAAGAAAAAGGTTCAGAGTCACAGAATCTGGAGGACAAAGCATTGCCTCTAGTACACAGATGATGCTTGGTACAACGTAGTCTGGAAACCTGCATAACAAAAACTGGTAATTAGAACAGAAATGCTACACTTCTGCTGGCCTGAAGCAAACCACATGCCACTCATTTGACTTTCCCTGTTATTTCTGCCTGCCCGAGAAAGGAAAACTAAGTGATTTTATGACTGCATCTGGCACAGCACAATAAACGTTTTTACAAATCTGGTACAAGTTCCAGGTCCCACACATACCAAAGGCTGAGCTGATTCAGCATTGTGTTCAGGTAATTTTAAGAACATAACGTATGCAAGTTATCTCTAAACTTGACATAAATTTTCCCCTAGAAGCTTTAATTCTGACTGAAATCCACTTGTGTTGGTATGAGAGGTACACTGCACACACTAATACATCATCCAAATTACCTATACATGTGAGACACCACAGCTTGCAGGCAGAACAACTCTCTCAGAAGTGCAGAGATGACTCATGATTTCAGACTCAAGTTGTTAAAAAAAAAAAAAAAAGAACACTGAGAACTAAAGACTGTGGACCAAACAAAAACCCCTAAATCCATTCACATTCAAGTTTCAGTTCAAAACTTGGCACGATGTACATTCAGTAAGGACCAAACAAAAGGGGAAGTTGGTACCAAACCAGTAACTGAGTAGACTACTTACACTAAGACTGGCATAATTAAATCTCTGCTAATTCCAAGACCCTTCTGCTAGGAAGCTAAATCTGATGAAAAGCCAAGCACTGCCCTTGAGGTGCCAAATCCTTTAGCCCCTACTGAAGCAGTTGGGAAGTCAACATGTTCAATGGTTTCCAGAGCAAGGCTCAGAGTGCATTTTGCATTTTGGGCTCGATCTACAGAGATGGAGTTGTGGCTGCACCACCCTGCTGGGGAAGAATGACAAGCAGCCCTTCTAACCCACGCTTCTGATTATACACAGAAAATAACAGTATCTCAGAATGGTTGAGGTTGGAAGGGACTCTGGAGATGTTCCAGTCCAACCACCCTGTCAAGCAGGACCACCTAGAGCACATTGTACAGGATGGCATCCAGGAGGGTTTTGAATATCTCCAGAGAAGGAGACTCCATGACCTCTCTGGGTAACCTGTTCCAGTGCTCTGTCACCCTCACAGTAAAGAAGTGCCCTCTCGTAATCAGCCGGAACATTCTGTGTTTCAGTTTGTGCTCGCTGCCTCTTCTCCTGGCACTGGGCACAACTGATCATCTTAAGGGTTTTTCCAGTTACATTCAGACCTGTCTGAAGGGAGCAATACGGTGTGCAGACAGCAGCCCAGGGCAAGGACAAAGAGCCTGTTCTCTTGGATTTTGCTGCTACATAGCTATCTGGGGCAGGAAAATTTCTCTCAGTGCCAGTACCATCTTCAGACCACACATCTGTGTCACGAATAGAGACAGCCATAAAAACCCATTATATTTCAAAACATAAGGGGAAGTTCCCAAGGGATCAGAGCCCTTGGAGACATCACAGGAAAGTGAACTTTGAAGCTCATTGGGCCAAGCACTCAAGCAACATACAGTAGGGTTGGCTTTACTGATACAGACGTACTAATGGTCACGTCACCATGCAGGAGGTCAGCTGGGAGGCCACTCTTGCACAAGAAACAGCACATGGGGAAAGGCAACGAAGATACAGCCTCTCTTTCTTATCACTGCCTCTATTTTCTGGAGGGCAGTTTTGACTCTGACAGGCATTTCCGTGTCTCCCAGAAACTCAGCAGAACTTGGAAGTGAAGTAAGAGGAGGACCAGAACATCCTTTCCATCAGCATTTACAGTTATGCTATGTTCATGTCCCAGTAAGTCTCCTGTATGCACTGAAATCGGTTAGAGCTCTTCCAGAAACTACAGATAACACCAGAGTAAGCTCCTGTGTACAAACCCAGCAAAATGCTTTGTAGCAGGTACTGTGATATATGCTAAAGTACCCACCAAAAAGAAGGAAAAAAAATAAATAAAAGCAGGTTAACAAGATGGCGCTCTCTTTTCTCTTCTCTCTTTTCTCTTCAAAATCTACAGGAGAAATTCAGTCAACCCACTGTAACACAGATACAAAATTACTATATACTTGATGCAAAAAATAGAGAGCAGAACACAGTAATTCAGTGCAAACCAGAAAAAAAAAATTACAGTACCATTTTGTAAATCCACAACACACCTACACATTGAACACTTTATAATGTCTTGTTTCCTGGCCTCCTGCTCCCAAAAATAGGGAACAGAAGTAGAAAAAGTACACAGAAAGGTGACTCAGGGTAAAGAGCAACTTCTGCGTAATAAGCACCTGAAAAGGATGTATGAGAGACAACATAGGGCAGGTGGCAAGTGGCACAGAAAAGCTGGAGAGTCTCTGCCTATTTGCTGTCTGCTGTAGCACAAGAGCTAGGGAGCTTTAAAAATGCTGGGAGGTTACAAAAGATTTTTTCATCTAAGACTTACTTAAGCTGAGGGGGCATTTGTCACACAAAATTGTAAATGGGAAATGTTTAGAGAGGTTCCAGAAGAGGCTGGATAAACCCATTTAGGAAAAATTAATCCCAAGCTCTCAAATAGAAAAATACCACCTACAGGTCGGAAACAGCATGTCAAGGAGATGTTCCTATTTCCTAGCTCTGTTCTTATACCTCTCCCCAAGAACCTGCTGTTGACCATTATTTCCTTCTGAAAGTCTGCTGTGTACTCAGCAAAGCCAAGGGCCTGGCAAATAACACCCTCCAAGACACAATCCACAATCTGCTGCTCAGCTGCTGCCTTTGTAGGAGCTTTTTCAGTACGGAAAAAGGCTTTCTGGGTTGCATTTCTTTTGCCTCCCAAGAGGCTTGTTCCTATTGTGCCTTTTACTCTCCTGGTTTCTATTTTCTTGTAGCCATAACATCAGGCCATGATGCCCTGCAGGGACTTCACAACAGAGCACATGTACTCTGTCTCCCCAGCATAGCTCTTCTCAGAGACAGGCCGTGGGGCAGGCTGGACCTCTGGGCTGACATGCAACTGCCATGGGTCTTAACAATTTGTGCAAGTGGCAACCACTTCCTTTAGAAAGTGGCACCTTTAAAAACTGTTCCTGGGAATACCTGTCTGTCTGCATGCAGAAAGAATGTCTCAGTTGTGCAGCTCACCCATGGAGATGAAACTCCATGATTCAGATGGAGTCTGGCCTCAGATTTCAGGCTAAAAAAGATGAATTTAGGATTATTGTCAAGTATTTTGATATGCACATCTTTCTTCTGTAGAATATTTCTGAAAAAAAAAAAAAAAGGTTTTGCCTATTGAAAAGCTTTTGTTTTTATTTGAAACTGAGATTGAATTAAAAAAAAAGAGAATTAGAAAAAGATATTTCTTTTTGTTTGACTACAAAGTTATTGCTTTTGCTATTTTGGAAATAAAATACTTTTTGGAATGAAAGCATTTTATTTTGTCTTTTTTGAAAAGCAGCAGTCAGCCTTCAAGGTTTGAATGTGGTATGCCCTAGCACAAAGAAAAGAAAATATAGAGAAGAATCAATCTATGTTTCTGGACAAAAAATGCAGTCAAACATTCTTAGGAACAAGACAGATGGGGAAAAGTATTTTGCTATAGTAAAAGGACTCTTTTTTCTTTCTGTTAAAGCTTTGCCGTCATCTCTTCTTTTGCTCAATGTTAAAGTTTGGTCTTCAAAACTGGCATGTTTTGAAATTCTCATAATGCATCTTTCAGGGATTCTGAAATGATAAAAATACCTTCTAACTTAAAAAGAAAAAAAAAAAAGGCATCGATGTTCAGCACTTCTAAGAATTCAGCGCTTTGTCTCTTTAGGACATATAATACTGTTTAGAAGAAACCCACAGCGATATGTGGGAAAATATGCCACGCAATATGCCAATACTTTTGTGTAGATCAGACAGATGTTTCACGCAGATGAAACACTTTCCTGGAGACGTGCTGGTAGTCCTGGAACTTTTACTGAAGAAGTGAAGGTCTACAAGACTTAAACCTAAAAGATATAAAGTATCTCCAATTCCTATTCAGAATAACTCTTGCTTCTCAGAGACTAATGAAAATCCAAAGGCTTGATAACAACGGGAATAAATAAAAGGTAATAAAGACTGGATCATATGCAGTCCTGAAAGAACTCCAACGGAGTTCAGAGTTCTTAAGAAGAGGTATATTTGACCCTTAGATGTCTAATAAGCAACTTGTGTGGCCAGAGGAGTGTTTAGAAACAAATTTGGGAAGGAATTCATGACTGAATCATCAGTAATTCATAATTCACCCCTCACAAAGGTGAACTTACAAAACCAGTATGTACAATAAGCAATAAATGCTGCTGTCACTATTAGCAAGAGTTGCACAGCCAAATACCAGAATTTTACCGCAGAAATGTCTACATCTGTGAGACTGTGGCTTTTTTAGTGATATTTTCAACACCAGGATTTTCATACAAGATGATGCCATACTGTGATGGCACACTGAAGTATGGACAAATGAAATGCTATAATTGTTAAACCATTGAAAAACAACAGTTTTGTACCAGCGAAGCAGAGGCAATTTTTGTTCCTTGCCAAAACAATTCAGACAAGATTTCCTCAAGCTGATCTGCTTTTTTGTCAGCAGTACAACTTCTTTTCTTCATCCCTACAACAATGAAATCTGGAAAGGAAAACACTGAACCAAACTCACACTTAGCTCTACTGCGTTTTATGTGCTGCAGGCACGGATCTGACTGCCTACATCGCAACAAACTATGTGCAGATTCCAAAGGCAATGAATAATCTTCTCTCTGCTCATATGTAAAACACATGCACTGTTCTCCTCCATTCTTTTCCTACTTTAAAATATGCTTGACCTCACTCTAGGATAAGCACATAGCACATGGCTGTACCCACAGATCCTTGACATGCATTTTCTATGAGAAGACTTTCTGTCGTGGTTTAACCCGGCCGGCAGCTAAACACCACGCAGCCGTTCGCTCACCCTCCCCCCTCCCTCTCTGGGACGGGGGAGAGAAATGGAAAGTGAAGCCCGTGAGTTGAGATAAAGACAGTTTAATAAGACAGGAAAATAATAATAACAAAATAATAATAACAATAATAACAATAATAATAATATGGTGATAATAGGGAAATAATAATAATATGTACAAACAAGTGATGCACAATGCAATTGCTCACCACTCGCTGACCGATGCCCAGCCTAACCCCGAGCAGTCCGGCCCCCTTCCCCCGGCTAGCCACCCCTATATATTGTTTAGCATGACATCAGATGGTATGGAATACCCCTTTGGCTAGTTTGGGTCACCTGTCCGGGGTCTGTCCCCTCCCAGCTCTTACTGCACCCCCAGCCTGCCCGTTGGCAGGACAGAGCAAAAGGCTGAGATGTCCTTGGCTTAGTATAAGCACTGCTCTGCAACAATTAAAGCATCGGGGTGTTATCAGCACTCTTCTCATCCTAAGTCAAAACACAGCATTCCACCAGCTACTAGGAAGAAAATTAATTCTGTGCTAACTGAAACCAGGACACTTTCAAGGAAGGTTCTGCCAGAGCCGAGCTGGAAACACGGAGCTAGTTTAGTAGAACTGGACACTAAAAATCACATCCAGCCGGCTTCTTTGCCCACCACTGCTAGCTGTTTTCCAAGAGCCACACCATCTACCCCTAGCCCATGACATAGGTTCTCCTTTCCTTCCATGGTCTGACTCATATCCCCACAGCAAATTGCTGTTGTTTGGCAGCACATCTCCGGATTCTGCCCAAAGACTCGTACATGCCTTCTTACAGTTCCTGCCAATGCTGTTGAGACAGCATCAAGGCAACAGCTGTTCTTCCACCAAGATTACTCCAGCATCAAGTCACCTTCCTCCTTCCGCTCCAGACTTTGAAGTCTGTGACCATGAAGTCACTGCCCAAGCTGTTCAAATCCCTATGTTTTGTTTCCCCATGTAATCTGATTTGATTAATTTGGCACTGCTTTTGACTACCTTCAGTTGAGAAGCATTCAAGAGTATCCAGAGATAAGAGCTGTGCAAAGTTACTTAACAGGCTCTGTTTTTATCCTCAGTCTTCTTGATTTTCAGAGGTTTCTCGAAACATTTTTTTCCACAGTGCAGGCTTCAAGTCTCAACAAATTATTCTGTGAAGCTCTAGGGAAACAGTTGGGATTTTCTTGACTGCTGTCCTTAAATGATAATCCTGCTAATTCAGGAAGACCATAAGAAAGGTGCAGAAATGAGAAATCAGCTCTAGCTCCACAGAGTTTGAAAACATGTCCAGCTCTCAGCCATGGCACTTTAAAATGCAGAAAGCAAGCATGTGAAACATAAGCAAAGGATGCAGTTACACACAAGGCACAGGTGACATAGAGGAACTGTAATAGATCTCGGTTGAATCCCTGAAACTAGGTAGAAAAAGGCATAAACTATTGTGCACTGAGAAGTATTTACACAGCAATTTCTAATTAGTAACTGACTTGCAACAAAACAGCTGACCTCTGTCTCATTCTGTTAGCAATGCATAACGCATGGGACATTCATTTAAAAAAAAAAATTATATATATATATATATATATATATATATATATGTTAGCCTTTTAAAATCATAGATATATACATTTTCCTTTACAGCATTAGGTTCTTAGAAATAATGCACTCCAGGTTACTGTAAGCATGTTGCCTATATATGAGACAGACAGACAGAGGTTCAGAGCATACAAGCATATTTTTATTAATCACCTTCCACAAAACCTTCAGACATAAGGAGATTATGGACAACACAACATAAGCTGCAGCTCTAAATCACCTGCAAGACTAACAGGGCCAACAAGGTTGACAAGCAGCAGTTTCTGGCCTGCTGACACTAATATTCCATGGCAAACACCTTCTAACTGGTGACACATGCCATCTGCACATTTTACCACTACTCAAAGAATTGCTGCTGTTTGTCAGCTGGCTGTCTGAACTGAGAGGTCGAAAAAAGCCTCGGAATCAAACAGAAAATTCAGTTTCCTTTGTTGAAAATAAAAGGTAGAACACAAAAATTCATGCCAAACATACTGTTTCCCAAGGGAAAGTACCTCTTTCTAGTTTGCACTCATCTGCTACTGCTTGTTCTATAATGAATAAACCAATGAATAAATTTTTGGTAATGTTTATACTGGACCTAGCACAACACCTATGACTCAGACAGCTGGCACTACTGCCATGTGAATTATCACTCTTGATAACAATAACAATAAAAATGAGTAATACTCAAGAGGAGTAAAACTCACTTTACTGCTTGGGCTCCCAACAGAGATTTGGCTTGAAAACCATCTGACAAACAGTACCATGTGCACCCATTGCCATTATGGGGTGCATGCATGAGCTTACAGACCTCCCTCTGAGCCTAAGCTACACACAGAATATCAGTGTCACAGCCAAACTATGAGGTAGTAGTGCTTCTCTCCTCATGCTTTATCTCGAGGTACCCAGCAAAATGTGTGGTGGCAAAGACTTGTTCATCACATGGGCAAGTTGGCTATGAAACCCTACAACTAAGTACTGGTTAAGTGATATTTTTTTTTTCATTAAATGCCTGACAGACTCCAGAATCTGTTAAACACCCTAAATGCAGAGAAATCGGACGCAGACTAGAAAACCAGCCCATATTTGAGACTATATTCCGAAGTTTGTCCGTGCAACTGTAGTTCTACCACCACACTGACCAAGGAAACTTCTGGCCCTCCAAAAACAGTAGTATGTTAGTTTTTCTCTTTTCAAACTGTAATGAGGCCTGGAAGATAACCTTTATCCTTTATATTTTTTTCCAACATTTGCCATCTTTCAAACACTGTATTCACATTCCCAGAAAAACTCCATAATGCCCAAGTTGTAAGTTGAATATGATGTTTTCCTGGGTAATTAACTTCAGGCATCTCTGCAGAGTGAGAGAATAAGCATTTCATTGCAGTCCCCTGCTGACATGGAATGATTTCTAATAGGAAAGCCCAAATAGAAACAGAAATCTGCTAGCAGAAATTTGAGACGCAGACTTAAAGGCACGTGAGAAATGCATTTGCATTCATTTCCACCAGATCTTTAACCAGCTTCAGACCTGTCTGCTTAGACCACAACTGCAATTCAGAAAACACACACAGTGAATGGTGCTTTATTTAATTTGCAAAAAGAAGAACATCATCTGTTTTATAATGTTTGCAGCAGCCCACAGAAGAATTTACAGTGGTCAAAGGCCCTGCTGAAAAAAAAAATAAAAAAGAAACACAGTATTTTCATTCCACTGTCAGGAGAGTCCTGCTTTCACTGCTTCTCAAAAGAAAAAAAAAGGGTTCCACATGGTTTAGATACCCTTCTGCCAGCCCTTCTGCCTTCTAGCAGTCTTGGATGCATCAAAACAAGTAAAAAGATGAGGGTGAAGCCAATGCTCTTGCTCTAGTATATCATGCTTCCAGTGGGTATAGGCAGGAATTAACTAACAAAATTTGGGTTTCTGCTCAAATAACTTTGAAGGTCTCACTGCACAACTCTACTGCTGCATTTGTCGCCCAAGAATCAGCTTCAAAACATCTGCTGGACTAATGACCAACAGAACAAATTTTGACAGGACTGGTACTGACACTGAGGGCTGACAACCAGACATAACAGAGCTGTGCAAACCCTCTCCTATGCCCCAACCATCCTCCAGCAAAAAGTCAGTAGCTATGGGGAATGAAGGGGTGTGGGCCTCAGGGTGACCTTGGCTGTTGTGCAGGCAGGTCACCCCACATCAACAAAGATCCAATGGGGGCAGCTGGACTCTTTATCAGGACAGACTTCACCACAAGGGCTCCACATGCAGGTATTCTGGATACCCTTCTACCTCAGGTGTACTCCCATAATACTCGTGGAGTCACTCCTGCATGGGGGACACCAGACCGAAGTGCTGTGGGGAGGAAGAAGCTTTCTGAAAGGCCAATGCTTAAGCCATGTTGGTGCAGGAAATATCTGTAAACTCTTCTTTCCTTTCTTCATGCTTGCTCTTTCCAAACGTTAACTTCACTGAATTATTTGGCTTCTTCAGTAGAACTCAGTGAGACACCAGACCACCTCAGAAGATACTGAGATCTAAAGAGATGGGAATGGTTTTCCCAAGGCCAAGCCTAAACAGGGCTGCAGAGTCCTCAAGCTCATGTGACGTTCTGCTGCTTGTTCCCAGAAGCAAACCCTGTGAGGGTAATTTTTTTTGGAATTGCAAGTTGTGGTAGATAGAAAAGCCCATGGCTGCACATTATTTCACAGTGTTGCAGAGCAGCGGGGTATTCTGATGGGAAGGCCTTGACATAGGCTACCACCTCCTGGCTTAATGCCACAGCACAGCAGTGAGCTATTGACTGGAATTGACACCACCACTTTGAAAACGTCATCAGTCTTTGATCTCATGTCTAAATCATTACACAAAGAAGTGATCTGTGCTGCCTTTTATAACTGTCGTCTGTGAAAAGAGAAAAGCATCTCAAGAGGATGTCTGAAACCATGGGCTACAAAAGGACCACAGATTAAGGTTTCTAATTTAAAATCTTGGGGCAGTAGGTGGGAAGACTCTAAAGAAAGGAATTCAAGGTAATATAGGCATGTAAAAGCAAGAAGAATTAGCAGCAGCAGACAGCAGGAAACAAAACTGATACTGAACCATTATCTTTGCCTAATTTGTATTTGTAATTAGGCTGAGCTGAGATCCTTCAGCAAGGCCAATGGGATAGGGTGAGTAAGGCCCATGCAGCTGTTGGTGCCCTGCAGTTCCCCTTGAATATGGAGGGGTATGGCTGGTAACTTAAGCAGAGGATTTAAGCAGGCAGGTAGTTTTGAGAGTGAAGATCAAACATATTTCTCTGATCTTGTGAAAAATTATTGAGCCTCACGAGCGCAACTTTCTCAAGCCTTCTGAATTTGAGAATGTGATTTAAGAGACACTTGACACATTGAGATTCAATGATTACTCAAAACAGAAAAACAATTTAGCTTACTAGAAGTTCTGTGAAAGTGGATTATTATCTTAATTCTGGCTTTTCAGTTAATAGCCAGGAGGACAAACAGTTTCAAACACTTTCACAGTAGCTAGATGCAACAGTACCCGGTCACTTGCAGCTATGTGCAATGGGATAATCTGCAACAATGGGATAATCTGCATGAAGGTTTGAGAAAAGGACAATCTTTGTCTGCCTGAACTAGAAAGAAGCAGTTTTCCTCTCCAGATAATAGCAGCTAGGTCAATCTGCCCATGGGCAGTTTAATTAAAAATCTGTAATCTCCTGGCACTGACTGACCATTGTTTTCCCATTCCTGTTTTTTTCACTGATAAATCATTTGTTACCGTCAAGATCAGAAGCATCTGTTCTCTGTCTGAGGGGAAAATGCTACTCTCTTAATTGGCAACATACAGCATGCAATCCTGGAAGTGCCTTTATTTATTCTGACTTGCATAAGTTGGGCTGAACTGTGTTTTGATGCAATATGTGTAGTAATGGATAACAGTACAGAGTTGAAGAAAATAAAATCAATTGCTCAAATTCTGCATTACCCAGCTTCTAGCAATGGCCTAGAACAGAAGGGAATTTTAACAATGCAAGAACAGCATGATGAATCGCTACACATATCACTACATCAGGAAAAGCAAGTGTATTTCCCAGTTCCAGCTAGACACCAGTTCGAATTCTAAACAAACACACTTATGCATTTCCTTCAAAATACCAATCTTGTTTGTGCTCTACTTGTATAAAATATGTGCACTGGGAGTTTAATGTAAACCTGTATGAACATAAAAAATTCTCATCATTGGTAACTTGACTGTGGTCAATGTAATAGCGACACAGAAGACTCAGAGGGTCAGTGATCACCAGCTGAAACACAAGACACCAGAAGTTTAAAAAGCAAGGGAACTCAGATTGCTGACTTTGAGAGGAAAGGAATTCCTGCTGCCATCATCCCACATACTACAGCAAGATAATTTCAGAGTCTTCAGAAGCGCCTCTGAAGTAACCCAGCAGAATCAATTAACATCTGCTTATTTTGTGGCAACATATTAATTACTTACAGAACAGAACTGCTAGCAATAAAATTGTTATTTTAACCATGTAAACCAATGTTTACTTTCATCTTGTGTTGGTGAACAGGCCATTTATCAACTTACTTTCCAGGAAGTCTTTTTATTATTCCTTTTACCTTTCTGATACACTTTTTTTTCTCCCTTTTTTGTATCTTTTCTCTGGCTAATGGGTCTGGCAAAGCTGGTCAAAACATATTCCAAATGTCAAACTTATTCTTACCATGAGCCAAAACAAGATTAATCTCCCAGTGCTGGGCCAACTGGGCCCAATGAGCTCCACTCACAACTTAGAGTTTACCAAGGCTGAAATCAGACTCCAGATGTGTCATTCATCCTGGCACCACACAGGTCTACCCAAAAATTCAGACCATGTGACGAAGTGCACAGTCCAAACGCTTCTTAAACTCCAACAGCCTTGGTGCAGTGACTGCTTCCCTGGGAAGCCTGTTCCAGTGTGCAACCATCCTCTCAATGAAGAAACTCTTCCTGATGTTGAGCCTAAACCTCCTCTGCCTCAGCTTGACCCCATTGCTATGGGTCCTGTCACTGGTGATTAAGGAGAATAGATCGGCACCTTCCCCTCCGCTCCCCCTCGTGAGGAAGCTGCAGGCCATGATGAGGCCTCCCCTCAGCCTCCTCTTTTCCAATCTGAACAGGCCAAGTGACCTCAGCCACTCCTCATCTACCTCTGTGTTTCTGCATTCAGGATCTCTTCATTATCAGTGAAGAACAGGCAAGTTCATCTGATCTGAACCATCAAAATGAGTTAAAATGCATCCCAGAAGCACCTGTTTCTCTTCACTGACCCTAAGTTAGGTCTAAACAAGTGGAGATGTGGGCAACCAGGGCATTTATGTTTGGTCAGGTAAATCTCATTTACAGTGACCTGGGATAATATTAGACTATTCTGCATTCCATTCCACTGTTTTCTCTCTGTCACAACGGATAGCTGTACCCATTTGTAAAACATTGACTGTTTCTAAATCTGTATTGCTATGTGACGTTCAGACACTTGGGGCATAACATCTTCATCTAATCTGTGTAAAATGCAGAGTGTGTAAACAACACTGAAGGGCAACAAGAAGCTCTGAGGATATTCTTCGCTCCATGGAAGTTTTTCAAATTAGAGAATAAAGGATAGAGGTTCTAGAATGTTCTCAATTTCTGAATTACCTCTTGCAGTAAATCCTCACCTGTTCAGCTAATAAAGCATTTACCACAACAAAGCACTGGTGCAAAATATAACAAGCATTTCACTGAGAAGCACATGCCTAAATATTCTCACTAATTTACAAGTAACAATGTTTACAATGACAATTAACAGTATTATTTTTACAAGCTCATACAGATGATACTTATTATAAATACCCTCTCAGATTTCAGCATTGCAGAGTGATGGGAAAGCTAGTTTAGAGCACAGACTGCTACACAGATTCTATCAGTTTCCAAAGCATAAGGGGCAAGACCCCACAGAGCAAAGTTTGCAAACACTACCCCTTCGGACCATTCCATTCTTTAAAGCTAGAGTCGTGCTGATATTGACGTGAAAGACTTCTGAAAACACATCCAGAGTCTACACATGAAGGTGCATATTTGCTCAAATCTGCAAGAAGCCTGAAATAAAATTTAAGATGCACCTTATTTTGTTTTCAAAGGATGCTATCTTGGATCCCAGTAAGAATGCAATATCCTTGTTAAGTCTGTCCTTCCTCAAAGTGCACATAAATAAAGAGGAGTTCAGTTACAAAGAACTCTGCCAGTATTTTCCCAGGCAAACATACCCTGCATGCAGAACTGGGTGCAAGGCATAAAGCTGTCAATTGGGCAGCCGCATTACAGAAGGGGTCACTCTTTAATTTCACGTGGGTGGAAAAGACAAAGGCAGTCTTCCCCCATAACATAATGTCAATAATGCTGCTATATACTGTGTGATAATACTGTTCTCCTCTGATGTAGCTGCTCTTGCAGTGCTGTAATAAGATGCTTTTGAGCCCAGAACCATTTTCCCAAAGCCTTGCTTGCAGGTCCTTATTGTCCTGCTGAATCCCTGCCCAGAGAGCTGCAGTAGCAGCAGCAATGGTTGGTAATGTTTACCCCTTTGGAGCCCTCTTCCTCACCCTTTGCTACAGCTCTGTACCTTATTTACAGTCACTGCAAACTAGAGCTAGCAAGGGGCAGCTAAAGTGGGATTGTGCTCGTGCTGTGTTTGTCTTGAGTTTACTGGCTGCTCCTGGAGCCAAGGTGCTAAGGAGACAAATGGGACCTCTGCTGGCTATTTCAGGATCCTTAAGAGGCAATTTCAGAACTGCTTTTAAAACAGTTGTGTGGCTAAAACTGCACAAGGAACACACATAGTGACTAGGTCTTTGCTGTCAGCTACATGCAACAGACATTTCACAACAATACCTACCTTCACCTTAATTCCTCTAGCTCTACTTATGAAAACAGTAAGCCATCATTTGAGAATAGCATCTGCTCAAATCCAAATTATGCTGGTGTAGCTCAGCATGTGAAAACTTCACCTGGTGGTGCTAGGAGTGGTAGAAACTGAAGTGTAGTTTGCCCAAACAATTAGATGTTAGCTAACCATTAGAATTGCATTTATGTGCTAATAACCATGTTCATATTTCAAATTCCTGTTCCCATGTGTAATCACTCAGAACAGAATTGCAAATGATTGCTGCTATACCTAATATGGCATTATGTTCCAGATTTTGGATCATGGCACAATGTTATGGGCTATTTCTGAATAAAATCTGGCCCATCAGCCAAGTTCTAAAACCAACAGAAAGCAGTTGCACATTCCACTTCAGTTTATGCGGTAACTTTGTTTTTTCCCCAATAAAACCAACAGTTACTCAAGCCCTGTGCAAGCATTTCACTAACATATTTTAAAAATATCATTATACATGTAGGTAACAATCACAGGTTAGAAATGACCTCGCTCTTGGCAAAAGCTAGATTTCTGATTTGGCTCTCCCAAAGAGAACTCATGACATGGCCTCCTCAAACACAAACAGCTGCTGTGTGATTGCCCTGCTTAGAGCTAGCAGTGCGGCTGTAGGTCAGTGCACAAAGCCAGATCCTGAACTATGGGGGAGAAGTGGATGGGAGAGGGAATTAAAAAGGTTGTGTGATTAGACCACTACTTAGCAGTCTAATTACACAACAATATATCTGTGAGCATGTGCTGTAAGAGAATAAAGGACCTATTCTTAAATCCATCTGATAATTTTATACACCACTGTATCTGTTGTAGCCTTCTTATTGATGCTGGACACATCACTAACATGATCTTACACCATCCCTGATGACACGGGTTTTTTGTTGTGTTTTTTTTTTTTTGGTATCCAACCTGCAAAGAAGGATGGCAGGAACCAAACATGTAAAATCACAAGCTTCTGTATGTTTTGTAATACAAAGGAAAATGTAAAGAACCAGAGAGCTCATTTATGAAAAATATCTCAAAGCAGTGAACACATCCAGTTTTGATCTTTCAGCTCTGAGTTGTATGCAAAACAGAGCAATACTATCACCTTTGCCACTTTAGCTTTGTGAAAAATACATGCATGGTTGTGAAATTCACACTGAGGAGGAAAATTAGGGAAGAACTAAAGCTTTTCCTCATAGCAGGAGTTGCACTTAAACTTAAACTGCGCACTTAAACATAACATGGGTCCACACTGTGAGCAATGTGAAGCAGTTGAAATGGTAACAACTAGGTCTGGTTAGGAACGCTTGAAAGGAATGAATTGAAAAAGCATTTACGGTTGAGTCATTTAAAGATCTCATAGCATGACCCTCCTGATTCCATACCTGAGGCTGCAACATCACAACAGACTTTTCTCAGCCTTAATGCTGTTACAGGAGATTTCTTAAACACGAACCATGCAACAACTCCACTTGCTGTGGGTTCTTCCTGTACATGGCCACCTTTTGCAGCAGTGATATGAGTCCATTTGAGAAGTAAACTATGTTTACAGCTCCACAGTATCTCACACCAGCATGACAATGAAGAATGTATGACAACATTTATTTTGTCAGGTGGCATGGAATGGTGACTGCTGGAGGGAAAACAACAATAACAACAAAAATACCTGCAACTGTTAATGCAATTGTTTTTAATTCTCAGCAACAATTTACAGGTTTGTCAGAATATGATGCTGCAGATAAGATTTCCAAGTATCTGCTCCACACACACACACACACTCAGCACAATCTTGTTCTTAAAAGTTGAAAAGGATGAATAAGACAAAGTCTTTTTCTGAGAGCCTGAACCTTACTTTGGATGAACATCTGGACATAACAAAGCATGCATGCTCTCCCAGATTACAATAATCCGTTGGGAGAAAAAATATTAATTTTTTTGCTATTTTGTATCTGTTCTTCCCTTAACTCCTTTTGCATGCAATTGGAAACTTATCCCTGGAGCCTGAGGAGGTATTTTTTTCTTACATATTTCCTAGGGCAATTAACTTTCAGTAAAAGCTCTCCTGAAGGGGGTGGAAGAAAACAGTCCACTTCTACTCAACAGATTCACCTGCAGTTCTTGGTCTACTTTGAAAGAATCAGAACCAGGTAAGAAATGTTGATCTACAAGAAATATGTTTATTTACTGTTTTAGTCGTCTAGACCATTTCATTCCTGGTGCCTTTTTTCCTGTTGTGCACCTTTCCAGTGCTCAGACTACATACTGTAATGTGTAACTATGCCTCACATGCAATTTATGGTCCAACAGAGCTTTCTCCTGTTGGAGGCCAGTCACTAGTGGCGTCCCCCAGGGCTCGGTGCTGGGGCCGGTCCTCTTTAACATCTTCATCAATGATCTGGATGACGGCATTGAGTGCACCCTCAGTAAGTTTGCAGATGACACCAAGCTAGGTGCGTGTGTCGATCTGCTGGAGGGTAGGAAGGCTCTGCAGGAGGATCTGGATAGGCTGCACCGATGGGCTGAGGTCAACTGTATGAAGTTCAACAAGGCCAAGTGCCGGGTCCTGCACCTGGGGCGCAATAACCCCAAGCAGAACTACAGGCTGGGAGAGGAATGGTTGGAGAGCTGCCAGGCAGAGAAGGACCTGGGAGTGATGGTGGACAGTCGGCTGAATATGAGCCAGCAGTGTGCTCAGGTGGCCAAGAAGGCCAACGGCATCCTGGCTTGTATCAGAAACACTGTGACCAGCAGGGCTAGGGAGGTGATCGTCCCCCTGTACTCGGCTCTGGTGAGGCCGCACCTCGAGTACTGTGTTCAGTTTTGGGCCCCTCGCTACAAGAAGGACATCGAGGTGCTTGAGCGGGTCCAAAGAAGGGCGACGAAGCTGGTGAGGGGCCTGGAGAGCAAGTCCTACGAGGAGCGGCTGAAGGAGCTGGGCTTGTTCAGCCTAGAGAAGAGGAGGCTCAGGGGTGACCTTATTGCTCTGTATAAGTACATTAAAGGAGGCTGTAGCGAGGTGGGGGTTGGCCTGTTCTCCCATGTGCCTGGTGACAGGACGAGGGGGAATGGGCTAAAGTTACGCCAGGGGAGTTTTAGGTTAGATGTTAGGAAGAATTTCTTTACTGAAAGGGTTGTGAGGCATTGGAACGGGCTGCCCAGGGAGGTGGTGGAGTCACCATCCCTGGAAGTCTTCAAAAGACGTTTAGATGTAGAGCTTAGGGATATGGTTTAGTGGGGACTGTTAGTTTTAGGTCAGAGGTTGGACTCGATGATCTTGAGGTCTCTTCCAACCTAGAAAATTCTGTGATTCTGTGACAAGCCACTTCAACACAAATTTACAATCTGTAGGAAAGATAGTACTTCTCAGTGTCAAACCACAGGAAAATTAAGAGGAATAGAGAGCAGAGCTGGGTGAAGTATCCTTAGTGAAAGGAAAAATCATCTTCAGATTTCAGATCAAATGTGAAACTCAAGCCAGTTTCACCTGACTGCTGACATTGCAGATGAGTCAGATGCAAATGAATGCTGGTGTAAGGACTTGAAAAAAGGCTTCTGCAAGCATCCTTCAGTGACAGCCTAATCAAATTTTTAGTCGCACGTAGTTCTGGAACAAGCCTGGAGAAACTGCATTCAATCAAAATTTGCCTTTGGTGAAGAACAATACAAACTCAGGATCGGACCCATCCAGGTCATTCATTTAAAAACTGCAGAAGCAGAAGGAGTATCTGTGCAGAACTTCCACCTTGCATCTACATCAGTGAGAAAGTTGCAAAGCCCCATGAAAATAAGACCCATTATTCACTTTTTAATGGTCTTTCTAACAAAGAAGTTGTTAGACTCATTGTTCATTTTTAATGGTCTTTCTAACAAAAAAATGGTTACATTTTGCATCAGTGGGGATTCCTTCTCATTCCTAAGCATGAGAAAGGAAATAGTAAATTTTATTCTACAGCACAGTCATCTATGTACATGACTACACCTGGCTAACACAAATGCAGAAACTTCGTCTTTGCCAGATGTAGCAGGGAAATAATATATCTCATATACCCTAAACCCCAAATTTTGGTCTATCTTCTGTGTTCAACAGAGCCCAAGGTCTGTTTATAACGTGTATCTGCACATATTTGGGTTGGTAAGTCGAAAACTGTTTAGAAATAACATAACTCTGAAGAAAGAATGTGATATAATCTGTGCCAGCAAACATCATTCTTAGACATCTGGCTAAAGCCTTGAAGATTAAGCTAATCCCTAGATGTGGGATTGTGACGGATTTTTCCCCTCACATCAAACCATCAGGAAGTGTAGGAAGGAACCAGTACCACCTTCACAACGCAGCGCAACTAACCAGAATTTTCTCTGTATAGAAAACAGTTTTCTGTCACTTCTGGGACTTGAGACTTTTAAAGTCCCTTGGTCTCTCCACTCTTCTTCACTAGGAAACTAAACTTTAATATGCTACCAATGCTAAACGCAGCCAAAACAAAGCTAACTGGGTGAAATTTAAGGTGAGCAGCTTGAGGTCTGCATTCAAAGAGATAGAAAGATAATACAACGTAAAACCTTGTAGAACACTTTAATTAACTGGTATCACTTTGAAACAAAGATCTCTCCCCCACTGCAGTTTCACCATCATTTCAATAAATGATTTCATAGCATGTTTCATCCATAGGTTTGAAAATTCTGAAATTCTGAAAATTGCCAAGCCTGTAGTATATTGGATTCATCTTTGTAGGACCTAAACTCAGTTTGAGCTCTTCAAATTTATTTTCTGTGCTTAAATTGGATGCCTCACTGGAGAGGCACACTAGGAGCTACTCTGCTTTCGTAGCTATACAAGCAGTACTATACACGTGCTGTCAAATCAAGTAACATACACAACATAGCATAATATGTTTTCCTATAAACAGAGGAACAATTTATTTAAGTCCAAAAAAGAACCCAGAAAAATAGCCAAGTCCACCTGCTAAACACACCTGAACTTCAGTATTTGCTTATAAGAACAGCTCAGACATAACTAGACTAACAACATAATCCATAATTCAAACATAAATCAACTGAATTTTGAATGATATAGGAAGTTAGCAGCTATGATGGTCTGCTTAAAAAAAACTCAGATTGAAACAAATCTTGTTTGCAAGTATTTTTTGCTATCATACAAACAAATTAGTGAGCGTGATACCAACACCAACAATGTTATTTTTAACCACAATGCATACAAAAACAAAGACTTTGACTCAAAGCCTCCATTGAGTCAAAACTGAATAGTACAAAAGCACTTTTGTCTATAACAGAAAAAGGCAAATATATATGTCTATTTTATACCAGGCTCACCGGCATGGCATTAAATGATATCAAGTCCCCAGAACAGCCTGAACAGATTTTTAGTGAAAAAACACCAGTTAGAATTGCACGGCATTTGCTTCCAGATGGGATTTAGATCTCTTGTTGCCATTCATGCAAGTCAAACCAAAAACAAACAAATAAATAAATAATAATAATAAAAAAAACCCCACCTCTCTCAGGCCTAGGTGCTTAACGCATTAAGGCAATCAAACCCACAAGAAGCTGTACATTATCCACCTGTTTTTTACTATTGTACCATCACACACTACTCTTCTTTGGCACGAAGAGCACCTCTATCCCCCCCAAAAAAGAGCAGGGTCTGAATGGTATCTTGCCTACAAAGAGTGCAGATAAAGGAAGAAGTAAAACCTACTTGTTCCTCCCCCTGCTCTTGTTCTCCATCCTCTGCACAGTTTAAGGATCAGGCACCATGTAGTCCTAAGGATCCTACAATACTAGAAAAACAGTCTCGCATCCCAATTTGATTACAGCTGTACAGCTCCTTGATTTTGTACATTCAGAAGAAAAAAAAATTGTGCTGAAGGCCAAAAGATCAAGTTCTTTACCTCTGGGACGTTAATAATGTATTTACATTCAGAAAGCTTGCAGACCTTTCTTTGAAAAGCAAATGAAAAAATCAAATACAGCATTAAGTTTAAGAGCCATGTGATCTGTCCCAGGACAGGGCAGCACAATACAGTCCTTCTCTCAGCTCTGCAGCTTTGAATGCTCCATATGGAACTCATGCAGCAAATTTAGTCACCTATTTATGCAGATGCACCACAGTTTTAGGCACTTAATCCTTTGTGATAGAGATCCAAGGCTATAATATATGCCCTGCATTTCCTGGATGTGGCAGAGAGACATGAAAATCTCTTGAGCTGAGCCTTGAAATGGATCGTCTACTTACTGAGCAGAATATTCTTACAAGTAGGCTATAACACATAAGATGAACATTATTTCCCAAAATCCCACAACCACAATTAGCTTCCCATGAGCACCGGTAGAACCTGGGTCTGCATCACAGACAAGATAATTCAAGTGACACAGAAGCGTTTAGAAACTTTCAGGGTTAGACAGTTCCAGAAAGAAAGAAGACTGATTCATTTTCTGGGACTGTGGAAGGACTTCAGATACACAGCTTAACAATAACATAGATCCAGACAGGATCTTATCTTCAGGTATCTGGTCACCCTCTTTTTCCTTCAGCACAGCTCAATGGAAATATATTTGATATAATAGGCTTTGCCAGAATTTAATAGGTTTTTAAGTAGGCTTCACTTCAAGAAGTAGATTGTCTTGAACCAGAAAAACCATTAATATCCATTTTGCTGCACTCTACAGGTATCTTTGAAATGAAATTCATTGTCACTAATGTGACGCAGAGCTATCAACACATAGAAGTGAGTACTGTCCAAAACTACGCATTAGTCAGCAGTCGCAGGTACATCATATGACATCAACAGGTATTTGTACAGAATAAGAGTGTATCAAAATCAGGGTGACCATGCACCATCAAATGTATCTATCTGAGATGCTATTTTCACATGAGAAAGGAGGAGTGTCTGCACAGTCTGGGTCTGCAGCAGCCCCAACAAAGAGAAATGCAAGTGCAGGTTCAGAGACAGCCTGTACTCCTGCATACAAACTTAGCAGGGAGAAGATACTTGAAAACTCAAATGTGACAGGTGATTAAGAAGAGCTGCAATGAATTTCAAGCATGCTTCAGGTAAAAAATCCATTCTCATACATACCATCTCCACACAAGCTAAAGAGCACGTCACTGAACAGTCATCCAAACCTTTGCAAGTACAACAAGACCATGAAAAAATGACTATTAGATTTAAGCTGTAAAAACGCTTAAGGGATTTCCAGATTCATTTTTACTTTGTTTTGGTTATCCTTGACAACAGGAAAGAAAATAATACACAGGAGCTTCTCTGAAGACCATACACAGGAGGGCCAGCTGTGTCAGTCATGCACATCTCTCCGCTTCCTCTAAAGAGGAAGAGCTATGATTTCAAACGCATCCCTAAGTGCCTCCAGGTGTGAAAAAAAAAAACCCTACAAGCACCAAGCCACATTGAAAAGGCCACTCCAATTTCATTTATTACTTCCACACAACAGAGCTGCCAAACAGGTTAAATGACAATACAGAAGAAGAGCTCTGGACATGAAGTTTTAAAGCAGAAATGCTTATTCAAATGAGGCTCATTTGGAACTAAAAGTCCACACCAACTTTAAAATTCAGGTGAACAGTAGCATTTAAGCAACTACAGAGTTACCAGACAGCAGCTGCTGGCAACAAAACCAGGTATTAAGATTTGTTCATTTAATACACTTTTACATATCAATAGCCTGCCTTTTCTTCAAGTCATGCAACGGAGTCTGAATTTAGTTATGGCACTACACAAGAGAGCTATGGGGTAAAACGCCACAGGCAGCTGTGAATGTAGCTTGTTCAGGATTCAAGAGACCTGTTCAGGCCACCTCCAGAAGGTGGAGGTTGCTGGAGCTGGACCTTTCTGGTACCCAACCTAGTTTAATGTTGCTCACCCATCTTTGTATGTTCCACAAGTTTATAAGGCATAGATGTAGGCAAACAAAGACATTTTTTAATACTACATAATTCTGGTTTTCACTTCTCTTTTAAAACTCAGAACCCTTAAAAGAACATTCAGGAGACACAACTAGAAAGACAAAAACCATGAAGAAATACACAGTGCCTACCTCTAATAATTTAATTTAAGACAAAGCACAACAGGTTCACGTAACAATTTGACAGAATGTAGGGGAGTGAGAGACAACAGTGTTCCAAAATTAAGTCTCATTTTCCCTGTTAACTATAGTGAATTCGATTGCCACAGATCATTAACAAGTTCTTAGACAAAATGAAAAGCAATCAGGAAGAAAACAAGAAAAAGCAACCCTGGGGTTATACTTGAAATGAGAAAAATGCATGTATTTTTAACCAGATGATTTTCCCTCTGAATTATAAGCTCTGATAATATTAAACCGTTACTCTGTGTAATAAGTATTACTACTCTCTTGCTTGCACACATTCTTAATTTCTAAGAAAACCTAACTCTGCAGCTTCACCTCGCCTGCAGTGGAGACTTTCAGGAAATGCTAAGAATCAGCAAACTGATCCCCTCAGTGATCAATTTGCTTATTGACTAGTAGCATGAAGCTGAAGATGCCATGGGATCACACATTCTCAGTGTAGATAAATGTTTGTTAAGGTGATTTGCTTTGGCCTGTATAGAGAAAAGAAAGAAAAATGGCCAGGATTACAAAAAACGCAGAAAGCCATCATTTTGTCCAGAGAAGATGTTAAATTATGGAGCCTTAGCCTGGAAAAAAACATCCCATTAAACCAGTCAATGAGTAAGGCTTTGGAACATCCTTTTAAGAGCCTCTGGATATAACAAACCTCCAGTAAGAGCAGACTAACAGATAGGAAAATGCTGGTTATAGGAGTATCATTCTTTTCTGAACATAACCCTTTCTAATGTCTGGGATAATACCATATATTCCTTCCATCCAAATTCAGGCACTAAAATGAAATACTTACTGAAGTTATAAATGAAAGACAAGCATGAACAGTATTAGGTAAGACCTTCACAATGCCATGAAGCACCAATAATCAGAGTTAAGAGCTCAGCCGCTGAAGGCTAAGCCATTTTTAGAGGTTCTCAAAAAAATGACTTCAGCAGGCTGATCCACTCTCCAGAGCAACCACGCTCCCACCTTGAGATCTTCAGGCAACTGTCCAAAACAAAACCACATGAATCCAATTCTAAGAGCACTGGTTTGAACCATGAACAAATCTAAAACTTGTTCATGAAAACTTGTATGAAAACTTGTTCATACATCTCTCCTAATGTACCTATTGTTCAGACTCTTCAAAACACTGCCAACCAAATCAGCAATAAGAAACCCCCCAATCCTACTTAAATAGTCCACAGGAAAGCACAGTAATATATGTGACTTAATTTCTTTCAAAACAAAGACAGGACACCAGTTCTCATCAAAATGCCATATGGTGACACCAACCTGTTTCATATCTTTCTGTAGAACTGGTTTCTCAGAAACAGGGGAGCGCAAATGTTTGACCTTCTAATTCATAGCAAAGAATTATTTTACGAGACATTTCAGTAAATGAGGGTAGCATATCAAATAATGTTTCTAAAAAGTACAAGAGCAAGTTGCTATGTATTTTTCAGCAATAATTAACTGACCATCAACTTTGCAAATGCCACTTTCTTTCACGTGTGAACTGCTTTATCTCTAGCTCCAATATGCAACAGCCTGACAGAACACGACTGCAAACAGCTTTCCGGATCATTGTCCTTGGACTCCAATACAAGCTGTATTAATGTTCTTTTCCCCAGTGTTAAATGTTTTTGATAGCTAAGAGAAAGGCTCCATAGTGTAAGAGCTAGTTGCTAGATGAGGGCATCCCACTGTGGGCTGTATTTGGCACTTCTTTCCTATAATGTGAAAGCATGACACCCATTAGTATAATTGGGATTTACAAGCCTGCACAATGAAGCAAAACTTATAAAAGACCCAAGAGAGTGAACATAAGCTATCATCAACAGGGGTGAATTTGATGTGTAAGCCATAACGCTGTTTCTAGAGCATTTCTGGCTTTCATGAAAAACAAAATTCTTAGTATTGTTTAGTATGCATATAGTTCTATTTTGCGTTTGTATCTCATGCTACTTATTTTAAAAGTTTTTAAAAAAAGTTTTTATTTAAAAAAAAAAATCTTAAAATCACATGCAGACACATTTTTTAAAAAAAATCTGCTTCAAAAGAATAGCAATAGATTATGTTTTTAAAGTAGGAAAAATTGATGGAATGAAACCTGCTGTGAGACATACGTGCAGGTCTTCATTTCTTCAGCCTTCTTGGCTTTGCAATTCAGAAATATTTGAGTGAAATAAACTACTCTGACTTGGCCTGTGATTCATAGTTTGAATGGTAACTTCTCTGGTGTCCTAAGAGACTGCTTTGCATCTTTTAATACCTACTAAGGTTGTACTCTTATTTCATGGAGTGCAAAAGTGGTCTTTGGAGCTTACACAGACATCACACCTCATTTAAGGCAAGTCAGCTACTTTAAAAAAGCACCATTACGCAGATGGCACAGTTTGAATAAATGATTTTCTCTGAATAACACGGGTGAAAGGATATCCTTAAGAGATTCTTTTTAATGCTGCTCAGATCGCAAGCAAAAGCTGGTAAGTCTAAGCCATGGTCCTTCATTAGTCCGCTAGAACTTGACTTCTCTTATGTTCAAAGAGAGTTCAAAGCACAAGTGCTTATTTGCCCAAAGAGCAGTGCACATACTGCAAGGACAGTATGAATTAAAATTGCATAACCAGCTCATCCTAATAGCCTGTAACTATCATAAGTGTGCTTACACTCATAAGAAAGTCAAGCTACCAGACTCAAAAGCAAAGATTGGGATTTACAAGTTCCCCCTAGAAGTATCTTCAAGCAAAATAAACAGATGTCCACGTCAGCAGAGAGAAAAAAATAAAGAATTCAGTTGAGGTAGACATCCAGATTGTCTACCTTCTTTCTGCCTCTCAGACAGTGATTACAAAGACAGTGAAACAGAAATAACACATGTATTAGAAATAAAAACATATATTAATATAACTTTTCCTTATTAAATTGAAAGAATAGAACTGCTGACAGACAACAGCCAGAAAAAAAAAAAAAAAAAAAAGAAAAGAAAAAAAACAACACATAATTGCTTATGAAAATATTCTTGTTTTGTGCATGGGAAGGCAAACCTCCATGGCAGCCATTCCATTTCTACCTCAAAAATAACTAAGATGTCAAACAGCAACTACTACAGCACTTTTATGGTCACTAAGTAACTTGTATCCAGGAGTAATAAAAGAGAAAGTTGAGAACTATGAAAACTTCACGTTGTTGCTCTATACATTTTAAAACAAGAGGACTTTTCCTCAAGAGCTGAGGGCAGTAAATGTAGGCATAGTATCTACTAAGGACATATAATACAATATAGGATATCACATTCATGTCAGCTTGAAATGATTCAGGGCAAGCAGAGTAGGGAAAGAAGGAAGGACAGCTGATATTAACCAGACTAGTAAAGAATTAACAACAGGAAATATGGTGAAAGCCAACTTTATAAACAACAGATCCTATCTAATGAGATTACAATTTTACATTTTCTAATCACATTTCCTAATGAGATTACAAGTTTGACCAGAAAAAAAAAAAATACAGTATGCTTATGACACATTTAGGCTTTGTAAAACATTTATCTTGGCACTTTTTGATGAAGAATAATTTAAAAAGAGAATCAATGCTATACATATTCTACTGATTCAAAGCATGGCTAATTGAGAGACCTTAAAGGTATAATTATAAATGAAAAGACATTACCAGGCAGGTATATTTCTACCAAAATCCTCCAGAGGTATCTGTGTTGCACCTCTGAAACTGAACATTCTTATAAAGATTTGGAAGATGATACAGAAATATTCCTGGTGTTATCTGTAGATAATACAAAGGTTGTGGGATTGCTTCATTATCAGGAAGACAGGTGACAGACATGAAGCAGCCAGAGCCACTTAAAATCTGAGCTCCAGGAAACAGCACAAAATTTCTGTGTGGTCAAATGAAAAGTCACACAACACAGAAATTAAGCCTCAGGAAACAGACCTGTAGTCTGTGAAGCCACAACTCTGAGGCTTTTAGTGTCACCTTAGCCTATTTGAACACTGGCTCTTAACAAACCTCCACAGTCAAAAGGGTTAATGCAATCTTGGGAGACACAGCAGGACCTCAGAGTCCTTCCTAGCACTACCGTCTATTGCTGCAGGTGCCTGCTTACATCTCTGCCAACTGTGCTTTGCCTAGGCAACCCTTTTACCCTTCTTTCATCAACATTCAGGCTTCTCTCAGCACTGAAAAGCTTTGCCAGAAAGCAGGCAGCAGGCTAGTATTGCTCTTTTTTTTTTCAGGGCTGCTACACCAAATGACAAGAAATGTCAGTATACGCTTCAAAATTGCATGTTGCTCCCTACCATCACACAGCAAGCAGTATTTTGTTTCATATTTTTCTTTGTGGTCTTTTTGTCTTCAGCTACCCATAGTTAGACCTTTATCTATCAGAGCTATATGTACTACAATCTTGTTATTCTTTTATCTGCCAGCATTGATTTGCCCACATCTGAGTGTGGCAGAATAGCTTACATTTGCTCAGAAACAAAGAAAAATGTAATTTTTTTCTGTGACACAGCAACAGGCATTACTTCACCCTTCTCTCCAATTTCTGTATTTTGGCAAAACCAATGCAGCATCAATCTTCTTTCAAGTAGATTAAGAATCTCAGAGCTATGCTGTGCCTTTGCAAAGACACACATCAGCTCTGGAAAATCAATGACCCAAAGTATTTAAACCTGTCCCCAGCATCACCCCTTCAACTAGTATTCATTGATAAGTGTTTCTGAAGTGACACACACAGAGTACTTTAGAACAGAGTACAGGGGACAAAGTAAGATAAAGGCACATGTTGCAATGAAGGGGAAGATCCTGTGAGCTTCAAATCAGGCTTGTCAGCACAGTCCTAAGGACGTGACCTTGCTATTTTTCCCAGTAAGCTCAGAAGCATTACCATGCTTGCAGGAACAGTCTACACATTAAACAAACTGCTTGAAAATTAGCTTTGATTAGGTACCCAAGGGATTCTTTCCAACTGCCTGCTGTCTTTCTTATGGGTTTATTTCAACAAATATCAGCCATGGGCTGCTAGAGTTTTCTGTATGCAAAGAGACAGTGTTTTCCACCTTAAACTAGACGATACGTACCAGGTTAAAAAACAACACCCCCTCAAACCATTGTGGATGTGAACTCCTTGTCCTGGGTAAGAAGCAGTAATTAACACAGCAAAATGTCTGCTCTGACTACAAAGGAGGGAGAGCGCACTGGTCCTGAATCCTCATGTCAGACATTCGATTTCCACAGCTGCTTATGCCTCATGAACCACAACACGAAACAGTCTGGATTGCAGCAAGCAGACTTCCAGTGCTTCCACGTACCACCTTTGCTTGTAATCTGCATCCCCCTCCCTCCTCCTAGCTTTAGGATACTACTCCCAAGTGTCCCCAGCTTCTCCTTCCTGTCTCTTCTAGTTCCTCGCAGAGCTTATCAAACATGCTTCCTGATTTCTCCCATGGGGTCCTGACAGTTTTCAGTGCCCTTACATTTATCATCAGCAGTCACATGGGCAAGTAGCTTCCTTCAAATCTAAGCATCAACATGACTTTCAAATGGTACTGAATGACATTTAAGAGTGCCAACACTACAATTGCTGCAACACAGTTCTCAACAAGACCACATACCTGAGCTGTGTGGAAAATGCTAAAGTTACACTCCTCAGTAAAAAACTTGGTCAGGTTGCAGACCCTGCCCTTAACATGCCTGGGATGTTATGTATAAGAAATACTGATTTTTATACCACAGATTACTCGTGTAACAGCTGTGTTGTCTAATACTGGTACAAAAATGAAAAAATTTAGAAGCACTATGTTCTTGTCTCATTACACACAAGGAAATCTGTGTCAACATACAGCCAAGGATCTAAAGTTTTCTGAACACACAACATCACAATCTGGTGTTTACTCTTCTTTTGGCTGTATCTTTCTCTTATCATTTTATTCCTTTTCTTTTACTGGATTTTATTGTGGTTTTTGTCTGTCTGTTTTGCTTTTTTGTTTGTTTGTTTGTTTGTTTGTTTGTTTGGTTTTTTGGGGTGACACACGACTTTTATTTGTTCGGCTTTCTCTTGCCCTGAATTTCCCTTATCATCATGGGTCCCGCTTTTCTTCAACATCAGCTTTTTCACTAAAATGTAGAAGCATCTTATTCAATCACATTCTCATCTTTAAAAACAATGCTCAAATTTGCATAACCATTACCTCTTCAGCTAACTTCTGACTTCAGCTTTAAAAGGCTATCTACAAAACAAAGACTTGTTAACAATTTTTGGATGGGATACAGTAGAGTGTTATAGGAGAACATTCCAGAAAAGGGCTTTCATAGATCACTACAATTTCACTAATCCTTACCCTTTCAGCTAACAAGATCATTCTGTCTTTTTTTTTTTTCTGTCACTCTGAAGAAAACACCAATAGCATTTTTCAGGATTTTTCCCATCTTTTCAATGCTTCCTTGGTAAAAAGGAAGTCCTTACACCAGTCTCCACCTTTACATTAAATTTCTCCACAAAAGGTCAACTGGCCCTGTCACACTGGGCATTTTCCTGCATTTTTTACAGCAATGTTCTCATTAAAGTGCTGAAGTAAGCTTTATTATGCAAAAATACAAGACTCCAACAGGGCGACAGGAAAATACGTACAAAGGCAGTGAGGCAGAGGGGACGGAAAGGTTCTCTCTAACTACCCACTGCATAGCTAGAAGAGAAACACCAGCTTTTTCCAGTTTCCTTTTTATCAGAACAAGACAATGCAGGGAAGAGGACAGTGGAATGGAACAGATTGAAAAACTTCCTGAGATCTGCTGGAACTTTTTAACATAGGTCGAAGCGTACCAGACACACGGGTGTAAGTCTGCAGTCACTGCATCTGTCACTGTGCCAAGCACTCAAACATCACCAAACTCTCCTGACAGAGGTATGCCCACAGAGGACAAGAATAGCTTTTAAGAACATGTCTCATTACTGCAAAACGTCACACTTTATGTACAACATGGCACAAGTGCCACATAAATACCACTAACACAACCAAGCTCAAACCTTTCTCTCTACTAAACCTCAGTCTGAAGGCTAAGGTGTTTGTTATTGTCATTAGCCCTTTCAGATGATGATTACATCCAACTTTTTCCAGAGATTATTCCCATATGGACAGTGTCTTTCTGAAATGAATCATTCCTATCAAGTCACCATGCTTCAAAATAGGAATTAAGAAATAAAAAATAAATCAAAAATAAAAAGAACCACCCTAATCTTGAAAGGTAGTTTCCCTCTGTCTCAACTTGCTGTCAAAACTAAGCCTCTAATCACACCCTTTTGGATAGAAGGAGATGGCCCAGCTGTAAAAACTCATCAACAACACTGGTAACACAACAAGCATCAACCCTGTCAGGCAAATTAAATGTAAACTCCGAAACAAGATACTCAATATTATTATTTACTACAAATCATTCAGCAACCACCATCATTCTTCAAAGCAGGTATTACAAGTTCTATCCTGCACAGAGAACACAGTATTCTCACTCCACATATACGTTTTTGTCAGGTACCAGTCAAATGATGCTTCTGGTGATTCAGAAGAAGAGAAAAGTGAAGCTTGTAAGCAAGCAGACAGCAGAGTTTAATTCCTTGCACCTGCACAACCACAGGCTTCTTGCATGAACTTTGGCAAACCACTGAGCACCTCTATGCCTCCATTCTCTGTTTGCAAATCAGAGTTAACAATCCAGTGAGGTACGGAAGTGTTGCAATGAAGATAAACACTGTGAGATATTCAGCTGTTCCAATTAAGAAGACTACACAAGCACCTAAGACAGATCAAAAATCAATCTTTCACTTCAGCCATCCTCATTTGAGTTTAGCCTGCTGAGAACTCCTGCTGCAAAAGGGCAAGGTAGCAGTAGAGGATGCAGGAAACAAGTGGATGAAGCCAGGCTGTGCCACCCTTCCTTCCATCCTCCAAACAGCAACCAGTCCCCATGAGACCTGATTGATCTGACTGGATGTGGGATGTGGGGGAAGCTGGCCAGCAAGTGAGAGGTGTAGGTTCTCTACAAGTCTGCCCACAGTCCAACCATGTCAAGAAATGTTTCAGCTTCAGCAATCTAGTTCTGCACTAGAAACAAAGAAGAAAAGCTCTCCCTCTAAGAACTCCCAGCCAGTTCAATCAGTCAGGGACTTCCCATTATAAGCAAGGGATTTGTCCCTTAGCTGTGACTTCCTTTTGCAAATATTCTTATGAGCTTTTATGGCTCAGAAAATGGTGTTTTTCTTGTGACAAAAATCTCTGCTCTTCTCATACTTCAAATCCCCCTGGAGACACTATGCCAAGCTGCTGCTGCACTACTGTTTAAATAGCCCTTGTACAGAGTAATTCATGTGCAAAACCAAACACTGTGCATTTAAACACTACCTCTAATTTGTATTTCACAACTTCCCATTTTAAACAAGCTTCACTACATGCCTGATCATCCTGGGGCAGCAGCTAACAAGATAGGGGACACCAGAAGGGAAACGCATTTCCTGGAAGTTGCTGAGAACAGAGGGGTCGACACCTCTGGACCAGGCAGGCAACAACTGGGCTGACTGGATAGAGAAGCAATCTGTTCTGTTTTGGGAGCCTGAAAACCTGCCTAAAGCTGCCATAGACAAGAAAAAGCAGCAAGGCCCAAAAGCAGCAATTGTGGGCACCAGCTATACCTGCTCACCCTGCTGTAATTATCACAGCTGCATTCCCAGCCCTGACCCCAGCATCTTGTGGGAGCATTTTGCAGATTGGAGGGGAAGGGGATCTGGGACGGTTAATGAGTGAGAAACAACTGACTAAATCATCAGGGAGTAAATCATCTGGGATTACTCTCTCTTTTCCTTCTGTAACCACTGCATGGAACTACCCTTCTGGGTAAACCTTTGTCCTTAGGACACGTAATAGAACATGAAGAACAGTGGTACAAGTCAGTCAACAAGTTTATGCTGCTACAGAAAACTGGAGGGAGCACATTTCATTCTTCAATTATACAGCAATACAAGAAACCAGAGATGGCCTTTGTCTCAGCCTTCTGCACAAGACAGATC
Organism: Anas platyrhynchos; assembly: GCF_047663525.1. NCBI lineage: Eukaryota > Metazoa > Chordata > Aves > Anseriformes > Anatidae > Anas > Anas platyrhynchos. The sequence goes on from NC_092621.1 coordinate 11,987,301, forward strand.
TGGAAGCACTACAAGGATATTTTCTCTGATGTTGCCCAACACTTATGTACAGGAAAACAATTAGAATTTCTTGTTATCAACATCAACTTCACCTCTCTCTCTCTCTTCTTACTACAGTCGTAGGAGCACAAATTAGACTTACAAAGATAAAAAAAATAGAGACTACAGAGTAAGCGGAGTGCCTGCTCTCTAACTAAAAGCAGCGCAAGCCATACAGAAAAGAATCCCAGCCAGAAAGTAAATAGTTTACTGCCAGACATACTTTCCCAGTAACTTCTTAAAGTGAAAGGTGACGCAGAGAGTCTTTACAGCCCTGGCTAACCAGAAAGTAATTCTCTAAACAGTTAATCTGACTCATACATTGCAGAATTCAGCATGCATCACAGGATGCCCAGGCTTATCTATCAGCAACTCCAATGAACTGCGACCACAAACAAAATAGTGTAAGAGAAATCTTGTTTCAGGAACAGAAAGCAAATAATCTGAATCCTTCATGAAACCAACACCAAAAGGACACATGAGAGTACTAAGAGCTGTAGTGCTATTAAGCCTTTTAGACAAAGAGTTAGTGAGATTCAGCGGATTCCGGGCAGCACCCAGGGTCACTCCAAGTTACTCTGCTCTTGCAGACAAGTGAGGGTATGTCCCTGAGAGATATCAACAAAAGGTGATAGGCTGTAATTAGAACCTATCTAATTACAAAATCAGAGGCTGCATTTAGAGCAACTCTTCCCCCATCACCCTTTCACTCCCGCTATGTTTGAGACGTCAGCTCTCAATCAGCCTTCTCCTACAACCAAACACTTCTGATACCACAGGAAGGCTTTTTTCCACCACAGCACCTTGCTGAGGAGAAAGAAGGATGCCTCTACCTGTGGGGAAGGGAGGGGATTCACAGCCTGCCTCCAAACCCACCAACCTCCTTGGTTTTGGATGAGAGAAGCCACACAGGCAGCCAGCCCCAACTGCAAGCAGTGGCCAGAGGGAGTAACAGAAGAGCAAGCAATGAAGAGACGAGGGGTGAGCTGTACCAGACAGAGCAGCTTATGGCAGCTGACAGTCACACCTAAAGAAGCCTGTACCCCACTACAGGATTGCACTCACAAAGCTACAGGATGCCATCCATGGCTACAGGATACCATCCATTACGGGAAAAAAGGATACTTGTGGCAAAGTTATGTGGAGACAGATATCTTAATGTGCTTCAGACATCATACATTTTAAGTATGGCTAATGGATGCAGACCACTGCATACATGATAGCATGATCAGAGCAAAAGGAAAACTTTATGAGGACCTTTTTCTTGCTTGGTATTTGTAAGTAAAATTACCATGGACTCAAGTTCTTTAGTTCATCCTTCTTGACTGATCCAGAAACCCTCACCACTCAGCTCAGACGCTGCTGTTTTGATTGAAAACTGGTCAAGATGTGAACACAAGAAGAGGGGAAAAACTCATTTTCCTTTCTCATTCTCTGTTCTGAAACAGACCCCTTTAAGCATCCCCAGAATACCAATGCTCATACACTGGCATTGGCCACACACGGCAGCGCACACCTCACGATCACTGCTCCCCAAAGTTCGCTCTCTACAGCAGACAGATATGAAATTTCTTTGCATCAGTGGATTGTATGGCAGGTTCATTTCAAAACAGGACAATGAAAGAGGTTATAAAAATGTTCCATGGCCCTTTCTGGAGCTCATGCTTGCCTCCTCCCCTTTACTGCATCAAATGCCATCGCACACTCTGTTGTGGGCACTGCACCCTTCACACACTGAAGTATTGAGATGCTCTCTCCTGCTTTTGTGGGCTTGACACTCCGCTATCCTGTCCTTGGGTCTCCTGAAGGAGGTTGGGCAGAAGCCTGATGAGGACAGGATATTTGAACAGGCCAAGAGTGATGTGATAGAGAAACTCCTCATGCAAACACTGTTTTCAGGATCTACTTCCTTTTCCCTTGCCGTCTACCACTAGCGATCAGTAGAGAAACATTTAATACTAGGGAACAGAAATTATCCATATGGGAAGGCAGACAAGACAGACTGAAAGAAGTGAGCTGCAAATATGCTTTTTGCCTACAACAATATTTTCTCTGCCACAACCAGCAGGAGAGAGGTTAATGCTGTGCCAGACTCCACAACAGCAATGCTGTGGAATCCACACCCTGCTGCCTGTGATTGAAAGGACCAGAGAATTATGCTACAGCACTGCTAAAGAGCAGGCCAGCTTTTGGTTAGTTTGCTGTTCTTTTAAAAGCTGTTAAGCAGTTTCTAAGGTTCTGCTGTAGTCTCCCTAAATATCTGCGTTCCCAAATAAAGCCATTTGTGAGTGGATTCTCCTAATGCATACTGCTGCTGAGTGCTCCCTGACACAAATCCTGCAAGAATATTGCTGGGCTCGCTCTCCTTTCAACATATATACAGAAACTGAAGCAGTGCAGTGTGTTTAACAGATCCCAGACAACTGAACTTTACAGCTGCCAAGATCTTTTCTCTGTAATCAGTTACACAAACAACATCCTCTCCTCCTTCTTTTCTCCCCCCTCTCCCCCCGCCCTTTTTCTTTTCCTTTCCTTAAAGCTCTCTCCCTTTCTTCTTCTCCCCTCTGTCTCCCTGCATTATCCATGAGTGTGTTGATTTAGCTGATGTGAGGTATTTCTCCTGGTTCAGAAGTCTTTAGGGTATTTAGGGATTGTATTTCGGAAAGGTGTTGGTTTTATTCATTTATCTATGTTCCACTATCTGCACTCATAGCGAATACAGGCACACTGTGCCCTGGAGAATCACATTCACTTTAGCCTCCATATCCTTAAAAGAAAGATAAAGTTGAGGTGAGAGAAGGCGACTCACAAAGGAGATAAGATGCTTATCGATCAGATTTCAGAGTAATGCTAAAAGGAAATGTCTCCACAGCTTGAAATCCTCTGTCATAGGTTCAAGGATGCCTAAATCATCTTCCACATTTAACTAATCTCATGGGCTCCAACTTCAAAGCTTGTTTACTTCTTGTCAGTTTTCCAGGTCTTCCCAGGAATGTCAGCCTGCTTGTTCCAAGAAGAGTCTGTGAATCCTCACAAACCTCTCTGCCCTGAGCACCCAAGCCACTACTCATGCAGCTAGAAACAGGACTTGAAAGAAAACCCTGAATCAGCAGATCCAGCTGCCAGTTCTCCATCGCAAAAAACGAATCTCACATGAGAATAGCAGGACTGGCTCAGACCACCATCCCTCACCCCTCAGTTTCAAATAACTGCCAAAGGCAGACACCTAGATAACAGTAAAATAGGATGAGAAACCTACCACTAGTTCTCCCTCTGCCTTTTTTTTCAAATAGTGATGAGAAATGCCTGTTCTGTTCTAAATTAACCTTTAGATAAACAGAGGGGAAATATGGCTAATCTCTGGTCACTCACAAGCACTTTTTTCTCAAGGTAACTTCCTGCAAGTAACAAACTATGTTAGCATCAGCTAGTATATTTAAATCTTGTCTTATAGTTCCAACCAATGAGCTTTTAAAAGCAGAAATTCCTATTACTTGCCAGGTTTATGAATTAACACCCCAGGCTACGACACTTCATTTTTTTGCCCTGCAAATTCAATTCTAACATCACCTATTTTAGCAGCCCATTCCTGTGGTAATGATACCTTCCAGCTTTGGGTCTTGGTGCACAGCTTATCACACATTTCTTATTTTTGTCCTGTAAGTATTAGCAAATAATTTAAATATAAGCAGCCTCAAAGGAGAGACTGACGGGACTATGTTAACAGTCTTATTTCACCCAGTAATTTCCCCCCACCTGATATTCTCCAGACTTATGAAGCCACATAATTCCATTGAAAAAATCTTTGCTTTGGTATTTATTGTTTTATGGGCTTCTTCCAGTACTCCGGAATGGAAGTTACAGTCTTGCCTGAGACCTGTGGCACATCTGTCCCACCACACTGCCACTACCCCTGCGAACAAGTTTCTAGCACAACAGCAGGTTTCTGACATCTGGTTTATGCTGCAGTCTGTTACACACACTGCCACGCTCTGAAAACCTCTGCAATCACCGATGACTGCCCCCTTGTTCATGGGGTTTGCACTGATTCCTCTTTACTGCTGCCAAGCTAGACAAAATGGTCAACTATCCTGCAGTGAGATGGATATTACACTTAGCTCACTGCTCTCCTGAGTCAGCCAGGCACAGCTCCATTTCTAATCAATGCATAGGAAGCACTGCAGTGCTGAAGCAGAACTGGGCATGGCTCAAAGCTTGACATCAAATTGTAGAAAGCCAGGTAACAATGACCTGCACTTACAGCTGGTAACCCCAAGTAAGATAGTGCACTGAAATACAGAGCTGCCATTAAACTGTTATTACAGCATTCTTCTGGACAGACTGTCCAGCTGAGAGGTGAACAGGCTCGTGCTGTGCTGGGTGATGAACTGGCTCAACAGTAGAGCTCAAAGGGTTGCAGGGAATGGGGCTACATCTGGCAGGTGGCTGGACACTGGCGGTGCTCCACAGGGCTCAGTTCTAGGGCCAGTCCTGTTCCACAATTTTATCAGCAATCAATGCAGGAATGGAATGAACCCTCAGCAACTTTGTCAACAAAGCTAAACGGGGGGGGGGGGGGGTGCTGCTGGCTGCTTGCAAGCATGAGAGGCCTTGTAGAGGGATCTAGATACCTCGGAGCACTGGGTGATCATCAATGGCATGAAGTTCAGCCAAGGAAAATGCTGGGTGCTGCACTGGAGACAGAGCAATGCCAGACACAATCTGGAGGTGCTGGTCCACAGCAGGCTCAATGTGAGCCAGCAGTGTACCTGGGCAGCCAAGAGGGCAAAGAGCATTTTGGGGTGCATTAAACACAGCACAGCCAGCCAGCCAAAGGAGGTGATTCTCCCACTATACTTAGCATTGGTGCAGCCTCTCCTTGAATATCAGGTGCAGTTCTGGGCTCCACAATATAAAGAGGATGTTAAGGTCCTTGAAAGTGTTCAGAGGAGGACAAGAAAGCTGATAAAAGGGCCAGAAGGCATGTCCTGTGACGGGAGACTGAGGTCACTTAGGTTGTCTACTTTGGAGAAAAGGAGGCTCAGCGGCAGCCTCATTGCTGTCTGCATCTTCCTGAGCAGGGGAACAGGAGAGGTGGGTACCGGTCTCTGCTCCCTGGGAACTGATGACAGGCTGTGTGGGAATGGCACAAAGCTGCACCAGGGGAGGTTCACACTGGAGATTAAGAGCAATTCCTTTACTGTGAGGGTGGCCAACCACTAGAAGAGGCTTCCTAGCAAGGTGGCTGATGCCCCATGCCTGTCAGGACTCAAGAGGCATTTGGACAACGTCCTCAATAACATGCTTTGACTTTTGGCTAGCCATGAAGTGGTCAGGCAGTTGGACTTGATGATCCTTGTAGGTCCCTTTCAACTAAACTATTCTATTCTATAGATCTGTGCCAAATATTGGATGGTAAATGCAAAACATTGGTTTGTAGAGACATCTTGCCACATACGTATCATTAGCCTTGCTAGCTGGACACAACTAGTTGGGCAGAAAGGCTGACAGGCAGCTCCCAAATGCCTAACATTATTTCTCTCAGTCAGCAGCAATTGCTTCCTGGCACAGCTGTGCTTCACAAACTGTACAAGTACCATGCCAGTATGTAAGTTAGGGCCACGATTTAATTCTACAGTGGAAAAATGACAGTGAGAAATACTACTGAATTTCCAAATTCAATACATACACAAATCCAACACAGATACATGGCTCATTATATTGCCACGGTCAGGTTAAATGACAAGGTCTGTTCAGGTATTTAATCAGGTTAAAAAGAAATAAAATAAAGGCCGTAACCACACTTTTTTGGTGGTTTTTGTTTTTGTTATTTGTTCGCTTTGATTTTGTTTTTAAAGTCAGATCAGTTCGATCTTCTAACTTAGACAGATAAGGAACCCAAGTGTGACTTGCTCAGTCACAAGAACAGCCTGCATGAGGGCTGAGAGTCAGAAATGCCAACACGGACAGTCCATAAATTGCTACACTTCACAGAAATTCATCCTCTTTGAGATTGAACTATTACACTTCCTGTTTTTCTGATTTGAACTTTTAACTCATCCAAGACTTACCCATTTACAGGTTTTGTATGTCATTGCCCCTCTGTTCTGCATCTTGGGTCTTCATACTGTAGTGTCTGGATAAAGAATAACTTGCCATGAAATGTTAGTTGGGACTTCATAGATCAAGGAACACAAAATCTTAACAATGGGAAAACACTTGTCCAAGGATGAAAAACACAACTCAATTTGGCTAACTTTTGTCTCCACCAATAAACTGGAAATAGACAAGTTGTTTTGCTTACATTTTAAAATGTTTAATTGCCATTCAAGCTCTTTACAGAACAATCTCCTGAGAAATGTTATAATAATCAATTTAACTGGAGCAAGCCCACATGCAGCAACATTCATAATATGAAGGGACTATGCCAATACCTGCTCTGCCATCTTGTCTGAAGAAGATATGTCCTCATTACAAGAAAACAGCCCAAAAGATAACACTACTACTGGGTTAGAGATCGTATTCCTTTCTAATGACCAGCAAAGCAGTTCAGAGCACTGCTACATCACAAATTTGATGGCCTAAAACCTCACCTGGGTAAAGAAGCGTAGCTGATAAACTGGCATTACATGCCTAGTCTCTGCGAGAGTATTGACTCTCTTACCCCTTTTCCTGGAAGACAGAAATAATTATTGCAAGCAGGGGCTTTGCAGTTAGTCATAGCTAATTTACGCTCTCCAGTTTCATTCCCTCCTCAGATTTGGATTGCCTCCCCTGGGAGCTGTAATGGACATTTAAGATTTATAACTCCCCTTTGCATCTTTCTCCTGAATTGCTAATACTCTCAGACTTTTGAACTCTTCTCCAAAGCTAAGTGAAATCCATTTTCTCAATTCATAGGGAACACTTAATTGGATAAACAAGAGGCATGTTGTCCCCATGGCTTAGCGAGCCATAAAAGAAGAAACATACATTTCTCTGTGTAAGGAGAAACCTGTACTACTTTAATTCATCCCCTCTTTCTGGATGTTGGGATTGGGATCCTACTTTGAAGAAATAGCAGTAGCTTCCTCTGCGCATTTTGATGCAAAAAAGGTTAAAATATCTGTCACTTTTTGACAAGAATCTGCTAACAAACTGTAATTTAACTAGATTATACAAAGACATATCAAAAGCTGTCAGCAAGTACTGAGCAACTCTAAACTGACACAACATAAAAGTCTGTTAGGAAAAGAAACCCAGTTTCTCCCTGTGGTTGCGAGTTATTAGGAAAAAGACGATGTGTAGACAATGCAGTTCAAATGCTTTGCTGTCATCATAGACATGGCCAAGACTGCTAAATGCAGATTAAGATCTAATGAGGCCCTTTGAGGACAGAGAGCAACAAAGGGCATCCAGATTTCACATGGAAGGCAGAGCCAGAAAGACCTTGTTTACAAAAGAAATCCTCAAATCTCACGGCAGCAATGGCAGCCAAGTGCTGCCTTCTATACCAGGCACAAAGCAACTTTCAAGAGGAGGGCACCTACATTAACAAGATATGCTGCAACAATACTCTGGGTTGGTGAAAACAATTACATACTGCGTGCCACACGAAGGCAAGAATGGCCAGACTGGATTACAAAGATCCCTTCGGTCAAGGAGGTTCTTAGAGAAAGGTTATATGAACAGTACAAGGATGAAATGACATATTCCTGACCTCAAGATAGTCTGGCAATCTTCCGTTCATAAGGGCTTTGTGAGTCAAAGGCCGCACTCTTATCACGTTGGAATTGAATTTTGCTGGAGCTTTTCTCCATCAGTAGCTTATTTGATTCATTTACTATATTGCCATCCAAATTATTCCATGTTTACCCACCTTCTAAGGTCAATTTAAATGACAGATTATGTCTCAGTAATTCAGCAATTTTATATTAATTCCTTTGAACCACTGGTTAAATACCATCTTATCCTAGTGATATATTATTTTTCATTAAATAATGTCACTTCTCTGCTACCGCCTTATCTCCTCCAACCATTTATTTGATTCTCAGTCACACACACTAAAAAGAAATCTCAGAAAGGCTTCCTGATTCTGAAATGTTTGAAAAAGCTCCCACTTGGTGCACCCTTAAAAAGCTTTTCTTCAAAACATTTTTTTTGTTTAGAACCCTTTTTTTCAGTCATCTGGCCAGCTTGTATGTTAATTTTCATTCTCCCTGTCCCCCACCTGAATGTAATCACTGCATTTGCAAGAACAAACTTTTGGTTTTCCTTTTGCTTACTTTTTCTTCTTACTCTGCTGTTTATTCCCACCAGCTTTTTTTGTGCTTTAAAACCCACAAAAAAAAAAAAAAAAAACAAAAAACAAAAAACAAAAAACATAACTCTCACTTGTCTTGAGCTTCCAAAATAATAATATTAATCAAACTCTGTATCACTTAAGTATCTTACCCTTCTAGCTGTTTTCTTTCAAGTCTTCATAATTTTTAAGCAGTTTCTCTTTTGTAAGTTAAACAGACCCATAGCAGACTTGCACTACATACAGAGGAGTAGAAATCAGAGCTGCAAGCTCCAGCACAAGTTTATAGCTACAAATTATTGCATGCAATTCTAACATGTCTTAAGAATCCCAGTCTTAGATTCTGTACCTTATTTTCAGCACAGCACCATGACCGGATTAAAATGTTTTTTGCCCTAGAAGAATGAACCTTGACAGTCCACAGTAAAAAAAAAAAATAATAAGGTTACAGACTGAGAAATGTAACACTTTTAAAAATTTATTTATCATGAAATACAATGCATCAGTAAAACAAGTACAGTTTCCCCTTTCTAGGTGTTTTATCCAGCTTAACACAGCAGAAAGACTGGGAAGGGTGATTATTACATATTTAGTACCTGTTTGTACTAACACTTAAGGACATAAATAACCTTCCTTGTCAAAATAGGGCCATAGATGAAAGAAGCAGTCATTGACAGCTATCATAATAATAGCTGAATTGGCAAAAGTGCAGAGAAAATACAGCAATCACATGGGTAATTGTACTCAGGCAGCTGGTATACTATGCCATTCTGCACAGCAGGAGAGGGGGAAAAAGAAAACACACATCAGTGATGCTACAAAGAGCAGTTCTATTTCATTCATGTTTCCCTGCTCTGCATAAGACACTCAAGTACACAGCCACTGACTAAGAAGTGAAGCCACTGCAACTTCAATTGTGAAGGTAAACAGGCACCGCACGTAAGTTATCTACTCCAGGCATCAGTAGGCAGGATTCACTCTGATTATTCTTGAGTCAAGTTTGGAAGTCTTTTCTTCCAAGACATTAAATTTTCTCTTTCCTGAAGGCATAGCACGCTGGAAACCTACACACCCCGCAGATCTCCGAATACTTTTTTATCTCCCCATGCCCTCTGTAAGGCAGAGGGGGGCATTGGGGTCCATTGGTTTCATTCTATATACTGCTTCACATTATAACAGAGCCCAGATACTTTGTGAGCCACCTGCCAGCATGCTGCACTGTTGGAAGTGCTTCTTTTTATGGCAACTGTGCTACAGAAAAGGCATATAAAGAAATCCACTTTATGAAAAAAATGCAGCCTTCTCATACATGATTGCACTTCAAGAACCAGGTGTGTGATGTCTGCAGGTGCTTGATCAACTCTCTGGTCTTCATATGAATTCCTCACCTGCCTTTTCCAGCCCCCAACTTACTATTATTATTCCAAATCTTACAGCCCAATATGTCTTATGTATTGCTCCAAATCTTAGAGCCCTGAGCAGAAAGGATTTCATGCCATGAAATGATACACAAAGGAGCAGTGAAGGAGAGTTGCAGTTTATATGCACCGAGTACTCTTACTGAAGCTCCTTCTTCATTTAACTACCTGCACGTATGCAGAATTGTGAGGGGTCATAGAAGTCACAGTGCTGAGATTACTGCAGAGTCAACAGCAGCAAAATGAATTTTAATGTGTTCAAGTCTGCAACTTCCCCAGATGCAACTGTTATTAATATCTGAAAACACAGCCCCTCCAAGTACTGGGCATAGTGGCAGCAGGATGAAAATGCTGCCTCTCAACACAGGTTACTAGAGTGTCTGGGGGCAACCACAACCTAAGATTGACGACTTCTGGCTTACATTCTGGCAAACACATCATTACCAGCAAGTAACAGATCTGAAGGAAACTGCAGACACTTTTTTCTTCCCTCAATTTTCTTTCATTTGAAAAACCTAAATAACATAAATCTAGAGAACTATATGCCAGGTCTGTTCGTTTTCCATATAAGATTTGTTCTGGTTATAAAATTCACAGATCAGGACATTCTTCTGCCTATCTTTACAAATAGAAATTTGATCCATTGAAGAATGCAAAAATGATTTGCAATTAATTGATTGCCACCACTGTACAAGTCACAATCAACTATGCAATACTCAAAACGTGCAAAGAGAGATATTTGCACAAGTTCCCTACAATATCATTTCTGCCCTTACATATTGATGAAAATACAGTTCAATAGAATATTCCACTGATTTGACTGCTCCCACATCCATCCAAAATTAACAAGCATCCCATCACAGACTAAGTAACAAAGTTTTGGAAATGGGAACAATTGTTTGGTATATGTTGTCTTATTTTGAAATGCTGAGTCCTTTAAAGCTGAGAATTTTTTCTACCAGTTCCTACCCCTACTACCCTCCCCAGCTCATCCCCCCAAAAAAAGCAGATTGAGATCAACTAAAATAATGTAATGAACAAGCTGGGAAAATATTTTTCCAATACTTTTTATAAATCCAAAACATAACCTGTTTGTTAACTTTCATTCAGGAAGGTATTCAAAACCACATACCAAGAGGCAAACCCATAAATAAAAATTTAGTTTTAAATCCAACTAAAGTTCCAGTTGAAATGATATGATGTGGGCATGTAGGGAAAAGGAGGGAAAAAAAAAAAAAACATGTTTTGTTCAGTGACAGAACTCTACAAATTAAATGCAGTTGATCTGAAATTACTAGAAGTAATTATTCATAGTCAAATTTTTGGCAGAGACTTTTCTGAAGTGGCACCCATGAACTGTAGTGTAATGGAGTTCAGTAAGGGTTAAATACTACCTACAATGTTATTTCAGCTCCATAAATCCCTTTGGTGGGTCCTTATAGTAACGCATATATTCATATTCCTTTTGCTAACACAGAAGCATGTTAATTCCTAACAAAGGAGTTGCTGCAAAAGGGAAATAAATTACTTAGCAATTGTTTTTGCCAAAAGCAAACAAGCTTTGTCCCCTAATATGTAATCCACTGTTTCCTTGATCTGATCTAATCAAAAAGACAGTGTACCTGACTAGATCTTGATTCATCTATCTAATAAACTCAAGCACAGAGAAAAATACAATGGAATACAAAATGAAGGCATAAACCACAATTAACAAAAATGAAGAAAAATAGCTGCTTATACCATTAAGTTGCATTAAGCTCCAGAGCTATGGCTGTGTAACAATGTTGCAAAGGAACCAAAGGCAGTTTTTTTTCTTCATAGCAACTTTCCTCATGTTTACATTTTGGATTAAAAATCAGAGACTGTTACACAGGATAAGACTGTTACACTGGAAAGAAATTTGTAAGAAAACTTGAGACAAGTTGAGCTGAGATAGACACTCTATACAAAGACAAGCAAGAACTCACAATGAATTCTCCAAATATTCCTACAATTACAATAAGTAGTTACAGATATGGCTGTGTGGGAGGTAATGCTCATTTACGACAATTCACTGAGAAGGCTGAGCACAAAGGTAAGAATTCACTGCAGATTAATGAAAAGCGATACATAATGGCATACCAAAGGAGAAAAAGCAGCAGAGAAACAGCCTCAATCTTTGTGCATTAAGTGATGGGCTCTGACCTGTCTGCTTCATGGCAAAAGAAAAGAAACTTGTTTATAACAGCTTAATGACTGTCAAAGGGAAAAAAAAAAAAAAAAAAAAAAAAAAAAAAAAGGCACTATCAGGTGTTCTGAAACACTAGGAAACAAAAAGGTAACAGAGACTATACTATGCAACCGAATAAAAGCATCTCAAACACCATGATCAATGACTGAACATTCATTGTCTCCTCCAAGACAGCAACTTCAGGAAGAATCAAAAAGAAGCTAACAGAAAGCTAGTTAAAAACTAAATGGATTTAGATGTAGCTTCTTTCAAGTGTTAAACTTCATAGTAAAGATCCACATCTCTAGCACCAGGTGACTCTGGGGAGCCCAAGAAAGTATGTAAAAGATGAAGTTGTTAATAGATTCAATAAAAACAATCCAATAAATTTCATATCAAAAAGTTTGATGGCAGCAAAAACATGAGGGAGATGTCCTAATACCCTATTCTTACTCTTCCCTAGATATTTATTTGCCAACATTGTTGGACACAGGATACTGAGTAAAACAGACCTTCACCTTACCCACAGCTTCCAATCTTATGGTCTCAATCAGATTTGCTCCACAATGGTTCTAGACAAGGAAACCAATCTAGTTAACATTGCATCAAAATAAACAGATATTCGAGTTCTAATTGAGCAGTGTTTTAAATATATACATACATATTTATATTTGGGGGAAAAAAAAAACACATTTGCATAAACCTTAACACGAGTTATAAATACAACGGATTTAGATCTTTTTTTTTTTGATTTCCAGGCATCAAAAAGCCTAAGCAGTTTTACTAGGGACTTGTCAGAGCTACCTGGAATACACAATGGATGTGTCTAAACATTGCCGCTTCTTAGCCAACAAGACCAGTTCATTATTACTACTAGTTAATTAGTTATTTTTAAAGCTTGCAATTTCAAATCAGTCTTTCTCCAGAGCACAACTTGGAGCCAGCGTGAGCATAAAGCACATAAGTATCCCAGCCTAAATTAGTAGCTACTTGAATTTTATCTCAATTTACAAGTGGTTTGGGGAAGTTCTTTGATAAGCCTCAGCTTCTAGAGAAACCCAACATATTTGGGCATGGCTTGATAACACCCAACATATATGACAGCCCTGAAGTCTTCGTAATACACAGGTATGTACCTTAGCCCGTAAGCTTTAGCTACAGTTCAAACCTTCTGCAATGCTACAGGTACATATATATTTGTGTATGTGTCTAATACACATGTATATATAATAGCCCCCTGATGCTGACCCTGCTCACAGCCTACAGCTGCTCCTCTGTGGAACACTGAATAGGCAGAACCTGATCTCCAAACTGCTGGCTGGCAGCTGTGGCTGGAAGCCAGGATCACAGAGCTGCTGTAAAAGCACCAGCAGCCCATCTATCCTCTAACTGAAAGCAGTAGGCACAGGGTATTTCAGTCTGGTGTTTACAACACCCACTGCTGTCTACCACTTAACTTATGGCCATTGTTTGTCTGCCCAGAACAGGAGCAAGGCAGGCTTTTCTTGGTGCTTTTTTTTTATTATTATTATTTTTAATTTTTTTCTTTTTTTAAACAGATAGATGAAAAAGGCATACAACTGGCGAGATTTGTCCCTATTACTGTCACATTATATGCATCACTGGGTATGTAGGAAAGCATGAGCTCTTCCCCTCTTACGCTCATCGTTAATAATTACATACAAAGGATGTGCTGTGATGGGCAGCAGGTACAGCACACTGTTAATATGGCAACCAGAGAAAACAATTCTGTTAATCCCCAAGCTGGACCCTTCCTTTCAGCATCATAAAAATGAATTAAAGAGAGGGAGAAAAAAAAAAAAAAAAGTTGTATGAAGAGCAGAACTAATCAAAACCTGTTTTCTCCCCGGATTTGCTTCCCACATGCTCCATTTCCTCACTTACAGCTTTTTTCTCCAGTCTCTCTGGAATCTCTTCCTTCTGCAATCCTCAATGCCAGCAGTAGCACTGCATCCTACCCTGTACCATGTCATAGTTGTACCTGTGTACGTTCATCATGTCTCTGATTAGGAGATCCCACCTTTCTCTGCAAAATCAGTAATAACTTAATATCTTTGATATGTCCATTTCTCTTTCAGATTGGGCAGAGTTTGGCCAACAACATTCAAAGGTACTAGAAGAAACAAAGAACAGACTGCCTTACAAACCCTATCAATCATGCTGAAATACATTTTTTTTTAGTATATTTTTATGTATATTTTTCAATTCTGGGTTCTGAACCCTTAGACTGAAGTCACGCTCCCACAGCTTTCTCTGAGTGAATGAAAAGCTTTGAAGCTTTTTTATATATAAAAAAACACAACACAGGTGAAATCACCAGTGGATATTTTTGAGGGGCAAGAAGAACAAAAAAATGCACACAGAGACAATTTATTAAAAAGACTGATGGCAACTGGAAATATGACTGGGTAGCTCTGCCTTATAACAATATTCCAAAGCAATTAGCAAGTAACCACAGGATTATACAAGAAAATAAGATTCCTTAATACCTTCTAAGAAATGTCTGCCCTCTGTACCGTCAAAAAATAGTTATTTTGAAGCAGCAAGGCAGTCTAATCCTGAGTACATCATTCAGGGTAGTTACTACCAACTAATCCCTACCTTAACATACCTAATTAATGACAATTCCACTGATGTGTAACGTTATAAAAACTGCAGCCAAGCCCAGCTCCTGGGCTAGCAACTTCACACTGGTCAAAGGTGACAAGGCCAAGCCCAGGAGCCACTGACACAGCCGGATTCTCAAGTACTGAGATCACTGATGAGATTCATTTGACCTGTCAATTAGAGTATTTTTGCTGACAATAGACTGGGGGAAGGGAGCTGGCAGATGGATAAAGTTGGATTTCAAACACAAAGAAAAGGGATGGATAAAGTAAAGTACTGCAGCAAACGCTATTCAAAGTTTGAATGATTAATCTGTTTAACAACACACAAAAAAAGCACCACCCCCACAGACCCTACCTTTTCTTGGTCTTTGGAGAAAATAAAACCACACACACAGGTCAAGCAAAAAGAATATCCAAATATTTATTATTATATGGAGAAAAATGGCAAACAAAGCATGACATTGAACAGATGCCTAGAGAACACTGGATTTACTTTCAGTGTATTATTTTTCTACTTACAGCATTTTCCGTACTACTGCCTAAGAAAAGAAATGTACAGCAAGTACACAACAGAGTTACTGAGCAGGTCATTCCTTCTTTACAAGTGACAGAAGGAGCCAAGTCACAACATTTAGACTTTGGAAGTTCCATTATATCCAAACATGGAGAAATCCCCATCCCCAGGGAAAAGGTAGGCAGCTTGCTTTCATGCCTGGCATTCTTCAGATGGGTCATTCCTACACTTCGCCTCCAGCAGATTATCACTGGCTAGACAAACTGGAAGAGGATGCTGTGGAGATATCACTGACATTAATAAGGAGACACTTGTTCCAAGAATGGAGTTCACCTATTGAGGTAGTACAGCAGGAATACACTCCACTTCACTGTCATCTGCACCTCTTAAAGTAAGAGCCACTAAATCTGCATGCTTGTCCTGACACATTCTGGAGCTGTAGAGTTCCCCATCATGGAACAGTGTTGAATCTAATTTCAGATGGTCATAAGGGCAATTTAAAGAAAAGAGAAATGTAGCCTTTTTAAGCATACTTCTGTATTCTCAAGTATTTACACACTTGTGATAATGAAAATCTACTTGCATTTGAAGAGAAATAATTTTACTGGTCACGGGTATGCCATAGGGCAATACAAAAACACGACCATTTTTCTGGGCTGGAGGAGTAAGTTAGGCAGGAGTTTTGCAGGGCTCTAGTGGCTATCTTTAATAACAAGTTAAAGAAGTTTTTCAGAGCTAACAAACCAACCTCACAAGCTGGAAGATGTAGAAGCAGACAAGAATCCCTATTACCTCTTAGTGATGTGTTTACTTCAGAACAAAATATCATAAAACCATTTTAAAGTACAGATTCCTTTATCCCCCAACCTTGTCTAAGGAAAGCCCTAGCTTTGCACAGTCTGACAACACGATGCATGCTTTCCATGTCCCCAAGAAAGTCTAGAACAGTAGTATTAAACTACTTGCACAGAACACATAACTAATGAAGTACTGTTATGGTACCTGCACAAAACTTTTCAGCTGGAGACAGATCATGAGATAATGCACGGTTCAGCATGGAAAAGCTATCTCACACTAAGCAGAAAAGTTTCTTGGGATATAGCAGGAGAACAGTGATCATGCTGGGTTTCCCAAAATTGAAGCAAGTCTTCAACAGAAGTTATTCTTGAATGGACCAGATTAAGAAGACAGGTGGCACTCCATATGTACTAGGCTTCATTCTTACGTCTCATATAATGGATAGTACTTAAAAGTACTATCCTGCAAAAAAGGAGAATGGTTACACTTGAGTAGAATTCAACATCGTCGTTCTTTTCAAAGAGAAGCTTGCCACAAGTGCCAGGGCAGGCACTGATCTGCGTGGAAAGGTCCCACTTGGAGCATCTTCCACCAGCTGCCATAGAAAGAAAAGCTGTCATACAGCCAGCAAGCAAGTGTTCACAGATGGCTGTTCTGACTGTGGGGACACAGAAGGAAGAACTGAGGCAGGGGAAATCTTAAAAAATCCCGGGCACAGGCAGCAGACTTGACCCAGTTTTCTACAGACTGATAGCATATGGAGCAGCCAACAGGTCTGGCCTGCCTGCCTGTCACTGCCAAGAAACAGCACTGTTCTGCAGCAGCTTGATTTGGGGGAGGCAGAGGGGAGGTGGGAGGAGAAATAAATAAGCAAACAGTACTTCATGACTGTGTACTGCGTTGCTGTTGCCTGGGCAGCAAACAACAGCAGCACTTCTGGTAAACACTGATGTCCATCAGGACAGGGGCAAGCTTCTGAGCAGCTGGAGAGAGCTGAAGCATGACCTGTATGAAGACGTCACCCAGCATGGCCACGAGCTTACCAGATACAAGTGTACAGATCATTCTTAGTTTCCATACTAATGTTCTTCCACTGCTCTTCCATTTCCATGCTAATGTTTAAATAGTCTTTGAAGATAAAAACACTACCAGAAGTCCAACAGCAACTGTCTGTTGATAGCTTTACACTATAAACAAGTGTAAAGAAAACAAAGCCTTAATGATGCTCTGCCATCTGAAAGTGCTATAAACAACGTCTGTGCTCCTGACGAATAAAAGAGGGCCTTATTCTAATGAAGAGGATATAGATTATCAGAAAAAAAGTTATCTTCCTGGCTCTTCTGGAAGAGCTACTAATCTTCTACTCAGTGCATAAACCTAGAATATTCATTTCATTCAACTTCTGAAATTTGTCCCCGCCAGTCCCTCTAAGAGGACAGGCTCACACATGCCTTAACAGCTACGCAAGGGAGCTCAGGACTAACACACGATTGAGAACCAAGGCATTACTGTTTGGAAAAAGCTCATGATAATCTTTTGCTTGAAAGGCACTGTGGAAACATGGAGCATTATTAGAAGTGTGCCCTACACAGCCTGCCAAGACAAGTCCAAATATTATTTCCACAGAGACACAAGAATTAAAACATTTCCTCCCCTCGCTTCCTCTTGGAAACTCTCCTGTATCCAAGAGATTTCACGTCTGTTCTCCCAAGTGCCACAGTTTTGATCCACTTCTGGCATTCCAGCAGTGACCTTCCCTTCAGGGTCTCCTCCTCTATCTAACCCAAAATAAATAGCAAGTGCCAAATTCCGCACTTGTGACGGGGCGACCCTGGCTATACGTACAGATTGAGGAACGAGAGGCTGGAGAGCAGCCCCTCAGAAAGGGATCTTGGGGTTCTGGTCAACAGCAAGCTGAACTTGTACCAGCAGTGTGCCCTGGCAGCCAGGAGAACCAACCACACCCTGGGGTGCATCAGGCACAGCACTGCTACTTTCTCGAGGGAAGGGATTGTCCTGCTCTGCTCTGCACTGTTGCGGTCTCCATTACTGTGTGCAGCCTTGGATGCCACAGTATTAGAGATAAAACCGTTAGAGAGTGTCCAAAGGAGGGCTACAAAGATGGTGAAGCGTCAAGAGGGCAAGATGTGTGAGGAGCAGCTGAGGTCCCTTGGTTTGTTCAGCCCAGAGCAGAGCAGGCTGAGGGGAGGCCTCATGGCGGCCTGCAGCTCCCTCACGAGGGGAGTGGAGGGGCAGGCGCTGAGCTCTGCTCTCTGGGGACAGCGACAGGACCCGAGGGAACGGCATGGAGCTGGGACAGGGGAGGGTCAGGCTGGGGGTTAGGGAAAGGTGCTGCACCCAGAGGGTGGTCGGGCACTGGGACAGGCTGCCCAGGGCAGTGGGCATGGCACCGAGCTGCCATAGTTCAAGAAATGTTTAGACAACACTCTCAGAAATATGGTCTCATTTTTGGGACCCAGGAGTTGGACTTGATGAGCCAAGTGGGTCCCTTCCCACTTGGGATATTCTATGATGCTAAAAACTAAATGGAAATAGAAATCCATTTCTATGTTTTCTATACTTTCAGTGCTGTGCAAGAACGATCTTTAAGACAAAACAGAAAAATTATTTTCAATGGAGAAACACAATACATCCCAGAAAGAAGAAAAAATAGAAGCACAAACATGGATGGTGCTAAAGAGCTAAAAAAATGGGGATCTCCAGGATGGAAATAATTTACCCAATTAGCTCGGGAAGCAGCAGACAACTACAAACAGGCTTGGAAACCTCAGGTTTTCATCCTGAAAATCAGATTGTATTTCTCAACATTGGCAAAACTATTAATTAACAGAGGTTTTTATTGACACTGGCTCTTTTGAAGAGCTTTCAGGGGAAAGGCAAGTTAAGCCACCTTTCCAAGCTCATGGCAGTTGCAGTTATTAAGATTCAGACCCAACTCCTACTACAACCTCTTCAGAACAGTGACTTTTAGACTTCATACATCATTCCAAAGTCATCATATTTTTCCCTCAAGGCCCCTTTCAACATGAATTAATGATTCTGTATTTTCAAGGTTTCATCTTTGAAAAAAAAATGAGACCGTATTTGTCTGCTACAGGTGTTTTGTCAAAAAGAAATAATCCCCAGGCTTTTCTTCCAGCAAACTTTGGTTCAAAAACCCCCAAATAAAAGTAAACCTCAAAAAGTTTGTAACTCATATCAAAGGATCACTTTGAAACGTACTACCAAGTTGATTTATTATGTAATTTGATAATTATTTTTTTTAATTGTTGTTGTGGGCTAAGCACATCAAAAGGCATAATGAAGCTCTACTGTCTCATTTTTAAGTTCTCGTTCTAATGAAAACTAACCAAGCTGTTTTGGCAAAGCCCACAACAAAATGACCAAAGAAACTACCTGTATCATTATACCACCTTTTCCTTACAGACCCCCCCTGAACATACGGTCTTTCAGGGAAGTTTTCACAAACTGGTGCCCAGCAGAAGAATTTCCGAGAAAACCCCTTGATACTCGTTCCTGTGGAACTGAAGCTCCTGCTCTCAAGTAATGGTCTTCTTCTCCAGGCAGTATGCCAGAAGTGTTGCCAGCACTTGTGTGATACTCCAGAGTTTCCCAATTCATCTCCATCAGACCTGTCTTCATGTTAATTTACATGCACTGTGAGGCTGTTTATGAAACCCAAAGTTCCCAAAGCTTCTGAAAGCTTCATGCTTCTCAATAGCAAGGAACTTGCTTGGATATTGATAGGTTGGCAGGGAACGGATGTACTTTACAGATACCTTGGTGTTGAGTTCAGGCTCAAGCGTGAACCCTCACTACCTAGACTGTTGCAGACTGAGATTTGTTGGCCAAGAAAGGTCAATGTGCTGCTCTACGCACTTTAAACTACTATTATTTGTCACACAAAGATTAAGGCACTAAAGCACACGCAGGCTGCACATACTTCATCACCTCTGCCTGCATACTCCAGAAGGCCTTTGCATTTTGTCTGTCACAGATTGTGTGCCATTTTACAAAGCCCCCTAAACCATTACTTTCTTCATGTCCATGCACTTTTGCCTCTTCCTTCCCCCCCGACAAGATAGGTCTAGCCTTATCCTCTAGAACTAGAAACCTGAGCTACAGTAGTGATAAAGAACAAAGCACAGCAAAAATAAGGCTTCCACCTGCTTGTCTCAGTCTGAACCACAGGCTAGTGACAAATATAAGAGTTCAAGCTCCAGCCTTGAAAGTACTCCTTTGAATGAAGGATGCCTACATGTGATTCAGGCTTGAATTTAAAGCTCTGGATAAGGCTGCACCTACCCTAGCATTTATTTCTGAAGTTGCAGAGCAGTTCTGAAACATGTCTTCCAGCTGTCCCCACCTACCACCTGCTGGAGTGGTTTGCAAAACAGTTTCAGTGCACCTGAGCTACATTCCCTGTAGAAGAAACTAAAGCAGGAACTCATATCCAGACACACAGCAAAAGCACTCCAACTACTAAGAGGATCAAAACAATGATTATATATTTGAATGGCTTCAAGCCATAATGTAAAGAGCCCGGGAAAAAAAAAAAAAAAAAAAAAAAAACAGAACTAGTCAAATGTAAACCCCAAAGAGCCTCCAAAAGAGCCTCCAACTTTTGGCCTACTGATTCTCTCTTCCAAAATTCCAAATTACACCCCTAATAATAAATCATTTCTTTTAGAAAACTGTGTCAGTAAAGTATCGGATTGGCACATTCCATTTGTTAGCACACGCACTCATATACAAGTGCTCAAGCTCAGTTCTAGTAACACCTAAATTAGCCAAGAACCCCTCTAAATGTCACTTACCAGGCCGCTGCATGTGCTGATTGCTGCTGTCCCACTCCCAGAACCTGGCTGCAATACTGTGCCAATGAAGTGGCAATGAACTCCTGAGTGAGTTGCAATCTTTGCACTAGTATGGTTGCCACGTCGCTTCTCTACTATGTAGTTGTGGGAAAGAAATCCCATGTGGGCAGTCAAATTGAAAAACAGATCCTTCTCCTTGTGGTTGATTTTATAATACACCACATTTTCTTTTTTGCTGAGATCTCTCTTCTTCTTCGTGTTTGAGATGTGGTGGTGTAAATTAAAAGAAACAAAATGCCCGCTTGCATCTACTCGTGCTGGATCAACCACATGGTATTCTTGCAATGTCTTGATAAATTGCTCTGAAAGGAACAGAGAAAAAAGAAACAAAACTAGGGTAAGTGCTAGCCTGTTTACAGGTTGTGTGATTTAAAGGAAAACTCGAGAGTGACAGCAAATCACCACACAATCCTACTGGCACAATGGCAGGCAGTACACAGACCAATGTGCAATACAGTCCTTACTTGGGCTTTCTACTCTCCCATCATAACACATTTTAGAATTCAAACATCCTCCTTTTTAATTATTTTGTCACCATGCAAATGAAGTATTGACTCTCCCCATTCCCAATCCCACAACAGCTAGCAACACTGTCTTTCAACCTAAGCACGCTAGGCTGTGACCAAGAAGATCCCCACACATTCAGACAGATGACCACCTGAAGGAGGAGGCAGAGCCTTACAAATACATATAGGAAAAGCAGCGTGGTTCACTGCAGCAATGGCACATCAGTAGCATCAGCTTTAGATGCTGCAGCAGAGGGAATTTTAAAGAGTGGTTTTGAAGGAGAATAAAGTAAATGTACCATATTGCATAAGGACTTCCAACCAGGATAAGATTGGACACCTTTTCAGAATCTAGAAGAGGAAGAAATCAGGATCTACCAGGGAATTAAAGCATTTCTGGCATTCTTGTCTCTTGTCGCAGAACACCTGTCAGTGATTTCTTCTTAAAACCCTAGTGTAAAACTCAAAAGCCCCAAGCAAATAACAAACCCATGTAAAACACAGCCCCTAAGAACTCATACCCTAAAGGCCATATCTTCAGCTGGCATACTTGATTTCAGCCCAAGAAATCATAGGCTGAACATATTTCACTAAAAAGAAAGTGTGAAGATACATGTCATTTCAATTCCTCCTTTCCTAGGGCTGTTCTTTGTTCCCAAAGCCTCAGCTGCTTATACATGAAGTGATTACATCTCATTCATTAATTAAGCTGCTTAACAAAGCAATTAACCTGCTCCATAAGCTTTCAGAGCAATTTACTCCTCCCTAGGACTGATAAGGCAATCCTTCTAGACACACTTATCTCTCCACTGACTGCACCTTCAAAGCCACACGGGATAAATCATGCCCAGACACACAGTCTGGATTCATCGCCTTTGGGAAGGAACATAGCTCCCATCAGCTGCAGTATAGGACACTACGGCTTGTGTGTCCTCAGGCCACGGGCACTTCAGACACATGCAGTGAAAGAGTCCCAGTTGAAAAACAAACAAACAAATACACACCACACTTCCCAGCACATAAACTAAACTACATTAGCAATTTGGCCTTGTCTCAACAGCATCTTTTATTTCAGAAGCGAGCTCAACACTCTCCGATACAATAGATGTCTTTGTATGCAAGTCTTCCCAGCAGCCTACAATGACTCTGTGCCTTCACAGGATAACCTACAGCAGTTGGCTCTTAGATCTCCACAGCTGCAGGTCTTGCCAAGAGGAAGACTCACACCTACCACAAACACTGAGAGATGCCTCCTGCCCTTGTCCACATCCGCACAGCGGGGACTGAGAGGTTGAAAACTCCATCCACACACTCCTGTCTAAAGTTCACACAGCCTGTTGACAGCACAGCAAGCGCATGCTGCCTGACAATTTAGCAGCAGAACCTACACTGAGGCCCTCCCTTCCTCAAAGTTTAGGGTAAAAGCTCTCCTTGATAGAGAAGAAATCCCCCTAACACATCTTACCTGAAGAAGTTGTATTACAAAACTTCTGGGTATTTCCCTCCATGTCACATACTATGCTAGCAAAGGCCAGGTTACAAAGAATGCTGATAGACGACGACCTCATTTCTCCATTTTTCAGCCCAGGTTATGGAACAATCTAATTAAAACCCTGAAGGAAATCTTACTTTCCACTGGGCAATACAACTTTGCTTGCTGTCTTGAGCTTAATTTATTATGGCTTAAGTGTTAAGCTCCATGCAAGACCAAAGGCTTGTGGTTTTGGACTTCAGATTATTTGAGGAAATTTTTTACTTCAGCACTACAGTAATTAGTGCGTAGAGGTTAAGGCAGTTTAGACATCTTTGGTAAAACTGAAAACAATGCCTAAGCATCTGGTGACAGCAAGATCAAAGCAGAGAAGTCTAACTTTTTCCACCAACCCTTTCAGTACTCATTTCTAAATGTTAGTCACTGGAGAGTGGAATTATGCTGAAATAATATTATACTGTAATATAACCGCAGAAATGAATTATTAAAAAGTCTGCAAAAGACCAGAGGGAATAAGATTACAACACAATGAAGTTTAACAAGATGAGGCTAAAGATATTTCTGCAAGTTATCATTATCAATATTAGCAAAGGCAATCCCATCAATATTAAAAGAATTAACTGAGCTCCATGTTAAGCCTAACATACTACTTAACCTTTCTAGCTGGAGATGAGTGTTTGAAACCAAGACAGGAGGTACAATTTTGATAATACCTCTCTGCTTTCCTAGGAAAGAAGAACATTCAACAAAAAGGAAGTGGCAACAGAAAATAACTTAACACATGCAGTCCAAACTGCACAAGAATAATGGTTATATTCTTCAATATTGACTTCTTCAGTCATCCTACAGTAGCAATTAGTACACATTAAAACGCTACAGGCCACCATAAAACTTTGTGCCAGCAAACACAGAATGGAGGAAAGGTATCTTGGTGCCAGTGATGATCCTTGGGGCTGGCATGGCAGGGTGTTCTCCTCATTCTCCACAAAAGCCGTATCTGTCAAGTGGCCCTGCTTGGGATTTGTATTTCAGGAAAGGGAAGACTCCCCTGGGAGGCTTCAGAGCACCAACGTGGACACCACTTTGCCTTCCACAACTGGAATCTGAGCACACTGGCTTGTGTTGGTGCCATAAGCAGGGCTGTAACTTCACATGAAGCAAGACACGTTCAATCTGTGCTTTGCCTCGGAACCACAGTGCTTGCATGGGCCCTTCTGGACAGATGAACTAGCAAGGTTGGCGACTAAGCCCCGGGCCCTTGGGGCTTGCTTAAGAAATCTAAGAATTGCTCAGTTCCTTTGAGAAACCCTCCCTGCAGACCCTGCCAATGCTGTGACTTGACAAACATCTGATAATATTTAAATCCACTGCTGTCTGTTCCACTCCTGTGGGGATTCAAACGCACAACACATGGCACAGTGCTGCCTATATTAAGAACTGCTGTATACAGAGTGGATCAACTAGGATAAAGAGAAAAACATTCACAATCTGTCACACGTGACAGGAAGTGCACATCTCCTTCTAGATGGAAAGCATGTTTTTCTGACAAAATTCCTTTAAAATGTGACACATCATCACTTGCCATTGTTTCAACTTCATCCTTGCAGTTCATCTGCATCTGCCCTTCAGACCATCTGGCTTCTTTCCAAATGATCCTGAGGACAAGCACTAGTGTTGCTCACTGCTGTCAGATGTCTTCCCAAGCCAAAGAAAGGCTCTGTACCCACAAAACACCCCTGAGCTGAAAAGACCCATCCTGGGAATCAGCCACTCAAAGAGGCCTTGGACATTTAGCAATGTTTAACTCTCTGACCAGCCACACTCCCTGTGGATGCTGAGTGAAGACTGACACTTAACAGCTGTGCTAGACACTAGCTTTAGTCATGACCATTGCATGTTTCACATTTAAAATTGCATTCAGTCTTCCTCTGGAAAAAAAAAAAAAAAAAGTTGAACTGTCCCTCTAGACAAAGCTCAGAAAATACTATGCCTAGAAAATGAAATTAATTCTACATCCATTTCTAAATGCCTAGCAAATAAACAGCTAGATGCACTAACACTGCTATCCTTGTCCTGTCCCTCTTAAGTGTCACAGAAATGCAATGATTGTATCCATTCACTCTAAATGTATTCTGTGTAAACTAATTTCAGGATAATTGTTGCTCACTTTCCAAGCAGCTTATTTAACCACTTTTCCCTTCCACTCTCTCTGAGGGGCACAGAAGACTTCCTCCTCTGTGCTCAGGCTCTCCCACTGACTGCACCACAGCTGTCGATTAGACCGGGAAGGTTTTCCGAAAGCAAAAATTCCTCCTACATTTTCAAGCCTTCAACCACTTGGCAGAGTCTTCCAGCTACTCATGATTTTCCTCTCTTGGGAACTGCTTCTCTTCATGCTCCTTAAACAGGCAACAGCATAAAATTTATGCTACACTACCCTAGCTGGACGTCCAGCTGCTGTGAAAGGGTGCAGTAAAGTTAAGCCACCTGAAGAAGCAGCCCAAGATGCAGGGAGTGGCTGGCAGGAGGCTCCTCCAGCACGGGAACCTTAACTTGCTGTCCTCAACGAGCATGAATAACTCAAAGTTTATTTTACATCCCGGGAATACCAATCCTTTGTAGTTTGTGCTGTTCAGTTCAGCAGAGAGAAATGATACGGGTGTTTAGAGAGATGCTAGGAAGGGAAAAAAAAAAAAGAAAAAAAAAAAAAAAAGAAAAGGATTTGGCGGTGCCTTTACGGAGCGCGAGTTAATGACTTCCAAAAAGCCGCAGAAAGGCAGAGGAGCACTGGACGTGCAGCTCACGCTCCGCCAGAGCGTAGCAGCAGCAAAGCCTCGGCGGGGGCTAACACACCGGGGGATTTCGGTCTCCCATGAGTGAATAACACCGGGAAACAGCGACTCGCTCCGCTGCAAGCAAACCCGGAGCCGGGCTGCCCGGCGGGGAGCCCTCCCCGGCCGCCCTCCTTCCCTCCCTCCCTCGCTCGCTCCCTCCCTTGCTCGCTCTTCCCCTGCCGCCGCCCGCGTACCGCTGACCTTGCCTCCCGTCGGGGAAGGGAGACCCGCCCGCCCCGCAGAGCGCCGGGACGTGGAGGACGAGGAGCCAGAAGGAGCCGCTCGCCGCCCGGCTCGGCGGGACACATGGCATGGTGCGGGCGGCGAGCTCCGGGGACGCCTCAGCCGGGCCGCGGCATGGCCGGGGCAGCGGCGGCCTCCCGGCACCGCCCGCACTCCGGCGCCGCTCCCCCGAAAGGGCTGCGCGGGGCCGGCCCGGTGTCTGATTTCTGCCGGCGGAGGAAGGAGGGCCGGGGTGGGGTGGGAGGGAAGGAAGGGAAGGGAGACGCTGCGGGAAGCCGCCGCCGGGGTTAAGGCGCCCCAAGGGAGAGGAGCGAACCGGGCGGGCAGCGAGGCGGGGGCTGCCGCTCCCCTCCGCCCTCCCTTCCTCTGCCTCGCCTCCCCGGCCCCTCAGCGGGACCCCCCTCGCACCGCCGAGGTGCTCGGGACGTGCTGGTGGTCGAGGTGTTGCTCGCCGAAGAGGCGAGGCGTCGACCTGCATGAGGTCAAAGGCTCCTCAGGGCCCAGCCGGGGTCTGCGGCCCCTGGCACTGGGTGGCCATTGGGCAGCCTTGAGGCTGCTTCCCCCCTTGTTGCTGTGTTTTCAGGGTGTGTTACTGTGCTGGGGCTAGTTCCAAACACCACCCCACAGGTTCTTTGTAGAAAAGGTTTGCAATCACCTCATCAGTTATATCGTTAGCTGGGCACGGTGTACTCCTCGCCATAGATCACTGAATACAGCCTCTGCCTCACTACCAGCACAGCCACTTTGTTCCGCAGGTTGCTACAGATGCTCACACGTGGCACCATTTCGATGCTGTCGTAGAATCGAATAATAGACTCATTAAGTTTGGAAATGACCTCAAGACCATCTGTTCCAACCACCCCCCTACCACCAATGTCACCCACTAAACCACATCCCTAAGCACCACATCTAACCTTTCACTGAACACCCCCAGGGACAGTGACACCACCACCTCCCTCAGCAACCTATTCCAATGCCTGACTGCTCTTTCTGAGCAGAAATGTCTCCTAATTTCCAACCTAAACCTCCCCTGGTGCTACTTGAGGCCATTCCATCTAATCCTATCACTAGTTATCTGCAAGAAGAGGCTGACCCCCAGCTCCCCACACCTTCCTTTCAGGCAGAATCACAGAATCATCTGGGTTGGAAGAGATCTCCAAGATCATCGAGTCCAACCTCTGACCTAACACTAACCAGTCCTCCACTAAACCATATCACTAAGCTTTTAAAGACCATATCACTTATCTTTTAAAGACCTCCAGGGATGGTGACTCAACCACTTCCCTGGGTAGCCTATTCCAGTGCCTAACAACCCTTTCTGTAAAGAAGTTCTTCCTAATACCCAACCTAAACCTCCCCTGGTGCAACGTTAGCCCATTCTCCCTCATCCTGTCACGAGACACATGGGAAAATAGAACAACCCCCACCTCACTACAGTCTCCTTTAATGTACCTGTAGAGAGCGATAAGGTCACCCCTGAGCCTCCTTTTCTGCAGGCTGAACAATCCCAGCTCCCTCAGCCACTCCTTCTAAGATTTGTTCTCCAGACTCCTCACGAGCTTTGTCGTCCTTCTTTGGACTCGCTCGAGTGCCTCGATGTCCTTCTTGTAGCGAGGGGCCCTAAACTGAACACAGTACTCAAGGTGTGGCCTCACCAGAGCTGAGTACAGGGGGACAATCACTTCCCTAGCCCTGCTGGCCACACTGCTTCTTATACAAGCCAGGCTGCTGTTGGCCTTCTTGGCCACCTGAGCACACTGCTGGCTCATATTCGGCCAACTAACAACCAATATTCCCAGGTCCTGCTCCGCCAGGCAGCTCTCCAACCACTCCTCTTCCAGCCTGTAGCTTCTCTGGGGGTTGTTGTGCCCCAGGTGCAGGACCCGGCACTTGGCCTTGTTGAACTTCATGCAGTTGACCTCAGCCCATCAGTCCAGCCTATCCAGATCCTCCTGCAGAGCCTTCCTACCCTCGAGCAGATCGACACACACACTTGGTGTCATCTGCAAACTTAGTGAGGGTGCATTCACAGTCCCCTCATGCAGATCATCAATAAAGATACTAAAGAGAGGGTTCCTCGGTAGTCCCCTGCTTTAAACTGGCTGTTCCATGGGTTTCTGTGATCATTTCATGGCAATCCAGGTTTCATGATGGGCATTCTTCAAGATTTTCCAAAGGGGAAGATTCTTGCCTTCACTGAGGAGAACTCTGAAACTCCAGAGAATGAAAATGCATGAAAGAGTTAAAAATCCAAAGATTTCCAAATGGGTTAGAAATGTGGCTTCCCCCAGTCTTGGGACATGATAGCTCCAGAAATAAACATATTTATAAAAGAGTAGTGATATTTGATTCATGAGTCATAATGTGCTCTCATCTAGCTAATGGAATGACACAAACTATGAAGAAGAGGGTGATTTTGTGTAATATTGATATCCAACAATACTTGCCAAAAGAAGATTTGTTCATTGCAATGTGTTTATTTTGATACAGCTGTCCATATATTTTGCATATGAGTAATGTTATCTTGCACTTTACAGTGACAAGTTTCCTGGTGTTCTTAGTGTTAGGATTCTTTCAGTAATCTAGTCACATATTGTGCGATAGACACTTCTGTGACACTGGAAGATGTAGTTTGTTTAGATCTTTATCAGTACATCCCTGACATTAATTTAAAGCCAAATGTGACCTGAAGTTGGTATAATGTCTTTAATACTTCAAGATTAAAATTTTAAATAAAGTATTTTAAATACATTTGAGATTTAAATAAATTTGAGGTATCTATGGAAAGCAGAATAAAAAGGAAACTGTTAAAATGAACAGAACAGACTAGGAGCACTGGAAAGGAGGGATGAAAGTTCAAGGAATGGGCATATGTGTACAAACTGCTGGTTTGGAAAACTTCTTGAAATCAGAAAAGCAGTCCTTCTGTGCGAGGCATGTAACTATTTACTTGATTCAGCTTCCCATCATCTTTTGGGTAGCTGCTCACTGTGTATGCAGTGAGAAAACTAGGATTTTATGTAGGATCCTATCTTGGCTTCCTTCTCAGCAGGAAAAGTTAATTCCCATTGCCCACAATTCTCTTGAAGCATGAGGTGTTTCTCCTTCTGCCTTTTTTTTTTCTGAAACTACAAGGTTTCTCATTCTAGACGAACTCTCTCACTCTCTCAGCCTACTCTTTCCTCCTCTCTTCCCTGATACCTCTTTTCCGGACAGCATCACATGAGAGAAAAAAAAAAAAAAAAAAAAAAAAAAACAGGAAATGTTGAAGAAACGATGGCTTAAGGAACTCTAGAGAGATGGTGGAAATGTGGGTGTTTTGTTCTGTTTTGATTTTGTTGTTGTTGTTAATGACCCAAAATTGTAGATGTAAAAGCCATACAGAATGGAGAAAAACGAAAAACAACTGTGGGAATCTGAATCGAAATCTCTATAATTCCCTGGGCTTTCTGCCAGCTTCCACACACACACACACACACACACACACACAAAATGATTCACTGGGTGTAGTGTCAGAAAATATGCCGGGGTCAGTAGGATTCCTGCTTAAGAGCTGAAGTGGTGCTAGCCAACACAGTTCCCTACACTTAAAATGTGAAGCAGTGGCACAACTAGAAAGCACTTTTGTGCTCTGCAGACACACTGAGACCAGCTACTTTAATGCACAGACTTTATGGCACTCTTCCCAGTACAGGCCTGATTTAGGAGAGCATTTGTGGGCTATGAAAATAAAAAAAAACATATTTTAAACCATGTAGTCATTCACAAGAAATAGTTAAAATCTAATGTTAAGGGATTAATTAGTTGTCTCCTGTTCCAAAAGAGGCATAACCTGAGTTTTTGGAACCTTCTGTGAATGTATGGGTTGTTTTTATTTTTATAATTCGACTTCAGTTACAAAAAGGAAAAGAATACACCACATCAGCAGCGTTCTTGTGGCAGCAAAGGTATTGCAGTTCAGTAACTGCAGCTCAACACCGAAAAGCCTCTATGTTTATTGAATGGAGATTGGGGGAAAAAAACAAAACAAAACAAAACAAAACAAACAAACAAACAAAAAGATTTGTGATTAAGAGATACTGTCAAACCACCCATATCTGAAACTTTTTTAATTTCCTTAAGTAGACCTGCAGACCAGAGGTAAAAGAAAAGCGTGTAATTTGTACACAAAAATGTGTATACAAGTACACAGTAGTTTGTGTACTTGTATAAATACGTGCATAGGGACAGAAATGCAGTGGTTATGATTGGTGAGGAACAACAACATAAATTACATGATTTGATATTAAGGAGTTGCAAAAAAATTAAGCCCACCTGAAGACAGTAAGGGAAATTCTGCTTCACTGGGAATGAAAGTCTCCTGCCCCAGATTTAAAGATCTAAAAGGCATCTAATACGTGCTTGGTTGTCGCTCCTCCATTCAGTAGATAAGAGAAGATGCACCTGGATAAAGAGGAATCCCTTTCTGCCACATGCAAGGTGAAGCACCATTTGGACCTGGCTGTCTGTTAACTGTGCAGGCAGTTTAACAATTTGCTTGGACAGGAAACGTTAAGGAGATAAATCACATGTGATATGGTGGACCGTGTTAGAACTATGAAGTATTAGCAGAGAAATAAACTGAAAGGGAATGACACTGAATCCCAAGGACTCTCGTGGAAAGTTTGCTGAGTAATTATTGTGCACCTGTTCCTTTTTTTTTGGAGACATATTTAGAAGGAAGTTTGTGAGTATATTTAAAAAAAAATAAATCTTTTTCCCACTTTTTCATTTAGAGACACAGTCTCTTACACCCAGCTAACTTCTGGTAATTGAGACAAAAACAATGTTGGATCTCTCACTTTCCATTTCAGTTCTAGCCTTTAAAGATTTTTGGAATTCAGTAAGTTACTCATGCAAAAAATATCTGCTTACATTCCACTTATGGCATGTGTGTGGATAGGTTCCAACAACAGAGTGAAGCAAACTCTAAAGTACTATGTGGTTCCATTACATGAGATTTTTGGGATGCTTACGTTCAGTATCCTGATGAGTGTTCAGACTTGGGTTGTTATTTGTAATTGGTCAGATAATTCACAAAATGATCTCTTTCATGTAAATTTAAAGCTCATTTGATCTTCCTATCTGTATTAACAATTTCAAAGCAAGTTTGTGGAGCAACAGGTCACTTTGAAATTAAATTTCTATGAAAATCAGTGTCAGGAAATTATGTTCTCAGTGATGTACATAGAAAGCAGATGACGAGAAGATGTTAACATGATTTTGGTTTTTTTTTTTTTTTTTTTTTTAATTAAAATTTCTATCTAGATTTAAATAATGCTTTCTAGAGAACATGTCTGTATTCTGTGAAGTTTTATTGATGATGTTTTCCTCTGGTCACGATGACTGTGTTATCTAACCAAGGTTTTGTAATGAAAACCTGCTTACATTTCCTTCTACACTTTTAAGAAAAGAATTCCTGTGAAAGCCTTCCCATGCTGTATACGCACCAAATTGCACCAAATCTTCACTGTCAGGATGTAGAAAGTAGAGCTGTAAAACCCTTTTCAAACTGTAACAATTCACTATCTGAATATAGTCAAAATCATGAGATCATATCCACAAGTTCATAAAAAGCCAATACGAGCAATACGAGACCATATGAGCTCTGAAAATTAGCACTGAGAAAATAAATAAATATGAAGTGTCCTTTCATTTTTCCTCTTTCCCTTTCTGCCTTCTGCTCAAAGAAAAAAAAAAAAAAAAAAAAAAAAAAAAAAAAAGTGTTTTAATGAGAAGGAAATGCCATAAAAAGAATTATTCATAAAATGAAATCCTATTGCAAGAAGGTAACATTTAAGAATAATGTCAAACCCATCTAAGTAACACATTAATAACTCTTTATAATGAAATCCATTCAAGACCTTTACCATTACTTGTCTTTTTTTTTTAATATGTCAAATAGAAAAAATACTTTGCCCTATGAAATAGTCCCATTTGGAATGTTTCTTTGTTTGAAATAATGATACAATATTTCAAAATATTCAATGTATCAAATAGATTGAATATTTCAAATTATTTCAGTATTTCAAAAATGTGCTTTAAGATAAAAAATAAAAATAAAATAGAGGCTGTCATACTGAAAACAAAACCCCATCTCCCTTGCTGAATAAGATTCAGAACAGCATACAGATGCTTCAGTCACTGCTGTAATCATAATCAGTCCTTTGTTTTTGTAAGAGCTTTGTAAAGGAAGCAAAAAATGACATAGATCCTCCAGGGCAGGGTGAACTGTATGAAAATTGTCATTTTCAGCAAATGTGTATTTGGCATGTTTATCTGAAACACTATTAATGCAATTCGGGAAATGCATGCAGGGGCACATTTATCGCTGATACAAGGGGGTGGTTGCTGTTGGGGTGAGCTGGTGCAAGCTTTCCAAGTTTCCTCTGTAGATAGACGCTATCTAAGTCAAGCAAGCCAAGCTAGCTCCATGGATTCTTTTAGCACAGTATTAAATTAACACCAAAATGCCTCTCCCAAAACTCTTAAGGATCCACCTGAGGTTTCATAAGCAAGCAAACCAGCCCTTATTTCTGTTATCACCAGAACACTCCTTTAAAGCCTTTGCCCATCAAGTATTTTTAGGGTTGTCAAAAAGATTGAGCCAGTAACAGGAATTGCACTGGCACTTTTATGAAGGGAAGACTCCAGGAAGTTTCACATTAGCGACAAGTCTTTTGCAGCATTGCTGCACTGACATGGAACAAGCAGAAAATAATATTTCCCAGAATAATAATCATTAGGTAATGTATCCGATGAATTTTGCAATAGTTTTTCAAAAAATCTGGTGACTTTTTTTAACATTTTTCCAGCTATGGAAATGTACAGATAATATGACGAGTAAATTATTCAGTGAATATTTCTTTTATTATTCATCTATCTTTAGTGAGTTCCTTTACCTACCTCTAAAACTTCTTCTCTGAGGTGAAGAATGACAAAAGAAAAAGACAAACCACTGGAGACTGGAAAAATCTGTCTGGTGGCTGTAGCAAAAAACATGGACAAGCATCTCATGCCTGCAGCCCTGATTTCAAAACCCACTGCCAGTATTCCCACCAGTTCCTCAGTTCACACTTGGTGGCTTTTTCTGGGTGGCTAATGAAAAGTAGTGTATGTGCAGGTACATTTCCCCCCTCTCCTCCTGATGCATCTTTATTAATGTGCAGCCTACAGTGTACCAACAGAATACACCGGGTGGGGGATGATTCATATGGAAAAAAATAAAAAAATAAAAAAAATATTTTGTGCAATACGTAGTTTCTGCAGTTTTCCCAGTAAAATACTTCGAACTGGGTGTGCAGGCAGCAATGTGGTCAGAATGGGGCAGTAGTCAATCTGGAAACATCCACTTCTGCACTGTCTGTCCCATCACCGTGCTGGTGTCTGTATGTTATGGTTGTTGCACTGCTGGTGCAGAAAGATCCTAAACCTTCTGTCCTGCCAGCACTATTATGGGCTGCTGTGCAGCACCGGTGGGGCTTTTGTGTTTCACTGCAACCATGGCATAGTCAGGGGGAGAGAATATCAGAAACTGATGCCATTCAACAGGCTAAGGGATGCAGATCAATGCCCTAGTATTGAAAATACTACCCAAATGCAACCCTGGTCAGTAATTAAGAGGTATGCAAGACTAGAAAGAAATCCATAACTTGGAGGAAAGTGGGGAGGAACTGTCAGAGCTCTGTCTTGCAAGGCCCTCTGTGTCCAGCCTTTTTAAAGCACTTTATTTCAAAATTTTGTTTCATTCTGGTACCAATGTATTTAGCAAAGCAAATCATCTGGATGCTAAGCCTTCCCGGGGCATTACATTGCTGGCTCCAGGAAGTTATTCCTTTGTTATGTGCCATACAAATGATGCATAAAACTTCCTGATTACTCCCATTCCCCATTAGCACTGCTGCTGGCTGGTACTTCCACATGGTCACCGCATCTGGAAAGCAGAGGGACGAGTGGGGCACTGGCAACAAATGGCACAAAGCCGTGTCCGTGCAGGAACTTCCATCAAACAAATCATCTTGGAGGCTACGGAGAAAAAAGCCACCTGTTAAACCCTAATCCCCTCCCAGGATCCATTTCTCCCTCGAAACCTGCCCTCACTTCGGTCTATCTAAACCCGGAGCGGAGGGTAGGAAAGCCCCTGTTCCTCTCCCCACCTCCTGCCTCCTTCTCCTCGGGGGTCTCGCAGGGATCGCGGCCGGGGGGCGAGGAACGGGCGGCTCCCGGCGGCTGCCGGCGCTGCGGGGCCCCCTGCGGGCGGGCGGCAGCCGGAGCCGCTCCGGGACCCTTCGCTGCCCTCCCCGGGGCTGGGGGCAGCCGCACGGCCCCGTGCACCTGCAAGCCGAGGACAGACACCCTCGGGGGTGGAAAGGGGATCGGCAGGACGCCCAGCTCCGGATATTTTGGGGCTCCGCGGTTTGCCCGTCGCCATCCCGCAGGCGGATCTTTTGGGGACGGAGGAGAGCGCCGCGGGACGTCTGCGAAAGAGAGGGGACCGGGGGGCTTCTTCACGACCTGAAACACCGTGCAGACTTTTTTTTTTTTTTTGGGGGGGGGGGGGGACTGTAGGAGGGTGTTGGTGAGCATCCTCCCGTCTCGGGGGCGCGCATCCCTCTCCCCTCCCGCCCGCTTTTCCCAGGCGAGGTTTCCAAGTGGGACGCGTAAAGCCGGGGCGGGAGGAGACGGGGGACGAGGGGTTGGTTTTTTTTTTTTTTTTTTTTTTTGGGGGGGGGGTGGGGGGTGGGGGCCGCTCTCAGCACCCGGGAGAGCTCCGGCGCCGCCGCCGCGCATGCCCCGGCCCCGCGGGGCGGATATAACAGCGGCGGCCGCCCCCGGCCCGCCCTGCACAGCCCCTGCTGCCCGCTCCGTGCTGCTCCCGGGGACGAGGAGCGCTGCCGCGGAGCCGTCCCTCTGCCTTCTCTTCACTCCCTTCTCCCCTCCGTCCCTCCCCTAGCATGGGATGGGAGAGCCCTGTGAGCGCGGCCCCTGCTCGGCAGCCACCGGCATGAAGGAGGGAGCGGATGGGGAGCCCTGGGACACGGCGCTGGGCTGGTTGGAGGGAGCCCCGATGGGCAACAGGAGCAACGCGTCGGCTTTCCTGCAGCTCCTCAAGAACATCAACCTGGAGAGAGCCGATGGGATGCAGGGGGACAGCTCCGACGTGCTGCGGATCGTCATCTCCCTGGTGTACTCGGTGGTGTGCGCCCTGGGGCTGGTGGGCAACCTGCTGGTGCTCTACCTGATGAAGAGCAAGCAAGGCTGGAGGAAGTCCTCCATCAACCTCTTCGTGACCAGCCTGGCGGTGACTGACTTCCAGTTTGTGCTGACCTTACCCTTCTGGGCCGTGGAGAACGCGCTGGACTTCAACTGGCTCTTCGGCAAGGCAATGTGTAAGATTGTCTCCTACGTGACGGCCATGAACATGTATGCCAGCGTCTTCTTCCTCACTGCCATGAGCGTGGCTCGGTACCGCTCCGTGGCTTCAGCCTTGAAGAACCAGCGGCGAGGTGACCCGCTGGGTGGCTGCTGCTCTGCCAAGTGGCTTTGTGCGCTCATCTGGTTGTCGGCCATCCTGGCTTCTCTGCCCCAAGCCATTTTTTCCACCACAGCTACCGTCTTCGATGATGTGCTCTGCCTTGTCAAGTTCCCCGAGGGTCGAGGCAGCAATGCCCAGTTCTGGCTGGGTCTGTACCAAATCCAGAAGGTGCTGCTGGGCTTTGTGCTGCCACTGGCCATCATCAGCCTCTGCTACTTGCTCCTGGTGCGCTTCATCAGCGACAAGCATGTTGGCAGCACCTGCAGCGGCCCCAGCACCAAGCGCCGCTCCAAAGTGACTAAGTCGGTGTCCATCGTGGTGCTCTCTTTCTTCTTGTGCTGGCTCCCCAACCAAGCACTGACAACGTGGGGCATCCTCATCAAGCTCAACGTGGTGCGCTTCAGCGCTGAGTACTTTCTCTCCCAGGTGTACCTCTTCCCCATCAGCGTGTGCCTGGCGCACTCCAACAGCTGCCTCAACCCCATCCTCTACTGCCTCATGCGCAGGGAGTTTCGCAAGGCACTCAAGAGCCTCCTCTGGAGGATCACCTCGCCTTCTCTCACCACCATGCGCCCTTTCACCGACACCACCAAGCCCGAGCAGGAGGAGCAGGCCCTGCACACCTTGGTGCCCGTACACCCCATCACAGCTTCCTCTGCAGCTGCAGCAGTGCAGCCGGAGCTGGCTTACTACCCGCCCGGGGTGGTGGTGTACAGCAGCCGCTGTGATGTGCTGCCTGCTGCCTCCACAGAGCAACGCTGCTGAGATGGCTGGGGAGGGGTACGGGGGTGGGATGGGGCCTGGGGATCTGCGCAGGATGTGGCCCTGGGACACTGAATGCCTGGTAGGAACGAGGGGAGGAGGGATGGGTGGAGAAGCCCTTCTGGGGTTGTCTGCTCTTGAAGGCTTGTTGGTGGAAATGGTCTTGCAAGTGTGTTCCACTCCTCCCCCCCCAGCTTGGAGAACAGGAGTAGGAGAAGGTGCCTGTGGTGCACTGGGGATCAGAGTGTCTCTAGGAGATGCTTTTTAGTGCTTACACCTGTCCTAGCTCCTGTTGGAGCCACAGCTGGGGGCACACACAGCAGGATACTGGGTTTACGGGGCTGGCTAGGGTGAAGCAAGGCTGGGGAGCCCCGGCTGTGCTCCCACAGCCCTGCAGCACAGCCAGCAAGGGGCCAGCACCTCTCCTGCCCCTCTGTGGCAGAGGGGAGGGGAGCAGAGGTGCTTTCTTGCTGCTGTGTGGCACTGCACATGATGCCAGCCTGGCACTGGTCGCCCCTCACCAGGCTCCGGTGAGGGCACAGGCATCAGGCAGTCGATGTGGGTACAAGGCGTCTGCTTGTTCAGGCTTGGATCCTTTCCCTTCTCTTAAGCACCCAGGAAAGAAGGGACAAGAAGCATTGTGCTCCCCTCCAGATCCTTACAGCATCTGCTTTTCCAGCTCCGTCATCCCCTCTGCTACCGCCAGGATACAGAGCAACCCGAACAGCCAAGGAGAAATCCCAGGGCAGGACTTGCAGCTTCATGGTGAGCTTTGCCTGGGTTTGGAGGGGAGGGAGTGACACCCCCATTCCCTCCGAGATCGTGTTCTCCAGCCTCACAGCTGGGGGGAACCCACAGCCCCAAACTTTGTGGCAAGGCAGGTGTCTCCCCAGGGGCACAGAGGCTGCAGGCTCTGCCCTTGCACATCAGACTGTTTGGTAACTTGCTCCAGGAGACCAGCATGACTGTAAATAAAGAGGAAAAAACAGATTGTAGCTACTTCAAACTGTTTGCTCCAGGATCCTTCTTGGTTCAGCTAAAGCCAAGCACAAAGGTTTGTGTTCTGCTAAAGTCTTCATTAAGGGTCTGCATTGATGCTTGCCAGTGTTTTGATTAATTCAAGTTCAAATCCTCTGGTGTGAGGAGCCCTAGAGGCTGCAGTTTGGAGCTCTCACCCCGGAGAAGGGCAGGGAGAGTGCCTGTCCCATCTGGTGTTACAGAGAAACAGCCGGGAAATAATTCGAGATTAGTCTGAAGTGAACTTTTAATGGCATGAAAAAGTGTAATTTCAAGCTGTGAAACTTTTTATGGTAAGGCTATAGATTTCCTTTTCCTTTATAAAATATTTTTAATATGAGGAAAATGATTTTAAATGGGAAGGTCAAAGCATTTCCTTTAGAAGATGGAAAAATGCAACAGTTCTGGCTTTGTTGTCAAAACAAGCTTATTAATACCCAAAACTGCAACTGGGATGAATATATCGATACAATATTCAAAAGCCCTCTCTATTTCCGCCTCCCTCCCCTGTAGCCTGACTCTGCTAAGGAAAAAGAAGCACTTCTGCAGAGGGTTGTTTGTCACCTCTAAGCACAGATGCAGAACAAACTTGCTATTTCTGTCCAGAGAAAATTGCAGTGCCATTAGTGGCAATTATGCTTTGCAGACTCCTTTAGGTTTACTGTACATGCCAATAACTCCTGTTGTAAAATTCCAGTTTGATCTGGAAGCAGCTGGTTCTGCTACTTGTAACAAGAAGCCGTTCCTTTTTCCAAGTCAGCAGAGACTTCTACTACAACCCTGGGTGCTTCCTAACCGGGAAGATACTGAGATCTGCAAGGTGCCTGGAGAAGAACAGCAGAAGTGAGCTGGCAGCTGATGGACTTCTTTGTAAAGATGCAAAGACTCTGGGGGAGGGGGGGAAAATCAGATATATCCACAGAAGAACTTGAGCATTTAAGTACTGTACAACTGTCCCTCTAAGTTCCTAAATGCTGACTTGGCTGCCAGTTGAAGTGTGTAGGTACTCAAAGTTTTTCAGTAAATTTTTTTGTGCCTAGAAGTCTGCTCCTGAGCATGCCTAAATCTGCTTATGTCTGTAGCACCTCTGTGCGTTTCATGGGGATCCTGCAGTCAGGACTGGCTGCTGTTTGTACCCTAAGGGGTACTCTGGCACAGGACACCCTGTGCCAGGCCACACCACGTTAGGAGGGGCTGCAAACTTGACTCACTCTCCCTATCCCTCTGCGTCTATCTCTAAATATGCTTCTCCTGTCCTGCCTTCAAATGCATGTGCAGATTGTACTTTTTCCTCTTCCCTTTTGAAATATTGCTTCAGTGGGCAGAACTCTTGCCCACAGTCTGGGAGATGCTCCTTTCCACCTTCCATATCCCTGGGGAATCTCTGGGCTTCTCTGTGGATGTGCTTGAATCCTCTGGCTTGAAACAGTTTCCAGATGCATCAGGTGCTCACTGTTGCGGGTTCAGAAAGTGAACTGAATGCTACTTTGCAGCATAACAATTCAGGCATGAGCCCTAGAGAAGAATCAAGATTTCTTCTTTGTATGAATAAATACAGAAGATAAATTGGATCCAGGTCTGGCTCCCAGGTTTTACCTCCCAGAGGAAAATGATTAACCTGGCTGTATAATCACAAGCTTATTCTTGCTCCCAGGTTCTGGTTCAATTAATGTTTCAGTATGCCATGCGTGATGAGATGGCTTTCACAGCCTGTGAGCTTTCTGTCTGTATAAATCCACCAGCTTAATGTGTCAAAGGATTTGTAAGAAATGCATTTGGGTGTTAACGTGTTCTGGGAGAAAGCCCTAATACCTGTGCTAGCAGATGAAGAAAACCACACTGTTGTGTGAGAAAAAGTGTGCGGTGAACATCTAACTCCAGGGCTCAGACAGACCTGAGCATATCTCCACAGAACAGGCAAAAGCACCTAAATTAAGAAGAGAGGATGGATCTTGAAGCCAGATACTTTTCTTGTTTGCTATTGAGCAGCAGAGCTTCTTGTGTGGCTTGCTGTGATTGTAATTCCTATTCTCAAATGCTTTAATGCTCTCGTGCATTACGTAGAAAACTATCCAGGTATCTGAAACATAGCTTTGAATTTCAGTAGTGAATTGCCTAAAAGACTTCCTCTGTGGTGCTCAGCATGACAAAACCCATGTGCTTTTGTGGATGTCGATGTACACATTATTTTGTGGCAGAAAAACAACCCGTAGTTCAGAACAACTCAGATAGTCATGATGCCTCAGATATCTGATCATGAAAGACATAAAAACCTTATGTGTGGCAAATCGCCCAAATAAGAAAATATCCTGGTTGTGTAGGGAGGGACCGGACTCTCTCTTAAGCCACCAATCCACCAGGTATAGGTCACAGATGTGGTTTTTGAAAGAGGCGATACTCATCCA
Source organism: Anas platyrhynchos (assembly GCF_047663525.1). Classification (NCBI taxonomy): domain Eukaryota; kingdom Metazoa; phylum Chordata; class Aves; order Anseriformes; family Anatidae; genus Anas; species Anas platyrhynchos. Next base: position 12,026,921 of record NC_092621.1, read on the forward strand.
CAATTGGTCAAAAGTTGGTTTGTGTCTGACCTGCAGCTCAGGCTGTGTAGCCGGTCAGTGTGTGTCCAGTGTGGCCCAAGAGCACTGCTCTGGCTGTGCACAAACAGAGAAATTTTACTTCATGTGTGCTGTGAGTCCCAACTACCCATGCATGAAATCTGGGCTCTGCGTTGCATGGGCAGTGGCACCAGCCTGGGCACTGGGAGCACTGGCTGTGCACACAGCATCAGGCATGGGGCTGGAGCAGAGGGTCTTTCCAGCTCCAGTTTTGAGATTATGTGTTCACAGCAACAACAGGGTATGGTGGGTTTTCCTAAGTAACCAGTAAGTTACAACACTCTTCAGAAGCTCCTGTTTCCTCCAAATGTTGGTGTGTTCGTTTGTAACAATCACCTTTTCGTGGACTGAAATAAACACAGCTGAAGGATACAAAGCGATACTCACAGAGTTCTCTAAGAGATTTTTTTTTTTTTTCTTTATGCGTCTCGTCCTGCTGGAGATTGCTCTTCGGGTGCTGCTCGAAGTGCGCATTGCTGAGGAGCGATAGGAACCCGAAGGTGCAGACTGACATCTAGTGACAGTCTGAGAGAGCCTGCAAAGCCCAGATATTGCGATGAGGCGCTCAAACTGACTGCTCCCGGACTTTTAAATATCTACACCCCTCAAGTAACTAACCAAGCTCTTAATATGTTAACAACCTCCTATCGCATTTCCAGGCTTCCCTTTGAAATGTCTCTTTGGTAGAAAAAAATACTCTGCTTTCTGTTTGAATCATTCTGGCGCTCATTTCGGCAGTGAAGCAATGCAATCCCATTCATCCCGTTTCGGTACCATCCGCCTTACAAGCTGGATATTCAGTCGGGTGCCTGCACAGAAAGCTGATGTAACAGATATCTCTGAGCTGAGCAGGCATCGGCAGGGTGCAGAGCAGCTCGAGGGCATTAGTGTGGGAGCCTGGTCTGTAGTTTTTAGTGAGGGTTATTTTTCTGTTGCTTCAAAAGAGAATTCTGATTAAGCCGTCCAGAGGGGGCTATTGGAAATACATTTTTGTCGTGATTGCTCAGTTATAAGAGCTCCCTCCAGGTGCACTTTCAGTAGCAGTGATCGAAACAGAGTCTGCAAGAGAAGGCTGGGCAGTGAGTTAACAGACTTGCTCTCCAGTTGCAGGGAATTGTTTTCCTTAGAGTAAGTGCTTTCAAATCCATGTGGACTTGCACATATGGGCAGGTTTCTCAGCCTATGTTTGTCCGTAGCCTCAGAATCATTCTCTAAACCTTATGTGTAAGATACAGACTCACGGGATACCAGAATATATTGGTGGAAAAACAAACAAGCAAACAAAAACCAATACCCAAAACCCAGCAAAACAGCTGGAGACAGAAAACATTTATTTCATCAAGCGAGATTTTTGAAACCCTGACCTACCTCCTTATGGAATGCTAAAAGAAAGTTAAGGTGAGTCACTTTCGACTAACCAGTTTGGGGAAAGAAAAAAAAAAAAAAAAAAAGTAAAGGTAGCTCATTTTCTTGGGCTAATGAGTTAATATTCTGTGCTGTTCCTTGCTTAGGCCACCTGAATGAGGGCAGTCATTGCAGAATGACCAAATTAAATATTCAGCACTGACTTGTAGTGTCAATGTTCATTGAAGCTTTCCACTTTGATTCAGAAGTCACATTTAGTCTCCTGCTGGATAAAACTGAAATCTTGTAGGAAAAAAAAAAAAAAAAAATCTTCCTGCTGTTTTTGTGGAAAAGTCTCTGATCAGCTTAGATGAGAAATATGAAAATCAAATTCCTTTCTATTTTTCTTTTCAGGCCAAATCCTAAAGCTGAGATAATAAATTTGTTATCAATTTATAGCTACCAGCAGTTAGTCCTGGGTCAAAATGATGGGGAAATCACATCTGACCAACTTGATAATCCTCTGTGATGAAACAACTAGCTTGGTGGATAGGGGTGTTGTTTATATCAACTTAAATAAGGGTTTTGGTGCTCTCCCATGACATTCCCGTAGACAAACTGATAACGTTTGGCCAGATAAAAGGAAAGTGAGCTGGACTGAAACTGTTGGTTTTAGGGGGTTGTGACCAGAAACACAAAGTCCACCTGGAGGCTGGTGACCAGCAGGGTACCTGACGTCAATACTGAAACCAATTCTGATAAATATCTTCACTAATGATCTGAACTGTGGGACAGAATGTATCCAATCTTGTTTACAGATGATAAAAAAGGTGTGGGTGTTTGTGGGGGTGGTTCCACCATTCAGAGGAACTTCAGCAGGCTGGAGAAATGGACTGACAGGAACCTCAAGCACAGGAAATGCAATGTCTTGCACCTGGGGACAGATATATCTATGATATAGGGACACCAGTACAGGCAGGAGGAAGACTGACTGAGAAGCAAGGACCTATGGATCCTGGTGGGTGGACAAATGGAGTATGAGCCAGCAAGGTGCTCTGGTAGCAAAAAAGACCAACAGTATTCTAGGCTGCATGAGGCAGGGCACCAACAGCAGGTCAAGGGAGAAGATGCTTCCCCTTTGCTCAGCACTGGTGAGGCCACATCTGAAGTGCTGGGTCCAGGTCTGGGCTCCCAGGGCAAGAGATACAGGGACTCACTGGAGGGATGCCAGTGAAGGACCATCAAGGTGATGAAGGGCTTGGACCATCTGACATGCAAGGAGAGGCTAAGAGATCTGGGGTTGTTTAGCCTGGAGATTTTAATGTGTGCAAATTCCTGCTGGGGTGGGGGATTAGGTCAAAGAAGACAGAACTAGACATTTCTCAGTGGTCTCCAAGGAACAGACAAGAGGAAACAGGCACAAGCTGAAATTCAGTAAATTTCATTTAAACACAGAGAGAGCTTATTTTGTGGTGTGGCCAAGCACCAGGACAGCTGCCCAGAAGCTGTGGAGTCTCTGTCTTTGGACATGTTCAGAATTGGACCAGACACAGTCCTGACCAGCCTGCTTTAGCTGACTCTGCACTCAGCAGTGTCATTGAGCCAAGTGATCTCCAGACGCAACTCCAACTATTCCGTGATTCTGTCTGATTCTACAATGGCAAATGAATTGCTGTGAACACATCTTTGTTCTGATACAATGGAATCAACATATATCTGTATTGCTTGATGTTTATTCTGTAAAACCTCTAAAAAAATCAGTTAATGTCCTCAAATCACCTCCTGTTACATATTTCAAATCTTCCCCTATTCTATATCTGTGGTAATAAACACTTAAACTTCAAAGCTGTTTTTATTGTTCTTTTTATTTCTACTGAAAGAGCTCTGAGGGTTCAAAGGAAATACAACTTACATTTTGTTTCATTAAAAGGCATTTCCTACTGAGCTCCAGATCAAATCCATTGACACAGCTATATGGGCAGAGAGCTACCTATGAGCTCCTGAACCAAAGGTAGCAGGGATTCTGCAGCTCTCAGGACATACTAACAATATTAAAGAATAGCTGAACCTGTACCATCAATCCTAAATAATGAAAAGATGAAGATGAATCTACTCTGAATTTCAGATTTGGGGTTACATTTTCAGAGATGTGGACTGATGTCCTGGTTTCAGCTGAGGTAGTTAATTTTCTTTATAGTGGCTAGTATGCTGCCATGATTTGGGTTTAGAATAAGACTAATGCTGATAACACACTGATGTTTTGGTTGTTGAAGAGTAGTGCTTTCACTAAGACAAGGATGTTTCAGACTCTGGTGTTATCCTGCCAGCGAGGAGGCTGGGGGTGCACCAGAAGCTGGGAGGAGACAGAGCCAGGACAGCTGGCCCCGTCTGGACAAAGGGATGTCCTGTACCAGGTGGCATCATGCTGAACAGTAAAATCTGGGGAGGTGGGGGGTGGCCAGGGGTGCATGGCCACCGCTTGGGGACAGGCTGGGCATCAGTCAGCAGGTGCTGAGCAGTTGTACATCACTTGTTTTGTTGGTTATTGTTATTATCCCTTCCTATTCTGTCCTTTAAACTGTCTTTATCTCAAGCTACAGATTTCACCTTTTGTCCCAAATTTCTCCCCCATCCCACTGGGGGGCAGTGAGTGAACGGCTGTGCGGTGCTGTGCTGCCTGCCGGGTTAACAACAGCTCCTTTGGTGCCCAACGTGGGGCACGAAGGGCTGGGATAGTGACAGATCTGGCCAGAGCATGTTCAAACAAATTGGTTGTAAGCATGATATTAGTTTAATAGCTTCTGGTCACAATGTTGATTTATTCATTCACCGTGTTGCTTTATTTGCTCTCAGGGTTGTTAGTCTTAATTCCTTTCTTGCTGTTTATCAGCTCTGAGGTCTGGCCTAATGGCTTTGCCAGTCTGTACAGCACACATTTTTGTTACACCCACCGTGAACTTATGCTGGTATTTGTACTCCGTATTGCCGTCATCCTTACACTGCAGGAACCTTCTCATGGCAACTGTTAATAAGCACGCTGTTTATCTCTTCTCCTCCAAGCAAGTTACAATAGTTCATGAGATTTTTGAATATTCCTGGGATATTTAAACTAGCATGACCCTGCTGCTCTGTCTCCTATGTGTGTTTCCAGATTTGTCTAAGCTCAAACTACTGCTTAAGAATTCCACCCAGAGACGTGCCCTGAAGCAGAGTGGTTATGGTGGCAGGGTATATCTGAGGATGTGGGCAGGTATCTACTGTGGTTGTCACCTCTGATGGGTTTGGAGTTCATCCCTGAACTTAATCCTAAAAATTGATAGTATGTTTTAAAAAGATACGTCCCTGTCCTGGCAATGCCAGAGACTTACAGCTCACCACACTGTGTTGGGGTCTGCATCTATCAAAGTGCACTATTCAGTAGTACTCAGCACCTTCAAGAGGAAGAAAATGCCTCTGGATCTGATCCAGCTGGATCTGAACCTGAGTACCAACTTGTGCTGGTATCAACCACCCCTACAGTCAGAAAGAAACACTGGATGTGTAAAATCATCTTACTAGTAAGGAAAAAAACTTCCTCCAAGAAGGGAAAGAGAAAGAAGTGGGTGAGACTAGCTACTCTGAAGTAGGGCCATCATGAGAACTGGGAGGAAGAGGCAGAAGTGATGGACAAGGCAGAACCCACCTCATCCCTGTCACTGAGTGAGCTGTGAGGCATGCACAAATATTTCAGCAATCATCCAGGTAGGCATGTTGTCACCTGGCTGTTCCCATGCTGGGATAACGGGGCCAGTAGTCTGGAATTAGCTGGGGGGGAGGCAAGTAGCTGGGATCCTTCTCCAGGAAGGGGGTATTGACAAAGCAATGGGAAAATGGGCAAGCCTTCAGCCTCTGGTGGTGACTTCTGTGAGATGTAGAGGAAAGGTACCCCTTCAGGGAAGATGCTGCACATCACCCAGGCAAGTGGACTATCATGGAGGGGGGTATCCAGTACCTGAGGAAATTAGCTGTGCTGGAGGTGATTTATGATGACCTGGACACGACCAGTTATCCAAAGATCCAGGTGAAGCCAAGTGCACATAACTTGTGTGGCAGAACTGCGGACTCAGCCACAGCAGGTGCTGCCCTGCCAGCAAGGGGCTGGGAGTGCACCAGGATCTGGGAAGGGACAGAGCCAGGACAGCTGGCCTAGGATGGCCAAAGGGGTGTCCCACACTGTGTGGTGTTGTGCTGAACAATAAAACTGGGGGGAGTGGTCTGGGGGCTGCTGCTGCTCAGGGACTGGCTGGGCATCTCTTGGTAAGCAGTTGTGCTGTGCATCACTTGTTTTGTGTGTGTGTGTGTATATATATATATATATGTATATATAAAATTCTAAAAATTCTTCTTTTTATTTTCCATTCCTTTTCTGTTCTATTAAACTACGTTTATCTCAACCCATGAGCTTTCCCTTTTATTTCCAAATCTCTCTCCATCCCATGGTAGGAGAGGAGAGGAGTGAACAAATGTCTGTGTGGTGCTGAGCTACCTGCTGGGTTTAACCACAATAACTGAAATCTTGGATTTTGAGTACACTTGATATAGTGTAATTGCAAATTAAACACTACAAAAGGAATTTATAGGCATGCTATTCAGAAAAGAAAAACACTTTCTGATAAGATGCCATCTCTCTCTCCCTCTCTCAGAGATAACCATAGTTTTAACAACTGCTTTGTTGCCAAGTTTTACAGTGTTATGTCAATCTAACAATATTTGAAATATGTTTCTTAAAGGCTTGACAAATGGGATGTTAGAATTTCAGCACTTATTTAAGAAAAAATTACTTCAGCCCTTGAAGTCTCTGGAATCTGAGAACTTGAAAATTGTATTGCAAAACAGTTTCTTTTTTTCACAAAAAAAAAAAAAAAAAAAAAAAAAATCAATGTTGAAAAACAAAAGGAATCCTCTCGGATACCTTTGCACCAAGCACACAACTCCAGGTTAGTCATCCCAGCCTCTAACAAAAGGCATCACTGCCAGGACCTTTTAGTTTTCCCCCTGCCACTCCTTAGACCCCACACTTTGCCCCTCAGCACCTACTGAGCAGAGGAGCCCTGAGAACAGAGGTGCCAGGGAATGCTGCCTCTTGTCCTCCCTGTGTGCTGTGACCACTGTTCCTGCCACCCAATGCTGCTGGGGACCAGCGCCATACAAACTGACCTGCCAGCCAAGCAGGGGACAGCTGCAGTACTGGTCTGACTCTTGGCATTAGCGCTGAAGCCTTCAAAGGCCAGATCCTAGCATGAGTTGGATGCTAGACAAGTCCTGGGTGGCCTCCAACCACCCGGTGTCTGTATGGATGTGTCTTCATCAGCGTTGTGCAGTGTTACAGCTCGTAGCAAGCAAATTTTCGTTTGTTGCAGACACACGAGGGAGAAATTAACTGCAGCAGGGCACGTCTATAAGGAAACTTCAGAGTAAGGCAAAATTGAGAGGGGCAGGCTTTGGGTTAGAAAGCAATAGGGAAAGGCAGGTCCCATGCCCTGGGGAAGTGCTATAATGCCATTGAACACTGGGGGGCAAACAAGCACACTGCCTTTGGGAAGGAAAGAAGTGCTGGGCTCTTAGGAAGGCAGCAGACCCATTCCCTTTCCCTTGGAGCATTCTTGGTCTCGGGTAATTTTCTCCCAGCCTACTGCACCCTCCATAGTGGAGAGCACGAAATTTTGTTTTCTAGCTACTGCAAGTAGTTACCTAAAGCAACACGAGGCAGTATTCTCTGGTTTGGTGGACCTGCATGATATGAAGCCGTTACTTTTAATACACAGGTAAAATAGTAATACATGGAGAGGTAAGTTCATTTTCAAGCAGAAATACTTCAGGTGATACAACAAATTAATACAACATGAGTAAACCAAACAAGCATGTATGAAATTGAATACAGCATAGAAGGCAACAGAATTAAGAAACCTTTATCAGAGTTTAGTTTTGCACAACTGGTCCCAAACATTTGCTGTTTAAATAAACAAAGTAGAGCAGCTAGGGAATGAGAAATGAATGCTGGAGACTTAAATGGAAAAGCTCTGTTTTGTAGGTAATTTTTGTACAGCTTTATCATGTCAAAAATAATGTGAAAACATTTTACTGCAGATACCTCCACCCTTTTCCTTCATGAAGCAACTCAGTTACAGTCCAAAAATATCAAATGTCAGCATCAACACATCTCCTATTTACATCACCATCTCCCTGTCTTTTGGCACATTGCAGGGACTGGTGATTTGCAGGCACCAATGCTAAAACTGAGTTGTACCAAGGCAAAGGCTTTTGTGATTCATCCTGAGATACCTAATTTATTTTGAAGAAAAGTGTCTCCCACAAACCACCTTTTTTGCTTGTTTGGAAGTCAAAGAAATCTTTTGAAATCGCGAGAAAGAATGAAAATTGTGCGCGTGTGGGAGCATCTGTGACATTACTAATACTGCAAGTACTCTAAACAAGAGAATCAAAGCTTCTTAAAACATTTTACTTACATGACAGGCCAGTTTATTAAATGGAAGGAAATGACAGGCACTTGTCAGAGAAAGAAAAAGGAAAGCGTCAGGAAGATAAGGCAGCAGGTTTGTTTCCTGCCTCCTTTCATTCTGCCATGACTAGCTCTGTTAAAGTGGGAGAGCTGGAAGGCTGGTTATTGCAAAATATCTGCGTCTTCATCTAGATATATCGTTTGCCGAGACACAACATAGATATTTATTTGATTTTATGTATATGGAAGCAAAATTAGATGAGAAAGATCAGACCCAGGGTCCTTCTAACTTTCAAACTCACATAATTGCAATAGAAACTGATATTAAATATAGAAACTGATCATACTGATAACTCAAATGAAGTCCTGAACTAATGTAGAAAGACAGAAAAGGTGGAACTTCTTAAATTAGTAGCACTAATGTGCTTCTTCAGTGCCTGTAATGTAACTCAGTAACTGAAAAAAATACTTTTTTTTCTCTCTTGTCATGAATCAACATTTTTGACTGTTTCCAGAGACACCTGAAATATATATTTTTTTGCTTCAGAATAAGCACAACCATACTTCTGTTTTAAATAATTTTCCAAATTGTACTTATTTTTTTGCTTGCTTGTGACAAAGACACATTAAGTTGGACATTACTTTTAAGCATTAGAAGCAAATATAGGATGTTTTTATGGGACGACTGTCAAAGAAAAGCTGAATCTATTCTGTTGTGTGCTCTGTAGCACACAACTCATCTGAAAAAAGGAAAGATAATGAGAAAGATGATGTGAGTGCCTGAAACATTTTTCTCTGAACAGACTTGTAAATAAAAGCTTTGATGTTTAAGATAGTCACATCTCCCTTCTCTTTTCAGGTTCACAATTCTTATGTTGCTACAGACCTACCGTCACTCCGTTGGCCTGAATCAATGCCAGCTTTCCCTTTGTGTGAGAGAGCAGAGATAGCACTGACTGTTCAAATTTTAATGTTTTGATGGTATTAAACCTCAAAGAAAATGTTACCAAAAAAAAAAAAAAAAGAAGTAAATGTTGCAAATTTCCTTTCCCATCCTCACACTGGAATTAGAGCTTTATGTAGTTAACCCATTCTCAGCTCCTGAAGCACAGGTCTACATGGTGCTTTGAGTCTTCTCGTCCTACAAAAGTAAATAGCCTCCCCCTTTCCTTATTTTTATGGCTCCACAGAAGTCTTGCTCTTCCCTTCAAAATTCCTCCTCCTGCAAGATGCTGCATCAATGCAAGTTAATGATGGCAATAAGCGAACTGATCCTTCATTTTTTGGCCTTCTCCTCTTTGTCCTGGGTGAGGCCCTTGTGCTCCAGCCATCCCAGCACCTACAAAGTGTTTCAAGCACAGTCCAGGGTGTTAATTCTTACAAGCTCTTCTCTTTCTTGAGTATAACAGGAGAAGGATTAATGAAGAGTCACAAAATAGAAGAAACCATAACACTTGTATTTTTCACAAGGCAGGATGAAGGAGCTGTGGAGAAAGGTACAGTCTGCCATGAACTGAGCCCCATTTGGGGCTTCCAGAGGTGACAGACACAAAAAGGCAGCTGAGGCTTTCACAGGCTTGGTATAATTAATGGGTTTATATAAGGTATTTTTTTATTTATTTTTTCCCCATGAGAATAAATGACTTGCCACACTCTTAAAAACAAACCTGAAGCTGGTGTACCTGTGCAGGGGCTTCTCATGCTCAAATCCAATGATTTGCATGCATTGATGTCAGTTCACACTGTGTGGAGCTACTCCAGGAGATGATGAGCTCAACAGCTAGCTTGCTGAACAGTCAAGACTGCTCATGTGCAACATGTATATAAAAACATACTTGGCAGCAGTCTTTCTCTGTATCCCCATTCATTAAAAATATTGCATTAGTGGATAGCTTCATGGTGCTTAGCACGTAACATAACAAATGACAATCTCCAGAATAGAGGAAGCATAGCATAAATACAGTATATCACTTTCACAAACAAAGGGCCTTTGAAACTCTGGCAATATAATAAAAATAGGAATCAAACTCCATACTCAATTAAACACAAATAACTGGACTGTAGAGGTTAGAGTTACATATGTACAATAATTCATGACAACCTTTGCAGAACTGAATTGACTTAGAGCATTCTGTAAAGAACAAAAAACATTTCACTCAAGGCTAGACATATGCAGGTAAACAGAGAAAACAGATACTACATTAAGGTAAATACTGTTATTTCCAATGCCAAGGTTTGACTGGCTTACCACCATGAATACAATTCTTATTTTCACCAAGTTTATTTTTTTCAATTATAGTATCAAAGTCAAGAGGACAGACTTTTAAGAATTAAAAAATTGCACGTTTCCTGTAGATCGATTGTTTAGGTGCCTAAAAATGGATTTGCAGAGCAGCCTTAGCCAAACTTTCAAAACTGGCAAAGCCAGCCAGTACTTTCATTTCATTTGTAAACAAGCAGCAGGATCCAGTATAAAATAATTGCTTTAGTATTATGCTTTTAAACAATAAGCTTCAACGTTTTTTACATTCCAACCACCTTCCATACCCAAATCTCCTTTTGTGATAGCCAGGAGGTTAATATACCATTTAATGATCCTGCTAATCATGACATAATAGCACCATGGCTTATGACACCTGTTTGATACTCCTGCAGCTTTTGACTACCAAAGAATATAGCCCCACACTTAAGATACTTTTAAAACAAGATAAATAACAACTTTAATCCCAACTCTGTCCATTTTTATCACTTCTTCAATTTATCATACATTTCATCTACTTCCACAAACTGATAGTAAGTTTCATGGCTTCTCAAGCAGGGCATCAAGACACCACAGGCAGACATGTCTTCACATACAATACAGTGTGTTAATACACTGAGGTCAGCAGGAAGGAAGTAGTAAAGCACCCAAAAAAGAGAAACTTTCAATCTGAGGCTTGAGGCAACCAGTTTTACCAGGTCTTCACTTTGCAGATAAGTGATGCTCTGGAATTGCAACTGCTCCGAGCAGGTAAGAGAGGAGGGTGTACCAGTAGCATCAGCATGGCAAGAACACCAGTGCTACTGACCCAAAAAGAAAACATTCCCCTAGGGGAATTTCTTCCAATTGCTTCACGCAGTCCTACCCCACATATCGAACACAAAAAGCAACAAAGCAGCAGCCGATCAGTGACACCATCGATGCAGAAATCACAGTGACCACACTGCCAGCTACACTAACCAGGAGCCCCAGGCCCACACCAAGAATGATCTGGGCCAGCTGGACCATGCAGGTAAGAGCGGCGCAGTCAATGCCCTTCCCTCGCCTGTGATCTGTGTCTTGTTCATCTTCCTGCAGACTCTGGACCTGCAAATAAGCAAAAAACAAGATTCAGGGAAGGGAACTTAAACACTGCTAGTAACTTGCACCTCTCAGCTAATGATGCACTGTCATGACATTCAAGTGCAGCAAAACAAGCCAATAGCTCTCCTTTTCCTTTCCATCTTCTCCTGCCTGTCCCACAGAGGTTACAAAGTTCAAACAGATTTTACAAGTGATAGTAAGTTTTCCAAATTGTCCCTTTTCTCCCACCTCCAACTTTTCCCTCTACCCCTTCTTTCAAGGAAGGAATCGAAGAATGATCAGCAAAACCAATCCTTTCCTTGAAGTTCAGGTCTACTTGAGCTCTGGCAAACTAATATAAGGAGAAAAATTCACTGTACAGGACACCCTGTCAAGGATGTTTTCACTCCAGCTCTCACATGGCTGCATCATACAATCATCTAGCAATGACAGAATGGAAAAGGAATGGAAGAGACCTTCAAGATCATCAGGTCCAACTGTAAGGACAGCCTCAGGGGGTATTGAGACATAGTATGTCCCACACACATACAGATCATAATTTGTTGTAATGGAGCTCTTGTGCTCTGAAGTTATGCCTCAAAGCACATAAAGGAGTTCACTATTAAAATCTAACTGTAATGCTTTTATTTCTGAAAAAAAAAAGTCTGAGAATGAATGTACAGACTAGGATTCTTCTACATTACAGAAGGCCATTATCAGCTATGACATTCAAATGACACACATAGAAGAGGAAAAGGTTTTATTCTATATGAGCATCTCATATACAAGCACCATGTGAGGTTGGCTGAACACTGGAACAGGCTGTCCAGAGAGGTTGTAGAGCTTCCACCCACGGAGACCTTCAAAACTGAACTGGACATGATCACAGGCAATGTGCCAACTGCTCTGTTTCATTGGAAAATTACATAAAAGTTTACGTATTTATTGTTCTTGCAGTTGAATGGAGACAGTTGCTTTGTAATACACAGAGGGTTTCTGTGCTGTGTGCTAGCTGAGCTGGACTCTATCCAAATGCTCTTGATTGTGATTAGGATATTTTTTTCAAGACCTGTTATATTGTTTTTGAGCTGTTACCACCCAAAGCTCAAAATTACTGGAGGCAGTGTCTTCCTAATCCCGTAGATGAAATTGAATTTGGATCCCAGGGAACAGCAGCATGGAACAGGAATTGAAAGGGCAGCATTTTAAAAACCAGCACATGATTTTGGTTGACTGCATACTGAGGGAAAAAGTCTGTTCTTTGTTTTGGAATAATGCAGACCTTTCCTCTGAAGTATTTTCAATTTTAGACACAATTTCTTTGGAATTACAACTGTTTTGCTGTGCTCTGCCCAGGGTTCCTATGTGTCAGTAGTTCTGACCACAATAATATGAATGTGTGAATGAACACGATCTTGCACTTGATGTTTCCTCTTTACTTATCTTTTTTTTCCTATTATAGAAGGTTTGGGACAAACCTAATTCTGTTAATGTCAGATCTCACGTAGAATTATCATTTAACGTCTGGCATAGCAAGTACCATACACCAAACAAGAAACAATCAGTTCTCTCACAACTCACATTTGAAGCCTATTAAGTACAAAGTCCATTCACACTCAGCGTATTCTATTTCACTTCTATCTTGAAACAAGTCTGAGTCAGAGATGGGCTATAATTTACTTATAACTACTTTACTCCCTTTCTCTGAGCTGGCTGGCCTAAGATTAGGGTTGTGATCCTACCCCAAACTGGGTTCAGACCCTGTCTTTTGTTAAATCCCTCTGAAATTCTGCATTGTAATTGTTTTCTGTTGGAAGAAACAGGGAAATTAACTGAAAAATTGCGAATCGGATCTATGAAATATTTATTCACCTTGAAACATCCTCCTAGGATTCAACAGAGTAATTTAGGGTTTTCTTGTACTCATCATTCAGGTGATGATGCTTAGAAGTCATATAGAACAGTAGGATATGTTCTCATGGACTTAATCTAGTCCTGTGCTGATCTCAAGTATATATTTTTTTTTTGCTTTTCAACTGTTCAACACTTTCTATATTAATTTCTTCGAATGTCACTGGACATAATGAGAACTTTTCCTAAGTCCTCCCAATTCTCCTTAATCCTTCTTGTTTCCAGCTCTCTTACTAATTTGAGAGAACTTTTCCATTAAAGAGCTAAACTCTTTACAAGACTTTAAGATCTTGCTGTGTCCAGTAACATGATAGAAGGAATGCAGGCTTTTCCAGATTTCCTTTGGAAACAGGATTTCATGCTGTGGAAGACCAAAAAACAACCCCAGACATTTAGAGGGAGAACAAGAATGTGGAGTACAATTTATTACTGAACTACATAAAGCTGTTCAGCTGTTCATACTTGAATTGCATATCTTTATCAGCTAACAGTTTTTTGTAAGACTTTGCAGTTAACTGAAACTTCTGACAGCTTTTACAGCCTGGTTATTAACTTTAGGGCCTCAGAAGTCAGCTCCTCAGCTAATATGAAGAGGCTATGCTTCCCTGAAGTAATTTGAGTTTGGCAGCTGCTCAGCCTGAGCCCCTTGCATTTAGAAACAAGGGCATACACACACAGATGAGAGATCAATGGTGCACAGAGCAGTGGTTTAGATTTGATTCTCAGGAAGGCAGTCTTTGAAAGCAATGCAAATTGGAGCCCTGTTATCCTCTTCCTGCCTGAACATGTATTGTGACTGGCTTTGTTTCAGCTGGGATGATAAATAATTATTTGTCTCAATGCAGGACTCTGTTTGGAGAGCCTGGAGCTGGGACATTAGCTGCGAGGTGTCATGTAGCTACATGACAACTAATAATATTAGTGTTGTTTAATAAAGTCTTGAACATCTTTATGTCAGAAACTTTCTGTTCATAATATGTCACCATAAATAGTTTGAAATTACAATTAAAACCTGTTTGCCAGTTCTATCCAATGTTCTGCCAAAACAGACTAAACAGATTTATCCTTCTTTAGACATTGAACTTACCTCTTCTTCTCTGTGATACTCTGCAATGAGTTGGAATGGCACTGTGTACAGTGTGCTGGACATGACACCAAAGAGGGAACACAGAGCCAGAGTGGAATAGACATTGGGAAACAAGCCAATTAATCCAGTACCTAATCCAAAAAGTAGGTATCCAATGAAATAAAGTCCCTTTAATCCTATGTATTGCAGAAGGATTTTCTGCAGGTCTGGGGAAAGAAAGAAAAAATGCTGCTGAGACTAGAACAGAATAAGTCACATTTCATTGGGGAATTCCTTTAAGGAGTTTTATTTCGTAAGATGAAATGAAGGAGAAAGGTATTGATTTTGGAAGTTGCCTTAAATTACTGTGGTTATAAACTTGCTGCAGAATACTTCTTTCTGCTAACTGTCTCTGGAGATACATTTATTCAGACATAACCAAGCTCTGAGAAGAAGTAGTTAACAGCCATTCTGGAAGAACTGCCCCATTGACAACCTCAGACATTTCCGCTGTTTGATTACAACAGGAACATTTGGCATCAGCCCTTGTCTGAGCTGAAAGAGGTGCTACATAAATGCCTATAGTTAAGCTCCAAATGAGAAAGCTTCTTTTAGATGCTCACTTCAATTCCCAAAATGCTCCTAATTTGAGTTTTTGGATAGCAAGAAATTTTTAAATCCTGGGTAAGAGCTATGGTGAGATTTATTTGAGAAGCTGTGCTAGAGTATTTACACATAATTTTTGAGAGCAAGGTTCATTTTTTTGGCAAGAACTTCTACTGTACTGTGAAAAGGTCATTTTGTGAGAAATGCAGATGGGGAGAGACCATCAGACCTTTGAAAACCTAATGCTACAGGTCTGCTAGGTGAAAGAGCATCTCAGAATGATAACCACGGCTTCGATTTTACTCTGACATTTACCTTTAGCATAATATTCAGTGTTTAGGGTCAGTTCATATGCAGCACAATGCCTTAGTCTTAAAGTGACCCCTCATCACATGGTCCAAACAGGAACTGCTCATGTCAAGATACAGATTTATAACGCTGCTGAGAATGTAATATTTCTTAAAGTTTTCATGCAAAAAAAAATATTTGGCATCACTTTATTTTTTTAAACAATGGCAAACTGAAAGCAGTATAAACACTGATTTAAAACAGTGTTGGAGTACATTCCTGGATACTTACAAGAATAGACTGAGGATGAAATTGCATTGATGCACAGCCCCCAGCATCCAACCTCTACGCCTCTTCTGTAGGTAAGGTAAACTGTGGAGTTATGAGGTGCATAAGGACTACCTCGGTATACAACCTGAAAGAGACCATAGAGGTCACAAAAGACAAGGATGCATTGCATGTATACAATACCTCCTGCTTACCATAACATGGGACTCAAGACAGGGCCTCATCCCTGGTAGGGGTGATGATTAGCACCCAAGAAATCTTTCAAGCAGCGTCCCCATCATCCATTTGCAGTTCTTCAGATTTCACACTCATTTCTCCCAGACTCTCACGTACCAGATTTGTCCTCATTTCTTACCCTCAATTTTTTTCTGTTCTGTCCACTCATTTGCCCTTTTTCCTTTGAGTGTCCCATCTCCCACTCTCCTTCTCTCTCTGCTTCTGCTTTCCTGCTTTAGCATCTATTTTCTAAATTATCTATAATTACTTTTTTTTTTTTCTTTCATGCTGCACATACGTCGTTCCAATCAGTCATTCTCTTATTCAGTCCCCTATCCAGCCAAGCAAAATTTTTCTTTTAGGTGTTCATATACACTGCAGGAAACCAAAACTCCCTCTCACTTAAAGAGACCAAAAAAAGGCAAGGAAACATGGCATACTGGATGGGAGTCACTGACATTCCTTCAGATTTGTAACAATATCTTGTTTCTTTTTGGTGGAGGAGGAGATGCTACAAGGGAAGAAAAGCAAGAGGATTTTACACCTTTACCTGTCCCATGAAATCCGTGAAGAAGAGCATGTTGGACAGGAAAGCCATCCATCCAAACAGGTGGCTCACACACAGATAACGATAGTGGGATGGCATGCTGAAAAGCGTCTTCAAGAGTGACTTAAGGGTCATCCGCCTTTGAGTCTAAAAGCAAGTATTTAACAATAAGACTGTATTATTGCCCTGAAAGCTAATAAAATAGCTGGCGGCAAATGGAGAAGGCCTCAGTATCTTTTCATTGCTAAACTTCCAAAGTGTTTTATTTGTTATTGCTAGGATGGGTTGCTTGAGTACTGAATGTCCTTCACTGTATATTTGACTTGTAAAGCCATTGTATAGTAAAGTCATCTGAAAGATCACAGAGACTTGGGGAGCTGGGGTACACCAGCAGAGATGTAGCAACACTGCTTGTTGTTACAGGCAGTAGAATTATTGATTACCACTAGAACCAAGTGAAAATTTTCTGCCAAAACACATTCAGCAGGGGCTCAAAAAACAAAAGAAAACAAACATGAAAAGAATTATTTCCTCGAGACAATTAGCTTTCCATCACAGATTTAAAGCTGCCATGGAAAATAATGAAACCCAAAAATATCTCCTCAGAACTAAAGTATATCAGTTGCGGAGTATTGCAGTTCTGAGACTTTGTTCCCATTCCTCTTTCTATGTCCTATGTTCCCTAAGAAACTTAACCTCTTCTGGTGTATAATCACTATGGAATTTCCACTACATCTTCCCCCTCAAGAGGCAAGAAGAGGTGATACATGACAGGAGATGCAGCACCACCCAAAACCCTATTGTCCAGATAATGTAAGCTCCAGCACCTGAACACCCCCACCTCATGGGCAAAACAACTGAATACAACATCAAAAACATTATAGGTATGGGTTAACAAATCTCACTGACATGGAAAAACAAATAGTCTTGCCACCTTCAGTGCCCTACCTTATCTCCCTCTTCCTTGTCTGAACCCTGTGCCCAAAACCTCTTTTTTTTTTTTTTTTTTTTTATTTATTTATTTTGTTTTGTTTTCAGTCACAGACATCAGGTCAGATCACCTCTTTCGCTTGATTTCTTCGGTGCTTCAGGTGTGCTTGATGTCAGGCATTTGCAACATACATGTAGAGTCCTTACTACTTAAAAGCTCCTGCATGGTTCTTTACTTTCAGAGAAAGACAAATGTTATTTTTTAATACTATTCTGTGCATGATGGAACACTTCCAGTTTTCTCTAGCAATATTCGGTGGCAACAATGGAGAGGTGGTGAGGAAAGCTGTATGGCCACTAAATGTGGATGAACTTTAATGTTATGTTCATTGCTGGAAAGCTGAATTGTGTCTTCAATTTGCTGTTAGCTGATAACTTTTCTCCTTCCTTTAGTGCTCTAGCTACTTTTCGCAATTCTGCTTTCCTTTGAACTAGGTTATCCTGCAAGCTGATCTATGAACAATCACCACATATAAAGTTGGAAAACACATTGCTCCAGTGTGAGGTTTTTAATCCTCATAGGAATGCCAAAATTCAAGTCACTGACTTTTACCTTGAACTGCATATTGTCTAAATCCCTTGGAATTTCTCTCAGTATCACTGTCTCTTTTAACTGTATTTTAAACAGAGTAATCATTCTATTCAACTATAATTATACAAAAAACAAAACAAGGCAGTTCCACACTAACTCATTAGCGTCATTTCAAGGATAATTGCTATTGTTTGACTTAGCTTATATAATTTGTTCAACTCTTCCACAAAGTTCTTCAAAATAGGCTTTCTAAGGTATTTTCAAGGTATTAGGATACGGTCAGGGAAATTAAAGGGGCAGTAATTCCAAATAATAATTTGACAGTTAGACATGCTTTCTTTCTATTTAGATATTTTAAAGAGTAGAAACGGAAACAGAAATGTTTAATACATATGTTTAGTGCCCTCCAATGCACAATCATTTAAAATCTCACAATACCTAATCATTTTTTCTACAAAATTGCTACAACTCAAGGCTGATTCATAAGGATTCATATTACAAGCTTTATGGCCATAGATCCGGAGTAATTTGGCATCAAAATAAAGAACAAGAGAAGAATATTTTTGGATTTCTGTTCATACCATAACAGGTCAAATCTCATTAATAACCATGGACGCTATTAGTATGTAAGAGCATAGCCCTTAATTTAGAAGAAATACGGCCATGATGCCTGCGGTGAAAAAAGAGACACAGAAAAACAGGAAGACAAACCATTTATTCAAGGAAGTAATTACAGTGATGAATGAACTCAGAAAACATGTGCCACAGGAGGCAGACCACTGCGGTAGTGAGAGTGTCCAGAATTTGCACAAGCCCAGGCACATCAAACAAACATGAGACAGATCAAAGCACAATGAGCATCTGATGGGCTGTCCAGCTAAAATCCTAGAAAGAAAGGCAACAGCAGAAGCTGGCCTGCAGTGCATGACAGAATTTTTCTTCGGGTGTCAGATGCTACTGATTCACTGGTATTAGTTCTTGCCAAGCAAGAGGCTAGCCCAGCCCCCTCTCTTCTTCATTGCCCTTCCTTTCTTTTGGAGCTTGCATTGCCCAGTCAATGACACAGAGTGTCTCTGACAATTTGAAGGATGCTCAGAGATAACTGTGCTGCTGAAGGATGCTGTCTGCTCAGGTTGGCCTGAGGTAGGGAAACGGGGAAAACACTGCAGTGTGCTAGCCATATTCTCCTGACACTACTGCTTTGCTGCCAGTCCCTCACCGTGTGTCTGGCATCCTCACCAGGCAGTGTGCATCTTTTATTCTGGCTTTGTGTGGTGTCTGCTATAATAATATTCTTATCTGGGTTGCGATTACCAAGTGCTGCTAGAATACAAGTGTTAAATAGTAAAAGATAATAAATCCATTATATTGGTACTTTAAATATGAATTCGGGTTTTCTAACTTAAAATCATCTGTGTGTTCTCATTAATTTTTAGCTTATTTCCTAAGAATTGTGTCAGGGATATATACACATAATGCCAAGAGATAAGAAGTGAAATTAAAACAGCCAACTGTTTCATTACTTACTGCCATACTAGGAACCAAACATATATATTAACCTTTGCATACCTAGGATACCATGAAAGGGCGGTAAGAATTTCCACATTAAAAGTCATCAACAAAACAGTGAAAACCACTACGTGTTCCTAAGACTATTCTATAAATGTGTTCCCCAGATATTTTTCAGGTAGGTTCACCTTTTCTTTGCTGCCTTAGCTTGAAGCTATCTCTCATAAGAATTCAGCATGAACAAAATACCAGTGATTACTTGCAAATACAGGGTATTCTCTCCCACCTAGAATTCTGTCAAAGGCACAGCTACACCATCACTTCAGAATAAAACTAAAACCCTGGAAGTGACGTCGCACTGTTGCTTAAGTAGCAATTTCAAACAAATCAACACCATCAATAAATCCTCAATGAAATACCGAGCAGTAGCATAACTGAAATGTTTATCAGACCAGGGAACTAACTCTTCATATGTACTAAATGTGGAAGCGTGTTGACATCAACGGGAGTTGCACATTTATATCAAAGATTAATGGTCTGTAGCTCCTGTCCACAATGTGTTGTTAATTCTGCCAGGACTGAAGGACAAATTATATCCTCTTGACAAATTTCAGATGAGGAGGATACAAGAAACTGACTAAGGGTGGAAACTTGAATCTGGTTCTCCCTCATCCCTGCCAACTGTTCAAAGCATCAGGACTAGTCTGTCTCCATCTGTCTTGCTGGAAATACTTTACAAATAACAAAAAAAGAAAAGAAAGCAGACTTTCTACTGATGCTGCATCCTGGTGGAGGATTCTTTTACTGAGCGTGTGTGTGAAAGGGGTATATTTTAAATAGTCAGCATTAGCTAATTAAAAGGCTGTTGGTCTCCAAGGATGGAATGATATGGGCTACAAAATCATCTCTGCACTTACCTCTGTACATGATGTAGCAGCGTGCTTCTTTGGTTTTGCTGCAGCATTTATTTCAGTACATGCTATGTATCCATTCCTGATTTCCTCTATGGAGCTATACTTCCTGGGGTCAGTCACTTCCAACAATAACCTTGTCTCTTCTTTGTTATATCTGAGCGGGACTTCAGGAATACTGCGCAGATGTACAGTAAGGCAGATTAGGAAAACCAAGGCTGACAAGAGGAAAATCACCTGGAATTCCGATGTTAAGGAATATCCTAGTACGGTTTGACCCCAATCCACAGCACCTGTCAGGTAACCCAGGGCTCCTCCTAAGCCTACACGGGGGAAAAAAAAAGGGGGAAAAAATCTACTGGTATTCACAAAATAAACAAACAGCACACAATACCCTCAACATGTGATTCCCTCTAGTAATGATTGAATAAACACCCTTCAGATATCATTATACGTGGAAAGAATCACAAGGAAGTGGAACACTGAGCTATTCACACATATGAGCAGTTACCAAAATGTCTCTTGGAAAATATCCTTGGTTCTGGTGGATGGAGCTCTCAAAAAAAGACCCAAATATTTAGCAACATGGACCTCCATCTCTTTGCCAGCCAATATTCTGTATGATTCAGAAACATTTCTTTGAAGCTGTCTTTTCTTTGAAACAGTGAGTAACACAAAATAAAACTCTACTGGAACATGTGTTTTCTGAAACTTCATAGAAAAAACAATTTTCCTATTACATCAAGACTATCTGTACTTCAGACTTTGTAAAATGTACTTTATACAGCAGAATCTGAACAGTAATACTGCTTCCATGTTGTTTTTTGTTTGCTTGTTTGTTTGTTTGTGTTGTTTTTTTAGGAAAGGAATGAAATAAAACCCGTTGTTTTGTAATCACCAAAATCCAAGTACCTCTCCACTAGGAAAGGAAAACAAAAAGGAACGAATATAAATGAGAAATTCCTCTTATTGAGCTTCCCCATCTCAGAAAATTTAGCCTTCTCATTTTACTGTTTACTCTATCTTGTGTCTCAAAGTTAATAAAAAAAGAATTCAGTCTATTGTTTTACAATTCCTTCTTTCTGATGAGAGTGCAAGCTGTTTCAGAAGCACAAGGTACAAGTGTACACTGTTACATCCAGCACGTAGCTTTGGCAGGGGAGGCAGCTTTGCACAGTCCTGCCACCTCGTTAACCAGGTGGTTCTGCAGGATGTGGAAGTGACCCAGCACAGAAGCATCTGAAGGACTTGGATGTATTTCTGCTCCTCTGCTTAGGAGAACTGGAGACAATGCACGGCAGAACCATTCTGTCCAACAAAAAGTAACAGAGGTAACAAGAACCACGTATGCTTCGCCTAAACACCACGTCATTATCATTCCATTCTGGGCTTTCTGTACTTATTTCCCTCTTGGGTCTGATCACAGCCCTCCTTCCTTGTGCCCTACTGGATGGGGACTGTATCATTGCTTTTCTAATGAAAAACAATTAAGCTGTTAATATCTTTTGGAAGAAAACTTACACTAAATGTTTGCACAGCAGTTAATGCTTGATGCTCGAGGTCTTTTTTGCATACTGTTTTGACAAAAAGTAATCATGATATTGGAATGCACAGTCTGTGTGTTGTGTGTTGGGTATGTGCAGTCTTTCTTCTACTTGTCTCAGTTTTATATCTGCAAGCTATCCAGTTTCATGTTTGAACTTTAAAAATGGCAAAGACAAATTGGAGAGCAGTCTTGGGGATAGTTAATGTAAAAAGAAGGAACTAAATAGGGGAAAGATAATAATACATAAAACAGAAGCAATTAAAAAGGGGAAGGAAGGATGCTTTCTGTATTTAATAGAGACAGAGAAAAGGAGTAATATATTTTAACTATAGGAAATGTATATTAAGATTAGATTTTAGGGAAAAACATTTAACAGCAAGGCCAGTGAAATGCTGGAGCAGGCTGCCTTGGGAGGGCTGCAGAATCTCCAGCTGGGCAACTACCCATCCAAATGGGTTTAGGCACAGAAGATCTTGATATAGTGACAAGGTGTTGGACCAAATAATATGGAGAAATCTGTTCTGCTTGCATTTAATGTGATTTATCTTACATCACTTTTCACCACACAAATGAATCAGTTCAGTAGCTCTGAATGTAGAAATCAAAACTTTTTAGTAGGAAAAATAGTAAAGAGTTCTGCTGAAGGCAGGAGACTTAGAGTCTCACTCCTCATTCTGTCCAAATGAGTGATTGATTAAAATGTTGTCTGTGGGTTTCTAATGGCTCATACTGACTTCATTCCCATGTGGCTTCAGGGTTCTCTTAGAATCTGTGCCCAGGTTCCAGGATGCAGCTATTTCGTATATCCAAAATCTGTCTGTTGCCAATAGCTACTACACCTCCCTCTCAAATGGGGTAACCACCACCGAATCCATGTGCTTCTGCTCTTGGTATGGTTCAGATGCCACAAAAATCTGCATCAATACAGACTGCATGACTTCTCATCTAGCCTGTTTTTTGTCTAGACCTTTCACAGTGACTGCTCTCAGACACAGCTGGAAGCTCCTCCAAAGTCACACTACAGGTGCGCAGCCTTATGTGCATTGCCTGTTTGTTTCCTCAACACAGGGCAAAGCCTTCTGCACTGCATGAACTCTTTCCTTCCGTAACTCAGCAACTTTTCAAACGTCTAAAGGCAATCACATGAAGCAAGTTTTTGGACTGAACCCCTTGGTCTTATTTTCTGGAAGTTAGTGATTTTACATAAACTTCTATTTCTAAAGTGGAGGGCAGCATATGTTGGAGCACTGTCGAAGAACAGAAACCAGCTGTACTGCTGGTTACTTGCTCTGTCATGTGCTGAGTCAAAAATACTTATTTGTAAGTGCTACACCAAGGAAACAAGATCCTTCTCTTAATTTTTCCTTCACCAAAAACTTGAAGAAAATCAGAACAAAATGACTAAACTCTACTTCATTTTTTTTTAAATAGTTAATTACCCTTAATTGAACCGTGGCTATACTACTGTAAATGTTTATGCCTGCAGCCTTCTGCAGCAGAATTCTTGTAGCAGCAATCACAAGTTGCTGTGCTCTGAAGTAGTGAAAACCCAGCAACAAAAGACCCGTGACTGAAGCACAGAATCAGATGATCAGTTCATTCAAGATTAGCACCGAGTGATTATAAAATCCATGCAACTGCCTTCCCCTCCATCAAAGTAGGAAGAAAAATAAAGGATCTGAGTACCTGTGAAGAGGGCATGGCAATGCAGACCCTTCTCTTTATCCTGATGAGAGCAGACATCAAATAAATATGCTTTGATAGGGCCATCAATAAAGTCAGCTGCAAAATCAAAAAGCACTACTCCCAGCATGGTAACAACTATCGCCCACGTCTGCTTGTCTCTCCCATCGATGAAAGCTACAAAAAGAAAAAAAAAAAAGCCTCATTCTGACAGCAATAGTGTCATGTTTTGCAAAACCCCATTTTTCTTTCCAGAAACCTCCAAATCTAAACAACGCTGTTACGCATGAGAGCTCAGTCATAACAGAATGACATCTAAGAAGCAGGATAACTATATTTTGAGTTTGCGTAGCTCTGAGATGTGCTAGGTTGACTTTTATACACAAGCAGGAACTTGGCAGCTCAAGGCTCTGCAATCGAGAGCATCACTAGCCTTTCTCTACTCTATGCACTTCCATTGCATGTTCTGGTAGCCTAAAATACTTGCATTTTGGAGTATTTATTTGTTTTACTCCTTTTGTTCCACCCTTGCTCTGTTATAGACAGTCAAGAGTTGGCTAACATCTCTTTCTGGGTAAATGATTACACATACATACAACAGCAGCAATATCCGGAAACAGAGAAAAAATCTGTGAAAACACGCTCCTCCCCACAGGAAGGAGACACAAGCCACAATGATAGTGATGACTTTCTAGCAAATCTTTGAGAAGTTAGATATCAAGCTAAAATAAAACAGCATCTGGGGACATCACTCCTATCTGATTTTGCACACTCCAGGTGCAACAGGGTTTCGAAGGAGTTCTGATTTGTATTATTCACCAGCATAACACATTCCTGAGCCAAGCAAGTGCTGCAATAATTAAAGCTACATTAAAAGATGAATTACAGATAAATTTGAATGCCGACCCATCTAAAATACAGACTAATAGACATTCTCTTAAGATTTGTACTACATCATACAAACAACATAAACCATTTAACTTAATAAGGTAGATTTTAGTTCTTAAAAACTTTTCTAGGCCCAAGCAGAGTATGAACCGACCAGGCAAGCACATCAACATACAAAATACCGTAATCACATGCACAAACTACAGAACAGTACATACAGGGCACATAACATGCAGCATTAGGGCTGAACATAGATTGCAGTGCTCCTCAGCTGCTTCAGTGCCACCGAGTAACGTGCTACCCAATGTTAACACCCAAGTTTTACAGGGAAATAAAGGAACCCCTCCTTTCTTTCCAATTCAAAACACCGGCATGAGTTTTGTCTGTCAGCACAGCACATTCCCCTCACTCACCTGAGATCATCTCGTCCCCATTGAGGTACAAAGCCATGCCTACCAGCATTATGATGCCCAGACCCAGAATGTACGGTCGCCTCCTGCCCCAGCTACAGGTGCAGTGATCACTGGCTGAACCTACCACGGGCTGCAGCACGAAGCCCAGGATCGGGCTGATGAGCCACACCAGGCTGTAGAGGCTCTTGGGCAGCCCTACACTGAGCAGCACCGGCGTGACAAAGGCAGCCTCCACAGCATAGCAGAACTCCCTGCCGAACATCGCCATGCTGTGCATGACCAGCCTTCCCGTCGGTCGCTTCTTCGGTACCACCATCCCGGTCCTGGTCACGGATTGCTGCATAGCCTTCTCTTTCCCTCTGGTGTGGTCCAGGTCGGTCATGGCCACCTCAGAAGAGGGTGGAAGGGCCCTGTGGAAGCTCTGTTTGGTTAAGGTCATGGCTCTGGTTACTCGCCCCGGCCTGGCAAGTCGGTGCTGCCTGCTCTGGCTGACATGGAGCGCGGGTCATATGCCGGGTGGATTTGGTCTGCAGTGGGGGAGGGACTCACATACTTTTATGGCTCTGCGATCACAAGTTATGAAAGGAAGGGGGCGGGGATGAGCGTTAACATTAGCAGATCTGCCCTCCTGGATGTCTGCAAAGCAGGACTAAAGCGTTACTGTTGAAGCGTGAAACATGCCTACAACGGGAGCATACATCACATGGGCACGGCGCAGGATCAGCCCGGCACAAATCTGCTCCTCTTGCTGCTGCAAGACAGCGGTGACACCAGGAATAGAGAGCCCTCATCTCTCCACTCAGCAAACAACCCGCACGCCGGAGGGCTGAATTCCTGTAGGAGGGGGAAAAATACAAATATAAATCTATAATCACATATCCAGAAAAGGATTTCGAGGCACTTGATGAAGATAAGCGAGCCTACCTATTGTTCTATTGCTGGTGACAGACACACAGCTTGACAGAAGTCTGTCAAACAGCAACTGCTGAATATTTTATTGCATCTGCTCTGTGCCACCCTCGATAAACTGATTATTTTCTTGGTTTCTAAAAAACAACGGGGTATCAGGATCACTTAGTTTTTGTTTTGTTTTGAAACAGTCTCACCTGCCACATAAACTTTTGGCAAGAAAACAGAAGGTTTTAGAAGAAATCTATAGTGACACACCAAACCCCATTCCTTTTAGGTCAGCCACCTGACACAGGCAGCTGAGCCAACCTATGCTGAACTTAGCAGTAGTTTTTATATTGACCTCAGCAAATATTGGGTCAAAACCTGGGTGTGCTGTAAAGTAAGTTTGACAACGTTGATTCTACGCCAACACAAGCAGATGCATTTGGGACTAAGCAAGCTGTCAGATCTTAGTGTGGAGCCAGGAGTTGGACTCGATAATCTTGGCAGGTCCCCTCCAACATAGGATATTCTCTGATAGTGCAAAGGTGCATAATACTCAGCAATTCGTCAGAGTGATTATCTGCTGAAAACTTAAAATACTTTTGTTTAATTGTATATCTAACTTGTCAATACCTACTAAATAATTCCTCCTTCTATGCAGGTGTTTGTGTAGTAAGATATAAAAGGATTTTTGGTAGTAGCAATGCTGACATTTTGGCATGACATCTCTAAAATAAGCTTTGGAAGTCTTTGCAAGCAATGAGCTAATCTTCCCCAATGTAAACACTGAAAATATCACTCTCCCACACACCCTAAAACAAACAAACTCCAACCCCCCCTGAATTCCTGACACATTGGACTAATGATTGTATTAAGACCATATAGCTAATTATTTTTAAAAACGTAATTATATTTGTGTTGAAAGAGCAAAGACTTCTTCAAATGACTAATTTGAAGGAAATGACAACCACCATAGAACAACCATTGTTTAAAACCCATGCAGCTAAGTTGCCTACCATTTTTCCAAAAAGAAAGAAAAGGATTAATACTTGGCAGATATTTTGTAATAACAAATTTATTTCTGAAATGACTTTTCAGGCAAACTGAAATGTCAAATCTAATCTAATCAGGCAACTGCATAAAGAAAATGTAGACAGGATTTTAAATACAATTACTTTATCATTGTAACTCTACAGCAATACATAAGAAAACAGCGTTATTTGTATAATTGTTTTGGCATGGTAAAGCAAATGAATCAACACAGAAAAATAAAAATCCCCTTTAATCTATGAGTAAACAGTCATATGTTTAGGAAGTATATGACTATATTTTATGAAAAGGTAAGGCCTTCAGGTAATTGCAACACAACAAAGCAATGGATCAACTATGAGTCAAAAGAACCAACCAATTCACAGGATATGGTATTTTTAAAATATTTTGAGGATTTACATCTGCTTGCTAAGGCAAATAGTGTAGAACTTGAGAACACAATTTCATTATCATCCTAGACTGCAAACCATCCCAGCACACAAATATGTAACTCCCATTAAATCTAAAACTTCAGTCATTTAAAAGTAGTAGCACACAAACTTTTATTTGTCATGTAATTAAATTTAATACATAAAATCTTACTACATCAGCCTGAAGTTTGTCTGATTTGCATAGTCAGAGATTATAAATTAGCTTTAGGTTTGTTGAATTCTATTATTTTGTCAGAATAAAGTTGAGCAATCTCGTTCTTAGTAAATCCATATTCCAGGAGTATCTCTTCTGTGTGCTCGCCTATAAAAGGATCTCTTTTAAGCGATGGAACAGCAGGGGTCCTTGAAAGTAGAGGAGCAGGTCTAGGACTTATCTCTTCCTGATCATTTTTGATAAAAGAACTTCTTTGTTTGTTATGCTGATGTGAGGCAGCATCATCAAAGGACAAAACAGGGGTCACACAGGCATCAGTTCCATCAAATATGTGGCACCATTCAGCTTGTGTCTTCTTTGCAAATATGGATGCAAACATTTTCTTCATTTCAGGCCAGTCAGAGAAACTCAACTGATCAGGAAGTTTGTCTGAATCGAGCCCGAGACCTGAAAGAAGAAGATCAAAGCTAAGTATGTTTCTCTGGAAGCTTTTGTTCTGCAGGCAGTCCAACACAGCAGAGCACAGTAACCAAAAAAACTTCATTGGGATATCTATGACTAGGAGAGTAGGGAACAGGAAAATAAAATGTTGTATTATTTGCATTACACTAAATTGTACCAGCTATCGCCTCCTAACAACACCAAGGTGCTGAAGCGTGTCCAAAGAAGGGCAACAAAGCTGGTGAAAGGCATAGAGAACAAGTCTTACCAGGAGCAGCTGAGGGAGCTGGGGTTGTTTAGTTTGGAGAAAAGAAGGTTCAGGGGAGACCTTATTGTACTTCACAGTTACTTTATTTAAAGGAGGTTGTGGTGAGGTTGGGATCGGGCTCGTCTTCTAAGCAATAACTAATAAGATGAAGGGAAATAGCCTCAAGCTGCGCCAGGAGAGGTTTAGGTTAGATACTAGGAGCAGTTTCTTCACTGAAAGAGTTATGCAGCATTGGAATAGGCTGCCCAGGGATGTGGTTGAGTCACCATCCCTGGAGGTCTTCAAGAAATGTGTAGACGTAGCATGGTTTAGTGGTGGCCTCGTCAGTACTAGGTTAAAGGTTGGACTAGATGATCTTAGAGGTCTTTTCCAACCTGAATGACTCTACGGTTCTGTGAACTAAGTTCACATATATGCTCATTTCTGCAATTTATAACATCAGAGGGGCAGCAGCTCCCTCAAGATCACATTTTGTCCTGACAACAATTTCTATCACAGAAGCTATGTCACAGAAGCTGCCTGGAGTCCAACGTGACCAGGTATTTCCACGCTGGAGATGAGAAGATGGTGTGGATGGATAAGCTTGGGCTTGATCTGAACAAGGCAGTGTGGCAGCAGATGCCTGCAGGCTAACGGACATGCTTCTTGGACTGCCTCAGTCAAAACAGATTACAGCAGCATCTACTGTTCTCACCTCCTCGGCATGGTCCCCACGTTCAAACTCTCCTGCTGCTTCTCTTCTGGACGAGTGAAACCCGCAGCCCTCACACTCACGCTTAAGAACCCAGCTTCCCAGAAAGTCACTCACATGGACCACCAGGTATGCAGTACACACACCCCTTCTGAGACACAACAGCATGAGATCGACATGCAGGCTTTGTACAAAAAATTTTCTGAACTAGGGGACCCTTAGCTCCTTTTCCCAACTAAGCACCACTTTTCCTCTTAGTGTGGAGCTCACATCTCTCCTGTGCAGACAGTTTCCTGTCTCAGTTTCTGTTCTCATCTCATCCTGTTCCCCGTACTCCGTATTCCAAGGAGACAGAAGAATCATTAAAATTTCTTCTCCGGCTTACCACAAAAAGGAATTAAGAAACAAGAAAGAGACAACACAATTAAACCACATTTTCAAGTTGGAGATAGCATAAACTTAATTAACAATATCAAATAGAATTCAGAAGTGGTATACTGAAGGCTGCCCAAATAATCACATCTTTAAATTTACTACCTTGAATGAAGCAGATAAAATCCAGAAGAATGAGAGGCAGGAGAGAAGTCAATCTCAGAAATTTAGAAAGGTTTGCGAACAATTATTATCATAATGCTTTTACAAATAAACAAAAAGGGGCTTCTTAGAAAACTGCTTTTTGTAAAAGGCAGCGAAAATGTGGAGCTCTGCAAATATTTAATGTCGAGACTTCTTATATTTTGATATGGCTGCTATCAGATTGATGATCTGACTTGCGATTGTTAACAGGGCTTGGCTACTAGATGCCTGTTTGCATGTAAAATGTAGACAGAACTCTCATCTTCAGCTGTAGATAAAAAATAAACAATTGTGGTTTTTTGTTGTTTTTTTTTTGTTTGTTTGTTTGTTTGTTTTTTTACATTTTCCACTATTTCTACAGCTTCCTTATCACTTAAAGAGGTAAAAATACAGATAAGCAAAACACAGAATGGAGAAGAATATCATCTCCATTCTTCTGCTCTTTAATATCTTACTTTTTCCTTATCATCTCTACTATGTTACATTGTTGGGTTTCAGTCTCTTCTGAATTATATAGGTATCATAATATGAAATGAGTTTCACTGTTGCTCACAAGATTCTTAAATAGTAACTTTGAAAATAAACACGTGCTTTGAAATTTAATTTTGGTGTTGCAAAAAGTATGATGCAGAGAGACTGCTTATCTCCAGATCCAGAAATACTGCCTTGAAATAGATCAAATTTAGAACAAATCAACACAGCCAAAGGCAGAATAAGAATCCTCACATCTTATCAGAGATTCCCAAAGATATCAGGTTAAGTATCACTACAAGGCAAACATTTGTCCTAAGCAAGTTACCATGTCACATGCACCTTAAATCTCTAAACTTGGAATCTACTATTTATAACCATTCATATCATGTTCAAAAATAGATCAACAAAAGATTACTCATAATGGTTAAGTATCCATAATTAAATTGAACCTAATGATGCTTACAAAATCTTCAAAATATAGTACTGAAGATGAACAGTGCTGGACAGCTTACCTAAGAACCAGGAAATGAGGGAAATTTATCTTCCACAACAGTTAAAGCTAAGCAACAGCATATATTTTAGACTCTGTCTCGGTGCATGAAATCTTGTCTATTGGAAACACTGTCTGATAAACACTGATTTGCTTATTAATTATATTTGGGTTCCACTAGTCAGCTCAATATGAATAGAGCTCTACTATTATCCCATTACACAATTATATTTGAAGACCATGCCAGATGGAAAGTTGGCTGAATCTAGCCATACATGCTCTAGTAAAATAGAACAATATGTAGAACCTGGAATTTAGTATTACATGCTCATTTTCCACTGACCACT
Organism: Anas platyrhynchos; assembly: GCF_047663525.1. Taxonomy (NCBI): domain Eukaryota; kingdom Metazoa; phylum Chordata; class Aves; order Anseriformes; family Anatidae; genus Anas; species Anas platyrhynchos. The sequence goes on from NC_092621.1 coordinate 12,057,353, forward strand.
GAAGAGCTCAACTTTAAATAGTATGAACTGACAGCATTTAAGCACTAAAGCTTCTAATTTTCCAGCTTGTGCTAACCATTTGTGGTGCAGATGAACAGAATCACAGCAGGAGTGACTGAGTCAACAAGGAAACAATTACACAGCACAGAATTGTTTGGGATACCACAGAATGACATATTTCACCCAATATAATCAAAAACAAAATATCCTTTACAAAGAATATCTGGTAGAGCAATCAAAACTTGTTTCCAAGTCTTTCTTGCTCAGATTTCCATCTAGCGATTTTTGTTTAAAAAAGCCTAATAACCTACTCTAGTACAGCCTTGACGTAATGTTTTTGAAAAAGAAAATGTAAGTCTCCTTGTAATGCTATAGTTGTAAGTCTCTCTTAAATCATAAAATCACAGAATGGTTTGGGTTTGAAGGAACCTTAAAGAAGGAACCTTAATGACCACCTAATTCCAACCCCCTGCCATGGGCAGGGACACCTCCCCCCAGCCCAGGCTGCCCCCAGCCCCATGCAGCCTGGCCTTGAGCACTGCCAGGGATGGGGCAGCCACAGCTCCTCTGGGCAGCCTGGGCCAGGGCCTCACCACTCTCGGAGCGAAGAATTTCTTCCTTGTATCTAATCTAAATCTCCCTAAAATGGTTTTAGTTTAAAACCATTACTCCCTGCCCTGTCACTCCACTCCCTAACACAGTCGCCCCCCAGCTGTCTCATAGCCCCCTTTACGCACTGGCAGGGCGCTGTGCGGTCTCTCTGGAGCCTTCTCTTCTCCAGGCTGAACACCCCCAGCTCCCTCAGCCTGTCTCCATAGGAGACGTGCTCCAGCCCTCTGAGCATCCTCGTGGCCTCCTCTGGACTTGCTCCAACAGGTCAATGTCCTTATGCTGGGAACCCTGAAAGCAGTACTCTAGAGTGTGACACACCTTTATTGAGAGATACATCTACAAATTATTTATTAAAGCAACTCTATTTCTGCAGAACTTCATGAACAAACTGTAATAAAATTAGGCACCTATTTTCTCTGCTTAAAGCTTCTGAAATAATATTTTTAGAAAGTGACAGTTCATAAAGACTACCAGACTAACATCAGAGTGCCACTAAAAGCACCCACAGCTGTTCTCCAGGTTTGCATGGGTAATAGTAACAATTGTCAATGTTTTGGTGCAGCAAGAAACTGGCCCTGCTACATTCCTGTACAAAATGTAAGGCATATCATGATAAACAAATTCAAGTAAAACTTAACATAATGTGTGACAAGAGTGTTTAAAACATAAGAAGGAAACTGTTTGTCCACCTTACACATCTTAATAATGACGTTGTACCAAATTCAGTACATTAATGGATTTTTAATACAGTACACAATCACTAAATCACTGAATGGAAAGCTCCATGGAAATCCTTCATAATGACATAAACTGTATTTTTCAAGTGCTTCCTACATTTTTCCATCCTTTTAAATAGAAGACATACAATGTAGTGAAAAGATTATTAAATACGTGTTCAGAACTTCAGTGGCTATTTCTGCTTTTCACATAACTGTAAATTTACACGAAGTTCATCTGATATAGCAGAGTTTATGCCACATGATAATGCAGAAGCAACCGTTGCTTCTTACTTGATATATGAAATTTACTGTGTTGTGCATGCTTCCCCTAGACTGGCTACAACAATACTAAGCACGTACTGCTGAAAATTAAGAGAAACTTGCAGAAGCAATTTACAGGTCTGCTGGAAGACATTCTGTCTCTTTTTATCAAAATATTGAGACTTAACCATAGTAGCACATGTTCCCTACATCTGATTTCTTGTAAGATGCAAAGGTATTTTCATTATTCATTGGCTGACTTTAGTAGTAATAAAATTAATATAAGCAAAAGGATTACAGCATGTTTGTGAACAGGAAACAGTCTGTAATGTAATCAGAATACAACTCCTGATACTGCAGCTATTACAGCAATTATTTACCGTATCTATTTTATATAGCTTCAGTTTCTCATATAACCAATTTTCTTTAACTTCATAAACCTGTGGTAAGAAGAAATTTAATTTTCTCTGCTGAGCACAATCCACGAAGCCAACAGTTATCTCAAACTAAGATACTGTATTTTCTTAAACTTAGTAAATTTCCCTCTGCAGATCCTTAAGAAGAAACTTTCCTCACTATTTCATTAACTGCACTCAGATCCACTGAGCTCCTCACTCTGCAGGAAAACAATGACGTAAACTCAAAGCAAAAGGAAGATAGTTTCACTTCTGCTCAATGAAATTCTGTGGGCACTGACAGCTGGTTCAGAAATTGTGTTCCCTTCTCACTTCTGCACTCTTTAAATCTCTGACCATTACTTCTCCAACACCCAAATCCTTGTGTTCTCATTATATAGGAGTGGGGAAAGTAACCTGTTCTCCTAGTATGGACAGAGAAACAAAGTGGCTTTTGAATTTATTTTTATCTGGAACAGCATCAAATTGTTTACTAGAAAAATGACCAGAATTAAGGGAGGAGAGGGGGAACGTGAAATAAAATTATGGAAACTGTAACTGGAACATACCATTTAAATCTACTTCAAAGCACGGAGTTAATGCGTTAAACAGACGACTCAAGTCTAAGCTCCTTGGGTTTGTGAAATAGCAATACAATTCTCACAAGCAACTTTCTCTTCCCTATAACATTCACAGGCTTAAATTCTGAACTGAATTTCTGCAATAGATACCCCAGAAAGGGGAAAAAAAAACCCTAAGCCACAAGAAGAACCAGCTGTTTGAATTTAATACACTGTTGCTTCAGAACGGCTGCAAGAAGAGCTACTGAAGGGGGTAATTATTTTCTATATTGAAATCAGAACAAGTCACACAAATATAATGAAGTCCACTTATTTTAAGCTTGTTGTTGTGCAAACATCTGATATTTTAAACAACACACTTTTACAGAATAAACAAAGAAAATTAGTGAATGGAAATAAGCAAAAGTTGAAAAAAAAAAAAACAGGCAAAAAGCAGCACTTCCATGAAGACTGCAGTCTGTACGCTGAGTTTTTGACAGAAGCACACAAACACAGGTGCATCTGTGAGTACACGTCATCTATCTACTTACATCTAAGTACATGGGTTCTTTATTGGTGGAGTAACTGTTTTTGAAATTTCAGCTGTTAAAAAACAAGCCATTTATGTACATTTTAAGCAGACGGAAAACTTTCAGGCATGAAATTAATGTTGCTGAATGATTGAGTGATGTCCCAATATAGGCAGATGAATTTATAGTTTCTGCTCTAAATTTCTGAAAAACCACATAGAGAAAAACAGAATTTCAGCATTTTCCTCAAGAAATAGTTATCTAGATAAGACAGAAACTGGTCAGTGGTCATGTTATATCGCCTTAACACTGGATTCATTCATTACAGGGATCTTCTTATATAACATGGCTGGCTGGCTAGCTGACAGAGAAAAGGCTGAGTCCTCACCCCGTGGCAACAATCAACACAGGATGCCAGAGCGTCCGGCAAAGGCTTTCTGAGGAATAGTAACAAACCAACATCTGACTTCATTGCAGAATTTGTTGTTTTAAGAACAAGGATAGAGTCTTTCCCATTCCTGCAGCTTAAAAGTAAGTACTGTTCAGAGAATAATAAAATACTGCAGCCATAAATGCTTCAGGCCAGTGTTTGATCACTTCAGGCCAAACATATGGGTATTTGAGTAATCAGCTTTATTCTTTTTTTTTTCCTTTGTATTTAATATGGGCATTCTCCCTAAGGACATGTACTGGAATTCCAATTCCCTAACTTCCATAACAAGGGTTTCAATTTTACTTTGATACAGTTTTATATTTATTTTTGTTCTCCAACTACTTCTTGCAATCAAAAAGAAAATATATATCCAAAAATCCCAAGGGATTGGATGAGAATAACATTTCAAAGAACTGCTAAGCGTGGAATAAGCAACTGTATTTTCTCTTTCAAGAAAAGGTAGCTTATAACTGGAGCTCAAAAACAGAAAACTTATTCTCAGGGCAATGAGGAGAGGAATACCACCATCTTCAGCCAGGAGGACGGCTTACATTTCCAAACTTGGCATCTGATCTGGGTGCCATATGTAATGTTGGATATATCACTCTGTGAGCCTGCCTTATGAATTTCATATACCAATATGTAACAGTTGTGATCCTCTCTGCAAATGAACAGCCATTTATAGCCACTGATGTTCAAGAACTTTCTTTGGAAAGGCACATCCCATCTCACAACTCCATACCTTCATTTCATCCTGTCTTAACCATGCTCCTGAATTTCGAAAGCTCCTGGAAGTGCAGGAGCTGACAGTAACTGCCCGTGAGAAGATATACCCCTACAATTGAAGAAACAACCAGTGGGGACGATCTGAGCATCAATAAGGAGCTGCCACCCTCACTCAGCAAAGATTTATCGTATTTAAGCAATTCATACTAAGAAGCAGTATACATAACGCTGTCTGGGAACATCCAATTCATGTATATTCTGCGTTGGTACTCCTACTCATTAAGCACAACTAAAATTAGACTGAGAACTTTAGATATATTTCACACTCATAACACTGGAAACAGAAAATATATCCCAAATTATTTTGTGAATTTTCAAAATTTTTACAAATTCTGTATGAAAAGCATAATAACATACCAAAGGAGCATAGCAGAAGAAATCTTTTTGTAAATGAAACAACCAATAGGAAGCTAAAAGCACATTTGATCAAAAACACAAAGTACACAGAAAGTTCAAAGGTAAAGAGGCACCGGCGTGTGTCTGTTTTGACTACATGCATTAATGATTTTGCATAGAACATCCCAAGTTGCAAGTGACCCACAGGGATCATTGAGTCCATCTCCTGGCTCCACACAGGACAACTCAGGCCCCATGTCTAAGGGTGCTTGAAACACTTGAACTCTGGCAGCTGGGTGCTGTGCCCACTGCCCTGGGGAGCCTGTCCCAGTGCCCGACCACCCTCTGGGTGCAGAACCTTTCCCTAACCCCCAGCCTGACCCTCCCCTGTCCCAGCTCCATGCCATTCCATCAGGTCCTGTCGCTGTCCCCAGAGAGCAGAGCTCAGCGCTTGCCCCTCCGCTCCCCTCGTGAGGGAGCTGCAGGCCGCCATGAGGCCTCCCCTCAGCCTGCTCTGCTCCGGGATAAACAAACCAAGGGACATCAGCCTCTCCTCATACATCTTGCCCTCTTGACCCTTCACCATCTTTGTAGCCCTCCTTTGGACACTCTCTAATGGTTTTATATCCTTCTTACCTATTAGAAGTACCATGACCAATTCTAATTTTTCAAACAGGTAATATTTTAAAAGTCTTTAGTCAAATATAAAAATCATATCCATAGCTGGACAGAAAAAACACTCAATTCTGTGATGGAAAATAATTTATAAAGCTTTGATATTATAAAAAGTTCTTATTTATTAGGAAATACTACGAACTATCCCAATGAGCATTCATTTCTAAAATAGTTTCTTTAAAAATTTAATAGCAGAAATAAATGAAATTGCTTGCACTTTTATTTGCAGTAACAAAGGCATATTTACTTGCCTCTGAATAAAGTAGTATCAAAAAATAGTTGATTAGTTCTTAAGCCTGACCACAGACTACCACTGCTGTAATTTCAGAAGAAAACTTTTAATTTAAGTGTAGTGTCTGGGGATAAGGTCAAGAAGGGATGAAAAACAAAGAAAATCAACTGCTAGAAGAAAATCTGTTGAACTGCTACCACACTACCCAATTGTTTTTGAAAAGTGTTTGGCTTTTACAAAGAAATCAACATAACTGATGTCATGAACCAAAACAAAGTATTAAAGCACTCATTCAATCATGCTTTGCCGCTATGAAACAACTACTCCAAGCTACTTACCCTTTAGTAACTGCTCATAAAATTGGGGCTCAAGAGCACCAACAGCCATGAATTTTCCATCAGAGGTCCTGTAGGTTTCATAAAACGGTGCACCACTGTCTAGTAAGTTCTCACCTCGAGGTCTGTTCCAGATTCCTAAACTTTGTGTTTTCCACAGAAAAGAACTTATGTATGCTATTCCTTCTACCTGAAAGATACACAAAACAAAACCAAAAAAAAACAATAGCTTCAGTAAATTTGCTGGCACATTACCTTAATTCTACATAAAACGAGACAACAAAAACTTACGATAAGGTCTGTCCTTTGTCAGGATTTCACAGAATCACAGAATCACAGAATTTCTAGGTTGGAAGAGACCTCAAGATCATCGATTTATGTCATTTATGTCAAAACTTCTGGTAAGCAGTTTAATTTCTTATAATTTAGAAGTTCTACTTGTATTGCATATGTAAAATTGTCTAGAGTTAAAGAATAAGGAGTACAAATGTAATAATGCAGCTTCAGATGCATCATACACTTTCAACACATTTTCCTAGTTTTTCGAACCACAGAATGGTTTGGGTTGGAAGGAAAGCTGAAACTGCATCCAGTTCCAACCCCCTGCCATGGGCAGGGACACCTCCCATCAGCCCAGGCTGCCCAAAGTCCCATCCACGTTGGTCTGGAGCACTGCCAGGGATGGGGCAGCCACAGCTTCTCTGGGCAGCCTGTGCCAGCGCCTCACTGCCCTCTGAGTAAAGCATTTCTTCCTGATGTCTAATCTGAATCTCCTCTCTTTTAGTTTAAAGCCATTCCCCCTCATACTATCACTCCGGGCCCTGACAAAGAATCCCTCCCCAGCTTTCCTGCAACTCCGTTTAGGCACTCCAGGCTGTACAACCCCAGCCCACTCAGCATGTCTTAGTAGGAAAGGTACTCCAGCCCTCTGATCATCTTTGTGGCCTCCTCTGGAGTCATCCTAATTTTAACAGTCCATGTATGAAAGTATGAAAATAAAAAGCTACTGATTTTTCATGTGGAAATACCTATTCATTTCTACCTTTCTAAGTGAGAATTTAAAATACGCAAATCTTTGAAGCACTATGGCTTCTTTGTTTAATACGTATTGCTTGGCCTCTTTCCCAAGTTCCTGCCACAAATGCTGGAACAATTTTGCCCTATGTTTCTATAAGAAAACACTATGTACCTTCCTCTGCATGTTTGCAAAATAATTGCAGATGTGTCTGCTTTATTAATGATCTTATCTTTCACTGCTCCTAATAACAAAAAATTGCAAGTAAGGGTATTAGCAAACTAGAACAATATTAGAATAAGCTCTAAATAGAAATTAGATTTTAGTTCCAAAATTTGACAGAACCACCAACAATCTACCATGCTACCAACCCTGTAGACACTTTAAATAGAATAGCTCCTTTATTTTGGACTGGGATATGCACTTCAGAAATACCCCCAGCTGGGCAAATGGCAGCTAGATTCTGCCTGAGGGCTGCTGCATTTCAAAGACGAAAGGCGCCAAGCATTCGCCCCAAATCCCTAAAGGCATGTCTCCAAATGGCACCACACACACTGATGTGGTCTTTCTTTTAAACTTTCTTTTAAACCATGAAAAGTGTAACACTGGAAGGTTCCACTTTAGCCAACTGTACAGTGATTACAGTTATAGTTAGGCGTTTCATTTAATGACTCCCTAAAAGCATAAGCTGCCTCTGAAGTAGGGACAAGAATCCAGAGGCACTGTCCCACTGGGTGACCTCTATTAGCTCTGTGAGTCTTCTGGTACTTCTGTAGAGCGAAACATTTCAAACAAAGCGGAGAATAAATGCACACCAACCTAATCTATCCTCGTGATTGAGGAACTCTTTTTAGGATGTGGGAGTTTGGGATTTGAATACCTCCAGGCTGAGAAAAAAATGGAACCCCAGCCTTCTGTCAAACAGCAGACAGCTCTCACCATGAGACTATTATGCAAGTGATGATTATCACGATCTTCCTGTGGCTGTCTTTTCACAAAGAGCGAGTCATTCTTGGTCAGATGCCTACCGTCAGCAGAAGATCGCGTCTAAATTCTGAGTGAACCTCAAGTGCTGCCCTGTCTCGCATCCCTCCGTTCCAGAAGAGTGTGAGAGTGCAGTTGCATCGTTGTGCCTACTGTATTGTATCGCAGCATCCCTCCCGTGTCCCACGCAGCGTGTGGGAACTACCAGGGTCACGGCACAGAAACCTATAACTCTTGCAGAGTCAATGAGAAGAGACAGCAAATAACACGAAGCAGTTCAGACCGGGTTCTGAGCTATGCAGCTGAAATGCAGGACCCAGTGTCTGCTTTTCTATGCAGCGCAACAGTAACACAGGACACTGAACAAATTCTGCAAACACATCCCCAGGCCTGATCAGTTATACTCTCCTTTCCTATCAGTTTACCTTCACTAACTAGAGGAGTTTATTTTATGTATATCACAGTTCATTAGAGTGCTTCCAAGACAACTTTTTAGCTTTCATCAGGAAAATTCTGTCAAACTAGCCTCAAAGCCAAAAAAAATTGTAATTTTAGATGAGAATAATTTACAGTGCAATAAAAAGACAAAACTAACAGTCAGTTTAACAATCCATGAAGTAAGATAAAAACTGAAGTAATTCTGAGGACACAAAGCTGCTAAAAATAATAACTTCATTTTCCCTCTTCTACCTTAGAAAATTCCACCATGTGTCAGACTCATTAACACATCCAGACTAACAAAACTGTACAGCAACTTAATATGCCTATTAAATAAAAAAGAATGTTAAAATGAAATGACAGCTCCAATAGCGCAGTATTGTGATTTTAAAAATCTCTGTTTCCAGGAAACAAAGTTAGAAATAAAAACAGATTCATCAAAACAGTTAAATAAACTGTCTGCTATTTATGATGCACATATATTTTTCATCAACTGTCTCATCGGAAGTCTGTTCAAATAAAAGTCAAGCATTTCATAACAACTTTCCAGAAAAAATACATCCAGCAACACTTCCATCCATTTTGCAGGACACCAGGAAAATCAGCAGGGAACTGTATATTCCACAATTAACAATGAAACAAGAAAAAAATGAAGGAGAGAAGGTTTGCAGGCTTTAAAATCAAAGAAACAACTGAAAAAACACACACACAACCAAAGATGTCCTAATGAGAACACTGGAATGTGGGATATTACCAGACTCAGAGTGATTCTTCTTGCAGGAAAGTCTTTTGATGACTAAAAGCGCCAATAGTGAAGATAAACTAATACTCCAAACAGTTGGACTAGATAATCTTTGAAGGTCCCGTCCAACTGAACTATTCTGTTCTACTCTAAAATAGAAGAAGCATCTTTTTAAGTATTTGAAACTTATCATTTCTTTTCATAAAGACACAAACCCTCTCAACCTTCCTTTCTAGGTCATGTTTTCAGACTTGCAATCATTTTTTGTTGTGTTCCTTGGACCCCTACGAATTGGTGATTTTCTGGGGGGAAGGATGATGGCCAGTGCCAGAAACTGTACTTTCCTGTGGCCTTAAAATGCCAATGAGATGACAAGAATTAGTTAAGAAACCTTGCTGGGACTATTTCCTGTTTATGCACCCTAATACAGTATGTATGTGTTTCACAACAGCATTATATTGTTGACTCATGTTCAGCTTGTGACTATTACAAACCCCCAGGACCATACTTCAGCCAATTGTTCTCACACTATATTTGTGCGGCTAATTGTTTCTGCCTAAGAAAATTACAGAGCAGCAGAATTGATAAATTTCAGCCGTGTTTTTCAGGTCATTTTATAATTTGTAAAGGTCATTTTCAATTCTAATCCTGTCATCCAACATGCTTGTAGTTTTTCCCACATCCACATTATCTGTGAATTTACTAAACACAATCCCTTACCCATCTTTCATCTTACTGTAAAAGAAAAACACACACAAAAAAATAAACAAGATACCCATGGAGCTTCGCTTGGTAAGATTCTCATTTCGGCAATCAACTACTAATAACTACTGCCAGGGTAAAAACACTAAACCAGTTTTGCACAGACTTTCATCAGGACAATACTGCTATGGCCTACTTCTGAGGAATGTCACCTGAACCTGTCAAAACCTTAAGCAAAATAAGTCAAAATAGCTAGCACCTCTTGCTATTCTTCCACCTTCAAGACCTCTTCAATGAAAGGATTTTTTTCCAATTTACATAATTCTTTTTTCAAATTATATTTACAATCTAGATAGCCTACACTGTATTACAACACCTCAAATGCAGGTCAAATTTTGTATTACAACATCTCAAAGGCAGGTCAGATTTTAATTGCACAGAGGCATATTGAGAGAAAGGAGGGGGGCAAGGGAGATAGCACATTTGAAGATAATATAGTTTTCAAGGATAAATGTACATACATACTTTTCCCCTATATATAAGTGGGTGGCCTTGCACTGAAAAAATCTCTAGTATTAATTATTAAGCAAGCACAAAATTTAGCCTTTATTTTACAGCATATTACTGCAAAGTGTTTGAAATTGCACTCCCTGGCAATTATCCATGGCCATTAATTTTTCTTGGGAACTGTGATTCTCATAAGCACATTCATAGGCAGATGTATCTTCAATAAAGCTACCACAATTCTTTATTTTATTAGGATCAACATTTTGGCTGTTATGTTATTATATTTCCATACTCCAAACTTAGTTATGAAATATATAGAGCTAACATATAGACTGGTAAAATGAAACACAGGGAACGGCACAGGGGAAGAGCTGCAGTATGTCCACCCATGTCATAAGGGTGTCATGGCAACAGTGACCTGTGAAAACTGCTTTCAATAAAGGTATAGCCAGTTTATGTGATGACTTACTTTCCCATTCCAACCTCTCAATTTTAAACCTTACCATTAGCTCCAACCTCCTTCCTTTTACAGGCTTAGTGTTGGAAAACAAAAAAACAAAACAAATCCAGTCACCCCACCCACACTTCCCCAAGAGAAAACTTACCATGCTTGCATCAATGATCTGTCCTTTGCCAGATTTGGTACGTTCATAAAGGGCGATGAGAATGCCCATTGCACAGAGCACACCTCCACCAGCAAAATCAGCCAGAAGATTAACTGGTGCGTAAGGATTTTCAGATTTTCTACCTAACTTTGACAGCACACCTGGTAGTACAGGAAACAAAGCAAACTTAAGTATAAAGTTAATTGTAGAAATGTAGAAAGCAATGTTTATGGTCAAATTTTTGTTCTTTTCAATCTATGTGAGTAAATAAAAGCTAAAGTAAACTTCTACCAACAGTTTCTGATTCAGCTCCAGCTCTGTCTTACCAAATAGTTATTCCTTCATTCACAAAATTATTAATAGAGTATCTCAAATCATATTAGTGAATATGCATTTAATTAAATAAATTAATAAAATAGATAGTATCTTACAGATAATCCGTTGATCATTTGGCTCTATGAGGGCAAAATTTCATACAAAAACTTGAATGCAATAATTCTGTATTAGTACTTTGTACACGCATAGAACCTACCACAAAGGAATTCACTAGGCAATATGAATGTGCTTCAAGCAACTTCAGTAAATTTTTAAATCAGATTTACAGTCTTCTGTGCACATAATCCATGAATTAACAATCATAACAAAAGATTTCACACTGACAACTGCACTTCTGTCCTTTCTTCCCACTGTAGCCTTGAAAAACAGGTTGTATATCAGAAGTATGGATGAATATAACATACAAAGATTGCCTCTGACTGCATGCAACATAGACACAAGGAAACTATGTTTATGCCAGAAATTATGCTGAAATGAAAAAGGATAGAGCAAAGGCAGTTTTGCCTCTGAATTTGTTGGCATTTCTCTGCCATTCTGAAGAGCTTCTTTACTGTCGCTTCACTCTTTGTACTTCCCTCATAGGTAAGAAAGTCCTATTTGCCTCATAGGCAAATACGAAACTCTGCATATGGTCATGTCTCTTCTAAGTCTATAGCCTAAGGTCTGAGATTCACAATACACATGGTCAAAATTTCTCAAGAACTGCATGATGGTAAAGCATTGTTTAGTTAGCTACAGTCTAATGCACTTCCTAAGTGCAAACAACACTCACACAAACAAATTCACAGTATAAAGAAGTTTGTAGAGCATATAGGACAAGCATAAAGCCCTGTCACTGACTAAAATCTCTTGTTTAACAGTCTAAAGGTTGTCACGGGCACCATCCAGTTAACACAGTAACTTGTATCTGGAGTTTCTAATGCAAGCCAGTTTTATTTGAAAAAAGCCAACACTCATTAAGAAATTACAATGTTAGATCTCATTTTTCAGGACTGATACATCCCAAATACCTTGTCCTATTTCTTTAGAATTTCATACAGAATGACTTAAGTTTTAGTGATGTAAGATAGCGCCAACTAAAATACTGATTACATCAGCTCCAGAGACAGAAACATCACTTTTTGTAAACAGGAAGTACTACAGCCTAAGACAGTAATAGACAATAATGTTTGACTCTCTACCTATGTTAATAACAAATTATCATAATACTTTGAAATCATCTCAGCATGAAATCACAGCTGTTCCAAGCCAGGTATCTTTCACTCTTTTTGACTTCCTGACAATCTTACATAATGAGGGAAGACCGAGCCTGTCCCAGACAAAACTTCACAACACTGTAGATCCTCACAGGTGGTAATTGCGTATCACATCTGCAGCACCTCTGCTTTGGCCCTTTTCTGGGGCTAAAAGAAATGTACCATGCAGTGGGAAGCTGAGAAGTTTTGGCCCACTTTCTCTCCTCCCTCACTGGCAGTGACAGAAGCAGTGTGAACGGCAGTAAACAGGACTGTGCGTGACAGCACTGATGACACAGTGATTGCTACCATCAGAGTTGGGTGATTTTGTTATTGTTTCTTATTGCATACCTGTGGAATCATGATACTTAAAATCAGCATTCTGACAACAGTAATTTAAGGAAACATAACGCTGCAGTCAAAACTGCTTCATTTTAAACTTCCTTTCCCTTCAGTTGGTATCGTTAGAGATATTTATAGCAGAAAAGAAAAGAACATGAGAATGTTCAAATGGCTTAGGTTGCCTAGTTTTTCTTTACTTTAAAGCAGCTGCTCACAAACACACACAAAATAGTCTACAGCCCTTTAGGGACTGTAAAAAGATTTTCTAGGACAGAAGCCCAGTAGAAAGACAAAAACACATTAAAACTTCAGTCCTTTCTTTAAAGAGAAAAAAACTTATTCAGATAAAATGGCACATAAAGGAAGGAAAATACTGTACAGTCTGAGATGTCATGCTGATCCAGCCTAACAGCTCACTGCTGCTGCCAAAAAGAACAGTCCAGTCCAGCCTGCATTTCTTCCTTTCTTGTACCAACATTTTGTGTTTGTTAGATCTCCTAATGAACTGCCTCCCCTCAATAACCTGGCAGAAAAACATCCTCTTTTTTCCTACTTAGTTGTTGACTCATTAGGGAGCTGAGACAGCTCACACAGGGGTTAAGCAAGCTCCAGATTTGACTGGAGAGAAACAAGCAGGGAGAAGCACAGTAAAGGAGAAGGAAACCTTCCTTTCACTGACAGGGATGTTTCAGATCTGCTCAGCTGTTTCATCAGACTAAACTAGTGGTAATCGTAACAATCTGCAAAGAATCTTTCAATAAATTCTTGAGTCTGGACATAAGGGGAAAAAAATTATTCGTCAGAAAAATTTACAGGTTACCTGATAAAGCCACATAATTGATGTCATGTCCTGCAGACTTGGCGTATTTTCCTGTCTGACCAAATCCAGTAAGTCTAGCATAAATGAGTCTGGGATTCTCATGCATAAGGACCTCTGGACCAAGACCGAGTTTTTCCATGACACCTTAACAGGACAAAGCACAAAATCCTATTTTGCATTTATTTTTAATAAGACACAAAATATAGAGGTTCGAAGTTTAATTATAAAACAACAGAAATGAATTGAAATTTCTGAAGTAATACATTCCAATTCAGTATTTATAGTAAAATAATAACAGTCAGAATGTTACAAATTACCAACAAACTGTATACATTTTGTATGCAAGCCAAGTAAGAGGAAATTAAAGTTTAGGGTCTTTTCTTTTTTTTTCAGCCTTTTTTCTGTTTTTACTTCCCCAAAAGACTGCCGTTTAGCTTGCTATACTCTATGTACCATTGAATGAGCAAGAAAGCTACCAAAGGCAGGCATTACTTTACAACAAACAAAAAAAATAGCAGACTCTTATGTTTTCCACATTAAAATGACCTGAAATTGCTTCCACCTTTTACTGGAATGTACTTTCCTCATCACGTTAGCCTCTCAGTACACTGTGTGTTCCTGTATCTTTTACCTCACTGATGCAAACGGGCCATGCCACCATATATTCCAAAGCCTATTTGCAATGATTACATTAAAGAAAATGCTTTTTTTCTAATGCAGACAATAAGGAACTTTTAAAAATCAATGAAATATAGGTTTGGTCAGCTTGGGTCTACAGTAATCAAGCATAAAGTTTTGATCTTGCATGTCAAAGTAGTGGCTTTAAAAGAAGCAGATACAAGTTGCAAATAAATCACAGATTTTTGTTGGCTCCATGTCTGTTGGTCAGACTATATCTTATGATCCGTAACGGGACTGCAGAGAGACGCGGTTTGGAGGGGAACAAATCTACTCTCCTGACATAACTTCAATGCCCATTCGACCCCAGGACCAATTACTACAGACTTTAAAATCACTACATCTTCAAATTCCGTAAGATCTCCTTCTGTTCTATTGCTTACTGGGCAGTGGCAAATGATAATGCCAGGGAGAAAAGTGGTGAAATTTGTAACACATTTCTAACAATTAGAACCTACTTTGAGAAGCCAGATCCATCAAATTGCCAAGAGAAAATTGTAAAAATTAAATTAAAGGAAAAAACATTCTCCCTATGGGCAAGAGCAGAGTTTTTAGGATTCATAGTTTAAAATGGGAACTAGGGACATGAAGCTTCAAGCAAACTTCAGGACTGGCTTGTATAAAACTCCAACAGCTTAGTGCAACAGTCTGCGTGCTTTATTATTTTAAACTTTCAATGAAAAAGAGTTATTTACAGAACCAAATACATTCAGTTCATAAATTTGCTTACATGACAGCAAAGACACAGAAAAAATATATATATAAATTCAAATGCTAGTTTCTGGTGACTGCCTCGTTAATGTGTGAGCAAAATTCCCAAAAGCACAAGTGAGAACTGAGTGTCCCATAACCACTGGTGCCACAAAATCACTGTTTAAAGGTCAATGGTACATGTGTGTTTGAAAAAACCTCTCCTGCTGCATGGGCCCTCATCGTCTCATTGCTTCCACCAGCTCCATGCTGGAGGATCACGGATTTGGCTAGTTTGGCCACAGACCTGTGAACTTTAATGTCTTGTTACAAAATTATCTGCATTACCAGATAATAAAAGAGAGTGTTTATAAAGCCAAAGAGCATGGAAATTTCCACTATATGCAAAAATTAAATAATAATAATAAAAATGTTAGAAAACAGGAGGCAATTTACAACGCAAAGCTGAATTTAATTTCTTACTTTCTCTGCACTACTTCAGGGAGGAAAAAACAACAACACCAACAACAAAACATACTCATAAACCCCAGTTTTCTGAATGAAAAGCCCGTGTCGCTGAACTCCTAAACCACACAGAGGCACACCCCGTGCATGAGCATCAGCTGAATGCCCACACAGGGCTTACGAGGGCAGAGAGCTGCTGTGTGCAGAGGAATAGTAAGACTTGATGTCTGCTGCGTCTTCCCAAGGCACTAACCCTACAAATGGGACTTGAAGTACACCAACAGGCCCGCACACACCTCCCCCTCTGTGGCACCCAACTATTTGCCACACCATCCTCGTCCAGCCTGACTTCACCTCGGTGCTGCTCACCACCTTTTCCCCAATCCCAGCCGTTTTCCACCCAAACACGGGAAACCAACTCCCACCACGCCTCTCCCTCCCCGTGACACCCCAAAAACCCACAAACTAACCCCAAACCCCCCCAGCCCTGTATCCTACGACCCTCTCGGCGCCCCCCCTGTGGTGTGGGGGGGCGCCCATCACCGGCCCCGCCTCACCGTGGCGGAAGGGCTCGATGAGGACGTCCGCCCCTCCGCACAGCCGCCGCAGAGCCGCCGCACCCGGCGGCCGCTTGAGGTCGAGCGCCAAGGAGCGCTTGCCGCGGCCCTGCACGTCCACCGCCACGGCGGAGCGGGGCGCTCGGTCGACCCGCACCACGCAAGCCCCGAAGTCGGCCAGGATCATGCCGCAGAGCGGGGCCGGAGCCAGCCCGGCCAGCTCCAGCACCCGCAGCCCGCTCAGCGCCATGGCGGGGATGGCGGCTGCCGAGCGCCGAGACATCGATCCTCGGCGCCGCGCCCAGCGGCCACAACGGGTCGACGACTCCCGGGGCGGCGCCCTGAGGCGCTTCGGCGGGGCAGGGCGGGGAGCCGAGACCCCGTACTTCGTCCCCGGCTTGTGGGGACGGCTCGTGCTCCTCTGCCCCTTTGCCTCTGCCTCTTCTTAGTGGCAGGTTTCCCCGCCTCGCCTTCAGGTTTCCACGCCTGCAGTAGGATTTCAGTCGGATCAAGGCGTGCGGGGGTGCCATCCCTCGCGGCTCAGAGTTGGGTGGATAGTAAGGAATGTGAAAATCAACACCCAGTTTACGCACACACACAAAATAAAATCCCTGTGGTTTACAGGGCAGCTAACTCCACTCCGGTTGTCTGTCCTGGCCTTGTGAAGCTGATACGGAGGGTCCCTGACGGCTCAAACCCACACTCCAAGACATCAGTGGATGAGATGATAAAAACTCTTGTTCATTTTCCTTTGTGTTTGTTTTTGTTTTCTTTTCTCCCACCAGATCTGCCTGTTCAGCTGGCCTGTCTGGTCCTGCTACAGCAGCTGTAACCTCTGCTAGAGGAGCAGTGCCCAAAGCTAGGATAGCAACATCTCAAACACTTCATAATAGCTGGTCAGGACCAGATTATCTGGTTGAGACAGGGCTGGCACAGCTGTTCGTGGCAAATTTGCTGCTGAGATTTTAAATACAGATCTTAACCAAGGTTTTAGTGCTCACATCTTGCCCATGTGGAGCCATTATTAGCTCGGTGCCATAAAGGGAAGATCATGCATGTGAGGACCATCAGCCCTGCCTTTGCACATCAGGAGCATCATGGAGCTTGAGCCAGGAATATCTCCTGTCTCATCATCGAATCACAGAAAGGTTTGGGTTGGAAGGGACCTTAAAGACCACCTAATTCCAACTCCCTGCCATGTACAGGGACACCTCCCACCAGACCAGGTTGCTCAAAGCCCCGTGCAGCCTGGCCTTGAACACAGCTTGTCTGGGCAGCCTGTGCCAGGGCCTCACTGCCCTCAGAGTAAAGAACTTCTTCCTAATGCCTAATTTAAATCTGCCATCCTTTAGTTTAAAGTCATTTCCCCTTGTCCTATCACTACACCTAGATTTCTTGCAGGCCTCGTTTATATACTAGAAGGAAGTTTTCCTGAAGTTTTCACTGTTCGCCATGCACAAAGCACGGGTACTTCTGTTTGGTTAAATCATACCAGATTTAATAAAACTGTATTCGTGTACAGTTGCTCTTTTAATTCTGCCTGCCTGAAAAGCAGACACATTTGACTAGAGGCAATGGTGTTTTTTGTTTTTTTGTTTATTATTATTATTATTTGTATAGGCTGCTGACAGAAATGGACATCCGTTCAGGAAAAGTGATGGAACAGGCATCAGATTAACAGGGCTTTTCACATTTATGTCCTGCTCCCAGTATCTCAGGTTATGGGAGCAAAGAGGCCCTTACAATCAATTTCATGTTTGTTTCATTTATTTATTTAAATTTGTTGGACTACAAAAATGTGTCAAGGCTGCAAATACACATACAGAATTTGTTTTAACTGCTATGGTTAGCAAATAGAAGAGGTCTATTTCTAGAACACTCTATCTTTCAAGTAGACACCTGGTCCTATAATGCAGGCACTGATTGTATCCAATGTATGCTGTCATCCACAAGAAATGGTGGAGAGAAAAAATAATAATATGCATTTTTTATTCAAATGAAGCTAGCTTTTTTCCTTTATTATCCATTTCCCTTAGAGACACTGTTCCCTACACAGGTTTGTTTCCACAGTTACAATGATATTACTGGGACACTGCATTTCTCTAAGTGATTTTCAGTTTCATTTGTCTCCTCTCAGCTTAGGGTCTTGGAGTGTGTGTTGAATAGGAACAAGCAATTTCACCTTTTTTCATTTCACCTGACATTGTTTAGGTTAGCACATCCAAATAACACTATAAGCACAACCTGTGTAACCTCTGGATTTTGCTATGGTTTAACTGAGCAATGCATTTATTCTGGCTGTACACCTGCATTTTTGCTGCCATCAATCATTCCAATGGATACTCTGTGGTAGAAACATTCAAGTCAGGACCTTACTAAATTACCTTAGTTTCAGGGAAGCAAGGGCACCACTTCATGAGCATTGATTTCACTTTGAAAAATTGGCTTTTAACAAATTAAGAAAGACATGGTGTGGGAGAGAAAGAGAGATCCTAATTCACCAGGGGATGAGGCTGATGATCTGAATCCAACAATCTCCAATCTCCCCCAAAGCAGTAAGTTGCCCAGCAGAAACCATGTGCTGAACACAAAGAGCTATCTCTTGACATAGGCTTGCAGTAAGAACAGTGCAATGCTGATATATGCAATACCATTTAATATGTTTCATTAATAAGCAGCAGCAAGGGGTAGGCTGTATAAATTCAGCACTGCAGAGGTGTGGGAAGAGAGGTTGTTACGAGGTTAAAACCCCTATCTGGGTGGCCGGGCAGGCAGTTTTGTTTCAGATCTTGCCAGGCTGCTTTTTTGGGCTTGATTAAATTACTTCAGTGAGTCACTATCCATGTTATCCTTTGGAAAGTGTACACGTCCTATACTGAAGCTAGAGTATTCCACAGTCAGTGTTGAAAAAAATGAAATAATGTATCATATGTTACATCAACTTTCCTGACACAAGTACAGAAACTTCTGTGATGCAAGCTGGCTGGACTGCATGCCAGTTTTTTACAGTTCGTATCAGAGTTGTTGTTTACAATTACCCTCATTTTTCAGTCCATTGGAAAACCACCAAGGCAGAAATGTGAATTACAGCTCTGCCCAAAACCTTGTTTCTCCTGATTCTTTCTTTTTGCAACTATATTATTTAAATTTAATCTCTTCCACTGCATGGTTTTAAGAGACACTACTAACAGTTCCATTTGTACTGGGTTCACTAAAATGAAAAAGCAAGAAGTACAAAAGAATTGCTCACTTCTGTTGCAATATTTCAAACCTTACGTGATAATTATCATTGCCTAAAAATTCATAACATAGAGTGACACTTCCCTCATACATTCAAACATATCTGCATTAATCTGAAGTTGAGAACTTTAAAGATTCACATGAAGTTTGTGGTGGTATTTTTGTGTCCCAGATTTATCAAAGCTTTCGAGTATGGGTGCTTTATCCCCAAACCTGTGTTTATCCTTTGCCTGAATAGCAGCTGTTCTCCATTCAAAATACTTCTCAATATTTGCAGAGTAAATTTACTCCACACTTCTGACCTCGTATCACATGTTGTTATGGCACACTCTCTCTCATACAGCATGCTTCTCAAATGCAGCAGCCTAATCTCTGCAATTTCAATAGGTTATTCATCTAGGAGACAGAGCATCTTTTTGCCTGTCTGTGTTTGCTTCCCTGTGAGTGTGAACTGACACTTCCTTACTCTCTGTTTTAAGAGTGCATCCCAACACACACACAAGCCCAAAAGCGGATCTATCTTGAGGTCAGTACATCCCTCTAAAGTAGCTGTGAATTCATACTGCCTGAAGTGCTGTCTCTGTCTGTCTGAGAATATGACTTACAGACTTATTTCATTCTCATCCACAGGAAGTAGTTGCATAAACTGCCTTGTGCTACTTCATTAAAATCAACATCTCCTAGAAAATCTACTGTTCGTGAGTTGTCTAGTCCAGGCAGTCACTGAGGTGCAGACCTGGCTTTGCCACAATAAACAAGCTTTGCCATTAACTTTCACGGTGTAAGAAATTTGCCTCCTGTTACTCTGTTGAAATAGGAGAACAAATTACTGATGTCTGTGACAATGTCTCCTGTACTTTGGACCTTTACCCTTGTACCTGGAATAAAGTATTCATCTTTGAGTTGTACCTTATGATATTGCTGTGCTTTCTTGATTTAGATGAAGAAACTGGCAAACAGCTTTATATAACTAACCTTTATATTGGCTAAGCTGTAGAAAATAAATATTTTCCTGCAAGTTTATTATTAACCACAGCTGAGGGGGCTAGAAACTAAACCAGGGTTATTCTCAGGTTTTGATTGCCTGGATACTGAGCTTCAGCTCTCTGCTGGGCACCACTGCTTGGCAATCTTACCCTCACTTCTTTCCAATGGACCATTTCTGCTGAATAACATTGTCCACAACAATCATTACAGACATTTTTTCCAGCATTGCTAGTGTGATTGGGCTGATAAACCTTCATTTTTATGAACTGTTTCTAGCACAGAGCCACACTGTTGCCCATAAGCCACTAATTTGCGCCTTAGCTATGGCCATGATTTACTTACAACTTTTATTTATTTATAACTCTATAACTAAATCACGTTCCTCTTCATTTTTTGTCCCTTTGATGGTTTGAGAAAGCTAATCTGGAATTTTCTGAGGAGCATGTACATGTATTCTCAGAGGGAAGAGAGCAGTGATCTGCATTGATGTACTACGAGAAAGATTTCATTTGAAACAATGGTACACTCTTTTGTAGTTTACAAGATGAAATGCAGACAAATTAACTCTCCTCTGGAGTCCAGAGCTTTTCACAAGACAGGATAACATGAGCTCAGAATTCCCATGTTCTGGCCTGAAGTTCCAGTCCTTAATGACATCCTTGACTCTCTTAGTACATTGAGAGAGCCTGGAGCATTTTTCTTTCAAATAATTGTTAAGATTGTTAAATGAAGCCCTCAGAAATGATTAAAAAAAAAAAATTAAAGGTTGCTGCTGTGAATTAAATTACATTGTTCTTTCTAACATATTAGTATGATCTGTATTGTATAATAACAGTGCTTCATTAAGTATACGTGGGATGGAATTACTGAATGAAATTCTATATTCATCTTTGGCTATCACATTCTAGTATATAGCCCTCAGCTTATTTAGCAAACACTATATAATTGTTGCTGGAGAAGACCAAGAAGTAGCATATGGCTATGTGAAGGGAAGAATGCATTGTAAGGCACATTCACAAGAAACAGGAGCTAAGACGTCAAATATGATTTTAATGTGGGTATTACTATTCTTGGTGTTGTAACAATAAACTTCACACTGTTGTTTTTTTTTTTCCTTTTTTTTTTTTTTTTTTTTAATTATTGGTGGAATTTCTCAGGTCTGCTGGATTGTCTTCAGAAAAGCAGGATAAAACCCCATTTGTGCAATTTTTCAGCAGCTAATGCAAGGAATCTCTTTCCTGCACCACATGGGTTTTATTATTCTGTGAATGTGTTCATGGAGTATGCCCTGCCATGTTTCAAATGCAGCTGCACAATGTTGATCCTGTTCCACTGTCATCTTTACAGTTTTCATGCCAGTTCTCTGTGAGCTGGACTTTATCAACCCAGTGGTAGAGGAGAGGGACGAGGCCAGTTAAAATTTCCTCCCAGTTTCACAAATCCAGAATAGTCTCTTCTCATTCTTGTTACCACTCCTTTGTCAGCCTGCAAAGTGCTCGAGGACCATGTACACACTAGTGATTCAAACAGCAACAAGAATTTCCAAATGTGGGAATGGGTGCATTGTAGTGCTGTGTTTACAAAACTGATGGGTTGTATAATTATGTTACCAAGATATTCCCAAGAATGTCATTAGCCCCTGACAAGTGCTATCTTCCAGACTTTCATAAGTTCTTTTTGGAAGTTAGCGCCACCAACTGCAAAACAGAAACATTTTGCTACTTATTCTCAAAATTAAGATCTCTGTACATTTCACAATTAATTAGAGACTAATCTCCTTTGTGCCTCCCTGCATGTTTTGTTCTTGTGTAATTTTTTTTTGGCCCTGAGCACAAACATCATTTTAATCAGGCCTGTTAGTTATGAGGGAAATGTTTTTTAACCAAACCAAACCAAAACAACAACAACAACAACAACAAACAGTTAAAACATTTCTTCAGAAAGCAGTTGAGTTACATTTAGAAATTTCATAGGGAAGATGGAAGATCTGAGTGTCACTGTAATTAAATACCTACTCACTTTGCTTAAACCCACAAATTTTTCAAGTATATTTTCACTACAGAATCAGCGGTAAATTTAACAGAGCTTTTTATGCAAAATATGCGTTTTCAATTGAAGTGTATTCAATTGTTGGTCCTTTATCAAACACAAATAAATACTCTGAGTGCTTTGCTCTTTTGATGTCAATGTTTTCCAACTAATTCCTCTGGACATGCACTTCCTTTGTGCTGCCAGGCCATACCAGAGACCACAAGTTTTTTGCCTTTCTTTTGCACTCATCTACATTCTGCTCACTTGAAGTCTAAACTCCCCATTGCTCCTGCTTTATCCTTTTCCCTGCAAACTGTTTCCTACCAAATTCTCTTTCTTGGCAAGTTCTGCTTTCTTAAAACACCAGTCGTGAAACTGGGACTCAGACCTAAGACATTTTCCTTCAGTTAGGTTTCATTTCATGCCGCATCATCTCTCAAGTGACACGCAGCCCTTTGCAAAATGCAGCGTTAATGCTCCTAATACAGCTGGAGCTGAGAGGTGCCACATTGCAAGGCTGCTGCTGAGAGGCAGGGTACTGTCACAGGGAAGGACAGTGGTCCTTGGGGGAAAGGAGGACCAGGAGTAGGGGCTGGCGATTCATACAGAGCAGGGCACAAACTGTGTATTGGGCAGTGTTTTTGAGTTTCCAAGAGTTTTTTTCACTTGTAACACAACTTACAAGAAATCAAAATCAGTTATTTTAAAACAAAGAAGAAAAGTCTTTGTTAACAAGACTATATATATATATTTTTTTTTTTATTATTTTTTTTTTATTTTTTTTTTTGAGGGGGGGAGAGTATCTCTTAAAGGCTTTCAATTATTGACAGCAATGGAAAGGTGACTAATTTTCATAAACATTTCTGAGACAAACACATGTTCCACAAAACTTACTGAATATAAAACTTGATAATATTTTGAGGGATGGGAACACACACATAGATTTCTACATCAGCTGCTATATTTTGAAGGATCTTTGAAACTAATATGTAAGTTAGCAATTAAAATGTAAGTATCACAGCAATCAGTCAGCAGAGATTACATGCAGTAACTTTGCACAGAAAAGTCTGTAGAGATTTCTTATAAATGCCAGGAAGTTTCAATTTTGATTAAAAAAAAAACCCTGTTAATATTAACATCGGAACTAAGACCATATTGCTGTCATCAGAAAGCTTTCATGGTTATTCTCAGTTGCCTTTCACCCTGTTTTAGCAGTCCAAGTTGTACTAAATTCATGAAAATTACATAAAATGAGAATGGTACAACTTGGCTTTCTTTTATATCATGGCCATTACAAGAGATAATGTAAAGAACCTTAAAATGAGTGTATGTATCATCATTCGTAAGCAGTTTATTCTGACCAAAATGAATTAAAGTAGTCATGCCACAAAGGAAAATTAAGTCCTTTAAGGAAATCTTAGTTATTTAAATTCTTATGTATGCATATGTATATATAAATGAGTGTATTTTTGATCTGTAATACTGTCTTTCTCCAGTTTAGATTAATTAAATTAATGCTTGAGAAATACATATTATGAATGTATCTCTGTAACCTCCAAATGGTAGCTGTCTTTGGCTGATCTCAGAAGTATTATAGTAAATATAGATATGAACAAACCATTACAGTTTTATGTCTATTAATCTTTATTGGGTAAATATATGTTTTACAAAGTAAGCAAACATTCAAAAAAAAAAAAAAAGAAATATTTTTTTTCAAGATTTTTCTTACTGTGAACCTTAGTTCATGGTGCCATATATCTCATACACCTTGTGCACTTACTCCAGAAGAATAAAATTTTCTGATTACCTGGTGAGTGAGTTTTAAATTGAAGGCATGCCAGAATGTTACTAAAATACTAATTAAAATAACATGGTCTCATGTTTTTAAAACATACGTGGTGCAAACCCAACCCAAAAACATGTAAAAAAAATACAAGTCATCAAAGGACAGTTCATTAAAGCTAGTATTTTCAGTGGTTGATGCATAAAACTAAAAAATCACAAGTCATAATCATCAAGTATCAACATGCATTTTTCATCATAAGACATGGTTTCCATACACTAGGAAAGCGCACAAGAACACAGACACTGATAGGGCAGATTTTGATTCACTTTCTCTATTGGAGAGATAATAGTATCTTTAGCCAATAGAAGAGAATTTAAGATAAATATTGCCCTAACCTCACCTGCTTGTTACACAATAATGACAGGTAGTGTCTGTGTGATCCCCTTTTAAAATGTAATTTGTATTTCATTAGCTTGTGTGTGGAGAGACAGAATGTGCAGAAAATATATACAAACTTCAATATTGTTTTAGCATATTAGGTGCTGATTCTGATGAAAAGAAAATAGCAAGACAGGATTTCAGGTAGCCACATTTTGAAAAACTGGTGGCAAATGTTAGTGAAATATTAATGCTGAAGAATGACCTGATTTACTGTGGTCAGAACTACTGAGCCAGCCAGTGTTTGCTTTCACCAGTTAAATATGAACTGGATCTCTGCTGCTTTGCCAGGCTGCAATGTCTTTTCCTGAAATACTGGCTCTTGGAAGGTTGGTAAGAAAACTGTATCAACAACTTCGCTGCTAAGTAAATATGCCATACTAAAATATACATCCTTCTAAAAGAGCTCCAAACTTCACAGTCTGTTTCTCTGTTTGTGCTGTTGACATATCCCAACTTCTCCAGCATATATACCTCTGCTTTGACAGCTTGCATTCAGTTACATCAGGTTTCAACAGCTGAAAAGCTTGGAAGAAACATTATAGTTCCCCTGTCCAGTCTCCTGCACCCTGCAGACTAAATTACCTTAGCTTTCAGCTCCTACTAAGGCAACAATTATTACTTTTTTTTTTTTTTTTTTTTTTTTTTTTTTTTTTTTTTTTTGAGAGCAAGCATAAATATGTACTAAAAATCTATAACTCTATCAAAAATTATCTTCAGAGGTTTGAGATGGGGATGCAATAAACCTGAATCCTTGACATCTTAATTTTCACATTTTTTTTTCCTTCTATTTGTAAAGTTCATTCTAGTCCAAGCTTCCTTTAAATCTGATCTCAGCAGAGCCTACTTACAATTCATTCAGGCCTGTTTCCATGATGCAAATTTAAATGAACATGTCATAAGAACTGAATAAAAGAACAGAAAAACATGAATCAATTGTTCACTTCCTGGTGTGTATTTAACTAGAGTATATTTACAGACAAAATTGGCTTTACTGTGCAAACTGCTCTCTAAATTATTAAAACTCCTTCCCCTTTGTTTTTCAGTCGCTTTGGAGAAGACAGCAATCACAACATTGAACAGCTGCAGCCTAGATGACAATACATTCTCCGTGCGTCTGTAATTGTGTCAACTACCTGGTGTATTCGGCTCATCTCTGATACAGAAATAGCAACACATTGCATCAAAACAAGCCTTCTTGATCTTTACATGTCATAATGCAATTCCACAGTCCAAGAAAAATGCCAGTTCCCAATAAGAAGCTTCCTCAGGTAAACACCTACTTGGTTGTTTCTCTCTTTACTTGGTTTCAAAGAGAAGAAACCCAGCAAAGGTGGAGAAGCGTTGATGGTCCCCATGGAGAGCTCCATTTCCCATTCGCAGCCAGACTTCATCTCCTTTGGCAAGTTTTAGCACCGCACTGTTTCCTGAAGTGTCTGCTTTCCCTTTCGATTCATAGCTAAGGATGAATATTTTAACAAATCAGTTTTTTCTTTGTCAGCAATGATCATGCAAACAACTTTAAAAAAGAACATGACAAAGCATGCTGTTATCCTGAGCAGAACTTCCTGGAAAGGCTTGCCAACATTTTTTCAGCTTTATGTGGAAACTTTGGCATTTCTGTCCATTTGATCTGTTAGACAACCTCTGCACCTTATATAATTAATTTTATCATTCCTTCTGAAAAATCTGGAATTCTAGAAGTTTAAATTATGTGGTTTTGTTTTTGTTTTCCCCATGACACAGGTATGAATTTATGCTTTAAAATAAACTTCTGCTCATTCTTCACAACACTCCAGGCTTCCTGTGATGCTCTCTCTTTCCCTGTAATTCATCCCAGTCAATTTTAAATGCCTCTAGGTCGGGATTCTCCTGTAGGCTGAGTCCCTGAGCTCCCTGCACGGGCAAAAGATGGAGACAGGCAGTTTGCACCATCCTGAGGTCATCTGTTGGAACCTAGGCGTGTATCATGTGGGCTAACCCAACCCACCAACTTGTTTGAGTGTTAGTTCCCTTTCCTCCTCCATTTGTTGCCTTTTCTGACATTAATACATTAGGGGAAAAGATCTGGGTGCTTTTTGTTTTGAAGGAAAGATCTATTGGGAACGAAGCACGCTTCGGTGGTGCTTCTATTACTGGCTGTTGAAGAAGCAGCTTCAACAAGGCAGCTTAAATGAAGCCACTGTTGTCTAAGTGTCTAAAATCCAGTGTGTTGAATCTAAGATTTCATATCTGTTTAGTCAGACTTTGTAGGAAAACTTGATTTTGGCATCAGACTCTATGTTTGTATCAAAAAAATAACTTTTTTCCAAACACTTTTTTCAGATGTCCACTTGGCTACAAGCTTCTCAGCGTGGTCTTTATAGGAGTAACTAAGCTAGAAATGGATCCTATTCTTGATGATTCTTCAAGTAACATTAACTTCATAAAAGTTCAGAAACTTTTTTATTCAAAGTGTGTTGAAGATAACAAAGCTAGCAAGTGGAACACCTTCACTTCTCACCCATCTTCACTATTGCAGTTTAAATGCTCTCCACCTTTAAGGAAAATAGTCTTTCACAAGACTATTATTAGCTGCTGGACACTTCATTATACCCTTTCTCTGACAGACAAAGTGAGGATGAAGATATGTATTAGCAGAATTACATCATGCTACCAGTGAACTCCAACCCTGAATTGCAGTGCTAATTACATTCCCCTCAGCACTGAGGAACTTCTGATCAAGGCAGAATTTGTGGTCCAGCATCTGTGGCAGGTAGGATACAAATTTGAAAGTTGAGGAGAGCAAAATATAGTACTTTTTCTTTTTTTTTTTTTCACCCTACAGAATTTCTTCAAAGAAAGAACAACTTAATATTTTTTGAAACGTGAGCAACCAATTACACCTATGCAAACATGTCTTTTGCAGTGAAAATGGCCTGACCCTTTACTTACCTATATAAGCTGAATACTGTGTTACCATTATGCATCAGGTACACATACACTTCCTCCACATCTTCATGTTTCATCATATTGAAGGTGAAGAAATACACCCCTGAAAAGATGGCAAAATGTAGTATGTTTTGTTTGTTGAAGAAGGTAGTCACACTGCAGGCTTGTGCTTCTTGCTTAGAAAGCTAAACAACTGAGACCAAAAATCGCTTATAGTTATCAGTGAGTATTTTTCTTCTGCTTGTAGTGAGACCAAAATCTGTCTCATTTTTATTCTGCCTATGGCAGGGGTTAAGCCACATCCTGTTTCAGACTTTACTTGAACATGACAGGACTGCCCATCCCTTCCATCACACCAAAAGAGAAATTTCCCAGAGGCTGAGTTCTGTGAGCTTTCACTTTTTTTTTTTTTTTTTTTTTTTTTTTAATCTTTGCTTTCTTGCTGCTGCCTATTCCTAAAAGGGCAGCCTCCAGGCCAGGCTGGGCTCAGCCACAGAGGCTGTCATGCAGCCAGCATGCTGGTACTTGCTGCTGCTCTCCTGGCCATGCCACATCCCCAAAAATGTAGGCATAGCCACCACTTCTGTTTGAACAATGCATCCCTTGCCATCACCCTTTTTCCTTCTAGCTCTTTCACTGTCTGAAAGGTGCCAACAATGCTGTCTGTGCAACTGTGCCATGTATCATGAGATATACAAGACACCCACAGGAGAGAGGACAAGCTCCTGCTCTTTGAAGAGTAATTCTGTAGCACTGACCCTACAGTGGGAGCTTGGAGAATGCATCAAAGTCACTGAATCATTGTGGGTCAAAATTTAACATCCACATATATAGTAAGCTCCAAAGAGGGCAGCTGTGAGCTGTGATCGGTAGCTCTAGCCACCAGTAAGACAAGTGCCATGGCAAGCTTGGAGGGCCTAACTTCCATTTAATCTAACATCACTTCTCATAGCTCTGGGTAAATGAATGGAAAGGTGAGAAAGGCCAAGTGAAGGAAGATGGTCTTAGGCTTTGCCTACATGTGTGTTTGGTTATGGCCCTCTCTCCCCCGTCTTATATTGTTCCTCCTGTGCCACAGCTGTGAGGGGGGATTGATGTAGTAGAAAAATAACTCAGGGAAAACTGTAATGCCTTGGTTCCAGCCACATCTGCTGTTGGCCATCTCACAGATGGGCAGATTCAAGGGAAGACAAGGATGAAGTGAATGGCTGGAGGCAGGAGGTGGATGAGAAGCTGCTGCAACATGTGGCCATGGTTATACCATCACACTGGCGGAAGGGCTAAAGGTCTCAAAGCAGACCATCTTGCTCCTTCCCCAGATCTGGTAATGCCTCTTTCTTCTGCCTTTGTGCTAGCACTAGCTTGCTGGCTAGCAAGCCTTCTCTTGGCTTGCTCAGCTTCCAGTATAATTTCCCTGAAAGCAAGTGGCAATCATAGTATTTCATCAGTTCCTTGTTATAACACAGTTCTGTTTTCTCACCATTACTGATCACGCTTCTCCCCAGAGCTCCAGAACTGCATTATTTTGTTTCACAAGCACTCACCATTCACCGGAGCACCAAATCTCCCAGTCATAACATCAAAGAAATTTCCAACATTGGTTTCGACGCTACTGAAGATGATCCCGCTGTTCTGGTTGCTGAAGTGAGTAGCCATGGAAGCCATGAAAGCAACCTGGAAAAATGCAGTTCTCAGTCAGTTGTCCATTACGTGTACATGTATAGAGGAATCAGCTACAATTTTATTCCTGTATTTGCAGTCTGTTTATTTTCCTGACAGAGATGTTCTTCTAGGGCCTGATCCAAGGCCATTAAACACCAGTAACAACACTCCCATTGAAGGAAACTGGAAGAGTGCTAGCTTTCTTACATTCAATTGCCCTATTCATGACTGTAAAGGTAAGTGTATGGGCAAGAATTTGCAGAGCAGAACCTTAGTTTGGGATTTTATTTACCTTTGACTCTCTCTAGAATGATGCAATAGACAACTGCTATGGAAATGTATGGTGTTTTTGATACATGTGATGTAGTTAATTTTTATATGTTCCCCAATGCAGTTAGGCTGGACATTGCCTAACTGAATGTGTGAAAAAGTAATCTTGGTAAAATCCATACATAGTGGTGTTTCTTGCTAACTACCTACAGAGATGCATCGAGCATTTTTATCAGAGGTATTCTAAAAGTTCAGTGAGTGATATTCAGCAATCAGCACTTTTTCTTTCTTGCCCTGTACCCCTGACTCATGACAACAAAAGGTGGTGGAGATAAAAAGAGGAAACTAAGAAAGTGAGAACTGTGCTTGAACTTCATATTATACTTCTTGCAGTGGGACATACTGGCCATGGAAAAATTTTTCACAAGGAGCAGTGCAAAACCTCCCACACTAGACAATTTTGATTATTCCCAGTAAGATACCAGGGAATGACCTGTATAGAACTATTTTGCATGGGTAAGGAAGATTATCTCTTCTTTAAGTCTGTGATATCCCCATCTGATTGTCAGTGGGTGGGGTAGAGGCAGAATTACAATGCCTGGATGTGAGAAAGTCACACAGTGATTTGAAAGACGCTATTATTGTCTCTTAATTTCTTAAAAGGAAAGTGTTCAATTACAGCTGTTAATGATCTCCACAAAAACAATACTTTTCATGAAATTCCAGCTACAATGGTATTAAAGAACAAACAAACAAACAAATAAAACCACCCCAAACTTCTTTTGATTTCAGATACAAATGAGAACAAAACTGAAAAAGGCAAAATCAGATGCCAGGTTAGATCCAACAATGGAAATCATTAGCCATCTGCTCAGAAATCTGAGGTACTCCAGATGTGAGCTGAGAGTTTGGGCTGATTTTCTTTATCCATGCTTGATACATTTTCTCTGACAGCAAACTGTTAACTTCTTGTTTCTCAGCCAGGATCACATCAAAATTCATCATGTGTTAAAGCATAGGAGCCGTAATGGCCACTTGATGGAATTTATAATATTTTTTTAGACTCCATTTCACATTTTTTGACCCTAAGCTATTTTCTTGGGCTGACCAAAACAGCTGAAAAAGATGTCCTTTTTTCCTCTGTCTCATTTTGGATTAGCAGATAAACATAGAAATGCGAGTCTTTCAAAATAATTGTGTGCTTAAACCAGGATTGTATTTAAAAGTTTTTTGCCACTCTATCCCCTCTCTAAAGTTCTTAAGCATGATGTGAATAAGAAATGATATGCTCTACAATACAGGAATTTTTAAATGTAACTATTAAAAATAGTTCCTACCACTATGTGTAAGAAGAAATACTGATAACTCATTTTAAAACTGCAAAAATGTCTATGCCAAATGTAATTACAACCAATATGTTTTTCAAGATATTCAGCTATAATGTTAATTCTGGCTAATTCTTAAAGAGTGCTAATATAATTCTGCTATATCACAAAAGTCCATTAGTTTTGGAAGCTATTTTCATCGTGTTTTTTATTCTGTGTAACTATTGCATCTTTGTGCAACCTAAGGCTGAGAATCAAGCATACACAATGCCGAGAAATCTACAGTAATTTCCCCACATTACACAGGTTGTCTCTACTGGTGATTTTGCTGTTAATTTGCATACTTTTATGAGGATATAAAACATGTAAATGACTGTTACTTGGAGCAATACCTTTCAGTTAAAAGATATAGATTTGTAAATAGATCAGAATTTCTGTTTTGCTTATAGTTGGAGGGTTTAGAAGTGGGATTTTTTTTCCTGCATGTTTACTACATCCCATTTTGTACCTTCTGTGGTAAACTGAGTTTAGGGGTAGGAATCAGCTCAAGACTAAGATACTTCCATTTAAGGGTGTACATGCGAGTGAGGATGTAAACTCCCTTATAGTTACTGGAGATCAAGACAGTATAGTCCACAGAATGTGAAGACACATCTGTCCAAAAGCAGCAATGACTGTCATTTTAAGCTGAGTTGTTCTTCTAGATCCCCAATGAGTATAAATAGGAGTACATAATGAGTATATAATGCGTATGTAATGGGAGTTCAGATGCTTTCCTCGTAAGCAGCTTCCTAAACTATGTTAATTTGGAGCTAAATCTGACTCCAACAAGGTGCCCACACAAATGTATCTAGCACTATCTGAAGTGCTTTAGGATTCCCCTGTATGTGACTGGCTGATCTGACAATACCTCCAGAAGCCCATTCCACAGTGGCAGCTGGATACCAGTGGGGATACATCCAAAGGCTTACCATGCATCTATATTTTGCTTTTAGCACCTATGCTGCACTGTATCATAGACATACCCAAGTCTACTCCTGCTACTGCTGATGAACTGCTCAAATATACTCACAAAGCAGTGTATAGTGTGGGCAACTCTTAAATCCTGTTTTCAGCAGCAGTCAAAGGTCCTAGTTATTCAATTCCTATTTGCTTTTGGTTGCCTTAAGAACAAGACTACACCACGCCTCTGCCATACTGCAGGTTTATATATGTAAGATTTCCACCATCTGCTGAATTCCTGGGACATGAATAAATTCTAATCCAAAAGCTAGGGGATTAGGTCAACACAATATTGGGCCCAAACAAATATATCCATTCCTCAGCAGAGCTTATCAGCTCAGGCTCAAACCCATATTTTTATGCTTTCCTGGCTTTCAGCTTGCTCATTCCTAGGCAGACCCTACATGCTTCTCAACATATTTCAGATATTGAGACTTCTAAAACCACAGATTGCTAACTGAAGGGTATTTTTCAAAACCAGAGGGTTATGGTCTGCACTCAAAGGTTTTGACCCAATACTTTAAGGATTTGATTACATGTGCTGATGAGAATCTCACAAGGCCTGACTGACTTGAGAAACATGAGGCTGAGTAAATCCTTTACTCTTTTCACATGCCCTAGGAAGCACAGAGTTATGTGTATAGTACAGCTTAATAGAAAAATTATAGTCCCTATTATTCACCTTTAATGACCCAGGTACTGTCTTTCTGTCATAAAGAGGAGCCATTTGTTTCTTCCTGCCCATTTCTTAGCTGGAACCTTACTCTAAAAAAGGCTAAGCCCTGATGACTTTCTTTCCCAGAAAGATCATGCAGAGCATATTTGCCAGTCATGACAAACACTATATAGATCTTTCACTGTATTCATTTACAGGTGGATTTGCTTAAGTATCCTGCATTAGTTACTGCTGGAGCTGACACAAGCAGTTTTGTACCTGTAGCTCTGGAGGAATCCCAGGGTAACCCTTCTCGCCTTTGGGTCCATGATGGCCACGCTCACCCCTTGGTCCCATATCTCCTTTGTCACCTTTCTCACCTTTGGCTCCTTCCTGGCCGGTTGCTCCATTGTTTCCATTGTTTCCATGGTTTCCTTGAAAGAAACAAAGTTTTCTGTTTAACTTCAATTATTTCATATAATACATTTTAACAGCTACTGTGACAGGGTCCTTTTCTACAAGTTTTCAGCATATACACCTTTCATAATAAAACCCATATTGAGTTGTGATGGATAAGAAACAGTTTTGTTTTGTGTTTAGGATGAAGGTAAGGGTTTTGATGAGCATGTTTCCAGAAGGACATACATTGGTATTTAAGAGTTAATCCTCATGCTATCTTGGTGCTGTATAAACGGCAGGTGTCTTGGGTCACTGTGCTACTGGGGAAGTATGCAAGGAAGAGACCTCAGTGGACATGAGGCTTAGGGAAAGTGAAGGCCACTGCCAGCTGACACGTACCTGGTGACTACATATATAGTCTTGTTTTTTCTTTTGTGTAAAAACGTATTTCCTGTTGATTCAAGTTAACTAGTATAAGATGAGATAATTTTGAAGAACAGTTTGCTGTCTTTAGAAATTGTCCACACAAATGGAGAGTAGATGTAATCTTAAACTAGTTAAATCACCCATCTGTGTGAAGAATTGGAGGAGCTACATTCTTAGGGTGCTGGTTAGCTCAAAGAGGTTGATAGATTAAAGACAAAAGCCTTATAATGGAACTGTTCTGAGATGGCTTCTTATAAAAAGGGTCATTATAAAAATGTGTTTCTGTATCTGCAGTATTACTTACTTCCCAGTGTTTACTGAGGAAATTACTGAGCAAGCATGTGTGACTATGTGACTGACAAAATGTTAAAGTTGGCCTGAATAACTGAGTAGTTATTATGCCTGACTGAAGCAAGAGCCTGACCTTTCAATTAAGTACTCAGAGGATTAATTGGTGTCATCATTGCTCTAATTCAATGTGAATTTGAATTAGATTCTTTGTCACTCTGCTTGTTCTCTGATTAGTCACTTTAGTTATGAATTTATAAGAAAAGTTATGTTGTCTGTGATCAAATATGAATACCTGATTCTTCAAAGTTTTTGTACTAAGAAAAAATTTACTTCAAACTAACAAGCTAGATAATAGAAGAAATGAACCAATTTTTGTTTGTCTGAATGGAGAAATCAATAATTCCTAAAAATAACAAGAATGATCTTTCCTAAAAGAACAGCACTACTTTTCTAACAGCTCAGAACAGAAATGTACAAGTGGTATTTGTATTTGTTTCAATCAAAGGAAGAACAGCTGTTGTCATTTCCCTCAAGTGCACAATGATAGGAAACACAGCAGTTGAATGAAACAGAAGTTCTAGGTTGTGTAAGGTTGCCACTTGCCACACATTTGTGGCATCCTTTGGTAACACAAGAGTGTGACAGAGTTACATCCTGGCATGAGGAAAGGGCAAAGCTGGGACTGGGCTGCGTCCCACTTTATTGACCTGCAGCCTTAAAAGAGTGGGTGTAATAAAAATTTTGTGCAACTTCTAAGAAGTTGACTATGTATTAGTACACAATGCAGTTACTTCTGCACAAGAAGCCTCACCATCAGATTTATTTACATTATACATCTGCTTTAAGAATGATCATTTTCAAATCCCTGAAGGTAACTGCTGTGGCAAACAGACAAACGTACAACTAGCTTTTTCCATTCTGTAGGCTCTTCTTTTTCTAGTTTTGTGTATCCTGTTCTTAAGTGTGCATTTTTAATTTAAAGAAAAACTACTTTTTATTGTGGAAGACAGCAAGAAAGAAGAAAAAGAAGAAGTTTCCATGAGAAAATAGTAGAATGTGTGTCTCTTTGTAAAAATTTGGCTAGCAGTGTGCCAGATGAAAAAAACTCCTGCATACAGTACACAATAGCATTGCTATCCAGCAATCCATTATTGCTTCACTATTCAGAGGTGAAAGCAATAATCAACTCCAGGAAACAAGTTCTTCCAAGTTTAATGGAAGCTTCATGCTGCTCTAAGAAGACAGAACAATTTGGCCTAGAAACATAAGGAGATTACTTTCAATATGAATTTTTGAAAGCTGATTTTTATTAACAATTGGTTCTACACTGGGAAAGTCTTTAGAATCTAACTGAAAACCTCTGTCTTCCCAAGAAATTATAGAAAAAACTTGCTTCCGAATCTGTTCCCAGATTCTGATTTGGACCATTCTCTGGTACTTCAAGAATAGCCTGTAATATGTAGTCTCTAATTAGACTGTTCAAAAATCAGTTACAGTGCATTCTTTACCTGGCATCCCAGGAGGGCCGGGAGGTCCTGGGGGTCCTTGGTATAGCCGAACTCCAAAGTCACCACGGCAGCAGGAACTACAGTCTGGATTCTGTGGTCCAGTTTGTGGGGGCTAAGTACACAAAAATAAATTTTAAATAACTTGTTCATGGACTGCATTGATCATATACATGTCACTTACAGGGTCTTCATTGCATAGCCTCTGTTTATGTATTTGCTAAGTTTTCAAAACATTTCTTATCTGGAATGAAATCTCTCATACTTGGGTTTTCCCTAAAGATGTAATTTCTGGAAGATTTAAGGCAAAAGCTCTTCAAATGTTCTAAGACCTATATGAGTATTAAATAAATATAAATATACAAAATAAAAATGTTGTCAACAAATGTAGTGGGGGTTTTGAAAATAAAATAATACCAAATAATGAAAGTTAGCTGAATATTCCAGTTCCTATCTTGATTTTCAGTGATCCCACATTTCAGCTGGCCTTTTGTTGACAAGCAAGGCTAGGAGCAACGAATGGCAGGAAAAAAAGGGATTCCATTTGTCCATCAGCAATGTACAATTCTTCAATTAGCATTAAGAAAACTGGGTCAGACTGCCAGAAGGAGATACTCAAAAATGCAGCATATTCCTGTTAAAGCTCTCAGATTTGCATATTTACGGGCTATTAAAGCTGGGAGAACCTAAAAAAGTGCCAAGGTGCAACACGAATAAATTAATACATTTACTACAAACAGCTCAGTTTCTGTAATAGTAGTTTGATAATAGCTTCTTTTCAGTGCTTTTCTTTCCCAAATTATTGTATTTATACTAGTGGAGTCGTATCCAATCCTGTTTAGATTTTGTAACTGTGGTGATTCAGTGGTCACAAAACTTTTGATGGGTCAGCTGAGGAAGAAGTGCTAGGTTTGATTTTATTTCTCTACTTCTTCATTTTTTCTACTTTTTTTTTTTCCCTCACAATTTTTTGCTATTATCCAGAGGCACAAATCTGCAGTTCTTATATTCTGCAGGGGGATAGTTCCAACTACATCTTCTATTTCAATTTTCTCATAGGTCTTCCTTTCCTTTATTTCCATCATCTTTATCATCCTTAACTTACTCACTTAATGCTGACCTGTTGGTTTAACAGCAGCAAATGATCCTCTGGTGAGATGGGAACTGCCAAATGAACATGCAGATGTGCTGTATTCCTGCCCTCAAGGTCAACAGCTGGATTTGAAACACTGGTTTTCTGCCCACATTTTGAACGCTTCCAAGCATGTCCCTAGAATTCATACCCTCAGAATTCATTCATTTCAAAAGGCTTGGGAATTTATGTCATAAATACAGAAAACACCTTTCATGCCAACAAAATACTGCTACTCCTCCAATGCCACAGACATGTTCCTCTGCATCTGGAACCACTGACAGTGAGGCTACCATGGGAGGAAAGGTTGACCTGACAGCTCAACAAACCTGCTCCATATTCAAAGACTTGTGGAAATGTTAAGACTTGTCAGTGGGCAGAAGAGCTTTGGATTTATGGTATTTTGGTCAATGAGATGTTTTTCATCTTTCTTTTGGATAAGGTCTATGTTGAAAAAGAAAAATGGGTTCTACTTGTTGGACTATCTCTTCCTGGAGAACCTGTTTGTATCTTTCTTGCTGTTTTGTCTCTCCCTGTTTTTTCAAAGAACTTATCTGATAATCACCAGACACACTGTTCAAGTGTTTCCTAGTATGACAAAAGAAGTAATCCTACTTTCAGCTCATTTTCAGTTCTTGAAGGGGAGCCAAACACAAGAGGACTGGAACTGTGCAAACATTTTGCATCATCAGAAATGTTAATGTCAAGTATGGGCTAAGAATAAAATCTCCAGCTTTTTCTTTGATAGAGCTTGATATTCATATTAAACAAGAGGGCCAACTATATACACTTCTGCCAAGAGCAAATAAGTACTATCAGCCTGGAAATACCTAAATACTTAGAATTCTGGGTAATTGGTAAGGGAAAGCATGAGTCCAGCAAAATGAACTGCAAGTGTCAGAAAACCTTACCTCAGGCATGTGAAAGTCTCTGCACAGGTAAGATTTATTTTCTTACAAAGTGCACTGAAATCCTGGCCAACATTATTAGATAAGCAGTAGTTTTATTGCAAAACAGATATCAGTGCTGGTCATAGCCAAAAGTTATTTGACACAATCTCTCCAAAAACTCAACAGATTATGTGTGAAAGGGGGCAAGTCCTGCCAGCCTGGTTGTACTAGAGCAGTTCCACTGACTTGAAAATAGCTACTTATGGAAGTCATAAAGTAGTATTGACTTATTATCTTTACTAATCCTTTGACGAGGAAGAAAAAAATGTTCATAGCTGGCTGCCAAGAACAATGAATATTGAGGATTCTTTTTTAATCTCTGAAAACAGAGAACTTCATGAAAAGTACATTTAAAAGAAAAAGCTGTGGCTAATGTAAAATTACACCCAAATGGGACATAGAGATTAATTACAGCCTACTTGCCAAAGGTGTCCTATGCAGCCATTTGCACATAAATTTTATTGCACAATGAATCTTTGGCATTGCTTTTGGAACACGAGTATGATTTAGGGGCTTTTGAAATATATCTACCACACTGATATCCTAATAAAGTTAGAAAACTGGAAACAATGACATTGCAGATATTTGTTGAATTTCCTAGGATTTAGTATATAGGAGGCAGTTCCAGGCAGCAGATGGTCTATAAAATTCCCTTAATTTAAAGATGTGAACTAATCATTATAAGCAATCCAATCCTTTTTCAATTCCTGAATAATTTTATAGGTTTTCATTGTGCTATCTAAGACAATGCAGGAGACAATTAATGTACAGCCACCGTCCTTGGCTCCTGTTCTGGATGTAAAATAGCATTTCTTTGTGGACACTAATGTCCTCCATGCCCCTTTTCTAGCAATGAAATAAACAAGCCACCAGATTTCAAGGCAAAACACCGGTAGTTTGACTAGTACCTGAAGGTTTTAAAGGAGCAAGCTAAAAAGGACAAACGTGTCTGGCATGGCTCTCTCCATTTATTAAGAAACCATGTGCTTGAGAAATACGCATTATATTTTTCGTAAGTTACTGGGGGTGTGGAAACTGACCTCTTACCCAGTGCAGTAAAGACAAATGCTATAGTCTCAGTGCCACAACAGGGAATAGGATCTTTAAAACTCTTTAACTAGATGGTTATATTCTCCACTCACAGTTAGGATAAGCAGCAAAGTAGGATTTAGGGGTGAAACATTTCCATTCACAGACTGGTTGTCTTCAGCAGCTGCAAAACAGCTTTTAGATAGCTCAGGGGGAGGGGAGAAGTTTGACATAAATTAAAACAAGTCTTTACCATCTCTTTTCTTTCTCTGCCTGGAAATCCCTGGAGTTTGGAGATGGAAAATACCTATTGCGTCAGCCACTCTGTGATGGATTGGCCCTGTCACGCATCTGCTAGCGCTCCATTTCATTTCGGTAAGCCAAAACTTGCATCATTTCCCCAGAAAAAGATTGCTTCCCAGAGAGGGGACTGGCAGGTAAATGACTGCCATCAGCTGTACTCAGGCTTGCTGGGCTCATTTTTAATGTCACAGCCTC
Source organism: Anas platyrhynchos (assembly GCF_047663525.1). Classification (NCBI taxonomy): domain Eukaryota; kingdom Metazoa; phylum Chordata; class Aves; order Anseriformes; family Anatidae; genus Anas; species Anas platyrhynchos. Next base: position 12,095,900 of record NC_092621.1, read on the forward strand.
TTCTCCCAGCAGGCAACTCCGCACATGTACTAAACTCTCTGATGAGAGACACATGCACCCTAAAAACAGTGGCACTTTATGTAATGGAGAGCTTTAACCTTAAAAAATCATTATGCTGCATTAAATACTGCATTATATGATATTTTGTTAGTAGTTGTCTTTAACTACCAATAACATATGGTCTATAGTATGCAGCTGTACAGTTCTGTATGCAGTAAAGAGGTTCACACATGGTAACTGACTCATTGGAATATATACATGTATATCTGTTTGCTTACACTGTTTGTATACTGCAAGTGTAATTTAGCATACCTACAGTTAAATATCTATCTTGTTCAGTGTGCTATAGAAACATGTAATTCCTGCTCAAGAAATATGAAATACAATGCACTACAAAAATTAAATGATATATTTACATTTATATTATATTCAGGGCATATAGTGGTGTATTAAATTCATTCCTTACTCAGATGTGTTTCAGTTCTTTAAGCCTAAAACAGGATTAAAATCAAATCTCCCCTCTGCTTATCATGAAGTAAATTGTTATTCTACACTTGTCTATATGTCCGTGATTTTTTGGGATTCAAAATGTCATGGTTCAAACTGAAAATTTGTTTTACATCACAAAGGATAAATTGTGGACTGCATAAGACTCAAACATTTCTATCAGAAATAAGAGCAAAACACTCATGTTCTTGTTTCTAAGAAATATCAATCAACAAAAATTTCATTTGAGCATCATTTTGTTGTGCTGGGAAAAGCTTTGTCTTCTGCCCTTCAGTTTTCCTTTTAAATTTGGATTGCAATATTTTTTGTATAATCAAATTATGCAATTATTTCTTTGTTGTGAGCTAATGATTTTAACATATAAAATGCCATGTAAGAGGCATAAAAAGATCCTCAGTTTAAAAAGCAGATACTATAGAGGATTTTTAAAGTTTCATTCCAAATCTTTTTTCCACTGACACTAAGCAGATATATATCATTATTAAATCTATTCAGATCTCAAACACTTCAATACTTTATTGTTTGTTTTTTCAAGCTATCCCTTAGAATAATAATTTTGAATACTCAGTTTCATTATGTTTGTCTCAAGCCCAAGAGAATCTACTTTATATACATAGTTTTCAATGAAATTCATTCTCTTCTAACTGAATCTTTCCAAATATCTCTATAAATTCTCTAAGTTTCCTTCACATCCAAATGAGTTAACTGAATCTAAAACTTGATATATTAATTAAGTAGTACCTTGAAATAGTTAAGAGACTGTATATCACGATATATAATTGCATTGTATCGTAGTTTCAGCTAAAGAGGACTTCTGTCTATGTTGTTACCAGTGTCCCAAAAACACTGCTGGCTCTGCCAGCTCATTTAAAGATCCTATAAAGCAACCCAGCAGGATACAGACCAATATACAGCTATAATAAAATTCATTTAATAAACATATTGTTAATAATCTTAGAAGAAAACAAAAAATATTCTCATTAGCTTTAAAGTTATCTTTAGAAGATAAATTCAGAGTACCTGGACTCTATCTGAGGTAGTCAGTTCTACATCATCTACCTCTGGTCTCAGGACATTTTGGTCTGTAGAAGAGCTATTAGCAACAGTCCACTCTATAAGTTGACTCCGCTGTTTCAAAATTTCCCTGCTTCTGGAACCTTTATGGCCAGTCTGGTGGTGACTTTGCAATACTTTGGCCACTGGTTTATAAGATCTTCTGCTCACCTCCATGTATTCATCTTGACACAGGCAAAATGGAAGAAAAAATAAAGCCAGCAGATGCCAACTGATGAAATCCTTCTCTGCCATGTTATTCAAAATAATTTCTCAGGAGTCCAGAGGATGCCTTGCAGAAGGAGAACCTCTTTGCTGCACCAGGAGTTATGTGGTCCTTTCAGCTTTTCCACTAGTAAGCCTGGCACTGAGACCAGTACCAAGTTTTATACGGTTGCGTGCAATAAATAAAACTAAAAATGCCAAAGTGACAGGATCCTTCATCCAAAATCAGTCATGCTCCTTTAAACAAACCAGGCATTATTCACCACTTCACCACCACAAGGAAAATTGATTTGTATGCTGGAAATGGCCACAGCATTTAACGGACTCCCGTGGTTCCTATTTGGGGGCATTAAGAATGTAGCACCTTTTCTTTGGCATGTTTCTGTTTAAGTGTGAAAAAATGTGATGGAAATGGAGAACATGTGGCTAATGGTTTACGTTCCCTGATTAGACATGGAAAAGCTGTGAATTCACACTCTAAAATGTCTTTTGGACACAGACACCTTCCTTATTTGCCAGGAAATTCACACACACAACTGCGTCAGCCCAGTCCGAAAAATCCTTCCAAGAGCAATTAGGAAACAAAAGCACAAGAGGAGCTTTTGCATATGATTCTGACCCAATGGCTGTTTCTGACTATGCTTTTCATTCACTAAAAGAAAAATATTGAATTTCTGTCAGTTGGCCAATGGTGGAAGTAGACTGGGTAAGTAGCTCTGAAAAACTGGGTTGAATTCAGATTCACAGAGCCCCGTTTCTCAGCTTTAGTTCAACCTACTCAGCCAGGCAATATTTTTTCCCTTGAGTTCCCAGTGTTTTGCTAAACACAACTGCCAAACCAAGTTTCATGTCTTCTCTGCCAAGTAAATATAAATTTACCGGGGGCTTATTTCAGACTAAAGGAATCAAATTATATATCTATAATAATATCCTTATTATATTTTTAACCACCCACTAGTATCCTCTAGAATGCCACATCTGCAGAATGCAGTCCTGCAAATGCACACACATATGGGCTTACACGTGTGTGCACTCCTGAGAGCAAGGAGCATTCTGGCCCATGAAAAACACTTCCCCAGTACATGACTATCACTACTGATGGCATTGGTCCCGGGGAATGATCCCTGACCCTACAACATGATGGGCCACTCTGAAGTTGCTCAAGGATGACTGCTCTGATTAACATTTGACTGGGACTCCGGGGCACTCCAAGAGAGATTCTGGGAACAAACCAGGGTGCGAACAACCAGAAGTCTAGGACCCACAAGTGAAATTTAAGTGCTAAATTATTTGTCAATGTAGAAAGCCTTAGGTGTTCTATAGCAGCAAAGCCTAACAACAGAGATTCTGCTAGACAAGGAAAATGAGTTAGAGTTGCTAAAATGCCCCAGATTCACTGACTGCAGCTGTAAGGGGCAGCCATCACAGGTCTTCACTGCCTGACAGAGTGCTGAGATATATGGAGCATCTTAAGAAATAAAGCCTCATCTTCATCCCTGTGAAATCTTAGGAAACCCTCTTTTTTACCCCAAATAAGGAAAAGAAGTCTCAAGCAGCAAGGATTTTGAAAGGGGATGTAGCTGTCCTGTCTAAGTGGAAGACACAGCAGGGAGATTGGTGATTTGAGGGTTGTTCAGCCCCTTTCAGGTGCTGGGAGGGTTGAGTAATTGATGGTTGCTGAATGATGGTGAGGAACTGTGATCTGTTTATATTCTTATCCCTTCTGTGTCACATTGTGGGAGGAGAAACTGTCTGGAAATGTGATGGAAATGGGTGAGCAATGCTCTGTTGGGTTATGTCTACTGCTGGTGCAAGCGCTGGGAAAGATGTCAGCATAGAAGTGTACCTGGCCCCTCTCTTCCATGACCTGCAATTTTGCAGCCCACAGCAAGGGGTATGGGGCTGTGCTGGTACCCCAGAAAGGCAGTGCCAGACTCCACAGATGCCCAGGGTACAAGCTGAGCCAGTCCAGAGGCAGTGCTTGGGCCTGCCAGCAGCAGAAGTCACCAAGAGCAGCTCTACCCCATTTTATCCTACTCCATTAGCCAGGTGTGGCATAGGAGCAGAGACCTCAGCTTTCCCCACAAGGATAAACTTGACCACTGTCTGCAGCATCCTGGATATCTCAGCAACAACCTCAGGAAAAGGGGCAGCTTGTGGTTATTCCACTCCACAGGCTTGGAAGGCAGAATTGTGTCTCCCGGCCTTGTGTTTTTGTTGCCTTTATCTCCCTTATTTTGAATCTCTAATCACAGGAATCTTAATTCAATTTCAGTGAAATCTTGGATTCTCAAGCCAGATGTTCAGGATCATTAAATATACTTCATAGATTAGCCCTTGAGCTTTGTTTCATTGTATAAATGTTAATCAACCAGATAGTTTCACAGAAAAGGCTCATTAGGCTATGCTTTATGACAACTGAAAACCCTGATTTGAAAATTAAAAAAAAATGCAAATATTCCAGTTATTTCACTGGGCAAGGAGAAATGGAAAGGAATTTACTGGAGAACGAAGCAAGTCTTCTCTAAACACCATTCCAGATTTTGGAAGCTGCTGCCACCAAACTGGGATTTCTTTTTCAAGGAGAGAGGATTTTCTTGGTAGGAAAGGAGCTTGAAAACCCTGGACTCCGTAAAATTGGGAATGACTCAGAGACAAACATTAATTTATCTTGGCACTCAATAATTTGATTCAGCAAGTGCTGGGACAGCACTGATGTTTTCAACTGCTGTTAAGGCTTTCATGGCTTTCCAAACTCTGTTCCAGGAGCTTCCTGTGGCAAATGTTTCCAATATGAGTAATGAATATCCCCAGCACCCATGTCCCAAAGTGAGAAGGAATAAAACCAGAGAGATTTGGGCTTCAAAGGACCCATCTATCATTTCATGCAAAAGCTGAAACAAGCATGTTTCTTGGCAGCTATGAGAAAGAAGAAATGTTCCCTTCCTCACTTTCTAATAGAGTCCACCTGGTTCCTGCCCATCATGTCCTGGTGGTTTGATGCTACACACATTTTTTGGTTCAAATTAATGATAGAGTTTAGCCTCTGTTCTTTTATTTTCAATCTTTTGATCAAATTCCTGTACGCAGAAGTCTTTGCTGCACATCATTCTCCTCTGTCCCTTCCACAAGGAATAGCTGGCCCACAAAGTCACTGTCTATAGGCATAAATTTTGGACTTGAAAGTAAAAAGCAGTGGAGGTACTGATTCTCCATTCTTGATCTCCAAATGGTGAAATACACTTGTCCAAAAGTGTGAAGTGGATCTAAAATAATACAGCATCAAAACAGCAATACTTTGAATTTGTTTTGTGCTGGAATAAAATACCAAGAATGCTTCACAAAGAGAAGCACAGATCCTACTGATCTGGAGACAAGAAGGGACCACAAGGTTGATTTCTGCTTCTAGTTGTGGGTCCAGTGAACAGTGCAAGAGAGATGAAAAAGAGAATAAAATCTGACACACTCACACACACACATACCGCCCCTTAGCTGCGTGCCCACCCAGCATCGTCCTTCCAGCCTTTGCTACATAAGTTCCAGCACACCAATTGCCTTTCTTCTATCGACAAAGTTCTCTAGCAGCAGGATACATCTCTGCCTCATTATCAACAGTTTAAGATGAAGGGAAGCACATGGGTATATTTATGTCAGATAATTAGATATCAGCTAAAATGCAATAACTATTAGGTAAAAACTGCTTCCCACCTTCTGTGCAAGCAAAAATGCTACTCTGTGAGAAAGGTGACTCTTATTACTATCGTGTTAGTACTGACATCGGGAAAGCAGGTTATTAATGAGGTTGTTATATAAAACTGCAGGACATAATTTCAAGAGGCAGCAAAGCAAAATGATTATTTATAAATAAAAATGTTCTGGCTGAGGCAGAGTTTTATCTGTAATTAAACATTCGCAGTTCCTTCACTTGGAAATAATTCTGTTTGCAGTGTTAACTCCTTCATACCAAACACAGAGGTAACCTGCACCTGCTCTTTCACAAGTCATCTCCACTGAGCCACACTGAGAGCGCCAGACCACAGCTGAAGGAACAAAGGCCACCCAGCACTATGCCACCACCATGCACCGACTGTCACCAAATTCCTGACCCCACCGTGACTCTCTGGGCTCCTTCATTCCCAGGTGTGCTACCAGCTCTGCTCCTGCTGGGCTACCAGCTCCCCCCACGAGGCTGGCACTTAAGGCTGCTCCTGCAGCAATGCAAGGATGAAGCCTCCCCTCTCCAGCAACAATGCAAAATGCCCAGCACTGTGCCATCCTCTGTCTAGTTCCTGCAACAGCCACGTGCTGCGGCTGGGCAGAGCCCTCAGACCTCAGCGTGGCTGCGGGGAGAACACAGACGGCCCTTTCAGGTGGGATTTGCAAGTGTGTCCCCAAGGAGCCAGGAAGGAAGACGAAGAGCCAACGAGTTGTGCAGCTGCATACGATGGCTTTGAAGCCTTTTCCCACCTCTGTGCTGACCACTGCAACCCCACAGGACCAAGCAAGGGAGGTATTTTTGCTGAAAGCTTCTGAGATCTGCTCTTTATTTCTTCAGGAGTTTTGGTCAGTAACTGGAATTCAGGCAAACTCCACCACCCTCCTCCCTGAGGGAGCCTCCACAGACATGGACTATCAAGGGGAAAGCAGATTCATGGGGATTTGCAAGCATTGTGCACCCAAGAATGGCCTTTGGGCTCCCATGGCAGGTTGGCCACATGCCCCAAGCAAACCACAAATGCCTGGGAAATGCCTGGTGGAAAAAATCACTCCTCACCATGCTGCCAGTATGGCCAGGTCTCTTCCTCTGGGGCCTGTCACTATCCCTGCAGGGGCTTATGAAGGGCTGGCTCCCCTGCTCAGTGCCAGTAAAAGCCTCTCTGAGAGGCTGCCAGTGGGGATCAGCAAAGGAAGGCTGGCTTTAAATGCCAGGCAAGGCATCTTTAAGCACCCTCCGCTTGGTGCCACAGAGGAAGGTACACAAAAGACTTCATGCACTCTTGGCCAGTGGTCTGAGGATGTGCTGCTGCCTCACTGCAGCCTGGCAATGCAGGGATGTGGCAGCTGCTGACAAGTTTGTCCAAACCACAAAGCATAGCAGAATTTGTAGGGCTCAGGTTGGCTTTAAGCTGGGATGAGGTGGGGAAATTTGGTGTGAACAGCAATGGGCAGAAACTTGGTCCTGAGCTCCTGGCTCTGAACAGAGCCTCAGTCTGGGTTATCCTCTAATAAGCAGCACAGCCTCCATCAGTTTGTCTGCACCAACCCTCTCTCCAAAATATGCACTGGTGAAACAGACCCCTTCCCTCTGTCAATGCCATTTTTAAGAGTCCGTGAAAAACTGCCTGGATCAGACTGTCGACAGTCCCAGACAGGATCGCCAGGTGGTTTATCCAAGTCTCTTTCAAGCTTGCAGAAATAGATTTCACAGTGGTGATAGGGCTCTGGTTGTGGAACAAATAATGCAGTGTGATAAGCTTTTTCCAGTCTGCAACGCATCAATTATCCATCTGTAATTGAAGAGCCAGAGCACAGTGACTTCCAAGAAACCAGGGTGGGGAGAGAACAAACACCATGCCAAAAAATAGCCGTGGTCAACATTTTTGTCAGGGATGGATATCCTGGTTTGGATTAAACAAGATCTAACCTGAATCTTTGGCTTTCTCTTAATTCACCTTTTTCTCAAGTTTCAAAATGTTTAAATTTATGACTTGAAACGTGTTCCTCTGCAATTCTTTATTCTGGCCAGGACCAAGAGTGTAATGGATGAAATGCCACAGGAACAACTGCTCATTATTTTAACCACCCAACAAGAAATAAAGAACATCTTGTGAGAAATCCTCTTCTGAGTACATCCTGAACTCAAGTTTTGCATGTGCAGGAGGTGTGGATAGTTCAGATAAGGTATGTTATTTTTAGATTGGAAGCTAAGACAGTTTCAGGCACACTATTACCCAAGGCTAATCTTCAGGCCTGGAATGAAAAGCATAAAGACAAAATGCTCTCACTGTGCCCCAGTATCCATGAGAGGTCAAAAATAAATTACACATTTGTCCAGGGTCTGTAAGCAGAATTGCTTTGGTGACCTGATCTCACATAAATTGTTTTTAAAGGTCCAGATTTATCAGAGTTTCTCAGATTCCCAAGACATATCAAAGACTTTAAGTCTTCAGAAAAGTGTGATATCAAGTGAAAAATGGGGCTTGTATAAGTAATCAGACTCCTCCAGAAGTGCCCGACTTGGGCACTGGGTGAACTGTGACTGATTTGTGATCTGTTGACCCAGTAAGATCACTGGACTAGTTCTTGACAATTCATATCAGATTATCAGTCTTTGCTTTATACTCGTATTATGACACTGTAGTTCAAGAGCTGGGCTGTTAGGCAAATGCCAGGAAGGCAGCACCAAAGCTCTGGATTATATCCTTCTGGTGAGCTCAGCAGAGATCTTCTGGAGAGAAGACCAAATGTTTGCTTTGTGAACACACTATGTCCAGGCTCCAAAATGAGAAAACCTCTGCCACCACACTTGGGATCCAAAGATCACAAAACAGTTTAAATAAATCACATTATGGAAAGGGAAGGGTGTCCATCACCAAGTGATCTGATTTTGTTCCTATCTGCATTTCCTACCAACGCTACACACTCTGAATGGGCTGGCTTTCAAGGAGTTAGAAGCCAGCCCTAGAAAGAGATAAAAAGTTTGGGCTTATCAGAACAACCCAGGACAGATGCCAAGATAGCATATAAACCCAGCAACTACAGTGTGCTGCAGGACTAGCTCTTCGCTTCTTTTCATCTCCTTGTAAATAGTTTCTGATAAATGCCCAATCCATGGACATCTCTTTACCCCAACAGAGTCAGAAAACGGTGCTGCCATGAATCAAGAGGGACATCTGGCACAGCACAAGATAGAATTTTTTAATTTTCATTCATTGCCTGCCTGTTTGGTCTAAAAATATATTTAAAAATATATGCTATAACAGTAACTGGGAAAGAGCCACATGGACTGGAGAGAAGAGTAACCTCTCTTACAAAACTGGCAGCCCTTGCTGGGTAAAAGCCCAGCCAAGCTGCACCATTCATAACAGAAAAGAATGAGTTTCCTGCAGCGCAAAAAAAAAAAAAAAAAAAAAAAAAAAAAAAAAAAAGCATTCACTTTCATGGAGAGAAGAAAAGAAGATAGTTTGAAATATATCACTGTGGTGGTTTTTAAATGGCATTTGTGGAAGATTATGGCCTTATACACTTGAGGAATTCCTTTTGCATCTATAGGAAAGGGTGGGGAGTAGCAGACAAACCTTCTGTAATGTTCCAAACATTTACAGACCTTCTCTAGATCTGTTACCAACCATGTCCAGGCCTTTAGTCTCAAGACTGTCAGTAATGACTCCCTCTGGTTGAGGTGATGGCTTTTGCAAGACTTGTAGGAGTTTGTCCAGTTTTTAGAAGCACCAGCTGTTACCAAATATTCCTCCACTTATGACATCCTCTAGGCTGATTTAAAGTGATTGAAGTGGAAATAAAAGCCCAAAACTATGAAAGGCTGTCTGTATCTGTGGCAAGCTAGACCTAAATATTTTTTTGGCTGGACACCTCTGTTCTCTAGCAGTGCCATAGTTTTCCTCTGTCTGCATCAGGTGTCCGTTTTAATTGAATTTTTCACTGTATTAAGGAGAGTAGTATGCTAGCTCCTGGGCTATTTGCTGTACTTTGCCTTCATGTCTGACACTTGAGTATCCACACATTGTCTTCTCTAAGTGCTCTTTACATAAGGGAGGCAGTTTACATCTCAAAGCAAATGCTACATATTGTCCAGGTGTTTGTAATTAGGGACCCAAATTACTGGGGCATCAAAATAAGGACCCGAACAGCTTATTTATGGCAATGTATCAAGGCTGTGATCTTGTAACCTGCCAAATACATCAATATAGTCTCTTCAGAAGATATTGATGATAGGAATAGGTGCTGTACAGAGCTGAAGGTACTTCTGAGAGCTGTGATAACTTCTGAGTGTTATAAAATATTTTGGTGTTAGCCAGGTGATGTGGGGGGAGTCCTTCAACTCTGGGGTAGTCCCTTCTCCTGCTAGCATGGGGAGGTCAGGCACAGTATGTCCAGTCTGTGGTGTGCTGCCCTGGCGGGAACAGCAAGCATCATGTGAGCTGATTCCATGAGCACAGCCGAGCACATTTACAAAATGAATAGTATGTTCTGTCACAGTATAAATCAAATACAGACTGCAAACAGTGTAAAAATAATCTGAAAAGCAATATTATCTAAGGTTTTTGCCCTTTATGCCTGCAAGTGTGGTATGATTTCCCCAGATTCTTTCTGCCAGCAGCACTGTTTTAGGTCCTACCACTTTCTTGGTAAGGCTGATGGGATATTCCGTAAACAGTTTAGAACAGCCTTTTTGACAGTGGTCCGGGTGCTGACAGTGATGTTTCCATCTGAGATGGAAGTAGGATTGTACAATCACAGCTAATTCCTTCACAGAGAAGTTCTGGTTCTCCCTGAGCCAAGTGCTCAGTCCTGAAGTGCAGCTTCAGGAAACCTTCAGATGGGCAATTTCTTGTACGATTTCTTGTACAATTTCTTCTCTTCCCAATTTCTGTGTCTTATTCATTGCTTCTAACAAGGGTTAGTTGTTTCTCAAGTCTACAGTGACGTGATCTGTGCAATGTCAGTTAATCCTCTAATTGCTCTGTACCTTGGTACTCAGGACAGCAGGATCCTTACTTTGCTCTTACCATGTATGATGTACTGATCATGCAGGATTTTTGTCAACAATAGGATAGACAAAAAGGTTATTTTTCTGTAGCATAAAAATAAAAGTCATTCCAGTGACCGAGGACGTTGTTTAAAACTATTCCTCTCCTCACATAAGGTGTAAACCACACATGAATAAGAGGCAGGTCAGTGAAAGACTGTCAAAGCTGTCCCAGTTGCCTCTTGCAGATGATGCTGACCCGGCCAAAGGTACAGATTCAACTACACATCAAAAAGTTTTATTTTTAAAGCCCTACTCCAAAAAAAAAAAAAAAAAAATATAATAATTAAAAAATATTTGACTCATTTAAGAAGTGCATGGATTGAGCTGATATCTTCGCTATCATCTTGTGCCAGAATGTTCACTTCCAAAAACACTTTCCCTATCAGTCTGTAATTAATTTGTTATGGCCACCCACAGTACTGCTATATCTGCTTACTTTGTTAGAATCATGTTATGGAAAGATATTGCTTTCCATTTTTAATATGCTTTCTGGAAAGAAAACATTTCTTTCTACTGTGGAAAACCAGACAGAGATAAAAATTGTTTCCTGAACCAATTACCCTTAAGGTATATAAATTAATCTGCTTTCTTGTTGACTCACTGTTGTTTCTATTTAGGAGAGAAAAATGTCCTTAATAAATATTTTTAGAGAAGTCAATTGTCTTGGTACCTTTTTCAATTTAAAGCTGACAAGTGCAGGAAGGATATAATAGAATCACAAAATGCTTTGAGTTTGAAAGGACCTTCCAATTCCACCCCCCCTGCCATGGGCAGGGACACCTCCCACCAGACCAGGTTGCCCAAAGCCCCATCCAGACCAGTCTTGAGCACTTCCATAGAAGTGCTCCAGCCCTCTGAGCATCCTTGTAGTCTCTAGGTCTTCTCCAACAGCTCCGTGTCCTTCTTGTGCTGGGGGCCCTGGAGTTGGGTGCAGGGCTTCAGCTGGGGTCTCATGAAAGCAGAGCAGAGGGGGACAATACCCTCCCTCTCCCTGCTGGCCACACTGTTTCTGATGCAACCCAGGACATGGTTGGCTTTCTGGGCTGCAAGAGCACATTGCTGACTCATGCCGATCTCGTCAACCATCACCCCTATCCCCTTCTCCTCAGGACTGCTCTCAATCAGTTCCCCTCCCAGCCTGTGTTTATGCTTGGGATAGCCCTGACCCAGATTCAGGGCCTTGCCCTTGGCATCCCTTCCCTTCCCTCCAGTGTGTCATCTGCACAATGCAGCTTGGTGTCATTGTCAAAACTGCTGAGGGTGTACTCAGTCCCACTGTCCATGTCACCCAGAAAGATGTTAAACAGCTCTGGTCCCAGTGCTGACCCCTGAGGAACATCACTCATTGTTCATCTCCACTTGGACATTTTGCTGTTGACCACAGCTCTTTGAGTGCAATGATCCAGACAGTTCCTTACCAGTGATCCGTCCATCAAATCCATGTCTCTCCAATTTAGGGACAAAGAGATCATGGGGAACAGTGTCAAATGCTTTGCACAAGTACAGGTAGAAGACATCAGTTGTTCTCCCCCTATCCACCAATACTGTAAACCCATTGTAGAAGGCCACCAGATGTGTCAGGCACGATCTGCCCTTAGTGAAGCCGTATTAGCTGTCACTAATCATAAAATCGTAGGATATCCTGAGTTGGAAGGGACCCGTAAGCATCATCAAGTCCAACTCCTGGCACCGCACAGGTCTACCCAAAAGTTTAGACCATGTGACTAAGTGCACAGTCCAAGCGCTTCTTAAATGCACTGCTGCTATTTTGTTGGTTAATAAAAGTGACCAGGAATTCAGTCCCCGGACCTCCTTATTTTCCATGTGTCTTGGAATAGTTTCCAGGAGGATTTGCTCTATTACCTTGCCAGACACAGAGATGAGACTGACTGGCCTGTAGTCTTCCATTTTCCCTTTTTAAAAATGGGAGTTGTATTTCCCCTCATCCCATCAGTGGGAAGTTCACCGGCCTGCCATGCCTTCTCAGATATGATGGATAGTGGCTTATCAGCTTCACCAACCAGTTCCATCAGGACCCCCATATACATCTCATCAGGTCCCATGGATCTGTGCACCTTCAAGCTCCTTAGCTGGTCTTGAATCTGATTTTCTCCAACAGTGGGAGGTTCTTCATTCTCCCAGTCCCTGCCTTTGCCTTCTGGAGCTTGAGCTATGGGGTAGGTGTAATTTTCTTTTTTGTATAGATTCATTTAGCCAACATGGGCCTTGGAGAGAAATAAAGAGACATTATTCCTGCAACACATCTTTAGAAATGCCTCAAAAACCTCAAGACACAGAAGCTGCTAAAGCAGACATTAAATTTACTGATCTGATTTTAATTTTCCTCATTGGTTCATAAGAAAAACAGATGGGATGCTGGATTATGGCCAAAAGATCTTCTGCAGTGGGACACTTTGGCTCAACAAGTCTCGCCCCATGTCTGTAACTTCTATTAACTTCATCAGTAATGTCGGATTCAGTTTCTGGCAGGAAAGAAACCTGAGTATTGTTAAGAAAGGCTTTGCCATGGGACTGTTAGCCAGCTTCTGAGCAAAGAAACTCCCAACACAGAAGGCAGCAAGCCCAGCCTCTACCTTTAGGCTAAGCTGCATGGATGGTATGTGGGAAAAGCAACACCATCATTGTGGTCAGTGCCTGTGGCCAACTGTAGGCATGGGTAAAGTTAGCTGCCACCAAAAGCAGCCTGAAGGATGGAAATGGCATCCCAGAGATGTGCCAGAGAGAGAAACTGCAGCACTGAGCGGCCCCTGGGGCCGAGGCACAAGGTTGCCCTCCCTCAGGTGGCCATGTCAGGGAGGGGAGGCATGGAAGGAGGTAGGCCTCGGGGATGTGGGGACATGCTGGGCAACAACAGAGCCCAGGGCTGAGGCAGATGGAAGGACTGAACATGGCAGGAGGCTGGACAGGGCAGGGCCACCTCACACAGCCTAAGCAGTGCTCCTGGACTGGAGGGTCTACATCTTCCCCCTTCTCCCCAGAGCAGCAGCTTTCAGCTCCTCTTGGAGACTTTGTTTCCCCCATCTGCTGATAAAACTGATCCAGGACACTAGCCACAGGCACTCCTTTTAATATATTTATATATTTATATATTATTTTTTCTTTCCAGAGAAAAACTGTGCTTCTCAGGGTGACTTTGGAAAGAAAATTGTATCCTTTCAAGTAACTTCTGCAAATCCTCAGGTTGATATCTTTACCACGTGCTCCAGCTGATGGGATTTTCCGCCATTAGTCCTCACCCCGATTTTCCCCTGAAACATACCACATTGCACAGATTAGCAGTGTCCTAGGCAACAGGTAACCACATGTTTTCCTGAAAACCAAGAAAAAACAATCCCCACCAGCAGAAGTGTGCCAGGAGGTTAAGCCGACAGGGCAAGGATGAGCAGCAGAGACAGGAGATAAAGGTGTTCACCTAGCCTGGTGGGCGAGAAGCGTTTCTGCAATTCAGAAATGCAGATTTACCAGCACTGTGAAGTGTATGTGTATGGAACTGGAGGGGATTCAAAGCGACCTGCTGAAGCTTTACATCTATCAAATAAACAGTTTGCTAGACTCAAACAGAGGTTGCATAACTGTCCCAGCACCCCCTAACACAGCAACCATCACTGAGAGAGACTTACCTGCCTCCTTTCAGGCAGTGAACCTAAGCAGAGGCCCCGAGTCTGCACAATATCTGTCAGAGGCTGCCCATCACATATCTGAATGTCCTTTATAAAATACTCTTCTGCCTGCTGTGGTCTGGGGTCTTGCTATAGATTCATTTCTGCATCCAAACTGAGGTTCATGTTGTGCAGCAACCTGCAGTGAAACATGGGGTCCTGCTAACATGGGCACCAGACAGAGTAAAAATTTGCTTTCAGGTGGGGTGAAGACCCTGAAAGGACAATAATTTTTAGTGGTCTGGCTTTACTTTGCTCTGAAAGCAAATAGGACCCCAGTGTGCTATGCATGCAGTGAGCAGAGCAGCAGAAGCTGCCATGAGATCCGTGTTCCAGGGTGCTGTGCAGTGCAGACCCACTAAAGTGCAGTGGGGGAATGAAGGATGAACCACAGGAAGAGAAATCCACAACAAAATTATTTGTATTTGGTGTAAACTCCATCAGCGGAGAGAGATAGGCCATGTTAGGAGACAGCTCAACACATCTCCACACCCAGAGCGCGTAGCGTGCCGGCAGCTTGCTGACAAAGGAGATGGATCCTGCCAAATGAGACCACACATCTCCTTTAACTGAGAGAAAACTGGAACTGGACCCAGCATCAGACATGGCAAACAAATCTATATGAGGACTGTGGCCAGGGAGTGGTCAGCCACATCCATCAGCGGGAGGATGTTGCTGGCGAGCACTGCAGACAGCTGTGGGGCAGCTGCTGTCCCTGTGCTGGTTCTGCTTGGAGTCGTAGGGGTGGGATAAGGGTGAGTTACCAAACACATTCTTCTGTGCTAACTGAAAAGAATGACCCGACCACAGCAAAAGGTACATGACCATAAGCTTCTTCTTGACAGTAGGAAGGGCAGGGGGAGAAAAAAATATTGAAGTAACTGAACCTAATTTTGATTGTATGGGAACAGAGTGTTGCTTCTTTACAAAACACATTATACTGTGGAAATACCTTCCAAACATCAGACTGCATGTGTTCAAAGGACTGAGTTCAGTGAAGGAATACACTTACCTACCAAATAACTCCCATTCCAACATGGAGGGCAGAAAACCGGCATTCAGATTCAGGGACATTAACTGAAGCGTACCACACTCATAGGATCTACTTACTTAGTAGCCTGTACATGTGGTAAGAGCTGTTCTTATGGTATATCCATTCATCCATCCACACACCTATCCACCCATGGCTTCAGAACCTTACTTCAGAAATCCATGCTGAAAGCTGTAGGCAAGGTGTCTTGCTCGTGGCTCTCATGGACTCGGTTCAGGAATTTTGTCTCTTCTTCATGTATTTAGCTGAAGAACAGAATTGCATTCAGAACAGTGTAGGTTTTATAGGACTCCCTCTGTTGCTCTGTGCTACAGCTCACTGCCCTCTCTGTGGCAACTGAACAATCTTTGAACATTTACATACCATTGCTGACATTTGCATGGGTCTGAGCCTTAGCGTGTAATAGGGCAGCAAAAATCACTGCAAATCTTACTTGCATTTTAATTATTCATTTATTTACTGTTACAAGCCACAAGATCATAATTTAATGCAAGTTCACAGGCCTGAACACTGAGTTTGTGTCAAAATTTGATTGACTTATACATGGTTTTGTGATAAAACACATGCAAAGCTTAAGCAGACTAAAGTGCTTAGTCTCTCATACACACAGACCTCAGGAATTTTGGATAAGAGCAATGTAAATGCCTTTTGAGAAAAAAAAAAAAAAAAAAAAAAAAAAAAAAAAAAAAGAACACCTCACAGCAAAGTTAGCTTTTCTCAGCTTTTTTTTTTTTTTTTGAAGATATATGTTTACAAAACATATCTGGCAAAAATATTAACTAAAGTCTCTAAAGTACTGTATGTCCCCGCAACTCAGAGGTAGCACCAAAGTTTCTGGTCCCAATTAATGAAAGTCCTTAAACCTGTGTTTACATCTCCCTCAACTCAGCAAAGCCTTTGTGCTGCTCTCCTGGTCTGGCTTAGCATCAGCAGCACTGCAACTGACATTTGCTCCAGTGGTGACCTTTTTGACTTGACAAGCAGTCAAACAGTGCAAAGTGTATCCACATGACAGCCCTGAGGTAATGCCTTGTCCATCCCATGTCCTACAAGAGACTGCTTTGTAACTTACACTGTGATGTGGAAAGCTAGAAAGCAATTGATTCAGAGAGGGAAAGATAAAGTTTAGAAAATGCAGTAGTGTTGAATAGAAATTTCTAGTCTAGACACTCAAAACCATACAGAAGCCTGCATGAAAATATCAGGAAAGATAAATGAGCAGCTTGAAATTCTCCTTTGCATGGAAAATTTCCTTAGCGTCAGGATTACTGGGGCTTTACTTGCCAGCCCTGCTGTGTTGTGACTGCACAGAAAATAAATAAATAAATAAATAAATAAATAAATAAATAAATAAAAAGGCCTTCTCTGGGAAATCCAAGGTACAAACTTGCTGTGCACTTTTTATCTAAATTACCCAGACAAGGTATTCCCACTTATGCCAATACATTTCAAAGCAATATCTACAATTACTCTGGATATACACTCAAGCAACCAACTTACTCTGCTCTTGTTCTTGTGAAATTTGCAATGATTTTTAGCCTCCCATATGTCCTACATGGTACAACATAATGAGTAGTACCAGCCTTGAGTGATCACCTTGGAATTTTGCACCATGAATATATTGCTCTGCACCCCAGCAACCTTACTGATGCTTGTGTGAGAAATATTCTGCATTTAAAATTGTGAGAAGTATTAGTAAAGATTGCAAGACTATAAATGTTTTTGGTTTTATTTTTAATTTAAAGTTCATATTTATTTGAGTGCTTGATTTAAAAGGCATTAACAGAGCTCATCACACACACACAAAAAAAATTGAGATAAAATGAAGAGTTAAATCTATAGTAGTCAGTCTGTAATGCCAGTGAATAGGCTTATTTCTCTAGCTCTCAATGGAACAGAAACAGCACCATCTGTTGCTCTCTATGCTGTCAATCACAGCAACTTTTTTGCTGCCCAGAAGATGATTACAAGAACTGAATCATATGCAACAGAAATTAAATGAGGAGGAAAATGTTTATTTTCAAGGTGTGCTTGGACAGGAATAATTTAACCTGACCCACTGCATGTGTAGGGAAGAATCACAGCTGCTTTTTCATTTTACAAAAACAATGAACAATCAATGAGATTTAAAAAAAAAAAAAAAAAAGGCAAAAGCAGTGTCATGTTTCTCCAGAAGTCTTGCAATGTAGGAATGACCCTCATAAAATTATAACCACTAGGGATGGAAAGTATTTTCTTGGTCTAGCCTGATCCCTAAATGTCAGCTTGAGTATATGTCTAGTGGAGCATCTTATCCAAATAGCACCATTCATTATTTGGCTGGTTGAGACAAGACATTTCTCCAGACTGCTTTCCTGACACTTACTCCCAGAAGGGTTAGATGACACTGCTGAAAACCCTGCTGCCAGCTGGAAGCTGTTTTACAGAAGGGCTCTCATGTTGCCAGGGCTGAACCCTGATAGCAATGTTGGAAAATTTCTCTCCATTCAGTGCAGTGTGAGCCAATACATTAAAAAGCATCTTGGGTAAGCACAGACATGGGAAAACCATGGCAGAAATTTTAACAGGATGTTCTTGCACTGTTGCACTTGTGCCATTCACCATTTCACAGTTCCTTCTTGGAGGTGAAGATGCTTGCCCACAGTTTAGCAGACAAACACTGCTGTTTGTCTAGGTTTTGCATCTCTCTCTCAGCTGTGAGATCCTGCTCTGGGAACTCAGACGGTGCAGGTGGTGTAGGAGCCCAGTGAGCTTGGCAATCTCTGCCCTGTCATATAACCAGATTTGGGGGAGAAGACCTTCTATTTCAGCTGATCTGCTGCAAAGAGGGTCTTATACTCTAAGTTATTAAGAAAAACCTATGAAAGTTATAATCTTCAGTTTTGACTGTTATTAGGAAACCAATTAAGGTGCTTTTTTTGTCCACATATTGCATGGCTTGTTTGCATGGGGCCTGCAACAATGTCCAGGAGCTCACTCGGGGCAAAAGCGCTGCTCAGTCCTGTGCTCCCCAGGTACGCATCCTGAGCATCTTTTGACATAAAAAATCCACACAACCTCCAGAGCCCTCTCACAGACCAGAGGAGAGCATCCCACAACTGCAGCCCTCACCTATTCTCTTCCACAGGCCTAGCGTCAATAATTTTCTTCCTATGAATTTTGGAAATGAAGTGAGAAAAACAAATTACTTTGTTCTGAGTGATCAAAGGAGAGTGCTGAAAGGCTCAGCAGAGACTGGCAGCTGCTGTTCTCCTTCACTTCAAAGTTGAGTTTGGAAAATTGGACATTAGAGTTATGGTCAAGATACCTTAAGGGTGCCTGGTAGAAAATGAGATTTCTTCCCCTCCTTTTTCCCCAGTCAGGTGTTTGGTTTCTTTACATAAAATACCAAACTAAAACTGACATTTGTTTCACATCAAGCCCCAGTTTTGACTTCAAATTTTAACATGTGCAGAAAACAGCAACAACAACAACAACAACAACAATAATAATAATAATAATAAAAAAGTGGTTGTCTTTTCACTTTTGTGGAATGGCTTCTCTTCTTACCCCATGGAAAAAAGTGGGGAGATATTAAAAAAAAAGTGGGGGGGAAATGGAGTTTTAAAAGGCAGAAACAGAGAAAACTAAATAGTGCAGTGAAACTAAAAGTCACATTTTTTGCTCTTTAACTGTTTTGCAGAACAACACTAGGTTATTTAATCTTTTCATGCTGAGGTCTTTGTCAAAAATCAAAGCTACTTCAAAAAAAAAATGTTTCAAGGTTAATTACATTGCAGACTTAGATGGAAAATTATTTGGCCAAAATGTTTGAAGAGCCCTTCCTATGTATACAGAATATGTGGGGATGGCTGAAATTGGCAATAATCATTTTAAATGTCATGTGATACTTGCTAATCACAAGATGCCCATGTTAGCACGAGAAGTTGGATGTGGATATATCTTTTAGCAACTTGCCTTAAACTTTATGATGTAAGTTGAGGAATTTATCACTCATTCCCTTATCTGACTTGTCAGCTCAAGATTAAATTTCTGCAGAAAAGCCAGATGCAGCTGGGGCATCTCCTTCATTCACATTGACCACTGCAGCACACAGATCAGCACAAGGCACAACCATAGCAGAATATCACCCTCCTAACTTATCTGCATCCAGGTTAGGAAAGCAACTGTTGCTAGAAGAAGAAGTAAGATAACACTGCGCTTCAGTCAAAAGTGCGTAGTCTGGGTGCGCTGGTGTTTCCTCTATCAAATCTAGAAAACTGAAGAAATTAGATACATAAGTCAGTGCTTGGCTTTAGTCTATTCTGTTTATTGTTGTCAGATAAAACAAAAGGAATAGCTCAGAGAAAGCATTCCCTCCCCCCCCCCCCCCCCCCAAAAAAAAAAAATGTACGGAGAAACATTTTTATTTCTAGTGGTGTGGCATCAGCTCCACAGTATAGGAAGAACATCTAAAGATGATCTACCATAGCAGGAAACAACAACAAAAAATAAAAAATTGAAAGCTGAAAAAGCAAACTGAAGTCAGACTGACCCACAGAAAGGGTCACCAGACCAGAGGCAGTGGAGAGCATAGCATGAAGCTCTGTGCAGCAGTCCTGGGTCCAACAGGGTAGAGTTGAAACCTGAATAATTTCTCACCAGCAAACCAGCAAGGCTGAATCTTACATGCTGAATAAAGCAGAGATTCCATTGCTGCTGGGGAGAGCACTTCTGAGTGTGTATGCTTGCAAAGACATCCAGAAAATATGTGCCATAGCACTGGAAAAAAAAAAAAAAAAAAAAAGCTGGGTGTAACACTGCTGTCACACAGTCATCTTTTGTCTTTGGGTCTCTGAGACTGCATGGTATTGTACAACCATCCCCCTAAGAAAAGATTATTTAAACTAGCTGTGGTAACAGCTGAACCCATCCTTGTTTCTGCCTGAACACAAAAACTTCAAGAGAGGCCGCAGGATGGCAGCAACAGTTCTGTCCTGCTTTGGCACAGCCAAGGCTTCCTGGCAGGCATGGCACACCTCAGGGGCCTGTCCCTGTTTACTCAGGGTCTTCTGAGCTAAGGGTGAGGAGTGGGAGAAAGAAAGGTTCAAAGGAAGCTTCCAACCCTCTCTCTTTGCCTTCTTTCTTTGGATACTTTTTGCAGTTTGGCTGGTGGTGTTCATATGAGCCTTTCCTCTGCCTTGCACTTTCCCCATCCCTGTGAAAAATGTTGATCAGTTCCCAAAGAAGACGTATCTTTTTCAGTATAACATTCAAAGTGAAGAAACAGAGGTAGGTGGCAAGTTTTTTGATTGCTTGTAGCTGTCAGGAATACCAGAATCGTCAAATGTTTCCAAGCCTTTTCCTCCATGTCATGAGCCAACACCTTTCCCTCTCCAGCTACTCGGTGCTGTTCACCTCCACTCAGGATTTCAGTATCACTGTGGGAAAAGAAAACTGCAACCTGGCTTGGAGCAGTCCCACAGAGATCAACCGCATCTGGAGGTAGCCCTGAGCCAGCTTTGTTCTTTTTGTTGGCAAGGGCAGCTCCAATCGTCCATCTCAGGCTCCAGCACCATCCCAGACTCAGTATTTCTTAAAACATCCAGGATGGTTGCTTATAGAGACATCCACCACACTAGTCCAAGAACAATCCTTTCAGTACTTAAATTCTGATGCATTTTTTCATGCGTGTCCAGGGCTAGCATGTTCTTTATGACCTGAAAAGAAACACAAAAGTAATCCCACAAAGCATTAGCAATGCAGACTTAAGAGGAAAAAATCTATTATTGATTTTCTGTTCAAGTGTTTTCTTGTACGCTGTTTTCCAAGGCAGTGGCTATTGAGTTTCTTACAAGTACATTCTGTGTCCTGGGGTGATGAGACCTACAGTTTGATACCAGTGTCAAAGGCCTTCTTGCAAACAAACAAAAAAAAGCAATAGTGTTCAAACTGATGGCACCATGGTGCCTGAAGTAGGTTAGGAAGGAAATGGGAGCAAAATCTGTCTGAAAGGGGAGATCTCTGTAGTTTCACATCTGTTATATTTTTGGTCCTTTGGCTTCATATCCTTTCTATGCTGCAGCATTCTTTTATCCATGCTCCTGAGGGAAAGATTAATGGCTAAGAAGGGCTGTTCTTCCCCTTGGTTGTCCCCATATGGGTGATAAAAAGGAACCTCCCCTGCAGCTTTCACACATGGTCACACAGAAAATCAGTGTCTGAAGATTTTGTCAAAACAGTCCTGAGAAATTTGGATAGTGTTGAAAACCAGTTGTTTTTTCAAGTTAACTGGTATCAGTTGAGTGAATTAATTAGTATGATGTATAAAATAAACCATCTCCCTACCTGCAGTAGTCTAGGCAGTGCAAAGCAGCACCGCGGGCACCTCCTTCCCACTAGTTCAAACTCACCTTCATGCCCCTGCAAGACCTGTTTCCACTATCAGCACTCAAACTCACAGCAGCTGCCCAGCTCCACCTTTCCAGGCAGTGCACTGGGCTCTCATGCTGACACCAAAACTCCCAGCTCCTTCCTCCTGACATCTTGTGTACCCATTTGTGCTCTTGCCAGAAGAGGAGAGCTCAGAAGGAGGGGTCCAGCTCTGTGAGGGAGTATTCTAAACATCTTAGTGCCATGGTCAAGAAATTCACAGTACAGCACAGCAGACTTCGACGCTAATTTCAAAGTGCAATATAGACAGGGACTGGGATTCACATGGCAGGCTGTGAGCAGCACCAGGGTCTATACTGTACATCATGCACAAACTCTTTTTGCGTATACATACAGCCCAGCTTTTTAGATCAAGTGGTTACCTCTGGGCTCATCACTGGGCTTCCATGTTGAGTTCATAGCCCCTCACAACTATCAAGAGAAGCTGGCATGCATGAACTCTGTATAAGCAAGACTTCTCAATAGGACTGAACTAATAACTTTAGGACACGTCTAACATTGACATTACCATAGATGCACCCACCTGAACAGAGGAGCAGTGGGGTGGCAAGCTTGCCAGCTGTAAATGTCCTCATTTATTGCTACTAATTGCAAGCCCAGTTGCAGCTCCCTCCCAATTAGGAGTCCCAGTGCACCTGCTGATGACCTGACAAACAGGGTCTAAGAAAGAACCACAGCTGCAAGGTTAATTTTTTCTTTTAGAAAATCAAAACCATTCATATCTTCACCCCTGCTACAAACCCTTCCACTCTCCTCTGTGTCTCTCATGATCCCACCTTACACCCTGCTCAGCCCAACCTCTGCACAGGCTGCTGCCTCCATGTGAGTAAACGCATTTGTGCTGTGTGCTCTGTGGTGGTTATCCACATGCTACCTCCCACCCAATTGGACACGCAAAGTGGCTTAAAATAGGGAGAAATCCTGACAGCTGGAAGAAGTATTTGTCCCATCTTTGTAGCGGACAGAGGGGACTGTGCTGGTGTGTCTGCCTGTGTTGCTGAAGAGGTTTCTGCACCACTCCCCAGTCTGAGTGAAGCCACAGGGAGCCCCAAGCTGCTGTAGCTGGGACTGAAAGCAGTGCTCAGCCTGGGTCCTTCCTGGAGCTTGCTCCTACAGCATAAATGAAAACAGAGCAACTACTTCACGTGGCTGAGCCATGCGTTGTGAAAGGCTTCTGCTGGCAGAGAGGACAACTGCGAGCATGCTCATGTGGGAAGAGCAAGCTCTGGGGGAGAAGGCCACAAGGCTGGCTTAGTCAGAGCTGTACATGGCTCAGATTAGTGAAACCTACTTCTGAAGTATCAGGTAAGTGAAGTAAGTAGTATGGTGTATAAAGTGAAGTTTAATTTATACAAGGATTATAGGTCTGTTATGAAAATGATTCTGATGGAAGACAAGGTTTATTCTTGCCTAAATTAAAGTGGCCACTTTGCAGGTTCAACAGGAAATGGATTGACCTCAGCAGTGCTTATTCATGTGCCTTAAAACTTCCAGAAAAAATACACATGATTTTCTTTTAAATGAAGGTATGTTTGTCGAGCACTGCACACACAGATGCATGCAGCAAGGAGCAAGCGTCTCAGCAGACAGTGCGACGCACTGTTCCCAAAAAGCCATGTCAGAGCACCGAGGCACAGGGCCAGAAATTCCAGCATGCGGTAGGATAGAGAAGGAAACACAAGAAGAGGCTGGGGGGGATCTCGGGAAGGAGCTGTGTCTCCAGGGAATATGTGGGAGTTCGTGTAGCAGAGAAGTCTATTGTGTAGATAAGTATGCAGACAATTTCCAAATGCATGGTGTTTGCTTGATAAATTATAACAGATTCCTTGGAGTTAGGCCAGGCTATGTGTAAATAATGTATATTTCTGATGAGATGAGAAATGCAGGCAAGGACAGAGGAGTTTAGAGCTGCCACTTTGAAACGTGGTGACAGTCGGGATTTTGGAGCCATCCAATAAGAGGGATTTTCTGGATATTCCAGTTGGGTTTTAGAGCAGACTCATGTTACGAAAATATTGTAAAATAATGTGCTGTTCATACACAATAATGTTGAATAATACTCCATTGCTGTTTCTCCCTTGCTGTGGTAAGGACTGTGATATAACGACTCCCTAGATCAGAGATATGTAGATAGGACTTACAACTATTGCATTAATACAGTTACATTAGTTTAGAAACATTTTGCTGTAGTCAATTAATGCATCACAAGATGCAGTGTTCAAGACAAGGGTCATTTCAATATGTTAAGAATGCAGCACAAGCTTAATTTAAAATGAAGGTTATAAAGGAGCTTTTGTACCCTGGAATTTTGATATTTCAAAGTTTGTTCACAGAGATCTACTAAATCTAATGACAGTGAAGCATAAGGCCTCCCTAATTAGAAGAGATGGAGCCAAGACTGGACATTTGCATCTGAGTTCAAAATAACAGAATCAAATCCATGCAAGCATGGAGCACGTAGTGTCCTTCATACAGGTTAACTGCTAGCACAAGACATCATTCTACACACCACAGCTAAACTGTATACTCAGTGCACATATGCATCTTACCTTACAAGTTATTAACCTATGGATTAATCTGCTGGTTAATAGGATGGGCTCCAGAAAAGACATCTGGAGAAGCTTTTGGTCTGGAGCTTAGTGTAATCCAAAGAGAACCACCCACAGCTCTCACACGTAACTGCAAGCCATCCACCCAACCTCCACATCCTCAAGCAAGGATCTGAAGCAGCTCAGCTGGGTACTGCTGAAGGTAGGCAGGTTCAGAAAGGAACACAATGACCTTCAGTTATGCTGCCCCCCACTTAGTTCCTTTCAAAGGCTGAGCAAACTTCACCCCCGTGGGACGAAATTACGCTGTGACAGATGTGAACAGGCTGATGGCAGATTGTTATTTCAGGTGATGGGAGTGCACACACTGGTTAATGCTATCTGTAATGTATGTATCGATCCTGGAAATGTGGGACCAGATGAGTCCCATATCCTCCTGTTGCCATGGAGATTCCTTCTGGGAAATAGGCATTTATTTCTTCTTCTTGAATCAGTCACATTGCTGCCTGCAATTAAGATGATTAGTGATATGTGGGCCCTTGTTTCCGTTAAGAGGAAAAAGCTGACTACACAATCCAGCTATCTTTCCAGTGCACTACAGTTTACGAACAGGTAACACCCTCAGTCCTGTGGCCCTGCAAACAAATGGAACAAGCAGAAAGAGAAAGAGTTTTGATTGTCTCAACCCTGTCCAAAGGCAGGGGTATTTAATGGCCCCCTTGTTTCAAGCTGAAGAGGTGCAGTGCCACAGCTCCCCCCACAGCGGAGAAGCGTTTGCCTGGGGTCAGTGACTCTTCCTGGCATCTGTTGGAGGATCCCAGCATGACTGCATACTCATACAGCTATTCCTTAAGGGTCTTAATTCAAGACATGCATGAGCAAAAGTAAGAAAATGTCTGAATGCCCGACATGCCTGAAATTACGAATAGTATCTCCATTTCAGAAATGTTCAGAAATATTTGGCTGACAGATCCCTGGGCATGATCAATTTTGAAATTCATCCCCTTCTAATCCATGAACCAGACAGGATTTTGATGGCATGCAGTTTTGAAAGGCGAGGAGTTAAAGGTGGAGAAAGGCCTGAAGGCTATGTGACAGCCCTTGTGCAGAGAGCAGGGGGTAAAGGTAAATGCAGCGGGGCACTCTGTGAGAGGAGGGAAAGGCAGAACTGGAGTTGTAGGAAAACAAATTGAGGGCCGTGAAGAGCCCCTAGCATGGTGCAGAGACAGGAATGGGGGCACACACAGAGGAGAGCAGTGTCATCATCAGGGCATAACAGGGTGCACCCACATTATCCCTGGCACGGTGTGGGCAGTGAAGGGGTCACAGATGTCCAGAAAAGGCAAGAGAAGAACTCACAGTGGATGTGTGGGAAGGACAGAAAGGAGCTACAGGAACACGTAACCTACACGTAGGAGTACACAAGGCTCACTGGTTTTTAGGGGTTTTGAGCTGTTGAGGTGGAGTTTGAATGTACAAGCTTCAGAGGGCCACATCTGTAAAATACAATACCAGTGTTACAAGGGGTGTTATCTGAGAACTTTTAACAGGAGAATTCCCACATGTCAGATTTTAAATGTTTTATGTTGTTCCAAATGTCACGGTTCTGTCACAGGCAATCACAGAAGATGCAAGACCTGTAGCTCTGATCTGTAGCATGGATCCCGTATTAACTAGACTATTTTTCTTGGGAGTTTTTTATCAGCAGTTGAAGAGTGCTTTTCAAAAGCCACTGGGACACGGTCCTTGGCAACCTGCTGTAGGTGTCCCTGCTTGAACAAGGGGTTGGACCAGATGATCTCCAGAGGTCCTGTAAACCTCACCCATTCTGTGATTGTCAGAAAAATAAATGAACTGTGATGGTTGTGTAAATTTGCCCATCTTCATTTTCTTCTTTAAAAAAAGGCAGGGAATTGGAGCATTTTCTGAGGGTCTCACTGTGCCACTAACATTCCGGAAATGCACACTGGAACAGATTGTATTCTCTATTCCCCTTCCTCCCTTTCTATTCTCCCCAAAGTTTACTCATGCTTCCTAATACCACGAACGAAGGCACAGTTTGCTACTACAGGTATGTGAAATATAACTCTAGTCAGCCTCTGCTTAGCTGTTTCTGTTGATGGAGCACAGCTACATCAAAGCATAGAGCTCACCCCTTGCTTTCCAATCCTTCAGACCAAGAAATAATGCTGGGGTTTTCTCCTTCTTTCCTCCCTTCCTTCCTCCTTTCCTTCCCTTCTTTCTCTCTCCCTCTCTTTTCCTGGCTAGTATACCACCCTGGAGACTCCATAGATGAACATTTATTTAAAGATATAATGGAGATGGTGATCAGGCTGGCTCAGGAAAGAGGAGATAGATACAAGATAGCATGCAGAGTAACACAAGCTAATGGGCAGAGAGCTCTGGGAGCCTGCAGTACCCTGTGCAGCGCTTGCACTCAGCAGGAAATGATGAAGGGCTCTGTTTAGCCAGGAAGGCTGCCCGGAGGTGGAAAAAGGCAGTCTTGTAGTGCCTTGGCATTTCTAATGGTCTCTGAGAAAGCTGGGAGGTGGTTTGTTGGGTCTCCAGGGAGGCAATGATTTCTGATGATGAAAAGCTTGGTTTGACAGCATGAAAGGCAGCTGCCAGCCTCACTGAGAGCTCACACAGCCGGGCAGGGCAGGCGGCCAAACCCCACTGAAGGGGGCATTTGTGAAAAGCTTTGTGGACCCAAAGGGTCAGAAGTGATACTCTCAGAGGAGAGCACAAGTCTCCTCTGGCCAGACCAAACAGCCCTGCAGCTCAAGGAAGGTTGCTCCTTCCCACTGCCGACAGGTCTGGAGCATCCCCGGTTGGTGTGGTCCTTGGAGCAGAGCCAGCTGTTTCCCAGACACCAGCATTCCTCCTCTTCATTCACCACAGCTGTGCTGCAGTAAGGGAGTTTTTATTTACTCAGGACTGTGATGACAATATGAGTAGAACAGCGTACTTTTGCCAACCTCCTTTATATGCACTTTGATAGATGATGCTATGCAGATTGTTTCTTTCTAATCTTAAACCTCTATTTATAAACATACTTTCTGTCAATAGGTCTCATATCACTTTGTGAGCTATTGCAGTATGGCACTATAGTTGCTGTTATCTGACAAATGCATAAATCAAATAGAATAAAAAGAGATTTATTTCACCACTGGTCAAAGCCAGTGCTATAATTCAGTCCCCAGTTCCCAAGTATCTCCCACTTCCACTTCTGTCACTGGCATTTCTTCCCTTCTCTAGAAAAAAAGTCTGAAGAAAACAGAAGATCTTCTCAAGAACAAAATTTGTAGTGATATTATACATACGATAGTGTTACACCAGCAGTGACATAAATCTACAAGTATAATGTACCAGAGAAAAATAACTGCTGAGAGCAGCATGATAGCTGGATTTCATGCTGTTTGCTTTAATCTTCTCATATAATGTGGCATACATATTTCAGAATGCAAACACTGACTTGCTTCTCCTTAGGTTTTGAATTGGTAATATAATCCACATGACAAAGACTAGAAAACAAATGTTTGAGAGATGCATATTCATCTGTATCTGCAAGTCTGTCTTGAGGCAAGGCAGAAAAGGCGTAAATACAGGACATAGAATTAGCCTTTTCTAAAAACATTTATTTCTCCAACTAGGAAAAAATCCAGGGGCAAAATTTCTAATACTACAGTATTTATCTTGCAAGTGTCTTGTAAAATGTATTTCTGATACAACCAAAGCAAATTTACAAAGTTGTAGACAAAAATACCAGGCATATGCTATGAAGCCTATCCTGGGAAACTCTGGCAGTGAAACAATACAACAGCCATTGTGGTCCAACAGCTTAACCTTAGCTCCCATTGTGATGCAACAAAACTGAGTTTGTACCTAAGGGACAAACCTACATGATCAGGGAGTTAATTTTGATCCTGTATGTAGTCTTGATGAGCTCAGCTCTGGAACCGTGCAAATTGTTCTGCTGGTAGTGTTTTTTAAAGATTTCAAAAAAAATTGAAGAAGGTAAGGAGAGCGTCATAAAATTATTCAAAATGCCTTTAAAGACTATCTTCCTTCATCTCTTTATCAAAAAGAAAATTGCGAGAACATTTGTATATAGTGTCTAAATAAATGGGAAGAAAACGCCAATGGAGTCATTGCAAGAACTTGTGACTAGACCCTAAAACCAGGTGAATTTAAATCAGAAATCAGAAAAACTGTTAAAGTAGTGCATTGTCCAGTCTTTGATATGTTTGGTAGGTATCCTGCTGGAAGATATGTTTGTTTTTGCTTGATGGAGGAGAAACAGGGTGTTGTGGTATGGGCTAAAACAGATACACCATGGATCAGATTAAAAGTTACACTCAGTCCAGCCAGCACAATCTAACAGCAAGGCAGGTGACAATCTAACAGCACTTGCAGGTGAGGTGTCAAGGCTGTTCTGTTGTCAATAGGGAAAGTAAGCCAAGAGAATGAATCACACCATTTATCTCAAACACCGATCTCAGGAGGAGATGAATTGCCTTTTTGGGTTGTCTTGCTCTGTTATTTGGATTGGGAAATGAGACAGCTTCATCTGTACTCTGGGACAAAGTTATGTGAGGTGAATCCCAGCTCTGCCCGATGGTCCCTATGGATCTGGAGTGACCAAGCAGGCCAGCTGCAGATGTTACTCAGCCTTTGCTCAGCTCCCAGTCACCCACTGCTTTAACCCAAGTTTTGGGTTATCTGCTGTGCGTGCAAAGAGCAGTCTCTTCTGGCTGTATTTTTGTGGGCATTTCTCAGTAAGAACAGATTTATTTCTTCAGAACATGCATTTTTCTGCAGCTTGACCATTCTCAGCTACTCACATCCCCCAGCTGCCACTTACACTCCTGCTCAGTGGGACCAGCAGGCAACTTAGTGCTGCTTTTCCTTTACAGCAGCCCAAACCCTCCACAGCTGGCTCTTCTTTGTCATGTCCTCTTACATGTTTGCTATAGACCCTAATGTATGCACAGCTTCTTAGCTGCTTTACAGACAGGAGGCGTGTGTGTTGGTGCCATCTGGCATCACAGGGCTTCGTGTCCCTGGTGCTGGCAGGGTTGCAGTAGGAAGAGGCCGAGGGCCCCAAGAGTCCATCTTACTCCACAGTGCAGCATTTCTGGGAATAACCTAAAACTGGAAGAAAAGGCATAGAGAATTGGGGCTTAAGGAGCTGCTTCTGGGCAGTGCCACAAGGCAGTGCTTCGTCTCCCTCTAGTGATGCCTGGGAGCAGGAAGGAGGGTGGCACAGCTCAGGTTTGACCATGGCTCGCATTCAAGTTTGGCTTGTGTCTTATGGCCTAGTCCTGTGAGAGCTGCTCATCCCTCTACATGGTTTCCCTTAGTGGCTTCTTACTCTCCTGTCCTCCCCTAAGGGAAGATTTCATCCATCGAGTCTATGGGAAGGACAAGCAGGCCCAATTAATTGCACAAGTCAGACAAATAAAGCAGTTTCATCCTCAGGCCACAGGCATATCACACAAGGCCATGTGTGGTCACAGGTGAACCCAGTCCCTGCCCAGACAGGCTTCTCCCTCTCCTGGCACATGGTGGGAGGCCCAAGTCTCCATACCTGACTAGTGGTTCCCGTCTCTGTCTCCCGGACAGAGCTCTGGTTAAGGCTAAATACATCATCCCGTACTGTGGGAAGACATTCTGTGGATGAACTGCAATCCCTTAGGCAGCCTAATCTAGCAGAGGCCATGTCAGAGCTCACGCCACCGTCTTAGGCCAGAGAAGAGGGCCCTTGTATCACTGGAGAAGACCATCTGTGCAGGCAGTTTGCAAAGCAAGAAAGCAGAAGATGGAAAATGGTCTCATGCTCCAGGATATTATATCTGGCCTGCTTGGTGTTGTGCATTGTCACTGCTCAGAAAACACCATGGGTTACCTTCTTTGAGCAAGAGACCTCCCAAACTTGCTCTCTCTGGACGGAGTCATGTTACGGTGTCTTGGGTCTTTTAGAGGACACCTTGGTCACTCATCTTCGCACAAGGGGTGAATGTGTATCCTCCTGGTCTCCTCTGTACGTCCCTTGTCCCCTGCAATGGGGACTCAGCTGGGTATCAGCCACGGGGCTGGGTAGCGTGGGGTCAGCGAGAGCCCTGGCTGAAAACGTCTGTGGGACAGAGCAAGGGGGGACACACAGCACTGGAGAAGAGGAAGGCCAGGCCAATCTGCCAGCCAGCCAAGGCAGAAGGCATGCAGGGCACAGCCGCTTCCAGCAGGCTGCTCCAGGAAGCAACTTTTCTCTCGAGTTTGCATGAAAAGCAGAGCCCACTAGATGGCAATCGCAGGTCTAGGATGGCCAAGATCCCTGCAAAGCTCCCCAGGTTTAGTTGTCCGGAAGCGTAAAACAGACAGTACGTACTGACTGTATCATGAGCACACTGGTATTCAGATTTCCTAATATTTCCTGAGAGCTGTTTAGGGATAATTGTCCAATAAATCTGAGGTTTCTTTGCCACATGCTGAATTGGAAGTGCTGTGCTTTTTCAAACTGTCTCCTTCACGGATGCTTCAACAGGGTGCAGTTACGCAGATTGACTTGAGCTAATCGAGTAGGTTACCAAGGCCAGAAGGAAGGAGGAAGGCTCCTTCTCTGCCACGTCCCTCCCATCCCAAACACGGTGAACACCCTCGCTCTGCCAGGTCTGACTTTCCCTGGGCCTGTGCCACTCCGACAGTGCTGTGCCAGGCTGGGGATCCAGGTGGATCTGTAAAAGGCCCAGCAAGTGCCAGAACAAACACAAGGAAAGGGCAAAACATGTCTGGGATCAGAGAAGTGAGCAAGAGGGGCAGGACTTACCATTCTTGGTGGCTGGGAGCTGTTAGATGTTACTTGTAGATGTTACTTCAACTTTTTCTTAACAAACCTGCTTTTCTTTGAGGAATACATAGGGTTTTCAGCCATGGATATAAAGATCTTAATTTTATTTTGGGAGGGACACCAAAGTAGAGGTCTCCCAGTCCAACACACACAGTTCAACACAGGTGAGATCAGGTTGCTCAGGTACTTTTCTGAGTGTTGAAGATCTCCACGTATGGAAATTCCCTACATCTCTGGTCTCTGAAGATTTGTTCCCCTACACAGAGAAAAAGGTTTTATTTTCATCTAATGAAGATTTCTCATGCTCTAGCTCGTGTATCTATTACCTCTTGTCTTACCACTGCACACCTTTTGTGAAGAGTTGACTGGATCAGCCTTACCTAGTTACTACTTACCTAGTTACTACTAGTTACCTGGATAAATGTAGACAGTATTAAATCACCTTCACCTTCCAAGGAGTATACTCCCAGAGAAGTTTTACATCAACAGAGTTTTGCTATCAAGTATCATCATTATTTCATTTAGTTTAAAATGACTTTTTCCATTTTCTGAGCAAAACAAAAACAAAAAAGCAAAGAGCAATAACAACAACAACAAACACTTTGCAAAGCACTGGGCAGTTATATACATAAACCTGTCTGATACAATGGTCCTGAAGCAAAGCTCTTTATGTTTCTTAAAAAAATAAAATAAAAAATCAGTGCCTGTGGTTCCCCCTATGTGGTTCACTACACCCATTCAAGGAAGTGTGGTTTGCAACACGAGCAGCTGACACCCACACATAAAGCTTTAATGACTTCAGCTGGGGTGAGGGCTCTGACTCACTAAGAGGGGCTTATTACCAGTCTGGGAGAGCTGACCTGACCACTTGATCCCCCTTTACCCCACCCTCTTTTGGAGGTTCCTACCCCAATTGCAGACACAGCTAAAGGTCTCCTTAAGCACCACTGCCAGAAACTATAATCCAGCTGTGAAGGTAAACCTGTACCGATTTTGGTTTTCTTCTGTGCGTGAGGGCTGTGATTTATAATTCATGAACTGCTTTGCTCAGAGATTATCTGGAAATTGATGGACTGATGGAATTGAAGCTTCATTTCCAGACTCAGGGAGCTCTGGTAATCAGAGCTGAATCATTTAGTCTGTATTGTGCTCATGATGTGAGCAACAAGGAAAAGGAGAGGTTATCTCTGCACTCACAGACAATGAATCAACAAAAAGACATAATTAAAGAACTAAAACTGAGGGAGGAGTACAACAGGAGTTCAAAGTCACATGAACTCACTGTTTATGTTCAAAACAAGTCACCTGGAAAGTGGGAACTTCTGGGTTACTTTGAATTAACCTTGACACTGTAATGTTCCTTCAAAAAAACAGCACAAGATGAACATGCTAAAACCCAGTATTGTTGCCAAGTATTTCATTTAGTGAAAATGAAATACTCGATTCTATATGCAAGTAGAGTGGATACTCAATATACTCAAGTCTCTGTCCTCGATACTCATTCAAGTCTTGATAGGCAAGTAGTAGAGTGGATCTGCAAAAGTGACAGTCTATCTTTCAGATCCTTTATTCATGATTAATGCAAAACTCCCACTGAAATGTAAGGGTTTGACTGACCATAACTAGTGATTAAATATTGCCACAGCCAGTTTGCAACATAAGTATTCTCCACAACAGGAAAGGGATATAAAAGTTTCCCTGAACTCCTATGATTTTCTGTAATTCATACAATGACATCATGATTCCAGGCACTAACTTTTGCACTCACTATCACATGCTGGATGAATGTTACACCGTCTCACTGCCCCTTCTGGGTCCCTTTGATCCAGGCAGACACACCAGCTGTGGCAGCTGCTGAGCTCTGTCTGGAGGAAGAAAATTGTCTTCTATGGAAGATTTAAAGATTTTTTTGGTTGATTCATTTGAAGCTGAAATAAACTTTCTGAATTTGTCTCACAAAAATGAAGCACTACCTTTTCTCAAGCCTATGCAAATTTCATTTTCACAAAATAGAATTGTTTGTATTTTTTATTTCATTATATAATATATGACTTAAAGATGTTTATATACACAAAAACATTGAAGCAAATGCAGTTTAGCATACAAACTAGAAACATATGTTGAAACAGGACTTTTTTTTTTTTTCTTCTGTCTTTTGAGTTGAAACCTCAGCAAATTCAATTCCACTTCTGAGAACATTTCAAATTCCACAGGCGGGCAGATCCCAGCAGCCTCTTCCACCGCAGCATGTTTCACCCCTTCCACTGCTGGTGCCTTACTCTATTTTCTGAGCTGCTTTGCAGCAATACTGGAGTTACAGGAGTCCTATCACTCGACTCTTTTATACATGGTATCACACTTTTGGGAGAATTGTTTTTAGCAAAGCTGTGCTAATCTGCTTGAAAGGACGACCTAGCACAGGTCTGCTCAGGACATGGGCCAGCTCTGCCGGGCATGCAGTGAAACACAAATGGAGGCTTTTCTCAGCTCCAATAATTGCAGCCAGACCTGGTGCTGCTTAATTTAACAGCAAGGCTCTGAGGCCAAGATTTTCTGTTAGCAGAATCACGTGGGAATTGTAAAATGCTCAGAATGTCTGAAAATCAGTCGGCTTATTCAGATGGCTGAACAGTGGGCTTCGGAGACACAGCTTCAGGCAGACATTTTCAAATGTCTTGGCTCTATCTACTGTAGCAAGCAAGGTGATAGCACAGTTCCTTTATATTGCTTAGAGAAATGCAGGTATTCAGACAACTGAGTCACATTTCTAGCTTTAGAAATCTGGCCTCTAATTCAGTGATTGCCCCTCTTCCATTTGGGTGCTCATAATTTTATTATGCAAAAGTCAGTCTTTGTTAGGGAATGGAAAAGAGATCAAGCTTAGCCTTTTAATTGTCTTTTCTTTAGAAATGGGGAAAACGTTTTCACTGCTACTTTTTTTTTTTTTTTTTTTTTTTTGCCTAACAGAAACTAGAAATGATATCATGGGGATGTGCTGGCATGGCAAGCCAGTGGTAGGAGAGGTGAGGATGATGTCTCAGGGTAAATATAGGGAAGCAGATACCAACATAAACAGCAAGAGTGCCCTCCTTTGTCCACATCAATGGGAAGTCCCAGAAAGATTTGTGCCCTGACCAGGTCTTCTACCATCTTTTTTTTAGGATCTGTCTGAACTGCTGCACCTATTCCTCAGTCCCCAAGATGTGCAACCATATGGCCACAGGCACGAGACCCTCATCCTCCAGTCACCCATCGGGATGCTGATGTGACACTCAGTCCTGTGATCCAGACGGGATGTGATGGACACACATCCAGCTGCGGACACCCAACAGGCTCTGGTCAGAGATGAGATGATAGTTCTTCTCTGGAGCACATCTGATAAGATGCTGGAGGAGAAGGAAGGGTGTATTTCCCTCAAACACCTGCAGTGGATGTGTAGAGGTTGCTTGCTACGTCCTCTGAATCCCACACTTTCATTTGATCCCCATTCTCTTCAGCAAGGAAACAATGGCATCCTGAGAGCTACAAGCACATAAATGTTAATATTCACAGCTATTCTCCCTCAAAAAGAGGGTGGACCCACCCCTGCCCTAGCAAAACCAGCCCCTGGTTCATGCTTCCCAGTAACCTTGGTGTTGTTTGGGATAGTGTGAGATGCGAACTCATGATTAAGCAGCAGGGAAAGGCTGTGTGAACCCTGGCCCCTAACTCTAGCTGGCCCATGCAAATGTGACTTGGATTTAGTTCCCCTGCACAAAGCCCTCTCCTGACCCAAGGTGAGTCCCAAATTGGCCAGGGGCTGCATGTGGTGGCCTCCATACCCTTTGCCAGGGTTGGAACGGATGCTCTAAGGTCACCACAAGCTGTTTTTATTGCAAGTTCCTTCTCCTTTCCTGCCAGGCACATTTTCCCTTGAACCATATCCAGGTCTCCACCTGAGCAATACTCACCCGCCACTTCACCACATGTCAAATGCCTGTTCAAGCACTAAACCAACAATGTCCCTGCAGAGTTTTCATTTATCTGATAGCAAGCAGATTGAAATTACTGGTTACATGCTTACCTCTGCTATGTAAAGCCAAGGAGCTTTAACTCTTTGCTCACGGCTGACAAAGACTGGCAGGAAGTTTGCCTCCAACACCTCTGCTCTCTCTTATTTCTGCCATATGAAATTACCATTTGGGAGCAAGAAGTAGCTTTTCACTGGCAGAGAAGTTGAACCTTGAAATATCCTCCTTCAACTCCAGAAGCCGTGATTCCCACTACCCATGTTAGCCTGCTACATAAGGTTTTCAAAGCTCTGCTCTTGAAAGGGAAGGCTCCCTTGGTAATGTACACAGGCTAGCACTACACAATGCATTCTCATTTCATTCACTCTATTTTGGAGAATTAATATGTTATTTGGGAGCTCTGGCAGATTACAACCTGCCATGTGCCAACAGTGCTATCCTGATGCAAAAATAAAAGCTCTATACCAAGATGACAAACAAGACACAAAAAACAGTAATTCACCACAAATCAGCACTGGTAGAGCTGCACCTACAGAACCCGTCTGTTTTAGGAAAATGTTCTTCATAAAAGGGGTAGACCAAGTGGTGCAAGGATGCCAAGAAGAATGAACAGCTGTCTGGAAACTGTTTTCTTTCCAGAGAAATTGAAATAATGGAGCAGGTTACCTTGGGAGTCTGATGAGGTTTCTAAGAACAAGTTAGAGAAATTCTTTTGGAAATGGTTAAATTATATCTGATCCTATCTTCTAACAGGGGAAGTGACTAGCTGGCCCTTCAACATCCCTTCTAGAGCTATTTTTGTGTTTCCATGACAACTCTTTTTCAGATAAAATTTTTCATTGTATCACCGGGGTATTCTAAGGTGACTCATGGAAGGCAGTTTATGGGGGTTGATACTTAACACCCACATGTGAATAGCTAATAACTTTTTTTCCCTAGACTGATCCTCTTATTAATTATTTGAGGACACTTCCATATAAATCTGTCGTTAAACCATTTTCATCATATTTCCATCCCCCCACTGAAATTCAGCCAAAGATGGGATGACAGCAACAAGATCACACCCACTTTCAGTAGGACAGAGAGGGAAGAATAACGTTTCCTGTAGTCGCTACCAAAGGAAGTTCATTTAAGCAAGATTTTCCAGCTGGAATTTGCCCAGGTATGCCAGGGTTCACATCATTGCTCTTTAAAAAATAACAAATGGCCAGAGAGGATTTGACTTCTCATTGCCTTGCAGAGATAGGAGCTCCAGCTGAGCAGCATCTTTTCCTCCCTGGGGAAGGGACCTGAGGTGGGACTAGACACGCTGCAGAACCAGTGCCGATGACGTTGCCAGCTTGGACATACTGGAAAAGAAGCTAAAGAAGAAGCTGCAATCCGCAGGAACACACATCAGCCAGGACTGATAAAGAAATACTCAGTAAGCAAGTATTCTTGGCCAGAGACCGAGCTCTTACAAGAGGTTTCCACAATAGCGGTAGCATAAAGGGTGAAAACAGCTATCGAGTGACTGAGAGCTGGTGGTACAAGCGTAGAGGGTGAGGTCAGATATTGCAGGTGAGATGGGAGAAATTCGCTTTGTCCTTTAGGGACAAGCTGGAATTTTCCTCCTAATGGGTATTCTACACCCTCCTTACGTAACTGTAGGAAAATGCTGGTTAAACAGATGCTGGGCTGCTACCCTGAGCGATCTCTTAACTGGCCTGGCAGGCGGCTTGGCAATGGCCTAGGATCCAAAGGCCTGGATGGAAAACTCTGAAACAGAAGCTGCTCGCCACGTAGCACATTGGCATCCTGCGGAAAAGACCTTGGCCTGGAACCAGGTACTTCTGAGTAACAAAACCAGCCGCAGGACGAGCTAGCACGGACACTTTGTAACTGTAATTTACAGACAGCTTAAGCACTTTTCGTTGGTGACAAAAGTACAGGAGTAGCGAGACTGTCCGAGCACCTACATAGATGTTAAGACAGAGATTACAGAGTGATGTTACACACCCGTTAAAAAAAAAAAAACAAACAACCATTTGCCTCTCCCTCCAAATTGTTTTTCTTTATTTTTTTTCCTTTTGCTGCACACCACCCCACTTTAGTCTCACAGGAGCTTCCCACAGGGCCAAGCCAGGCCATGTGCCCACATGGTGCATCTGCTGGTCCCCCAGCACATTCCCGGTGATGTTTTGCAGACCTCCTTGGGTGGAGGTGCGGCAGCTATGGTGAAAGCTGGGCCACCTGGGCCAGGCAAGGAGTTTTCCCCTGCAGCTGCTCTTGTTGAATCAGCATATAGCAGCAATTGCTTGAGGAGCTGGGCCTGATTCACATCTCGCTTGGACTAATATTTCAGTTGGGAATGTATCGGTGTGCAGCTGCTGTAAGCAAGGTCAAAGTGAGCTCTTACGCACAAAAGGAAATAGAGAACGGAGGCAGCTCTGGGTCAAAGTCATAGGAAAGGCACGGTGGTGCTTAATTGCACGTATAGTTACTCTATACATTATGTCATATGTTATGCTTTTCCTGCTCCTGCAGCCAGCCAGCAATCTGGGACTAAGCTGTGGAGGAAATTGACTTTAGTTCCTCCACCTGTCCGCTGTGTGGCTTGGGGAGACTCTCCATCACCTCATGCTTCTGGGAGCATGGGGACACAGGCTGGGACAGCTCCATTGCTGTCTTCTTCTTTAACTAAAATAACACAGTCATCTTTTTTAACTGCTGGCACCCAAGGAACACACAGAAAGTGAAAATGCTGTAGATTAAAAGGCACCGCTGTGTCCTTCATAGCAGCGTGTAGAAATGAGATGAGGATGCTGGATGAGACAACACATAGGCAGCAGAAGGTGTTCTTGGGCTGTGCTTCTCAGTATTACCAAGAGTGAGGGATTCTATCTGTAATTCTAGCTCCTTCAGATTAGGTATCTCTGGTCTGAGGGATTTGTTTTGATTCCTCGTGTAGTGAACAGATAGAGAATGGCAGCTGCAAAGGGGGTGATTCAGCCCACCCTAAAATAGATGGAGTGAGTCATCCCCAGACAGGCTTATCGCCTGCCACCGATTATAGAGAGAGACCAGACAAATTGCTTAGGTGAGATGCCATTGCTTTTAGATGGCTAAAATTAAACAAGTGGTATTCCAGTCTGTAGTCACAAAGGTCTTTAGGTCTTCTGCCCAGTGATTCTGGTAAAAGATAGCAGCTTTTCCATCTTTCACTTGCAGTGAAATGACATCAAGTGTTCTTGCATATTTGGAAAAGCACGGTCCAAGCAGGGTTTCAGCTCTCAGTGCAATTAGAAGAATTCCCGAGGAGGACAAATAGGGCCCCAGGCAGCTGAGCCCAAAGAAAATCCAGGCTAAATTATCTGAGGTCCACAGACACTTAGCAGAATGCTGAACATTTATTTTTAGAAAAAAAAGCATTTTCTTGGAACATTTTCCTTCAACCAACATGCAGGGTGAAAACATGAGAGGCAAAGATTGGAGTGAGGGGGATTTTCCTGGGGTCTGAGCCTCAGCAGCACATCCAACAGACCAGGAGATGGGCAGCAGCACCACAACACAGGGCTGGGTGCTACAGCGGTGGAGCCTTGGGTGTCGTGGGCATGTCTGGTGCCCCTGCATATGCCCAGAGTCACCAGCACCACTTGCCATCATGGCTAAACAAATACACTATGAGGAAGTCTGCACCCTGACCCCTGTTTTCCCCTTCTCCTCTCCTGATGGCTTTCTACGGCAGCTGTACAGAAACGGTGTGAGTTTCAAGCAGTCTCTGACCTCCTGACAGAGGAGCAAGGCTTGCCAGAGAAGAGAAGAAATGTAGCCGTGTCCCTTCTTAAAGCTTCAGCATGTTTTACAAAATTATAAATAATAGACCATTGCATAGCTCAGGGCGAAGCTGTTAAAAACAAGTCGGGTTGGTTCTGCTGGATAAGGTACAGAGCAGGAAGGTTACGCAGCAAAATGTCACAGCCCAGAAAATAAGCTGGCAGTGGGATGCAAGGAGCGAGCTGAGTTCCCATGCTGAGGCAGGGAGCAGAACGAAGCCTTCACATCACCAAGCACATTTCCTGCAGCATTGATATGTGCTTTGGTTGCATTTTCCAAGCGACACATGCTAAGGCAGCAGAGTTGCAGAAGGACAAAGCCAA
Organism: Anas platyrhynchos; assembly: GCF_047663525.1. Lineage (NCBI taxonomy): Eukaryota > Metazoa > Chordata > Aves > Anseriformes > Anatidae > Anas > Anas platyrhynchos. The sequence continues at coordinate 12,135,166 of NC_092621.1, forward strand.
GGGTCAGTGGTATTTTCTCTGCGGAGCCTGTGGTGGAAGCTGAGAAGTCCCAGTGTAAGCAAAAGTTTTAGCGCTGCAAGGGGCACAGCGTAGGCACAGGCTTAGCACCTACAGGATGAGGGTGAGCTGCTGCTTCGAAGTGTCTGGAGCACAAAACAAAAGAAAAAAAAAAAATCAGCACAGCTATGTTGAAACCAGGGTGGTTCATACAGCAAAAATCTCTGACAGCTTTCAGGGTAAAATCATTTCTGGAACAGCTGTGGTGGTTTAAAGTGTTAACTCCTGTGATGAGGGAGGTCTCCATCACTTCCGAGGACAGGAAGAATTAAAAAAAGCATCCCACAATCCCAGGGCTCTCTGACCTGGGAGGCTCAGACCACCTGGTAGGTAGCTACACGAGGGAGCAATCCACTGAACAGTTGCACCAGCAAGGAGTTAAAATTTTTGCTTCCCCTTCATTTAGACAAACCAGTCTGCTTGTGGTTGGCCTTGAAGAAAAAGCAGGCTGTGGTATGTGGGCTTCTGGTCCAGGTTCAGGCCACATTCGTGCTGTGGTGAGAGACCAGCATGGCCAGGCTGCCGTGAGCATCCTCCCCGAGCTCTTTGCTTGAGGTTGGCAGCAGCCCTCCGGCCGCCTGCTCCTGTCACGGATGGACACGCTGGGATGCGATGTCCCCAGCATCTCTCTGCACTGTGAGCCAGGCTTGTCCAACCAAGACTATTCTGCATTTGTTTTCCCATTCCTGGAGCCTGTGGCAAACAGAAAAAAAAAATAAAAATATGAAAGCAGTGAGTTAACAGCTCTTGGAGCAACCCTTCCAGCAGTGCTGGGTGTGCCTTCCTATTTATGCTTGACAAGTGTTTTTCTGGCACCAGAGGGAGGACAAGGGCAGTGGCACACTCTTTGCAGCAATGTGCAGGGGCAGTGAGGAGCCCAGTGGGCTCACACCCTACGGAGATCGCGCTTCTGTGGAGAGATCCCCATCCGAACAGCCTCCTCAGACCGAAACCTTGGGGCAAAGCAACAGGAAAAAATGCTCTGTGTTAACACTGCCCTGCAGAAAGTTGTTTCGGAAACTGTCATCCTCGCCAAGTGTAAAAACAGGCATTTTACCTACAGGAAATGAGTCCTGCCAGACAACAAGCTATCACAACCCTTCCAGGCGGAGTCCACGCTCTGAAGGAACTGCGTGGCAGGAGGAAGCGGGTTAAGGAGCAGGCAGCACTCAGAGGCACTCAGAGGGAGAGGAAGGAGTCAGGCAGCTCCTGAGGATGAAAAGAGGCATAGGGAAGGCATGACAGGGCTCCTAGACGTGGTTTGGTTTCTTCCCTGATGTATCAGGGATAGTTAAATAAACTACAGGCACCGGTGGGAGTCCCAGGCGCAAAAGTGTGCTGAGTAACAATGTGCAATGGGGCAGCGACTGCGGCTTCAAATGCAATGAAACACAGGAATATTAAAATGAATATTAAAACTCTTTCTGCCCTCTGCTCCCTGGGCTGACCACACTCATCCCTCTTCTCTGGCATGATCTGGAGTGGAGCAGGGCTGTCTGCATGCTGTCTGAGCCTCAGAGTGGGTTTATGCCCCGTTTCCGAGAGGGACAGAGGTGAGTTGCACCATGGAGCAGTAGTGCCAGGGATGTGACTCCATTTCCCAGGTAAATCAGGTCGCAAGGGAAGCAGGCAGCTTGTGACTGTCCAAGAGACACAGCTGCACAGTCAGCCCTGAGCCTCACTGCCCCTTTGTCTGAGACTTGTGGTGTCACACTACGAGGTGAATCATTACACTGTTTTTCCTTGGTTTTATGAAAGATGCGAGTGGTATTGCCCATGGCTGTTACATGATCTGCTTCCTCTTTAAAACATTCTTCCAAGAACAACATTCCTACCCTATTATCTTCTCTTTTCTCTCCTCTCCCCTTCTTCCTAATCCCTTCTCCACAGACCAGTCATTTGTCACTGTTTTCTCAGACTAAATTCCCCACCAAACCCTCCTCCACCACCGGGGGTGGAGGAAGGGGCCTGCAAGCTTCCTGCATAGCTCTCCTCCAGGCTTCATGAAGCCTTGCACAACCAATGCTGCCCTCTCCAAAACGGCACTCTTCCTCTCTCAAAACGTATCTCAGGGTACTAGGAGGGCAGCAGAGTGGCTTGTGGGTGCCAGGAAGGCTTAGCACGGGATGCTGCAGAAATAGGGGGTGAGTTTGTTCTGCTCCTCTCTGCCTGCAGCTTGCCCAGGCTTTCTGCACTCTGGGCAGCTGTAGCTTTTTAATCAAAACAACCACCCTGCAGCCTCTATTTGGTTTTGATTTGCAGGAGGGAAATTACCAGCAGCTAATAAGCTAATGTAACTTTTACTGGGAGGCCAGGTACGTAGCCTGCTAACGTTGACAGACTTGATCACGTACATTTAACTGGAGCACTTTGCTGCAGGATTTTGTACAGATGTTTCCAAAGGGCTGAAGGAAGAGGGGTCAGGGGACTCACATCCACACGAGATTCAGGTAGGTCTCAGGCTAGGGTTGCTTGTCAAGGAAAAGAGGGCAGGGAGAAGAGGTAAAACAGACTATACATAGTCTATCACTGCTGTGGTTTTGGTCTCTCAAGATTAATTAACTTCACAGGGAGCAGGCAGAAAGCAGCTCTAACTTGCACTCTAATTGCAAGCAGTGCAGCCACAGCGTGAGGAACAAGGAGGTGCCACTACTCCTTGGAAGTCACAAGCCTGAAATCAGTTGCCATTGCTCACAGCTGAGGTCTAAGAGCGTGCTTTCACTTGTGTCCCTCTCAACAACCACCGCCAGCAGCTAGGAAAAGTCCTTGGCCAGGGCGTGGAGGGAAAAAGCCAAAGGCTCTTGTTTAAACCAGTTCTGTGCTTGTGTTGCTTCAGAGGAGCCACCCCAACCACCATGGACAAACCAGAGAACAATGTTAGACCCTCAGGACTTGATCCCATTTCCTGGGAAGCCAGTGACTAACCTGCCAGGAATGGCTGTGGTGGGAGATTTCTGCTGCTCGGTCCTGCTGCCCCATAGACCACCTCTGAGGAGCAATGGAGGAGCTCCCCAGTGAGCACACTTCTTTGCATTGCCCAATAACAGTGCAAATATCACTGATCTTTCCCATCTGTCCTTCCCAGCCCAAGCACCTTGCCTCTCGCTGCACGGATCAGCATTAACACGATGCTGGTGGAGACTGGACATGGAGAGGACATGGAAGGGATGGGGTGAACTCCCCTGGCAATGGCATTTGAAATTTCCCCTCCAGCAGAGCCCCATCTCTCTCTGTGCAGAGAAAGAAGTGGCCAAGGAGTCGCAAGCTTTCTTTAGTGGGGAGAGATGAAACCTTGAACTGACCTGCCTTCGTGTATGAAAAATGAGAGCAGAAACGTGGGAAGAAAAAACTTGTTTCATACCAGCTTTCGAACCCTTCATACCAGAGGACCTCAGTTCATCTAAACGTGGGGATTTGAAGCTCACATTTCATCCCTGAGAGAGGCTAAAACACACACCCCTCCTTGCCTTCCTTCTGAGTCAGTGTCAGAAAGCAGAGTCTGCACACTGGAAAGCCCCCTGTGCTCCGGCAATGACGGCAAATTTCCATTCCTGGAAATCCCCCGCCGGCTCCAGCAGCCCTGGCTGGGGAGGAGAGCCAGGGCTGACCACTGTCGCCTTCCCGGAAAGCCCAAGCAGGGGGCAGGGGTTGCAAGGAGCATTGCTGGCAGCCGGGCATAGCAGGACCGGGGGCTGCAGGGGAATTTTCCTTTTCCTTCCTCTCCCAGCCTCCTTTTTGGGACAGAAATTACCAGGGGTCAGCTGAGACGCAGCAGTTTGTTGAGGGGGACCAGCATCTGCTTCCTCCACCTTTTCACTTTGTTTATGTATGTATATTACTGTCTGGAAGAAATGTCTTGTACATTCCAGACAGCAATAACAAAATCTATTCAGTGTGGAGGGAACGGGGATGGTGGGTAAGGCAACACAGGCAGCCCAAGCTAAGCCTCTGGCTGTGCAAAGGTGACAGGATAGTGGTTCTGCACTGTTCCTTCCCTTCCCTTCCCTTCCCTTCCCTTCCCTTCCCTTCCCTTCCCTTCCCTTCCCTTCCCTTCCCTTCCCTTCCCTTCCCTTCCCTTCCCTTCCCTTCCCTTCCCTTCCCTTCCCTTCCCTTCCCTTCCCTTCCCTTCCCTTCCCTTCCCTTCCCTTCCCTTCCCTTCCCTTCCCTTCCCTTCCCTTCCCTTCCCTTCCCTTCCCTTCCCTTCCCTTCCCTTCCCTTCCCTTCCCTTCCCTTCCCTTCCCTTCCCTTCCCTTCCCTTCCCTTCCCTCCAATTCCCAAGGGAACTTAGGGAGACACAACTCATCAGTCTGGGACTTGCTCAGAATATTCAGAATCCCCTTCTCATTAGGGTTTTTCACATCAAATTGGTTTGATAAACGTTTTGACCTCTGCATACCACTGATAAACTCTGAAAGCTGTTCCCCTCCTCCCTCTACCCTTACTGTAAATATCTTGCAGATGCTCTGCTCATTTTTCTTCTACTATAGCCAGCTGGCAACTCTGTTGGCACGCCAAAGAATTCCCGTCATCATAGCAAAGCAACCTTTTAGTTTTCATCTCTGGATATTTTCTCACCAATATGCCAATCAGTTGATATTTTAAGATTTCTATTTAATTTTGCCATTAGACCAGTGGACAGAAAGTGTAATCTAGACTATGAGTCTTTAGCATAAACATCTTCAGGAAACCCTGTCCATCAGAATGAGAATATTAAGCAGATGGAGTTGAGAAAGGTTATGGAAAAGTCCAAGAGAGTTTCACAGAAGGTTAGTGCCTTTGAACAAAATATTTAAACCAATCTATAGCATTTTATAATAGGGATAGAATTTTCTATTAAATTCCTTGGATGGGGCTAAAAGTTCGCCTGGAAGGATCACATTCAGTATTGAATTTTCATTTGCTGGGTATATCCCAGAGGCTTCCAGCTTTGTTTCAATATATTACTATTATTTTCATCCCTAGTAAATGCTAAATGCTTTTCCATTTAAAAGAAAGAAAAAGAAAAAAAGAAGCAGCAAGCCAGAGCTGCTAGGTAGTACCACTGTTATGCACAGAGACTGTGTGAAGTCCGTGAGACTGACATCCAAGGAATGCACACAAAATCACGGGAAAAATGTGCTGGACACGGATGATGTGGAGCCCCTGTGGTGCTGTGCTCTGCGAGAGGAAGGGGGCTGGCAAGAAAGGAATTTGTCTCTGTCCATGTCAGTGGTGGGACGAGCACGCGATGCAGAGGGGAGGGTGGCGTAAGGCTGATGCAGCACGCCTTGTCTTTAATGAAGCTTGTTAATTTGGACCCTGGGCTGCATGGTTCCTGTCGCACAGCTCTCAGGCAGCACGGAGAGTGGGTGAGGCGAGGCTCTTTCTGCTCACCACGGTGCAGAAAACTGCCCAGAGCAATGCATTTGTCTGGAGGAAGCCAAGTGAAGCCTGTGGTTTTCGAGCACGCCCAGCACTCGTTTGTCTCCCAGCACTGCCCCCGTGTTATTCCCAAGGAGCTCAGAGGCAAATTGCAACAGGCAAGGCCTTTTTCTCCGTATCCACATGAGTTTCTAGCATACAGGAGTTGACTGATCCGCTCCAACATGTAACATCACATGTGACACTATTAACGCTTGTTTTAGCATGAAGAAGAGGGAGGCGTGAGGATGACACAACCAGGAGTGTGGGTGGGAACTGGTTAGGCAGGTGTAGCTGTTGGGAAAAGCATCTACCAAGTTTGGCTCAGAAATGGAGAGGCTGAGCCACAGGTAAGTAGGGGAAAGAGAGAAGAGGTAATAACACAAAGACCAGCCTGATACACTGGAGAAAGCAATGATGAACCCACAGAACGAGTGTGGAAAATCAGTGGGGTCTGAGGAGTGCCGGGAGAGGATGGAGCAGGGAAAACAAGGGAGAAAAATATTTTGAGGAGTGTCAGTGGAGCGAAAGGAACAGGAGCTAGATTGATGGCATGTCAGACAGGTCTGGAAGAGACAGATTTAAGATTAAGTTATGGATTCTCCTCCCGATTCTGCTCTTGAGGCGGAAGAGATGATGGATTTATGCATCACTGTTACTTTTATACAGCCTACTGAATGAAAGGTTTGCTGTCACAGCGTGATTCACGCATTTCCAAGGACCAGGCCTGGAAGACGCACTGTGTCTGTACATTGAGCAGTTGTGCCTACTTTACTTCTCACTTGAATGGATGTCCTGGTTAAAAATCTAACACTGGCTCAAAATCTTTAGGCATGTTCAAGGAAAAACTAACTGCTTACATCTCTCCTTCTCGGCTCCCCCCACACACTATTTCTACTTTCCCCTTTCTCCAAATACTCGTTTATTTATTTATTTTATTGTGACTTGAGGGGGTGGATAAAGAGGCAATCACAGCCAGCCAGGAGACCAAGAGATACAGGAAATCTGACTGGCCAGCTGGCTACTCACTCCTGGCAAACAGGAAGGTTAAACAAACAGGCTCGTGGGCCACGTGTGCACAGCCAGCCCCAATCTGAAATATAGCTGTTAGTTGCTTCCCCTAGCTCAGCACCACCTCTGAACCACAGCCCAATTCGTCAGCTCCTGACAACCGAAATACAATCTCTGAGCTCTCCTGAGATTAATGTGAGCCCTGCTGCATGGTCAGCATAGAGCCGCCCTGCCTGTCCCTGCTAGCTTCAGCCTGCACCCTTTGTGGTCCCTTGGGGTAAGTCCTATCCGAACCTAATCAGCTTCTGTTGACCAGACTTTTCCCTTTCCCTTCACAACTAGTGTCAAATCCAACCCAGATGTGAGCACTTGAATTTCCCAGCTCTGACAATGAACTAATGACCGTGGGTGGGTACCTGGGTGGGTGCCTTTGTTCATTAGTCCATCCCGACCTTAATGCAGAGATGCCTTTCCCCTAGGTCTAATCATGCAGCTCCTACTTTGTTCTTTTCCTATTTTCTCCTTCCAAACCCAGTGCTAACTGGGTGATGAACTCGACCAGCTTGAACCTGCATCTTGTACATTGACCACTACCAGCAAGCTGGAGCAGGGGCTGCCTTGTCAACACACCCATGTGAGATCTTTGGTGGCAAACTGCAACCACCTAACACGATAGAACTGTTTTACAGAGAGTACATAGCAGCATGCAAACCTGGCAGAGCTGAAAAGGGTTTTCCTATGTTTATTTTGCTGCTTGGAGAGGGAGAGGTTGGAGAAAAATGTAAGACGGTGGCCTTCCTAATCACAAAGGACAGGCAGGAAGGGAAGCACTCAAACAGTACTTGAATATCATAGCCCTTTCATGGGCATGAAAGGGCCAGTCGAGCTGGGGAGCTGTGACTGGGGGAGCAGAAGGGAAGCCTGACTCTCATGGGATCCCCTGGCTGCTGAGGCAGTGGGTGCCAGGCATGTGTGCCCCAGCCTATGCAGTACAGAGCAGGCTGGAGGAATTACAGGTGAAGGACAGCCGGGTGAAGAAGGAGATTTTCTTTTTTGTTTACTCATTGTAGCCTTGTTTCCAGCCTTGTAATGCAAAGACAGATTGTGTTTCTTCCTGAGTAAACTCTTACTCTGTCTTTATCCTTACATTCCTTTGCAGCTGGAGGTGGTCCAAGTGGGACTTTCAGATTCAGTGACTTTTTTTTTTTCTTTTCCAATAACTAATGCAAATACAGTGCTGTGTACCATGCCTCCCTGGGGTGTTTGCACTGTGACATCTGTTCAGCTTCATAAAATACAAGGACCCTCCCTTGACTCGTTCAGTCTGAGCGAAATGGGAAGTAGACGTCACGGCAAACCAGTTGGAGAAAAGTGTGACTGGATATACACATACGTATTGTTACATTGGGAACTGGTCCTCAGCAGTCTGCAGGCATACAACCAAGCAGTTTAGAAAGTTCCTAGGACATTGACACACAACCACACTACCCGCAAAAGTCATTTAGTGATTACATGACTGTGAAATTGCACCTGCAGTTATACTGAAACCTGACTAGTAAGCATGATGGTCAGTGTGACACAGACCTACAGTACACGTATAAAAAGGCCAACAAGTTCCTAATTGCATGCGTAGAGGTAAATCAGGCTCTCAGGCCATATATTTGAGACTGTAACACATTCTACCACAGTCAGCTTTAACTTTTGTTGCTTTGTTTCTCTATGTTGGGCCCAACAGAGTTCTTTCATTCCCAAAAGAAGGACCACTGTGGGGAGTAAAAGTGATGTGAATCACTTTGGGAATTGAGGGCTTGCTTCTCTCCACTCTTCCTCTGTGTCCTACCCCATCAGCTCCCTAGAAAGCTACAGTGGTTTTAACTTTCATCAGCCAGCAACAATCCCATAAAGATGCTGAGATAGCTGTGGGCTGCTGCTGCACCTACCATCCAGATGTGCCGATTTCTCCCCAGTAAGGCAAAGTGTAGCATAAGTCCTGTAAAAGTTACTCTGCTCCGAGTTAGACAACATTCTTCAGAAAGAAATCTGTATCTCTTCCATATCCCTATAACTTATGAGGCGAAAAAGGAAACATAAATCAAACATATTTAAATGACCTGGATATGGGCCTCACTGGAAAAATCTAAAATGCTTCTGTGGCCACAGGAATAATTTTCACTTCATGTTTTTGGACTCCATAACACACCACCAAAAGCACTCAACATTGGGAAAGTAAGATCTCTTAATGGAAATATTATAGACTTGTAATTTGCTTAGGCGGCAGTTTCTGTAAAAAGATTTCTTGCTATTCTAAGGAAATGAAAAACGTATGTTTTGTTTTCATACAAAAAGCACAGCCATTGACAGAGGAAGGGCAGTAAACAGTGAGTGTTACAGCAAAAGTCTCGGTGCAGTGCTGTTTTAAGGAAGAAAGATTGAACTGCTCTGCTGAAAGGCAATCACAGACCTTTATGAACTTGAAGTTTAGCTTGAAGTGTAATGGACAACATAATAAATGTTAAATAAATAATAAAACTGGTTTAACTTTAGGATGGACTTCACTTTGGGCTTCACTTCTGTTGCCATTTTCACAAGGGTAAAATTTCAGTGGACATCTCTGATTGAACAATACAGATTGTATTGCTGGTAAAGCTGTAAAGCAGAAAGCATAGAGCTGTACACATTGAATTAGATGTTAAAATACATTAGAATGTGTGAGGTGAGTTAATATATATAGAATCAAACATTTTTCTGTTATTAAATCCTTTATTCTCTGTGAAACAATGAATTGCAAGTAGGTCTGCCCACAATTAAAGAGTTCTGAGACTTTTAAACAGTAATAAATGATTTGAGGTGTAAATCTCTCTAAAACAACAGGATATTCAAAATGTTTCAAGCACCTGCATTCAAAAAATCATGATCTTTGATCTTTAATTTTATCTCATTTCCAACACCCCAACATGGAGCCACACAAAGTGGTTATTTCATACCAACAAACTTGGGTTTCAGTTCTTTGCAAGCTCTAACTGTGTTATTTAGATCTGAAACTGAATCCCTTTGCAAAGTTTCAGCAGGTCCAGATCAAGGGTTTGGGTTTGGTCTAGAGTATAGAAAGTGGCCCAGCTGAAAGGCTCGGAAAATAACTGAAACATGCCCGAGGTCAGAGTGCTGGTGAGGATCCAGGTCTTTGATTCTGGCTCCTCTCTAATTTAAGCCCTGTATTTGATGAATTTTCTCGGAATAACAAAGGCTGAAGGCATAATGGCCCTGTGGTCAAGCCTGGAAAGCAACATATATATATATATATATATATATATATATATAACCATGAAGAACTTATGTTCATCATATGAGGAATTTAGACTGACTTCTGTCATTTTTAAGTAGCTGCAGAGAATGCTGCTGTGTCAGGGAAATGGGCCAAGGAAAGATCTGCACTGTATCTCCAATAAAGTTTACCTGGCAGCTAAAAATCAGCTCAAGTGGGGATTACCTAACTGTAATATTCTCAGTTAACAGTGAGTACACTCATTTTAGACAGCTAATGGTTTTAAACACCACCTCGCTCGCACGCCCGCACAGCCCTAAGCGGTGTTTTGGCACACTTGCTGGTGTGCCTGCCCTCCTGCCAGGGCTGCGCTGATGATGACTCTCTCAGTTCACACACGCACGGTGCCTGGCTGAAGACACGTGGGATGAGCTGACCAGCCGTGTGAACTTTTCACAGTGGTTTCTGTGATGTCTGGACCCTCTGGAATGCAGAAGATTCCTATTTCACCAGTGTACCATGACTTGCATTTTGGGCAGAAAAACATGTAAATATAATTAGGGAGCTGGCAGCTAAAATTCCCTTTAAAAACACAGTCAAGCTCTGTGGCTTTCATTTCTATTTTATTTGGGACAGATTAATCTGATACTGCTCGAGACAAACTTGCCTATTGCCTTAAGAATTTGGGAGTTTTCCAGCAGACTGTCTATGGGTTGTGTGTGCCTGTCTGTCCAGAGTAAAGGTGAAGCAAGAACTGTATGATTTTCACTCGGTTGTGAGCAATTGTAAGAGGCTGTGTGTTCTTCAGCTTTCTTCTCTTTTCCCTTCCAAGTATCAAGATACGCAGTTTTTAAATACCTACCACCAGCAGGGTCAAGGCTTTCATAACTCAAAAAATGTGTGTTTCTCTCTGCCGAGGTTATGGGCTGAGGAGAGTAGCCCTGCTCTGGCAGCCTCCTCCATCTCCATCAACGTTGCTGTTGTCTATGGCCAGGCTGCAGGGAAGCAATGTAAGGTCAACAAAGTATTGACCGCCTTTTGGGTAGACATGACAAGATGCAGAGCCTCAAGAAGTCTTAAGGGAAGGAAAAGCGGACTGACAAAGAACCAGGTCTGTGGCTGAAAGACACTGATTCCCTCCTGTAATTAGACAGACATAGCTATCTAATTTTGCTAGAAACTACAGACAGGGAATTCCGTTTCCCCCATGGTCAGGCAGGAAATGCAAAGTCCTGCAGTCACTGACTTTTATGTAATACAAATACACTGGAACTTGTAAGGACCCTAAAAGCAGTTCTCCAAGGCCAGCTTCTGGAACCAAATAGGAATTTACTGCTCTGTCTGTGATGGGGGAGGAGTAACACAGACAGATTGATTTCAATGCGTGAGGAATTTCTGTTTATGGAGCCTGTGATTGCATTGAAGGGACAGAGAGGCTTTTCTAAATTGCTTTTCCAGAACATCAAGGAAGGGCTTTAATGTGCACAATGGGGGTATACTAATTTATCTTCAGTCTCTTGCAAAGCACTTCTCCCTGGGCTCTGGAAACCAGCCTGCAAGAACCTCTTTATGGCTGGTGCCAGCAATGTGCATCAACACCCCCAAAACACTGAAGAATGACATTTCCTTATTTCTTCTGCTTTGTTGCTTAATACTTTCCCTTTTTATGGTACTATGTATAGAACTGCCATGCCTACTCTGTTTTATTTAATCTTTAAAATCCATTTTCCCTTTCCATTTGTAAATTCTGCACACGTCTTATGTCTGCATCCCTAGGTCTTAATGCTGACTGTAGGTGATGGATCAGCTCCCACTTGCTAGTTCATTTGGGAGTCTGTACAGCTACTGACTATGGCCAAGGTTAGTTTCTCAAGTAATTGGACCACAACCTTTTGTTCTACTTCAGTGTTTGTGTGGCTTCAGCTGGCAATGGTCTATGGCAGACCATGCTCACCCATACACAGGCATCGGCTCATAGCAGCAGCCCACAGGCTTTTTTTCAGGGCAACATGTGCAGTGATTACACAGTCACAGACAGGCTATGGGAAGAAAGCAAAAGATCTATAAAAACGGTAAACATGTATGGTTATATGATCTATTTTTGTCTCTATAGTAGTAGAAGCATTTTTAAAAGAATACCTCCAGCAACGGGGAATGAAAGAAATCAGAGGAGGAAAAGAAAGAAATTGGACAGAGTAGAAAAAATAAAGGGAAAGAAGAGACAAGGAGCAACAAAGAAAAGCCATGAATAGGTGGAAAAAGGAGAAGAAAAATTTTGAAAGGGCCCATTTGGAAAGCAGAACAACAACAACAACAAAAATAAATAATATATGCTGAAGCTGTGTTCAGTACACACTTTTGAACTGAGATGTCATTTATATTTTGGTGAGTATTATTTGTTCCTTCACACCCAGAAAACAAACTCCCACACCCACTTCATAATATATTCTCAGTGTTAGGTGGATACAGCTATACTCACAGACAGCAATAAATTTCTGTTCATGCATGTACATAAAAGAAAAAAAAAATGTATGTTTTATGCTTTTGCTGAGATGCTTAAATGTTAACGAGGTTATAAATAAAAACACAAACATTTTCAACTTTCCCTCTCAAAATCTCATTTGAAGTTCAGGTTGAGTATCGTGTGTTCTTAAACCAAACATACACACAGCTCAAAAGCACACGGGCAACACAATTTTTAGGATAGAATTCTACATGTTTCCTCTTTTTTCTTGGTGGTAAGGCCAGCATAAAGAATTTCTATTGCGCACTCCACCCTAAGACTTGGGCTTATGGCTCACAATTTCCAAAGCTGAGCTGATACAATTGCTTGGGAGGTTATTCTGTACATATTTTTGTGGTATTTATGGAAATTATATGGTAAAACTCTCCTTAGTTTTCAAAGACAGAATGTTCTTTCACTCCAACGTGGAGGTTTTAAAGGAGTATGACCTTTGTGTTTTTTTAACTGATCTAGATCAGGGTTATCATTAGCTTAAGGGTTTCAAAACACTCTCTCCCCACCTCTTCTCCTGCTCTCCAGCCACCAGCAGTCTGCAAAACCTTGCATCAGCCACAGAAGAATCTTTTATTTGAGGCTGTGCTGTTGCATTTACTCAAAAGCAGAATTTTGTCATGCTGCCCTAGCCAATATTCCACCCATTCTGAATATCTTGCTGGGATTAACAATTTAGGAAATCCTGATCTAGACCTAAACTCCTGAGAAATGTCTTTTTGTTGACAGAAAAAGAAAACACATTTCAGTGAAGTTTAAAATGTAATAAGAGAGGTTTTCCAAGGTCATCTGGTTGTGCTCACACATTTTTATTATTGTTTAAAAAAACATTTACAGAGCATTCAGAGCATAATCACAGTGTTATCATGTATTCCTGTCTCCCAGATTGTTAATCCTCAAAGACAGAGGAGGTTGTGGTGGAGAGATAGGGGCAGATTCCAGCCAAATGGGAAGGACACAGAGTAAAGTTAATCACAGTACCAGAATAGCAATGAGTTCATCAATGACCTCGGTATGAGGTTTCCATTCAAAATCTGCTTCAGAAACATCAGAGTTTATAAATACAAAGTTAGCTATCATGTTCACATTGACAGTCCCTCACATGGCTTTTCCTTCTATTGAAAATTGATTCCTGATTTTTTTACGTTAATCCTGTTTAAGGGTAACAACATTACTGTATCTATCCACCTACTACTGCAAAAATGCTGTACCTATTATTTGCAGGGAATAAAAAAGAGATAAATATCTTTTAAAAAAAAGTAATGATGAATGGATGTTTACTGTTATAAGCATCTACCATGAGTATTCCATCCCATCATAGGTGTAGCCTGTGTCGCAGAATTCCCTCAGTTAATCTTTCACCCAGCCCCACACAGCTCACCTGAAAGGCACCCATCTGCTCCTGGCAACTCCTTCTGAGCTGGTGCTGAATTCTGGGGGCCAGCAACCACTGTGCTCTAACAACCCACCACACCGGCCTGATATATGAATGTAATTTACAGCCACTCCAAGCTCCACTTTCATCACATAAAGAAGGCTTTATATAACTGAAACTGAGTTCCAAATGCATAAATAACTAAAATTGCACAGGTACATGAGGTCAGCTATAGCTACCTGGTGAGCTGGATGGGAAAGCTCAGCAGCAAACTGTTCTGTCCACCCCTGGATATCCTGCCCACTTTAGCCTGGTAAATAGTGGGAATTTATTACCAGCTTTGGGATTTTGCTCACATTTTTCTGACCTTCAGGGCATGCTCAAGAGTCTGCTTCTGCTTTCTTAGGTAATTAATGGGGGAAGTGATGAGGTCTGGGCTCCGGGAATGCAGTGTGTCTTGAGCAGTGATGGCTTGTATAAATAGATTAAGTGACAGACAGAAGCTTGCTTTTTTTCTGTTTGTCTACAATATAACAATTCTCATTTTTTCATTTTGTAAATACACAGGCTTATGTATTTATCTAGATATATTCATTAAAACATAGTCTTTAAAAAGACCAGTATATGATCAAAAACCTTAGAAAAACTGAATCACTTTGCTGTGGCAGTTCTTTCTGACACAGCACCTGGGAAGAAATCATGGGCTGGGAGAGAAAGAGTGAGGGAGAGAGGCAGAATGTTAAATCAACAGTGGGAGACACAGAGGCAAACAGAGAAAAGAAAACACAGGCCATGGAAGAGGGCACAGAGGTGAAGGGGAGCTGTAAAGGAAAAAAATCCAGACAAAGAGAGAGCAAATGAGATGGAGACTGCGAGACAAAAGGTGCGGGGGAGCGATATGGGAGAGAAGGAATGGGAGAAACCTATTCCATCAATTTTTGTCGTTTACTAATGGAAATGTCTTAAAAAAACTGATGGATGCACGGTCCTCTCAAAAACGTACACGTGTTCCATGGGAAGATTTGAACACAGGGCATTTCTTTGCATGCCTGGCTATGAAGCCCAAATTGTCCTCTGATCAGTGAAGGGAACCGTCAGCGTAAATGATGTTTAATGGCTGCTCTTGACATTAGAAAAGATTGCCCTCACTTCTGATTTATAGCCCCAAGGGGATAGTCTATGAAAGAATCTTACACACTGAATTTCCAGTTTAATAGACACTGCCCCAATATTCAGTAGAAATATTTCACGTTCATCATGTATTCTTTCTTTTTATGGATTTCATCTCATCTCAGAGCAATAAAATCTTAGGATATGCTCCTACTGATTAAAATTTAGATTAGACAAAATTGATCTTATTGATTATCTGAGCCTCAATGTGCCACTACCTAGAGATTTGATGAGAAACATTTGCTCCCTTTTGCACATCTTTAGATCACTTTAGTAGCAGAGAAAAGAAAATCTTAGATTAGTACTTGTGCATAAAGTAAAAAGATTGAGGATTATGACTGTATTGTGATACTTCAAATTAGACATAATATGCATATACATGTAGCTACAGGTTTTAGCTACTTGTCTGATATTTATGCACTTCAGACCTTTCTCATATCTGTAATCCCTTTTGTTTTACTAGAGCTATTTGCGTGAGAATAAGCTATCTGAGTAAGTAAATGTTTCCAGGATTGGCCCCTAACTGCTTTTAGTATGGTTATCAACACTGGCCATCTGTGTTTTTTCATTTTAATTCCATAATTGAATGCTTGCCCTTTGAGAATTTCAAGGACCAGGAAGCAGCAATAAACCTCTTTTGCAGTTTCAAACCAAATACTCCAACAATTATAAGTTGATGGGAAATGCAGTAAAAAGATTTTTTTTTTTTTTTTTTGACAGAGCAATTTATAAATATAATTTAATTTTGCTAACAAGAATCATAACATTTCTGTGCAAAGATGTGGCTTGCTTGGCTGTGTGCTTAACCATTTTTGAGCTAGTCTTTTGAGATGCAACCTAGACAAACAGCAGGTACGTAATCAGATAAGTAGGTCTGCATCAATGGTACATTCTGATTTAAGATTATTAGGGTTTTTACTCACTTTTATTTTGTTTTACAGACTGTAAATCCAAGCCTGTATTTTCTAGTTGGTAAGTAAGGAGAATTAAAAACCTGCAACCAATGAAAAGCAGCACTCCAATCTTCCATCTATACTGGTATGGCTGGAATGTTGGTAAGGATACAGTCACCATCTTATGATTCAGCGCTTACTCAGCTTTTGTTAACTCTCCCATGATTAGTTTTAATAATGAGATAAAACCTAAGGATCCAATCACCATACTGGTTTTAAAGTATGACTGGGAGCTGTAACCGTGCAAATGAAAGCAGATATGGCTACAAGACCAGATACCTACTTAACATTAGCTGAAGGAAAGAATAAAATGTACAGATAGATTCTTACTTACAAGGGAAATAAAGCAGTGAAAATGTAATTGGACCTGCTTTAAAGGAACTTTACACACAATAAACAGCATAAATCACCCTTATAAATGTAAACGAAAATACAATTATTATATTAGATCCAATTGGCACAAAATTAAGATTTGTATTTTTTCTCAGAGTTCTTGACTAATAATATTCCTCATGAAATAAAAAAGTTGAGGTTAATAAAAACAATTCCCATGCACAGCAAAGCAGATCTCTATGCTAATGTTTTTACCTTCAGACCAAGCACAAATTGACTGTTCCCTAACTCTCCAGGAGAGGAAAAAGCCAAAAAGCATAAAGAATGATAAGTCGTATCTTTATTATATATTTATTTATTTATTTCAGGTATTAACTGCAACATAGTTATTATTATTATTATAAACTATTACTATAAACTATTCAGTCATGACATTTATAAAGAACATCACAGTCTTTGCTAGCCTTCTGGTCCAGTGAGGCATGAAGCCATTCCTAGTAGACCAATGCTTCTTTGAATACTGGCTGTATAGGACAATATATGCTACTTTGTAGATTCAGTTCTCCTAAATACTGATGGCAATCTTACTCCATCATGAACTGAACTGAGGTTTTAAAACCTGTTGGCATGGCAAGTATTCAATTTAGTTCGATACAGCTTTCATGCACGGATACATATCATGTAATCTCACCTCCTTGCAGGCAGAGAAGGAATTTGGACAGGCATTTTCTAGTACGTAGTCAGACATAGGGGCTGTCCAGATTCCTAAACCAAGTTAAAGTAAACAAATTGAAAACACATCAGGAAGGTTTGTCTGTGCTTATGTTAACATTTTGTTTTGGTGTGGTTGGGAGTGAACCTCCCATCATGTTGGCTTGATTTGCATGCAGAGCAGCTCTGGTCCACATGAATTAGACGTAGAAGAATCTCCATTACAAATTCTCATTAAACATGCTCCACATCCTTGTGGGATTACATGGGTCTAAGTCAACAATTTGTACTTTGGATGTCTTTGAAACACCTGTGTTGGGGATGCTTTGCTCAGGGGAACAGACTGAATGATATCTGAAGGAAAAATGCACAGCTGCATGCAGTGTAAATACAGGGGCCTTAGCTCCAGCTGCTCTCATCCTCCCTCAAGCACCAAATGGTTCGGTGAAGTAGACACAGGTCGTTATCATCCTCATTTAGAAGATGTCTCTCACTGAGACCTTCAATTCACTTGTATAATATGCATTTTTTACAGAAGATGAAAAGGGATGGCTTGATGTACTCTGAAGGACATCTGGGGAAGGTCAGGTTCCTGGAAGTCAGCACAGTCTTGGGAGGGAATGATGCTGATGAAAACAGAGGTCGAGGGAAGTTCAAAAGCTGCATGAAAGTCATGTCAGAAATAAAAGTAAAAAAATAAAAATAAAAATAAAATTAAGAGACAAGACTGCCATTCACAAGGGAATTGCTGATTCAATTATTTACATTAACAGAGATTTTCAAAGCAAAGAGACCTATTTGCTTTCTTCAATAATTGCAGTGCTGCAAAAAAATCTCTCAAAGCACAGGACATGTTGAAGGATGAATTCAGTAGCAGAGGCTGTAGTCTTCCCCAGCAGGCATCTCATTGCAACCAGCTACCATTTCTTTGCAACCTTTGAAGAACAGATTTTCCAGATAAAGTCACTGTGTGGCCCCCAGCACAAGAAGGACATGGATGTATTAGAACGAGTCCAGAGGAGGCCACGAGGCCATGAGGATGCTCAGAGGTCTGGAGCATCTCTCCTATGAAGACAGGCTGAGGGAGCTGGGGGTGTTCAGCCCAAAGGAGAGAAGGCTCTGGGAAGACCTTACAGCTGCCTGCCAGTGCCTAAAGGGGGTTACAGGACAGCTGGGGAAGGACTCTGTGTCAGGGGGTGGGATGATGCTGAAGGTGGTCTGAGCTGAAACTTAGAGTTTCAATGAGACAAAAAGAATATATGGAACTTATTCCCAAAGTCAGAATAGCAGAGGCTGAGACTTTCTGGCAGGAATAAAATTCTGGATAATGAACAGATACAGTTCCAGCTAATGATAGAAAATAAAAATCTCCATCTAAAATATTTACAATGAATACATTTAATATATCACTTAACAATCAGTTTCTATTATGGGGCTACTCTAAGGACAACTCTATAGAGAAAATTATGCTGTTGCAGAGTATGGAAGGCAGAAAGTAGTTCATGATGAAACTGGAAAGGGCACCTAGTTCTTTTTGATGCCACGACAGAAAATGATGGTTTACAAGACATTCTGTGAACTCTCATATGCATAAATGTTCTTAAAACCCTTCCTTTCTTTGAATTTTCAAAACAAAAGCCTCTTACTTTCATGAATGATTTCAGAAACAAATGCTGAGAAAATCCAGTCAAATTATTTTAAGGTACTTGGTATTTACTCAGTTCCAACAAGTACCAACCTATCTAATGCTCATAGAAAAAGTGTTTGGTGTATCCATCTGTCTCCACTCTTCAGTATCCAATTGCAGACACACTTCTGTTATTCAACTACTAAAAAGGGAATTGACAACATCCTTACTGCTAACATCTACACTTTTTTTTTTTTAAATATATTTTTGTTGCTTTAAAATTACAAAATAAAATATAATGGCAGGCAAGTACCCAAGTAAACAATTCTATCTTAATTATTGTCTGTGCTTCATTATTACATTTTATTGTAAATAGTTCCATTCCTTACAGTAAAAATTTCAACCCGAGGCTGCAGTTTCTTGGCTTTTATTTTTAAATGCACTTAAAAGTTAATTAATAAAGTGTATCCATATCTCTCAGTAGTTGCATTTTTCCTTCCAGGGCAGCAGAAGGAAATAACTAGCAACTGACTAGAAACAAATGTTGACTTTTTATATTTAATGATGTTTATTCAACCTGAAAGCTAGAGGAAATGGAAGCAGCACCAGATTGTCAGCTGGGCTCTCACAGTCATGGCCTGAAAGAACTGAACTCTATGCCCAGGGCAAAAGCTATCCGGATATAGTGTCAGGCTCTGTATTTTCTCAGAGGTTGGTGCCGCCAGACCAGATCCAACCTTCCTGCATAAACTAGAACACTTTCTAAGAAGGCATTCTATTCTCATTTCTTATACAGCAGTTCAGATCCAGGCAAAGTTTGAAACTGAAAGAGCTGGTATGGGTGAATCCAAATCCGGACCTCCTGTATATTGAAAGACATCAGTAAGACACTCCAAGATATTGCTGGACTTCTAGGATCTCTGTACACCATCCGCTATAACAACCCTTAGTGTCAAGGTGACTGTTAGTGGATTTTTGAATGGTTTGTCACCTCTCAGCACAAATTCGATCTGCCTGAAATCTGAGCACATCTAACCTGGTGACAACAGCACAGCTGCCTCATGGTGTTAGCATGGTCGTTCACAAAGGAGTTCATTGCTGGGTATCCCTTGCATTCTGCTTTCCCCTTAACTACTAATGCACTCTGGAAGGGCTCCAAGCCTGTAGTGGACTGATGTCCCCCTCCCACAATCATGACCATTCATTTTGTTTAGTCTTTTTGCATTCTTTCAGCGCCTACATTCTCAGCAACTTTAAAGAAAATGACTGCTCCTTGAGTGTCTTCATTCCCAGATGCCAGGTCTCTGAGCAAGAGAATAAAAGATGTTCACACAGCAATTACTGGAAGATCAAGCTCCCCTCTCCTCCATACCACAGTCTGGTGAATGGGACAGTGTGGCTGATACCAGACCTATCTGTCTGCCCCAGATCTCCACCTGGAAGGGAAGCACAGGCAGAGGAACAAGTCTCAATGACTCTTAGGAAAGAAAGACTCATGTTATGATTGGTGTAATGGGAAAGCAGAAGATGGGTTTGTGGTGAGAGCATGCTGGGACTTCTGTTGTTATCTGTTCCTGAGATTGGGAAAGGAGGGTGAGATTTGGCCTGGACTCAGTAGTGGACACGTGAATCCACAATAGGTCATGAAAGTTGGATGAGCAGGAAGAGGGGGATAACCCAGCTGGTGACCACCATGACATTTTGACATTACCCTCGCACACGATGATGTGATCCTGTGAGTTGTTCCAGGCCAGCAAAGCTATTTCTTCACTCTAGGCTAAAGGAATCTGCTGAACAGACTGATTGAGTCTTCTCTGGTGGAAGGCAATGAAATGTCTGAGACTGAGCATTCAAGTGACAGAGCATGCACATAATGTAGAACTGTGAGAGTGGAGGACATTTCAGCCATAGCATCGTAGAGGTATGCAATACTGGTTCAGCTCTGCAGAATGTGGCTTTGGGTTTTGATGTGCCAAACCCATATCTCATCAGCTCATGGAACTGTGTCCTTGGATCCATATCCATAATCTTTGATATAAAACTGCATTCCTCTGTGATGTTTTGGCTTGTCATGATCTCTAAAAACTGGTACAATATATCAAAGGCTTACTCTCACTCCTTTGTTTGCTACATATTTGGTGGTAATTAGCTGCTTCATTTGTAGAAGTCCTTTCACAAAGCCTCTCTGCTGGAGCAGGATTACATAAGATTTATATCTGTCCTTGTGCAAAGTGCAGAAATCTCCAAGGTCTGCACACTAAATCGCAGAGTCTTAACCTTGGATCCCATCCCAATTTCCAACCCTTTGATATTTTTTTCTTATGATCGAGGATGTACGCTATAGCCATCTCTGAGAAATAAAATGGAAGGTCTGATGCTCATTTACTACAGCTCCAGCAGAGGCAGGGGGCTTTCAGTACAAATATGAATCAGGTCCAAACAAGCTGTTAGTTTCTTCTTTTGTTTAGAAGTTATGATTTATACATACAAAAGAAAGATCTTAATGCCTCAAAATAAATGAAGAATCATAGAACAAAATTATGGTATGAAAGTCTCTGTATCAGAGGAAGCATTTTTAAAAACAAAACAGATGACTGGCATAGTGATTTTTTTTTTTCTGTAGGTGTAAGTGAAACTTCTGTTTCAAAAGCTTGAAGAGCAACAACAAAGATAGAATTTATATGGGATTTTGTACCACCGCCACAAAATCAACAGCAGAAATTGTGTCACAGGAATACAGCATGGGACAGAGCTGAAGTTTTAGCTTAAAAAAAAAAAAAAAAAAAAAAAAGGAGTAAAGCAGTTAGGAAATGCCATTTTCAAGGTGCTTGGTTTCTCTGTAATGCAAATAGTCATATAAAATATGCAGGAATGTGGATTTCTTCGTTTTGAATGGGAAGAGGAAATTGATTTACAAGTCCTGAATGGAAGAGAAACCTTACAGCAAGAGCAGAGACAAAGCAACTCCTGGCATGGCGTGGAGTATATATGACACATAACTGCCTCTGCCTGTGGGAACTGCTTTGACTTTTGTGCTATTACAACATAATCAAGGTGCTCTCCAGCGTAATTGAATACTAGGGTTTTACTCTTTAGTGATCTGCAGATTAGTATAATCTTCGTGGTTATTCTCGGGCAACTGGCCTTTCAGGACTTTCCGTGGTGGGCTTTCAAAGAGACCTTTATGTTTGCAGAGGGGTTGGAGTCAGCTCTCTGCAGTGTGTGCTCTGCCTGGCCTCTGGCAGTCGGTTAGCTTCACGCAGACGTTGCCATCAGGATTTAGAGATGTCTCAAACCCTCAAGCTTGCAAGGAGGTCTCTGGGTTGTACAGGAGGTCTCTGGGTTGTACAGAGGCTGGGAAACAAGGGATTTCCTCACGGGTGATCTTGGTCCCCAGCTGTTCCTGGAGCATCTATTGGGCCAAGCAGAAAATCTTCCTTTTGCTTGTGAAAGAAAGGGGAAAATTTGAATGAGCCAAAACTCAGAATTTTCACAGCTCCATGCAGGAATAGCTGTGAAGGTGAGACACTATCTTAGAAAATAAAATAAAATAAAATAAAATAAAATAAAATAAAATAAAATAAAATAAAATAAAATAAAATAAAATAAAATAAAATAAAATAAAATAAAATAAAATAAAAGCAGGGAATGCTCCAGAAAAATAGTTCATTTATGGTAATCTGAAATATACCCTTTTGATTCTGAGGTAGGTTTTTAACAAAGCTTTACTTTTTACCTACAAAAATCTTCTTGCCTATTTGGACTGTTGCCTTTCTGCTTGCAGAGCTTTTCTATAAGAAGAAAATAAGCACTTTTTCCTTTTTAAATTATTCACATAGAAGCACTGCCATTTTAGGCACAATTTGTTTTTGTGGGGAGTGTGTAATCTTCTTTTGTTGTTTCCATGGACTTGTGCTTTGAAAATAATTTTAAAATGAAATACGTTATGGGATAATTCCGCGGATGAGTCTCTGTGGGAAAGCTGCATTAGATCATCAAGCTCACTGCCTTGCAGCTCCAAGCTGTGGTCCCCACAGCAAAGATGTATAAGATAGTGAATTTACACTGCACTGGATGTTAGTGAAAGGGCCAAGAAATTATTTTTCTCCTAGTTAAACCTACAGAAAGCACATTCATATCAAAGCAAGCACAAATTTCCATAATAATGTGAGAAAGTGAAAGGAAAAAAGAGGATTTTTACTCTTTGTAGTTAAGAAGGATTGCATTAATTCCTTTTGTATATCCCAGTGGCTAAAGCTAAACTGAAAAAAAACATATCCAGAGGCAGATAATGTCCTTCGTCTCATAGGGACAGAAGAGTAAACTACATTTCTGGAGGGTTGTTTGCCCTCCTAACCAGACACATGCTCAAGCTCTGATCCTTTCAGTCCCACCCAGGTAAGGCTGCTCTTTAAGGGTGGCTCCCCAAGGTCCAGGTGATCTTTGCTGCAAAACTCCTGAAGAATGTAACTACAGTGACACAAACAGCCTATTTCTGCTCCTATGGCAGAGGAGGAATATAAAGATTTATGAGGCCCGGCTGATGGCAGCCCAGCCTCGCAGTATCTCCTGCCATGGCAAAGCAGGGCTCAGTGGTGCAGAAAGAAGCTGACAAAACAAGTGAATTGCCATGCAATTTTTCTAGAAATATTACCTGGGACCATAAAGAGGTCCCATGAGTGTCAAAGACTCTGTGGGACTGGGACTGGGACTGGGACTGGGACTGGGACTCCATGCAGAAAGGTGTGAAGAGAATAACGTCACGTAAAAGCCATGATGGAGAAGGAAGATTGATGGAGGCAAAGGAAATACCCATCTAACAAGTGAAAATTGAAATAATCTAGAAAATTCCCTGCAACTATTTCTGGACTTATCTTCTCTAGCCTTTAAAAGATCACTTCAGAGAAAAACAAGTCCCTAGACAGATTGTCCTCACTCTCAAGATGTCACCTCAGTTAAAAGCTTTGTCTGAGCATCTCCAGTTGTGACTTTTATCAGTTTTCATTATTTTCCTCTGCTGTCCCTGTTTCTCTTACGCATCAGAAGGCCCATTGCTGGTGCTACACAAGTGGTACCAGAACAGGAAAGGAGAAAAATTCCCCACTGGGTGAAACATGTCATGCTGTGAACTGAGACAGAAGAGAGACATCAAGTAACTGTACTGTGATAACAAATTTTTTAAAAAAGAAAGTGCTCTGGCAGAAGCAGATACAAAACACACTTTTTAACTATCTCTCATTTGTTACCACAGAGATTCCTGCATTTTGGGGGGACATCTCTCACAAAGTGTGAAAAAAAAATATTTTCCTGTAAGCAAAGAACTGTTCAGGGAAAAAAAAAATAGAAAAAAGAAAAAAAAAAAGCCTCAAAATCTAAAAATAAACTTTATTTAAATTGTTCTTCAGTAAAAATATCAGCCAGGATTAGCAAAACAAACTATATTCAGGCTGGAAGCAATCAGACCAAAACAAGTTCAATGAGGGAAGACAATATGCGGAACTTGGGGCTCACAGAACAAGTTTATGCGGCTTGCAAGATGGCAGGGAAGTGATGAACCTGTTCAGGAGCATGATTTCCTTTGCAAATGATTTCTAAGCGGAGATGTGACTGGCACTTTGTGTTCTACAGAAGGCAGTAGCCAGAAGCAGCAAAAAAAATTAACAATGCCAAGTAAGATAATTAGCAGATGCTATCAAGGCAGTAGAGTGATAAGGTGTGATTGAAGACATCTTTAAGCCACTTCCAGGCCTTTTCCTTCTGGAGAAGCAGCAAGGAAAGCACAGGTGGTTTCATTACACCCTCACTGTGGTGGGCAGCAGCTCCAAGTCACAACTGGCAGCAAGCACCCCAGCTTTTCCAGGAGAGGCTGAGCAGAAGACAATATTCTCTTCCTCTCCCACCCTCTTTGCATGCCTGTGGTACAAAGGGTTGGAGGGAGATGGGACAGGCACGTCACACAGCTGACATGCTAATACTGTCATTTTGACTTTGTTTTTTTGTGTTGGATATGCTCTACCTTCCGCCTCTTGCAGATTAGATTGTCTCCATTTTACTAACAACTTTTGTTAGCTCACAGGTAGCATTTGTTAACTACAGGTTTCAAAGAATGGTTCTCACCCAGTAGATAGATAGTAGTGGCACAGGTGGCTACCCCAGAGCTTTATGCATGAAATCTCCTGACTCCCAGTCTTGCGCTCTGCCTGAAGAGGCACAAAATTACACAGGAGTGTTTTGTACCAGAGGCAGTGCCCTGCCCTTGGAGAGGAACCCAAAAGGGAGCTCAGAGAAGAAAAGATGAAAGCACAGTCTTCCATTAAAGGAGACTAACCTAGAGGGCAGTCAGGACCTGTAAGGCATCAGTCTGGTTTGACAAATTTAAGCTAGCTGCCACTACAAAGCCCAAAGCCTTTATCCTGGACCACAGTTTATGAGATGGTGAAAAACACTTCTCTGGGAACTAGTAAATACTGTATTTCCCAATCCTCAAGGAATGAATGTTTTATCACACCATAGCCAAAATATATTAACTGTTATTAAGGTGTTGTATGTGACCATCCTATGCAAACATACTGAAAAACCATCTTCATGATATTCTGGCATTATGAAAGCAGGTAAAACTTCATAATGGTCAAACTACTCAAAATGTAAGAGATTATACTTGCATATTACATCATTTTCATATTGGTCACGCACAATTACATGTAATTTTGCTGGTGTTTGAAGAAGCAGGCAGGATATTTTTTAACCATATTGTACACGTGTATTTTGCTTTTAAAAATAACCGGAATTAAAAACAATTGCACAATAATCACAGCAAGTTTTGTAGCTGATGAGATGGTATTGTTGGAGAAGTTTAATTTTCCTATTTACTTTTTTTTTTTCTGTGCAAATTAAATTTTCAGCATTAACTATATTAGATTAACATTGGTGTTTCTTTACAAGAAAAAGGAGAGGTAACCGGGCCGGCACGATTACGTCTGTTCTCAAAGGTAAAACACACGCAGAATAAATTGGCTGAGGTAAGGACTGCGTGTTAAGAGAGGAAAGTATGCTTCTGGCGATAACTGAGTGTATTTATTCAATAATACTTGCCACTATTACAATAATGACCTAAAGTTTTCAAGTGCTTACTTCCTCCCCTTTACTGTTTGCCACTTCATGTGTGGATATGGCTGGGAACAGAAAAGATTAAGAGATTATAGGGGGCCTTCTGAGGTGGGGAACGTGGTTGTGGCGAGTGGGACCAGCTGACGGGCTTCTCCAACCCCATGAGGTGGGAAGTTGGCTAACAGCGGTGGACTCCTGTGGTGGAGGCTCACCAATGTAAGAGGTAAATTTGTTGACAAAGTGTCCAGACTTCACTCCACGGGGTCTGGAAGGCAACTGTGGCGTTTGCGGTGAGGTGCGGAGGTGGGACAGCGGCTTGCCATCGGACGAGGCGCAGCCGTGAGAGGAGGAAAGCTACTTTCTGGACCGCGTCCAGTGAATCACTACCCCGGCTCAGCTTGTCATTCTCTAAGCCCAGAGAAAGGTTAATTCGAGGGACGGGAGCTGAAGGGGCGGCGGTGGGCACGGCAGCACACCGCCCCCCCCCCTCCTCAGCCCCCTCCTCAGCGCTAACGGTCGCGGGGGCGCTGCCGCGCAACGGCCGGGCGGGCTCCGCGCGCCGCCGCCACGTGACGCGCGCGCGGGTGTCCCGGGGCGCGCGGCGGCGCCGCTCCGCCCTTCGCAGCGCCGGGAACCGGAGCGGGACCGGAGCGGAGCCGGAGCGGGACCGGGACCGGAGCGGAGCGGAGCGGGAGGCGGCGGCTGCTGCTGCTGCGGCTCCATGCGGTGAGC
This sequence comes from Anas platyrhynchos, assembly GCF_047663525.1. NCBI lineage: Eukaryota > Metazoa > Chordata > Aves > Anseriformes > Anatidae > Anas > Anas platyrhynchos. Next base: position 12,161,419 of record NC_092621.1, read on the forward strand.
GAGGCTCGCAGGAGGAGGAGGAGGGGGAGGTTGTGCACGCCCGCACGGCGTGAATCGGGGCTTTGTGTGCGGCTCCCACCTGCCCCCGCCGCCCCGGGCTGCTGCTGCTGGCGGAGGAGGAGGAGGAGGAGGAGGAAGGACGCAGGGAAGGAGCTGCTCCGGAGCTGCTCCGGAGGGGAGAAGCCGCCAGCTCGGCGCAACAGGAGGAAACTTCTCCCTTCTCGCCCCCGGAGAGCCCCGTTTGCACGGTGCGGGGAGCGAGCAGCCCGTGAGTCGCCGCCGCGGGGCTGCTTCGTTTTTGTCTTTTTTTTTTTTTTTTATAGATAAAATACATCCTTTTGGGTATTTCTGCGTTTCCCCGGGGGCTGGCGGGGGTGACAGCTGCTTGCCAGCGCCGTCTGCGCGGGTCCCCTCGGTGGAACAAAGCGGTGGCCCCGGGGACGGGCTTGTGGCGGCTCCTGCGCCGGGTGGTTTCCCCCTGGGGCTTTAATTTTATTTATTGTTATTATTTTAATATTACTGGAGCCCCTTTGGTCCCCTGTTATCGCCTCGCTCCCCACCGGGGTCCGCGCTCGGGTGGTGGCGGGGGGCTCAAGGAGGGCGGGGGGAGGGTCCCTGTGTCTGCTCCGAAACAGCGGTAATTAAATTAAAATAAATGTAATTAAAACGCAGGCAGGCTGCGCGAGGGGTCGCGTCAAGTTGAAGCAGAGCCCTGCGCTGCTAAGTCCCAGCAGCACAGGAGGGGTCTGCTTTTCTCCTGCACGGCGCTTGGCAGCCAAAGCCTCCCGCAGGCTGCCATGGCTCCCTGTGACAGCCTCAAGTTTCCCTGAGACCGTGAAAAGTGCGGCGACATCCCGCTGTATCAGCGCTGCGGGATCTCAGCGAAGTCCCCTGTTTGTTTCTGGAGGGAGCGTGAGCGCACTCCTTACAGATGCGGTGCGAAACGCAGCCTAGCTGGAGTGAGTGCTACTTCTGCAGAAGCTGATTTTTTTTTTTTTGTTTGTTTCCGTGTATGCCAGCAAGTTTAAGATTAGCATGTTTTATTTCAAGTAAAAAAAAAAAAAATGGAATGCCAAAAAATACGCATACGTCATCTTAGAAGGGCCGTCTGATGTCCCAGATTAACTAGGAGTAAATGAAGCTAGTAAATATCTGTCAATGACCTGCTTGGCTCTTTTCGCGGGACACTCATGGAAAGCTGTCAATGAGATTTTATTTACTAATAGCAGAATTGCATAAGAGCCGTATGAACCGGAGTAAAAGAGCATTTGAGTAGAATGAGGCTGGATATGAGCTCAGGGTTCTCTTGAGTTCAGGCCAAGCTCAGTGCCAATAAGTCACTATGCAGTAGCAGATGTCCGTCCCTCCAATCTCTAAAAATATTGGCTCTGTGCTATTCTCTTCCCTCTTCCAAGAGCACATCTGCTAGCGAAGCAGTAAAGCTCTATCTCCTCCCCTCTCCTTCCCTGAACCAAGAAATGGATCGCATCAAGTGGAGAAGAGATGAGGCAGGAGGCTGCCGGTCTCTCAGAGGGATGTAAGCATTTTGCAGGAGGGTTTACTCACTTGCCTCATCTTTATTTTTATTTTGTACACTCCCCATTACGTTGCTTTTCTTTCACTCCCTCTCTAATAGGGAGTTTATGCCTTTCTTAATGGAGAAGCAGTGCCAGGAGACCACGAAAGCTAACTTCTTGTGTGAGACGTTGGCAATTTTTAAATCCTACTGTAACAATACCCTAATCACATGCCTTCTGAGAGCAGCTTGTGGGCTGGTCCTTTTTGCGTAGGGATAATACTTGAAATAGCTATAGAGGAAAAACAAGCAAAATTAGAACAAATCAATTCAAGGCTCGGTGCCTTGCTTAGTGGCAGAAATAGTAGACTACTGAAAATCCCAGGCAGCTTCCATTAGCTGGGTGGTAGGTGGGAGCAGAGCAGTCCATTACATCTTTTGGGGTTGAGGATTTGCATACCTGTACTTCCCGCATATCTGGGAAGCCTAGTCCCTCTAACTTACTCCTTGGGGCTGCTGTCTAGCTTGGGGATTACTTTGGGAGTTGTTGGTCTTGCTGCTCCTTATGTCTTGAGGGTCACCTAGTAATGCAGTTTCAGGGTGTAGAAGAAGATAGAGTGCAAATAGCTGCAATTCAGGTAATGTTATAGGAAAGCCTGACACTGTCACACTGACAGATGTGAGGCTGGTAAGGCATGGAAACAACTGAAGATCTCAATGGGTATTTAAGGAAAAAAGCTAGTCTAGGCACCTTCAGAGGACTGCTGAATCAGAAGACCATGGCAGTGAGAGAAAGCATCTTTCCCTCATCTTGAGATCCAGACCAGGATGGCCAGTAATGCCTGGAGGTGATGGTGGCGGTCACAGAATCACAGAGTAGTTGAGGTTGGGAGGTGCCTCTGGGTCCATCTGGTCCAACCTCTTGCTCAAGCAGGGACACACCAGAATAGGATGCCCAGGACTGTGTCCAGGCAGCTTCTGAAGATCTCCAGGGAGAGAGACCCCACAGCCTCTTTGGGCCACACATCCCAGTGCTCCATCACCCGCGCAGCACAGAAGTGCTTCTTCATGCTCAGAGGGAATCTCCTGTGCTCCAGTTTGTGCCCATTGCCTCTTGTCCTGACACTGGGCACCACTGAAAAGAGACTGGCTCTATCCCCTTTGCACCCTCATCTCAGGTATTTGTAGACATCGATGAGATCCCACCTGAGTGTCCTCTTCTCCAGGCTGAGCAACTCTCTCAGCCTCTCCTCAGAGGTGCTGCAGTCCCTTCGTCATCTTGGTGGCGTTGTGCTAGTTGGTGTGATCACTTCTGGAGGGGAGAGCTGGCAGCCTGATGGGTAGTGCATTTGCCTGAGCAGTGTTAGATTTTCACTCACGTCTTTCCTCTGTAGATCAGGTCTTCCATTTTAGGTGAATGCGCTCATAACTTGCACAAACTTCCTAAAGCTGCCATAGTTTTTTTTTTGTTTTGTTTTGGAAGCCTTTGCTCATGTTCAAAATTCTGTAAAAGAAGATGTGTGGAGGCTTTTTATGTTTATTTTCCACCTGAGTCTATAGGGAATTGGGTAAAGGGGAGAGCAAAGTTTATCCAGTCACTACAAAGAAAAAGAACTTCGATGTAGGTCAGTCTGTGACTCTGTAGGACTTTAGAAGGAGATGGGGCCTTCCCACTTCTTTCCTTATAACTGCTGAGTGTCAGCAAGCGGCTGTGGGCTATTGCAGATGGGCATGTAGAAATAATGGCCTACATCTGATTCCCAGCAGCACAGGGGCAGCCTGAAAAGTCTCTGGGCAGTTTGGTGCCTGAGTGATTTTTGAGAACCTTGTTTGCAAGGACTTGAGTTCCCACCAGGGTAACTCTGAGGACGTTCTAGAGATTCACAGGTCTCTGAAACCTGGGAGAGCATCATGAACACTGCATCTCCTCCACTATTTGTCTAGCAGTGTGGCTACTATTGAATGTAAGTTTTACCAGCCAAAATGAAATCAGTTAAAACTCACTTGATTATTACAAAGATGCAGGTGCTGATCTTCTGCTTGTTTATAGCATTGGTACTCTTCCATAATAGAAAAAATGTGAATTCCTAATACGTTTTGTGAGGTGTGGATGTACTTAATTTTTGATTTCTAAACACACCCAATTCTCTTTTTCAGGTAACGTTTAAAAATACTCTGCACTTTCATCAGCTAAAATATTTTCCCCACCCAAAAACTTGGAAGCAGAATAGGAGAGTTGTTATTAGCACTGTCTCTGAACATTTCTGCGTTAGGGAAGTTTTCAGTAGGATACTCTTCCAAGGCCCTTCAAAAGTATAAGGGCAGAACTTATGGGAGTGGTGCTTGGCAGGTGTTAAATTGATGTTCCAGTTTTCCTGTATCCTGCCCAGTACGAGTCTGCTCTGCCTTGATGCTATTTCAGAATATTCATCTATACATTGATGAATCTGTCTCTTTTTAGATTTAAGGTTGCATCTGTGCAGATTCTCATTGTTTGCTGGTTCTGAGCAGCACTTAGTTGTTTATTGATGCAGAATGCTAGGAAGTGAGTAAGTACAAACAAGTACTAGCTGTTGTTATCCGTGTGGGTTTCTCATTTAAATAACTGGCATTGAACAAGTGGAACTCTGCATCATTTTTCTCTATTTCTGTTTGTAGCCATGTGTTTCAGTTCCAATCTAGCCTTGTTGGACTAAGCGTTGAACGTGGTAAAAGTTGTCAGGACTGCAATGTATCTTGTGTATGATGAACCCCAGAGAATGTGGTCTTAAAATGGAGGGCACACAAGGTAGAGGGGGACTTTTTGTTTTAGAGGTAGGGAAAATGAAAGCGGCGAAGATAGCAGTATGTGCCAGCTCATGCAGCAAATCTTGTCTCTTACTCTGAGCTGCATGTGTGTTGACAGATACTTCAAGACAAAAGAATTGGAGTAAGTACAGAGTAAAGTTGTAGTGTAATGAGTGAATGACAAATTTGCTTGGACTTCTCTTGAGCTAGGATTTTGCCTGGAGTGCTGTCTAATATGCCAAGTAAACAAATCAGAGCAATGTCATGTTTTGATGATTTTTCTCTAATCTTCTCCTGTGTAACTCACTGTGTCTAAGGCCTTATTGATTTGAACTTTCTCCTAGTCATCTAGAACTAGGAGAAAGCACTGTTTAGCAAATTGCACATATTCCCACATTGACAGTTGTGCATTGGTTTTTATTCATGGAATCATAGAATAGTTTGGGTTGGGAGGGTTCTCAAAGATCATTAATTCCAACCCTCCTGCCACGGGTAGGGACACCACCCACTAGCTCAGGTTGCTCAGGGCTTGATCCTGAGCACCTAGCCTGGTCTTGAACAACCCCAGGGGTGAGGCATTCACAACCTCTCTGGACAACCAGTTCCAGTGCCTCACCACCCTCTGAGTGAAGAATTTCCTCCTTGCCTCTAGTCTACATCTCCCCTCTTTTAGTTTAAAACCATTCCCCCTATTCCTGTCATTATCTGATTGAGCAAAGAGTCGATCTCCATCTTTTTTGTAAGTTCACTTCAAGTACTGAAGGGTAGCAATGGGATCACCCCGGAGCCTTGTCTTGGGTAGGCTGAACGTCCCCATCTCTCTCAGCCTCTCTTTGTAGAAGAGGTTCTCCAGCCCCGTGATTATCTTTGTGGCCCCCCTCTGGACACACTCTAACAGTTGTATTTGTTGTACTACGTCCCCGAAGGCTGATATTGCTTTAGCTGAAAACATTAGAAATGAAGTAAAATATTTGCAAATTTTGAGTATCAGAAGGGCATGTAAGAGTAGAAAGCTGATTCAAAGCATTCTGGAGGGAGGAGCAATAACTGCATTTGTTAGTGATGCAGTATCTATGGAGCCATAACTTCTGGGCTCAAATGCTTAAATTTGTACAGTTCAGCACATCTTTGCCAGTGATTTGTGAACAGATAGAGGGATAGTACTAAGTTACTCAAGGCCCTTCCTATCTCTGATGTCTGATTCTGTTTGGAGTGGGATTAACTGTATATAAATCACTCCCATTCTTGTGTAGTACTTGGGCTCCTCAGTGCATTTTTCAGTGTGTTTTCATTGGTAAGTAATAATAGATTAACCAAGCCAAGAATTATTTGTCTTTATAGGTGACATTAAGTTCCATTTGACTTTTCTTATGATAGATAGGAGGAGGAAGAGGAGGACGGATTACTCAAGATGGAAAAACTGAGTTGTGCTGATAAAGAGTGGGGAAATGTTCCCATTGCTTTTGGTCAGATTGTACATGCTTCCCTGCTTTGGCCTGAGAAGTGGAGAGAGAAATACTCTCAGCTGGATGGAAATGAGAAGGTAGTCCAAGATGAAGTGCTGGGTGGATATTTGTAGCACAATATGGACTTGCCTGTAGTCATGTGCAAACTGAAGAGGCTGGGTAGTGGCTAATGCCTCCAGGTTGTGCAGAGGGCTTTGGCAGTACAGGAAGCTCTGTAAGGAGAAGCTTGTTTTGGGGCATGTTCTTGGTATTGGTTTGTAGGTCAGGGTAGCTGAAGCATGTGAAGCACTTGATGGGTTGGGTACTGAAGGTGGGCAGCACAAGAAAAGCTGGTGCTGTGGATGCCTCTGGTGGCCATGCAGAGCTGGCTGCCACCAAGGCTTGTTCTCCTGGGTCAGAGCAGGGCTTGTGTTTTGGAAAGATGATCGTCATTCAGAGAATAAATGAAGTTGAGGTGCTGGAGTGCAAGGCAGAAGTGATTGCTGGGACATCTTACTTTCTCCTGAGAGAGGAGGTGTATTCACACAAAGGAGATGTGAACGTGCAATAGCAATGGTACTCTCTGAGACCATTTTCTTCATATATATTGGTCTCTTCTTATGTTACCAAACCTTGTATGGAGTCTCTAGTTCTTTTCTGTAGCCTAATAATGGTAGGGGAAAAAAATACATATTTTTGGGAGTGGAACGGGAAATTAGTTGACATTATAAACGATGCTTTGCTGCAGGAGAGCATTGCCAGACACAGAGGCTTCTCATTGTGTTCTGAAAGAGATGCAGGACTTTTGACACCTAAAATTAATTAAATTCAGCATGTTCTAATTATTAAAGGGTAGCAGTCATTGCCATGAACAGTATGCATTGAATATCCTAAGGCTGTTTTACTGTTGCTTCAGTGGATCTTTGGCCATTCAAGGAGTTAATAGTAACATCACAGGAAGGGCCGTGCTCTGGTTTTGCTGTGAACTAGTGAAAGGGGGAAAAAATGTCAGTATGGTTGTTTACTGTGGTTTGCCCAAATCTTACTGTGAATCAGTAGGGGAGATTATCTTAATCTGCTTCCTACATTTAAACCTGATGAGTCTATTGTCTTTTAAAACACAGTTTCAATGAAATTATTGAGGCTGAAGATTACTGCCACTTCAATGTCTCTTGTTTTTAACTAGATAGGTTTACCGCCAACCTAAAGATGTTTTCTGTGGCTTGTCTTCCTGAAAGCTATTAATATTGAGCTAAAGGAAGATGAGATAGAGGACCAGATATTTAATTTTGGAGATAGTGTTTAAAAACATGTGATCAGCATTAGCTGTTGAGAATCTCTGGAGTTAAGCAATTCTCTACTGCAAAACTTGCTGCAGCTACAAAATGACAGCCCTGAGGATTTATTACCACATTTGTTTTGAAAAGGGAGAAATGCCGCCATAGGTAGAACTTGCTTCTTGTTAATACCTGTGATTCATTGCAGAAATTGTTTTGAAATGTCTTGATTCTCCATAGTGAATTTCTAGTTGTCGTTTCCTGTCTTGTAAAACAGGAGTTTATTAACGGTGCTTCCTTTATCCCCCCTCTGGCAAGCGAGCAGTTGTCATAAAGCTCTGCTGAATCAGAATGTTGACCTCTTTTTGCATCAGTTCCAATAATTACACCCTTTGAGAGGTGACTTCCTCCTTTAAACTGTGCCAAGAAAAGACAGCCCTCACTGCTTCATGGGTTTTTATCTCTACAGCTGAGGGATTATGGGCATTATGATACATGAGCTGTAATCTTAATGTTTGTGTTTAACTATCTTTTATGGAAAAAATACAGATGTGACACACACTAAACTTAGGAATGCTGTTTTTGTGTGCTTGTGCATGCTTTTTTAATTATGCTGTGGATTTAAGTTTCAAATTTAATGTATAAAATGCACTTACGCAAGAAGTGAAGTATCCTGTGGGAAAAAATAAGTTGGCTTCTAGCAGAAACACAGCTCACCTCCCTTCTTCCTTCCTGAAACTGGGAAAAGTAGCATACTGGGAGTGCTTGCAAAGCTTGTTAGACTGCTACAGGTTCCTCACAGAAAAGAGTTCAGCTTTGCAGCTCTTCTATGTGTATACCTACAAGGATTTGCCATCTTTCCCATAGCCCTGTACTTTAGTACTTCATTTCCATGGGAGCTATAACAAATATTTCGTTCGTGGGAGCCAAAAATGCTGTCGGGGGTGGGAAGGGGAAAAATGACCTATAGCAGGCAATTCTTTGGCAATCTGTCTGTGAGGAAAGACTTCATGATTTTAATTCCCCATGCAAAAACTTTGTTTTTACCTTAATAAATAAGCTATTTAAACTGGATACCTTTTTGTTTACCTTCTAATTCTAAAAAGATGTGTTAAATTTGGATTATGTAGGATACTGTGTGATGTTTCTCAGCTTAAAGTTCTTTTAAATCTTTTTTTCCCCAAAAAACTTTTGCTGGTGTGGTATATAAAGAAGGCTAGATAAATGTAATGGCATTTGTCTTGTCCATACTGTGGCATTTCTGGTCTTTGCAAGGCTCATTATCCTTGGTGTTGCTAGAGAATGAGTTAGGAGATTATTGGGCTCTTGCTGAGGTTCAGGCTCATTTCCACTGCAGGTTATGACAGCTGTTCTGCAGTTTCACACTTTCTTCAAAGTTTGAATAGGTGTAGCAGAAATACAGTGTTCTGCTTCTATCAGAGCAATCTAAAATAATTCTTTCTTTTTGCTTTTTCAGGGCTTCCAATTTTTTAGTTCATTCAGCCCAGGAGAAAGCAAAGAAATTGTCACTTAAGGCAGGGAGTGAAAAGCTTCTGCAGTTGTTTTCCCCCTTGCACGATAAGGATTTAAACACAATGCCACAATCTCATTCTCTGAGGTCCTGTACCTCGAGATGAACAGCAAGAACTTAGAGTAAAACCCAATGTTTGTATTACGTGGAAGCAGTCAGGAATCTGACATGACTTTAGGATGATTATTTAATTAGACTTAGAGTCGTATAATTAGAGTTAATGATATTTTAACAGCCTACAGAATTATCCCATCCAAATTACCTGTTGGAGGTCTGTGGGAAATGTATTTGTGTATCTGCAGTGTATGGGATTTTGTTTGTTTAGTTTATTCTTTTTTTAAGAAATGTACTTGTGTGTGTCTGCCAATTAAATATGGGTTTGAACAAAGTGACATGTTTACTTAGTGCTAATTCCTCTTCCTGGATGGTGCTCTGCGTTCTGTTCTGTGGGAGCGTTTTTATATACTCTATAAAGATCTTACTGCATAATTACATTTTGAAACTCTCTCATAGTAGAGGAATCATGTAGAATGTAGCAACTTTCTTCATAATAAGGGACTTTCTCTTATGGAATAATTGAATCTCTCTTTGCCAATCAAACTGTGATCTGCTGTTTCTGAAGAGTAATGCAAAACATTAGTGACCCACCATGACCTGTTTGGATTTATGTTCCAGTCTTCTTTTCAGTTATTTATTTGGCTAGACTAGTAATATTTTTCTCCTTTTTTTCTTTTCCAGGGTGGAGGGAGGAAGTTTATACAGCTGAACACCCTTCACTTTAAACTTTTCTTTCAGCAGGAATTTTTAGAGCAGCTAAAATATGTAGATGAGGACTATTCCAGTGAGCATACTGTAGAACAAGAAAGCTGGAATATTTTTTGTACAGGTGGCTTTGTCCAGTCCACAAGTATGGTGCTGTTTCATTAAGCTTTTCTACTGTCATCTATGAATAAACACATAGCTATGCTACTGTATTATGTTTTCCCCATTTACATTTATCTTTGATTATTGTATATTGTAGCTTGCTGTAGGAAACTTTGCTGTAGATACTATTTCCCAAGCTTGCAGCTTGTCTGTAATGCTGAATGTAGATGTTTGTGCTACTGCTGCTTTTCTTCATTTGAAAGAGAGGAAGGAGGAATATGACTGTTTGTAATCGATAGTGCATTGTCAAATTAAAATAACTATGATTGCAAGAATAAACTTACAGTTTCTTTTGGGGAAAAGTATGAAACAGTTCTTCCAGTGATGACCCCTCTTGCTTAGATGGTTCTACCTGCTACATTGCATTGACCTAACTAATATGTGTCATGCATGGTATTGGTGTACTTCTGAATTGGTTAGTGGTGAAATTGGTGCACGTACTACCTTGGCAATATGCGTAGTACTACTTTGTACAATATAGACGCACAGTTGTAGGATAGTGAGGTTTTAATTGAATGACTGTACATATAACTTTCTGCTTTTTCTTCTTTAAAAATGGCTGCTTTGACATTAATATTAAAATTGGATGTGGTCAGAGAGAGATGCTACGTTTATGAATGTGTGAGTGATGTACTTATAGTGATAGGTAGGAAGTAATAATGTGATACACATTTGGGTTTTTGGCAAAGGCCTCCTATGTTCTTCTGTGATCAGACTTAGGCTTGCTTTTAAGTTTGGAAATACAGAACACTTCTCTTAGCTGGCTGTTAATCTTTTTTAGAGCTTGAGGGCTAAACCCTCAAAGGGTGATATACGTATGCAAATTCAATTCAGACTTGGCTGCCAATGAACTGAAAGGTATCAAGTTGGAATCTTATTTCTCTCTTTTTTGTTGTTGTTTGTTTAGATATTGAAGAAGGATAAAAAGCTTCTCAAAGATTTGGAAGGTTGAATGTGATCAGCATGAAGAGCTTAAAAGCAAAGTTCAGGAAGAGTGACGTAAGTATTTCTGCTCGGTTTGATTGCTGGTTTCCATGCTGGAAACAAGTTCTTCACTCCCACCTTGATAAGGTTGTAGGTTAATGAATTACAGAGAATAACAGCTTTTTTTCCAAGCACAAAGGCAACAGCTGAGTACAGCATGTAGTAGGCTGTTTCTATTTTGGAGTGCAAGTCTCTGTTATGCAAAGTAATGGTATTTCACTACCTTGCTCCCTTTTTGGAATAATTGAATCAAGCGTGTACATATAGGGTCTGCAGAACTTCTGTTAGATTGTGCTGATGCCCGGACTGAAACTTGGTTCCAGGTACAGGATTACGCCTAGTAAGGACTTTACTGCCCAATCATATTTCTGTCTAAACATATCATCATTCTTATCAGTGTGGTGTTTCAGCACTTAACAAAAGGTCTCCTCAGCCTGTGTCGGGGTTTCTTTGTCAGCAAGAATACGGGAACCAGCTGTACAATTAGGGCGAGATGTGGCTTATCAGTTCCAGTGTGACAGGAGAGGTGGATACAAGGCTTGATCAGTGAGGACAGCAGGTATAAATACGGAGGTTCTACAGAACACTCTTCACAGCTGCATTTAGAGAGACATTATCCTGCATGTTACGTGTTGTCTCTTGCTAATGGTAGTATCAGGGGGACCTAAGCTTGAAATTGTACAGCAAGTGTACTTCCCTTGGAGCAATGGGAGTGCTGTAGTCTGGTCCTGTCCTTCACTTTCTTTTCTTGCTGCTACTCATTCTAGCTTCTTGCTATGCACTAATGTTGATGCTCACACGATAGTGCAGTGAGCAGTCAGTGATGTGGGTGACTTTGGATTTAATTAACTTTCCTGATATTGTGTGGAATTTAAAAAAACAACCAAATAAAAAAAAACCACAACCAAACAACAAAAAAACCACCTCCATGATCCACAAAGAATGTGATGTTTCATCCTTCTGCAACTTGCGTGCTGCTTTGAGAGAAATGATATGGTGCTTGTTGTTGCCAGATTCCCACAGGATTTTAGAGCAGCCAAGTTTGATGAATATACATTAGATTTGAAAGTGAAGCTTCTTTAGAAGTTTTGATATTCATCACACACTGCGCTTGGGAGCAGTACAAGCAATACTTTGATGTAAAGATGGTCTTGTGGCACAGTGTTAGAGTGGTCTCTCTAGTCTAGCGGTCTCAGCTTGTAATGAGCTTCAGTAGCTGGGAAGAAGGAAGAAATGTTGTGCCATGATCTGTAGATGTGCTGATTACAGCTTACAAAGTCTTTGAGCTGCTGGTTAGCATCTAGTGCAGGCAGCTGCTGTGCTGGCACTGTAGCAACGGTTCTGGTAGTTGTTCTACTCCTTCGTTTTAGCAAGAGGCCTTTATAAGAAAGCCAGCTCCTATAACCAAGCTAAATATGTCAACCAACGTTTGGGAGCAGAGTGAAACACTAAGCTGTTTAAGAGATACTTGGCTTTTGCCACCAGGACACTTCGGCCAGTGGCACAGTTACCTAACCCCAAATGCCTCTTGGTCTTCAGTTGCTTACTCGGTGGTCAGAAGTTGCCACCACTGATGCAAAGAGTAGCAGCAGTTGCAGTTTGAGTTGACCTATGCCAGTAAAACTTCCTTTGGGCATCTGCTTGAGTAATGAGAGGAGTCCCTTGGCTAATGCATGAATGCACTTGGTATTATGGAAGTTAGGTGTGCCTGTGTGTTAGGATGACTTCATTCACACTTTTATGCTTGTTGGCTGGGCTGCTGCTCTAGAGCAAAGGCTAAGTGACATGCGTGATGTAACTAGATCTTGCTGAAGCTAGTCCACCCACTGTTATAAATTCCACTGGTTCACTTCTTACTCGCCTGGCCTTGACAGCTCACTCATACCTCTCCCCAAAACCAAGGGAGGTCTGAAAGTAATTGCTGTTTTGATACTACTGCTGTCTACTGGCTGGAAAAAAAAACTTGCAAAGTTGACCACAAAGGATTTTTAAGATACCTAATGTTTAGATATGTAGCTCTACGAGCACAGCAGTCTAAACTCAAGACAGTCTTATTTCCTCAGTGTTGAAGCCAAACCTTAAGGGCATAATTCAAAACAGCCAACAGGAGCTGTTCTGTATTTCGTGCATGATAAGCAAGGAAAATTATCTTTCTCTTCTTTAGTTTCCAGAAGCTGCCCTTAGCTATAATTTGGGAGGAGGAGGAGGTGGTTTTAATTGGAATTAAGTCTTATTTGTATCTCAATTTATATAAAATGTGGTAACTGCTTTCAGGATGGGGATAAGAGGAAAGTCAGCAGGGATAGAGGGACTTTTTTTTTTTTTTTTTTAACCCCCTCTTTGTTTTTTTTCCTTTCATTCTGCCTCCCCTGTACGGCATTCTGGAGGAAATCTTTAATGTCTTATTCTGTAGAGCTGGAGGTGTCTTGGGCTAGGGAATGGTACCTCTTTTTTTAGCCTCATTGTTAACATAAAAAAAACATAGGAAGAGGGGAGGAGTAGGAATAAGTCTTTAAGGTGTGCGTGGGAGACAGGAATTACTCAAACACTTCTCTAGCAGTAAGTCTGATAACAAAACTGTATGCTAAAGCAAAGACCGGGTAGGCAACTTCAGTGGTATATTAAAGCTCTCTGGAATGGCTGAATTGAAAGTGGGCATAACTGCTGATACTTAGCTGTAGGTATAAGTCTGTCTGCTGTGTGGCTTTGCTTTAGTGCCATGTCTGTACCACTCTTGCAGCTTCAAAAAAGATGGTCCTGTTCCCTCTTCTATCTCTGCCCTTCTGTTTTTAAGGATGTTTGACCCTTGTTGAGGGTAACAGTGAGTCAGTTCAGGAACCTAAAGTGATGGAAAATTACATTGTGGGGTTAGTTTTAGCTGGATTAGTTGGTTAACTCCCTGCTTTGTCTCTCTGTGTGGTCAGCCCCAAGAGGAATGGTAAAATGAGGAGGAGCAGCAGGACTTCCCTTTCTTTGCTTGTTTTAGCTGTGTTGTCAGATCATGCTTCCAGATTATTGGCCTAAAAAGCACTGGGCTGAGAATGACAGCAAAGGAGTTGCAGGAACACACAAGTAAAAGGCTGCTAATTCTGATATTTAGCAGAATTGATGTAGTCCACAGCTGAGAGACGAGAGCATTAGTCCTCTTGTGGCTTTGCATTTCTTGCTTTTGCTACTCAGCTCCCCTCTCCTTTGCCTGATTCACTGTCTGTGTGCACAGGCAGCTCCATTAACTGGAGAATCTTTTTTCCCTTGACACATTTAACTGCTGTGAAATCCTTCCTTAGGGTGACTGTTGCCATGTGAACATGTGTATTTGGTGTGGAGGAGTGAGATTTATAGCTCTGTCACAAACAAGCATTGTCAAAGTGTGATGTACAGTTACAGGAGGATGTATGTAGTCTAGAAATCTGAAGGGGATGCATAGGTGGGAGCAAACAGTGAGACTAGAAGGTAGGTAGTGGTTGTGCATACTTCAACTATCTGTAGACAAAATGACAGAAATTGCACATACGTCTTGACAAAGGAACTAGGCTCTTTTTCTGCCTGGGGAGCTGTATTTTTTCAGCTCTTTCCTTACTTCTTTGCTCCTTGTTATCAAACTCAGAATCTACTGTTGGTAGTAACACCTAAAAGCAGACCAATGGATGGCCATTTTAATTGTTGCAAGGCACCTGTTACACATGATACTTAAAAAAGTTGTGTTAATATCAAGAGCTATTGTTTCAGAGCCTGTATTTATTTATGGACTGCCTGCAGGAATTTTATCTGCAGGAATAGACTGTAGGAATATGGTGGAGAATAGATGTCTTCAATGACAAATTCAGAAGTTCTTCAGTGTTTCTGTCTGGAGAAGTAGAATGTGAAATAATCCAATTAAAACCAGTACTACAGGTGTTTAAATGAGCCTCTTAATTGTTGTTAATATTTGAGATTTGAATGTTTTCTGTAGTAATTAGTCAGTTTGTGGCCTGACTTCAAAAGAGTCTAGAATCTGAAACAGGCAGATCAGGGCCGGGTGGATTTTCAAATGTACACAGATATCAAACCTGTCTAAACATGTTTTGTCTGCTTCTTAAATATGACAAGATGCTTGTCCAAATTTGTGGGCACCTGCATTTACATATCTTGCTTTTTGATACTAAGATATTGTAGGAACCTAGATGACCTCGTTAGGTGATTTGTTTTTAACAGTATTTACAATTCTTCTAGAAAAAGGATGTGTGAAGGTTGTGATGGATTGGCTTTTTTTCACACTGACTTATGTCAGTGGGGAAAATAACAGAAAATTTTTAGGGCTGTTTGCTGTGAGTATTGAAGATCAGCTGAAAAACGTTTCTTGTGATTTGACAACATAGCTATTTTCTTCTTTATGCTAGCCTGTTGACTGGGCAAGAGGAAGATGAGAATTGGGATTTGTTTCTGCATACCTTCAATATTGAATAATTAAAATATTAGAGTGTCTTTAAAATTTAGAATTGACTGTGCAGTTAAGCAGAAAAAGTAACTATTGTCAGAAGCAGAGCCAAGACAGGCTGGGATTTCCCAATGCTAATTGCCAGCTCAAACTTCTGGTATTTCTGGAAATGCCTATTTGTTTTGCTATCAAATGAGAGAGGAAAAGTTTTCAGTTCGTATGGAAATTTCTTCGTTTTGGCCTGTGGTGTAGTCATTGTTCCATAAATCTTGAAGTAATGAGGCAGTTAGGTACGCTGTAGTATGAAATATCTCAGTCTTAACCTAGAGGCTATGCTAATTAAGGCTTGGCACTTCTTTTTAATGCCCAGCGTTCTAACTAGTAGGTTCCTATTCAACAGTTTTTATAGTATAAAATGCTATGTGGGGGTCTGGAACTGAAAGATTGCTGGGATACATTCCACTGAAATTGCTGTGTTCCCATGTGCTCTGGAGTGAGTGAGTGTGTGGGAGAACAAAATTCGGGTGGGGCAACTTTAAAAATAATGAAGCAGGATCTCTTTTAAATAGCTTTTTTTTTTGGTCCACTGAAAACTGCAATTGACCTAAAAAGGAACATGGGATTGTTGAAAATTGCTCTATCTGCCCTGTGTATACATACTATTTTCTTTCAGGGTAATTGTTACAAAAAAAGGCATACAAAATTCATGCTGGCTATAAAATGGAATAGCAGTGTTTTCTGATCACTCTCCCCGGTTATTCAGAAAATGAACTACTGAAACTTGTGTGTAAGTGTCTTTGGATCTTCGGATTCCACTATACAGTGTGTAGGAGGAGACTTACTTTCTGGAATGCACTGGACGTTCTCCTCCACCTCCTCTTGGAAAAGCAGGATTTATCCTCTCTCTTGAAACAAATGTGGTGGCTCCTGCTTCTGCCTCCTTCTGTCTGGAGTTGAGGATTTTACCTTCCACTGCATTTTCAGCATGGGAGCTGTTTGGCGTCACGCCTCCAGGTCTGGACAGAGTACAACTGCTCTAGTCAGCCTGCTCTTCTAGGCAAAACTTACATGTTTGTGCAGAAAATAAGTTAAATGCATTCAGAGGCTTATGGTACGTAGAGTAAGACCTGCTGCCTGTTGCAGTCAGTTCAGTATGAACATCTTGACATCACATAGCGTCTCTTTGACAACAGGAATGTACTTAGAGTAAAAAAGTTACTTTATTCATGTGAACAGTAATTCTTGTGCAAATCAGCCCTCTATGAGGGGGCCAAAGTGACACGTAAGTGATGTAGCATCTGTTTTAGTGATGGAAGGAAAATGTAATGGAGAAAAGAAGTGAGCAAGGACTTAGAGATAAGGATAGGGAAAAACAGAAGGGAAAAAGGAAAGGTCTGAAAGGGATTGGAGGGACAGTTGAAGCTGTTGGGTAAGAGTTACCATTTTGGTATCTGTTCTGTGTGGAGGAATAACTGGACTCTTGTGGGATGCCTGCTGATCAGCTAGCTGTGTAAGGGAAAGCACCTAGCTGTGGCAGAATGCACAAAGTCGCTTGTGGCTTCTCATCACATCGCATTCTGGCAACAGCCTGCAGCGTCTCCAAATGGTTGTGACAGAAAGAAAGGGAAATAGATCAAAAAAGAACTGTATTGTGGTGGTTGAAATTATGGCAGGGGAGCCTGAGCTGGAGTTGGATTACTCTGAACGAACATGTAGTTATTTCCTAAAACAGGATTATAGACAGGAGTGTAGTAGAGAACATCCTGGTTGGGTTCCCAGCTGTGCCTTGCCAGTCTGTAACAAAATGTCATTGTGAGCTACAAATTCATTATTGCTATGGTGCTGGTTCCTTGTCTGTTAAGTATGCATTGTTCATCCACAGGCTGGGTCAATCACGGACAGCTGCAGCCCTGATTAGGTAGCCCCACAATGTCATTGCATGTCAAGTGGAACTCTGTTAAATCTGGTGATTGAAGTTGGAAGAAGCGCTGGGGCTGAAGGACTGTCAGATCAAACCTGCAGGGCTGGCTAAGGACATGATACACAGCTCCTGCACGTCTTCTGATTTCTACCTCCACCCATGTTTGTGCCCCAAGTTACATGAGGAACAGTATCTCCCATTATTACTGGCCATAGAGTCATATTCTTAGCAGCACAGGGTGACACAAAAATGATGACTCTTATGCAAATTTAGCTTGGGTTAAGGGAAAGGTGTCTTCTTTTCCCAAGTGCCTGCTCAGGCCTCTCAACTTTGTTATCCCAGATGCCTCCTCGCTTGTTCTCCCATTTGGAGCTGGAGGAATATTGGAGGCTGTGTGAACAGAAACATTGGTTAGTCACTGGCTGGCCTCAAACACTGCTCTGCCCTGCTATCCTGAGCAGCACTTGGCCAGCTAAACACATTGCATCTGTGTTCTGCATGTGCCATTCTCGTGTGCTTCCTCATTAAAAAGAACATGTAAAGCCTTTGCAGAAATGGACACAACCCCCCACCTTCCCCCCTCGGTTACAAAGCTGTTTTAGAGTTAAACCCTGTAGTGGTCGGGACATTGATCTACAAAACTGTATTAGATCAATGCAGAAGAATTAAAATGTGAAACTAGCCAGTTTGTTGACAGTTCAAGACTAGATCAAGTACCAAAACTAGGCAGCATGAAGTGGGGGTGGGTAGGAAAAAGAAAGGCAAATTGGCATATACACACTGGGGAAAAAAAGATAGTATTTTTAAATATATTGGTAACAAGAAAGGAATTTTTGTTGTGTAGAAACATGTCTTTTGTGTCCCTTTAAACAAAGCACAAAAGTTCAAAGGCCTGTGTTTGGAAGAGTTGCAAAAAAGCAATTGTATTTTTTTCATTTATTTGCTTATCTTTAGTAAGATTTAAATGTAAAGTAAAATAAATAAAAAATATGATAAATTAGCTGTCTGTGTGTTCTTACTGTGGTACACTATATCCTTGCTCTTCCTTTTTGGCACTATTTGTGCCTAGTCTGATTTTTTTTGTAACAACAACAACAAAAAAATCTGTCCAGCTGTCAGTTAAAACTCATTTAAAGGGATTTAATGAGTGGTCTAGTCTTCAACTGAAGTGTTGTCTCTTGTCTTTACTAAGTATAAAAACATTTGCTGAGAATAGGCACTGTAGTATTAACTAAACAATAAAACACACATACATCTTATTCTGTTGGAGACAAGACTTGAGCCTTTTCATTCCGTGCTTATCTTTTGAGAGCCTGTGAATGGTACAAGCAGACAGCAAATGTTTAAAAATAAAAAAAAAGTTTTATCAAACTGAAACACGTGTATTGTTTGCCTTACTCAGCAACCCTTTCTGGTCCTGTTCTTCAAGGAGCTGTTCTGCTTGCTTGTAGTCAAATGTCAGCTGTGTCTAGCATTAGGGACATGTTAAGTCCTTTTCTGTTCCCTGGCTTGCCACGCTTTTGCATCTCCTTGAGTTTCAAGCCATGCATGTTCTGAAGGATCCATGAAGCTTAAGTGTAGAGGAGAATGGCATTCTTCCCAGGAAATACCATGTAGTGATTAGGGACAGTTCAGACAGTTGGACTGCCAGCACCTCATTGAAGATGCCTTCTTTGCTCAAAGGTTTGGGCAGACAGGTAGAGGGAATAGGAATGAAGGGGACTTCCTGTATTGTAGTTCACTGTGGTTGTTATAAGGAAGTTGCTTTTTTTTTTTTTTTTTTAGCACAGCTGTGAGGAGGACTTCTGTGGTCTGAAGATTTTTTGTGTCAGGTGAGATCGATGGCTGATGTTTGTGTTTCACCACTCTGTGTTAGCTATAGTGATTAAGGGAGTGTTTAAAAACTGTAGACCTACGTAGAGGGAAAACACAAAATTGGGATGAATATAAGGTTGAAAGCTAAAAGGAAGTTGCCTTTTGGCTTGTGAGAAAATGCTGTAGTACCACAGTGTCTGTCTTACCGTGTACGTATGCTATAGCTCAGTGTCAAAGGTGTTCTATAAATAACTGCTCTTTTTTTTCTTTTACAGATGATATTCCTTTAATGAACTTTTGAAATAATACAGACTCTTAAATTTATCTCTTAATTGTGAATTGATGCAAAGCTAATAATTTGTGGTCATTCTTACATACTTGGCTCCAACTTGGTCGTATAACTAGCCAAAACCTGATTGGGCGAGGCTGTTGGGGTTCTTCATTCTGGAGAAGAGTAGGCTCCAGGAAGACCTTGGGCCTTTTAGTACCTAAAGAGGGCCTACAGAAAAGCTGGGAAGGGACTCTATCATGGAATGTAGTGATAGCACAAGGAGTAATGGTTTTGAACAAAAAGAAGGTAGATATAGATTGGTTATTAGGAATAAATTCTTCACTCATAGGATGGCGAGGCATTGGAACAGGCTGCCCAGAGTTAACTGTGGTTGCCCCATCCCTGGAAGTGTTCCAAGGCAAGGCTGGACGGGGCTTTGGGCAACCTGGTCTGGTGGGAGGTGTTGCTGCCTGTGGCAGGTGTTTGGAGGTGGGTGATTTTTAAGGTTCCTTCCAACCCAAGCTGTTCCATGGTTCTATAAAGTTCTGAGCAACCTACTCTAGTTGAACCTTCTTTTAGCAGGGAAGATTATCTTCCAAACTTGGCTGCTTTGTGATTCTGTATAAAGATTTGTATCTTGGCACACCATGTAGGAAGCTTGCACTCATGCTGATCCTTACAGAAGATACAAAATGCTCTTAAGTCTAGAAAAAGATACCTCTACTTTTTTTTTTTTTTTTTTTTCACAGCTACTGAAAAAAAGCTTAAGGGTTAGCTTCAGGAAAAGCTATGGTATCCTTGTCCAACTGTTAGTAGTAAAGCTGCCTGGAGTCATGTAGTTATTCTGACACATGGAAAGCTATTTAAGGAGCTATCTTTGTTGTGTTTCTAGATCTAGACCATCTAGAGTTATGTAGACTTAAGCTTTTAAAAGCACTGTAGACCGTGTTGGTGAAAGCTATTGTGGTTGAATGTCAAATTTTAACTACAGCTGCAGGATGTCTTCATCTTTTTGATTCATAGCTTGTATTCATATTTTGTATTCAGGCTGATTATTAGGAAAAAAACTCTTCAGTGAGAGGCTGGTCAGGCACTGGAACAGGCTCCCCAGGGCCGTGGTCACAGCACCGAGTCTGCCAGAGTTCAAGAAGCATTTGGACAACACTCTCAGACATATGGTCTGTTTTTTTGGGTGGTCCTTTGTGGAGCCAGGAGTTGGACATGATCCTTGTGGGCCCCTTCCAACTTGGGATATTCTGTGTATTCTTACAACAGTACTATTCTCTTCCTATATTTTGCTTGTTACATGGACTTTATACTTTACCCTCAAGTATTTTGAGGTAGGAACATCTTTCAGTGCTGTTCATGTGTAGCACCTAACACTAGTGCTACTTGATGCTATTTGGATTTGGGTGGGTGATAAAACTTGAAAAACATAATCTGGAACTTGAGCTAAATTTACTGCTGCATAGCTGTCTGAGGAGTCTCATTCCCCAGATAGGCTGCCTGCACATATCTCAGATGGAATATACGGTTAACTATTCAGAACACTGGAATGGTACAGATGATGACAGAAGCCAGGGTGTTTTCATAACTTTGCAAATAATGCGGTTACCAGTACTTACATATGTGTCTGACATGCTCATTCTGCTCTGCTCGCAGGTGCGTGCTTTTCTTTCATCTTAGCTTCCTTTGCTGTGTGTGGTGGAAACCTCCTAGGAATCTCATAAACTTTGGGAACCTGTCTGCTTATCCAGAGACTGAAACAGTGCCCTTTGAAGTTAGACGAAAGACTTCAGTCTGCTTGACTGAGCTCTGAATCAAGAACCAAAACTAAAATGCTGACTGCATGGAAGCAAATGGCAGGGCTTCCATGAGGCTTGGGTTTCCTCTGAGTCTAGGATAGAAATAAACGCAGATACTTGTTGAGGATACTTAGTTTGACGGGTTATCCAATAGTGTCTTCTTTGTAGGGTCTGGGTGTCTTTTTTAAATTATTTTTTAAGTTTGCTTTAGGGGGTGATTGCTTGTGATCTGAAATAATTTCATTCAATAGGAACAATGGCAACCCCTCAGTGACTTTGCGCATTCAATGTGAATCTCAGATCTATAATTAATAGATCTGTCAGAAGTCTAAGTGAAGCACACCTCTTGAGACTTGGGTAAACAAAGGGATATAAGTAAGCAACTGTGTGAGCTTATGGAGTGCTAATCAATGCACTGCTTGCAGGAATTCACGTGCACCAGTTGCAAACAAGTTGCTATGTATTCAAATTAGAGTAAACTGCATCATGTACGGGCACCTAGTTAACCGGTAAGCCATACAGTAGGTCAGTGAGGAGAAGCAAGTGTACCTCTTCTGTTGTTTTGCCTTAGTTGCTTTTTGTCAACATGCAGTTAACAACAGGGAAAAACACTGTATAGCAATGCAGTCCGATTTGAAATTATAATTCTGAATACAACCCATTTAATGAGAGAAGAGAGGATTTGGTTGAAGACAGTGATTTGTGAATACATACATAGAAGATGTTGAATGTGTAAATGTGTACTTGATTTGGAGGCTGATTTTTAAAGGCCTTTGTAGTATGATGGATTGACCAAACTATTTTCTGTGTATTTACCAGGTGAGGAAGCTGGATATTTTTCTGTAACCCTTCTGTCTGGGACTAAGGGCATCTGAACACTGTGTACAACATATCTGTTTGAGCAGGCTGCAAGTTTCATCTCTCTTGGAGCATGTGTTAACTGCGCTTACTGGCACAGTAAAAGCATACTTAGGGGTGGCATTTTTGTGAATTTGTTTTTGCCCACCCAGTTATGTCTGTGTTTTGGTACAAACAGCCAGTTGCTCTTTGTTTTTTGCTGGACTTGTCACAGCTGTCTCCCATCGTGTGTCAGTGTCTGATGACAATTACAACAAGCAGCAGGTGTGCACCCTGGCAGTTATGTTGGAATAGGTGTTGCAAACAGGACTCTGCGTGCAAAGTGCTGTACAGCAACAAAGCTGCCCTAGGCTTGGTGTTGGGCAGCTTTCTTTTTGCAGTAGCAAATACCACTTCTTAATGCATATGTTGTTTGCTGGTAAACTTGAAGTTGCTCAGGGTGTTTTGGTTTTGTTGTTCTTAATGTAGGTTCCTTGTTTGCAAGCCAGGTCTCGCTTCAGCTGGATTGCTGTGCTGGTTATTTAGCATGTTGTGCTCTCGAGAAGGAGGTTGTGTTATCCATGTGTTTGTGAGGACCGCCAGCTCAGATTAATGTCACAGCAAAGATTTCTTGACGGTTTGCTGTAGTGTTGCACGTCAGCTATCTCCATTTACTCAGATGATGGTAAGATGCATGAAATTAGATGAAGGCTGGATTTTGTTTCATTTATGAGTGGAGTTGCTTTTTTTAGAGGATTGTTTGAGTTAGAAGTCATTTATGTAATGCTGGGTGAACTGTGACATAACGAATGAGATGTGGCAAACATAAGCATCGTTTGAGGAAAGTGGCTACAGGTAAGTTTCTTCACGCCTGTTGAAGGGTGATCATCAGATTCTGTTGTATTGTCTAGGACTTTGGGATAGTGTGTGGTATAATTTTCTTAATTTTTTTAAAAGTATGGATGCTTGCTCAGTTGTTATGCTCTAGGTGTAACCACCAAATGCACCATATCTGCTTTGGGTAGCTGTTCTGTGTTTTTGAAGGGAAGACATCAAGTCCAGTCTGGGATTTACTGATGAGATGAAATGGAAGAACATTAGGTAGCTGTTCGTTAGGGTGCAGGAAGGCAAGTTCAGTAAGTTAAGGTGTAGCTGAAATGTACTTGGCAGTCACTGATGTTTTTCTTCTGGTAGCATAAGAATGTCATCGTTCTGCCATGGTGTATTTTTCCCAATCCATACAAGGGATTTTCCATACCTGGAATATAGATTTATAATCTGCCCCCTTCCTCTCCTGCTTTAGGTTAAGGTCAAGTCACTTTACAATTTATCCTTGAAATGCTAAGTTACCTGTTTCCTGCAAAGTGAGATTCAGGTTGTATCTGTCTATAAGCTGGGGGGGATGACGTAACTAACCCTCTGCTACCTAGAAATTGTATATAGATATTATTTAATGACATATTTCTTCCTGCTCTTTTGCAGTAGTAATTCTTGCACTCGTTCACCTCTTCTGGCAAACTCTCATAAGCTTAATGGCTGTGTTCAGGACAGTGTTTTTATTCTCTTAGATTTATGTTTCTATTTTAACAGGGATAGCTGTTGTTTTCTTGTTTTGTCAGGCTAGCATCTTTCGTCTGTAAATTACTTATATAATGCTTAGTAGTTCCAGTTTTATGAATGTAGTATTGTTTCAGCTCTCTGTACATGCAATAAACACAACTATGAAATTATGTTCTTTGACATAAGGAAAACAAACCAATTCTAAGTAGCTTGTGAATTCACTGAAGGTGGCTATAAAACAGTATACAGCCTCCTTTAGAAAAGGGGAATGGGCACTGTAAATCTCACCATCAGGACTGACTTAAGCTCATAGGTTATCAGCATGAGAACTGCCCAGCTAGTGCAGTAAGGGAAGGAAAAGCTAGAAGTTTGGAAGAAGGACTCAACTGCTCATTTTTCAGTGCAGGTTTCTGTAATCTTTTGCAGGTACTTGTTACTCCACATTTCATATATTTAAGATGAGGGAGTGGTGTGTAAGAATATTTATATGGGGTAATTGTGGTGGATAAAAAAAAAAAAGTGATTCTGCACTGCTTGAATACTGTGGAAACATGGGGGCTGCATAAATTCTGTTAAGGAGAGACAACCAGCTTCTGCCTTGCCCAGCTTTATTTTTGGCTCTACGTAGCTTGAGACTGCTCAGCCTGTTCTGACTTTTGTATGTCTGCTGGCTGTTGTAAACTGTCTCTCGAATTTCCTGCTATTAAAAATCTGTGGGGAGTTAGGTGAGGTGTTGCTGTTGATTCTTCTGAAGATTTGACATTCCTTGCATGCCGATCTGAGTTTGTCCCGAATATGTGATAGGACTGCATGAGGTTTGCATGGACACTTCCATCAGCATGATTCAGAGGGCTGATTTTAAATATGGAAACCATAAATGGCCATGATAATGAAGTCTCCTTTAATTTTTTTTTCTAAACAGTAGGGACCTATGTTCTTGGTGACAAGGTGCTCAGGACCTTGTAGAATCAGATATTTTATGTTTTAGTATCTCAAATGCTTTCAGTATGTTTGCTCCAAGTTTCCGTCAGTGCACGACCTGATACATGTCTCCTCTGATTTCAGTGTGTGTGGGATTTTCGATGAATTCTTTGTTTTCACACACACAACTGAAATGCATCTTCTTTTCAAGTATGCTTGAGTAATCCATGTGATTAAGCAAAACAAATAGGAAAGAATGTGATCTTGCTATATTCCATGATTGTAATGACCCCCCTCTTTGAAATACATCAGTTGTTTGTCAGAAGACTCATGTCTGCATATGCACAGGGCATTGCTGCAGACAGGAAATGCCCTAGTCTGTTGACCTCGTCTCCAAGGGAAAATCAAAGCTCTCATTAAATTTACAAAAAAAAAAAAAAAAAGGAAACCAACTTGTCTTAGTTGGAGACAAAGGCAATAGTACATATAACCTCTTCTTCTTTTTTTTTTTTTTAGTTTATGAATGTGCAATCTGATATTTAAATTGCTTTCCAAACTTTTTTTAAATGCAGCTGAAAAGAGTGAGGTCAGATGTATTTTCTTAAGGCTATGTTATACTCCACAAGGGTGAACGGGAAATGGTTTAAAGGAATGCCAAGAAGCCCTTATTCCCTAACCAATTCCCTTGTCGTCTTTTAACCAGTTTTATTTCACATTGCATGCTTCAGCTGCTGTGAGCATTTCTGGGTTGAGAAGAGGGGAAGATTTCACTGTGTTCTTAAGTTACATCACCCAGGTTCCTTTGCCAGTGGTTTAAAGAAAACTGGCTGACTGGATTTTAAATGCATCTGTATACAGACCAGGTGTGGGGAAATTGAAATGGTGCTGTAATCATCTCTGATCTGTTAGAAGTGTTGGGAGCGATACCTTATTAATACCAAGAAATGGTGATAGTTTGATGTAACAAGAATATTCATCTCAGTTCCCAGTTATTACTACTGTTTTCAGGAATTTACTGTTTGAATTTATGCAGTACAAACCCCATTTTTTCACTTTATTCCATGAATTTTATTTTTTCTGTTTCTTGCTAGGTTTTTCTTCAAAGTAGTCTTGATTTTTTCCAAATCTCCTGCTGCAAAAGTCTAGAAATTAATTGAAAACAAACAAACAAAAAAAAACAAACAAAAAAACAAGGCAACTTAAATATTTCCAAATCCACACCTTTGCAAACTATTAAAAATGAACAAAAACAAAGCTGGATTTCTTTGTGTTTCTCTACTATGCTTATATTTCCTTGCTGTCCTTGCTTTTCAACTTGAATATCCAGTTTAGATGCACAAATGAACATCTCCCTGTAGAAAAGAGAAAATGGAAGTAAATAATTCAAGCTGCTCCAGGGAGAATAAGTTGCTTTCTGGAGGCGCAGCGACCTGTACACAGCATGATCATGGACTTGCTCATACTCATAGGTAAGACAAGTCCCTTCTTCTCTTGGGAAGGTTACTTGTTAGAGCAAGTCTTCTCTTTCTGAGGCTTTGAACAGGTGTAATGAACGCTGTTTTAACATCTGGCTCCTGATCTAAAAAGCCCATAAATTTCTTCATACCCATTGTGGCTGTTACCAGTGGTGTAAATGATGGTTAGTTGTATCTGTTGTCCTGCTAATAGGGCAAATCTTGCAAAAAATATTCATTGCCCTTGCCAGAATGTTGCCACACAGAATATTCAAGGCTAAACCAGAAATTTACTGAATTCCTTCACTCTGTGTGTGTATTTCTTTTACAGTACTGTCTCTTCATGAGTCATTTCAAACACATGCATAAGTGTAAGTTTCAAAACTAACCTACTGCTTATCTTAAAATATCCTTAAATAGTCACATTGGAGATTATCCTGTGCTCTTTCCAACTTGGATATGAACCCAAGATGTCTGAAGTATGACAAAACTAGATAAGCTGGCTAGTAGTATTGGTACAAATTCAGGAGTTTAAACGTAGTAATGTTTTCCTCCCTTGTTATTCGGAAGACACAGTTGTAACTTTTTTTTGTAGCTTATGGACACCTAGATTTGGCTTTCCACAACTCAGCAGCTTTACTGACTGCCTGGCTTAGAAGTTCTCTCTTAACAGTGTTTACAGAAGTCAGAAATATTTGCACAACAGTAATTATTAAAGAGAACTAGGAGCTCTGGTTATGAAATCCAACACCTATAACAATAATTAACATTGAATGGTTGGGTGGAAGGCATGTAATATGCTAAGAATCTACAATTAGGATTGAGTGCCTGCTACATTGCATGAAAACCTTGGTTGCTAAAAATTGTAACTCATTAGGCATGTGGCAGTACCTTATGAAATTAGAAGCTTTTTTCCAGTCTTCATGATATTCATTTTAATTCTAAACTTACTCAGTTTTCCATACAATTAATCCTTATCAAAGCTGTGATTTGTCGCAGTTTGAGTTGTATGGGGAGGCTCGAAATTATAGAACACTTGGTGTTACATGCCTCCCTCCCCCACATTTCTGTTCACTTTTCTGTTTGCTTCTGGGCTGTTTTAGTGTAGGAGAAGACATTTAGAGAGGAGGAAAACAGCCATTTTTTTTTCTGCTTCAGGAGTGCTATAACAAAGTCTGCTTGAGACCTCAGCTACATCTCTAATACTGTTTGTCTCCTACAGAGGTTGGAAGGTCACTTCAGTCTTCTCAAAGGTGGGGACACTGAGATCACCTTCAGTAGCGGAGCTCTGGAGAACAGTTCTTGTTTGGAAGCAATACAAACAAAAACCAAAGGAAAATACATCTATTGTCACGCAGCTTGAGTAGTATTTAAAAAAGAAAGAAAAGAGCTTGCACAGGCATGAATATCATCCACATTCTGTTTCTTGTTTTCTCTTTAGATGATTGTGGGTGGAGTTCTGAAGTATTTCAAGCTAAACTAACTTCAGAAGGCAGTAACTTGGGAGAGAGCTACCATCAGCCTGGGCCTCCATTGTCCTACTGTAACTTTGAGGATGTTTTTGGCACTTCTTCATGTGGCTTTTTCATGCTGCCCTTGAGGCATTGTGCTTACCAATAGATCTTAGTTGTTGCTGTAATGAAAAGCATCACTGCTAAGCCGTGCCTTCTTTCCTGTTTCCATATCCCTTTGCTGTTCCCCACACACTTATTATGTATCAGTACCACAGAGAGCTAGTACTGTCCCTGGATCTTGCTCTGGTTAGTGCTGTTATTTTTATTCTCCCTTCTTGCCATTGCAGTTTGAGTTGTGCTCTTGTAGAGTTTCATTCTAAAATGACAGCTACATCTCTCTCTTATAAAATATCAAATACTGTTGAT
This sequence comes from Anas platyrhynchos, assembly GCF_047663525.1. Taxonomy (NCBI): domain Eukaryota; kingdom Metazoa; phylum Chordata; class Aves; order Anseriformes; family Anatidae; genus Anas; species Anas platyrhynchos. The sequence continues at coordinate 12,188,764 of NC_092621.1, forward strand.
CGTACCTAAAAGACACATCGTGCTTTTCTTGCGGAGCAACGGGTAAACATAATTTGCGTTATGCAGACTTGCCGAGAACATTAATAAATTCCAATCACCCGAGTTGATGAAAGACTCACATTATCTGTTTCTGGCAAGAATTGTATTGCATCTAATTAGGCCCAACTTTAGAACATAGCATTTCATGAGCAAAGTTAATTACAATGTTTTTAGTCTTTGTTACAGGAAAGCCCAGTGGTGGGGAAAATCAGCAGTTGACGTTAATTTGTGTTCTCTTACTTAATGCTTAACTGTCTCAGTCTTTTAGTATGTAAGCTTGCCAGACCTGCCATGTACTGCAGTTGGTGGGGAGAACATAACTTCAGCTGATGAGAATGACAGGGAGAGGATCTTATTTCCAGTAGCTGAAGGCAGCGTGGTTAACTGTCTAGTGGTCGTGGAGTTCTCTATCTTCAGTGATTCAATAGAGGCAGAGATTTTACCAATTCATAAAAATCAGTTTATCAACTGATCACTGATACTATATGTAAGATGACGGCGTTGGAGTTGCTGCTATTGGTGTTTAGTCCAGAACACAGTCCTTCAGAGATTTCCCATAGCTTCCTCCTCAATCCCACTATTTTAAACCTTCTTTCCTGGTACAGTCTACCTGATTTATGTTAAGAACATGACTACATATTCTGTAAAAGCTGTAAGAAAATAAAGCAACCCTTTCAAAAAAACATCATTTGAACATTTTTGGAATATTTCTTGAGACTGGGCAGTCAGTCTTTAGATATCTTCTATTTCACAAAGTCCTTTGGAAGTAGCAGAACTGTTGAAGCCTGATTGGTTTGTGTTCCATCTTCACTGCATCACAGTACTTGTCGTTTACCCGCACTGGCCTTCAACGTCTGCCTTTTCTGCTCTTTCTCTGACATACATGTAGAGACAGCTCTCTGCAGTGTCCCCCATGTGCCTGCTGGGCATCAGGCAGTGCCTGTTGGGGCTGTTGTGAATTGCTAAAAGAGGTAGTGCAGTTAAATGTTTAGCATCTGACAGATCAAACAAAACAGCTAAGCTTAAACTGCAGCCTTTGGTGGAAGCACTGCATTATTCTCATCTACATAATCTCTGTTTCTCATGAAACTTGTGTGAGCTTATTTATCTTGGAGACTGCTTCCTAGCTTTAAGTAATCTTGGAGTAGGTGTACTGGTATAGAATGATTGCATAAACCTCTTTCTGTGGTGAGGAAGGAAACTGCATCAAATTAAAAACTATTTCAAAATAAATAATTTTGGAACAAGAACAGGACCTTCAGACCTGTATTGCTGAGTTTGCTGAAACTAGCCATACTACGGACTGTAAGTTTCTCTGACACTTGGTAATGAATACCATCAGTGCTAACAGAAAGCTACCAGCTGGGTCCGGTTTTTGAAACTGACAATTCATATCGAGGAATAGGGATGTGGTTTCTGTCTATGCTAAATAAACTTGTAAGGAGATCTGATTCCACTCTGTAAAATAGATGGAACACTAAAAGTAGTGTCACACTGAACTTGTTTAAGAAAGCTACTTAACATAGCTGTTCTGGAGACTATCTGTTTGGGTGAGGATCTGGCTACACTTGCAATTTGAGAATAATCGAGGGTAGATTGTTTTCTCTAGTGCTTTGTGCAATAGCGCTTTCAACCATGACTGGGGCCCTGAAATGTTAGGATAATTTGAACTCTGACATGCATCTAGCTGCACAGTTTCTTGTAAAATAAATAGATCTCAATCTTTTGCTACATGGCAGTATTTTTTTCTGCCTGACATTTTGCATGTTATTTTTATGGGTGTACCTTCCACCCAAAGGGTAAAATTGTACTCTATTACTGTCACTGTTTTGTGAACTTAAATGGCACATCTTACATCCTGTTTTTTGGTGCTCTTACACTGTTGATTGAGGCAAGAAATGAAAGAGTTAAAATAGGATGTTTTGTCATTAAGTTAACCCTGCTTCATTGTATGATGTGAATTTTTCCATATCACCCTTCAGGGATGGAGGCTGCTGACTCTTACGTCTGAAGGTCAGGTCTCTTACATACATATCAGTGAGATGATCTCAGGAATGGTGGTTGGCTGCTATCTGCTCTGTCCAGGCTTCTGCTTCCTCCAACCTGTCTGAGCAGCAAAGGTTTTAGGTGAAAAATGTGCTGGACAAGGCAAGTTTCAGGAGACTGTGGCTAAAAACAGGTAGTGACTAGATGGCTCACATGTAAAATCTGCATGTTCTGTGCAGGGAAATAGGTATGGCTTTCTTGTTGATTTCCTGAAGAACTTCTCCCACAAACCTGCTACTTGTTCAAGATGCTGCAATCTAGTGAACAGACAAAATATGATGCTCTTTTAGCAAGTCTGATTCCTGTGTCTTAGGGAAATACATGTAAGATTTGGACAACTTCTACAACCTGAATTCTGCTGGATAGCCTGGAAGATGCTCTGTCTGTGAGAGAACTCTTTTTTTACTTGTTTCCTCTCCCTTGGCTCCCCATCCATCTTTTCAGGAGACCAGCAACCAAGATGTTCCTCTACATGGTATTGACATGGATGTTGTACAGATGTAGTAACTTTCTTAATCTTTCTTAAGCACACACATGGATCTAAGTGCAAAGAAAGATTGTTTACATAGAATAAAACAGTTACAGGACTGGGTGCAAAGATATTTTGTACTCTTCTGTGGGGAGGTGCTGGGACTTGTAGTGCATCAAACTCCAGTTTGCACGTCTTTGAGGAACAGAGCACTGTTGTGATGCCATCTCATTTGAGCTGTACTGTTTCTACTTGTGTTTCAATAGTGCAGTTGTTTTGTGAGCCTGCGATGCTCTCTGGAATGATATAGAGCATGTGATTGTCCATTGAGTCATCTGCGGCAGTGCAAACATTGCAGCAGGAGAGTATGCTCTAAAGCAAATGCTGAAAACTTGCATTCAGTGTTAAAAATAGGAATTTGCAATGCTGCAGTTTGTAGAACGCAAACAGTTGGTGATCTCTTCTCTATTGCACTTAAAGGTCTGTTGCAGAGTGCTACAAAGACCTTACTGCACAGACTTATGTACTGGAAAGCTGAGTTGGGTTTGCAAGAAAAAGCTGTTTCCCATTTTCGTCTGAAATATGAACTCTGCTTTACATTCCTGACCCGTAACAGAGCTATTCCAAAAACATGCTTTTTCTCCACCAAAGCAGCATGTGTTGAATTATAATGGCCCATCTTGCAATGCAGACTTTTTAATTTTTGACAGGCATGAACTTCTGCAAGGGGGTGAAAGTTCGGGGGGAGAGGGGGACTTAACTCAGAAAATATGAACAGAAATATGCTTCTTTCCCAACCCTCTGTTCTTCCTGACATTCTTACCAAAAGAAATTAAAACCAGAAAGAATTTTAAGAGTTTTTATCTTGAGAAGAAAACTTGATGCCTTTTTGAATTTCTGGAATGTAAGTAATGAATTGAAAGTCATCTTATGTTTGTTTACAACTTTACAGTATTTTATGTGATGGTGAAAAATACACCTTTGAGGGCTGAAAATAGATTTGTAATTACGTATAATTGGCCAAGATAACTGACTGTCTTAGCCTTGGCATGTCAGCTGAGAAGAAGGGGAACCTTCTGCAATCAGTGCTTTCCATTGAAAACACTGAAATTCTTCACGCCTTGTAAAGCATGTTGTCTGCAAGTTGTGTGGATGTTGAACTGGTTAAGTTGGGCTTCTGCTGTATCTGTTGCTCACTACTTGGCTGGCTCTGTTCCAAGCAGAAGCTGAGCTGTTTGCATAATGGGATTTGAAGTTCATGCTGGTGCCTTCTAGTTGCAGCTTTTTGTAGCCCAGGGACCGAACAGAGTAAAAGGTAGCTTTTGTAGTAATAAAGGTACAAATTGTGCTGTGCTTTTGAAACTCTGAAGGGTGCAGAGTCTGATGGGCAAGTCTCATGCAAGTAGTTAAAGACTAAAGACCTGTGGTGATGGACTGAATGTGGTAGAGTGCTGGAAAACTATACTTGGCTTCTTCAAAGAAAAGGAGCATCTACTTTTTCGCAAAAGCACCTCTGCAGTGATATATGTGTTAACAGTAATAATACCATGTGTCATCAAGGCAGAAGAGATGCCACATATCCCACTGTACACCCTCAGGCAGTCTTGTGAAGCAGGAGGGTGTTATGTTGTGTGAGATACTATTAATAGGGGACACGTCTCTGGTGAAAGAGAAGTTCTCTTTGACAATTCTGTAAACAGGATTAAAGCAATTTTCCTGATTTATGCTGGGATTGAATTCTGACAGCAAGAGAACTTGCTAACAGAGATTCCTTCAGTTAAAAAACAACAAAAAGTATTCTTGAATAGTGTATATCATTGTAGCTGTGTTGTTCTGCTCTTTTGTAGCTCTTCCTAGTTCTCACCTGACTGTTGCAGGGCTCCACAGAGTATTTCCCAGATACAAATTATTTTAGGCTTGGTTTAGAAGGGACAATGTCAAGATGAGTCTGCTGTACTATTCTTCTTAAAAATAAAGATGTGTTCATTCCAGCATGTGTTCCTAAACATCAGCTCTCTTTCTGTCTCAGGGACTGTAAGTATTAAAGTAATTGGTATATTTTCTACATTTCGGGTGAAAGATTTCTCTGGATGAAAGTTTTCAGTATCCACTTGTTATTTGTGCAATCCCTACCAAACAAAACAAAACAAAATGCCTTTTTTTGTAGCAGGCTCCTACTGCACCACAGTTTTAATACTTCCATATATGCTAGGATCTGGATGCAATTACTTTATCCTTTTATCCTATGCTGATATTCTAGCTATGCTGGGATACATTGGTCATTTTCCTTTGTGTCATTGTATTCTGCTCAAGCACATGGAAGTTGTCTGTACCCAGCGAAGAGACGCATTTTGGTGAGATATATCACGAGAGGTCTGCCGGAGCTGGCTGGGAGATGTCTCCAAGGTAACCAGGCTTTTACTGGCATAACTCAATAACTCTGTCTAAAATAAGTGCTGGTAGGGGCTGCGTTGGTGCAGTAGCAAGAAATGCATCAGTTTTGTTTTAGACACAAATAACTCGCTCTCTGCTGATGGACTAGTGTTTTATTCAGCCATGATCCATGTGAGGCAGGCTCTGTCACCTCTCTTGAAAGGGTTCACAGTTTAGTCCCAAGCTCCCAGGGCTGGAGGAAACCAGGGCTGGAGGAAACCAAGTGTTAAAGCATGCTCAGCTTGTAGACTTGAGAATAAATCTGTTTGTGTTTGTCTCCCAATAATTTTTTCTTCAGCCAAATAAAAAAAAAAAAAAGCAATACTGACTTGCTCTGGTGGAAGATGTATATGCAGACAGTGAAATATATAATGAAGCCTGAAATCTCTTTTCTTTTTCTTTCTTTCTTTCTTTTTCTTTCTTTCTTTTTCTTTCTTTCTTTTTCTTTCTTTCTTTCTTTCTTTCAACAGTCATTTGATGGCTTAGAATCATTAAAGTGTTGCCCTACAGCACCTAATTTTTCTAGGTCTACAGATGTGCATGGGTTCTTTTATTGCTCTTTTATTGCATGTTACAGTCTCATGCAAACAACATATGGATCATAAACAACACAGTATGTTATTTTGTACTTTATTGAAATTCTATCGTTTCTATTTGCAAAATATGACTTCTCTTAAAATAGCACTGGCATGACTGGTTATAGTACTTGTGGTAATTCAGAGTGTGTATAGTGTGTCAGGATGTATGGAGTGTGTTGATAAAGCTCAGTTAAACTGGCTGTCATCCACTTTCCACTTCAGTTTTCCTGTTCGACATTAAATGTTTGGAAAACTTTTTGCATGGGCATAGAAATAAATGAATGACGCATTTGAAAATAAAACAAAGCTCAGGAAATGGTTAGCTACCCATGAAGCTCAATGCTCATCTAAAACTTACAATTTATTTTCAAATAACATAATTCTCAGAAATTTATTCTTTTGCCAAAATGTTTGTTGCCTGAATTTTAAACAAATCTGAACCTGAACAGTGAAATTTTCCTTTCACTCTGTCACTTATGTCTGATGTTGATTGCTTCTGTGATTCTGTAATTTACAGTGTAAAAAGCTGGTGCGTGGAACTCTCCCAGCTCTTTTTAACACACCGTGGAGGCTGCAGGTAACCTTCCAGCAGTCATGAAGCCTTGCACCAGGATTTGATGTCTGGTACCATCTAGAGCATTTGTGCTGAAAGTGGCAGAGGTGGTGGCCAGCCCATAGTGAGCATAACAGCCCAGTTTTGCAAAGGGGAACATAGTAAAACCAGTTCAGTGGCTAGGCAGGCATGTAGCAAGCAGCCTGAGGCAACGTGTTGTGTGAGGGACTGAGTACAAAGCCTTGGACAGCTGCAGCACAGAGGTTTAATTTATAGTGACGTTGCAGTGAGTGTGCCAAAACTTTCTTCACTCCTAAGGAAACACTTTCCAGCACATAGTCGCTCAGCGTTGTAGAGTTCTTTGGAGATGCCGAAGAGCTCTTTGCTATCTGCTCGAAAAAAAAAAAAACAAAAAACAAAAAACAATGCTTTGTGGTGGGTTTATGGAAGACTTGTCTGTTCACACTTCACTAAAATTTCTGTAGTCACTATTTAATATTGCTTCCATATTTTGCTAATAGCAGTATCTTCACTGTAACCTTTTCTGGAAAAGTAACAAGACGATTTATCTTAGCTTAGTCAGTCTCTTCCCATTCAAACAGCATGCCAAGCCAAAATGTTTAAAATTTGATTTCTTGGAGGTAGTTGAAGGGCAGTTGTGAAATACTATAGTGTAATAAAAGGATAAAATAGAACTGATATGTTGTAATTGACACTTCAACTGTTAAAAGAATAAATTTGCTAACATCCATGTCAAGTTCTTGAGAGCTTCCTTTTCAAATCCATATTTAGATACAAAAACTAGATACCTAGTTTTCAAAAGGGCCACATGTTGAACAAGTAATTCAGCATTTCTATAGCTGGACTGGCATGGTATAAAATATGCTTGATATAAAAGATGATAGTGCATTGAACTTGTATCCCTTCATAGTGTGGATGTGACCTCAGCCTATGCGACAGAGATCATTTTATACATCTTTAGGTTTTTATTAAAATCCCTGATTTACGAGCATGGCTGCAGCCTGTCCTTGGTTTGTACTCCAGCCCTTGACTCAAGTTCCACTAAAAGCTCTTGCCAGAAGGTTATAGGAATGGGTGGCTGCAGTATGAGAAGACCATACAATCAGAAGCATTCGAGGCTTCTGCATGGGTAATGCTCTGTGGTTGAGGCGTCATGGACAAATATGGTGGCTTTAAGCCACTTTTGTTCTGCAGTTTTCTTATGAGTGTTGGGTTGGTGATACAGAGTTGGCCTGCTGAATTCAAGGTTACCGGTTTATTTTCCTTAATCAGCTTAGGATGCTTGAAGTGGTTAAAAGATCGCTAGCGGTCTACAGCACGCAGCTTGCTTCAGCACAGAGGTTTGAGTCAGAAGCATGATTGTTGGTAAAGGGAAGCTCAGACAAGGGGTAGCAGCGCTGTTTTTTTTTTTTTTTTTTTCCTCTTTCTTTATGCTTTTCTTCTCACTAGAGGAAAAGCAGTGTCATCATGTGTGACTAGCTTCTTCTCTAGGGCCGTGTTCCTAGTATGGCCTTGTTCTGGTCCCAGTCAAGGCCCTGGGGAGGCTGGTGTATCGGCTGTTGGAGGGAGCAGGAGGACAATTAGGAGGTGTGATGCAAACAGTGACAGGGCTGAATCAGATTTCTGCTAGCAACATAACAGTACTGTTTCAGATTAAGGGTCCCAGATTAAGGGTTCCAGATTAAGGGCCTAATACCTCTACTGAATCTTTCTAGCTAATATGTGACCAGTTCCTTCTTGAAACCCCATAAATGTCTTGCAACTGCAACATCCTTTGAAAGGAGTTCCACAAGGCTGCTGTTGACTTTCTTTTCTTTATGACCTGGTCCCACTTTTGTTTGATGTTCCCTCGTTGTGCCAAAAAAGACAACAGTTGATCCCCACCCATTTTGTCCATGTTACTGATGAGTTTGTTGATTTCCTGTCTCCCTTAACTCATCTACCTTAGAGACTGAGGCATCACGGCCAATTTGTTCTTGATACAGATACCATTTTGGATCATATTTGCACGTTTGAACCTCTTCCAGCTCTAATAGCATTTTAGAGATGTATGGTTGGTATACAGTCCATATCGATTGTTGTTTTCTTTATGCCTTACCTGTTGATTTCTAACATTTCTTGATTTGTTAGGGCTTGGGTGGAGAGTCAGGAAGCTTGGAACTCTTTAATGGGTCACTTGTGTAACCAGTTGGCCTATCAGTTTCTGCTCTTTCTCTACAGTTTAAGTGTGCGTGCTCATAGGAAAAAGGATGCTCAGCGTAATGGCTGCTTGGGCCCTGTTTCTGCTGGGGGGTATTGTAGCACAGTGGTTTCAGATGGGTTTTGGAATGATTGTCGCTATATTCCAGCCCCCAGTAATTTTCCGTTGCCAATTTTGTCACTATTGAGAAAGGAAACTACTGCTGCTTGTCACTTTTTCCTTATTTTTCTTTCTGGAATTGGTCTTTTTCTAGTAGCCTGGACTCAAATCCTAGATAAATTTGAACTGCCCACAATAAAAAGTGGAGTTTTTATAGAGCTGTTAGAAATTACATGCTAAGACATCTGTGCATACCTGCTAAAGTGGAGTCCTAAATATAATGAGGGCCAAAGTTAGAACCATGTACCGAGTGGTCACTGTTAATAGCAGGTGATTGTAGAACACTTGAATTACAATGGTATCGATGTTGTGTATAGTTAGGTGATTAATGATTTGGAAATTATTATTTTTTAACTATTTTAATGATTTGGAAATTATTATATTTAATGATTATTTTACCTGTCAGAGCTGATGGCTCTGATTTTTCTTAGCAGTTATTTCAATTCAACCTTTACCTAATGCAGAAGATAATATTCTTTGCCACTCAGTGTGTATGTATTCTTAGCTGATGTGTATTCTTTCACCTTCCCTAGATACTTTTAAAAGGGAAGTTTCTTTTGATTTGCAAATAGTCCTTTAAACTCTTCATACTCATTAAGACTGAGGTAGTAATCCAGCACAGATTGATTTCAGAGTTTATAATGGTAAACCTTCTAAAAGACACATTGTTGTGGAAAGGTGTAGTAACTACTTCACTGTACATGTTTAGATGAGCACTGTTTGTAACAATAATGTCTGATGCATTGATTTAGATTTGAAGAGCAATACTTATTCCTTTTCCAAGAAAAGATTTGAGAATATTTATCTTGGAGACTTCTAAAAAACCCTAATTATTTGTGTATTACCTTTTTAAACTAGCTAGCCAGATGGATATAGGGAATGCTTGTGCATGTCACACATGTCTAACGCCTTTCCTTCTCCTGGGACCAAGCTACATTACATCATGTTTTATGATTACGAGACAGAATTTTAGTGGAACTTAGCCATATGGTTGAGTCATCTGTTCTCTTCAGTTTTGGAAGGATTATACTAACATCTTCAAAAGACTGTTAAATTTATTGGCTTTTTTTAACCCATAAAATTTGGAAACTTTCTGCTGTTTCTGGCAATGAAAACTACCCCGTTTTCAACTTATTTATACAATTCTTTGCAATTATTACTGAATCTCTTGAAGATGCTGTTAGAGGATACAAAAAGGACGCTTGTATTGTTTGTCAACTTGGTTTTCATGTCTCTTGAAGTAGAAAGGTATGTAATGCAAATTCTTAACAAATACACTTTCTTTGCACTTTGCTCATGACATACAAAGCTTTTAGGTGTTATCTCTTCTTTGAAGACTTGAAATCTGTTAAACATCCTTGATCTCCTCTTCTCTCTCCTTCCACCTTCTCACATAAATTTTCAAAAAGCATGTTTTGAAGAGGATAAGAAATAACTTACTGATGACTGGCCATTCGCTCTTGGGAGCAGTCTGAATTTAGCATCTATTCATTCACAGTTGTTGCATTAGATATTCTGTACAGAATCCAGCATAGCCATGGTGTGCATTTGCAACCTGAAAAGTTTGTAGATTAAACAAAATGTAGTGGAGAGTGGGTACATCTCGAGGTGTTTGAGTGCTCTACTTGTAAGCATCAAAGGGGAATGGTGGCTTAGCAAAATCTTTTATAAGATTGGTATTATTACCAGACACTCTTCTTCCTCATGTCAGTACCTCTGTGTGCTCTGATGAAGAAGTTCTAACTGCAACAGGGATGTTTTTGATGATGGAAAATGGACTTGTAGCACAGCAGACCCACTGTACATGGGATTGTGTGATCTTTCTTCTCAGACCCTGGGACTGTGCTGCCCTTAAGGATTTTTTGCTTTGTGTGTCTTTTCATTGTAGCAATTTAATTCACTGTGACTTTGTACTGGAAAGGTGAAAACCTCTGGGTAGTTAAGCTGCTGATCTCTGTTAATATAGGAACTGTGTGTGAAGCTTTTGAAGAAAATCACAGTAAAAGCTAGACAGCCCTGGGAGGGTTTCTAAATGTAACAACAACAGTATTCCTCACAGAGCACAATCAAGGCTATGTGGTGGAACCATTGGCAGCACTTACCTCTGATAAGAGTAAATAGACTGTGGCATGCCAATATAATCCAGCGTAGGACTAATTAATAGGAGATGAGTGAATCTTTTTTAACAACAACAAAAATGGCGCAAATTGTGATTTCTGTCATTTTGTGTGATTAATCCTGGTGTGTTCACTGAGATGCAGATTATCCAAATGAGCAAGAGCTTGGTAGAGATAGCACTTAGTGCTCAAGTAAATTTCACATGGATATGAGTATTTAGATAAGAACAAAGGATTCTTTGCATATAGACTGGCCCATTAGTACTGATCCAGGAAGTTGTGTCAGGCAGCAGATGGCTCAATTGCTGTTTGAAGAGGCAAGTGCTAAACTCCACCACTAGCGTGGGGCAAATAGCTCAATTTCCACAGGGTGCCTGATAGATGGGGTGCTAGCTGCGGCCCTGATCAGATGAAAGGTGAGGCCATCTGTGCCAGGCAAACAGAAGATCTGCGTAAGGAGGATGAGTGTTATTATTCATCTCTGCACAGAAGGGAGCTCCTTCTGCAGATGAGGACCACGGGAAGGAAACGGGGTGAGTGCCCACCTGCTCTTTCCCTCCTTTTTCTTGAGGCCTGCCATGCGTGGGCAGTTGATGTTCTGTGCACAGAGGATCTGACGCATAAAAGCCTTGTCTGATTGTCAGTGCACGTGATGGGGAGGATAAACAACGTGGGAAGATGTGGTGGTGTGAAATCTCACATACTCTTCTCTGGTTGTTGAACTGGATCTTGTTTTCATGCAAAAACAATTGCTTACATTCCCAGTAGGACTTGAGAAATTTGGAAAGAATTGTAGGTGTAACTTCTCTGTGACTCTCAGATTATCCTTCATTGCACCCATAGAAGTTAAAGCAGCAAGAAAAGCTTAGCTGCTTTAATATTTGATTTTGGAGACCTGACAAGTATTAGACCTAGAGGTCAATCCATGACACAAGTATCCGTCAGTGGCCTATTGAAGATCAGACAGACAGTGAAACATTTTTGCCTTCTTTTGTAGCCATGAAGTGCTTTTAGAGATTGAGCTGAGCTCTTAAAGACTCCAAACAAAATAACTTCTTGGCATAGGGATTTGTTTCTATGTGTGTACTGTGTTTTCTTTGGCCCTGTCTTGGGTTTCAGAATAGAAGGCTATAACCCAGTAACAGTGGATATGTCCATTACAAGAAGGGCAAATTCAGCTATAAATAGACTGTTTTTCTATGCTGAATAATGTTGAGATTTTTAATATCAATTTTGTTATGAATTTTGAAATAGAGTTGCTTCCTACAATGGCAGTTTAAAAGGTATCCAAAATAGTGCGAGCTGTTTTTTAAATTTATGATGATTTCTGGTATGTTTGGATGATATTAAGATGGTAGAGTTTTGTCAAGTAATCTACTGCAGTCTTGCTAGCAGAAAAACAAAATGAAAACAATGGAAACAGCTTTCACCGCGAGCTGTTGGTGTCATGTAGACAGTTCATGTGACTCTTAACTCTGTGATTCTGTTTAGTATTGAAGATTTTTTTTTCTTTGTCTGCAGACTTCACAATTAGCCTTTGTTTCTCTGTTCCCCTTTACAGAATAACAGAGAGAAAAAAGGGCAACAGCCCTAAAACTCGTAAAAAAAAAAAAAAATCATCTCTATGTAGAAGTGGCAAGAAGAACAATGGTTGGAGAGGTTCAGCAGTAGGCAGGAGGAAACACGGAGTCATGGGTCTACAAAGTGCCAGTCCTAGCAAATGAGGTAATGTTGCAGTTGAGCATGTTCCAGCATGATAGATGTCCTTTTGCTCATCTGGAAGCAGGAATATGCGTCAAGCACTGGTTGCCTCTGCTAAATTCAGTCATCAACAGAAACTGAAAGATGTTACTAAAGATTTGAGTAGATGTAGTCAGCTCAGATACTAACCAAAATATAGGTGGTGCTGAATGTAAAAACAAATCCATTAAGGAAGTGGTATGTATACAGCATTGGATGTTGAAAGCTGGCAGGTTGTTCTGATCACTGTCTCAACTCCAGAAAGTTTAGAACTATGTCCTGCTCATTAGGCACGCTCTGGTCCTCAGAGACCATTGTGTCCAGCACAGTATTGCAGAAAGCAAGATAGTCAACACAATAGCTGAACAAACAAAACCAGCTTTGCTTGCAGATAGTTGGCAGTGTCCCTGTATCCTGTAGCCTGTTTATCACTGAAAAATACTTAGCAGATAAAAAGTGAGATTAGATTGCCTAACCAATTTCACGTTAAATCTCATGATTTCTTTTTCCCAACTGAGCGTGAAGCAGTTGTGCAACAGAAATCCTGAAGACTTGAAAGACTGAATGTCCTTAGTGTGAGTTGCAATTTGACCTTGATATTTAGCTAAAATCTGTTGATTCAGTAGTTCTTTGGTCTTAAAACTGCGAGAAAGCAGTCTTCACCAGGCCTGTAATGATGAAAGTCAGTTTTATTTATAGATTTTATTATTATTATTTTTAAAGCAGAAGGAAGACCTGAGGATTCTCTGTGGTCTTTGAGTAACAATTGGAGAGGCTTTTTTTTTTTGTGTGTGTTCTGACACCCCATGGATTTTTTTTGAGGGACTGCCATGTGCTTGGCAGCAAACAACAATCTATTAGTTGTAGTTTGGTTTTAGTAACCTTTACTGAATGACTTCAAGATGAGAACAGCAATAATCTGAGTTCATGTTCACTGTAGCTCAAATCTTTAAAGCTATGGGAAAAGGCAGAACAGTGGGAGATGATCACTTCAAAGAGGATTGATTTGACTTTTTTTTTTTTTAAGATCCCTTGTGTTACTTTACTGTGTAAAGATAAACATTGTTTTATTTATTAGAATATCCACAATTAATTCTTGGCTTTACTTTCTTCTGTGCTACAGAGAATGATCAGTTGCATGTGGTGTGGTTACTGCTACATCCTTCCCTATCTGAAAGTAAAGATAAATCTCCAGTTGCTGTATTGGTGATGTGAGGTGATAAATAATGGGCAGTAGTTCCACACATTGCCAATGTTCTGGCTACATGTTACTGATGATTTCAGTGTAGTTTTTCTTACCACATGCTAGACATTAGAACAAAGTGAGCTTTTTGCACATCACTTGTCCTTTATCTCCACTGGAAAGTAATTGGTTACTTGAAAACAGTAATTGCTTAAAAGAAAATAAAAGACCTGATGTGCCTAGACGTAACATTAACAGGAAATCTTGCTGTTCCTCAAATGCGGAGATTGATTTCCTTTATGTTGTTAAAAGGTATTTAAGTGGTATTGGAAGGAAAAATACATTGTGGCCTTTACTAGGAAGTGAAATGAGCAGCACTTGAGACTTTGTGTGCCTCCCAGCTTGCTTAAAATTCCACCATGTGCTGCTAGGTTTGCTAGATGTGGGCCAGCCATTTCCCTGATCTGGCTTGGCTGGACTATGTCACTCTCTTGGCCACCCTTGCAGAGTTTCTAGGCTCAACCTCTTCACTGTTTTACTGTTACAGAAATGAAATCTCACAGTTAAGCTATGAAGAGCCACTGATTTCTGCATTACTAGTTGTGCACATACTGATTTCTGCACTATTAATTGTGCACATTCCCTACACTGACCTCATGGCTACTCTGCATATAAATTTGTCAAAAATAACAAGAAATTAACAATAATATATGCAATTATCTCAGCTAAACGGCAAACTCTTCAATGCTTTTTTTTTTTTTTTTCTCCATTTTCATTACCCTCTTGAGCATTCTTGGAGCACAGCTCACAGCCAGCTGCAAATTGCAAGTCATGATTTAAGCAAAGACCACACTAACTTTTTCTCAACAACATCTTTGTTTCTTAGTTGTTCCCCTCCACAAACTTGCAGTTTCAGATGGCCATTTCAGTCGGGTCATCTTTCCCGTTCTCTGCTGGTAAAAGACCCTTTCATTTCACAGCTTTTAGTCCCCCTTTGCCTGGAGACTTTCCAGGCAGTCCTACTGGCCGATAAAAGTGCCCTGCTGAGTGACTTGTGGTTCAGCTGTATTATTCTGGGGTTCAGCAAGAAAAAATGGTTTGCTTGGATAATAATCACTTCTTTATTCACAGAAGCTACCCAATGAATGCATAATTATCAAGGTTTACTGACAAGCTACCATTAGTCCTTTGTTAACATTGGTGGTTCATGCACTCCATCTGCTTCCTGCATTCTCCATGGTGGTTTTTATCTACTTTTCAAATTGAATTTATGCTCTGACACAAATACAGTCTCCAATATTAAACAGGCCTTGTGCATGTTGTATAGGCAGTCATTCCAATGAAGCAGAATAGCACAAGGAGCAAGAGAGCAATGGAGTAACGCTTTTTATTGTAGAAGGTTCACAGGTTACTTGCATTGCTGCTGCTGTTTCCACCTTTAAAGAAATACTTTATCTGCTTATATAAATATAATTAATGTTACTAGCTGTCAGTCACCTCAAGTAGGGAATACAGATGGACAAGTGAAGCTGAAAAAGACTTTCTGGTGTAGCAATTAGTAACGTATAGATAATATCGCTATGAATTACTTTCAAAGCCATTGTCACACTTTACTTTTTTGACAACTTAATTGGAGGTCAGGACCTTATTTGTGGTAAAGTTAATGAACATAGCATCTTTTGGCAGAGTTGTTCAGGGTGCTACCTCAGTGGAGTGCAGTGCAGCAGAAGTCAGCTTGCGGTGGCACTGCTGACATGCGCGGCCCCTGGGCAGGTTTTGAAAGGTTCAGGAAAGAGCTGGAGCCACAGCAATTGAAAGAGGCCTTGTAGGCAGCAGCCTCTGGCATCTGGTAAGCTCCAGATGTCCTGGGAGCTGCTGCAACAGACTTGGACAAGCTGTTGCTGGTAAGTTGAACAACATCTTGCCACTCTGTGAAGGAGACTTCCAGTGCACCATATAAGTTTGCTAGTGACCAATTATTTGGTCTTGGGGATGGAAGGCTGGGAAAGGTATAAGCTACTTACTCACTTATCAGACTCCTGGGTTAAATGTTTTCAGATAAGCCATTCTTTTGAGAAAAAGCCATCATCTGGTGTTTTAACTTTGAGGGATGTTTTGTCTAGCAAATGCATTCCCTACAATAGGATTGTTCTTGTTTTTAAGACTCTCTTGGGAACTCTAGCACACGCACTTCTGTGGGTGACCTTGTGATGCAGTGGTGTTCAGCGTCTTTGGCTTCACAAACAATTGCATGGCAGTCCTTAAGTATTCCTTTCCTTTTCAGACAGCAAGTTGCTGAGTTTGAAGTTATCAGGAATTTCAATTTGCTACTCCTGGCTTCCCTGCAGTTCTGATTTCAGCGGAGATAACATAACTTTGCCTCCAGTAGGTTTGCAACAATGCAAGGTCATTTAAACCATCTCCTGTAGGCTGCATGCCAAAGATAAAGAAGCAGTTGTTGTCCAGTTAATGTTTGCTCGGGTCTTTGCAAATGGGAAACACTGTGTACAAGTGCTAAGTAGAACTCACCTCTTGTTATATGTTGTCATTTCTTGCATGACATTTACTGCTAATCTCAAGACAATTGAGGTTTAATATCCTGATGTGGTCATGAAGGAAATTAAGAAAGTATCTTTCTTAAACATTTTTTAAATTCTTGAGCTTTTCTTCTGGAAAGGAAAATGTTCACTTTGCGTCAGAGGAACAAAACAATGCTTAAAGTTTGCATTAGCTATTTTAACTAGGAAAACATAGGCTTCGACATGAAGGTTTATCTTCGGACTCAAAACAAATTGACAGCTAAATATACTCCATGTGATCCCAATAGCAAAGGATTTATAATGGGCAGCTCCTGCCCCATGTAGTAACTCCTTGATTCAATGGCTGCAAGTACTGATAATCTCTAGGTTTGCAGGAAAAAAAAGTGTGTGTCTGTGGCTGATGAAGCTGTGGTTTGGACAGCTATACCTGTCCTGAAGATTGTCATTGAAGGTACTGCCCTCACTCTGCTTTTGGCTTCAGTACTATGCCCTTTTTAATAAGTAATCATAAACTGATAGTATAAATCAAGTCAATCAGTTCCCTTCTGCCTTCTGCCGCACTCAGTTAACCTTGATCTGACAGTGCTGTGTGCAGGAGTGGCTTTCCCTCCTGAGCTTGGCTAGCTGTGTCCTGCCAACTTCTTTGTAAGGTTCCTAAAAATGTTCCTAAGCTGAACAGTGTGCTGATACTTAAAAATTCAACTAGGGGAAAAAGCAGCTGAAGAAGTACAATGTGGAATACTGATTCTGTTTATATGAAGCTGAAATGTGTGTTTCATCAGCTGAGTTTTGCATGTGTTTACAAACCATTGTTATTGCAGAATGTTAATTGTTTGGGGGGACTTGAGCTTGCTGAGGAAGGGATAAAGAAACCCCACATGTGCAGTCTTTTCTGTGCTGATTCTGCCAACTTAATTACATGCATGTGTTTGCCTTCATGCTGAGCTCAGTTTTTTATTTGCATGTAGCACCATGTGTCATGCTGTACAGGTTACTCAATTGGCTAATTTGCATATTTGCAACACTCTTCAAACAAACAAAAAAAAATCCCCTTTGGCTCTAATGCTGATGAAAAGTATCTGCTTAACTGCTTGAGTCTTACATTTTTGTTGCTCTGATGCTATGCTCAAGAGACACTGCTGCTATTCTGTGCTAACCTTGAGCTGGTGCCCTACATGGGCTTGCTCAGAACAATACGTGTCTAGGCATCTCTGACAGAACAGGAAACATCCATTTATGCTACCTGAAAGAGTGGCGGTGACAGGACTGAAACTTCCCAGGGGCTGTTTGCTGCATGGTGTTGTCAGTGCTGCCTGGCTGAAATGTGAAAGCTATGTCTGTGGATAAAAGCAAGGAGTTGGTGCTGAGCAAGTCCTGCGATAGAGCAGGCAGGATGTGGGGCAGCTGAACAAAAGAGCCTTACAGAAACATTTGGGCTGCCTGGATAAGTGGGACGGGATGGTTTGTGGGGTTGCTGTGGCCTAAGCTTGATGCAGAGGGTTTAAGAAGTTAAGGTCTCTAGTTATGCTGGCTGCATTAGTCCTTCCAGTGATCTTGGTCAAAGAGCATCTGTCTCCCATGTGCACGTTGTCCTGGACTAACAAATGGTGGTGCTGCACAATAAATGGCAGCTCAAGGTGGCTTTTAGAAACATTTAGTTAGCAATAGTAGCTGTGTTTGGGACTACCTGTATTTTTTATTGTACTGGCAGAAGTTACCTTCCAAGTCTTTGGTGGTTATTTGTGTGACTTGTGGGGTCAAAACCAGGCTAATATTATAAGAGAACCAGAAATTGTGTGTAATGCAGCAGTCACTGCCTCTGTTGAGTGTTCTGTGTTTTCCGGTCTGCTCTGTACACCAGTGGCAGTGCACTGTTGATTACATGAGGTACCACTGTGAAAATCTCACCAACTTAAACGCCTCCAACTTGCTTCCAACCCCGGGGAGGGGACACTATTTCTGGGTACATATTCTCTTTCATTCTAGTGCATGGGTTCCTTCTTCTGTGCTTTTTTTTTTTTTTTTTGCGTGTGTGTTTCTTTTTTTTCCTTTTTCTCTCTCTCTTTTTTTTTTTTTGATAGTAGGGCTACAATTTCCTACAGGAACAGCTGTTTTTGAAAGCCTGCTGTAAGCCTTTATTAGCTCTACCTTTAACTTCTGGAATGCATTCATTGTACAAAGCTGCTGATTTGAGCGTAGAAGAAGAAAAAACAGTTGAATCATATCAGAGGAATACTTAAGCAACAGTTGATGTCTGCATAGTTGTCTGTTTATGGTGACAGATGTATCCCTGATTTTATTTTGCAGGAAAAAAATGAGGTCTATAAATAGATTTATGTAACTCACATTATAGTTAAATGTATATAATTCTGTTAAATGTGTATAAGAGAGCTTGAATAGAAAATGGGCTTTTCATTTACAATAGTGACATGTTTATTGACACCCTCAAATGGAATCCTTATTGCTTTAATAGAAAGATGCATAACTTTTATATGGGCAATACAGCCTGATGACTTTAAGCATGTTGCAAAGAACACAACTATTTTTAATACAACTAATTTTTAAATGAGCATAACTCTGCTGTACAGTGGTGAAGAGAAACTACATGTATCCTTTTGTATTCCAGGAGAAGAACAAAAGAGCCAATATGATAATATTAAAGATGTTATAGAATCACTAAGGAAATCTGAAAACATGCAATTGGAAAAACTAATGTAAGCTGATTAGGTATATGGCAGTCTCTAAAATTATTCATTCCTTTAACAATTCTGAGTCATAGTGCTTAGAAGATAGGGTACTAATTAAATACAGAATTAGTACCCTGAAAAAAGGGGTGTCTAAAATGATTACCAAATACAGAACTTCCTGTTCTAGCCTCCAGCCTCTGCAATTGGCCTCTGAACAGGAAAAAGAATTACTATATTTGCATGAAAAACACGGAAATGTATGCTGATAGCCTTTCCTTGACACTGAGATGGATCTGATATAAATGACTGTTTTCAGGCTCCTCGTGAGAGACCACTTTACCTAACAGCTTGTCCAAGTTTGGGTCTGTTTAATTCATAGAGACAAGGGATTCTGTTTAGTGGTACAGATAAATAGGAAGCATTTGTTGAAATGGGGCACTGTTAAATCTTTCTCTAGCCGTGTGAGTGTGTTTGTTTTTTTTTTTTTTTAATCAAAACAAGCATGGTTGGAAACTACAGTAAAAATGAAATAAAGATTCTGTTCTTTTAAGAGACTAATACCATATGTCATAAAATGTTTTGCTTTTGGCATGAACATGGCATCATTGCGCAACATTAGAATTGCTTTCAGAATGCTCCAGGCTTCGCCATTCAATGTTAAATCTCCCAGGTGCTGCTTCCACGCTATTTAAATACTGAGGCATAATTTGGGACCTGGCTGTGTTGCTTTCTCTTGGCTCTGGAATGTTAATGACAGTGTAACTACAGACAGGGATATGGTTATCAAAGCCTGTCCAGAGGGAAATAGACTTATATCTTAAACCTGGGGCTTGGCATTAGTGTGCTTGCATGCTGATACCAGAATACTGGATATAGGATTATATGTCATTTTTTTTCAGTTTAAAAGATGAATATTAAAGAAGTACCCATGCAGCTACTTCTGGAAGACATGGTCATTTTTGCACTAAAAAAGTGAATGCCCTGCTGAAAGCTGTTTTGCTATGGATTTTCTGCAAGCATTAATCTTCACATTTTCCTGTAGTTTACTCGGTTTCATGTTTCAGTAGTAAACTGGTTATTTCAGGCCATGAGAAAATCTTAAATTAGGTACTGTATTTCTTTTTCAAGTAGAGGTGAGTATTAGGTTAGACATGTGTGTAGATCATCATGTTACCTGCTATCTCCTCTTTTCCAGGATTAAATAAATAAATAATTTGTGTAGGAGTTAGGTGCTACTAATGCTTTGCAGTCATTGTGGTGATTTGTGGGTGACTGATCAAATAGCTTGTATTTAAGTATCTCATATGACTGCAAATAACAATAAAACAAACAAACCTAGAAACAGGATAAAGTCCAAAACAAAAGGCATAATATGCTGACAAACAAAGCATGTTAATTTTAAAGCATTTTATTTAACAGTAATATCCTTCTTAACATCTGTTTTTAATAGTAGGCTCCCTTTAAAAGCATGAAAATCCCCAAATGAAGAATATGCAATGAGTTTCATTTTAGGTGGAGCTTGCTGCTTGGAAGAGCACTCATTGCTATGGAGTATAAATACTGCTAGGGGAAACATCATTTTTTGCAGATGTAACTAATGCTCTGGAAACTACAGAGGTTTATTCCAGTGGTGTAAGAGTAAAGAACGCAACCTGCTTGATGTACATTTACCCACCAGTCAAAACACTGCTATCAAACTGCATTTGCTCTTTGTCTTCTGCATGCCACCTCCTTTGGCAGAGCTGGCATTCATACTCTTGGTTTTAGGTGTTGTTCTTTCAACTACTACTTTCCTGATTGGACTGCATTCTCATCCCAATATGTGTTTGTTTTATTTTTTAATCTATTTTTTTTAAACAACCAGCAAGGTGGAACACTTTCTTCCCCTTCTGCTATTCAGGGTGTGCAGAGCCTGCAGAGTTGGTTTGTATCAATGTGTACTTCATACATATTTTCTCACGAGTCCAGACGGAAAAGTATCAAACATTTTGTTCAGCTAACAGGAAAAAAAAAAGTCTGTGCAAAGTGTCAGAACAAAGTGCTCTTCAAGCTGAATATTTCTCAAGGAGCATATTAATAGGAATTCAGTCTTTGCCAAAATTGTTTGTGTAGAAATCCAGTACTGTTGAATAGACAGCCATGCTGGAGATGAGCTGACTGATGTCAAAGAGAAAGCCATAATATGTTGAAGATGCTCTCTTGAGTGTAGCAGGGTTTCAAGCTAATCTAAAAGCAGCTTTTAATTGCACGTGAACTAGATGCTCTTACTGAAAACTGTACCTTGTTGTGAGTCCAAGCTAGAAAGCATGGGTGCAACTTTTCACTCATTTTCAGAGCTATTTTTGCTGTAATTACATGGGATACAAAAAGTTACTCTGTTTTCTTAGTAATTTGCTAGATCCTGGTTGGTAATCTGGTAGAGGAAATAGGCCCTGCCTTGAGAATTGGGAATGGGAGGGGGAATCATCACATTAGGAAATAGTGTCCTTTCATTAATTCATTTGATGAGAATGATTAAAGAGACGCAGTGGATTTGGAAAGGTTTAAATACAGGGTGGTCATCTTTTGCTTTCAGTACTGATATAGATGTACTGTCTATCTTGGGTTGATTCCTTTGTTTTTAAGGCAAACATGGCAGGTTAAAACCTCATGAAAACTAATTACAGCCAGCAAGGGGAAGACTCTTAACCTGTTAATCTCTCCTGTTAAACCGTGAGCTGGGGAAAGCCTTGAATATGGAAAGTTTTGATTGACCTGGGTTGATAAGGTGAGGTGTGAATCAGATGAGACAGCTCATTGCTTATCCACATGATGTACGTGATGAAGGTTTCATGGCGCCAGTGCATCTCCAAAAGAGAAACTACGACTCTCCTGCTTCTAGGGAAGTGAAGGAGAACTCTTTTAAAGAAAGTAAGAACAAATGGGTTTGTATCTGTACAGTGCTTCTATAGAGTTCCTATGTTAGAGGTCATCTTCAGTGGTTACTTAGTTCCTGGCTTGAGCCATTGAGTTCTAGGGAGCCTGTGCAACATGGATTGCAACTTTCTTTTATGTAGCTTTCTCCATGTCTTTTCTTTGGTTTGGGCTTTTGTTTCAGCTTCCAAATGTGCCAAGTATGTGTAGGATCATTCAGGGAAGCCTGGGCACTAGTACTAATAATGTTTCTCCCTTCTTCTTTTACTCTAGACCAATGAGTGGAATAAGAATGATGATCGGCTACTTCAAGCGGTGGAGAATGGTGATCCTGAAAAAGTGGCTTCATTGTTGGGTAAAAAGGGAGCCAGTGCCACCAAACAAGATAGCGAGGGCAAAACTGCGTAAGTCAAACTTAAACTTGTGATTTAAATATGATAGAGGAGAAAAAAACGGCCTTGAATGTCCATGACACAGCAATTACGCACGAGGGACTGTACTGTAAATGAAGGTATTTTCACCTGAAGCACAATATATTTTCAAAAGCTTCTTTCTGATGCTCTATATTTATCATTTTACATTTAAAATTCCATTTCATAATCAGAAACCTATTGAGGTAACTTGAAGCTAGTCTGCTGGGCAGTCTGGTGCCATTTTAGGACAGGATATTTTGGGACTCAGGAATTTCACGACACTCTACAGATTGCACACTCCAAAAGGCATTAATCTGTGGGGCTATTTTTTCCCATGAACATTAATTTAACAATACAGAACTGAAATTATCTTTAGTCCTAAATAATCCATTAGAAACTAAAAATACAGTGATGGGGGGTTTTAAAATCTTGCAGATGATAATGGCTTGTGCAACTGCTCCTTGTTGTGATTAAAACTGGACAGTGAAAGTTTTGAGTG
This sequence comes from Anas platyrhynchos, assembly GCF_047663525.1. Classification (NCBI taxonomy): domain Eukaryota; kingdom Metazoa; phylum Chordata; class Aves; order Anseriformes; family Anatidae; genus Anas; species Anas platyrhynchos. Next base: position 12,211,354 of record NC_092621.1, read on the forward strand.
AACGAGATTCCTTTCATAGCCTCAGTATATTTTATTGAGAATCAGTGTAATATTTTCCTCTTCTATTCTTCTTATTCTCCTGTGAACATTCTGAATTGTGGAAGATAAAAGATTCCAGTAAGAAAGTTACAACATGGGATTGCTATCCTTAAACTTTTTTTCTTAAGGCATTGGAAGATGATTAAGTGGATAAATGAAAAAAAAACCATCCCATGAGAAAATCAAAGCCTTTGTAAAATTGTGGATAGCCGGGGAGAAAGGAAAACAGTTTCTAGTCTTGGGATAGACAGAAAAAGGCTGTTTATACCAAATAATAAGTTTCAAGGAATTACCTTCTGGATTATTTATTGAGTCATGATCTGCTTCTTGCTTGGTCTGTCTCAGTTTTCTACATCTGCTATATTTCTGTTCTGCATCTGAGGAAACTGGCAATGACTCATAATGAATGACCTGCAGCTTCTTATTGCAGAAGTCCATGCCCCCTAATCACTTCAGATGGGCTTTCTCCACACTTCAATATGATTTTAATTTTTAAAAGTTGCATGCACGTATTTTTTCTTTTGAAATGGAGAATCAGACGTAATCAAAGCATGACTTCTATTGAAGCCTTTAAATTAAAGATATGTCTAGCATCTTGCATTTTTCTAGTCAACGTAACCACAGAGCTAGATTCTTAAGCTGGATTGTTTCCAGTGTAACACCAATATTTTGCAGGTTTCACATATGATATGATACTTCGAATTTTTCTAGGGAACTAAGCAAGACTAAATTTATTAAATACACGCAAGCCTCATGACTCTAGGAAGTGGGATTGTAACTTTAAGGATCTGGTGCAATGATTTTCATTGTCACATGGAGACATTTCAAAACTTACTTTCTTTCATTAACTGCAACTGCAAAGTTCATGATCTTATATTTATAGTAATGATGCAGATGCAACTACTTCTAATTGCTTAGGATGTGTGAATTAGTGCTGTGAAGATCTGTTTTTGTTAGTTCGTTATGCTAATTTAATTATTGTTTAGTGTACTGGTTTAAAAGAAAACTTGAGAGAAAATGAAGGAAAATACGACTGGTATGCTACAGAAGCACAGTGTGTCAACTCTCATTCTGTTTCAGGTTCTTTGGGAAACTTAGCAATCTACTCAAGTTATTTCTGCTTCAGTTTTGAAAGATAGATACCGACAGTTGTAGAAGACATGACACTGATCTGGAGAGATGTAGCTACCAAAGAGTATTGTGACCCAGAAGTATACCCTATTATGGCTTATTAATAACGGGCAATCTCTTGTTTGCGTTTTCCCCACTACAGTCTTTTTGTTTTTTGTTTTTGTGTGGCCTCTGTGTGTACGTGTATGCATGCAGGCTCTAAAACCAAAATACTGTTGCCTAAGCAATGTTATCAAATGCAAAATGAAACACAGCTATTTGTTCCATACTGGTACGCTTGTTTCTCCTATGTTTGCAGTGCAATGCCATGGCTTCATGCCTGTGCAGTGAATCAGGGGTGTCTATCATAGCTGTTTTTCAAACTCTGCTTAGAAGCATAGACCCAGCAGCCACTCAGCATTGAGGTCTGGTAGTGTTTGTCAAGAGCATGGTAGTAATTTGGCAGCTGCCTCACCTGGAGCATAGGAGACTCATGCTGGGAAAGACCGATTTGGGATCTGGAGAGGTCTTATTGGGACAACTGGCTACTATCAAATGCAAATGCCACTAGTTAGTTAGAAAGCGGTCTGCAGTGCTGTGTGGGGAGGATGCTCTTTGGATGAGTGGTCTATTGATCCTTGTGAGTATGTATCGATGCATTTGTTTGCATAATTAAGCTGAAGGTGACTAGAAAAACATGATGGATTCAATTACATAACAACTTGCATAATGCAATTAAAGCTTCAGAATGTGCTTGAAAGCACAAAAGGAGAAACAATTACACATTGCAGTACAGGTTTGTTAGGCCTGTTTTCTGTTCTCTTAAGATGTGACTGCTTCTATTAAGGTCTTTTATTATTCAGTCCTTTTCTTAATAACTCTTCAAATAAAATTCTCGATATTGCTTGTGTTTTATTTGAAGCACACCTTTTAATAATTATCTTAAACAAAAGGTGGAGAAGACTTAAGTTTTCATGCTTAAGGGGGTTGTTCCAAATTTTTGTTTTATAATCAAATGGCATCTTAATATAAAATCCTTGAACTGAGAGGCATGGAGACAAGAGCCCAGGGTTTTCTGCATCTGTTCTGTGGAGTACTGCACAGGTCATCCTACTGAGTCCTGCTCAAGTGTGCTCCGCTTCTGGCTCGGGTTTGGACATAACTGTCTAAATTTGGCGTGTGTCCTCTTTTGCCACTGTCCTATAGATTCTTTTCTCTGTGGCTTGCCCATGTGCAACAAAATACAGAAGTTTAAATTAATGAGGTCTAGGTATCAATAAATTGCTTTGAGCTAGTATTTACAGATTTTTTCATCAGGAGTTTTTAACTCTCTAGCAGTACCTCTTAAAAAAAAAAAAAAAAAGGTGTCAAACTAACAAAACATAGTTTTTTCAAGACTTGCTTGACTTTCCTTGCCACCACACAGCCTCTGACTCAGTCATTTCTATAAACAATAAATCAGTTTTAAGGCCATGGAGCAAATCCACCTTTGGCGTAAGTTGACACAGCCCCATTGTTGTTCCCACTTACGGTGCACAGACTATTGCCAAGCACATTTGTAATAGAACCTATCTGGAAATCTGACTCTGCCATTGTAGTCTTATTCTGCCAGATGGTGTTTTTTTTTCTTTTTTTCTTTTTTTTGGACCAGCTTCCTTAAACAACAAAACAGTGCTTTCCAATTTGGAAGTTGATCGTTTAAATCCCACTTAAACTAACAAAAAGGCTTTTTAAAGAGGACCTTTTCAGGAGGGGATAGGATTCATTTATGTACTACTCTTTCCACAAGAGCAAGTGTTCAAACGGGCTGGTATTTAAAGAAGCGGCTGTTGTTATTGAAGGAAAAAAAAGTTTGGAAATGATTCACAATGTATAAATGGCAGCACTTCCGTGTCCTGAAGTTATTTTGTCTGTGTGCCAGTGCATCACTGCCATGTTTGCGTGTTTTTGCAAGGTACTGAACTAGAATTAAATGCTTATGGCTATTAAATGAAACAATAGGTCTCTGTAATTTTTTTTACTGCAATTGAATCAGCTGTTGCTTAATAAAATGAGTCTGACAATGGTACAAAAAAGCTTTAGAAACCTCTACAAATGCACTTTCTAAGGACTCTTTCACAAAACTATTGTCAATAGCAGTCAGTAGAAATGATATATTTTCATTTGAACCAGAATGTTCATGCCTCAGAGGCTGAGCTGAAAATAAATTTGAACATATTCCATCCCCAAATACTTTATCCTGTATATAGGATTCATTTTTCCTTTCTCACTTTTTGATCTTGTATTTGGAGGTGGGGTGAGTGGCACAAAGGATATGACAGTTCAAAGAATAAGTTAGATATTAAATGCTTTTTGAGAGGGACTGTTTCCCTGTTTCCTTGTATGTAATAGTATTTATCTTAAAGGAAGCTTTTTTATTTATTTATTATATATAGTTATAATACTGTTCTGGTTGAGAAAGAAAATCATAGAAATGATTTAATTTACCTCCAAAATCAGAGTACTTTGTCAGGTGAGTCTAGGGCTTGTGAATTGAAGAAGAATCACAGCGTCCTTTCTTTGTTGATTCAGAATAATACAAATCCTCCACAAAACCTTTGAAATTGAGGCAGTCTCCACATTTTTTTCTTGTGTACATACTGGGCATCATCAGTCTAACATCACGCACTAGGAGATGTTTCTTTTGCACCGACTGTGTTTTCTCCAGAAATTGACCAAACACTTACAGGATGCTAATATGCTTTCCTACTTATTTTGAAAGTTGTACCAGGATGGGAGATGCTACTAGAAATGTAGTGCCTGAGGATTCTAACCTCTCTAGGAATATATAGAATCATAGAATCATTAAGGTTGGAAAAGACCTCCAAGATCATCTAGTCCAACCATCAAACCATGTAGTTCATTGATGTTCCAATAACCAGATAAGATCCCTGACACAAAATAGTATTTGTCTTGCATTTATCATAGTTTTCAATTTATGGTAGTCCAGATGGTAACAACCTCTAGGTTTCAGATTAGGGATGAAATAAAGACAACCGCAGAGATATCTACCTGTGTTTTATTGCTAGCCAAAAGATAACTGGAGTCTGGTTCTTATTTCAAAATTTCTTGTAAAGTTTGTTTCCATGGGAGATTGGATGTAAAAACTTTTGTTTTTCCAGAGCTTCCTTGAAGATCTTTTCGGGTTAAAATCGTGATTGCTCCTTTTAGTTCCCCTTATCCCCTGCAGCATTGTTATGAATATAATTCAATTGAGATGTTGATATTAAATTTCCTGAAAAATTACTTTCCACTTTCGTCTAACTCTTAGAAATGCTAATGAAACATCTGGGCATGGTTAGGCAAAACCATGCTCTGCCAGGATAGTAAATTGGGCTAATTAACTTTCCATTATATTCAGTATGAGCCAATTGTTAATGTATAGTGAGAGGAATTGCTTGTATCTCCACAATGGAGCAGCAATACTTAACTTTGATTTTAGAGTTTGGCAATACATGAAAAAAATCTATATTTCATACAAACATTACTGTACTGACAGTCATACCTTATGCACGCTTTTAAACGAGATCCATGGAGTGCATTTCATGCCAGTGGTTTGTTTCTGGCTCTTGACTGAAAGAATTTCTGATGGTTTGAGTATACGACCTGTCACTTAGACTTTGAGATGTACCATGATTCAGTTTTTAGTTCTTAGCTATATTTTTCACAGGACTTTAAACTAATACCATTCATGTTCTCTTATGTGCATTTTTGAAACATTTTTTTGAAAGACATTTTAGTCTTTTTTTACCTTCATGTTCAAAAATAAAAAGACTAGGTGATCTTCTAAAGAGACAGAAATTAATGCTCCTTGTTTGATTTCAATTATGAAGATCCTAAACTTTGCATCTGAGAAAGTGAAACTTCTTACTTTCTCTTTACTAATTTCATATATGGTAAAAGCAAGCAAATTTCACTTAATTTGAAAAAGCAAATTCTCTATTTGATATACATTTCTTTGAATGTTGAGAAACATCCCATGACTTCAGTGTCTTACATGCACAGGGCTTCCTGCAGATGATAGTTGGAGTTCAAGGATGAAACAATACCTTTTTCTAGGAACCAGCTTATGTCTTCTGTTTTATACTCGCTCTTCCAATAGACCAATAGGATGGCTGTTACTAATAAGCTGTTGCATTTCATGTCTATTAGTAGGCCTATCATCTCAGGAGAAAGCAAGATGCCTTTTGAAGGGCCTCCGTGCATGTGTTTGGGTACCTCATGAGCTGCTCGCCCCACTCCTGTAGGGTTGGCCAAACTTGCAGTGGAGCACCAGGCAGCTGGCAGAGTTCCCTGTAAAGCAGCTCCATTTGCAGAGTTGCCAAATACCCAGATTTTACCAGACCTGGCCAGTTTTCAAGAAGCTTCTGAGATGCTTGAATGGGAGCATAGCCTAGATGGTTGGGAGTTTTTGTGTGCCTGGCTTGAAACAGCTGCAGCTTGGCTCACATGGAGGCAGAGCATGGTGCCCTGCTTCTGCGTTACGAGCGCCATGGCAGCTCCTTGCACTCCTCTTATCCAAGCTGGCAAGGGAGCAGAGGGGAAGCGTGCCTCCCGTGGGCTGGGCCAGAACCAGGCCCGCCAAGACTGGAGGGGATGGGGCTAAGGCTGCAGTTGTTTTTCAGATTTATATCTGCATAATGGGCTGCAGTTGTTTTACGTGTTTTTCAAAGACTTATGCAACCAAATGAGCTGTATGTGTAGATTTTAATTACACCAACTGGCTGCTGCTAGTTTAAAGTGCTCTAATCTAGGAAGAGAAAGGGAACAGAAAGCCAAAACTGAGCAACATGTAAAAGCTGGATTTTTTTTCTCCAAAATGCTTCTTTATCTGGCTTGTATACCACTCTGCATCTTCTGCTACCTTCTTTACAGGTTCATGCTGTGTTAGGAAAAAATACAGGAATTGGTTATTCCTTCACATGTCTCTATTTCATTCCTTTCTCTTCTCCAAAAGTGTGGAGTCTTTGTTAAATGCTTTACTAGCATAGTTATTCTGAAATGCTAAATAAAAATGTTACCATTAACATGTTATAGGATACATGTTAACAGGTCATCTTAACCAGTAGTCTCCGAGGAGCGTGTTGTTAGTGGATTTAGTACTATGAGTATATATTAATGCACTTGGGTAATAATTCCCCGATGAAAAGAAATTCACCGTATACAGTTAAAAAAAATAATAATAATAAAAAAAAGAGTAGTTCTGTTCTTTCAAATCTGAATAGGTCCAAACTGTTAGAAGTTTAAAAATCACAGAAACTTCAAGCAGCACATACCCTGAGCTCTCCTTTGTCAACATCCCTGATGTTGAACAGGGATATCTATGCTCTTTGGTTCTTGGAGCACTGTATGCAGTTTTTAAGCCTTGCTGGATTTTCATGCAACAAAAATATTTTCTTTAGATTAACTTTTACCCAGTTGTTCTCAGCCTTTTCCAGTCTTTTCCTGGCTTCTTGTTATGCTAACATGCTTTGGGATTTCCTGGCTCTAATTTCATGACTTTTCATGTAGTAGGGTGGTTATTAGCTTTTGCTGGCCTATAGACAATAATACCAAGCACATTGTGTTGTAGGATGGAGGCTGAGGGAGGTGCTAGTCATTGCTTTCATTGTTGGACATAAAATGAAGTTTGAACCCTCCTCTGGCCTTGCAAGCAAGGGCAGCAGATGGGTAGCTGGTTTTACCTAGCCCTAGGGAGAAAGTTGAACTGATACGGATACATCTATGACATCCTCAGAGACTTTGCTCTGCTGAAAAGATGCTTTGCCAGAAGGCATATATATCGAGAAGCTAATTGTGAACCACTTTGGACTCAAGATGTGGGATGTGCTTTTAAAGAAACAATCAGAAGGAAGCTTTCCTGGAAGCTGGCCAATGTTACACTGATCTAAAAGAAGGGCTTGAGAGAATACCCAGGAAATGATAGACCTGTTTAGTCTGTTTAGTGTAACATTAGTGCCTGGAAAACTTAGAGATTGTCCTAGATGTTATTGAAAAGCATTTAAAGAGCAAAGCTATTATCAGGCATAGTTAAACATGGGTTCATGAAGGGAAAGTCCTGCCTTAATAATTTGATCTGAAACGATAAGGTGGCATGCATGGTAGATGAAGGGAATGTGGCGGATGTAATCTTCCTGGATCTCAGTCGATACCATCCCTCACAGCATCCTTCTGGACAAAACTGTCCAACTGTGAGGTGAACAGGCTCATGCTGTGCTGGGTGATGAATTGGCTCAACAGCAGAGCTCAAAGGGTTGCAGGGAATGGGGCTGGTGGCTGGACACTGGCGGTGTTCCACAGGGCTCAGTTGTAGGACCAGTCCTGTTCCACAATTTTATCAGCGATCTGGATGCAGGAGTGGAATGCATCCTCAGCAGGTTTGCTGATGATATTAAACTGGGTGGTGCTGCTGACAGCAGCAGCAGGGAGGGATGAGAGGCCTTGCAGGGGGATCTACGTAGATGGAAGCATTGGGCAATCATCAACGGCATGACGTTCAACCAAGGAAAATGCTGGGTCCAGAGCACAATATAAGAAAAGAATTTAAGAAAGAATTCAGAGGAAGGCACCAATGCTGGTAAAAGGGCTGGAAGGCATGTCCTGCAAGAAGAGGCTGAGGACACTTGGGTTGTCTGCTTTGAAGAGGTTCTCTGCAGCTCTCTGCATCTTCCTGAGCAGGGGAAGAGGAGAGGGAGGTGCCGGTCTACATGTATACTCAGTGAGAACCGATCACAGCGTGCGTGGGAACAGCACAAAGCTGCACCAGGGGAGGTTCATTAGGAGCAATTTCTTTACCATGAGGGTGGCCAACCACTGGAAGAGGCTTCCTAGAGAGGCGGTTGCTGCCCCATGCCTGTCAGTGTTCAAGTGATGTTTGGACACTGCCCTCAGTAATGTGCTTTAACTTTTGGTTAGCTCTGAAGTGGTCAAGCAGTTGTACTCTTTGTAGGTCCCTTGCAACTGAACTACTCTATTCTCTTCCCTGCTCTGATTTCTTCCTCTGACCTTCGCTTTAGAGGCATATGCAACACTGCTCTCATTTCTAGGCTTTTCTATTTCATACCCTGAAACATCAACAATAAAAGCAGCATTTCAAATCTTTAGACTTTCTGTCAACACCTAGGAGTACCCTAAGGCTTGACCTTGGCAGAATCTGTGTTTCAATTTGCTGATGTTAGTTACTGAGGGCCTTTAAAAATGGACAGTCTGCAGGAAACTTCGTATGACAAATTGAAATTGTGAGCACTTAGATTTACAATTAATGGTACATGGAAGAAAAATCTATATGCTTCAGACTTGAAGGGGGGAGTTTGTGGTAATGTGGTAATAGAGTTTGCCAAAGAAAACTGTGCATGAAAATGGAACTGCTGGAACACAACCTGAGAATGAAAAATATAAAGCTTCTGGGGATCTCAGAAATCTCTCTGAAGAGCAGCTGGTTAGATATTTTTGCTGAGTTTGAAGGCTAAAATCAGGAGTCTGTGGCTTGCCAGCTTCTGTAGTGCATGATGCAATTGCTTCTTTCCTATTAAGAAAACAGCCGTTCAGCAGGCTTGCCTTTTTTTCATGTCCTATACCTTGAGGTGTGTATGATTGAAACAAGATTTTTTATGCTGTGAGGCAAAGCTGGAAACTGTAAATGAAAACTGTGTTTTTTGAAAGCTGTTCCAGAATATATGCTAACAGTGAAGACCTATATATTTTATGCTAGAGGGCTTTGTGTGTATTAGGGAAAGCAGATACCATCTCATGTTTAAACAGAGGATAGGAGAACAGAAGCTGGGTGTCCTGCTTTACACTGTAGTGGCTGGTACTAAGAAGGAGAGATGGGAAGAAACACTCATCTCCTAAAGCCAGTACTGCTTATGTCACCTTTCTTGAAATCTTCATCTGTCTACACTCCAGAAGAAGGCAGTAGCAACTCATTGATTGAATTTCTTTTTAAAAACCACAATACTTTGTTTTCTGAGTTTTTAATAGTGCCAACTCTGGCTTGAAAATGAAATGTATTTCCTATAACTGTTTTTCCTATAATTTTTGCGCTTGTGGTTACATGTGTGCATGACAGGAGCATGACATGGACAGCCTGCACTTATGGAAAAACCACATTAACTACATTCACTCTTAACAGGAGTGAAATGGATGCAGTGTAAAGCTATGGGTTTTAATTGTTAAAAAATAAAAAAAGTAAAACAAACAAACAAAAAAAAAACTAGTAAGTATTGATATTTGTGCCTGTAGATGTATGATATGCCCTTAAAACAGCCTGTGATTTGCTGAATATCTGAATGGTATTTTTGGGCTCTCTCTCTGTAGTATAGTAGTGTCTATCGTAACTGAAATGTATCTTCATGAGGATTTATCTGGTGATATCCAATATTTGTCTTTCTCTCTTGATTTTAATTTGGTTCTCATCTTGAAGCTTTTTCTGTCAAGACCTTTCAGTGTGGGATTGCCAATGTGGGTAGGTCCTGTTCCCAGATCTTTATTCTGGCTTGGGGTGAGGGGCAAGCCTCAAGAACTCAGTACCCTGACACACTTTAGGGCAGGAGGACAAGGGAGCAAGAGCAGCTGTAGGGTGGGGATAATCCAAATTACTAATTCTGCTGCAGTCTGCTACTGCCGTTTTCACACTCAGCTAATAAGTATGAAAAGAAACTCCGTTAGTGAGGAGGCAAGACTGCTTTTATTCCCAAATTAAGGATTGGTAACATACATCCAGATGGTTAGTATTGACAGGCTTGCCAATAGTGAGCTTCAGTTCACTATTTCCTTTGTGGTTGAATCACTGGCTGCTTCTAAGACATGCATCTTCTCAGGTGAGTGATTGTCACTTGATTATGAAAGATAAAGGAAAGATAAGGATACAGTAGCTTTCACAGGGAAATGTTCAGAGTCTCATTTTAGTTTTTAGTTTTAAGGTGAAATTCTACATCTTCTCAAACTTCACTGTCTTGAGGCTGGTCCTGTTCCTTCATTTGCAGACGGCATGCACATACATGTGACTGTGATGGAACAGTGGAAAACAATTTTGTTATTTTTTTTCAGCGGGTTTTGTTCCCTCTGTCAGCTCATGTGGGTACCTACCTACCTGTGCAGATAGATGGCAAGGAAGAAGCAGAACCAGCAGCTGGATCAGCAGATGCTAGCCATGGAAGCATAATCCTTGCTGGAACAGAGTTACTGCTTTGCTACGAGCTCTCTATGGGTCAGCAGAGGAAGACAGAAAACACCTTCTCAGTCAGGACCATTCTTGGCCTTTCCTATTCTTTAAATCTGAAAGTGATTATTTTTCTATGAATTAGGTTCAGGATGTGTCAGAAGTTTTTTTATTGGGTATAAAAGGCTTACTTCCTTCACTGTTCTTTATGTTGATAAAATCCCAAACTATTCACAGAAAAGTAAACAGTACTCTTCTCTAATTACTTGTCGTCATATTACATGCCAGAGGACACCACATTGGACGTTAGTCACTCGGGAATACAGTCACTGCAGGCACATCTGTGCACTGAATATGCTGCTTTTGTTGTACTTGCAGACCTTTCCCATCCAGCTCAGGTCTCTGCCACACTCTAGCACTTCTGCCACTTAGCCTATGGTGGAAAGCAATCAAAAGCCAGGTAGCATCTAGTCAATGTATTTTTGCTGTTACAATTGAAGGGGGAAATTGAGGCTGTGAGGGGTAATACTGATTGTGAAAATCACCGTAGACATTTATACACCAGATGCTGCCTCTAAAATGTTTAAAAGTTTAAATCAGTGCAGAAAATTTTCCAGATTATCAATGAGTCTCTTAACGACTGAGGTACCTGGCAAAATCACTTTTCTCATCTGGTAGCAGCAAGAGTTGAATGTTTTCCATTTCTCTCTCTCTTATCAGCATTGCAAAGTCTCCAGGCAGCTCTGTATCTTATTTTATCAATCTTGTTTGTTTGTGTGAAGGTATTGGTCAGTTTGAAAACTGTAAATCATCAAATCATTGGCAGACAAGTCAGATTTTTTGAAAGTAAACAAAGATTTGACGTACACTAGAAAATGAAGAAGAATGATATGCTTTGGGGAGGAATGTTTTTACTCAAAATAAACCTTGACAACGAGTATATGTGAGTTCATAGCGTATTTCAAACATTCTTGCACTTAAAATATTTTCAGAGCACTCAGATTAAAATGGCAGAGAACAATAGTATTGTACTCTTGCATATGCATTTGACTTTGTTCTGTGTTTGTCGAAATGCTGTATTTGCTATTTTCTGTTCACTTAGCATCCATAATTCAACCATGTTCTTTATTTGCTTTGGATTTTGGTAAATACCATGTCAGACTACTTTCAGGCCCTGGAGAAATTCTGTGCTACAGAGAATGCTGATTCTGCCCTGAAAGAACTCTGGAGCATGACCCTGCCATACAGAAATGGAGCCTGTAACAGGATGTAATTTTTCTGCTCTTTTAATTTTGTTTTTCTTTTCACAAATAAAAATTTCCTAGTGTTAGAAGGTTATTGTCTCAAATTAAGACTTAATATTTATTTTTTCTTATTTCATCATGTTCCACTGTAATTTTGTGGTATTTTCTCTAGTTATATGGACCACCCAGTTGTTTTAAGCCAGCTGTCAAAATATCATTCAGTAAGAGGATTGTGCTCAGTTCGCAGGATCTAGCTGTGTAAATGGTTCAGCAGAGAACCTGGATTCAGCATACACAGGTCTCGTTACTAATATCACCTCAGCAAGCTCAGTTAACTCAATTTTTACAAGTCTAAGCTCTAAATGTGGATTAATTCTGATCTTTTACCTGTGGTGAAATTATTTGTTTAAAAAAAAAAAAAAAAAGTAGTAAAAATTACTGCACTTTTCTGTTTGAGTTACTCTCTGGCATTTAAATAATTTCTGGAAATACTCATTCTTGACTTCATAGCAAAGACTAAGTGTATCTCAACTCTTGTGCTCTCTGTCAGACACCCACTGAAGAAATCTCCATTCCCTTGCTAGTTTGACTTTATAACTGAAACACAGAAAAGATCCTTAGCACTGAATAAACGACTGGCTTACTTAGGACAGTCGTGTTTCACTGACATCTATCTGTAAGGAATCTGCTGTTCTCAACTAATTCAGGGATGTCATATGCAGCTGTCCACACCATTCAGTCAGCAAGCATTCATAAAAAGCATCTATCAATGCATTTGAAAATGTTACTTGAGCAACCTTTTTTGGTCAGGAAAAAATTACACCTTACAGGACTTGGAGATGATAGCCTTGCAGCTGTTCTCCAGTTGACTCCAAATCTGATGAAATTTTGCTGTGTTCCCGCTTACTGTCAAGGCTGTTTGCTCCAAACAGGCTTTGTGTTTTTCCTGAAGAATGTCATTTATCACTTTATCCTGTTCATAACTGAGTAGTTGCGGGACCTGTACATTCCCGGTGGAAAAAAGCAGTGTTAAACAATTGATCTTTATCAGCTGCTGCAGAGGTGGATCTGATACCTGACATGCCTCATTTTTGGATCCAGTAGGTGGCTGCTACTCTGCTGCACCGGAAGGTCTGGAGATGATAGTAGAAGACCATCCTGTGCCACAGGCATGGTAGAAATGTTTGACAGCAATAAAAGAAATCTGTCTCAAATCAATTCAGTCTGAGGTACCAATATGTAGCTGGGAGTATCAGCAACAGGCTTCTCTTTTGTGAAAGAAAAATGAACTATGTTGGAACGGGGATTTAGACTGAGTGAGAATGTAACCCTCAGTGTGGCCCTTGCTCCAAATCAAAACTTATATGTTTGTTTTTATTTGCCTAAATCATTGCAAAACCAGGAAGTGGGAGGAAAAGTTGTTTGCTTTCATATAAAGGGAAGTTTATTCATGAAGGATGCAAGTAAAAGGCACCACTGCTCAAGGCTTCCAGATGGTGAGAACTCCAGTGTTTGGAAACCTGCAGCTTTTGCTTCAAGTATTTTAGGAAAGTTTATGTAGCTTGTAAAGAATTATTCTGTACTGAAATCAGTTTCTCCAGGCTTTGTTTCAAGAGCTTCCCTTGCAATACACCAGCCCTCAGTGTCTACTTCTGGAGTTTTTTTCATTTTTTGGTGGGGGAGGGTGAAGGAGGGACTCATAATTTTAAAATCAGATAGAATTACTCCCCAGGGTGAGGACTGTGTCCAGTCCTCTGCAAATAACTCTGATTTAAGTATGAATGTAATAGGTTCATCCTAGTCCGGAACCATTCTCCTCTCTTTTGTAAGCAGGTCTGATTTCCCAGTGAACCAGTTCAATTTACTAACCTGTAGTAAACTGAACTAGCTGTGTCCCCCACCCCAATTGCTTATGGACTATTAAGAAAAAAAAAAAGTCTTACTATAGGGTTATGTTAGGGATGATAGCATTAAGGAGGGGACAGATAGACAGTAAACATCTGAGAGTGAGCAGTAGCAGCCCCAACCGTGTTTGACTCAGGTAACTGTGTAAATGAATGCGAGTTAAACCTTACCACCCTCTCTTTTCCCAGGACTCTTCAGATTGCTTCTATGTTTTTGCTTTAGTTAGATCCTTACATCTTTCACGCGTTTTCTCTCATCTTTCTCACCACCTGCAATGCTTACTGATGTTTCTTTGATCCTATCAATTTGGGAGAAGCAATACTTTTGATCAGGGTTTCCTTAATTTGTAAATTTTTGATAGCATGAAACTAAGCACATGCATGTGTGATGACTCGTTGAGAACTGCCACAGGAATTGTTTGCATTGGTGGGACTGATTGTTCATAAGTACATAGCCTGAAAGGAGTTAAGTTTTTCTTCTCTGTTTTCTTTGCAGTCTGATTTTACCTAAATCAAACTTCTTTTGCTCTTGCATATTCTTGTGGCATTTTATCCTCCACAGTCTGTCTCTATAACCTTAACGTTCTTGATTTAGCCAAGTTATTATTATTCAAGTATTTATTATTCTTATGAATATAGTCAAATGTAAGAGAGCCAAGTGTGCGCTTCACAGCCTTCCTGATATTTAAGTGACTTTGACTGTATTGCTTGTCTACACAAATGCATCTGAATCTGTTTCAATATTTACCAGTATGTTGTGCTGGCCAAATTAGGGGTGATGGAATTTGTCAGACTCCCTTTGCCTTCCTCTCCTAGCCATTTTCCCAGAGCCTGAGAAACCTTTTCTTCCGAAGAAGAATGTTTACACAACTTCGCATTGGTCACCAAGTACATGAAGTTTTGATATCTGAATGACTAGAGAACAGCCAGCAGCAGGGCTTCTTATGTTTTTAGAAGTGTTAACTCTTCAGTTTGTTTATGGCAGTAGTGAGCAAGTGGACAAGCATACAGGATATTTTTATACTTGCAGAGAACAGTTCAAAGCTCAAGAACTGCCTGCCTACCATTTGGAGTCAGCAGCAGGCAGTGGGCAAGGACTTCGTGTAGGAAGGGAGATAGTTGCTGTACTTGGTACTTTGTTCCAGGAGTGCTCCTGCTTTGATTAATTCTCAGCCCTTTGCCAGATCTTGTCTGTAGGTCTTTTTCCTCTGCTTGGTTTTCAGGAAGGCTGCAAAGAGTCTGCAGCTTAGAGAACCACAGTGTTGCAGTTCACATACTCTGTGCCAGAAATGTCTGTTTCTTTCTTGCCTGCTATTCCTGGTTGCTCTGCCTAGCATGCTGAATTTTCAGTGCTAGCTTTAACATTTAAAGGAAGCAGTTGTCTGAAATGCAAACTCTTAAATACAGTGGAAATGTGTCTACATGATTAATTAGGCTCCCTTTAGATGCTGGGGGAAAAGGCCTTTAACATAGGGGTGTGGTGTGTTAAAAATAAGAAAACATCCCAGGATTACTGGCTTTTTCAGTCTGGGGCGTGCTTATGTATGTACCAACTTTTCATACACAATTTAATAGTAATTGAAAGTGTTTTGTCTCTAACTTGCTTTTTTACATTACATCAGTTGGAAAACAGCTCTCTATATTAAGCTGATATTAGTAAGACCATGGGGAAGTAATATGTCTGCTTGTACTCTCTCCATATCTTGAGACTCACCTGTATTGGCACAATATGCGTCAGGATGTTATAAACTTCTCAATTTTCAAAAGATTTTCCTTTGTCTTTGCTTCTTATCTTAATTAAGTTAGCAACATGTGTATATGCTTCTGTGAATCAAATTCTGTGAATCCTTGAGATGTCAAGAACGTCAAAGATGAGCTTTCAGTGTAAAAGTCTTGAATTCAGCATAACATCTTCAGTTTATTCTGCAATCATATCTTTAGTAATTTATGCTGTTCAGTGTGTCCTGCCATGGTGTGGTTGGCAAACTCTCCAAATTTTCCAATGTTCAAACAAGCAGATGCTTGAGATGGGAAAACAAAACCAAAAGTTGGAAAATATATCCCTAGCATAGTCTCAAAAATATCCAGTAGCTTTCATTCCTCCATGTTACATTCACATACACTGATTTATTGATTTATTTATTTTACACACATGCGCGCACACACACACACACACTTCTCTCCTGTGAAGAAAGTTGTCTCTGTGGAGGACAGTTCAGAAACAGAGCTTGATTTAGTTTAATTCAGGAACCAAATTACCTTTTAGAGGAACTAAATTTTGTCTGCTGAAAGAGGACAATTACGATGGTCCTGAGTGTCTAGAGCAAAGCCATTTTTTTCTTCAGTAATTTCCTAAATCCAGGAATTCTATGAGGATATATTGAATCACTAGGAACATTAGTTTACAAACCCTGTTGGGCTAGATAGATGCACATTAGGTATATGGCTTGGGTTAATGAAACATCACCCTTTCTAAATGTATGAATACAAAAGTTTTTGATGTGCTTTCTCACTTTCAGAGCAATTACCTTCTTGGGAGGTAGTGGAGGTTTGCCAAAAGATCTAAGGACAGGGAAGGCAGAACTTGCCAGTACTTGATTTATGAATGAAGGAGAAAGGAGGTCTGTAACAGAACAGTGACATGTAAATGCTCTCTTCCAGCTTTCACCTGGCAGCTACAAAAGGCCATGTAGAATGCCTGAGGATTATGGTGACACATGGTGCAGACGTGACAGCCCAAGATGGTGCAGGTATGCCTCTGAGAACATAAACGTGTAGCATAATATGCTTCATTTGCCTATAGTTCTGTATGTGCAGATTGCAACGAAAATTTGACAGTACTGCTCCCTCTCCCTTGCATACCATCTATGAAAAGCACTTCTAACCTGTGAGGGTTTGGATATGCTTGCTTTTCTGCACATAGAATTCAGATTCTATGCCTTTGAAAATTTTTGCCCTGATACGATAAATGCCAGAATTTATAGTGGACTCCAGTTGCAAAATAATAGTTTGATTTTATTAATTATTGCAGTTATTACACCCCTCCCCGCCCCCCTCCCTCCCCAAACAAACAAACAAACAACTTTCTGTTAACTTCATGTGAGGTTTTGCATAGATTAAATCAAGGTCTTGTGTGTTGCTTTTATGTGTATCCAAGCTATTAACTCCGTTAACTGCACAGAAGTTGCAGTAAGACGTTTACTCAGGATTATGACATACGGAAAAAAGCTGATATGGGCTAAAACAGAGAGAGAACAGTTAAATATGCTGTTTCAGCCCTTGAAAGTCTATGTCTTTATTCCACTAGGACAATAATGAGAGCTGAATCTGAAACTGGCAAACACTTCTTAGTATATTTCGGTTGACGTATCTGGGGAATCTGTGACCAGCATTCTGTCAGGCTAGCAGAACCACCTAAATGAAGTGTCAGTATTCTGCCCATGGAATAATGATCTGTAAATGCTGGGTTCAGTTTTAGCCACCAATTACAGCCCTAGTGAATTTGTCATACACTGAAATGATTTGCCTCCATGAGGAAGTGTCTGTGATACTACAAGAAGTATTCAGATCATACATAATGATAAGAGAATATATACACCCAATAGTATTACTCAGAATTCATACTTCATCTTGTCTCAGGTTTTATTAGTCATTTGGATAAATAACAGGTTGCCTGCTCTTGCTTGAAAGTGTCAACCCTGTGTCTCTTAGGAAACGTCTTTTCTGTAAAAGTCTCATTATTTGCTGTGAGGTTCTACTGTCTGGAGTGGCTCTAGTGTCTGTTACTGAGTACTGAATCTTAGCTCCTTCTTTCTTGCACAAATAATTCATTCTTTTGTTGTCTTTGGCCTATTTAATTTTTCAGGGGCTCTGTAAGATAAAACTAGAGGAGAGACTGCAAAATCTTTCATCGCTAATACATAGTCAGTAAATTACTGTATTGCATAGCTAAATATGACCTCACAGATGCTAAGTAAATTAAGAGAAAGGGATGTCTACAAGATGTAAACTGAAGTAGTCATGTGTTCTGAGTCCTCATATATTTGTCTTTCATGGATGATAAAAATTTGTTGTAGTGATGAGTTTAGCTGGTTTTGCTCTTGGTGCTAGTTTTCTTTTTTCATTGCAAAAAAAAAAAAAAAAAATCATGTGGACACCTTGACCGACATCTATCTGCAAGTGAGGCTGTGTAATTTAGGAATTTTTTTTTTTATGAAACAAAACATATCTGCATAAAGTTAGACTTCCACTAAGGCAGACTCTGACACAATGTTTGTGTCATTCCTGTATGTAAAGCTAGACATTAAAATTGTTGTTCAGGTAGATAATGGAATAGTCTGCTGTATCTGAAGAAACTGGTAACTTGTAACAAGTAAACTTGTGAACTTGTAACTTGATGCAGGATTTTATTTTATTTTCTCTTGCTAATTCCAATGCTTTGCAGTGATTGAATGCTTAATTTGCTTTGCTTTTGTTGATCTAGGGCACAGTGCTTTACATCTTGCAGCAAAGAACAGCCACCCTGATTGCATTAAGAGGTTACTTCAGGTAAAGTAAAAATTAATATTTTTGAGATTTCACATTGGTGTCTCTTCACTAGATACTGACACATTTCCTGTTAATAATCTGCATCACACTCCTATACTGTTGTTCTGTTTCCTTACAATCAAGAGACGAGCTTGAGTTTAAGACTTTTTAGGCACTGTGAACAGATGATAGCAACATCTCCCCTGAGTTGTCTACAAATTCAGTTTTCCCTGTGCAGCTGATCTGACATAGCGGAGCTAGGTCTCAAGCGGACTAATTTCCCAATTTTAGTCTGTGGCTGGATGGCTTGGAAGTAGATGGTACAGAATAGGTATAGGGAAAGAGGATTCTTAATGTGCGGTGGGACTTTGATAGTGATCTACTGGAATGCTTTCTGTCTGTGCAATATAAAAGAATCCATTGTTGACCCGTGTCAACAATGGCTGTCAGGTTTACAGTCAAAGGTAAAAGAAAACAAAGTAGTTTGGTACTAATCCTCAACAACATGACATGAAGCACAGTGAGGGGTTAGAAAAAGTAGAAAGAAAGGAGTGGAAGGAGGGGGGGTAAGAAAAACAAAAATGAAGATAAAGAGAAGGTTCTTAGGACACTGAGGGAGGATGAAGATGTGTGTTAGTAAGCAAGGAGACACATTGTTCATCTCAGCTCCGTTGCAGAAAGCCACATAAGTTTTGTTGATGGAGGTGATCAGATATTTAGAAGGAGTGTAGAATTACCAATAAGATTGTGGCTAAGACAACGGATGAAATAATGAACCTACAAAATAACACTGCCTGAGTGCAGTAGCACAGAAAGGAATTGGATCCCACATCTCAACCTCCAAATTCCTTTCCACTGGTTCCTTCAGGGTTACTCCAGACTCCAAGTCTGTTGTGACTGATGCCTGTCAATGTCTCTGACCATATTGAGTCAAATTTAATCGATTCCCAATCATTGCAAGCTGAACATCCCACCCCCTTCTTCCCCACCATTCTTGCACAGTTGGAAGGGGTTATGATTAAGCAGCAAGACTCTTCTCTTTGTGATTTGGTTAGCAAAGTCCACTAGATTCTAGAGCAAACCCATTTAGAGCATAAACAGTGACATCAAGCTGTCACTAATTGTATCGCATGCAAGAGCATGATCAACTCAGCAGCTAGATGTGTTTAAATATCTGCTGCCTATTCACCTGCCCGCTGTAACCGCAAACTGTTTTTGTTGATGTCTTGCTAATTTTATTACAACATATGTATTTCCAAACAAGTTTGTAAGTCCAAATTTAGTAATATTCTCCAATAATTCATGCTCTTTGGATTGCTTTCTTGCATCTGTAGACCAACTTTATGATATAAGGTGTTTGTACGTGTGAGAAAAGTCTAATCTTAACATAATTATTTTACCCAGGCTGAATCTTGATGTTTTTTGTTATATAATTTGGTAGCCGGCACAAAATTGTTTTCCTGGAAAACCATGGAAGAATTGGAGGCAGTGCTACATTTGAAAGTTACAATATCTAACGTTTGACTTATAGAAACTAAAAATATCAGTGTGATATCTTTATTTGCCATAAACTAGAAGTAAAATCTTCTGTACCAAAACAAGTCTTTATAAATATATGCAATCTGGTATTTTTATATTTATTACTTCAAAGCCTAGCTTAATCAGTAAGCAGGTGGCTTAAAATATTACAAAATATAACTAGCTTTTAGATGATTTAGTTCTTACATATGGAAGTGAGGCATTATGTCCTTCAAGAGAAACAATTTAATGCTAATGCATTAGAATGTGTTTGCTTTAGCTCCTAGTGTAATGTAAAATATGAAGCTTTTGCTTTTCTCAGGCAAGGGGTGGAGAGAAGAGATTCTTTTCAGTTTCCAGATAGAAACTGTTCCAAAACTATAACTTTTTTTCTAGGGATATCTCTTACCATGTATGTTTCATGACTTCAGAATAAGCTCTTACCAAGAAAGGATGGACAAGATTGGTAGAGAGGAAAGCTGTGCTTTTCATCAGTATTCTTGTTCACTTTTATTATATGGGCTGAACTTCGTGGAATAGCTCATAAAACTATTCTCTGAGATGTTCAGCTCTCTGTCCTTAACATCAAACATATGTGTTTTTCTTGGTGTTTCACTATTATTTTTTTCTCCTTTCTGAACTATACAGTCTAAATGTTCAGTAGACAGCACTGACAATTCTGGGAAAACAGCTTTACACTATGCAGGTAACTTCTTTGTTAAAAGTGTGTACTATGTATTTTGTCATGCTTGATGTTCCTAGCTCATGAGCTTGATGAAGCTTTGTAGGTTCTAAATGCATAAATATAGTGACTCCCTTTCTGCTGATTGGAAAAACAGTGGGCAGAATGGTGAGCTGTATTAAAGTTGGCTACTTTCTGTTCTGTCATTCCATTTTTTTCTAGCTTTCTTTGACTAATCTTTTGATTTTATTTCCAACTTGAAATGTCAGATTTATTGAAATGCATGCATTTTTAATCTGACAATGGAAGTTTACTTTTCTAAAATTAACATATTATTGACTAATTGAAGATTCGAGCAGCCGAGGGATACGTGTTCATTCTCATGGCTTATAAATTTGGGGTATTTTTTAACACTGTGAATAGCAAATTTCAGTTAATTATAGTTAGCAAGTTCACTCTTACATGTGCAAAGCCATTTAAATATTTAAATATTAAGATAAGTTTGATTCTGACTCTAGTGCTTAAAGATCACATGTTAATTTGGACTATAAATAATAGTTTTATTTCTGCTTACAGCTTGCTGTTCATTCTCTGTCTGTTTCAATCTTCCTTAAAAACAGATATGATTTAATTGTTTTTCTTGAACACCATTGTAATGATGCAATATTGCAAATGGGAAGTGGGGAACACAGGTTTCAAAAAAAGTGTTTCATGGACTTTCATGCTAGTTTTTTTATTTCTTTTAGCTGCGTGTGGTTGTCTTCAGGCAGTTCAACTTCTCTGTGAACACAAATGTCCAATTAACGTCAAAGATTTGGTACGTACCTCTTCTCCCATTGTTCACTTCAAAGCTTTTACCTCCTGCTTCAGTCAATCTCAGGTATCGTAGTTCAAAGCAATACTACTGTTGTATTTCATTTTGGATTTCTCTGGCAGAGAATATTCCTTTTGCAGCTTGCCATAGTAGATGTGGGAAACCACTATCATACACTAGTGGTAGGATTTGCTGTTTGTTAAATTGAGGGTTTGATACAAGTGTTTAGAATCCATTCTGATATATTCAAAACACCATTAAAAGTCTTCCCACTCGCTCCAGTAGACTGCGGGAAACGCATGTTATGTGGCAAGTGCTGCAAAAAAAAAACCACAATTTGGTATAATGTAAAGGCTAAGGGACAGTACATTCTCTATTATGAAGTGACTACAAACAAACAGATCTATCTGTGAGAATGATGCAGTTGCCTGATAGAAAACCCTGATGATAAAGAGAGTGGATGTGACAGAAATTAGACCAAAAAAAGAGGGGGAAGGAGGGCATTTAACTTTTTTTTTTTTCTTTCTTCCATCTTATCTTCCTATCTGGTCTTTTTGATGAGTTTAAAAAAAAAAAACAACAAAACACTCATGAAAATTAGATCTAAAATTTCAGCAGATGCATTTTAAAGGCAGAAACATTTGTCTTTTTTTTTAATCCTAAGAATTAGGAAGGCTGTGGGAGAATCTTAAGATGCCCTCAACTGCATCATGGGTGATCATGAGGAAGACATAGCTAAACCCACGTCAGGTGCACAACAAAATGATGTCAAGCAATGGTCACAGTTTGGGCAGTAGAACTGATTGGGAAATTCCAATTATGTGTTAAGGAAAAAAAGAATTATTACCATGTAGGTGGTGAAACATTGGAAATGGGACCAAAAGACACCATGGTGTCTCTGTCTGTGGACATGCTTAAAACCTGACTGGACAAGTCTCTGAGCAATGTACTGTGAAGTTTGCCTTTCTTTGGAATGAGGGCAAAGGAGAAAAAAAAATCTCTGAAGTTGTCTTCCAATTAAAGTCACTCTGTTATTGTAAGAAATGTTGTATTTGTGCCCTGTACTTAGTTAAAATTAACCTTTTTGTTGTGGACTTATTTATAGGCATTGTATAGTTGCAAAATCACCGTGTTATAGCATTAAGCAAACAGAAAAGGGAGTACAGACAGCAAAAAGCATTCCTGTTCCTAATGCTTTGCTGAGTGATTCCATTCCCAGTACTAAAGGAAGAAATTAAATAAACCCAGCTACATTTATGGTACATGAGAAAAATGTACAGATAGTGCCTTGTTTGTGCTGTGTAGAAGGAAGGTGCATAGCTGACCTTTAAATCTCAGGGTGGTATTTGTAAGTTGTCGAATTATTGTTTATAGTTTCTTTAAATGCATTCCTAGGATGGGAACATACCTCTGCTGCTTGCAGTACAAAATGGTCATACAGAAGTCTGCAAATACCTTCTGGATCACGGAGCAGACGTCAACACCAGGGATAAAAATGGAAGGTACAGCAGGTTAACCATCACCATGTTAATTCTTTCTCAGGGTTGACTGTCAAACGATGCTCTCTTCCCAAAACTGTTGTTATGTGAAATAATGCTTTCAATACCAGAGAGAATATCCCAATTGTCAAGAAAGCTTACAGAATTCTGCCTAAAGGGAAAGAAACTAAATAACTCTAAAACTAGATCATGCCTGTAAGATTTTCATTGGGTTACCAGAGCAGCAAATCACATTTTAAAATCATTCCTGCAAGAGTTTGAATGATAGCACTTGCCCACACGTCACTTTGTATGTGTCCCAGTTTTCAATGCTGCTCTGTTCTTGGCGTGAGTTAGTTTCTCCAATTTTAATCTGAAAACTGTTACTTGGGAGTGACATCCATGGGGATCTCTCTTTTCTAACGTAACACAGCCACAGCACCAAGAGAAAATACAATAAAACTGTTGTATCATGGAGATGCTGTCTTCTTAGAAAGTGCCATTTAGCGACTTGTTGCATTAATAGACATCTAGTGTGTCAGAAAATTGTTTATAAACCAGAGCATCCTTGTGGAAAAAAATGTACTCATTTTGATGATACTGATGAAGTTCAAGAGCTTTTGAAAATTATGGACTGTTTTATAAATGATGAAATGGCAAAGGTAAGGCCAGATGCTGAGAAGACTTGGCACTTAATAATTATCTTGATTATTATGTGATACAATGCCCATATTGTTCTTTGGCAACACCTGGAAGGATGAGATTGGGCCCTAGCTTGGTTTATGAGAGTTCAAAGTTCTATTAGTCTGCTTTTTGTTTTAAGTTGCCCAAAGAAAACCCCTTTGTTAGTTCTCAGTTGGTTCATTTGTTCGAATGGCCTCTACGGTGCTTTGAACTCAAGGTGCTACCATTCTGGGACCTCTGCCTTTCTCTCACTTGCTTACTTTTAATCAAGAGGTAGTGCTAACAGGTTGTAATTTAATTGGATGGAGGTATTTCTGTTATAAATAAGACAGTACTTGCAAGTTTGGTATTCCTTATTTTTTTTTAAAGAAAGTACAGTGTGTAAAAGCAAGAAAAACTATATAACATGGAATGTACCATTTTAATTCCAACTTTCCTTATGGTAAGGAGAATAACTGCTCTGGCATCTCTTGTTCACAGAATCGATTGCATATTTAATGAAAAAGCAGAAGCCTTAACAGGAGGAGAAAGAGAGAGCCTTTGCAAATGGCTTGTCCAATTCCGTCTGTTGTCCAGACTAAGCTAGTCATTTTGGCAGTCTAAAACCATCCCTGTGAAACTGCTATCCAAGTTACCACTCAACATTTGACTTTTTAGCACAGTACTGCAACAGCCATCGCTTCCTGAGGGCTCCCCTTTTACAGGGAGTGTGTTTAATTCATCAGTGAAATGGTTGCCTTAATATCTAGTAAATACCTAAACAACTGGGGTTGTTCAGCCTAGAGAAAAGGAATCTCAGGAGAGACCTTATCACACTCTACAGTTACCTTAAGGGAGGCTATACGGAGGTGGGGACTAGACTTTTCTATCAAGCACCAAGTGATAAGACGAGGGGAAATGGCCTCAAGTTACACCAAGGAAGGTTTAAGTTCGATATTGGGAGAAATTTCTGTAGTAACTTCTCAGTTTCATATCTGCACTGAGAAACGTAGTTGTGTGTGAACTTGGCCAGCCTATTAGGAATGATTTCGTATTTAAAAGGGAGAATTCTGCTGTGTCAGGAAAGCAATATTAGAGCATGCTCGAGAGGTGGGGTTTTCTGTGTTTTTGTAATTATCCTATGTGTGGTTTATGATCCCTAAAAGTCACTGAGGAAAAACAGACACAACCTGTTAGGAAAATGTTCCTTCTGTATGTTACCCTTACTGTAGGAGGCACTGTCAAGCTGCCCTGTGTTGGAGAGAGAATTGATTGTGCTATAAGACACTTCTTTATCTTTTTTATTTGAGAATGGCTCAGGATTTGAGGTCAAACCACCTTTCAGTCTCATTGAAGAGCTTTGAGAAATATGTTTAGCTTTTTGGGTGATAGCTGCTTAAAAACAACATGAAATAAAGGCTTTTGTGTTGTAATTGAAGTGTGACAGTGAGATCTGGTAGTCTGACTTTATCCTTCATCCACTTCTCTCTCTCCTTTTAGCTTCACGAACCCATTTTTAGAAATGTTTGGAGATATGTGCAAAATATAACAGGCCTTTGCAGAAGGTCCAGCTGGGATGTATGGGGAAGAGGAGGAAGGGCGGGCAGGTGTCTGTGCATAGAAAAGACAGTTGCATGTGTGTGTTGATAAATATGTTGATAAAATTGTTCTTCATTACACAATACCTGTCACTCTTTCTTCCTTACAAAATGAGCTGCTGCTTCAAAGGCTATTCTTGATAATTTTATCTTGTTTCTTTTGTCCAGAACTGCTTTGATGATGGCTTGTGAAGCTGGTAACCTTAACATGGTGGAAGCGTTCCTTAAGAAAGGTGCAGATGTCAGTTTAGTAGATGTCTTTGGGCAGAATGCCATGCATTACTCCAAAATCTCTGAGAATGCAGGGATCCAGAATCTCGTATCATCAAAGTTATCTCAGGATGTGGGTACGTAAGAGATGCTGTTATACTGTTTGTCACTTTTCATTTTGGCTATGTTTATGTTTATTAATGAACAAATTTACTTTGTAAAGTAACCTGAAAATTTTCAAAAGCTATCTTCAAGATGGTCTGTCTGAAGCTTTTCAAAACAGGAAAATGTGGTATTTGCTGTATATGGTAATATCCAATGTGAGACAAAATATTCAGCAGGGCAAACAGGTGGTCTGGAGAAAGAAAAGGTAAGCAGATGTAACAGCATAAAGAACTCTTGCAATGAATTTGAACTAGAGCTTCTCTTTACTATGTGAAAGACTATGTTTAGCTCCTCAGTAGAAGGATTCAGAAGGAACTAATGCAGACGGGACTTTATGGTCAAGCTAAAACAGATTTTTGAAGTAGTAAGTTAATGTGAACGAATGGTGAGAGGCTACAGTAGAAGCAGAGTTGTCACAATCCTTCAAGTTTTATATCACTGTGAAACAAACAAAAAAAAGCAGCGGAGAAGATGTATTTAAATGCAATTTTTAATTTTAAGTATATTGCTCAGATTTCAAACAGGAGTTCAAAAAACAAACAGCATTTATGATGCAGGAAATTAGAGCTGAGAGAAGTGTTAGGCAAATAACATTTTCGTTGATCATTGTTCTTAATTCTGCTTTTTTTTTGCTTCACAGATACAAAGTCACCCACTAAATCAAAGCAGGTATTTATCCTTTTGATTTTAAAAATTCTTGGGCTTTATAGACTTGTAGCTCATGGAAAAAATAGTAACTGTCATGACTAGTAGCAGTAGATGTGACTAGTAGCTAGTAGTCACTGTGAGATGCACATCTAATAACTGCTCTGTAATTTGAAAAGTTTTTGTTGCTTATTTAAAGAATGTGTTTCAGGAACATCAGTTTTGGGTTTACCTTCTCTCTGACATAGCTGCCAGATTCCTCAGTGACAAAAGGAAGGGAGGATGCATGTGCATGCGCACGTGTGTGCCAGGAGGATACTCCGCCGTTTTCATGTATTGCAGGAGCTTTGCTGGACTCCAGTCTCTTAAAACTGTATAAAAATCACCTAGAAAAGTTTTCTGTTTCCAAAACATCTATCTGAAGGTTTTCCCTGGTTGTACCTTACTAGTGACCCCTATCTGTTGAGACTCTTATCAGATTTAGGCAATTAAATAAGTTTCTTACATTCTGTATTTAGTACCATGCTATCTTGGAGTGCAAATATCTTGTAGACTTACTTGCTGGTGGCTGGAAATTAGATGAGGGTGCTATGTATTAGTTCATTCTTTCTCTGAGTGGAGAAGTTGGGTTTTTCAGGGAGTTCAGGCAGAAGCTGATGGAGGGGAAACATGGTAGCTGTTAAGAGTGGCATGGCTGGAATATGAATGAATGGAAGTTGATGGAGAGGAAAGATGGTAGCTATTAAGAATGGCATGACTGGACTATGAATGAATTTCTGAAAGTATTCAAAATCACTAGTGCTAAACTTGTTGTCAGCTTCTGCTTTTTCACTAAATCTTGTTTGTTTTCACTGAAGCATGGATTACAAAGGAACATATTCTTATTGTTAGGCATGTTTAATATCTTTGTGTTATTAGAAATGTAGTCTTTACATAGAAAAAAAGGAGCTGCATGAGCTGCTAAAGTTGATATTAATGTGGGAAAATATATATGTATATATATATTTGTGAAACAACTTGCTCGGACTTTACTAACCAAACTAACAAACCTACCTTCTCTGGCTGGTGAAACTTTCAGCATGATCAAGGCTCTAAATTAAGTTCAGAAAGAAGTGGAACTCCAAAAAAACGCAAAGCCCCACCTCCTCCTATCAGTCCTATTCAGGTAAAGAAAAGACCAATCTTGAGATACTTTTAGGGGATGAAGAACATTTTGACCATTATGTGAATGATGTGGGCTGAATTTGAGCTGTCTCTCCTTCTTTATATGCCTGTCATGTTATGAGTGCTTTTCCTGACATTAAGATGACACATTGATGAGTTTAACTAAGAAAATTGCTTGAAATATAGCATGGTTTAAGATACAGTAGTACAAATTTTACTGTATAGGTGCTTTTTCTATCTAAAATTGAAGGTTTGATTGTTTTGCAGACTTCCTTAAGTAAATTACATGTATTTTAAATCCACATATGTATGTACACGTTATTATATGCACATATACATATGATAGTAAAACACTTAAATTGATTTGTATAGTATATCAAAATACAGTTTAACAGTTGTTATATTAAACAGAAAAGTTACCCGTACAACAAACGCATTGCAAGTGTGATACTGGCTCAAAAGAGTAATGAATAATTAAATTTGCTCTTTGAAATTAACCGAGTTGTTACTTATGTTAGTGCAAGGAAAAGTGCTCGCATGTGTTTGTGTCTATATATGGCACATGTTAGAGGATTAGTTATATGTATGCATACATATACTTATTTATATATAATCTTTTACAGCTTAGTGATTTGTCCTCTCCACGCTCATCAACTTCAACTCCCATGACAGGAAAAGGACAGGCTTTCTTTGCTGACCAGGTATGTGAGATGTCAAAGTTATCTTTCTGTTCTTACTAAGTATGGGGGAAGAATGTGTAATACCATAGCAATTTATTTTGCTGACTGCAGAATCTCCTGTGAATTAATTAGCTGCATTTTAAGAGTAAAAAGGAATCTAAATCTATTTCAATGTAATTTACAAAGCAAATGTGGATTGCTTTAATGTTTAACGAACATCTAAATAGAATTAGTCATAAACTAGTCAGTATATAGGAATATGGTTGTGAAA
Source organism: Anas platyrhynchos (assembly GCF_047663525.1). NCBI lineage: Eukaryota > Metazoa > Chordata > Aves > Anseriformes > Anatidae > Anas > Anas platyrhynchos. The sequence goes on from NC_092621.1 coordinate 12,239,265, forward strand.
GTAAGTATTAATGGTGTGAGAACTCATTAGCTAATACCAGTGAAATATATGGGATTGTGTTGCAAAAAGTAGTGCCTCTGTCATCAAAAGACATCAGGCAAATACTTAAGCATGTTCTGTCTCATATTTGTCTTATGGTTTTGAAGTTTATCTTAGGGTATTGAAGATTTCTTTTTAAGTACACCACAATATATTGCAGCAATTTATCATAGGGGCTGCAGCTTTTCCAAACTATCTGTGGGATAGTAGCCCAAATTACATTAACATTTAATGAGAACTAGGCAATTTAATTCCTGTCCTGGCCACATGCTACAATTAAAATTAAAAAAAAAAAAAAAGTTTTGCCAGGTTTCACCCAACAAGGTCTATGCTATTTATATTTATGTTCTGTGAATTGTCCAACTTTATATCTGCTTTCTGTGAAAGTGTTTTTAAAATTTTTTTCTCATGTCTCAGCAGGAAGAATTCAGTTCCTTGCTTCGAGATAATAAAGACAGACTGAGTGACAGCACAACAGGTATACAATAAAGCTTAATCCTTATTTTCTCACTTGGTTAGGTTTTTTAGGTGTTGTGAAAAGTCTGTCTGTTCGGATGTGCTCTGTGTCATTCTACTTAGAATGTGAGTCACAATAAGCGTTGGGAATAATGTTATGTAATGTCACTACCAGCTGCCACCTGCTCCTATTGGGTGACATAACACATTTTTGGGGAAACAGCTCTAGGAATTGTTCATGTGTTCACTGCACTTAATAGTCATGAAAACAAAGTGTTTAATTTGGAAAGCAAAATAACTAGCTCGCTGTGGGATCGGTTCAAGTTCTGAAAGCTTTTGAATCTTTTTTCCTCCAAAGGTGCTGATAGTTTATTGGACGTGAGTTCTGAAACTGAACAGCAAGATCTACTTATGCTGATGCAAGCAAAAATTGCTTCTTTGACATTACACAATAAGGAGCTACAGGACAAATTACAGGTGGTGTATTTTGTGCTGTTCTAGTGCTCTGTTAACCTCTTACTGGAACAAAGAGCTGCTAACCAATTTAAGGAGATGTTCTGTAAATATAAAAAGCTTGTGGTGCTCATCATTGAAACACTCTGCACCCAGAGGATTAAAATTAGTGTTTTGATCCTTTTCCCATGAATTACTGAATATCTTTGCTTACTATGATAGTTGTATTCTAAAATATGCTGTTAACAGTTGTGTTAGCAGATCTGATTTTAATTTGCTTAGCTTTGATTATTAGCATATGGAGATCAACACAGACTATCGGAGGAGCTTGGCACTTGCTGCCTTCTGTCACTGTAGATGATTAAATGGGACCAGCTGGATTCTGAGTTGAAACCCGAGGGTTTCTTCCATGGTGCTTTAATTGCCCATCTTTGTAGGATGTGGCAAGGATTGTTTCCTTTTTCGTCTATATTTTGTTTTAAATAAATGTATTTGCTTTTATCATGCATTTGTTTGGGTTTCTTTTTGCACAGGAAAGAACACCTAAAGAAGTGGATTCTGCGATAGATTCTTATCATTCAACCCAAACAGAGTTTGATCAAGCAGTAGATAGACAAAATGAGTTCTTAGCTCAGGAGCTGAAGCCTACATTAAAAGCCACACAAATTCAAGAAAACTTGGCAAGCCCTAGTGAAGTAAAAATAAAGTACCTCCAGGAAGACTTAAAGGATGTGCAGAGGAAATTAGAAAATTCTGAAGCCAAAAGAAAGCACTTAGAAGCTCAGTTCCAGTCCAGAGTTCCAGAAGCAGATCGCTTAAATAACACAGACATTTCAGAAAATGGCTCTGATCTTAACGTGAAGTTCCAAGAAACTCAAAACAGGTATGAGGAAACTGTGAAAGATGTTTTGAATGTACAGAGGCAGGTGAAACTGGGTCTCATTTCTTCTGAAAGTGAAGAAACCAGTTCTGAGCTCAGTAGGTTGAAGGTGACATGTGAAGAAGTTGAAGTGCTTAAGCAAGAATTGAAGAAAGCATTGGAGGAGAGTGAAAGACAAAAAGAGAAAGTGAGAGAGCTCCAGAAGAAGTTTGAAGAAAGAGAGCAGAATGTGGCAAGCAAATTGTCTGTGGAAGAATGTGAAGAAATAAGGAATTCATATTGTTCAGTTATTGATAATATTAATCAGGAGAAGGCACTGTTGATCGAGAGGTACAAAGAAGGGCAAGAGGAAATTAAGAGGCTACAGGACAAGCTGACAAATCAGACACAGTTAGAGTCTAGTGCTGAGTCTGGAGAAATGAAAGATGCAATGCACAGAATGATTGATGAGCTCAACAGGCAACTTAGTGAATTGTCACAATTGTACAAGGAGGCACAAGTAGAGCTTGAAGATTATAGGAAGAGAAAAACTCTGGATGATATCGCTGTGGACTACATTCCTAGAGATGAACATGAGAAACTGATGCAGGTAACAAATTCTTTGAAATACAAAGCAGAGAGTGAATTATCAGAAATGAAATCCCAGTACACAAAAGTATTAGATGAAGCAGAAGAACTAAAGCAACTGTTAGACAGTCAGAAACAAAACTCTTTGCCAATTACTGAACACCATCAGGTGATGAATGTACTCCAAAGTACTGTAAAGGAAATGGAGGAGGAAATAAACGAGCTCAAAGGACTGCTTACCAACAAGGAAAGTGAAGTAAGAAACCTGCAGAAGGAATTATTGGAAGAAAAAGCTGCAATTAATGAAGCAATGGTACCCAAGGCTACGTATGAAAAACTCCAGTCTTCATTAGAGGGTGAAGTTAGTGCTTTGTCATCCAAGCTGAAGGATGTAATCAAAGAGAAGGAAAATGTGTCCTTGGATGTTATGCAACTGAGAAATGAAATTTTGCATTTGAAAGAAGAGAAAGAAGGCATGCATACTCTGCTTGAAGCAAAGGAACAGGAGGTGACTGGTCTTCACCAAAAGTACCATCAAGCTCAAGAAGATTTACTTGAAATGAAAAGATACTCTGAAAGCACATCAAAACTAGAAGAGGACAAAGATAAAAAGGTTAGTAATTCACTGCTGTGGAGGCAGTAGTACACGAATTCAGACTACAAAACATATTGGAAGGTGCGTGAGTGACCTTAAGCCCCAGTTGGTGTAAGGTGTCACAGAGCGGCGTAACATTGGAGTTCATGTGACCATCTGAAAATTCAGATGCCAAAGTACTGTCTCACAGATCTTAATGTCAAAGGAGTTTTTATTCAGCATTTTTGACTTCAGTTATCTTCCTCTCTGGTGAAGATAAGCATCTTTCTGTTCACCTCCTAAGTTCTGTTCAGGTAAGGTTCACAGAATTCAGTGAACCTAACCTGAATTGAGCAAATTCTAAGTTGAATTTAGAGCAGGAAGAGGTTCGTGAAGAGACAAAGAAACATCAGGATCAGGAAGCAGCAGACATTCACTATTCTGAGTTTACTGTATCATCTCAAGCTCAGTGTGACAGCTGTTTTTCCTGTGCAACTATGTCTGTCACAATTTCTTTATAAAATGCTATGCATTTTGCTTAGTATGAATAGCTGGCCTGTTTGGTATGTTTCAGTCTTCTGTTAAGACACAGCATTTGCAAAGGTGGTAAATACAATCTTTGTTTGTAAATATTACCCTTTCAGAGCCAGGAATGCATTCTGAAGGACTGCTAGGATTATGGTAGAGAAGCATTGTTTATGTGACATCTCTGTCCATTGAGTTTTCATCTAGTTTTCTGCCACTTTTTAAATATAAGTCACAAATACTTATTTGTATAGGATGAGACCCATGGGAATATAGTATGCCTTGCAGCTTTTCATGAAAACCTATTTTTCACCTTCATAGATCAATGAAATGTCCAAGGAGGTCAGCAAATTAAAAGAAGCATTGAACAGCCTTTCTCAGCTTTCCTACTCTACCAGTGCCCCCAAAAGACAAAGCCAACAGCTGGAGGCGTTACAACAACAAGTGAAGCAGTTGCAAAACCAACTGACCGTAAGTAGATAATAATAAATAATAGTTAATAAACCCACCATTATTGCCAGTGCTCCAAAAGCGTGCGTGGCATTCTTAACTCTGCCTTATTTAAAATGAAGTACAGTCAATAAGTACAAGAGTTTTCATACAGAAATTTTGTAATGCTCTGAAACATGTAGGAATCCTCAAGTCACTTCAGATGTCTTTTTTCCAGAAATAGTCTAACTAAAGAAAACTATTTTTCTGTATATATTTCTTCAGATTGATAATGGATCAAAGTTTCTGCACTTGTAGTGGAATGTAGTGACCAGACCTGCTGCTGAGACCCTGATTTGTGAAAAATCTGGCCAGTGTGCAGTGGACTAAAGTTGTGTTTTCTCAGGAACATGTATTAAAAGATGAAATCTTTTTGTTATTTTAAGCCAAAAGAAACGTGACTTTTTGGAAGAAAATAGTCACTGAAAGCCTGAAGTTTCAAATCAAGCAAGTCCATCTGTTTACAGGAATTGCAGTTCATTTTCTGCAATTCTGAACAGCTTAAAGACTTTTTAAAATTGTACTTGCTTGTGTGTGAGAGGCTCAGTCTTCTAAGTCAGGTTGAGCCATAATTGCTATTTCCAAACGTTTGCCTGTCCAAAGAAGCATTTTCACTCAGTTTAGAGAGGGTGAAGAGAAGGTACTTCCCACCAGAGACTCATTTGTAGAGAGCTCTGGAATAACATTTGAAAGGAAAATTCCCAGCCCGATGGACTAAATGCCTTAACTGTTATGTGCTGTCCTGTCATCCCCAGCAGACAGATGCAGGAGTTAATATGCACATGAGCCAGAAAAATTCCCTTGCAGTGAGGAAAAATAAATAGGTAGATAGTTAAACACCATGTCCTGTCAGTGTGTAGGCTTGTGTTTCCTATCCCAGTCCACCAAATTAATAAGGAGCCTTCATCTCTCATAGCTCAAGGATCAGCAAATTAGTGCAAAGATACACAGCAAATTAGGAGATGCGTAGGACTTAAAACAGGAAACATTCTTTCCTTCTCTTACACTGGCTTTCCTGGCAGCTTCATGTTTGTTTGGAAAGACGGCTTCTGGGATGTGGCAGTCTGATCACAAAAAAGGTGTTTGACTTTCCTTGTTTGAATGTATAGTAATTAACTGAAAATTTCATAGATTAAGACCTTTGTAAGCATCTCCTTCACCAGGGCATTTACTGACAGATGGGTTACTGCAATTAAGTGGTTGATTTGCAATCAATTGCAGTCAAGGGTTGATTTGTCAGAATATTGTTGGCTTTCCTTCTGGTTACTTCTGGTTTCTGATAAACTGAGAAGCAGAGTATGTGCTTGTTTCACATCTTTGCAGCTCAGGACTTCTTGCAACTAATATCATCTCACCAATTATTTATTTATTTATTACAAAGTTGGCTAGAATTACAGCATTTCTGTGGACTATGTTTCCCAGCAAATTATGTTTTAGATACCTAGCAGCACAGTCCTGAGTTTGAGCTAGTTTTCCACCCATGCATTAGATTATCACTTTCACAGAGCTCCATACGTCTAGGTGAGGAGTTCTAAATTCCACAGTTCTGAATACTCTGTGACTTTCTGCTTAACTGTTTTCTAGGAAACAAAGAAACAACATCAGGAAATTGTGTCAGTTTACCGTATGCATCTTCTCTACGCTGTGCAGGTATGGTTAGATATTACTCATTACATGGTGTTTTAATGGAATATGTTTTTGCTGCAGATCTATTTAGAACATTGCAGGTTGTATTGAACACATAATACCTGAAAGAATTGACTGTTTAAGCACAGATTTAACACTGTTTTCTTTTGGAAAATTGGTGTAATTTTTATATCTTAAAAATAGTTTGTAAACCTTTTCAATGAGTTGGGAAATGTTTGAATTCAGTCACCTTTTCTTCTTTCTCCCCTTGTCTAGGGTCAAATGGATGAAGATGTCCAGAAGGTGCTTAAACAAATTTTGTCGATGTGCAAAAGCCAATCACAGAAAAAGTAAACAAACAAACAAGCAAAACTCCCTATTTTCATTAATCCTGTTGTGGGTGTTTATCTAGATTTGCCTTAAAGTAAGATTTAAAACAGGCAATTTGCTGCTTTTTTGTTGTTGTTGTGCTGTTTGTGAGGTGGATTAATTTGTTTGTCTCTACCACTTTCCATGTGCATAGACATGTGCAGTAACTAAACACATGCCTGCTTTTCATAGCCAAAATGCAAGTATGTTCTTCAGACTTTTTACTTAGGCCACTACATGTGTTTACGCTGAAACTGCTTTCTAGCTTCCTCCCAGAGGGAGATTAATATGGAGGCAAGCACTCATGCCACCTGGGTAAAGGTGAAATTCTCCACGTCTCCTTTACCTGTGTATAAGCTGCATATTGTTATTGGGGATAGGCATAATTGCTTGATGTTGTAGCACTCAGATTCAAGACATTTTGCCATACGCACTCTTTGGCAGAGCAGAAGCAAGCCTTGCAGCAGTGAGCAGAAGTAGGTATTTATGGTAAGCCAGAACATCAAACAGCTATACTTCTTAACTTAGTTTTGTTTTAGATTAGCACACCATACTGTAGCTGTCCCAGCCCATCCAATGCACTGAGCACACAAAAATCATACCATGCTTCATAGTTTCCTTGAACTGCCTGCTAGTGGAATGAAACTATTTCAAAAGGTAAAGTAATTAGTCTATTGAAGTTCTGTACAAAGCAGTACAGAAAGGTCTGTAGAAACAACTCATGATAGGTTTAGCTATCTATGCAAGTGTTGGCCATGAAGCTCAGGAACAAAACCAGAACATATACTTTAGACAAGGGATCCTAGTGAACACAGGATGTTTACAGTGAATGTCAATGCCTCATATTTCCTAACCTCACTTTTGTAAAGATCTTCTCTTCAGTATATTTTTATTGGCCCTCTAATGATTTTTTTTTTGTAACTAAACCGTTTTTCTACGTAATGTTTGCATTAAGCTTATTAACAAATATTTTTAGGTAATCGTGTTTTAGAGAGTTCCTTTCTATACCCCCAAGTATTCAGTAATAGTGAAGCATAGAGAAGTGTTCTCAGTTTGAAAAAGATCTGTATGGAATAATAGACCTGTCCATTGGTGTGGTCCAGAGCAGTGAAGTGTAAAATACAATTTATACCGCTGTTTCAACAAATGTAGAAATGATAGGTAGTGAAGAGCAAAATGTGTCAAAAATTTCTACGTGTTGTTTCTAGAGGCCAGGGGCATCAAGAAAGCCTTTGTCAGCACTTTTAAATTTCGAAGTCAAATAAAAATGCCTGATGAATGATGTATGGTTTATTATGAAGCTATGGAAGAATTCTTCTAAGCACACACTGCACTCGAGGGTACAACCATTTGAACTAGCTTGCAGCTTCACTATATTTGTCTTATTTCTGGTAGTAGATATGTCTCTAATAGAGAAATCTCCAGAGCTATATAATCTGAAGTTTATATAGAGTCATAATATGACAAGAGTCAGCAGTGCCTGAGGCTGACTGGACTCATAGTGCACTTATATCAGATAATTCCTAACCCTGGCAAAGCTAAAATGGATTTTAAAAACAAACAAATAAAACATTCTTTTGCATCAGTTAGACCTTGGTGTTACTTTTCTTGGGTGGTTTAACTAATGCCTGCTAATTTTGGACAGTATTTTATAGTTAGATGATTTTGAAAATGCTCCAAAGAAATGTGAAAAGAATTTTGCTGCAGCACTTCAGAATGAACAACAAGATTTTAAGCATGCCAATGCTGCGAAGTATAAAACTTGATGAACCATTTTGTAAGTTGCCTGATGGATTTAGTCTTCTACTTTGTTTTGGTTTGTATATTTATTACAATTATCTTTGTGGAATATTGAAAATTATACACTACAGCATAGCAAGTTTCTTTATATGTAATTTACCAGAAGTTTCCTTATGCAGCAAAATAAACTATTTCCAATTTTTCATCTTGGTTCTCCTTGTGCCTTCAGTTACTTTTTGTCTCAAGGGAAATCTCACCACACTCACTGCTTTAATGTAGTACAAATGTGTTCTGTACTCCATGTTCAGATGCCTGTCAGATGTATGGCTAGTACTGAATCTACACCGAACCCAGTGCAACCACTTTGGCAGATTATGCCTTGTGTTGGATTGATAGGTTGAGATATTTCTCCCATGGGTGTCCTGCTAGAAGTAATATGGGTCTTCCATCACCACTGGATGCATTCCAACTAGGTTTAAAGTGACCTTAGACCAGTATTGGAGGTGGCCTAAGTCCCACAATTTCTCAAAACTCTGGTTCTTTATCACTTATCACTTCACTCCATATACAGAACTACAGTGAAAGTATATTTGTATGTGTGTGTACTCGTGTATATTTCATAGAATCATAGAATATCCCAAGTTGGAAGGGACCCATAAGGATCATCAAGTCCAACTCCTGGCACCGCACAGGTCTACCCAAACATTTAGACCATGTAACTAAGTACACAGTCCAAGCGCTTTTTAAATTCAGACAGGTTTGGTGCAGTGACTGCTTCCCTGGGGAGCCTGTTCCAGTGTGCAACCACCCTCTTGGTGAAGAACCTCTTCCTAATGTCCAGCCTAAACTTCCCCTGCCTCAGCTTAACACCATTCCCATGGGTCCTATCGCTGGTGTTTACAGAGAATAGGTCACCTGCCTCCCCGCTCTCCCTCACGAGGAAGTTGTAGACCACAATGAGGTCCCCCTTCAGCTTCTTCTTCTCCAGGCTGAACAGGCCCAGTGACCTCAGCCGCTCCTCATACATCTTTCCCTCTAGGCCCTTCACCATCTTCGTCGCCCTCCTCTGGACACTCTCCAACAGTTTCATGTCCTTCTTGTACTGTGGTGCCCAGAACTGCACGCACTACTTGCATTTGAGTGTGTATACATACACATACACAGTACTCATGTACATATACATATACAGTACTCACATTTGAGTATGTATACATCTCTTAACAGCATTGACTATATAAGCATTTTACATTTATCATCTTTCTCTCAATTTTTATTTGAGAAACTAGTTTTTCAGTACCTGATTTGCTAATTACATCTTTCGGTCTCAGTGCAAACCCCATACATGACAGGAATTGCACCTCTTTTGGTTCTGTCCTGTGGGTGAAGTAGTTCTCTAGACTTCTACAGAAAATTTCCGTAACCTATTCAGTACTGGGCTTCCTTTGAACAAGGGTGCTAACAGACTGGTATGTGGAGTCTGTGTGAGGTCAGATCATCTGGCAGGGCAAATTTGAATCGTTTCACAGTGTGGGTTAATGATTTTGTTGCTAATAGTTGCTGCTGGATTAGTAAGGTTACAGAATAGCTCTTTTGTGCCATCCATTGCAAGCAGTGGACCTCCTGACTGGGAACTCCCATTTGAATTGCCATTTGTTTTCCTTGTGAATGGCTGGATGCCAGATCTGTTGCATAACAATTTCTTTTAGGGTCAGAGCCATGGTGTGGCAGTCCTGCCTTTTGCCTTCTAGAACGGTTGCTGCCACACTTGCGTGAAAATGCCTCTTGGGCATCACTGGTCTGGTTAATTATTTGTCGTCTTCTACCTGGACAGTCATGACAGCAGGGGTCCCCTCCTGGGCACCACTTTAATAGCTCATTTCTTCATCTCTGAGGCTTTCTCCACTCATGCCAGCCTCCTGAGCAGATGGCAGACATGAAAGACTGAAGCAATTTGCCCCTTTTAAACGTGGCAGCGACCCATGTGCTGTGGGGAAGAAGCTCCGACTCGAGCTGTGTGGTCAGGCCTCGCGGCACAGGGCCGGGCCGGTGCTGGTGGTTTTGGCCTTGTGGTTTTGGCCCTCTGTGGAGCCGGGGCCCAGGCCTGTTGTTGGATATTTAAGGGATCCAGGCTTCAAAGCAGCAGCTGTGCTGTAGGTCATAGTGCTTTGTGATGAGGAAACTCATGGAAAAGCTCCTGGAGTTTGTGTTAGGTCTTAAGGGGAGGGTTGCAAAGTAGCGGCAGAGATGGATGTGATGTAACCCAGCAAAAATTCTGCAGGCACAAGCGTTTAACCCAGCACATTTTTCCAAACAAATAGGAACTGGTGCAAGGCTTTTAGGCCAGATCAGTGGCTTAAATCCTCTATGCGCTGTGGTTTTGATCTGCCACAGGGAGCACTAAAAGTGCTCTCAATTTAATGTCAAGCCACAGTTCAAGAGTTTGAGTACCTTGAAACCTTCGCTGATTGTAACACTGTTCTCCAAACACAGGTCAGCGGTTGTACTTGTGGGTGCAAGCCAACTCTCAGCCAAATGTTTCTTAGAAATGAATTATCCGAGTGGATTTTTTATTGCTGCTTCTTCCTCCCCTGTTTGGGTCCTTCACTGGTCCTTTTGAAAACAAGTAAGGGGTACTAATTACAGACTAGAACCGTACTTTTTCTACTCAGGGCAGTAACAAATTAATTCTTGTTGTATTAACAGCCATTTTCATTATCTTAGAATTACATACAGAGGTAAACTGCAGGTGAAGTTAATTCAAAGCTGTGATTTAAGAAGTTTCTCCTTATCTGAGGAGGCCCAAGGTACAATTTTTGTAACTGCAGAAAACTACTGCAGGCAGACCCTGTTGCTGGCAAAAAGGGCTGTTTTGCTCAATACCTGTAAATGCTGAATTCTCTCTCCCAAGGTATGATAGCATGTCACAAAAGGTTTTCTAAGTGAAATAGCCTTTGTCTTGTGATGGATCCAGTGATGGGATCCTGGGGTAGCATGTTACCAGTGTAAGGTTTTGCCACTTCACACAAGCTATACAGACTTGTGCTTTTAGTCCTGAATATGCCACATCCAGAATCCCAGTGGTAGCTTCGGTATGGTCTGTTCGTGATGCAGCTTGTATTTCCTGAGCCATTTTAAGGCAACACATCTACCCTGTTTACAAGCCTTTGGCTGCTCTCAGGTTTAACACAGGTATTTACATAATCATCACTTTTTCAGTGTTTGATTTTAAAAGCCTGCTTGAACACTGCTCTGTCCAGATTCACAGTGCTGGCCCTCCTCGTGCATTTTCCAACAGCCTGAAATGCTCAGACGGTTGGTAATGGGGCCTCCTACCAGCAGCTGGAGATTGGAAACAGGCACAGCCCGCTGACATCATCCCCGACAGGAGCTCGGGGCCGGCGCCTGGCTGCTCAGAGCGGGGCCCTGGGCTGGTACCCTGTGCTCAGCAGCCCTCAGAGGTGAGCATCGCCTGAGTCTGTAGGCAAATGTGCTCCTCTGCAAGGCTGCTTGCTCCATTGTGGCCTCTCTGTGCTTTGAAGGTAGCCAAAGTGCTCCCTGGTGGTGGTTGGGCTTGCAGCTGGAGCGCTCCTCATGCACTTCCTGTCCTAAAGCAGAGAATGCCTTGCACCCAGTTGCATGCGCCAAAGCCCTGTCCAAAAATGTTTGGATGCCTTTGCTTCTCCGTAAGCACTTTGCTGCCCACCAGGAGGTATCCCTGAAAAGAGAGGCTGGGGAGCAAGGGTAGGGCTGGATTAAGCTGCTTTTTTCCAGACAGGAAAAGAGTTGGGGAGGGACAGAAAACTAAAAGCAGCCATCCTCTTTCAGGTGAAAAAGCTGTAGGGATTGAGGGCACAGAGCAGAAAGGTCTGGGCTGCCCTTGTTCCTAGAAGTAGCTCCTCTAGGTTTTCACACTCAGCAGTGCAGCTCCCAAAGGAGCAATGCTGTGCTCAGCACAGCTGGGTGGGGGCAACATCTGGCCAGATGTCACAGAGCTGGGCCCAACGCAGCCGTGCAGATGCTGCGGAGCCAGGTGCCAGTTGGAAGGTCACAGTGTGGGGCAGTTAGCAGGGCTGCTGCCTCCGTGGGGAGGGCAGCATGTGCTCCTGCTTTGTCCCCTGCACCGCGTGCGAGGTGGCTTCAGGAGCAAGCCGTGGAAGCCCTGCACTGCGTGGCATCTGCAGTGGTTTTAAGCTTGGTGCTGTTCTGCTGGCAAGGGTCAGCACTTCCTCTGCAGATGCTTTGGCTAATGTGTCTCTGGCAGCATGTTCCCTTGCAAATATGAGTGTAATTAAAGCCCTGCGTGATTGCCTGGTCTGGGCTATGACACTAAAGGGGATGGTGCACAGCTGCCATCTGGGTCCCTCCCCAGCAGCTCTCCTTGGTGGCTCAGCGCCACTGCCCAGGACTGCAGCTGCAGAGTGCCCTGGTGCTAAGTCACAGCCCGGGTGCCCCTGGGGACCACAGCTGTGATGCAGCCCTGGCTTTCCCACTGCCACAGCTTCACTGAGGATCTTCCCACAGGCACCTTGCCCAGGCTGTACGGTAGCTGAGACTGCAGCCTGGCACAGTGCATCTCATCCCTGCAGCACCAGAAATTTGGTCACAAATCCTACCCCAAGGGGGAAGGGGCCTCCGACCACCCCAGGGCAGCTGGCCAGGATCCAGCCTTCCCCAGAGGCTGTGCTGCTCTGTTGGGGACACCGGGGCATCTCCAGAGTGCAGCTGCTTGCAGGGGACCTGGGTGCTCCTCAGTGCTGCGAGCAGGTGATAACATGGGGGTACCCCCATCTCCTCCAGGACCCATTTTATGCCTCATGCCTCCAACTACCTGCAGGCAGCATCTGAAAGAGAGAGAGAGAGATCCCTGCATTGAGGCAAACAGCTGCAAAACCACTGGGAGAAGAAATGTGTTCTTGGTGGTTGATCAGGCTGCACCTACACAAATGGTCGGGAATATCCTTTGGTGCTGTAAGGAGACCATCCCTACCATTTGGGATGGTTCGTGGCATGGTTTTGGCCAAGGCCAAACTGTGATTCCTGCCAGGCACAGCTCTGTATCAGCCTGTTCCCTTCTGAAGGTGGCCCAGTGTTTTGCAAAGTGAGCTTCCAGCAGTGCAAACCCCAACTGTCCTTGCCTGGGAGCATCTGCATGGGCAGGCATAGCCTGGACCAGGGCCTTCAGCATGTCCCTGTGGGGTTCAAGGGAACAGCTTTGAACCTAAATGCTCACTCCTCTGATTTTGGGACTGTACAGAGGTGTGTACAAATCTTAGAAGTCTGTCTCCTCAGCCATCAGTCTGCTTTCCAAGCAGGCAGAGGCTTTGCAGTTTGGTGCTGCTGCAAAAACCCCACCATTACTGTCTTATCAAATTAATCACTGCACTGTATTTACAGAGTAAAATCTCCACATGTTATCTAATTATGTAAATACAGGGTTGATTTCGGTGCCTTTCAGTTTTCTGCTGGCTTGCTCATTTTTGGCCAAGCCCAGAGTTCCATCTGAGCTGGAAAAAGTAGGAGGCTGCAGAATTCTCCAGCGACAGCTTTACTCTTCCCCTTTCACCAGCCTCAAAGCAGGAAACCATAAAGCCCAGCTCCCCCTCCAGGCCTGTCAGTAAAAACCAGCCTCCAACAAAGCTGGAGCCACTCTGGAGCTGATCCTCTGCAGGGCTTTTCTCAGGATCATCTGTAGGGATGGCTCTGAAAGCTGGCACAGGGCTCACCTGCAGCTCTCTGGTTACTTTCATGTGTATCATGGACCTGTTGAACTGCAAGGAAAACACCTGAAAAATCCCTAAACTGGCTTTGTTAATGGGGTCCTGCAAAAAAGTTTTGTAGGATGAGGAGGTGAGTACAAGTGACTTGCAGGTGTCTGTTCACAGATCCCTTGAAGTGGGAGACTGGCAGACATCACCGCAGGGTGGCCGTGCTTCCTGGGGTCAAGAGAGCTTTAGTCTGAGGGATTGCTAGCTGGTACCAGATCTTGTCGTACAGTAGGTCTTTGAGAGAAGATGTAGACACTAAAACTTGGCCATGACCTCAGTGTCTACATCTGAGGAAAATTTTGAAGGAAGTGTAATCTGGGACCCAGCCACAGGTGTGCTTGCCGAGTCATCTGGGAGAGGAGGTTGCGTGCATGCTGCCTTTCTCCCAGGGCTGTACATTCATACAAATGAGCAAACTATAATTAGGCTGAGCCAGGACCCCATATCTCTTTTGGGAGAGACGGCTTGCGAGGCATTGCATTTCCCTGAGTTAGTCAGAGGGATGGTGAGGAAATGAAGTACTGATAAGGAAGGAGCAGCAGAAAAATCCTGTTGTCAGCACACACTGTCTCTCCAATTTTTTGTTGTAAGCATTTCAGTGTTAACAGGATGGTGCCAAAGTGGGACCAGACTGAGACTAAAACAAATTCAAATTGCACCCTCATGCACGCTGTAGAGTTATACGGCAGCAAACCGTGTGGTGGGTACCTGGGTGGATTTTTATGCTTTGTGACCATATGTATCCTCCCCATCTGACTCAGACAAATGCATCCTTATGGGGAGGGAGTCCCTGCCAACATCTGGGGAGGAAAAGGGAGAAAAATTTGGGCCCTTGGTAACTCCTTGCTTTGCTGGGGATGCAGCACGTCTCACACAGAGCAAATACACAGAGCAAAAATTGTTCGAAAGCAATTTTCCCCTAATGTACCTATTACAGAAGGCTTCATAAGCGCACATTAATGGTGCATAACTTCATTTTACATTTCCTCCATCCAAGCCGTGACATCCTTTTGCAGTGAGCAGGACAGCCTTGTGACAGCAAATGTAGAAACGTCCCAGGCTAGGTGGGGGGCAGCCTCAGCTGAGATCAGAGCTAAAACTAAGAGGAGGCATTTTAGGAGGTGGTGACCAAAGTTTTGGGACAAAAAGCAGGGAGCTGGAGGACAGCAACCACCTGGTTCAGCCAGGGAGATGCTTCCAGCATGTTTCTCACCCAAGCACGAGTGCTGAGCCTCCTGCACGAGCAAGGAGGTGAGGAGCAGCCCGTGGGACTCAGGAGCGCAGGCAGGGTCAGCTCATGCCCTCTGCTGGCCAAAAACCTCCTGCAAAACCTCCTCTTTTTCCATTTCCAGAAAGTTAGGACCAAGCTATAGGTGCCACAAGATGGACAGGTCAGCGCCAAAGCTGTGCCTTTGTTTCCCCAGCCCCTCGGAGCTCTGTGCAGGCTCCGGCCCCAAAATGCCCTCACCCATGAAGCCCACACTGTGCTCAGCCCAAAAGCTCTGACCTGGATGTTTGCACCTTGTGGAGTCAGGAAGAGCAGCGACATGTGAGAGAAATAGTTTCATTTAACCAAAAACTGATCACGATGAACAGCTGAAGTAAGTGTTCAAAAAAATGATGCTGGCATGGCAAAGAGCAGCCAATGTGGTCATTTCACCCATAGGAAAGGTGTCACCTGAACTCAAACATCTATGTGGGACCTTGCCCAAACTGAAGAGCACTCACATGGAAAACCATGTGAGTGCTCCAAGATACTTGTTTCAGGTAAGAAAGATTCCATTAATCACATTAACTCAGTGTTAAAGTAACTTGCACAGATACATCATTGCATAGGAAGACTTAGGTCACTCTGAGTTGAGGACCTTGGGACCTTTGTGTTCCAAATCTGACTCCAGGAAGAGAAAAGGGGAAGCCTCTGTCTGTAGGGAAAAAATGATGGAATGCTGAAAAAATGCTGAAAAATGCAAAAAGCAGTGATGATACAGGTAAACTCAGAGACTAAATGCAGAGAATATAAGGATATGCATGGGTGTAAATCTGAGCTGGCCTAGAGACTCTTGAATGCCCAAAGTTTTTTTATTTTGTCACTGAAGAAGCACTTCACACTGCCCACAGTGGACAATTTTGGCCCTGCCTTAAAACAAACAAACAAAAAAAAACACTCCCAAGACAACAGAGGCAGCAAAATCTTTGACTTGATTTCCTGGGAGATGAAACCCCATCTCTTCACGTCCACAAAGCACCAAGGTTCATCCTGGCATCCTTTTGTTCTCGCACAGCTGCTCCTGATTCCTGAGGTCAGCGCTGGTGAGGTGAAGGCTTGTTCTGGGAGAAATGGGATCAGATGGGAGTCATCAGTGCACACTTCTACTGGAGGTCACTGAACATGCTTTACAGAGAGCCTCAATGCCTTACAAGTGACACTGGGTGCAGATAATTCATGGGCTCTTAGCACTGCTGAGAGATTCAGCAACAGGCCAGTCTGTCTGGGGAAAAATGAGGTAAGGACAGATATTTGCTTAGAGGTTTTTCTGCAAATCTGAATGCTGGCATGAGCTGCTCACTGGCTGCGAGTGACTCCAGCCCAGTAAGGGATGAGGGAGAGACACGCAATGCAGTGGTAGCATTTTTGGTTGTCCCAATTAATGGTGCTGAACTGATGCCAAATATATTTGAAAATATAGGAAAGGGCAACATCCCCATGGGGTTTTTGAAGTTATATTCCAAACAGCAATTACAATATAAAAACATATGTAAATATATACATATTTATATGCATATGTTGATTTTTTTTCAATAGCTTTACATTTGTGCTTCAAAATCCTTGACATGCTTGCCCAAGTGCCAGACATGTCCTGTATACAGATGACTTGGCATTTGGATGTCTGATGTCAAGCGAGGCATTTCCTAAGAGGTGACCTGCCTCACAGAGGTTCCGATTTCTGACGGTATAGGAAAAGGGGAATTTTTCCTGGAATTGTTTGTTGTACAAATTGTTTGTTGTGAGAAAAGTTCCTCATGCCTGGGAATGATGATGTGTACTGCATTAGGCACGCACCAGGAAAGCCTCCAAAAAATCGTTCTAAAAACTGATATTTTTTTATAAATTTAGCATATTTGCAGATAATCTGAGTTGCAGCTTTTTCTGTCTAGCAGGCCTGCACTCTGCTGAAAGACTTCCTGAAAGGCAAAGCAGCTGTCGTGAGGACATCAGTGTGCAAGTGGTTCAGTGTGACCATACAATGGGCAGTATCTGTCTAGCAGATGGAAAAATTGGAGAAATTTTTAACCTGTTCAGTAGGGTAGCTGTAATACCACACTTTGCCTTTTTGTTTTGTTTTGTTTTGTCTTGTTTTGTTTTGTTTTAATTAACTCTCTGAAGTGTAAAGAATACACACAGTGCTCTGGGCTGTTGCATCAAAGCTGGCGGTGTTAAAGGTACTTCAGCTTTTGCTATGCTCCTGTCAGGTGTATTTCTCCCTGGAGGCTTGAACAGAATGACATTCACCTCTCTTGGATATTCATGCATCCTTCTCACGGTGTATTAACTCCACAGATCAGAGCTTAGTGGCACTTGATTACATTTCCCTACAACGCTCATTCCTTTGCAGAGCCCTTACAATTTGATCTAGCTGTGCTAATACACTGCCACATTAGTTGTTGGAGCCTGACAAGAGTGAGAAGTACAGTAGAAAGATGCTGCAGCAGTCTGTAATGGACCCTTGCTTCCATTTCTACCTAAGTAGCCCTGCTCCCCCTCAAAGATTAATTCATATAAAAATGGGTTTCTGTCTCCAGAAGGTAATACCAAGCTTCTAGTTTGTAATGACTTTTTTTTTTTTTTTAAATAGTTCCATATTTATTCAGTTTAATGTTAGTGTTCCATCAGCAAAAGTACAACTCAGTGCTACTATTACTCTTTATGCACACTCTACATATTTAGTAACGCCCACCTACTGGATTCCTGGGGCTTCATAAGCTGCTACAAGATGTTCAAAATAGCCACCTACAGGAATCAGCTCGTGCCTTGTATCAACTTTTCCAGCTACTCCACTAACATCATCAAAGACCTTTCTAGTCAATAATGCATTTCCTGATACATCCACACATAATTAAATAATAGATTACTTACCATGGCTAACAGAGGTGTAGAACTCAGTTCCTTCCTGGTGATTTTGTGTTCAGCAGTCCTTACAGAACCAAATGGTGGTGGATGGGCACCAACCTTTTTATTTTACTGTAGCTGAAGACAGAGATGTAATAGATGCCATCATAGGTGCTTCTTAAAACCCTGCCTTGCCTTACTTGCACAGTAATTTCATTTCCTTACCCAGACTTCTTGTTTTTCCCTACCTAGAAGTACATGTATATCCATGAAAGCATTTGTGTACAAGCATCTCCCCACCTCTGTGAATCTAGGGCCTGAGCTGGTCCTGAGGGCTACAAACCTAAGTTTTGAAAAGATCTTGCATGTCTGTAATAGCAGTTATTTATGAAATGGAACAGCTAGTTTTTGGTATTTTGAAGTGTTCTAACTTCTCAAGATATTATTTCCATGATCGCTGTTGGTAATTACAGAATAAATTCTTAAAAGTACTATTTTGAGAAGTAATATAGTACATCTGTGGTCAATTATGTAAAAGTACAGATGTTAAGCCACAGCAATGTCCTTGAGCACAATACAAGGAACTTCAATACTCTAAAATAAATCACACTGAGAAAAATCATATGTTCAGTTTCATTTTTATCCTGTCATTCTTAACACTCAGTAGTCAGGCATCATATAAATAATTCCCAATGAGGCCATTATACTAATTCTTTTCATTGAAGAAATTGAGATCCTAGATCAGAATTAAGTTTACCTATACTGAATACTTCAGTTTGAAAAACAAACAGTAAATAAAAGGAATTTAGAACATTGTTAGTTATGTTTATCAGTCTTCTACTTTAAAGATTTGTAGTTATTTTTAAAATATAAATGTATTTCACTAAATGGATGATTTGCACAGAAGACCATGAAAGTATACAGTTAAATGGATTGCTGACATGAGCAAGAGGTGAAGAATGGTCTACAAAAACATTATTATTAATAACATGAAATAAACCCAAAGGATTTGGATCCTGTTGAGTTGTGGGGCAACCTACTTGGTGACATAGGAATATATTGATTTCCAAGTGTGCAAGGAAGGACCTCATCTTCTGACAAACACCAAAACTTGACCAACACCACAGAAACCATCCACTGATCAGACTCTCTGGATCCCATGCTGCAGCAGCAAACCTTCAGGCTCTTACAGCATTATTTGCAGTGTCTGTATCTGGTTCGAGACCCAGCTGGTTCAGTGGGCCACATGTTTGGAGGAGACTCTGCAAAGGAGAAATGTGAAAGGAGAAGTGCAACTTTTGATCGAAGTACAGCCCATCTCATTGCTTTGCAGAGCTTGGCACTGCAGAAAACTCTCCAGAAACTGCACTCTCCTTTTGGCAACCAAGAGGTTAGGCTCATTTTTAGCAGTGGTATGACTTCATCCCACAGACATTCCTTTAATGCGGTTCAGGAGTCCATCCTGTTTCTGACAAAGGCTACTAAGGAGGTAAATCCATTTCAGAGGCAATTTCAAATACAAAATTTTTCTCTCTTGTGATTCTTACCAGATTTATATAGGATTAGTCTAGCACTATTTGTGACCCAATACAGGCCCCATATAACAGAACTTAGAAAGAATAACAGAATAAAGAAAGCTGTCAAAGTCTGTGCAACTGACTGACCTAAACACTGAAAGAGAGCGTGCAAGTCATTTAATTCCAGTTAGTCATGAGTAGAAGGCAAAGACCCTTTAATGAAGTCTTTTACAAAATTATATAAACAAGTCTACAGGACTTTTATCTCCCAAACAAGTACTCTAGAACATTCTCCTTATATTAAAAGCTGGTAGAAGCTTTTAGGTTGCAGCATAGCAGTGTAGGAATGGGAACAAGTATGTAAGGAAACATTTCAGCAGCAGTGTTTCTTGAGGATATGTAATAAATGACTTAAACACAAACTAATAACATTGCCAGAACATTTATGAGTAATGAATAAGTACACCCTGGACTCCATCTTGATTTAACAATTCAATTTACCCGTACTGCAGACAAAGGGGTAAGCTGATCTGAGGTGAAATCCTAAGGAATTGAGTTAGACTAGGAATTAATCATGCTGATGAAAAGCTCAGTGGTTTCACAAAAAAAAAAAAAAAAAAAAGTCAGCATTTGCCAAAAAGAAACCACCTGCTGCTGTTAAGAAAACAGATTGAAAATGCCATCCTCTTTCCAGACAAACTCGGTTTTACTTTTAAGTCACTGAAGTTAACTGGCTGTCTAACACACAGCTAGTACTCAGACTTCCCCTAGTAATTTCTTGGAACACAAAAAATGACAAAAAAACAAAACACAAACCAAAATACTTGGAGAGCACCATAAGTGAAGCAGTGTATTACAAGAACACCACTTTTAACACCAATAACTACTAGGGACTAATTCCCCTTTCTGTTCTTTGAGCTGAAGCTTTTTGGGTCAAGGCTAAGAAATACTGGCAGGGGAATATGAAATAAGTCTTCATATTTCCAGTTCCA
Organism: Anas platyrhynchos; assembly: GCF_047663525.1. Classification (NCBI taxonomy): domain Eukaryota; kingdom Metazoa; phylum Chordata; class Aves; order Anseriformes; family Anatidae; genus Anas; species Anas platyrhynchos. The sequence continues at coordinate 12,259,365 of NC_092621.1, forward strand.
CAGTTTAAAAAATAGAAGACAGTTACCAAGACTATCAATCTTTATAGCTTTTGTTCATTTTTATTAAAAAAAAATATAGCATTTTATATATTCATAAATATAATACAGATACCAGAACGTACACCTACAGCTCTGCTTCAGCAATATCTTCATCAGGGCAACAGTAGTATTCCACAAAACAGATCTGTCCATCTTCATTCCTAATCATATACTGCAGTGAAAGAAATCCTCGGTTATCTGTTCGAATGGAGACTTTACAAGATAAAGCCAGTGCCTTTGTAGATGGTTTAATCAAAGAAATCTTGTACCTGTAGGGAAGAAAAATACCATTTGAAAAAAACGTTATGCAGAGTTTAGCTGAAACACTACTCCGAATTAAAGCCTATGTAATGACTAAAAATCAATTAGCAACATGTTAATTTCATCTTTTCCTGGCAACGTCATCAGACAGATGTTGTTATGGTATAGAGCTTTTGATCAGACGGAAATTATTTTTTTTCACCTTTACTAATGAAGTAAATGTCACGACAGCACAAAAGCAGTTTCTTATACTTCCCATCCAGAATTGATGGCCTGCCACAGAGTGCTCTGGTTACAGATTTACTCACCTGTTTGTCTGGGTTTGGTTGCAGTGGAACGCTTCCACCAAATCAGAGTCCTTGGGATAGTCCAGATGTGCACTTCCTGCATTTCCAAAAGTGGATAACCTGGAAGACAAAAGGCACCATCTCAAAACACCTGACAGAAGCTCTACAGAAAATTTGTCAGAAGCAGTTGGCCTGTACATCTCTATGTCTATTTCACAAAACACTATTGTTTGTTCTGCTTTATTTAACTATACATGCTAAACTGTGCGTATTAGAGTCACATTTATCAGGTAGTCCATATATTAATTTCTACGTTAATGAAATTACATACTGTGATTTGCTATATTCATTGCAACTGTCCTTGAAATAAACCAATATTCTAAAACAGTTCCCCCTCTTCACCCTGGAAAATTCCAGTCTTTACCTGCTGAAAAGCAAAAAGGCAAGGCATGAACATTTGAGTTGAAAGTCTCATTTCCAGTACCTGAAATATGGTTTATCTGGAGACATGGTGATCTGCAGAACTTCACTTGTCATATCTAGTTCAGCAAATGCTTCTCGTAGTCCCTCTGACTGCAGGATAATTTTGTTGACAACATTGGTACTGCAGAAATCAAAGTCTAACAAGTCCTCAGGTTCCTGAGTGTTAATTCTGCACACTGTCACTACTCCTCCTTCTTCTAAGAACAGCATCAAGGGATAGCCATAGCCACGATAACACATCTTGAGAGCTGTTGGTGTTCCTGAAAAAGAGAACAAAATACACATTCTTCAAAAAAACAATTAGTGTATTTGATCACTTTAGGAAATTCAGATTTTACTGTCAAATGAGGCACAAATCATTTTAATTTAGCATGTTTAGTCCATCCTCCAGTATGTTAATGTTGCATGTTTAGTGTAGCCTCCTATACACCCTTTCAAGTGTTATCTTATGCAGTAAAATGAAATGATGTGTACACATAAAACAGTTCACATGCAACTTGTGCCATGTACCAAATGGGTAATGCTAGCTGTGGTAATGAAGTTGGATGTGAAATAGTTCAGCGTTAATAGCTCTGCCAGCTGTGCATAAGTTTTTTACCCTTAAGTGAAGTTAGCATTTGTATGATGTTGGTGATCTGGCTCTGGACTGAAAACAAAAAGGTGCTCGTGGTGTGTATCAGTCCTGGGGGACAGTATGGGCTTAAGCATTAGAACTGCAGTCTGAGTTCTAATCAAGCAAGTCACATGACTTTCTTGTCCAAATTACTTGACATGTCTTCTTATCGAGATTACAAAATCTTTTGAGATTTTCAGCCCCAAACCACAGCAAGCATGTGAACTGGGGTTGTTCACTGCACCTCATGCCACAGAAGGGTTCTCTCCCAAAACAAGTGGCTGTTTTGTGTTTTACATAGATGCAAGAAACATTATCTTCACAAGAAGACCCTTCTGTTTCTCAGTTACCCCAAACATGTCACACACACATGCATTTTTAATTCCATCTTCCAAGCTGAGCCAGCCTCTTTTACCATCTCATTCTGCAGCAGTCCCTGACACACACTCATCATCCCCTTTTCACCTCTGCATTGACTGTTGTGACTGCATACACTTGCACTAGGTTAGGCAAATGGGGTGGACTCTGCTTAGCAGTGAGAGCTGCCATCCTCGGATGGACTTCAGGTGAGGAAGTCAGAAGTTTTGCCAAGATTGAAAAGCTCCCTATGGTTGTGCACAGATTTCGCTATGTAATTACAGGTGATACACATAAAGGTCAAGGTAAATATGCACCATACCTGGAGTAGAACTGGCACCAAAAATAGTCAAGCAGTCCAGAAGAACAGCCAAATTGATCCTGAATGTCACTGATTCCTCCTGAACAGAAAATTCCTGAAAAATGTCTGCCTATGAGAGAAAAAGTAAAGAGATGAAAAGAGGGAAGCTTTTGTAATTATTTTACATTTTAATCTTATCTTCTTAAATTGAATGCTTTTGCTTTCAGAGACCAGTGCAATACAAAGCAATTGCTACATGTAACACAATATCCATTAAAGAAAAATAGGTCATCATCCTCAAAAACTAATAAAATAAATCAGGTCACAGTTTAAACAAAATAGTACATCATATCCATGAAAACCTACACAGTTTTCTTTTATAGCTTAATACAAGCTACAAATGTTAAAGCCTACAGTTGCCTAGTTCTGGGGCTGTAAACATTCAGAAAACTATGCAATGTAAATGCCCCACTTCTCCAGAAACAAGACTTGATTTTTAGCAAGAAGAATGAAGAAAAATTTCAAAAAATAGGAATGTGTAACTGCTTTTTCAAAAGCAGCCCAAATCGCCCTGCTTTTTTTCTGAGATACTTTGTTCCGGTGGCTGCCACAAAGTAGCTGATGCCCAGTGACCACCAAGAGGTAGTTAGGCCTACCAGTACCAAGCCTAGTCACAGGCATGCTTCAGCACATGTGGTGAACTCACCTGGCAGCTCAACATTCTCACAGGAACCTGCTCACAAATCTAGGCATGGTACTGTCAGAAGGAGCCATAGGCTTAGCAGGTGCCAGCCCATGAAAGAAGGATACAAGCAGGCATGCATGAATGAACTAGGTGCTGAGTTCAGCCTATCAGTACTGTGTCATCTCGAGCCTGTGCAGAGAAGACCAACAAAGTTGGTGAAGGGTGTAGAAAACAAGATGTATGAGCATCACCTGAGGGAACTGGGGCTGTTTAGTTTGGAGGAGGCTGAGGGGAGACCTCGTTGTTCTCTACAACTTCCTGAAAAGAGGCTGTAGCAAGGAGGGCTGTCAGTCTCTTTTCTCAAATAAACAAGTGACTGGACATGAGGAAACAGCCTCAAGTTGCACCAAAGTAAATTTAGACTGTATATCAGGAAGAATTTCTTCATGGAGAGGGTGGTCAAGCATTGGAATGGGCTGCCCAGGGAAGTAGTGGAATTTTCATCCCTGGAGGTATGTAAAAGACGTGTGGCTGTGGCAGCAAGGGGCATGGCTTAGGGACAGGGCTCAGGGTTAGGGATGGGACTCGGCAGGTCAGTCTGATGGTTGGGCTTTATGCCTTTCAAGGTTGTTTCCAACCTAAACGATTCTACTACCTTATAAAATAGATATATCTATACACATGTGGCCTATTCATACACAGCCTATCCAGCGTACCTCCCTCACGTCAGCGTCTGCAACTATTCCATGGTTTTCCCAAAGATTCCCCTTTCCCCACAGGTAAAATCCTGTACACCCCCACCACGCACTCTGGGCTTTCCTAGGGTCTCTGTCACTGCCACCAGCCCCTTCCTCACCCCTTAACGGGGGTCCCGCTGTTAGCAGCTCGTCCCCTACCTGGATGAAGGCGTTGGCCTGGATGCATTTGGCATCCTCCACCGTCACCCGCAGCCCGTTGGCCGTGGCGAAGCAGGTGGCGTGGTCCTGGAACTGCACGGCCCTCAGGAGGCTGGACAGGTTGCGGGCATTGTCCAAGCTGGCCGTCAGCACGTACGGCTCCCCGCTGCCGAGCGGCTGCGTGGAGAGCGGCATGGCGAGGCCCGGCAGGGCTCACCGGGCTCTATCGCGATCTATCGGGATCTATCGCGATCTACCGGGGCGGGGCGACCGCGGCATGAGGCAGCGGGAGCGGTTCCGGGGCTGGCGGAAGGGCGGGCGGGCAGCGCCGCGGTGCATCCTAAGATGGCGGCGGCCAAGAGGAAAGGTGGCGCGGCGGCGGGCGCCCGGCCCAAGAAGCGAGCCAAGGGGAGCCCCGGCGAGCCTGAGGCGGCTGCCGACGCCAAGCCCGGCCCGCAGGAGTACAGCATCCCGGCTCCGGTGTCTCAGGTGTGGTGGTTGGGGTCGGCGTGGCACACGGCTGGGAGGAGGCGGCTCCGAGCTCTGCGGAGCAACGTGGTGCCGGGGACCGAGTGGTGTGGTGGTTGGGGTCGGGGTCGGGGGGGTTGGGGGGACGGGGACCCGGCTGGTGTGTGAGGGGGGAAAGGCGTGTTCCTGGCTTTATAATCCTTGCATGCACAAAAGCAAGAATTTTAAATTACATGATATATACATAGCATATATATTCTGTAATTCTGTTATATACGAAGGGCCAGATAAATACCATGCATGTTTCATGTCGGGATCATCCCGAGCAGGCTTCAAAATCAGCCTTTTAGTTAGTTTAAAAGAAAGCCCAGAAGCATGTGGGTGCCTGAGACCTCCTCTCTTCCTCGTGGCTGAGCTTTCCTGTGCCCAGGCTGTAGCTCAGTTCATTTCCTAAAGGAGGAGGAGCTTCAGATTAATGCTTTCGGACTAAGTATTGCACAGGGTTTTGTTAATACTTATATGATTTGTAGTTAAAAATCTTACCCATAGGGACTTTGTGAAGTGTTAATGATAGCAGTAGTTCATGTGAAAACATGTTTCAGCGCTTTTGCAAAGTGAGAGGTTCTGTGCATGAGTCAAGATGGTAACATATGGTCTTACTCTGCTTTTCTGTTACTACAGTTCAAACATTTGCTCTGTGGTTGTAGCTTTAAGAAGCTCACTTCTTGTGATTTTTTTTTTTTCCCTAGGGTAAATGGAAGAACAAGGAACGGGTGCTTATTTTCTCCTCTCGTGGAATTAATTTCAGAACAAGGCACCTAATGCAAGACTTAAGAACGCTGATGCCTCACTCTAAAGCAGGTAGGGCTGGGCATCATTCCTAATGCATATTCAGAGTCGTTTTAAACCAAGCACTTCCAATATCCTGTTCTTTTTAAGATGTTGTATGCAGCTGTTCTGATGGAACTGTGGCCTCTTATTCTAAAAAAAATAAATATATAAAAAATAAATAAATTTGAGCAAATACAGCAAATGTTGTGTCATAGTACTCTGGGAAACAACGCCTATGGTTTCTGTCTTGTAAGGATACTTTTTTGCTTTACCAATCTATTGTAGAACATGTCTGGAAAAACTTGATAGTTATGCATCTTTCGTTTACAGCTAGTAAAAAATTATGCAGACTGATTAAAAAAAAATTACTTGTGTTAAATCAGTGTACAAGCCTTCTCAATGTTGTTTTTGTCTTCCAGATACTAAAATGGATCGCAAAGACAAGTTGTTTGTAATTAATGAGGTAATTCAGGATTTAAGTAGTGCTTCCTTTTAATTTTCTGTAGAAATTTAACACACAAGAAAAAGGCAGCCAAGATCAAAGGATCTTGTACTAGTTAAGGGAGTTGTGTAACTGCAAAAGTGAAAACTGTTTATACTGAAAAAGTGTTACTGATAAAATGGGAAGTTGACTTGTGATTAATAAAACATTTAAATACAGTCTTTTTGCCATGGAGATAGAAAACAGAATATGCCGTTCTGTATAGGTAATGGATGTATTACAGTTTATATTTTAAGAAATCAAGGAATAAATACCCAAGCAGGCCAAATGGCTTAGTAAGATACTGGTAGTGCTGAAACTAGAACCTAATGTTACAACTCCTGCTCTAATGTTCATATTCTGGAGAGCGTATCAGGTTGCTTTTAGCTGTAGGAGAGTTATTACTTCTGGTAATAAGGATTTTATATTTTTTAACAAAACAAGTGCTTGAAACTTGATTTGGGGGTCAGTAAGTGTAATTTGTTAAAATGAGACAAATAATGAGCTTTTTAACTTTTATTTTGGGAGGAGGAATGATGTTGGAAATGGATATGGAAACATAGAAAGCTTTTGAAAATGTCTTCACAAAGCATTGTAAATAACTGATTTGATATATCTTGTTTAGGTGTGTGAAATGAAAAACTGCAATAAGTGCATCTTCTTTGAAGCCAAAAAGAAACAAGATCTCTATGTGTGGTAAGTAATTCTATGTTTTCCTCATGTTTCTATAGATAATTGGTGATGCTTCTGTCTGTAGTTTGTTACTGTAATAGTGTGGATACATGAACTAGTGTTGCTTAGTTAAATTTGAAATAATCTTATGTTTCTGCTGTAGGTAGTGCAAGCTTAAAACACATGACTGGTTTTCATACTGCTTATGGAAACATTTTTACAAAATTGTTCAGAAAGCAAGTATGCACAAATATCTTGAAGGAACTTGATACTGCTATAAAAGTGATTGAAATTACTTCAATGCAGAAATAATTTGTTGGAGTGTACTGTAGAAATCCAGTGTATCTTTCTGTCTCCTACTAACATTTTGCTTTTTTCTTTCCCACTGCCTTTCCTGTGCAGGCTTTCAAATACACCACAGGGACCATCAGCTAAATTCTTAGTGCAGAACAGTAAGTTGGTTGCTATTATTGTTTTTAGACTCTTACTTTCTTGCCTGAATGGCTTTCTTTAAGTACTAAAATGATCTTTTTAAAAAAATCACTAGTTCACACACTGGCTGAATTGAAGATGACAGGAAACTGCTTGAGAGGCTCACGGCCCCTTTTGTCTTTTGATCCAGTAAGTACAAGTTTTATATTTAATTGATTGTGTTCATTTTCTTTACATGACTGTTGTATTTAATCATGTATATAAAACTACTCTTTTCCTTTTTAGACATTTGACAAGGAGCCACACTATGCCCTGCTAAAAGAATTGTTTATTCAGGTCAGTCTTTAGCTTAGAAATCGTCTTTGGCAACTTACTTTAAAATCTTTTTTTTTTTTTTTCCACGTTAATTTTACACTTCTGTATTTGCAGAAAATCTTAAGAGGATTAGAGTCACTCTCAGTCCCTGGGATTCTTTTTCTTAAGTTTCTTTTATGTAACCTGGGATTGGAATCTTAAAAACGTAAAATGAAATAAAGCTATTTATGTTTGGCCTCTTACAATTAGATATTTAGAAGTACTGTCTTTTATTACAGATATTTAGTACGCCACAGTATCACCCGAAAAGCCAGCCTTTTGTAGATCATGTTTTCACATTCACCATTACAGACAATAGGATCTGGTTTCGGAATTACCAGGTTAGTGGTCTCTTAGCTCTTTCACTGGTGCTTAGTGGAGTAACTTCATGTCAATTACAATAATTAATTAAAATTAATTATTTACATTAATTGTGCAAGCAATGGGCATTGGCATATTTTGATAAAATAACTTCAAACTTTCTATACATGTGGAGATAATTTCAGTTTTGTCAAGTTAAGCTTATGCTCTCTTAGTTGTGTTTTTTTGATGAGTGTTTTGGTAAGAGGAGGTAGTAGGTAGCCAAAGCCTTCACTTGTCTTTTAACTTGAATTCACACTTTGGCCTAAAGTATGCTGGCACTTCTTTTCTAAAGGAAGAATTCACAAATGCGTAGTATTCTGAAGTGCTTGCTTGAACGTGTAAGAACTTCTTTATATACAGAACTTTGCTTGTAGAAGTCTAGCTTACCAAATTCAGTGGCATCATATCTTGGATTTAAATTGTTACGCATCACCGTGTGTGAAGTGTGTATATGTTGTTTGTATACATTGACTAAATCTATGAGAAATAAAGAGAATATTCTTTTACTGCAGATAATTGAAGAGGATGCATCTCTAGTAGAAATTGGGCCTCGTTTTGTCCTGAACCTCATAAAAATCTTCCAGGGTAGCTTTGGAGGACCAACTTTATATGAAAATCCCTATTATCAGTCCCCAAATATGGTAAGCAGCCTTGTCTTTGTTTTCTCTTTAGCAGTTAATTTGAAGATTGCAATCCCTCTATCTCAAGCCACATATGCCCTGGACCTCTTTGTAGGAAAGAGTGCGCTAACTAATCATAGTTTGAGAACAGAGTAATTGTGCAAAAATTGAATGCAAAGTTTTTGTCAGTGGAAAGATGACATATTGTGGATTTTTTGCAATTAAGCAGAGAAATCCCCACCTGTTGTTACAATACCTTATGATTTCTTCCATCTTGCTTGTTTGACATCTGTTTTAATTAAAATTCTCATTTTTAATAGCATCGACGGTTGATAAGGTTGTCAATGGCTGCTAAATTTAGAGAGAAAAATCAAGTGAAGGAAGTACAAAAGCTTAAGAAAAAGGAGAGTAAGATGCTTATTGAAGAAGATCCCACCGAAGTGGTCTTTGAAACTCCAGCTGAAGAAAAACCAGTGGAAATACAGCTTGTGAAACCGGAGTCGAAGGCAATTGTAAAAGATAAGAGGAAACCACGCAAAATTGAGAGGAAGAGGCAAAAAAAGCTTTTCAGAACCGAAGCAAAAGCCTAAAAGTTACAAATAAAGAAACTAAACAGACTTCAGTCATCTTTTAGTCTGGTATAGCTATATTATGTATATTTCTTAGCTATATTGACATAATATTGTAAATACTTGTGTTTTTTTTTACAAGTAAAGCTAATTAGACTTCAGTTTTAATTAAACGAAATACCAGTTTCTTCATTGGGGTTCAGTTTTTACTTTTTTTTTTGTCTTTTCTTTGAGCTGACTCTGGATTTTGAAAAACATGGCAATGGGGAAGGGGAAATAAGGAACTCCAAGTATTTCTGCTTTTGGTAATTGGTCTTACATTCAAATACCTCTGGGAAACAACATGTAACACATACAAGGAATAAAAGTAACCGGGTTGTCACTGCTGGTTATCCGTAATGGGAATTTGAAAGATAGCTTTGCTAGTCCTTCACAGCAGCAGATAATCCTTTGTAAAGTTTTAATTCTACAGGCATCGTCTGACTGGAGAATGAAAAAAAAATAAACATGAACAAAAACCGAATGAAAACAAAACAAAAACCTTACTTACTTCTTGTGCCTGTGGTAACTCCTGTATAACATTCTTATGACCTGAACTATCCTGCTGGGGAGAAACAGGCAAACATAAGATTCTAGTTTTTTATGCCAAATTAATTGCAAGTACCTTATAGGTAAGAGGCAGTAGCTGGACTGAGTACCAAAAACATGTGGCTATGTTAGCCTGAAATATATCTAACTACCTGTGATTATTATAAGAACACTGCTTTTAAGCACTGATTATGCATAAGAATGCACAATTCTGTTACAGAGTTGTACACAGAGACAAATTTTTTGGTACAAAAATTGCTGTTGAGTTGGTTTAGTTGTATATACTATTTAGGTTTTGTTTCTCAAAGTTAGCCATGGAGATTTTTCCATATAAAAGTTTTAAAAATGTTTCCAGTAGTGCTTAAAAGTTGTTAACTTCACACTGCAGCTTTGAAGCACCGTTTGATTTGGGGTTGTACTTTTGGGGTTGTAGCTTTCGGGCAGCGATCAGTGAGGCTGCCTGTTTGGCAGGCAGCTCCTCGTGAGGGAGCTGCAGGCTGCCACGAGCCCTCCCCTCAGCCTGCTGTGCTCGGGGCTGACCAAACCCAGCCCCCTCAACCTCTCCCGCACTTTACCCTGCAGCCTCCCACCCCTTCCACGCCCTCAGCACGGCTGGGCAGGGCGATGCGAGGAGCTCTGCGGGGCTCCTCCTCCTCGCTGCTCGGGCTCCTTATGGCTCCACCGGCTCCTCCTCCTCCTGCTCCGCCCGTTCTGCCGGCCGGCCGGCGCTCCCCGCAGCCGTCCCCTGCCCGCCCCGCGTCCCCTGCGCCATGCGGTGCCACTACGAGGTGCTGGGTGTCCGGCGCGACGCCGCCGAGGAGGAGCTGAAGCGGGCGTACCGGCGGCTGGCGCTCCGCTGGCACCCGGGTACGGACGCCGGCCTCAGGCGAGGCCCGGCCCGGCCCGGCCGCAGGCCCCATGCCAAGCGGCCCCGGTCCCGGCCTCGACCTCCCCGGCCGTGTGGGGTGTGCGGTGGGGCGAGAAGGGGCAAAGGGAGGGGAGGGGAGGCTCCGGGGAAGCCTCTGAGGTGCCTCCGGAGCCGGGTGGCGGCACGGGGGAGGGTGGGCACCGCACCTGTGGCGCCCTGCGCTCGGCCCGGGTTCCTTCAGCGCTTGTGGTGGGGGCTGCTGCTAGGCTCTGTGTAAAACTCGATAAATTACTTCACAGATAAGAACCTAGAGAACGCTGAGGAAGCCGCAGAACAGTTCAAGTTAATCCAGGCGGCGTATGATGTGCTCAGTGACCCACAGGAGAGAGCGTGGTGAGTCGTATTTACCTGCTGGTAGGCTGCAAAATGTGCGTTTCCCCCCCCCCGACCGTGTGCGTTTTTTCCCCCCTCTTCTTTGAGTTCACCTCCTGGCCTTGCTGGTGGTGAGAGTGGGGCCTGTGTAGCAGCTGGAGTCAGCCTTCGTGGTGCTTTGCTCCAGCAAACCAGTAGTTGAGAGGCCTGAAGCTTCCTGAGGAGGCGTAGCTGCAGACCCACACCTTTCTCGCTGTATTTTGCGAGGTGGTGTAGGACTGGGCACTGGGGAGGTTCCCTGGGGTTGTGTTAGTGCTGGCCTCAGTTTCCTCCTCCTAGAGTGGGAAGCAGTTCGCATGTTAACTTAGGTATCCCTGTCCTGGTTTCAGCAAGAACAGAATTTTCTTCCTAGTAGCTGGTGGAATGCTGTGTTTTGGCTTAGGATGAGAAGAGTGCTGATAACACCCCGATGTTTTAATTGTTGCAGAGCAGTGCTTATACCAAGCCAAGGACATCTCAGCCTTTCCCTCTGTCCTGCCAACAGGGAGGCTGGGGGTGCAGTAAGAGCTGGGAGGGGACAGACCCAGGACAGGTGACCCAAACTAGCCCAAGGGGTATTCCATCCCATCTGGGGTCATGCTGAACGGTATATAGAGGTGGCTAGCTGGGGGAGGGGGCCAGACTGCTCAGGGTTAGGCAGGGCATCGGTCAGCGGGTGGTGAGCAATTGCATTGTGCATCACTTGTTTGTACACATTATTAGTAGTAGTACTATTATCACCATTGTATTATTATTATTATTATTATTATTATTATTATTATTATTATTATTATTATTATTATCTTCCTGTCTTATTAAATTGTCTTTATCTCAACTCACAGGCTTCACTTTCCATTTCTCTCCCCCGTCCCAGAGAGGGAGGGGGAGGGTGAGCGAACGGCTGCGTGGTGTTTAGCTGCTGGCCGGGTTAAACCACGACAATCCCTCCGCTCACTATAACAGCCCTAATTTGAGATATGCACACGCATCTCTTTTTAAGAGGTTGCTAAGTTAAATGCTCCGCGTAACATTTTTCAAATGGGCTGAAGCATCTGTCTATCTATCTTATGCAGTCAAGAACACATAGGTACTAAGTTTGTCCTTTCTTAAAGTAGTGTTTTTCACTTGAAATATGCTAATTTATGGTGTTTTTTTGTGTGTGTGCGTGCAATTTTTGGGTGGTTTAGGTGTTCTCGTTTCTGAAAGCTCACTGAAACAGCTTGCTCAAATGCTAGTGCTAGGTTTCTGTTGGGAAGTTGTTACTATGGTTATTGCAGGTAAAGTCGTAGTAGGTAAACTAAAGGTCAAGAGATATTTAAGAGATATATCAAGAGGTAGGACCCAGGGTTTTTTCTCTCTAAGAAGAGAGAAAAAAGTGCCCTCTTGGCTGCCAGGGCACACTGCTGGTTCACATTGAGCCTGCTGTGGACCAGCACCCCCAGATCCCATCCTGCTGGCCTGCTCCCCAGCCACTTATCTCCCAGGTTGTAGCTGTGTCCCATTGCCCTGTCCCAGGTGCAGCATTCATCATTTTCCTTTGTTGAACTTCATGTCGTTGATGATCACCCAATATTTTAAGGTATCTAGACCCCTCTGCAAGGCCTCTCATCCTTCCAGGCTGTCAACAGCACCTCCCAGTTTACTATCAATGACAAACCTGCTGGATGTGTTTCACTCCTGCATGCAGATCATTGATAAATATGTGGAACAGGACTGGCCCTAGAATTTAGCCCTGGAGAGCACTGCTAGTGACCAGCCACCACCCAGACACAGCCCCACGCACTACACAACCCTCTGAGCTCTGCCAGTGAGCACCCAGCATAGTGTGAACCTGTTCATGTCACAGTTGGACAATTTGTCTAGAATGATGCTGTGAGGGACAGCATCAAATGCCTCCTAAAATCCAAAAAGATAAGTCTTCCACCTTTCCTTTGTCTACCAAGTGGGTGACCTTATCACAGAAGGAGATCAAAGTACTAAGGCTGGAATTCACCTTCCTGAACCCGTGTTTGACTATGCCTGATGATTTCTTTGTTCGTTAACTGACTTTCAGTAGCATCCAGGACAGCCTTCTCCGTAACTCTTTAAGGGTTTGAGGTTAATCTAAGGTCAGCAGTTTTCTGGGTTCCCTCTCAAGCTTTTTTTGCAGAAAAGTAGAGTATCGGCTAGCTTCCAGCCAGCAGGGATCTTCCCAGACTCCCACAACCTCTGCTAAATTGTTGAGAAGGGTCCAGCTGTAACATCTCTAACTCTTCAAGCACTCCGGGTGAATCCTGTGAGGCCCCATGGACTTATGAATGTTTTGATGGTAGAGCTTTTTCAATTTTGGTGACCTCATATGGAAAGCCAATGCTCCCATAGTCATGGTCCTCTAATTCAGAGGATCAGGCAGCCTGAGATTTGTCATTACTCTTAAAAACTGAGGCAAAAAAGGCCTTAAAGGGCTCTGCCTTTTTCTCCTCCTTAGGTCACCACCTTTGCCAAGTATTAGTGTTTTCCTTAGACCTCCTCTTGCTGTTGACATAATTGAAAAAGCCTTTTCGTTGTCTGACACCACAGTGACCAGTGTCAACTCAAGGTGGGCTTTGGCTGTTCTTGTTTTCTTCCCATGCTTGCAAACCGCAGCTCTCTCATCTGCTTGTGAAGCCTGACCTGGCTTCCAGAGGTCATAAATTTTCTCCATCTGCCTTTATCCCGGGAGGAGCTCCCTGTTCAGCCAGTCCAGGCTTCTTCTCCACTTGCTTGACTTGTGGCACAGTGGGACTTCTGCTGATGGACTATTAAAAGGTGGTTCTTGAACAGTGACCAGCTCTCATGCACCCTAAACCCTCTAGAGTTGATTCCCAGGGGATGCTGCTAGCTAGCTGCCTGAGAAGTTTAAGGTTTGCTCTCTCAGGTCTAGGTTGGTAACTCCACTGACCTTTTTTCTCCCCACACAAAAAATGACTCCGTTATTTCATCATGGTCACTATGGCCAAGACACCTGCCATGACCTCTCCCTCAAGGCCTTCCCTACTCTCAAACAACAGATCGAGGAGAGCACCCATCCTGGCTGGCTCACTCGGTGCGTGTGACAAAAAGTTAATCTTCAGCATGCTGTAGGAGTTTCCCAGGCTTGCTTGTCCTGTCAGTATGATATTCCCAGTGTATGCCTGGGAAGCTGAAGTTTCCCATAAAGATAAGGGTTACTGATCGAGAGATTGTGCTGTTACCTGTCTCGTACTGGGATCTGTTTCCTTATGTTACTGATGCTATGAATTTTTGTTAGGTATGATAACCACAGGGAGGCCCTGCTGAAAGGAGGAGTTGATGGAGACTATCAAGATGATAGTCTGGATCTGCTGCACTACTTCACTGTCAGCTGTTACTCTGGATACGGAGATGACGAAAAGGTGATGAATTAGTTCATCTTCAATGAATCAATTTAATTTTCAAGAAAAATGTCAGCATTTGCTTAGTGTTGAAAAGCTATGCATGGAGTTATTGAGCACAGGTGGTATAACAAGTGTTTGTATAAATCCACACTGGTTATCTAGGCAAGCTTTGATTCCTGCTTATTAAAAATTACTTAGTCAGGATTCCTAACTGAACTGTACAACTACAGGGTTTGTCTATGTTATTTACATGCACTGTATAGTGAGGCATTCTATTCCTTTGCAATAGCATCAGTTTGTTCAGTAATGTCTTTAACAAGCTAGAATGCTTCAAACTAAGGAAAGACAATATGATAACAGTGCTTAGGTGAAGTGTTCTTCCAATAATTGAATTCCCTGTTGGATTTTAAGATAATCATAATTTAAAAAGCTCTAGGTGATTAGAATAACTCCTTTCAGAGAAAGTCCTTATGTCTTTGCATTACTACAGTAGGAGTGAGTTAGCAACAGCTTAATTTAAAAAAATAAAGATACAATTGGGATACATTCTTAGCAAATTTTGTATTTGGAACTTCCTCAAAGCTTGGTTCTGTGTACCTAGAAACTTATCAACATCTCCTGCATGATGTAGCTTTTTCGTTTGTTTGTTTGTTCAAAGTTTAATACAGATGTTTGAAGTTTGAGAGAGACAGACGCTGAGGAATGAGACGATGGGAGCGTTGTTAAACAGAAGGGTCTTGCTGAGAAAATGCTTACAAAGCCTTTACTTGATTGCAAGTTGCTCTTGCAAACTGTAATTTTCTCTGAATTGTAATTTTTTCTGAAATATGCTACTTAATGTAGTTGAACATCTGTGCATTTATTATTGAGTAACGTAGAATGAATCATAGACTTTTTTTTTTTTAATTTCAGGGATTCTTTACGGTCTATCGACGAGTTTTTGAACAGATTGTAAGAGAAGAGATGGAGTATATGACCCAGGAAGATATTGAAGAATTCCCTACATTTGGATATTCCCAAAGTGACTATGATACGGTAAGAACAACTGTTAAACTAAACTAAAAGTAACACAGTTGTAATTACTTTGTGCCACACTGAAATCAAAGGAAAGGCTCCTGATCTCTGAGGTGAATACTAAAAACAAATATCTACTGTTTCTTAGACCATTACTATAAAGGAAGTGCTTGCAATATGATTCATAATACTTAGATGAATCAAAAGTGTCATTTCCTGTTGGACTGTATTAGTAGTCAGGCTTTTAGTGGTAGTGGTAGGTTGGCAAACAAACATTTCACAGGGCTAACCATCAATTATGCCAATGAAAATTAAGTGCAATGTTAAGCTTGAAACAAGGCCTTAAAAAAAAAAAAAAAAAAAGGATTTTCTCTTTACATCTTGATGAGAGTAGTTCACCAGTATTCTATTGCAATATACAATACAAATAAATATACATTATAGCAAGAGATAGAGAAATAGAGAAATGTATTACTTCTTACTAGCATATAGTATTGTGCCTTATTTAGGAAAACTAAGACTCATTCACTGCATCACATAGCCTGTAGGAAATGAGATATTTGGTTGACCTGAGGTGTGAGCTCCAGCTATGATATTCCTGTCATCTACAATTATTCTGTAGTAGGATTCAACTTGCAGAATATTGCATTCCTACCTTATCTGGAGAAAATAGTGCGTAGAGGACACTTGAATTCTTCCCATCTGGTTTACCAAGCATTTGTTGTATTCTGTCAGACTTCTGTTTTTTAAAGGTTGCTAGTTCTTCTGCGTTGAAATAGTAAAAGTAATATTTGTTTTCCTTGTACTCACAAATATTCCTCCTAATTTGCTACTTCTCTCTGTCACTTTTAGTAGCATTGTACTGTGTGCTGAATTATTTATGAAATATAAAATGATACATACCTTAAAAAAGAGAAACTCTGACATTACAAAACTGGGCTAGAGTTAGAAACACTGTTACAAATCAGACTAAAAAGTGCTAGAATGGGTGTTTGAATTTGAGGTAACATTACAGGATGGCTTAAAAATTGAAATATTTCCTTGGGAGAGCATATTTAGTGTCTATGAAATTGTTGAAATCTATCTGTTGCTAGAAAAAGCTTGAAACATCATTTGGGAGCTCCTTGTGTTGAAACCATGGAATAAATGATTATAGACCAAAAATTGTTTTTAATGCTATCAACTAGTAACTACCAAAATGGCTGTAGTTCTAGAAGCAGCATCGTTATACATGTACCTTGTTCACTCTGTTCAGGAAGCTGAATGCTTGCCTTTTTTTTTTTTTTTAATGGGATCTAGTGTTTTTTGGAATTATTTAATGGAAGGTAAACTTATTTAAATGGGAAGCTTATTAATCCTTCTTTGCTTATATTCAAAGAGACAGTCAGAAGAATTGCTGCGGCCAAATTTCTGCTCAGTGGGAGTATGGTGGGAAAAGAGATTTAGAAGGGAGCTACAAAAACTGTACAGAGGCTTTAAAATCTTTGGTGTGAGTGTTCTCTGATTCAGCCTACAGAGTTAACTCCCAGAAAGTTTGAGAGGTGACTCAAAAAAACACGAGGCAGTCAGGGAAGATATTCTTATGTCTGTGACTTAACAAGACTTCATGAGAAGAGAATAATTTTAGGTCAGTTAGATGCAGAGACAGAAGTAATCAGCTCCAATTATATGTAGTAAGCAAAGCAAAATCCACCTGAGAGTTCAGCAAGAGCTGGTTTGTAGTCTTCTGGAGTGAGGACTTAGGTTGGACTTGTGTCGTGGTTCCGCTCGAGTGGGCAGCCGAGCTCCACCACAGCTGCTCTCTCACTCCCCCTTCTCAAAAGGAAGGGGGAGAAAATATGTGAAAAGGACTCAAGGATTGAGATAAGGATGAGAAAATCACGCAATAATTATTGTAACGGGCAAAACAGACTCAGCATAAGAAGATAGATAGTAAGATTTATTGCTCGTTACTAACAAGCTAGAGAAGTGAGAAACAAAGGAAAGAAACCAAAAGCACCTTCCCCCTCCATCCACCCTCTTCCACCTCCTCCCCCCGAGCGGCGCAGGGGAACGGGGGAATGGGGGTTATGGTCAGTCTACAGCACTTCTTCTCCACCGCTCCTTCTCAGTCACTCTCGTCCCCTGTGCTGTGGGGTCCCTCCCACGGGATGCAGTCCTTGATGATCTGATCCGGCGTGGGCTTCCCACAGGCAGCAGCTCTTCCAGAACTGCTCCAGATATGGGTCTGTTCCACGGGCTCCATCCCTCAGGAGAAAACTGCTCCAACCTGGCTCCCCCACGGACAGCAGCTCCTGCCAGATCACCTGCTCCTGCGTGGTCTCCTCTCTACGGGCTACAGGTCCGGCCCGGAATCTGCTCCGGCAGGGGTCTTCCACAGGCGGCAGCCTCCATCGGTGCAGGGCCACCTGCTCCACCGTGGTCTCCTCCACGGGCTGCAGCATGGAACCCTGCTCCACTGTGGTACTCCATGGGCTGCAGGGGGACATCCTGCTTCACCATGGTCCTCACCACAGGCTGCAGGGGACTTCTGCTTCGGCGCCTGGAGCACCTCTCCCCCTCCTTCTACACTGACCTTGGCACCTGCAAAGCTGTTTCTCACTCCCTTGACTCTCCCGGCTGCTGTGTGGCACAACGTTTTTTTCCCTGTCTTAAATATGCTCTCACAGAGGCGCAAAACAACATCGCTTGTTGGCTCAGATCTGGAAAACAATGGGGCCCTTCCCAAACATGGGGCGGCTTCTAGATCCTTCTCACAGAAACCACCTCTATGGCTCCCTGCTACCAAAACCTTGCCACGTAAACCCACTACAACTTGTATTTCAGGTAGCCGCAGAGGAGGAAAATCTCACAGCTCATACAGCTGGTGAAGGGACAGGTGGTTCCTGTCATCAGCTGATGGCCTTGCATCTTTCTACACAGAAGATTCCTCCTTCTAGAGCACAAATTTGAGCTAATAGTCTATCATCACTTAGATTATTGGACAAAATGTCCAATATGTATATACGTTATAGATATATATATACCTGGATTTTAGTGGCAGCAGAGAAAAACTTCATAGCTACTTATCTGCCAGAGGCCACAGCCATGAACTTTCACATGTAGATAAGCTGTTAGAAATTAGTGTTGAGGAGATAATAGCTGTAGCCCAATGAATACCAGTGACATAAAGAGAAGAAGAAATACTGGCAGAAGAGATGTGAAACTGTTAAATTGAAGAACAGGACTTAATGCTGTGAAGTGCTCCAAAATACAGAACAGTAGTGAGCAGGGATAAGTAGTAAAAAGTCAGTTTAATGGACAAGTAATTTTTTTAAAAAATCAGACATATTTTGTTTCCCAAATGTACAAAATGCAGAAGGTTAGTAATTATTTGGAGAGGAATATAGAGAATAAAACAAAAAATTGTTATGCAACCTTACTAATTCAGTCTTTGCTCATGAGTAGTAGAAGAAAGGAGAATAAGTAAAGATGATTTGCTGTTTCTTCTAATGTGAGAGCTGGAGGGCATCATTTTAACAAGCAGTTATATAACACAACAAAATAGGAGTAAGTGCGTCTTCACATAAATCCTCGTTGAACTGCATAAGTCACAGCTCCGTGTTACTCTATATTGCCAAAAATTTACATAAATTAGGAAAATAAATATTAAACATTCACAAAAGAAAAATGGATTGAGGGCTTTTAAACAGCTTCTCTCTTGTTCTGGAAGCAGAGAGAATATAGTGGGGAGAAACAATATTTTGTATTTGCCATATGTTTTGTCGGTCTTTTTGTGCTGGTTGTTGGCCACTGATAGAAATGTACGGATGACCTTTGGTGTAATGTGATACAGTGGCTGTTACACAATACACGTGTCTGCTTATGTACAGAATGTCTGATTCTGGTTTTGCTTTCCCATTTGAAAGGAAAAATACAGCAAAGATAAGTGACTGGGCACTAGCGTTAGCATGGTCCATTCCTAAAAGGGGATAATTCTAGAAACTGGAGTTTAGAATAGTTTAATAGATAGGTTGTTAGCTTGCTGTGTTGTGAAATTTTAAAGATGATACTACAGGTTTCTCTAAACCTTCCTGTGATCTATTTATATTATACTCTGGGGAAGAAACAGTGGCCTGTATAGAAATCTCTATGCAAAACTGCTACAAAAGACCTAATTTATTTGGTGAGTTCTTAGCCCCCTCCCTAATAAAGTGCTTTGTTCTTTTTTAATTTTAACAGGTAGTCCACCCTTTCTATGCATACTGGCAGAGCTTCTGTACTCAGAAAACCTTTGCATGGAAAGAAGAATATGACACACGACAAGCATCAAACCGCTGGGAGAAACGAGCTATGGAAAAAGAGAACAAGAAAACTAGAGATAAAGCAAGGAAAGAGAGGAATGAACTGGTCCGTCAGCTGGTAGCCTTTATTCGTAAAAGGGATAAAAGAGTACAGGCTCATAGAAAACTTGTAGAAGAGCAGAATGCAGAAAAACTTAGGAAAGCAGAGGAATTGCGGAGGCAGCAGAAACTCAAACAAGCCAAGTATGTAAATGTGGAACAAATTATTTATTTTAAACCTGGACAACTATCCATGTGGGTGCCATGTAGAGTTAGATTCTAATGATAGCTGCAGTTGCTCTTTCAAAAATTCTTGAAAATTCTTTTGAGACTTGGTCTCAAGTGTAACCTTTTAAAAATTGTATTGTAGTATACCAAGCACGCTTTTGTAGCACAGAGTCAAGTAGCAATGTGCTAGTGGGCTTTGCATTGCTGTAATGTACATGGGATTGTGTAGCAGGTAAAAGCAGCTGTACTTCTTTTAGGATCGAGAAGACTTTTCCCGCTGTGAGCTTGATATTTACCATGCTGCAGTACTTTTCCTGCCTGACATTCGAGCAGGATCTGCTTATGCTTATACCTCCTTACTTGCAGTGTCAGTATGCCCACTGACATAACCAAGTACTTGCTTAGATTTCCAGGCCCTCCTGAAATACTGGAGAAGAGCAACTTATCTTTTAAATAATATAGTTTCTGTATTTCCCAGCTCATAAATGTGAAGTAGAAGTTACTGTATTATTCTACTTACAGGCTTGCTGAGCAGTATAAAGAGCAGAGCTGGATAACTATGTCAGATCTGGAGAGGGAACTGCAAGAGATGGAGGCACAATATGAAAAGGAATTTGGAGATGGATCAGATGATGACGAACTAGAAGAACAGGAGACAAAAGAAGGCATCGAAGGTATGGGGTGTGGTGGTATGAGATGTGGCGGGTTGTTGCTGTGTCAATATTGGCTCACTGCACCTCAAGCCACAGCTTCACAGCTCTGGTGCAAGTCCTGTGCTGTGCCTCCAACTGAGGTGTGCCAGGTTAGAGGCTGGCTTTCAGATGTTTTCCATGGAACATGAGAAGACATCAAACTACAGCTGTTAATTTATGCTAATGTATGATTTGCTGACATGGTCTTGATTTCTCTGCACATCAGCAATACTAAAGAAGCTGAATGTCAGTATTGTGACTTTCTTGGGGTTTTAAGAGTAACTTACTCAAAAATTGGTCCTCTGACTTTGTCTCTCCAATCCCCGTTTGTTTCTTCAGACAAACTGAGTGACGAGGCCGAAGAAAGTGAATTTGCTGATGATCTCTACTGCCCTGCTTGTGACAAATCATTCAAAACTGAGAAAGCGTAAGTGTGTGTGTATGGTTGGGAATTTCTTCATGCTGAGGGTGGGGATTGTTGCTTTTTAACTTTTAAAAAAGCCTTTTAAGGACTCGAACTTCACATCATGGTCGTTGTCTTCTTTCCAGTAGAGACATTGTCAGGGTGTAATTTTCCATTCTTAGCAGTGATGGATAATGGGCCAGTTATTAATTTATTTGCAAATGCAACAATATCTGCTCAGCTACCTGTAGTAACTATTTGCTGGTCTTCACAGCATGAAGAACCATGAAAAATCAAAGAAACATCGAGAGATGGTAGCACTGTTACGACAGCAACTGGAAGAAGAAGAAGGGAAATTTCCTGCATCTTTGGATGATGCAAATGGAATAGATACTAAAGAGGATGAAGAAACAGAAGAGATGCCCAAACAAAAGTACTTAAAATTATTTTTAGTTATGTTATGATTAATGATTTAATTAAAACTTGAAGGGCTACAGAGAGCTTCTGACTGAATTTATTATCATGTTGGAACTCATAGTATCATGTAATTCAAAATATTTCTTTGTGTAAGAGTATCAATAGAATGCATGCATTAGTATGGCTGAGTTCAGCTGTCAGATTTTTCAGATGGGAACATCCTACAGGCCCAGTGTTTTTTGATTTAGTTATGGGACTCTTTGTCAGTTGGGTGCTGGCACACGCAGAAAATGAGTGTACTTGAAATTAAATTGAATTTATTTAATAAGTTGTACAACTTCATTTCTTGACTGGAAAAACATAAAACCAACTAGCTCATTACTACCTTTCTGTTCAGTCTGAACAGAATAAGTGTTTTTCTAAATGCAATGAATAGTTAGGAGAACTGTTATTTTCACTTCAGATATGAATCGTTTCCTAGTTGTGGCCACTATTCTAATACCATGTTATGATGTTAAACAAAAATATAACTTCATAACTTTCTAGAAATTGTATTCATTTTCACTTTTTTTCAAAGAGTTCATTTTGCATTCTTATCTTTACAGGCTCTCCAAGAAGCAGAAGAAGAAACAGAAAACAATGACGGTAGGGAGTCAGACGTAATGAAATTCAGGGAACTTTACAATCCTTTTTAACACATAATATGATAATATATCTCATAAACATAACTTTATTCTGTTAGTACAGGTCCTACTAAATGTAGTGCTGGTTCCAAAAAGCTTGTGGGCTGAAGTGTAAGGAAAAGAGAGAGAAAAAGTTTCAAGAAAAAAGATACAGGAAATACAGGGAAACATGCAGATAAAGAGTGAACACAAGGAATTGATAAGAAAGACCAGCAGTGGCCCTAGTGCAGTAGCAACTTAATTGTTTGGTAATAGTTTTCTGCTTTGGCTGCTAGACCTGGTAAAATGTACTGTTCGTAAATTATTTTTTTTGGCATCTTACTGACCCTGTGTGGCTGTTGGAGTGAACGCATCCATTCCACCTTTTACTTGCATTGCAAACACCAGTAATGCCACCCACCAGAACATGGGTGGCACTCTTGCATAGCTGAGCTGGAACCTTCTTGTGCAGAGAGATTCTTCTGGAAATGTAACTTCGATCCTCTGCGAAGTTTTACTGAGTGCAGGAATCACTACAGTTTTTGTTTTGTTTTCCTGGAGGTAAATAGCTTAGCTAAGTCTTTTTCAGGTAGTTTTAAGTCCACAAGTTAAGTTTTATATTGCATACTAGAGGTGGTATATTCAATAACATAGTGTTAGGTCAAACCTAATTATTTTGCTTTTGTGACTTTAGCAATTTTTTCAGACATGCTCAGACATAGATAGACCTTTGCCAAACTTAGTCTTGACTCAAATTTTGGAGAAGTTTAGCAGTGTTTTCAAAAGTTAAGGGGGGAAAATAGCGTGTTTAGCTTCCGTCAGTAGAATAATTGTGTCCTAATGCGCACATCTGGCACAAAAAACTTTAGCCTAAACAATTACCATTTGGCAAAGTTGTAAACAAAACCACTATCTTATAATGTGAAATGGGAGCCCTGTGATTAACTCTGTAAGTAATTAAAAGCTACCTTTGTTCTTATGTTCTGTAGCTTTTGAGGCTGTTTTATTGGTGTTTCGTCCCTTCGTCACAGGTGGTCTCATCTTTCGAAAAGGGAACTAAGATTTTATCTGTTACAGTCTCACTGAAAACACAGTGTAAAATTCAGAGGGTTGATGGCTTTGTGTGTTACACCCATGTTTTGAGGTAAATGAGTATAACAGTATAAACATAATCACTAATGAACTTAAAGATGCTTACTTGCATTTATTGTCTTTGGACAGATTTATGAGGACTCTTTTGATAAAAGTGCTGATGAGGAAACAGCTGAGCAAAAGGAGGTGCCATGTGTGGACAAGGACACAGCAGAGGAATTGGTAAATGATGGCCAAAGATGTGCTGTGTCAGAGGAAAGAAGTGCTTCAGAAGATAGCAGCCAAGTAAATGAAGCACAAAGTGAAGTGAAAAGGTGCGCTGACTTGCTATATAGCAGTGATTGACATTCTATGTCATGTCTGATACTGTTAAACAAGTCTAGATTTAAGTCTGGATTTTTCACACCAAGTAAACTGGGAGGTCTACTCCACTAAATCAGAATTGAATAAAAATGGTACAAACCAAGGAGTGTTAGGATTTACTCTGGAAAAGGTATTAGACTGCAAATCAGTGCCACACATTTACCAGCATCTGATCCATCATCTAGCTGAATCTTGAGACTGACAGTTTATCATATAAATGACAGTTCTTTTTTCTGAACACACTTGTGTTGTGCGAAGGAAGAACTGGGGAAATTAGGAGAAACTTTGCTCTGAAAGACTACTCTTTAGTGTTAATTTGTATATCTTGTGCACTGATCTTGCTTTCTCTTTGTCTATCAGCAGTGCTAAGCCTAAAGGTAAAAAAGCCAAGGATGCAAAAAAGTCTGCCAAGGCATCTTCAGAACATCCAACAACGGTATGTCAAATTAGTAATGCTACTAATCATGTCATTTAATTACAAACATGTAATTACAAACAGGATTGTTGGTTTGAATTCTAGACAAATATTCTATTCCAATTTACTGCTTGTTTTTTTAGTAATTTAAATAGGTGACTTCTCTTCCTGTGATTTTTATTAGAATCTGCGATATTGGAACATCGGATCTTGTCTTTGCAGAGAAAAGTAGGACTAAATTTCACTTCTAAGAGAGTGGCAAGATCTCAGTATTCAAAGCAGTTTAAACAAACAAAAAGTAGACAAGACAGCTGTTGTCATTAGTCAGTACCGTTTGCATCTTTCCCAATATTGATGATTCCCAGTAAGAGTGAACTCTTATATTAACTAGAGCTAAGACATACTGAATTCAGTAAATTTCAGAAATGAAAGTGGTATGTGTATAGTCTTCTTTAGTCAGATGAGATCAAATGTAATCTAATGTATCATAAATGGGATTTGCAAAGCTTCTGTTTTGTTCTAGGCTTTAATTAGCACTCCTTAAAATTCTAAGAGGCCATATTTGTAATGTTTGTTTTTTATTGTTAATCAGTAATGGGATTTTAATTATAGAAACAAACAACTTAATCACATTTCATTGTTTAAGAAAAGCTACGTGTAACCAGTTGGTGCATTCTATTTATTATGCATTCTGTAAAAAAGTTAATCTTTCTTTTTTCCCTTGTAGAATGAAGTTCCCATTCACTGTGTAACCTGCAACTGTGCATTTCCATCCCGAAATAAACTGTTTGAACATCTAAAATTGACAGGACATGCAAAAGCAACACAAGCACCAACTGTAAATGGAGCTGTACACACCAGAAGCAAAAAAGAGAAACGTAAAAACAGATAGAACTTAGATACAGTGACAGTCTCTGGAATCATACATAAAAAATCTCCCAAAATGGAGAAGTGTGCATTGCCTGTATTTTGAGGTAAACAGAGCAGGCAACTCCAACTTTGGAAGAAGGAAGGAAAAAAATGTAACAAAAGGAACGTTATCTTGTGAAGCAACCTGTGCTTTCGTTTGTTTTTACCAGCCGTTCTTTACTGACTGAATTTGGCTTACCCTTCCAGCAGATTTCATGCTGAAGGGGAAAAAATAGTGTTTTAAAGCTAGTTGCCTTGCATTCTTGTTGAAACTTGCATGGATGCAACCTATGCAGAAGGAATAAATTATTTTAACATGTTGCTATTTTTTTTGAGAGAAAACTGATTTAAGAATGGACTCTGCTGCTTTGATCATCTGTTAAAGATGAAATATGAACCAGGGCAAGGGGAAAAAACAGGCTTTTCTGCCATCCTCAATGGCCTTTTCAAACTAATTAGCAGACAAAAGAGAAAAGAGTAAGATGACAAAGCTGGTTAATCGCGGCTTTGGCAGTCCCTATTAGTTCTGTATGTGTGCCTGCATGCCAGGTGTGTGTGAGAGGGACAAAAAACCTTGCTGGAGTAAGTGGGGAGGAGGGGGATGAAAACTGAGAAGTTGGTGTTAATGTATGTGAGGTGAGCTGCATGTGGGAAGTCTGTCCCTCAGCACGTTTAACTTACGTATTCCTATTTGACTGGGGAATGGTGTGAATTAGAGACACCTGTCTACATTTTTTCTTTTGATTTCTAATGAAAAACAAAATGTGAGCTGGTATGCCTCTGTTTAAATGCATAATCTGCTTCAACTTGAATAGCACTTAAAAAAAAAAAAAGTGAGACAAACACCTGATTTTGGAGTGTAAGTGTAGGAAAGAACTTTACAAATCAAATTGTGAATGCAGTTAGAGAATGCAATGCTCAGGGAGGGCTGGGGCTCTAGTCTGATAGTAAACCCTGAGAGTTGATAAAAGCAATGATCTTGCCTTATCCAAGTTGCTCTAACATTTCAGCTCATCAGACAAAATTGCAGAACACAGTACCATTGTTGGGGTAAGAAATTATTCAAATGTTACAATTTGAACCAAAGTAAAATGACTAATGTACAGTTCTTGCTAACAGCCAGCAATTATACTTTTTTTTTCTTGAGAGTGAGAGAGGTAATGAACTTCTTTTTTTTCCCAAAAAGTGGTTATGTAAGACATGCTGCACCTTATTTCCCCAGCCAGATTTTGCATCTTGCTAAATGACTAATTGGTGTGCTGTGCAATCCTAAAAGCAGCAGGAGGAAAATAAAAGCATTTTTGGAGAGGATGATGACTGGATTAGAGCCCCATATAAAAAAGAATTAGTGTAATTAGAACCTTTACAATTAGTGTGCACAGATATTTTTTTTTGTGCTTTCAGTGTGCACAAATTACAGTGCTTCCTTGTAGTAAGGGTAAACACTTTTAGCACTGTTTGAAAGCTGCACTTATGTTCTCCTCAGAGTGGTTCCTAGCCCAAATAACTGTGTGAAATCTCTCATTGTGGGACTGAGGGTGAGACTTAAACCCTGCACTGTTACCTTTGAGTTAATTATTTTTCTTATTTAAATAAAGTCGAATACTTCATCACTGTCTGTCTTTACAAATGTTCCTGAGCATTGAGTGTAAGAGGGAAGGTTGTGGTGGCTGTGGGGGTGACCACAGTGGAAGATGGTCAGGGACTACTCTGCACTGGTCACAGCTGGCTCTGCAACAGTCCCACCACATGCTCAGTTAAGCGGGAGTTTGTGTTGCCTCTGTGAAAACAGCAAATGCTGTGAGACACAGGAACAAGGCCATAGCAGCAAGAGGCACTCCATGGTGGTACCTGTAACACCTCCAGAGTGACGGTAGCCTGGTGGAGGACCTGTGCTGGTGCATAGGAAACAAGTGAGACAGAGAGAGCAGCAGAAGAAAAGAGTAAGGAACAAAGAGCATCAGAATGAAACCATTCTGTCCTAGTGTCACATGTCGCATTGTTAAAGACAACTGTAGTACTGAAGAGTATTTTTACAAAACAGATTAGAGGCATTATTTGAAGTCTGGCTCTGTCAGCATCATTAAGACTACTCCTACACATTTTATCTTCAAACTATGATACTTCTTGTCCTGTGTAGATTAGTGCTGAGTCTGGATGGCAAGTATGGATTCATTCAATTGCATCTCGTGTACAGAAATAAGTCGAGTCTACTTTGCAGCTACTCTTCTCATGTGTCTCTCTAATGCAGTATGAATTACTTCAACAGCGAAGTCAGCATCCTTTTTAGTGATGCACATAGGAGGTTTAATTCTAAATGTCTGAGAAGGAAAAAGAAAAAAAAAAGACATCCTTATACTTGTAGGGGAAGAACATAGGTTATAGCAGCCCTTCTAGGTCAGTGCTCACACTTTGCCACACAATCTAACCATAGGTATGGAAAAATAATAGAACTGTAGAGCTGGGACCAAGGCCTCTTTGATAAGTGTGCCCCGAACTAGTTGAGCACTAGTTTCTAACTAGTTCTAGCACTAGTTTCAGAAAAGAAACAAATAGCTCCTGCTTGGTTTGTAAACCAGGCAAAATCAGTATAGTTAATTTAACCAGAAGTTCTATACCTGATTGTAGAGTCCTCCTCTTCCAATCAGAACACCCATATCTTTACAATCTTCCCAGATCTCACTGATTTCTTCAGTTGGAAGAGGGTGGCGACTGTCCTATGGGAAGTGAACATTAAACTAAGATAAATTTATAAAATTCTAGATTTATAAATTAATTCTAAGAAAAAGATGTATATTCCAGTTATTCCCATATATCCTACTCCCATCTCTGTCTGAAAACTTCAGTTGCATAATTTAATCTGCTTTCTAAGATGGCTTTATGCAATTAAAGTGCACAAGTCACTGTTTACACAAAGCTTGTGAGATATTTGAAATGCTGGCATCTTCTGGCTCATTTTTAGCCAGAGCAATGCTTTCTCACTCCACTTTTTTAAGTAAAACATTCAGTGGCATTGAAAGGAATTAAGGAATAAAGTAAATAATCAACCTTATCTGTCACCATCTCTATCCCAATCATAAGTCCCTTGCCACGGACATCTCCAACAATCTCAAATTTATCCCGTAGTTTAGCAAGCTCCAGTAGCATATACGTTCCCACATCCTCGCTGTTTTTTTGTAGATGATCTTCTTCAATAGCCTAGGTAGAATGATGCACAATGACAATGTTGCAGGACAAGCTTCTAACACATCTGTTTGTTTAATACCCTGTAAGATCAATGACACATCATCCTCTCACGCTCACAGATTTGCATACTATGTTCCTTCACTACTGTGGTATTTAAAATCCTTCACTACTATGGTATTTCATTTTTTCCAATCTACTAATAGCATCAGATTAAAACTGAACAAAATATTTTGATGTTGCTCCATCCTTTTGCACATTTTACTTGTTATTGTTATTCCATAATCATATTGCGGTAATTCATGCTCACACACAGTCATAGATGAAAAATACCTGAACATCAGGATTATTTTCAAAATCTTACCCAAAATATTTTAAAACTTGCTCCAGCACCGTACGTATATAACTTGACAAGGCATACCTATTGGTACTAGGTAGCCTTTTAGGAAACAGCTTGAGTGCTTTAATTAGATTCATCAACACTCATCAATGCTTTTTAAATGCAATTTTTCATACTCTGCTCTATTCATCAAAGTTCTGACATGCAACCAGCTATCAGCACTGATGTGCACAACTTAATTTACAAACTTAAAGTGTACTTTAATAAAATTCACATAAGAAAAAGAATTACAAAAATTAAAGTGATACTTTTCCTTTTTTTTTTTTTCCTTAACTCATTGTCTTTCAACTCCATTTTATTTTTTTCCTAGCTGACAACCCCTTCAGACTTGCTTCAGACAGGTTCAAAGTAATGTCCAAGATGAAGACTACAAATGACTCCTACTCCTGCCTAAAGGGATGAAAATTTTGCAGTAGAACTAATCAGGAACTTGTATTTTTCCTACACATAAAGCGCCCTGCCTATATATAAATAATACTTTATGTGTTTATACAGTTACAAAATTGTCCACACATAACTTTATAATAAGAACAAATGCAAGCAGTTTTTATCCAGAAAAAGCTTGGAATAAATCAACTCATAATGTTCTCCCTACATCAAGAACTGCAGCTCCAACTACGCAGGCTAAAGGGTTTCCTCCAAATGTATTGAAATGAAGGTTTTGAGCCAAAGAATTTGCAATCTCTAGAAGAGAAAAACAAAACCAAAAAACACTAATTAGTCTTACAGTTGTTTTACATTTGGTAACAGTACTTACCTGCGTTAACTTAAAATATTGCTGTGCTTCTACCCTGATTCTCCAAAGTGACAGACCATAATACTGCCAAAACTACAGTTTAACAGATGCTAAAGACAGACTTTAAAATGGTCACACTTTAAAATAATCTAGTCAGTTGTCTCCTTGGGCCAACATCTACAATTTTCTTAACCAGACTCAGTGAGTCATTCATATGAATCAAGTATCTGGCTAACATATTGTCTTCTCTTAGTGCACTGATTATTAAAATGGAAAATTCAAAGATTTTCAGGATTTCTTACAAGGTATTTCTTTTCACGATTTCTATGACAAGGTCATCTCTGCTTCAGTTATGCAATTAACCCCATCTAAATAAAGCTTTTCACTGGTAAAAGCAGAGCTCTAGGTAAAACCAGTCAGTAATGAGAAACCAATTCATTTACCTCAAAAGACAGCTTGAAACCAAGACCATTAATAAAGCTCAGCTGTTTGAATACACATCTCTCCAGTAAGTAACTATGGTATAGTACATTTTGTATTTGCTCTACTTTAATTCTTATCAGGACAGAACACTTATACCTTTTGTGGTAACAACAGCTGCCATGGGAAAGCCATTACCAATTCCTTTTGCCAAAGTAACAATGTCAGGGACTACACCATGCGTTTGAAATCCCCAGAAATGGCTGCCTGTTCGTCCAAATCCTGTCTGTACCTTTCAAAGGAAAAATCCGGAGAAACCTCCATCACTTTCTCACATTTTACAATATGGCTTCTTTCTATTTTCATTCAATTTTTGCTGATTTTCATTACACTGCAACCATACCTTGAATCAACTATTGTAGAAAGATCCTTACTCAGGTGGCTTTGTACAAAATATTATTTACTATAATTGGGTTTTTCTTTTGCATATTACACAGCCAACATCACACCATGTCTTAGGCATGGTGAAATGCACAAATATGCTGCAGTTTCCATTTCAAAATGGAGAGGAAATGCAGCTGCTTACCACATTTCAAAATTGCAGTCCCATGATTGCTGATTTCTACCACTACAATGCTTGACATACATATCACAGTCACTTTGAAGAGTTCATTAATATTTCAAAATGGCCTTAGGTAAGCAAATTTTATTTATGAAATGTATTTGCAGAGGTATAGTAAAAGAACCCCGTTCTAGAGTTGCCAATGTACGCAAACAACACTTGTAACCATAAGTGTTATTGTGACAATACCACATCACAGCTGGCATTTATTAGTTGCGTATTTTTGTAAATTTACTCTAGACTTCTTCCAAAACTGGAGGACTCAAGCCTGGTACAAGCCTTACCTATGTCTAAAATTAGTATACTATGCTGCAGAATAAAGGCAGTAAAAACTATGAGGCACCTAAGCTTGGAAAGAGGTACCATGTTAGCCTTAAGTGAAATGCTATGTATTTCACAGCTTATTTTATTTCCAGGGCTTCAAGTTTGCCTTCATGTGGATTCTTTCAAAAAGATTTTAAGAGGTACCCCAAATTCTAGAGTTTTTTGTGAAAAAACTTACTTCATCTGAAATACAAACACCTCCTCTTTCCCGTACTAGCCCGTATGCTTCCTTTAAGAAACCTTTTGGATACTGAACAGCTCCATTAACACCCTGCCAAGACAAATAAACAAACAAACAAATAAATAATAAAATAAAAATAAAACTTCTTTAGGAACAGAAAATGAAAGAGTGGTTTTACTGGGTGACTATCTTTCTACAGTAAGAAAAAATACCAGCAACTCTCAGGTAATAGCAAAACAGTTGTCTTAAATTTCAGTCTTCAGCAGTGAAACTGCTTCTGATAGTTTCTGCTCAGGTCACACATTCCCATCCCACAGGGCAGTTTGCTGTTCCATTAGCTGTGTTCATACAAATGTCTGTGAGGCCATACTGTAAACTGGACCACTGTAAGATAGAGTGGATTAAAGAAAAACTGCCAAAACAAGTACCTTGAAAACCTGCACACTGAGAAATCCATAAACTGTGTTTCATGATAAATGTAAACAGAGAATTCACATCCCTCCTTCAGTAAATTTGTTTTGAATACTGTTTACTCAATTTCTGTTCATCTTGCCAGAAATTCTACTCTATACCTTGATTGCAATGGCTTCTTCGACTAAAACATGTGAAGGCTTAGGAAAAAGCAAAAATGGAGCAGCTCCAGTTTTCTCTGGTCACAGTTCTAACATTTTTTTCTTGCCTTTCCTGGTCTTGAGATATATTCTCCATTCCTCCTATTTAACAACCACATACATATACATCAGTTCTGTAACTGGGGTGAAACACCAAGAGAATGAATACTGTGGCCAGCTAGAGAGCTCCTAAAAACACAGTGGAGAACATGTTGAGAAGAGGTGGAAAGGAAATTGTGCTAAAGTTTACAGAAATAGTAAATAGAAAAGCACTATGAGATTTGGAAGAAGGTACTGAGATACAAAACAGAAGTGCATGCCATACATGCTATCTAAATACAGAAAAAGCAGGTACACTTAATCATGATTCTTTGTTTATCTTTATGAGTAACATCCTAGCTCCGCCAAAATCAGTGACAAAAGCTGAACCTTTAAGAGAGTGCATTAATTCTTCCAAATGTTTAAGGTGTTTAAGTCATAAAATAAATGAACATCCATATTTAGGGTACAGCTAAAGAGCACCAGATTTGAATATTTCATACTATTTGTGATATCACAACTGAGAAATGCGAAACTACCTACCTGAATTGGTTCACTGATAAATCCAGCTATTGTCTTTGGCACACAAGTGTTCAGAGTATCTTTGAACTGTTCAATGTACTGGTCATTTGCATGACATATACCTGTTTACAGGGAAAATGCTTTAAATACAATTTAATTAAAATGACAATAGCAACTTCAAAATATGAAAGTGCACATCTACAAGTATTATCTGACTATATGGTAAATATCACCTCTCAAATACATAAAAATGTCTAAATATCACGAGAGAGTCCCTTATTTTCTCGTAAAAAAAAAAAAAAAGTATATCATAAAGACTAACAGTTCTAAAACAGCAAAGCAAAGCTGCCAGACAATGAGATGTTACCAATTATACAGGCTACAATTGTACAGGATATAACAATAAGCTGTAGGTTAGAGAGTGTGAAACACCTACATCAACAAAAGGAATAAGCAGATAACTTTTTCAGGGTTCAATTAACATCAGAATAAGACATAAGGAACATTATGTTAGTGCAGATACAAGGCTTCTGGAGAATACAGCTGCATATAAGTGTATACAAATAAAGAACAGAAAAGTTAGTAAAGCTAATCCATTCACTGGGGAGGGCAAAGATAAGAAGGAAGTATTTTTTTATGCATGTGAATTAAAACAACAGAGTGCCTCTTGAAACAGTGGGGAAAAATACCATCATTTTTGTTAATTGGAGGGCAGTAGAGGAGCTTTCACACTATATGTGAATGGATGTTCTGCCTCATAAAGACTTTTTCATATCACTGGCTTCACTTTGTCCTTACTATTTA
The DNA here is from genome assembly GCF_047663525.1 of Anas platyrhynchos. Classification (NCBI taxonomy): domain Eukaryota; kingdom Metazoa; phylum Chordata; class Aves; order Anseriformes; family Anatidae; genus Anas; species Anas platyrhynchos. The sequence continues at coordinate 12,291,677 of NC_092621.1, forward strand.
TATTACTCCAAAACAGCGGAAAATATCAATCAACAAATAGTACTTCCAGATGCACTAAGGTTTGAGAGCCACAGCTTTTTGAATACCAGAGCTGATCTTGACAAATGCTTGAAATGAAGGCTAGGATTTTCAGGGAAAAAAGAAAAAAAAAAAAAAAAGAATATGGGATGTTGCCTGCCCATATTTTTTTCTGTGAGAAGCAGATACCCATGATTTCTGCAATATTTTCATTAGTTGCCCTTGCAAATCCTAACTAGAGGTCTACTGAGGAATGCTTACCTTTCTTGAGGAGGTAGAAATAACCTGAGCATATACTTTGCCTTCTACAGCCTCCTATTACTCTCTAATCTAAAAACCAAATAACTTTTCTCATTGACCAACCTTCAGAACAGCTGCATTTTCGAACAGTTTGTACTGGAGAATCTCTACAATTGCTGCCTCCCCATGGACCACGAAAAACATCTGGTAACATTGTCTGTCAAGCATAAGAGAAATAGCTACAGATTTGGTAACATCGTTCTAGGAGATGTGTTAATCATATCCAGTAATGACTCTAATTAAAAAAAAAAAAATAAAAAAAATAAAAAAAAGAAAAAAAAGAGAGAGAGAGAAAGGCGGTTAGAGACAAAAGGCATATCTAGTTCCAGTGACTTTTCCACAGAACACTTGTGGAATAATAGCAGGCTTCTCCCACAAGGATATCCCTGTAGTAGTGACTCAACTGATGACTTCCTTTCTTTTGATATTTAAGTTTTGAAGTTAGTCAGCAGTTATGGTTATCTAAGATTAATGGCAACATTTTCAGAGTTGCTGGTAGTGCTTCAATAATCCAAAGCATGTTAAAACCTACAAAATACAGGAACGCAGGCAGATATCACAGCAGAGTAGTAGCTACAGTGCACGAATAGCTACACTGCAGTTTGGTTAGTAACTATAAAGCACTTTGAAGATAGAAATTTGCTAACCATCAAAATGTTCAAATAAAGTGCTAGTTCATCAGATTGTTAAAAAAATAAATTAAAATCTCACTGTTGAACAGCCAAAGCCATTGGCAACACCATGCTTATAAGGACCAATAGATGTCAATCCCAGTGTGTAAGGGCTTCCTCCATGGTATGCTCCTCTGTGCAAACAGACAAAGCACAAGCACATCACTCATTTCCAAAAAGAGACTGCAGCAATATTAGTTCTGAGAAGGCATGCCTCTGAGATATAAATTATTGGGAAAAGCGTGTGCTGCTACGCTCAAAACAAGATTCCTACTGCCTTTTTTTTTTTTTGCTTTGGTCTTGGAAGGTCCATGACTGTCCATCTGCATTGGTTTCCTGTGATTTCATATGCTGTAATTGTTCACAAGGAGAAGCGAATGAGGACTGGAATTGACAGCAATTCAGACAGGTTTTATGCAAGCCCTTCACAAAGTTCTGCTGCAGCACCTGAGCCCCACAGAGCAAATGTCTCTCTTCTTTGAATCATGGGATCTGCTGCTCTCTCAAACAGATGCTGCCAATCATTAAACTACGTGGTGGTTTGTTGATAGTTTTATAAGCAAACCAGAAGTTCGTTAAGGAGAATATACAAGCTAGGTGGATGCCCAATGTTCCGTTGAACAGAATGGCAGAAAAATACAGCTCCATATAACAAGGTCTTTTATTCTAATATCTGTGTCTGCCTTGGATGCAAAGTAAAGAGAAGAATTGCTTACACTGGTTCTTACATAGCTCTCACCCCTGCACCACCTCTGTAGTTAAGCCAGAAGAGCTGTTAGTGTAGCTGTGCAGTGAACTGTGGTTCAGGGATCTGGCAGAAAAATAAGGCAGAAAAACAAACAAAACTAAAAAACCTTTCCTCCGGATAATTTTCAGCCAGACCTGTTCCCTGCTGTGGTTCACTGCACCGCTGTTCCGGAGCTGCCCCCATGAAGTGGAGCACTGCAGGGGTGGAACAAAGGAAGAGAGCAGTAGATGCTGAAGCCTGCTCTGACCCTGAACGAAGGTCCGCTGAAGCACAGCCTGAACATAAAGACTAGATCTTTTTACAAAGTCAGAAAAGCAGAAATTACAGATTGTGCCTTCTCTGCAGAAAAGTCCTAGTTCACTGCATCAAATTTTGAACTCCTGTTTTAATTTTCTTTGTTCAACAGGGTGTCCTCAGCAGGTCTGCAGTTACTTCTTGTTTTAGGCGTATAGAGACTCACCACACACACAGTGAGTTTGATATCGACCATACCACCATTACCTGAAAGAGATGATGTCAAAGTTACGAGTATATAGCCTTGCCATGAACATCGCCAAGTCATTGGCTTCTGACCCACTGTTGGTTAGATAAACCACCTGTGGAAGAACACTTAGGATTAGTACAGTGCACAGCCACCACCTATTTATATGTCACTTTATAACAGTATCAGGAATCACTTTTCACTGCCACTAAGTGACCTTTCTGCAGTAAATTTAGTGGTATCCATAGCCTACAGATGGGAACAAAGATCATGATGACACCAGATAGTACAGAAGATTTTTAAGACATGCAGTCTTCAGGTTTTCTGTCTCACTTCTAAGATGGAACAATGATTCAAAGAAAAATAGAAGTGTTTGGGTCAAACTGAGCATGACTAACTGAATGACCTTCAGACCAGTAAAATTGGCTGCAAAATACCCTTGTGTGTTAGTTACAAGGAGCGCAACACAGAGAAACAACAGTGGAAAACAAGACGTTGCTTATTGGGTTCCACTGAGAATTAAGGGGGATATTCAGCATATAAGATCTAAGATTTGAAAACAGCTCAAATCCTACCGTCACTGCTTTTAAATTTAATTTTCAGAAGTGACTGAGACAGTCACTCCCCTGCTTAAGCTATGCAGATGCCTTACATTTACATCTATTTTTGAAATTTCTTCCATTTTTTTAAGACTGCAATGGCTTCACACACTTCTGGTAACCAAGTCTCTTTTTATGACCACTTTCTTTTACCTGAAGAAACACAGTACTTTTCTTACTGTTTCTGTGCATACGGCACATGACATTTTGACATTTATATGGTTTACTTACTTAAATGTCAGTAAAGCTCACTACATAAAATACTGTCAAATACTTTTCACTCTTAATTTTTGTGAGATCAAGAAAGTTAGGGCTGACTACATATAAGAGTAGTTAAAAACATCTCAGTTCCTTCAGTCATTTTTCTCCAGTCAACACTCCTTAACAGTGTTGACTGAAGAGAGAGAGCCAAGCAGAAGAGAAGCCTGTGTTATTATGCTTGTCTGTACCTAAATCAAAGAAAAGGCCTTGACGGTCATCACGCTCTCTTTAGCTGACAGTCTCTGGAGAGGTTTTTCTTGCTGCAGATGTTGTGGCTCTCATTTATGTATGTAATAAATATTTTCATTCAATAAACAGACACACGCTTTCCCCATCCCTGCTCCTGTCAGAAGTGAAGTACCTTAAGTGGATCTGGAAGAAGCGAAGTTAGCTTCTCAGCATATTCCTGGATTGATGGGTGCATGTAAATATTAGTGGTATGCCAAAGGCGAGCAAGCTGTTTCTGGATAGCCATAGTAACCTTCCTGCAGGTAGAACAAGGAGAGACACAGGGACTTCATTCAGTGTATGTGTATAAATCCATGCAACCCCCCGCCTCTGTTACTAATGCTGAAAATACAGACACTGCTCCATTTGCCCAATGGATGAACAAATAGATAAAATGAATGAATTCTTCAAAACATAGTGGGAATTGACCTTAATATATAAGGCATGAAAATCCAGTGAATTACGTTCTGTTTTTTTTGGCTCACTGTGTCACAGATTAAGAAAGAACAAAACTATCAACAGCATCTCTTCTTGTATTTTGTAGTGTAAATCAAACACACTTACGGATGACAGTGACCAACACTGACAGTAACGATTCCAGCAAAGAGATCAAGATATCTTCGTCCTTCATAATCAAACAACCACTGCATATATCCTTGATGCAGCAACAAAGGCTTCTTGTAAAATGTTCTCAGTGCCGGAGAAACATTTTGTTCACGAATCTTCAACATACGTTCATATGAATAGGACTGGCGGGAATAAAAAAGTCAGTATCTGTTCATGCTTTCTAAAGATCCAGACTACTGGAACAGCTCTAGTTCACAGAACAAAGGTTTTAACAAATTCTGGTACATAGAGCGCTCTGCAAAACAACCTTTTGAAACAAGACTGCTGTTCTGCATCTGGAAGTCTTCCAAATCAACAATTTAGCCTTAATTACAGAAATGCCACACAAATGCATCTATAGGTTATACTGCGGTTCTAACAAACAAGCAAATAGCAAAAGTCCTATTCAATGGACAAACTTCACAGCAGATGAGCCTATCACTCAGATCTCATAGTGGAGTCTTACTTAAGTTCAGGTGTAGGATATATTACTTACTTGGTATTTTTCAGGTACAAAGTTGCAAGGAGGCATTTTTGCTTGTACAGAGACAGTGCTTTTCCATTTCTGCTGCCTAAAGGCAACTAAAAAATAGAAACAGAAATATCAAACGTGTACCAAAGTGCACATCTGAAAGCATTTCGCAATAAGCTTGTTCACAGGAAATAAAAGCTACAGACAAGGAAAATACTTTGAGGGCTTTCCTTTGGGGAAAACAAAATACTTAAGAACTGTTTGCAGAAAGGCAAAACACATGTTGCTTTGTTTTGACAGAGAGAATCTTAGAAAAATCATTTTCTGACACAAGACCAGAGACAATGCGGGAGACAAGGCAATGACACAGGTCCAAGGTCCATGCAGGAGATGGGGACAGGGACAGGACTGGTGGCGAGGCTGCACACCCCCGTGGCACGGCTGAGGCAGGGACATGGACATGGGTGGAGGTCCTGGGGGGCTTGGGGCTGCTCAGGGGTGCTCCGGGCCCCTACAGCTCTCATCCCCACCTTCCACCCTCACTTCAAAATCCTGAAGTCACCGTGCCGTCCTATCTTCAGCTTAACTCAAAGTATAATTAAGCTGGCATCAGAAAATGTTATCATTCTTCCACATCCCTAACAGTCGTTCTCCTTCTGCATCACTAATGTCACCAGAGGAGAACTATGCCCTTTATTTTTCAGTGCTTTAGGTTTCACACGCTTCCTAAAACACATCAGATGAATGAAAAATGAAGTTTCCCAAAACGGACCAGACACACTGCCACTGCCTTGAACGAATTAAACACCCACGAGTGTCCACACTCAACAACAAACGTGAATTAAAGCTCTAGGGTCTTGGACCCAGCTCTACCCATCGATCTCTTCCAAGGGGATCTGTCCACATCTCCCACCCGCAAACACGGCTCTACGAGGATAAATCCGAGCGTTTCGGGGACAATCGCTGCCCCCAGCCCCTAAGTGTCCCGGCCGGCCCAGGGCTCGCAGGGCTCCGCTGCAAAAACGCCTTTCTGCGGGCAGCCCCCGGCGAGGCGACCCCTATGGCAGGGGAAGAACCGCCTCAGCCCTTCGCTGCTCCGGCTTAGTGCCGTCACCCGGTCCCTATCCCTATCCCTGTCCCTGTCCCTCGGGGGCTCGCTCCGTTCTGCCTCGGCTCCCGGCGCTGCCCTTACCGCTGCCGAGCCGGTGGCCGCCCCCCTGCCTCAGCGCCGCCATGCCGCCCGCCATGCGCTGGCCTGAGGGACCCGGGCAGTGGGGCCGCTGCCCTCGCCCCGCCCCGGCCCCCGAGGGCTCGTCCCGCGGCTGTGGGGAGGGGCAGCGGGGCCAGGCGGCTTCCGAGGGTCAATAAAGCTGTTTTTTTGTTTGTTTGTGTGGTGGTTTGGGGCAGCTGAGCGCCACCACAAGTGCTCTCTCGCTCCCCATCCTCAAAGGGAAAGGGGGAGGAAATACAATGGAAAGGGCTCAAGGGTTGAGATTAGAACAGGGAAATCACTCAACAGTGATCGTCACAGACAAACAGACTCAGCATAGGAAGATTAATGTAATTTATTGCCTATCACTAACAAGGTAGAGCAGTGAGAAACTAAGAACACACCAAAAACACCTTCCCTCATTCATTGTCTTCCACCTTCTCCCCCTGAGTGGCACAGAGGAATGGGGAATGGGGGCTCCTGTCAGTCCCTGGCGCTTCGTCTCTGCCGCTCCTTCATGGTCACTCTGCCCCTGCTCCACGTGGGGTCCCTCAGCCAGCAGCTCTTCAAGACCTGCTCCCACACGGCTCCATCCCACGGGGTCCATCCCCCAGGAGCAAACTGCTCCAGCACGGGTCCCCCACGGGTGGCAGCTCCCCCCAGACCCTTGCTCCTGTGTGGGCTCCTCTCCACGGGCTGCAGCACGGAGATCTGCTCCATGTGGGACCCATGGGCTGCAGGGGGACAGCCTGCTCCACCAGGGGCCTCTGCACAGTGATTAAGGAGACATTGGGGAGGCAAGGACAATATTAAGGAGGTATTGGGGAGGCACTGGGGAGGCAAGGACAATCCCCAGACCAGGACTGTATATCTTGAAACAAGACACTGGAACTCATGATAAGGAAGTGGCAGACGGACAGAGAAACAAATGTAAGGACTATAAATCTCAAAACTGGACATTGGAATTCATTATAAAGATACAACAAATGGAAGAATTAGCAACAACCAGCTCTTGCAATTAAGAAACATGCCAACTCAGCAGATTCCTGACCAAAGGTGAAAAGTACACTGTGAGGAAGACTCAGGGTCTTCCTCCCAAAGACCACTGCCCACATCCCAAAGACCCCTGCCCACAATTCTTGGGAGGCTCTACGCAGGCTCAAGGTGCCAAAAGGCTAATTAGCATGAGAAGCGAGGGAAGGCGGGGATAGGTAATGAATATGTATAGGCGCTTGTAGAATATTGATAGATTGATTGTATAAATTCAAGACTGCTTTCCGCTTTGGGTATGCACAATAGGTGGAGAGATCCCCCATGCATCCAGCGCTGCAATAAAGAATATACCACTTAAAGGAATTTCGGCTTCGATCTTTGAATCAACAGGCCGCAGGGGATCTGCTGCTGTGTGCCTGGAGCACCTCCTGCCCTCCTGCTGCACTCATCTGGGGGGCTGCAGGGCTGTCTCACTCCTCTCTTCCCGCTGCTGCTGTGCAGTGGGTCTTCCTTCCCTTCCCTTCCCTTCCCTTCCCTTCCCTTCCCTTCCCTTCCCTTCCCTTCCCTTCCCTTCCCTTCCCTTCCCTTCCCTTCCCTTCCCTTCCCTTCCCTTCCCTTCCCTTCCCTTCCCTTCCCTTCCCTTCCCTTCCCTTCCCTTCCCTTCCCTTCCCTTCCCTTCCCTTCCCTTCCCTTCCCTTCCCTTCCCTTCCCTTCCCTTCCCTTCCCTTCCCTTCCCTTCCCTTCCCTTCCCTTCCCTTCCCTTCCCTTCCCTTCCCTTCCCTTCCCTTCCCTTCCCTTCCCTTCCCTTCCCTTCCCTTCCCTTCCCTTCCCTTCCCTTCCCTTCCCTTCCCTTCCCATGTCAAATTGCACTTGACCTAGGCAAAAATGAGTATGGGGAAAAATCAGAAAAGGTGTAATTAGGGAAAAATATGAACCAGAATGAGATATTATCTGTAATCTGGGTGATAAAGAGAATTTATATGTAAATTATTATCTGGGTAATAAAGAGATATTGAAATATATTGTTGGAAGGAGAGGGATAACTGACTGATGACCAATTTCTTTGCTCTCTACAACTCCATGAAAGGAAGTTGTGAGGAGCTGGGGTTCAGCCTCTTCTCACAGGTAACTATGGCTTCTAGTTGAGCCAGGGGAGGTTCAGGTTGGAAATTAGGAGAAATTTATTCTCAGAATGAGTGGTCAGGCATTGGAATGGGTTGCCCAGAGAGGTGGTGGCATCACCATCCCTGGGTTGGATGTGGTGCTTAGGGACATGGTTTAGTGGGTGACATTGGTGGTTGGGGGATGGTTGGACAAGATGATCTTGGAGGTCTTTTCAACCTTAATGGTTCTATGATTATTCCTCCTCCTCCCTTCCCCCCTTTTTTTTAACTTCTTCCTTAAAGAATACTGTCATGACCAGCAAGAATGGTGAATCTTCTGAGGGAAAATAAGAAGTGCAAGATTCTAAAATACTTAGACTTCTTCAATCAAACTTTACATTCAAAAACTCGCAATGCCTGAATTTCAGTGATAATGACAATTTTCAAGAAAGAAGGAAAGAAAGAAAGAAAGAAAGAAAGAAAGAAAGAAAGAAAGAAAGAAAGAAAGAAAGAAAGAAAGAAAGAAAGACAGAAAGAAAGAAAGAAAGAAAAAGAAAGAAAGAAAGAAAGAAAGAAAGAAAGAAAGAAAGAAAGAAAGAAAGAAAGAAAGAAAGAAAGAAAGAAAGAAAGAAAGAAAGAAAGAAAGAAAGAAAGAACCATAAAGTAGCAAGAGTCTAAAAGTTGTGACCTTGAAAAGGAGCCATTTGTGTTAACAGTGTGGTTTCCATGAAACCTAGAAGATGGATTGTAGGTGGTACTAAACATCACACTTCTCTCCAGTTCTGTCTTGAGTCCCCCAGTTTGGAGCAGGTGAATATATTGCTTGTTTTGTGCTCCAAAAAGTATGTTCTAGGAATGAAAATAAGCATGAGTAAACCAACCTTTCTAAACAGCTTCTCCAAGAAGTCAGAAGTCCTTCTTCACACAGGAGTTTCTCTTATACCCAAGATTTTATGAATTGATGGCTGTATATTGCATTTTCACTACATGCAGTATGGAGCTTCCTGAATGCTAAATCAGCTGTCCAGTGCACACAAAGTGGGTTAAACATATTTATCAGTGGGCCTTCCACTTGCAGAACAGTGGGAGCCCATCCCACAAACTGTTCTGGATGTCTGACTTTTCTTTTTCATTATTATATATAATGGAATTGCTCAATTTTATGAGGAAAGCTAGAAGATTCTGAGAATATTATTCAAGAACTTTTATTAAATTGAAATGCGAACATCATTGCAGAGAGATTTTACAATGACAATATAGAAAAGTCCACCAGAAAGCTACAGACTTCAGTAACAATATTGATCTTACAAGTGAAATTGCTAACAGATTTTATTAAAGCCAGCAGTTTCGATATTAAGAACTTAAAAAATACATACCTTTAAAGCATTTTCCTTCAAATACACTTAGAAACAATGAAGAATTCCTGAGCAACTATTTTTGTACCAGTACGCTCCAACCAATGTACATACTAATATGAAATCTACTTTCTATAATTTCTAAAATTTTAGAAATTTACAAAACATTTGGATCTGGTTCATAGAATAATTGTGCTTCAAGTCATTCTGTTGCTAAAGCAATGACACTACAATAACTTGGATGTTCCAGATTGCATACAAATTCTGAAAATGTAATGGAAATGCCTAGCTTTTATTGCAAGGCTAGCAATGAATTGGTTTATGCAAATGGAAAAAAAAAATGCTTTAAATATGGATGATCTCTTTCTTGATTGGGAATTATCTTGTTTGTTGTGCATACTATTCAGAACGTGCAATTCAAATTATAAATAAGTTTCTTTGAGAGATCTGCTGGCATTATCAAAGGCAAGGAAATTCTAGAGACTTTCTCCTGCATTTAACAGCCTGCCAGAAATTTGAACAAATACAAATTATTAGTGGCTTTTTAGTTCTTCTTCTTTTTTTTTTTTTTTCTTCCCTTGGCAGTACTTTTTCAGAGCAGCATCCCCAGTATTTCTGTTATACACAGACTAAAAAAAAATAAATATGTGGAGCACAATATAAAGATTTGAGAAGCTCAAATGTTGCTGAGTATCTATGAGCAATATAAATGAATATAGCATATATGAAACCGATGGTTGTGTTATTCCAGATGAAGAATGGTATTTGACGTCAGAATAAAAAATTACTTTCTGAGATGAAAAATGAGCAACAGTATAGCAGCCCAGGAGGTCCCTTCTCAGTGTATCTGAGCAGTAGTTTCCTCTTCTTTTTGGAGTGAAGGACATGGGGATGAGAATTCAGAGTACTCTATCTACAGCATTATGAATATTAAAACTTGGTTTGACATCATTATACTTCCACCTGTATTCTATAGAAAAATCTGCGTATTCTTAGACATGTGTAGTTTTCTGTTCTACTCAAGGGATATTTTCTGCTACTGATATCTACAAAGATTTCCAGCATCCTCTAAAAATTCTATTCAGTGCTATATCTATAAAACTGACCATTACAATCTTTGTAGGAAGTAAAGTAAAATCTGTACATTTTTATTGATGTCAAAATGAGGTGAATGTACTCAGCAGCTCTCTAAAATAGAAGTGGTGTTGTCCAAAAATAAGATTGTCAAATAAAGTCCAAGACCAGCACCATCACAGAACAGAACAGAACAGAATGTTAACTCTTCTGAAAATAAAAGTGGAAGATGTGAAAAAAGACTTCCTTATTTCTAACTTCTCTGTGTACTGATGTCTTGAGTATAAATCCAGCTAAAAGCCTATCAGCACTGCAAGACACAGCACAAATAACTAAGTTATTTCTTGAATTACTTTTGATAGATGCAGTAGTTTCTCTTAAAAACTTAGCTTAAATGGGAGAAATGTATTTTAAGTCTGTCTTGGAAATTCTAGAATTTATCACCAAGACATGGACTTTGTAATTAAGGAAAATGTCAACTGGTATATTGTCATGTATTGTCATATCTGTTAATATTGTCACAGGTATGAACTATACAATGCCCAGAAATGTCAAGAGACCATTTACTACTATCCACAAAACATTGTCTCTTGGTGTTTCCAGATCACTGCATTGCCTTTAATAAATAGAAAATAGAAGAATGCTTAAGAATGACAGATGTATGTGTGAGACAATGTAAAAGGATAAAAAAATCTCATTCATAAATCTATCCGAAAAAATGAATTGAATGTAGCTTTTAAAAACCATGTGGTACGTGTGGTATTTTTGTTGATTTTTTCCTTAGGGCTGTAGGAAATGCAACAGCAGATTAGATGGGGGGTATAGCTGCTTAAGCGTTGTTTGCTAGGGGCCAATATCAGATACTTGTAAGAAAATCCTGTAATTAATATAAATGGAATGAACTCTCATGTATAAGTCTTTTTCAGCTTTTATCTAACAGCTGATCTGTAGTAGACAATTTCAGCATCTTGATGACTGGTTAGTACTTAATAAGGCATTACAGTTTTTGTGGACTATCTCAAGCAACTGTACGTATTCCCACTTTTGATATATATATATATATATATATATATATATATTTTTTTTTTTTTCTTAAAAACTCATTTATTACTCTACCATTTCTGATTTTTTCCTATCTACTCTTACATTTGATTCTTTTGCTTTCATTTTCTGTTCTCCCTCCTTTTTTTTTCAACCACGGTCAATATGCATGTTTGCCCACTCTGATTTCTCAACTACCTGTGCACCTTCCTGTAGGGTTCATTGTGACTGTGCTCCTCTTCCATTCTGCCACATGCAGTTTATCTTTAATCTCCTGCTTGACGTACACTGGAAAGATGAAAATAATTTTTCATTTATTTCAAAAGGGTTTTCAAGGCAGAGCCAAAAGATTGTTCCAGCTCAGTGTAATTCAGTCCATCTGTCCACACCCATAGGCACTAGAGTCTGAAGGAAGTCAGTGACACGGTATGAGGGTTTAAGATAGTTGAGAATAGGAGTATTTCTCCATTTTCTCTGTGTGTCTCCATTTTCACTCATTTAGGAGCAGCGTTTGAAGATTAACTTCTCAGAAGCAACTGAAAACAGGTCTTTCTAAGTAGTAAGTACTGATAAATGCTTAGTTCCCACTGGTGAGTTCCAAAATCAGACCACCTCTGAGAACTCAGCTCATTCAGTCCTAGCAAGCTGGGCACGCAGGCAGTAGCAAAAAGCAGAAAAGGGACTGATGCTTTAGGAAAATAGAAACTGCCAAGCTGGTCAGTATGGCTTTCCCTAAAAGATGGAAACTTCTTTGTTATTTTTTCACATAAAAACATATTTGGATACAAATGTCTAATATCCCATCCTACTACTACTAGAGCAATACAAGTGATGATTCCATGACAAGCTGTTAGTTAAGAGAAACAATTTGAAAATTACAAATACGTTTTTAGAAAAGAATCTGCATTTTGACACACAAAGTAAAATGCTTTTTTTCTGCCTTTTTAAAGGGAGCAAAAATAAACAACATCTGAGGTAGCGATTCTTTAAGAATATGGTGCCTGATCTCATGACGCTTTCATTTCATTTGTCTTTATGGCTTTTAGAAGATGTCTAATATTCATTAACTGGCTTAGATGACTTTGGTTTCCTTGCACAACACTTTCAAATTGTTTATGGTTAATGAGAAATTATCAAACACATTTACAGGCTTGTATGTGAGCTGCACATATACAGTGCTCCATAGATCACAAATAAAATGGTTCTTACTCATTTTTAACATCTACTGTTACTACACTTTAAATACTTAAATGACATTTAAAGCAACTATAGATTTTCCAGCCATCTAAACATATACACATAAACAGATATACCACAGAGTTCACTGCTTTAACATAAACCACTTATCACTACATATTTGTGTTTCAGTTTGTTCCATAAACATGTACACCCACTTATTAGTATTCTATAAGGTCTGTTTACTGCATTTTTATTAAATAATCCTTTGTAGTTACATAGTATCATTAAGACCATTCTTCAAACCTGTATTTTACGTGAAAGTAAGTTTTGGCAGCACATGCCCCACCTCAGTAAATCATATTTCTTTAAGAGTCAGGAACATTATATTGAAATACTAAAAATACACATTAAATATGTCTTTGCTAAAGGAAAAAGTTTAATTAGAAAATTTAAAATAATGAGTTCTATTTCTCAAAACTGAAGAAAAACTGTACATAAAATTATTCTGAGTCCAAAGGAAAGGTATTTAATTGAAATATATATATATTACATTTTATGAATTTATAAAATGAATTACTTCTGAAGAGCCTTTTAGGACTTTTATGTTACTAATAGGTAGTTCACGCTGTAAGAGACACATATATAGATCTAACTTTGAAAGCATCATTCAAACATAAATCCATGTGAGAAGTTTAACTAATGGTATGAGACCTAGCGAGACAATCCCTGTTCCTGGGGTAAATTATGTTACATACTTCATCACTGTATATCAAAAGAGGTGTCATGTGCTTGTTATCCCCACTGATGTATCATAACTTTACAAGAATCCACTGAGTACAATTGCTACAAAATCTCATCTATTTCCTACTTAAAAGCTAAGAGCTGTAATAAAAACTAAAGTTGCAAACAAGACAATGAAGTATTTGAACATCCAAAGGCCCTCAAACTTAGCTGATGGTTATCCTGATTTCACAGGACACTAGTTTATTCTCTTTTGATGTGCAAAAGTACAGTTTGGATGTTAAAGGCCACTTTCAGAAGGTATTACTCCCACCTGGGAAGTAACAGGGTGTTTTGGAAAATAAAAGTGCATCAAAATGGAAAATAATCAAACTGCACATTTGTTCAGCTTAAAGGATGAAACACATTTATGAAAAATGTTTTAAAATTCTATTTAGCTAGCAAATCCCTCAAAAAGCTAAGCTACATCCAAGCAACCAAAAAATACACCTTTTCTACTTGGGCTGAATTTCTGTTTTCACAGAAAGCCATGATGATTTGGCATCATGAGACTTTCATTGGCAAAGATGGGAAAGAATCTATGCCTCATAATATAATTTATGCCTGCAGGTATTTTGCAGTTTCATTACCAGTTTATGGCTAGGCATATAGAAACACTTTCACTCAGTTCTCTTTCTGAGGGAGAATTTGTGGATTTACCTTCTTTTTGATATCTTGAAATCCTGTTTTTTCATTCAATAATACTGATTTTTTCTTGTTTCTTTCCTTCTGGCAACTTGCAGTTTGCATGTGCATATAAATTAAAGGTCCTCTGAAAAGCTGATCTTTTTGGTTTTATGAACTCAGGGTGTTAAAGTTACTGATGTTCCTGGGACCTATCAGCTGCCACAGAATTGGACATAACCCACAATATTAATACAGCCCATATTTTTCAATTTAAGCAATGTCAACATAGGAAATATTTGATTAAACATTATTTAAATTCTCATTTTTGGACTAGAGGTCATACTTCTCTATTAGAGCAAGCTAGGATAGACAAACTTAGTAACAGTCGATGGAGTTTAGAGTATGACTCATCTCTTCCTAAAGCACACACTTGTATTCTGACAGGCAAATCATGCTCTAGACTCCATGATCTACAATAAAAACTTAGCAACCAGGTACATGTATAGATACTTCCATTTAGTTGGGATCAATAATACACTTAAAATCTGCTCAAAGTTGTGCCAGTCTTCCTCTGGTCCAAAATAAACTGTGACAGCAACAGTCTGCTGCTGACACGTTATCCCACCTTTGCTTTGGTTTGTAGCATCTCTGTAGCCACTTGTAAGTTACCATAAGTAATCCACTCTGTAAAGAAAATCTTTAGGCTGTAGCTTGATAAGATTCTATAGTCTCTATAGAACACCAGAGGCATGCTAAAGGCCGGCAGCAGCATGTCCTTATGCATGCTGTTAGGAGTAGAAAGCAACTGCTTGGCTCAGATATGACTGTCTGTGTAAAGAAAGAACGTGTCTGATTCAGACTGGCTTGTCTGATTCAGTCAGAAAAGTGAAGCATTCAGTCAGAAGAATTAAGCATTGTCACACAGTATACTATCAGCTTACACACATGGACACACAGATTGCTGTCCTGTAAAACATTCCAGTTTTGACTGATAACTTGATAGTTTCTTTGCAGTACTTTTAGCATCTAGAAAATTTGTAAGATATACCACAAATGCTACAGTAAAATTGTCCTGTTACCTGTAATTAAACAAAATGTTATGTTTGGCTGCTCTCTGAAGTAGCCACTTCATGTCTTCAAGCAATGAACTGAGTGGCTGAATTAAGAATCTAAGATCCCTCACTGTGCATTCAGCAGAGCATCCAGACTGCTCCAATCAGCCTCTAGAAAGGGGAAGTAAATTGCAGGTATAGAGGTCACAGACTTCAAATTTGATGCCTAAAGTAAATGTTACAGTATCCACTAGCATACATGTTCATATACACACAGATCGTTAAATTCTAAAGTCCAGCCAGTGAACGGGCTAGACAGCTTGACCAATCTGTACTTGAGCAGTTCCATTGCATGGAAGTATCGTATGAGAATTTGATTTGCCAACTAAGACTTTTTTTTTTTTTTTTTTTTTTTTTTTTTTTTTGCGGACCTTCAAAATCAGAGGGTCTGTTTTGGCTGGCTCTGCAACTGTTTACCTGATACTGCAGGAAGGCTGGCTCAGTGCATAAAATCAGAAAAAGCTGAGAAATATGACACTGTTCAGAAAGGACAAAAGAAGAGAGCTCATCTATGATAAATATACTTTCCATCACATGTGCAGTACAATTTCCCTTACCTTATGCTTCCAATTCCCACTGAAGCTAGTGGTGTTGGCTAAATACTTGACCTAGCTTTAATTAGCCATGGCTTACTTGTTCATACTTCGATGGAGTAAATTAAACTTTTGCTTCAGGAAGGAAGGGCCATAAGTACACAGCCATTCCACTACCATTTTGATTTTGCCTTCAGTTACATGTGGTAGGAGGAATCCTGACTCTTTCCGCAGTTGCTTTCCAACTACATGGACCCCTTTTCTCACTCCTGTTGCTATTTCAGCAGAGCACTAGCTGACTTTATGCCGCGTATCCCTGGCTGTTGAGGCTGGATTCCCAAACTAATTTTGATAAGTTCATTATGAAATATCTGAAAATTTTCAAACTTTCTTTCCAGGCTAAGAGAAAAGTGTACATGATGGCTAAGGATGCAGGCAACCATCATTCCATTCATGAGTGGCATGGGAGTACGAATTAAGTGGGAAAGAAGCTTGCTCTCAAAACCTAGATTCTATTTTAATTTTATAATAACAGCTGGTAAAAAACATCAGAAATAAATAATTTACAATTCAAATAGTAATACATTTGCAATATATTAGAAATATAGTTTAAAAATGACTTCATATCCTTACTTAGTATAAAGTTTAATTTTATGCTTTGTATAGAAATAGCAGCTTTACTTGTTACCTCTGTTTCAGCAGAAGGAAACAGAAAAGTTGCTAAATAGCTAAATAACATTGGGAAATTAAAAAATATTTTATTTTGCTTTTTTTTTTTTGGTAATAGAAAAATAGCCTTTAAAAATACATTGTTAAATGTATGGGACTGTACTAAAGTAGAATTGTATATTATGTACAGTAAGGCAGTATATCAAATAGTGTCCTCCGATTTTTTTTCATGTTTGATTTGACTGGAATAGGCTATGAATGGGATGCAGAGTTTTCTGTCATATTGAAACAAAGGAAGATATATTTAGAGGATTTTTTTACTGTAATTAGTTGAATATATTCTCTTTTATATATGTTTTTTTCCATATATAAGAGCTTAATTTTCTTAAGGGTTGAGAAAAAGTATAGAGAAATCTTAATCTACTGTCAGAATACACTCAGAAAAAAATATGTTGTCGATCAGAATGTCATTGTGTAATGATTTATCTGATTTAGAAACTGCTCAGACAATTGTGGTGTACTGACCCATAACATTCTTAGTCTTTGTTGAAACTGCAGTATTCCCTTAGGTTGAATCAAATAACAGAAGATCTGCAGAATTGAAGAATTAGTTTGCAATGTATTTTTCATGGCACATAGTATCCATTTCCTCATTTCGCTCTCTGAGAAATGTGTTAACGATCCAGGGTTTACTTCTATGATTGTTATATCAAACCACAGTTTATTTTATTCTCTGTATAATACACAAAGGAGGCTATTTTTTGTTGTTGTTGTTAGTTTTTTTGTTTTGTTTGTATTTAGGGAACTATTTGCTGTGTGGTTTTATTTTACTGTACATAACTATTAACAAAATTGATATGTAAATCACAGACTTGTCAGCTAGAAAATGGTGTAAGCTACAATTGTGACATAGTAGCATAATCTTAAACCACAGCATTATTATACTGATTGTATTTGACTCATTCTGTAGCATTACCTGATGAAGAATGATCAAACTTTTAGTTATTTAAAAGAGGGCATAAAGGAGGATGGGTCCATATACTCTGATCCACTAGTCTCTCTTTTGCAGTCACTTGGAGCTGTCAGACAGTAGCTCATGTTTTTCTCAGCTTGACCTTGCTGAAGGTTCTGAGATGTTTCCTTTGCAGGTTCTTGAGACATAGGGGTGTGCTGGACTCGTGAATCTGGCATTAATACTAGAATATTATGGTCCACAACAGTTGAGACCTTTGTATATTCTTTGCTGGTTCCTGGAATAGTGTAATTTTCAGTCTTCCCACTATTTTCTTTATGTTTCAGTAATACTGCTGGCTCCTCATCCTGCTTGACTTTGTGGACTTCTACATAGTCCATTAGTGTACCATTCAAAAAAGGTGACTTTTCATTAGGTCTGTTTTGTTTGACCTGCACTGCAGTTTGCTCAGTTTTGGAATGCAAATTCTCCATCTCTCCTTGTTCTTCCATGTCTCCAGGGACTGTTTCAGTAACAGAATATCGTGACTGATGCTTTTCTTCATTTTTCACTAAAACTGGGGCAACATTCACATTTGTGGTAATCAGTGTTATTTTACGTGCATCTACAGTGCTGTGGTAGGCAAACATAGGAGGTTGATTATCAGGTAATTGAGCTGCAGGCCACGTGGATGATTTTGTGCTCTCACTGTTAGAAAGGAGTGTTTTCCGTTCTGAGGCTACACACTGAGTTTCCCAGCTCCTTTTCACAGCTTTATTTTCTTGAACATCTCTTACATCTTGTGTTTGAAGCATTGATGGAAGGGCATGGGACTCCCTGCACTTTTCAGAAAGCAGAGAAGGGCTATCACAGCTTCCTCGTCCTGAGTCACTGTCTGTTTCCTTGGGTGTTGTTTTTCCTTTTTTACTTGGGTTACCATTGCTGTGACTTGGCATGAGTTGCTGATCCTCGCTGTCCTCTACCTCTAGGTATTCTATCAGTAGTTCCTCACAGTCTGATGTTGGAGGAAAACCATGGCAACCAAGAGCACTCAATAATTCTTCAGATTTCCCTGTCTGAAGGCATAACAAATAAGATATTGATATTTTTCCACTGTAAACATTAGGGCTTATATAACTAGAACAATAGTGAACAGTCTACATATTTATTAGGCAAATACTATAATAGCTACATCTCTAGATGTAACCTGGATTTCTACTGCTGCAAAAAAGTAGTGTAATAACAGTAGAACTTCCTCTGAGTTCCATTAGTGGGGAGATCCCAGAGTTCATGTTTCTAAAATGGAAGGGCTAGAGAGCTTCTGGCAGATAATAGTCTCAAGGGTTTGGCAAGAAGGTAATGGAGGAGAATTAACAGAACAGCCATGTCCTTGTCTCCTCAACACGGCAAGAAACTGTGGAGAGTGACTTATCTAAGAACAACTTAGAACACCTAGGAATTAAGCTCTTACTGTGTCCCAAGTAGCAACTGAAGTTACAGACCCTGTAGATATATGCCCTCCTATTAGTGCCAGGCAAAACTGTCTCATACATACATTCCACATGATCAACCTGAAAGTTTTGCTTATTTTTAACATTGATTACATTAATTAAATATGTTTTATACTTAATTATAGTAGTTGTTTTTGATAGTACTGAATTTAAAAAAGTAAGTAATGGCAAATTCTTATGCTGTTATCAGCAGTACTCACCTCTAACAGATGTGTATCGATGCCTTTTATTTTTGGTCCTGGAACTGGTGGTAGGATAAAGGCTATCATTCTAAAACAAACAAACAAACAAACAGAAATTAACAAAACAAACAGAAAGGAAAGCAATCAAACAAATGGACAAAAAAACCAACAGAACAAATACAAATGATATAAATATGGGCCCTCTCTTACCCCCTCCCACTCTTTCATGTGGGTGCCAATGGTGTAGCAACAGGAAGTCTGAGTGCTATCAAAAGAGGTTTCTGAGCCCTAGGAAGACAAGTAAAGGAAGAAGATGACTGAAGAAAAGTTGAAGTCTCCAGTCCATCTGGGAGACTTAAACTTCCCAGGCACACACTGGGAATATCATATTGACAGGACAAGCAAGCCTGGGAAATTCCTACAGCTTGTTGAAGATAACTTTCTGTCACATGCACCGAGTGAGCCAGCCAGGAAGGGTGCTCTCCTGGATCTGTTGTTTGAGAGTAGGGAAGGCCTTCAGGGAGAGGTGATGGCAGGTGGCTGTCTTGGCCACAGTGATACTGATGAAATAGTGGAACATTTTGTGGAAATAGTTCAACATTTTTGGTGTAGGGAGCAAAAAGGTCAGCGGAGTTGCCAATCTGGACCTGAGAGAGCAAACTTTAAGCTTCTCAGGCAGTTAGCTAGCAGCATCCCCTGGGAATTGACTCTAGAGGGTTTAGGGTACATGAGAGCCAGTCACTGTTCAAGAACCATCTTTTAAAAGACCAGCAGCAGGCAAGAACGGTATTTGGGGGTGCTGGTCCAGAGCAGGCTCAATGTGATCCAGCAGTGTTCCCTGGCAGCCAAGAGGACAAAGAGCATTTTTGGGGTGCATTAAACACAGCATGGGTAGCCAGCCAAAAGAGGTGAGTCTCCCACTGTATTAATGCTGCATGTTAAGGTCCACAATATATATCAATAATAATAATAATAATAATAATAATAATAATAATAATAATAATAATAATAATAATAATAATAATAATAATAATAATAATAATAATAAAAATAAAAAGAAGAAGCCAGAGGATCGCATCGAAGTTGGTAAATGGCTGGAAGGCATGTCCTATGAGGAGAGGCTGAGGACACTTGGCTTGTCTACTTGGAGTAAAGGAGGCTCAGAGGTGGCCTCATTGCTGTCTGCATCTTCCTGAGCAGAGGAAAAGGAGAGGTGGGTGCCAGTCTCTGCTCCCTGGGAGCTGATGACAGGCTGTGTGGGAATGGCACAAAGCTTCACCAGGGGAGGTTCAGACTGGACATTAGGAGCAATTTCTTTACCGTGGGGGTGGCCAACCACTAGAAGAGGCTTCCTAGCAGGGTGGTTGATGCACCATTTCTGTCAGTGTTGAAGAGGCATTTGGACAATGCCCTCAATAATATCCTTTAACGTTTGGGTAGCCCTGAAGTGGTCAGGCAGTTGGACTCAACAGACTTAGTAAGGCCCTAGAAACTGAGCTATTCTAAATTCTGTGTTCTCGCTCTGTATTTGTTCTCCCATTTCCTCCAAAAGTTACTGAAATTTTAAATACTCCTCCCCTATCTTTTGCCTCCTTGTTGGATATCTGTTTCCTGCCTGCCTTCTGTAGCCAGGTAGTTTACTAAGCCAGGTATAGTCCATAAATTGTCTTTAGATATATTCATAAGAAACAGAACAGCATAAAAGTTATTGAACTGGAAATGTAATACTACTAATGTCCTTTCGTTATTCTTTGTCCCTTAAACTCCAGCTCTCTCAAACCACTGTAACTTCATCACTGACCAGGACACAGCGATGTAGGGCACAGTCCTGGAGGACTAGTGGGCCTCTGTGTGCATACTTGACTGTCATTTGACTGGTACTAAACAGGATTTATGATGAATGACTTCTGAATGCTTTTCCATCAGCAGTTTCTCTGTTTCCTCTACTCATACACTATTTTTTGCAATACTTCCACAGAAGAGATAAACTTTGCAACACCTTCATCTTTGACAGACAAAAATTTAATAAATTATTTGGAAAATTGACTGACAAGTATGTAGAAAGATAACTTCATAACATAATCTTGTTTCATTTAGAAAATTAGGCCAAACCCAAAACATGTGTCTTCAATAGCAGCAGGGATACTCCAAATGATATTTGCTGAATACTTAATGGCTAACCACGGTGGCCAGATATAATAGAGACATGTCTTTACCAATTAAGAATTTAGTTTTTCCTTTTTAGTCTGTTTTCTCTAAAGAACAGAAATACCTCTTTATCATTTGTGAATTTAAAATCAAATACCTGCAATTTATACTACATAACACTCTTACAAGAAAACACAAAACCTATATGAAATTAAATCAAATGTTAATAGCATATTTTTGGAAAAGTCTACTGAGATTTTTAACTCCATAGGATTGTGAAATTTGTGACTTACCTGTACCCTTTTAAAACCATTGTCCAGCTCATGATTAAACATATAAGAGATGACAAGACACCCACGATGATCCACACAATCATATCTTTTACTCTGAAATCTATGAAAGAAATGTAATTATTTGAGGATTCACCTAGCATATATACAATCAGAATGATAAAAAAAAAAAAAGAAAAGCAAAAAAATCTCAAATGACTTTTATTTGAAAAACTGTTCTAAGCTGCCAAATTTAGTACTGAATCTGGAGGCCTCTACTAGCACAGACAGATCTCAATATTCATTGCAATATGTGGTAATTAATATACTTAGTATTAATAGCACTATGCAGGAAAAAAATATAGAAAAATGTATGAAGAAGGAAATTTTTGCCAATGTCTGTTAGAGTAACGGTTCAAATCCACTTATACCAACATGGTTATTTCATTATCAAATGGATATCATATAATTAATTAAATGGTGGGTAAAATAATTTAGGATGATGATTTCTGATGATTTCTATTGTAACATGACACTTTTTACATTGAGATGTTTATTTTGAATTCATTTGAGATAATGTGTAATGAAGAGATGTTACTGTCTGAAGGCAGTGATTCTTTGTTGTTCTGATAGCAGTTCTAATGTAGCTACCAGAACTCTCCTAATTAAAAACTACCATCATGAGAACAGATGAGGCAATAAACAGAAAGGATGTTGTTTAAATAAGTAAGGAAATTCATTCACTTGCTTAACTCCTAAAAATAACTGATGAAACAGCTAAGTCAGTATAGTGCAGAGAAGCTGAGAAATGTTACCTTAGCAATGATGTTGCTACCCGTCCTAGGGAAACAATGGGGTGTCAATCTGCATGAGTGCAACTGACAGCTAACAGAAGTATTACACAAACTTGCACTTAATAGCAATTACTGAAAGGATGCCTGGCCACTCACCATTAGGGATCTGAATATACTTTTCTGAGCTCCATTCACTCCATGATCCATGGTGATCTGGTTTGCAGTGAATCTGTACAATGTACTTCTTTCCTGGATTTAAACTAAACATTTTATATTGTGTTTGCTGTCCAACAAAAATAGTCTGGAAATGAATTAAAAATCATAAAATCCATATATAATTAAGACTTTTTTTTTTTTTCTTTTTTCCCCTAGGAAAATCATAGCTAGTTTAGTCTTGATAACCAAGTTGGGAATATAGAAATAACCTGGATCGCTTCCTAATAATCGTTATGCAAGTCATTGAAGTAACAGTACATTTATTTTATTTTTAAATTAATCTATCTAACAGTGCAGTAGGAATGATATCTGGCCCTGCTATACTGTGCAAATTAAACTACTGCAAGGACACATAATGTGGCAAGTATGGCAGGTATGAAGGAACTGTAGTAATGGTGGGAACTGCAATGGTGAGAAGACTGATGCAAGAAATAGTGACTGGGGAAGAAAAATGCTAAGAGGAAAGAAGGAATGTGGAGCTGGTAGAACTGCATAGTTCTAGTAAAGTAGTAAAGAGTGGATCATGCAATGACCAGGGAGCTGGAGAGTACAGTGTTGAGGGAAGGCAGAAGGCAATACAGAGAATACTGTAATACTGGGAAGTATTACAGCAGACAAGGAGGTAATGCAACCATATACTGATAGCTAAAGTCTTTATTTGCCCCCAGTTGTTTGAGTTGCACATCCTGGATACGGACAATAATTACTAGGTGGCCATGACAACTATTATCTAATGGTCATTTGTACAAATTTAAATGATTTTACATAATGCCATTGAGCTTTCTGTTACCTAAGAAGTGCTTGTGGTTGAGAACAAATTATCAGAAAAGAAACCTGACTAAATGAAAACTAACAATTTAAACTAAAATGCCAATATGGTTAATATATGGCCACAATTAAAAATAAGTACTTCATCACCTGCTATCATACAGCAGCATCCGAGATACTAA
This sequence comes from Anas platyrhynchos, assembly GCF_047663525.1. Lineage (NCBI taxonomy): Eukaryota > Metazoa > Chordata > Aves > Anseriformes > Anatidae > Anas > Anas platyrhynchos. Next base: position 12,314,759 of record NC_092621.1, read on the forward strand.
TTTGTCAGTAGGAATCTGTAGATCACACAAGCACTGCTTTTGAAAAAGGATTAAATATTGTGTGCCTGCTTCATTACAGTCGGGCATGTGACCTGACTGACAAACAGTAATTGATCATCTAGCAAAAATTTGTGACATTCTTACCTCCCATTCCTCTCCTTCTTCAGGCTTTAGTCGCAACTCGTATTCAAGGGTAAGCCATCCAGATCTGACATCAGCCAGTGGGGGTGGAGACCATGTCAAGACCAAGTATGGTTTTCTATTCATTGGCTTTTTTAATTCTAGAGTTACATTCACAGGAGGATCAGGCTGGACTGGTAAAATAAAAGAACTGACAGTAAGAGTCTGAACGATTTTTCTTTGCATCTTAGAAGAAGATACGAAATGTTGTGAGTGGTGAGTTGCCATCTCCATTATATCATTAAATTGGAACGGGTGCTGAAATACAGGGATCAAGATTTCCTGATAAAGTAAGCATGGATTTATGAATTTTGGAGAAACTGGAGAACATCAAATATGTGGAGTTCATATTGAGATTTGCCTTAATCATTTATTACCTGAAATATTTTTTTCTTACATTACTATTTATTGTTGCTGTTCCCCACAGCTATGTTTCAAAGTTAACAGAACCAGTTAACATCTTTAACTCTGTGTTATAGAAGTTGTGGTATATCATAAACTTATCAAAGTTGGCATATACCATTAGAAATGCTGTACAAACAGATTTAACTGATAAAAATTGCCCCTTTCAATCTTTAACATTCAGAAAACACAGCAGCATAATCCCAACATGCATAGATAGAAATACTTAACAGCAAAGCAAAACAGATGTTTATAGACAGACACGTCTATAACAAAAATAAAACAAAATGGAATGTAGGTTTCTGCCATAGTCAGGCTTGCAGCTACCTCAGTTCAAAGGTAGAACTCCTACATATAGAGCATGATTTTTACCACTGTCTGATGCAAAGCTTCACCAGGTAAGTAGTCAGGTCATAGAGGTAAAATGTAAAGCCTTTTCTCCATGAGCCCTTTTCCAGATATCAGGCTCCCGGCAGCCACATCCTTGATAGCAAAGTAATTATTGGTGATAATGTTCCTTTCCCTTAGAAAATAACCTACATACTTGTGCACAGTTACTCTGTGTAAAAAGTCTGAGAGAAGAGAGTATCAGCACATTGCTATAAAAAGCACTGATTCGACTTCTCTTGGATCTGAGAAAAAAAGCAAATTTCAGACTTATAGGTAGTCAAATTCAAGTATTTTTAGTTAAAAGATCAATCTGAATTCAGTTGGTGGTAGAGTAGAATTGGATTTTAGCTGGCTGGTGTTTCTTAGGGCTTGACTGAAGGAAATACGTAAAGTCAATGAATGATTTTCTGAATACAGTTTTAAGGCTTTCAGCATTTTTATGATTCCTTTAAAAATAAAATGCTAAAAGGATGAATATTGATTTATTATTATACCAGAGAAGATCTTATTTGTTCTCACATATTTTTAACTTGGATATACTACTATATATGACAAGAGCTGCAATGAAAATTATTGTGTCAATACCCATAATTTTGAATTATTTGTTTCCACAGAAAACACTTATTATCTCTTACCTATGTAAGTCACATCCACATAATGAGGATCAGAGCTGTTACTTCCTATTTCATTAGTTGCCCTGACAGTAATATTGTATATGGTCCAGAAAGAGGTGTGTTTTTTATCAAAGTAGCAGGAATTAGGGCCTGCAGTTCTGTAATCTGGACATTCATAAACTTGTTCTTCTCTGAAATGAAAGAATCATAGTGATTACACAGACTGAAACACCTGACTTTGATAACTAGTAGTTGCATTTGGATCCAGCATGTTTAGGGCTGGATCAGAATCTTTATGCCTGGCAATGTGAAGAAAATCAGAATATTGCTTTCAGACTAAAGAGTAATTGAACAATTTCAGGGACTGTATTAAGCTTTTCCCTTGCAAAACAAAGACTAAAAAGCCTGAAGAGTTTAGGTTGTGGTACATGTTGTTGTGGCTAGTAGAGTACAAATCTTTTCTGAATACCCTTGTCTACTACCTAGCCTCCACAGGTTTCAGAGCACCAGTAGACATAATTGCTACAGTCTTCTAACCTATTTGTTAAAAAAATTAGTATTTTCAATGTTCATTTCACATTTACATGAATTTTTGCCCACATCATATGCTTTCACAATAAATTTTGGTCTTTTACCAAATGTTCCTACAAAAAAAAAAAAACAAAAAAAAAAAACAAATTTGTACGTCCTCCAAATCCATTCACAAACTTCCCAAAGTGAGCAGGTATAGAAGACAAAGTTGATGAAGAATATGTAGCACTTGTTTTCAGGATCCTCTGAGACACAGTATGACTAAAGTTAGGCCTTTGATACCGTCCCTCATGGCATCCTTCTGGACAGACCGTCCAACTGTGAGATGAACAGGTTGATGCTATGCTGGCTAATGGACTGGCTCAACAGCAGAGCTCAAAGAGTTGCAGGGAAAAAAGGGAATGGGGCTATGTCTGGCTGGTGGCTGATCACTAGTGGTGTTCACCAGGGCTCAGTTCCAGGGCCAGTCCTGTTCCACATTTTTATCAGTGATTGGATGCCCAAGTGGAACGCATTTACAGCAAGTTTGCCAGTGGTACTAAACTGGGAGCTGCTGCTGATGGCCTGGAGGGATGTGAGGCCTTGCAGAGGGATCTACATAGACTGAAACATTGGGAGATCAATAGCATGAAGTTCAGCCAAGGAAAATGCCAGCTGACTGGAGATGGAGCAATGCCAAACACAAGTACAACCTGGGAGATGAGTGGCTGGGGAGCCGCAGGACAGGGTCTGGGGGTGCTGCTCCACAGCAGGCTCAACGTGAGCCAGCAGCGTGCCCTGGCAGCCAAGAGGGCAAAGAGCATTTTGGGGTGCGTTAAACACAGCATGGCCAGCCAGCCAAAAGAGGTGATTCTCCCACTGTACTTAGCACTGGTGCGGTCTCACCTTGAATATCAGGTGCAGTTCTGGACTCCACAATATAAAGAGGATGTTAAGGTCCAAAATATATATATATATTGGACCTTTATATATATATATATAAAGCATTTAAGAAAGAATCCAGAGGAGGGCACCAAATCTGGTGAAAGGGTTGGAAGGCATGTCCTGTGAGTGAGGAGAGGCTGAGGACACTTGGGTTGTTTAATTGGAGTAAAGGAGGCTCAGAGGTGATCTCATTCCTCTCTGCATCTTCCTGAGCAGAGGAAGAGGAGACGGAAGTGCTGGTCTCTGCTTCCTTGAAACCGATCACAGAGTGTGTGGGAATGCCACAAAGCTGCACCAGGGGAGGTTCAGACTGCACATTAGGAGCAATTTCTTTACCATGTGGGTGGTCAGCCACTGGAATGGGCTGCCTAGCGAGGTGGTTGATGCCCCGTGCCTGTCATTGTTGGAAATGCATTTGGATAATGCCCTCAATAATGTGCTTTAACTTTTAGTTACCCCTCAAGTGGATAATTCTGGTCATTTGGGAAAGCTTCTGTCTATGGTGCCAAGGAGCTACAGGAGCTACAGGACCGTGCCTTTTTATTGTGAACACTGTTATGCTGTTGCAGCACCATGGCAACAATCAAGGCAATCTATCCATGCCAGTAGAATTCACAGTAATTTTAAAAACCCAACATTATAAAAAGATCCTTTTTTAACCTTAAATATGTCATTACTAGTGCTATTCCAGAATACGTCACTTGCACAAAACCCTATAGTAAACTATAGAAAAGCACTTCTCCTAAATGTAAAACTTAATCTTGATTTTCCATTTCCTTCTGATACAGTACTGAATAATTGTATACAACTTATTACCCTTCTTTGCTGTAAAGTAAAGTGTAGTTGGTAGGACGTCCTCCATCTGAACCAGGTTTCCACCAACAGGTAAATGTTTCTTTTTCTGGAGAACGGCATTTTATTATTGTAGGCTTTTCAGGAGGTAACTCTTCTGCAAGAGGTACATAAATGAACTAATTAGTAAGTTTAATGCATCAGATCAACTCTGAATTTATAAAACAAATTCAAGTGGAGGAGGGAAAATACATTTTTTTCTTTTTCTGCAAAGAAATAAAATGTTTTGCTTCATTATTTACACAGGAAAGAAAGGGCATTCAGTGATTAGAGCAGCAGCCTTTTACTTTGACTTGGATTCAAAATCCTTTTCCACTGCAGCTACACTGAGGAACTACATTTTATTTCCCTGGCTGTAACTTTTTTCGGCTTCCCAAATCTGACAAAGGGTGCTCAAATGCTGTCAGCAGGTTCTGTAAGATTATTTAAAATACACTCTGCTATTTGATCTATTACCTACATACACAGTTGTTTTTTTTCCTTCAAAAATGTGTTTTAAGATGTGGTTGATTATTCAAAATAAATAAATAAATAAATATGCTGCCAGTTGCTTTGGCTTTTACAAGAAAAGAAAAAAACGAATAAGAACATGTTTGCCCATGTCTTTATGTCCCTGCCAGTAATTCTCTCCTGAAGTGCCTATGCTGAGCTGACTCAAAAGATACAAAGAAGTAGTTTTTGTATTTCCTCCTACAGTGATATGCCCAGTACTCACTCTATTTGCCTAATTGCTGCCAAGCAATTTATAATTATCTGGATTCCTGATGGTTGTTACAGACTCAAGCAAAGCAATTAGAATTGGGGTGAAGAAGATGCTTAAATTCTGAATACTTTGATGGTTGTCAAAACCATGATGTGCTTGAAACCTTTGCAGTTACGTATTTGTGGCAAAATATGTTCTCATTATATTAATAATACATATTTTCTACTATTTAGAATGGTGCCATTGATTTTCCAAATTTATAATTGCCTCAGGCAGGTCTGAAAATGGGACATTTACAAAATATTTTTTCTATTATCAGTACTTCAGCAATCTCCATGTCAAATAATGAATAATGCAGTTAGTGACAGAAAAAGAAGATTTGAGACAACCTGGCTAAAGTGTCTGATAACAAGATATGAAGTCATACATATTTAATGTCCCAACAGAACATGGATAATTATTCCCATGTGATAGCAGCTGCAGTGCTATGCTCTGTTATGCTCCTGGCAGTGATTTCAGTCCAGTTGCTAACTAACAGATGAGTGACTCTTACACTAGTACTGCTACCTGGTATATTTAGTTAGGTGAAATCAACATGATTTTAAATGGCAGGACAAGACCAAAAATTATGCAAACACATTTGTATCCAAAGTGACTTCCTAGTAAATCCCAGTCTGTTTGTCATAGCCAGTTTTGGCAGAGGCCAAGTACTAAGTGGATCAGCAAGACTAAACATATAATTACACACAAAATATGGCACGATGTGCTAAGTTGTTCCTCTGACACTATGAAGCATCTTTGTGTGGAATCAGGTTTTCAGGGCTGCCCTTTAGGCACCTTTCACAACACTGAACTGGCTAGAGTGTAAACACAATTAACAGAACAGTAATCATCAACTCACCACTGGGGATCTGAATGCTTTTTTCAGAGCTCCATTCACTCCATTCTCCAAGGTCTAACATGCAACGGACCTGAACAACGTACCTCATCCCAGGATTTAACCTGCTTACTTTATATTGTGTCTGCATTCCAACAGGTATTGTCTGGAAAAATAACATAGAATTGGTCCATTTTAACAAATAAGACATAAAGAAGTATGCTTGTGTCACTGACTTTTGAAAGGTAAGGATTTCAATCAGATATTTTTTAAGATGTTAATTACAAAGTAGTAAAGGTAGTGGTTGAATGAACAGAAAAACCCACTTCGGTGACATTGAGGTTCTGATGCTCAAGTGTTGTAGACTTTCTAATAAGTGCTTTATCAGATCAGCACTGAAAGGAACATTATAGGTAGTTTGACTCAGACAATCTGTTTAATGCCTCTTAGTGGTTAGTTTTAGGTCTTACTATTAAGTGCTTTACTTAGGCCCTTTAAACATCTCTTCAGAAGTCTTTCAAGATACATAGCTTTCTCCATTTGTAAGGCATCATCAATTTAGGTAGCATTGAGACCATCTGAATATAACTTTAAGAAAGATATTTTATCCTGGTATCCCAGCTGTGGGAGTACTGTGGCCCACTCCTAGCAAAATGACAACAATTGGGAATTTCAATGTAAATAGTGTGAGTAGAACACCCCAAGCTTTCAGACAATGGAGGTTTGCTGCAATTAATCATGTTGAGGATGACAATTCTCAGCCCAATTAAATAGTAACTAGGGAATTACTGACATCTGAAACACAGTCAGCTTGAAAAACAGCACTAAAGAAGCATGGAAATTTGGTGAGGGGAAACTGGAAACAGCAGCTGTAGTTGAAATTCAGTGTGACGCTATCAGAAGCTGCTCTGCTAGTACCATGACCTCTGCCTGAGCCAGACAGAGCAGCACAGCCTCTCTCTCTGGTGCTGTGGGTATCTGCACTCCAGGCAGTTTGGATATTATGATTTATCTGTTGTATTGCTGACACTGATTTTTGACTGCATAGTTAACTGATTGCTCATTAATTATATTTTAATGAATCATTAAACTGCTTTGATCATGATTTGGCTTAAACTATGCAAACTTAGCAGTGTCTTATGATGGCAACAGACACTTTAATGAAAATGTACAATTAAATATTCTATCAGTGGGTTAAATAGATCTATTTATCTTACTTCTTAGTATATTACATATCAAGGACCATTATACAAACACCATGAATTTCACTGTCTCTGTAAGTTCTGACAGTACTTCTTTTTTTTTAATCAATTTGGTTACAGTATTTTTGTATCCCTATAGAAACTAAAATTTTTATAGTACCAAATAAAATCTGATAAGAGAACTTATTGAAAAGCATTTATACAACATTTTTCTTCCCTTACCTCTTGCCACTCTTCCTTTTCCTCAGGTTTCAGTCGTAGTTCATAGTGATATACATGTGAATTAGAGCTGGCATCAGCTAATGGAGGTGGAGACCATTTTGCCCAAAGGTACGTTATACTAGCAGATGTTTTTGCTTCTAGAGTGAGATTCACAGGAGAACCTGGCTGAACTGTATAAATAAAAAAATTGTCATTAATGATTTAATTTTCTGTCAGAAAAGCTACCTTCTTTAAACAGTAGCTCTGTGAAGGAATGATAAACAAGGCTGCTGAACAAAGGGCATGAAGTGATGTGATAGGGAGGGATCACAAAATCACAAAAGATCACAAAATGAGGATTAAGCAGGGTCGCCCCCAGTGCTTGCAGGTTAGCAAAGAAATGCCTGCATTATGGAGAAATCCCCCAAACACTTCATAGGAACACAGCATATTGGGGTGTTCCATCTTCAGTGCCTGTACACTAATGCATGCAGTATGGGGAATAGAGAGGAGTTAGACACATATATATGGTTACATGGCTATGTTCTCATTTAAATCACAGAGACATGGGGATATAGCTGCCATGACTGGAGTGTTGCAGTGGAAAGATGCAGACTCTAGGAAGAACAGACTGGGGAGATGAGGAAGAGGCATTGCTCTCTATGTCAATGATCAGCTGGAGTGCCTGGGGATGGATGAGGAGCTGACAGCGAGTTTATGGGAAGACATGGCTAGGTGATCTACAGTGAATGTAAGCAAGGACAGGTAACCTGAGTGGAATACAGAGAGATTGTCAGAGCATCCAGGGATGGAGTTAGGAAAACTAAAACCCAAATGGAATTGAATCTGGACAGGGACATCAAAGACAACAAGAAGGGCTTCTACCAATAAATCAGTGAAAAAAGGAAGACTAGCGAAAATGTGTGCCCTTAAAGGCCTGGCTACACAGGACAGTAAAAAGCCTGAAGTACTGAATGCTTCTTTAAGTCAGTCTTTACCAAAAAGACCAGCATTCAGGAATCCCAGGTCCCAGGGTGCAGGCTGAAAGACTAGAGCAAGGAAGAGGTATCCTTAGTGGAAGAGGATCATGTCAGCGAACATCTGAGCAAAGTGGACATGCGCAAGTTCATGGCCCTGATGGGATGCACCCACAAGTGCTGAGGGAGGCAGCAGATACGACTGTGAGGCTACTCTCTATCATCTTTGGTCAATCCCAGAAATTCAAGAGAAGTGCCCAAATACTGGAGGAAAGCAAGCACTCAACTCTAAGAAGGGCAAGAAGCCCAGGGAACTCCAGGCTGGTCAGCCTCACCTTGATCCCTGAGAAGGTGATAGAACAGCTAATTCTGGAAACCATTTCCAAGCACATAAAAGAGAAGAAAATCATCCGAGGTAGTCAGCATGGATTCACCAAGGGGAAGTCACACCTCACCAACCTGATAAATATCTATAATGAAATGACCAGCCTGATGGATGAGGGGAGAGCAGTGAGTATTGTCTTCCTTGAATTCAGTAAGGCCTTTGACTCTGTCCCCAGTAAGATTCTCACAGAGAAGCTGTTGAAGTGTAGGCTGAACAGGTGGGCCCAGAGGGGGTCAATGGTGCAAAGTCATATTGAAGTCCAGTAGCAAGTGGAGTACTAAGTGTCAGTACTGGCTCCAGTTCGGTTTAACTTCTTCATTAACTATCTGAACAACGGGGTAGAGTGCACTCACAGTAAATTTGCAGGTGACACAAAACTGGGGGACTGGCTAACTCACCAGAGGATCACACAGCCATCCAGAGGGACCTCAACAGGCTGGAGAGGTGGGCTGACAAGAATCTCGTGGAGTTATCAAGGAGAAGCACAAAGTCCTGCACCTGGGGAGGAACAGCCCCAGGCACCAGTATGTGCTGGGGGCCACCCGGCTGTAGAGCAGCTTGGTAGAAAAAGACCTAGGGGTCCTGATGGACACCAAGTTGAATATTAGTCAGCAATGTGCCCTTGTCACTAAAAAGGCCAGTGGTATTCTTGGCTATATTAGTCAAAGCATCACCAGCAGGTCAAAAGAGATGATCTACTTGGTGCTGGTGTGGCTGCACTTTGAGTTCTGAGTCTACTTCTGCATCTCCCAGTACAAGAGAGACATGGACATACTGGGAAGAGTCCAACGGAGGGCCACCAAGATGACAAAGAGACTGAGGAACCTTTCCTGTGAGGAGAGGCTGAGGGAGCTGGGACTGTTCAGCCTGGAGAAGAGGAAGCTCAGGGGGGGATCTCATCAATGTGTATAAATACCTGCAGGGAAGGTGCAAAGAGGATGGAGCCAGACTGTTTTCACTGTTTCCTACTGCCAGGACAAGAGGCAATGAGCACAAACTGGAACACAGCAGGTTTTGTCTGAACATTGGGAAGCACTTCTGTGCTGTGTGGGTGATGGAGTACTGGGACAGATTACCCAGAGAGGTTGTGGTGTTCTCCCTCCCTGGCGAAGTTAAAAATCTGCCTGGATGTGGTCATGGGCAACTTGCTCTAGATGTACCTGCTTGAGCAGGATAGTCCAGATGACCTCCGGAGGCCCCTTCCAACCTCAACCAATATGTTATTTCTGTGATTTGTTTTGTATTTCATTATATTAATGTCAGATAAATATCCCCTTCTCTGAGAGCATAGTACAATAACATTTTTTTTTTCTTTCTCCCTAATGTTTAAGTGGATACCAATTTACCACAGTATCAGCAGATCTTACACATCTTTCTGAATTTGTCAGGCTAAGGAAATACATATCATAATTTCATCAGGTTACTCTTGTAAAATGAAAAAGTCAGATATTTCATAGGTAAAAAACTGAGTACATTCTAGAATATATGTATGCAAAAAAAAAAAATATGGAATTAAGAACATGAAATATTTGGAAACAAACAAAAAAAAGAAGTGAAGTGCTTGGGCAGTTATTTTTACCCTCCCAAGATTGCAATGCCAGCAGCCAGAAAGATGTTTATATTTGGAAAATTTAGTCTGGAACATTTCAGGTAGTTTGACCTAATTTGAAAGTTTTATAATCTGCTCTGCAAGGAACCTACAAAACTGTCTAAACTCAATTAAGACTAATTGACATACTGGAGTTTACTAGAAACTGGTGACAATTTTTCAGACAAGATAAAAATGATAATAGAATATGCAGTTACTTAATTTGTAAGTAAAATACATTTTCCACATAAATTACAGGCACATATTTTAGATCATCTGTAGATAAACACTTCTCCATTGCAAGCTTCACATCATGAGGAAAGAAAACTTTCACCACTACTTGTCCTGAAATTAAAAAACAGATACATCTCCAACTAGTTTTTTTCCATTTCATTCTTTCCTTTTTACCTATTGAGGTCACATCCACATACTGAGGATCCGAGCTGTTACTTCCAATCTCATTCGTTGCTGTTACAGTGATATTATATGTTGTCCATGGATTAGTGTGGTTTTTATTGAAGTAGCAGGAATTGGGACCAGACGTTCTGTAGTCTGGACATTCATAGATCTTTTCTTCACTGAAATAAAATGATTTAAAAAGTTCAAAAGTTTAGAAAACGAATCAAAGTAGATAATTTTCTAGTAATGGCCTAGGTTCAGCGAAGAAATTTAAAATGTTTAACATTAAGTCTATATATAATCCCACCCTCTGGGAAACATTTCAGTGAGTGTCAAATGCTATTACCATAAATGCTCCTTTGAATCATAAGCTATTTTTACTGCAGTTGTTCAGGATGAAAGCTTTTGTCTGCTTTTTTATACATAGGAATATGTTGACAAAAGCATGGAAAGTGAAATTTCCAGAGACAGCACAAGGCAATTTTCAAAATGTTTCAAAGCAAGTTAAAAGGCAAATTAAACACATTCACTTTGACTAAAGAAGAAAAGTTGCTAAATACCTCCTTTACATTCTCTGGAAAGTAACCTGGTGGGCCCTAAGGCCAAGGACTATTTTATTGATTATTTTGCTTTCAGCAATGTATTCTTCTATCTGCTTTTGAATGTGATGATCATCATGTCTCTTACCTATTACCTTTGAGTCTTCATATTTTTTAGCAGAGGGATTGTTTTGTACTCAATTAAAGCTGAACTAGGTGAGAAGAACTGTACAAACCCAAAGTACTAGTTGAGATGGCTCCAAGGTAGGTCTTAGTCCCATTGTTATGCTCTATGCATCACTAATAACAAAGCCTTTCAGTATCCAGGTAGTTTTGTCTGGGTTCACAAAGCAAAGATATAAGTATATCTGAGAGACAATAAAGGTAACTATGGCTCAGATCTGGAGTGCTTGGCAATGCCTAGTTTAGGCATTAGCAGATCTAATAAAACTGACAAGGATCTATCACTCTCTCCAGATGGGGCAGTTCTGGGCTGTGACATGTGACTTAAGAGGCTCAAAATAAGTTCTGTTCTGATCGAAACTGAAACATATGGATTTTCATAAAATAAAAGCTCCACAGATATGCTCACTACAGATGAGGGGAGCATCATCTCTCTCTGGTTACTGTTGATTGTGGTAACTTTATTAAAAATTGTAACTTTCTTGATCAATTAATACATATGATCTGGAGCTGGTTTAATTTAAGCAGGGAAGTCTGAGGCTTTACCTTATCTATTCTGAACCTCACCGGATTTATTCAAAAAGATTCAATATCTGAGCCTCCATGCTTGCTTGGATGTGTTCTTAGACCTCTTTTTTTCAGGAAGAATGGGCATTTATACAAAGAAGCACAGGTTAAGCAAAGTAGATAAACACGTACACATTTTATTTGTAAACAGTATGAGGGAGTCACAGATTTACCAAAACAGCAAGTTTTGAGATGCAACACCCACACCTGGTTTTATTCCATTTTGTGAACAACCAGGCTGGCTACGAATGCAGAAGGGGATGTAAAGTCTCTCAGATTTTGTCCAGATGTGGGTTTGCTGTGCATATTAATGGGAAAGTTCCATGACAGGGCCCTGAGGGCACCACCAGCCCTTACTGTCACTGCCCAGCCTCCCCTGGGGCCTCCCCTGACCCTGCCTGTGGCCAAGACCCCACTTCGTCCCACCGCACTAGGGCCGGTCTCCATCTCGCCCCCACCATGCCATGGGCCCCATCAAGACAGCCTTGGCCTGCAGGCTGACACCTCTGCCCAGCCCCACCTTGTCCTGTCCCTGTCCCCATGGTGGTGACCTGTGCCTGGGTCTGCCCCTGGGCTACCCTGCTCAGGGGTGGGATGGGCCCTAGCTGGTGGCCTTGCTTTTTCTGCCCCAGGGAAGCCCCTGCAACCCCCAGGTGGCCTCTGGCCCTCATGGTGCCCTGATACTCCCCTCCTCAGAGAAGGATGCTGTTCAGATAAAAGCTGTGTGCCTTCTGAAAAAGGGACAGACTATGTCTTTCCCAGTATGTGTTTAGAGCAGGGAAATTAGCTCAGACGAGTTTCAGTAGGGACAGGCTGAAAGTTTGGTATTGGTTGTAGCCATGTTCTTTTCCACCAAGGGAAACCCATTCAACTGTATAGCCCTTGTTGGCTATTTGAGGTGTCACATGGATTCATAAAACTGACTTTCACAAATTAGTGTTATCATTCCCTCATTCTGTCATAATCATGACTTGACAACTTACTTATTCATCGCTTTTTACCTGTCCTTGCTGTAGAACAGGGTGTAATTGGTAGGAAGTCCTCCATCTGAACCAGGCTTCCACCAACAAGAAAAGGTTTCCTTTTCTAGAGAACGACATCTTATTATCTTAGGTTTTCCAGGATATGATTGACCTAGAGAAGTGCAGAAATCCAGCTAGTTATATTAGGGTTGGACAATGTTTTTTGTTGTAGTTGTTGCTGAATGGCAAATTCAACAAGAAATGCTTGAAAAAAATAATATTATTTGAACCTATGAACTGAATTTGGTAAATAAATCTGCCTGGGAAAAGGGCCGAAACTTTCAGAAAAGTAAATATATATTATCTCAAATTTCTGAAACAGCTTCTAATACTTTGTTACTTCTCTTTGAAAATAAAAATGTCATTTTAACCTAACCTTTGAAAATGTTCAGTAATCTCAAAAATGAATTAAAAAGCATGGAGTCAAATGTATGACTTTTTTTTTTTTTTTTTTCCTAAAATATCCCAAATCTTTACCTTTGGGTCATCTTAGAATTAAATTTCACCTCCAACTTTGCAACAGAACCAAAATTCCATTATTTGCACAACTCTAAAATTATCACATATTTGGGGTAGATTATAGATATGACAAATTAGAGAAAGATGGAATCAATGGGATGGATGGAATATTTTGTGTGCTGGCGACCTGTATGTATTCATTAATTATTTGAATATTCCATTATAATCTAGATACATTTTAAAATACTTCCTGTTAAAATTACTTGTCATTAACTTCCAACAAGAAAATAGACCATAAATTTACATATTTTTTGACATGAAGAGCATGTGGCTTTTCAACCTAAGCTTACCTTTACTTCATTAAAGTTCCATACCATATCTCTAATTGTGTTACTATTCAAATGATGCTAATTCCCAAGAAGGTGACAAGGACGGAGTGAGTGCAGGGACGGAGTGAATGCCTTTCATCATCACCACCACTTTATCATTAAATTAATACTATAAAAAGAAAAGAGGACTCAAGCCATTTTCAAAATCTCCATACAAAACTTTAAAATAATTCAATTTAAATATTTACAGGTTCCAGTGATGGTCAGGATAGATCAGGTAAAGCCTCAGACTTCTAAAGGAAGTGTTTTAAGAAAAACAAGTGTTTCAGGAAGTTTTGTACTTACCAGTCAGTCCCATTGCAGTAAGAGGAAGCAACAATATAATTTGAATTGATGACATCAATTTCTGCTTCATGGTGCCCACTTCCCCCAAGGTGGGAGTATCGGATCAAGGGATCACTGAAAAATATACCATCATGCAACAGTCAATAAAAATATGTAACGTAATATGTATCCATTGGCTTGATCAAAGTTCTTTTTGACTTGCAGCTAATTGATTCTTGTTCTTTCTCAAAGAGGTGCAGCATGAGTTACATTTCCACTTCAGAAGAAGAAAACCTGAACTGAAGAGTAGTAAGTAGATCTTGCTTAAGGTTTTTGAATGGTTAGCAGTGCTGGGATTAGGCTTTCACAGCATTAACTAATCTTGCATATTTATTTGGCATCTTGGGACACAGGATGCTTTTCTTAAAGTTTTAACTTCTGACTCATTAATTTACCTGAGAAATCAGACTCTTAATAATGAAAAATATATGTTTATCTCTGTTAAGATAAAGAAGATCTCAACATTTTTGAACTCTGGAGGTCCTGAAAACAGAAGATAACTAGAAAATATCCACAATTTATACATATGCTTAGGATTTTTGAGCCAATTTCATGACTTCTGAATATTTGGGACTGGCAATGTTGAATTCAGATCACCTGAGCTTAAGAGTGCTACTCATTCTATGTATTCAGCTCATTGTTTTTACTGCATTTAATTTTGCAGGAAAGCAAAAATGCCAAGAACAGAGAAAAGAAACCAAGGGAAAAGTAGTGTAACTTCACAGTTAATTTACCAGGTGGAAACCCAGTACAAGATGCAATTATCCCTCTTTCTTCAGCCTGTAAAGGCCAGAGGCAGTGTTGCAGAACTCAGCTGAAATACAGTGGGAGGGCACCAGCTCTGGAGCCCCAGTGCCTGCAGAGGGCTGACACCACTAGGTGTCCTCAGCATTCAGGTTACAGCTCAGGGTAATCGGGAGCCCCTGGTGCTGCTAAATCTGTTTAGCCTGAAGAAAAAGGCAGAGTATGACTTGAAGCAAACCTCCTGCTTGTCCCACCAACAAACTTCCTGTGTGGAGATGGTGACTGGAGTCTGCTATCAGATACCCTGTAGCCAACCTTACTCTATGAAACTAAAGAATAACGATTTACTGTCTGAAAAGGAAACTCCTTACCTCATCTTTCCACTCCTACCAAGCACATCCAACGGGTATTTTGTGCTTGAAACCTGTTCAGTGTAGAACAGCGTGAGAACAAGCTGTCTCTTTGCAGAGGAAAAATTCTTTGTGGTTTATCAGATGACTCAATTTTCATTATGCAATTCATTTTCTGTATCAAGAAACTACAACCCATCAGCACAGAAATGTTTCTCAAGCGCACAGCCAAATGAAGTATCAGTCAATTTAACTGATTCTAAAATGTGTTTATTGTGGACGAAGTGCTAAAGAACCACAGTCAGCTACACTTTCATAGGCTTTGTCTGAATATCCAGGCACACTTCATTTACGCAACTGAGCTACACTGCAGAATTGCATCTGTGTTGATTTTAAACTTCCTTACAGCAAACTGTGCATAGAGTGTCAATGTGGAGCACACCATTTAAATATAAACTCCAGTATTGTGTAATCACATGCAAATTTTATGTCTGTAAACAAACTGCAGGCCCAACTGTTAGTGTTTAACTTCTGAAATGAGCTGAAAACTTGGTGTTATGTAATGCAGAATGCTGACCACTGAGTTCATGCAAGGAAGAAGCATGTTCTTCTCAAGGTGAAATACTGAACTATAAACAGTAACCATTTCATGTACATATGATAACACAATATTTCATCATTATAACAAACAGACAAGAGTTGAATCTTTGCAAAATATAGCACTTTCAAACTGAGACTAATACTATGCTTCCCTATAGGTAAATTATACCTGTTATTTTATTTTATTTTATTTTATTTTATTTTAGAGACACATCTTTTCTGTGTGATGAAAGATAGAGAGGCATCATCAAGAAAGAGCTGAAGCAGAGCACACTACAAGGTAAGTAGGATCATTTTGGAAACTGAATACCCAAAGAATCAAATTAACAGAAATAGGGTGAAATTAATTAATTTGTAAACAAGTATTTTTTTCCTAGGATCATTTGTTGTTTAAAAATGAGATGATCATGAGCCACTTCTGTGATGTGGCTGTGAAAAAGAACAGGAGAGATACAGTGGAGGGTTATGGACTTGTTACTGCCCCATACTAAATGTATGGGACATAAAAACTCCATATGCAGGGAAAAACAACAACAACAACAACAACAACAAAAACAACAAAAAAAACCATACACATAACTAAATAAAAAGGTTAACATAGTTAGAATGGATATAGAAAACTACTGATATGAGAAGGGAACACAGAGGCTGTCTCATGACTGAGATTTAAAGAACTGGCTTCTTACTCCTTTCAAGGATATGGTTGTCTTCTATAGGCATACCAGGGGACTAGAATCAAAAGAGGGAATGTAAGAATGTATGAACTCTACAAAATGTTGAAACAAGAATAAATGGATGTAATTAGTTCCAAAAATTAGGGGAAAAAAATGACAGCAATCAATTTCTGCAATAGTCTTCCAGAAGCAAAAATCCCATTTAGTTTTCCCAGGAAGTCAGATGTATTATGAAATATATATGCCATGGTTGTTTGTGATAGCTGGGAAGTGGGCTTTATGATCCAATATGTGCTTTCTTGGCTATTTCAATGCAATTTATATACCTTGAATTATTAGTAGATAGAAAACTGTGCACAAGCATGAGATGGTTGGATATCCTACTTTACATTCAGAATTTAATGCTTTCAAAATATTTTCTGTTAAAGAATTATGAGAACCTCTGGTTATTTGATCATAAATATGTCCTTAAAAGCATCTAAGAAAAGCATCATTCTATTTGACATTTGTATTACTTTCTAAAGGATCGTCAGCAGCAGCAGAGCAGTGGCCAGGAGGCTCCAGGCATATTAGCCATATTCCATTTGTTCCAGTGCCTGTGTTTCCATGGTTGCTTGGTATTTGGTATTTTTGGTGCAGATATTTCTTATAAGGCCTCTGAAGAGATCTCTTGTTTTTAAAAATACTTGCTTTAATAGAAAAAAATAATGTCCACTTTGTTGTAACTATATCAAAAGGGTACCTTCCCTATATCTGACTTGAAAATCTTTTCATAAAAGGATAACTGGTACTAATGAATATGCTGTAGGGAATGACTCTCTTTTTGGACTGAATACTTTCTTTTATAAGGGCTACAGTGGACACTGATTTGCTAGAACATCATGCAAAACCAAGGCTAAAGTAACTGATAACTAAAAATCATATGCCTCCTTTTTGAAGGTTTTGATTTAGTTCCAACAAAGTTATTACATTCCGACATTGTAGTTGAATTTATTCCTTTTAACACAGCTGTTATGCAGCCTTCAATAGCTGCATATTGAACACCCCAAAATTGTGCAGCTGGATGCGGACAGAAATCATTACCAAAGTATTAGAAATCACAGAAAAAAGTAGTGTTATATATTACTGTAAAATAACCCTACTGTGTAATTAATAATAATATGAAATTTTAGCATTGAAAACACTGCTTATATTGCAGCTGGATGAAGCTGGAAGTTAAATACCATTACTGAATCTGGTGGTGCTGTGAAGCAGGGTTGAGAGATTGTCCTTGTCCTACTTTATTTGTAGCTCTTGTTGTGTGCTGATAGATACATTTCTCGAGACTGACAGAGAAGTCTTTACCTAGTTCTGCACAAATGGAAATATTTCTATCTGTGCTATTTTCAGGCTTGCAGGAAGGGGAAACAATTGCACTGCATCCACTGTCAATGGTATTCTGTCCATCACAGGCTTTGTTTGTGCTGCCAAAGGGATCTAAAGCCCGAAGTGCTCTACCAATCCATACTGAACAAGATTCACATTCTGACTCGTTAGGATGATAAATAATGCTCGTCTCTCAGGCCTAGGGGAAGGCAATTTAAGGAGTCTCAAAACACCACAGTTCATTATCATTTGAAAGAGTGAAGTACAGCTGTGTGAAACCAAATACCAATAAAGAACGGAATAAAGCAAAAAATGTGGCAGTTTGCTATACCATCCAGAATCCTACTGGCCTGTAGCTGAATGCTGAATATTCATTCCACTATTCTGTGGACATCGCATGAGTCTGCCTTCCTATGCTGAGTTCTTATGCCAACACTGATGACTTATGTCCCTAACGGTGATTTAGGCATAGCTATCGTTAGGTGTGTTTCTGAATGATGGTGGTTGGCATCATACTGAAAACTAAAGGTGTGCATGTGCAGTGTGTTCTGGGCTCTGCTCTCCCACCCTGCATGAGACCTAACTGGAAGTCTCCAACTTCTAAGTCCCTCAGGCAACCTTCATGGAGGTATATGAGCTCTTGAGAAGGCAGGCAGTTCAGACATGCCTCTGATCTACATTTCTTGAGACTAATTCCAGGTGGCTACTTCTAGCATGTAGGTTTTGTTGGCTGCTTTGCAGAGACGCATCAAGTTAATTTCTTGGGACCATGCACTTCATATTTTTGTGTTGTGTAACCTGAAGGCACCTATACCTTCCTTTAGATTTCACCTAAAAAGCCTGTATCAGGTTTTCTAATATGTTTTTTCCTAAGTTCCTCTCAAATAAATCTTGTCCTAAGGACCCTTTGTAGTCCTTTTGTAGTCCAGGATGATGAGTAGAGTAACTTTGTTCACTGATGCGGAAAAGACAAAATCATGAAAGCCCATACTCCTGAAAATATTTTATATACGCAAGTCACTCTCAAAGTATTTATGCACCTAACCTAATCTATGCCTATTGATTTTACAGAACTGAGCCTGGAGTTCTTTTTAAAAGTCTCAGCATCTAAACTGACATGACAGGCCAAGACAACTGGAAGAAAGCACCACTATCCCTCCTTTACAGAGTGGGAACCAATACAGAAAAAGATTAAGTGCTTTGCTCAAAATCATACTAGACATGGACAAGCTAAAAACTGATCCTTTCTCACTATCTTTTTCCCCCCAGAACATCACCAATTCCACCTTTGTAAAACCATAAAACTGTTAAACATGATCTATCTAACAATGGTAATTTTCCTCCACCAGTCTCATGGCTCTCAAAGATTCTGTTTTCTTCTGGTGGTCTGTGTGGTTAATCATATTTCATGATTTTTATCTGTATAGAATTCTTTTCAGACCAGAAAAGTATAAGCTGTAAGGAGAAAAATTTTAGAGACTGAAAATTAACATTGAAGTTAGAACTTGAAAATTGCTCTTTAAATACGGTGGAAATGCATCTCAACCAGTTGCTAAGTCCTACTCCACAGTCATTATCCCACTGTGACACTTTTAATTATTATTTATACATAGCATATTCATGAAATATAAATTCTAATTTCCTACCTAAAGGATTCATGTATGCAAAGAAGATTTTTGTTCGTGTCTTTGGTGAATGTCAGATCACTTGATAATCTGCAAGAAAAAAAAGAGTAGTTCCAGGATTAGTATATTACTGGAAGTATTGCTACTTTATTCATAAAACACAAAGAGGAAAAAAAAAAGAAACAAAAAACCCTGTTCATTAGCTGATTCAGATACTGACAGTCCAAGTCAATACATTTAAACATTGAGAGCAGTAGCAACTATTGTAAAATACCGTGTTACTTTACAGTCTTTCCATTATCTGTTTCAGTAAGAGCATAATTTTCGGTTTTAGCAATTTAGGATGCAGCCCAGCTTTACTAGTAGATTGTGCTAGGTTATATGATTAAAAGCTAATCACCATATACACAAAAGCCGGGACAGGATCAGATGAAAAATGACGGGGTGGGGGGAGGAACCCTGGCAATCTAATCAGTGAAAATGGGGCACAGGGAATCGGCTACGCCTAAGACTACCAAAGAAAACAATCAGCCCATTGTCCCTTGTGCAGAACCCACCAGGAGGAGTCAACCAAACAAATTCCCTTCCCAGTACATGTTGCTGAGGGATGGTGGTATAGCACTCATTAAGGGATGCAGCAAGAAAAGAATTTGGGGAATGTGGCAGTCTTATTAAGGGATAGTGGAAGGACAAACAGCAGGGAAAGGAAGGGATCAGAGTGGACTGGGGGCAAACAAGCATGGGAAAACAAGGAGAAGAGGGGAATAAAGGGGCCAGTCAAGTGTAAGCTTGCCTGACTGGGATGCGTGCCTGATCACCATAGCCTACCCTATACCCTCATTAAGTTCTATTTCTGTTGTCTGGGTGTGCTCTGCGCGGGGTGGGTGCATTTGTGTGCTGGTGAACTTCCAGCTAGATTAGTCGGTGAGGAGGGTGAGAGCTCTGAGTGGGATTGCAAACCTCTGGGCTCATGTGCAACTCCCCAGCAACTGAGGACATCAGCGGACGTGGTGCCAGCTACTGGGTGTACAGCCAACCTAACACTGGAGTGTCCAGTGGCCACTGGAGTGGTCCACGTTTTGTGCAAATACACGCACATACAAATCTCTAGCACATTGGGAGCAGATGCTCAGTTTTGTTACTGGCAGGCCCTGAGGACATGGATGCGCAGCAGTCTCAAATCTATTGAGCTACCTGACTCAGCTACCTCTAATGGACTGAAATTCAGTGGTTTATTAAAAGAGCCACTGTGTGCAGTTAACTCTTCTTTGTCATCCCATTTGACTACACTCTGCTGTTAAGAAATAGTCTAGATCAGCTTCACTGGGCAATTTATCTGCCACGGCAAGAAAAACTATACATTAAATTACTAACTCCATCATCCTATTTCTTATGAAATGTCTCTCTTTAAACAGTTTGAAACAATAGAGTATTTTACAACTAACATTGAGAATGGTCTGGATTTGCCCAGAGACCAGGTGGGAAGCTGTATTACTCAGTTACCAGGGTATTCTTTTGTTTGGCTCCATTTCAGTAAAGCTAATAAGAACAATAAAAATACCATGAAATCATCTGGCAGCTAGACACTATGCCGTTACAGAGGAACAGATTTAATTGAGGGCAATAAACAATTTATTTTTTATGTGCATATATAAAATGGCATAGATAACATACAACTGAATATGGCAAAAATATGTTTGCACTGAAGTTACTCAACTGTGGCATAAGGTGAAAAGTAGTTCAAAGATGGAGCTCAGTGAATTTTTTCCTGTTTTAAGGAGGACAGGAATCTGATAATCAGTTTCAGAGCTGGGAATAGAGTTTGACTCAAGGTTGGCTAAATAAAGGATTTCTCCCAAAATACAAGATGCCTTGTAGATCTTGATCATGTCATAAAAACTTTTTAAAAATGAAGCAATTATTCCGCATTTAAGAGAGAGTCTAGTTCTAACAGAAAACACATAGTTATGATTGCTAAATTATTGCTAAATTAAAAATTTTGAAAATCACTTTTTCCTGCAGTCTGCTATGTTTAGAAATAAACCTTCCTCCACTTTTTCAGATTTCTGTAACTTATAATTACAAAAAAAAAAAAAAAAAAAAAAGTTCAACCCTGTCACCAAATTTTATTCTTCTGTCGTGACTGCTTTCATCAGGAAGTGATACCACGAACTAGTGACAGATCCCTGTGTAATATGACTGATTTAAAAAGGTCAATTTTACTACAGCTACGCTAGTAGCTGTATAGTAGCTACTGGATTGTTTGTATCTCAGTGCTCAGAAAGGTTAATGATAGAATTGGTCATATCACTGGCATAACCCAGAACAAAGACACTCAACCAAGGTATTTCTGTATCAAATTGCTAAAATCTTACTTATTATTATAGCCCTGAGAAGAAAGACATAATCCGACCGTGTTAAATATAGTACTAAGAAGAATTCATGTTCCTGAATAACTGAAAAATAACAAAAAATACAAAGTAGAAGAAAGGGATATAACAAACAGGTCAAAACAAGAATATTTTTGTTTTGAAACTAAAGATTATTTTCATTACCAAAAATAAATAAATAAATAAAAATATCCCATAAAATGGAAACTGCTTACGAAGAACAAGTTTTGGAAAATCTTCACTTTAGATTGTCAAAAAATCTTTTTTGACTAAAAGCAATGCATGCAGATTTTCAAAATTCTAAAAGTAATAAATATCACCAAATAACTTCCAACAGAAAACATTTTGTTTTGAAATTTTCTAACAGAACATTTTTTGAAATCTAAGTAGAGTATGCAAATAATTTTAGCTCGTTAATAACTTTTTTTTTTTCCGTGAAAACATGTGATGTTAAATTTCTGATAATCTTCAATTATACACAGAATTTCAACAATGAATGCAATGGCATGAATTCTTTTACTATCCTCATATTTTTGGTGACATGCTAGAATGAGTAAAACTTTTCAGG
This sequence comes from Anas platyrhynchos, assembly GCF_047663525.1. Taxonomy (NCBI): domain Eukaryota; kingdom Metazoa; phylum Chordata; class Aves; order Anseriformes; family Anatidae; genus Anas; species Anas platyrhynchos. The sequence continues at coordinate 12,336,783 of NC_092621.1, forward strand.
AAGCAGAGGAACAGGACTTTGGAAGTAGTAAAGGAAACATAGTAACAAAGAAAATTGTGAAAGATTTGTGGAGTGAATATGAGGGAAAACTGTAATACAGAAGGACAGAGAAGTGGGAAATAACAAATAAAAAGTTGGCAGTGGGCAGTAAAGGGTTAGATAAAAGTGTAGTTTAAAATATATTCTAGTACCCCCTTTGATTTTCAAAGCTTCTTCCACTGGATTCTACCCTAGATAACATCTTTTTTGTGAACATGTGATGGGGTTGAGCAGAGGAGAAAAAAAATCTCTAGATCTTAGTGCCTGCAAGCATCAGTATGGTAATGCTGAAGAAAGCTGTGACCTTAGCTCTAGCACAGACTCTTATTCTCTGTCACTGAAACAGCCCCTTTTGGCTGAAGTCTCTCTTCAAAGCCTTATGATTGTGGTAAGGCTGTAATAGAAGGAACCTGGCTGCAGGGGAAAAAAATCTTTTTCTTCAATCACAAATATACTCAATAATTAACAATAGCAGCGGGAGCGGAGAAAACTATTGAAAAAATAATTGTTTTGCTGTTACAATGTTCTCTTTTTCAGGAGGTCCTCAGTACGAGGTCATAAAAGCAGCTGTTTCTTTGTCTTTTTCTAAGTATATGCTGTACACTTAAACATGTACTGCTTAAGTGACTGTAGAGTTGCTCCATAAAAGAACGCAACTACCAAAAAGTACTACTCCAACCAAACTGGTATAAACTCTCAATGTACTATGATCTGTGAACAAGAACATTTCCCAAGCATATTCCCCAAGCTTCAAACTTGATAGAAGAGCTTCGTAGTTGCATGCTGAAGGCTGCTAATGCCACATACGGATGAAATGGCACACTGGTTAGCTAAGGTAATGAAATCCCTTATCCCGGTCTAAAATTGAGATAATTTTTTCTTACAATTATTTGAGAGAAACAGCTGACAATAATGTGAATAAAAAAAATATTTAACCTTCACCCTTCATTTTACCAAGCTTAAAACAATTAATCTTTTTGCACTGCTGACTTAAAGCATTATATTCCCTTTAATATTAGAACTATGTGGATATGCAGGGAGGTATCTTTATCCCACCTAGCTCTAATCTTGTTGGAATTTTGTAGATATTCTCCGGCACCTAAATCCTAAATAGACTAGAGTTTAACTCATTTTATACAATTATTTTCTGCAGGTGTTTAGATAGCTGGTGTTAATCCCTAATGTGAGTAGAAACCACATAATTTCTTATTATAGAAAATCAAATGCTCATTTTACTCTGACCTCCTAGAGAGCCAGACTGGTAAAGTATCAATACTGCTGTATCACAACCCTGTTGAATTCCACCTAGATGCTCATCTTGTAGCAAAACTGTCTTTATTTAATTACAGGTTTGCAGGGAAGAAAATACCAAACTCCTAAAAGCTAAGATATGCATCTCTGAGGGAACTGAATTCATCCTTTAGTCAGCAGTATGATTTTCCCTTCTTATTTCTGCATGATAAACTGAATGAAGTATAGCACTGACCTGATCTACCCCCCATCTTCATCCCAGGCTGTTACTCCTTGGAGATTCTCAGACATGGTGAAATGTATTTTGGATTCTTCATTTGTTTTGTAAGAATAAGGAAATGACCCTGAGGTTGTAGGCTGTGAGACTTTTATGTACTTGTTTACGGAATTAAAACTTACACTGCAATCTCCAGAGGTTAAAGGTAAATTTATTAATGTATTCATTCATTAACCCGTTCATACATTAACTCACTCGTTCTGTTCCTTTGAAGATGAAAGGACAGTGCTGTGTTGCCTACTGATGAATGCATTTCCAGCAGGTGATGCTTGCACCCCTGACAGGGAAAAATGAAACATGCCAAGAAACTACTTGAAGAAATCCATTTTGCGAAGACAGAGGCATCGTCATTGTGAAGCAAATGCAAACAGATGGCTTCATGAATAAAGAATAATTAAAAACAGAATATTGGGTTTCAGGCTATGGATAGTGTTTAGTTTTAACAGACTAAGGACATAAGCCTCTCCCTTACCTCTGCTGTAATAACAAATATGTCAAATTATATTTAACATGAATGTTTCAGTTGGCCTGACTCCTCTGTGGAGTTAGTACATTCCTTTATTAAATAATGAAGAAATAGCTACTAAGCAGAATTTGGAGAAGAAAAGCTTTCATGGAATAAAAAATACATAGTCTACTGAAGTAAAATTGATTTTAACACTTTTCTTCTGTATGTTTGTTTTATTTGGTGATTACAAAAAACACAACTGCAACTGAAATGAAGGGCATTTTGCTATAGCATGTATCAATGCATCAGGCTACATCTGATTTTTCAGCAAATGTTCTTGATTCACTCTTTACTGTGACTTGATTCAGCAACTGTGAATTTTTTCTTTGCACTCAGTCTCAGAATGGACCCATGGTGTGTATTGTAATTATCTGCTTTTATACACTGATATACACGGTCATGACTTTATCTTGGAACAAGCTCTGGAGTTCTGTCCCTTTAAAGTGGCACACTTATTCAACATGATATAACCCCCATTCACGTTAGGGCTAAGGGAGAAAGTATGAAGATAGAGTACTGAAGGGGTCACTTCAGAGCTGTTTGCAAGCAGAATGATCTGATTTTCATGTAAAAGAAAACTGACTGGAATGCAGAAGTCTTGTGAACTGCAAGTGGACAAAGACAACTTTTTACACCAAAGCGTCTGAAATGTCAGATGCACATGCTTTATTTGGATAAAAGATATCTCACAAAAATGTCAAAAAAAAAAAAAGAAAAAAAAAAAGAGAGAGAGAGAGAGAGAGAGAAAGTATGAAGGTCATAAACCTGAAACATCATCAACACTTTTAGAAGTATTTGTTATTTACATGGAATCCAAGAGAGGACATAAGCAGTAGGAACCTTCATGCCTGGCCTTGGTATTGTGGATTTCATGGTAAATTGCAGCAAACTAGTAAATGTTACTAACAGCTGAAATAATTTTAAGCATGGTAATTTAGACCACTGGAAATCAGCCATTAGCCTCTGTAATTAACATCAGTCCACTTTGTTTTATATCCCATTACAATCAACATTTATTACCCAACCATAGTTACCCAATCATATTTCAGATGGTAATAAAATTCATTTTGTGTTTAATCCACAACATTGCTTCCATAATCCCCGAAATAAAAACCTTATGCTGACATTTAAGCACATAGAAATGGCAGGAGGAAAAAAAGCTGTAACTGTCGGTTTTACTTTACATAATAACACAGCACAGGCTTTTAAGTCCTTGCTTACACAAAGACTGACCTTTTCACTTGATATAAAAGTCATATTTATTGAAACTTGGATCCACACCTTCAATCATTATTGTTACCTGCATCTTTTCATGTTGAATTTCCAGTGGTGCCTTTTACAGTCTTATGCCTGCATCTTGGCTGCACATCCTACTTAGAAACATATTTTATATAATGCCAATGGAAAAAATGTTGAAGAATAGCACAGCCATGTTTTAAACTGCTCTTTTTATTTAATCCTTGATTTGCTTCACTGAAACTACGTCTGATATATATTTGACACTGTTTGGTAGACACTCACTGGTACCAGACTTGCAAATCTGATGCAGACAGTTTAAAGGGACATGACAAAATCCTTGAGCCTGAACAGTCAGGCTTCTGTCTCCCTTAAGATCTTCTTCCATTTGAAAACTTTGGGCCTCTCAGAGTGAAGAGGGGCCCCTCCAGAAGAAAAGGGTGGGTACAACCCGACAAGTCTGCCCATATAACACTCTTGGGTGGCTACCATCAGCACTCCGAACAAAGCATCTCAAGTACACACAAACTATTAATGCTCTAAGACCCAGCCAGGAGAGCAGGTAAAAGAGGCCGCTGGTGCCTTTCCTTCCTCCCCCCTCAAGTTTTGTCCCAAGTGCAGCTCAGAGAGCACAGGAGAGTCAGCTTGTAAAGCTGCTATCTGGATGAAGAACAGGTTTTTTGATTGCCTCAAGGTAGTCTTTCAAGACAGTGCAAATACCAATAGGACCTTAAAAGGGCAAATTAGTTGCAGACAGTATGGATTGGTGAATAACACACTTAGAAATCTTTAGATGTAAACACATATTTTAGAAATAAATTCACCAAGTGACTCACAGAAGTCCATTGGATTATATGGAGCTTTTCAGTGTACTGCTTTTCTGCTTTTCTTGCTCAGATTTATCAAACTGATATTTACCTCATTTTCAGAGCCCTAGCTGCCTGTAAACATTTGCCATCCTACTTTTCATTTACACAGCTATCTTTTCTGAAGCATGCTGACTGGTAGAAAAATTACCAGCTGTTCAGTACCACAGATCTATTCTTTTTCATAGTTAAATGCTGCTGATTAAAATACACTAAGAATATACTTAGTTCAACAGCTACCTCTGACACTTTCCTAAACTGCTTCAGACATTTACTGTTAATGAAGTAACATGCTGCTGCACATCTTATTTGTCCTTTCCAGACTATGTTCCGAGCTACTCAGAACAGGTACCAAGAATTACAGATTGAGAGCCATGGGCATACAGATGTGAACACAACCATTAACCTCATGTTATCATCCTTCTACAGAAGCTGTAAGTACATCATGAGTGTTGTAGCATCCTATACAGACAAGAGATAAGCAATGTCCCAGTGACGGAAGGTTAAACAAGCACAGTACCATTTAGCCACATCTCAAACCTCTGTTTTATCTTTGATATGAAAACCAAATTGACTGGATGCGTTTTTTAAGAGATTGCTGGTACACTCCTCCTCCAGCGATGCAAAAGCACACAGGTTCTGCAAGTTGCTGATGGGCACCGCTTTTCAAAGACTACTCCTCTACTTCTGTTCCCAACTCTAGTGTAATTGCCCAATTCTTTTATTGCTCAAACAAAATTAATTCTTTGATGGGTGAAACTGGTACTTGAAAGTTTTTAAGTATGCAAAGATGCAGCTGAAAAGAAAAGGTCACTGGCTCTTTTTAAGTCCTCAAAAGCTCTGATATGAGAAAGACTGTTTACTTTATCCCTGAGTATGCCTAGAACAGTTTCACAATTGTGTGTGGAGTAGCATACACAAGCAGAGCATCTCCAAATAAACATATACACAATAACAACCGTGTTGCTATACAAAGTGTGAACATTTATCCTTAGGATGAACATTTGTTTATGAACCTAAGCTCACTCCTTTTCATTTCAATACTCAATCCCAAATCACCTTCTTGGTTTCAAATCATTTTCAACATTCAAAATCGTAAACAAATTATGTGATTCATTTTACAGAATCACAATCTGAGCACATACTTTATAAGACTTGATAAGTATGTAGATTTCATTTTAGCATAGTATTAAAGCTCTATTGTATGTCAATTATGTATTCATGGGAAAATTGCAAATAGCCAGATGCAAGAAGAAAGCAGTCTTAAGATCTTATGTGTGGTAAAGGCAAGACTCTCCTACTGAGGCACATGATATTATGGCCACCTGTTTTTCAGGAATCTTTTGTTATACTGTTTCTCCCTGTGATGAATTTTATACGCACAAGATACCATTAATACTGTATTTTCTTTACACACATATCTATATATGACAATTTCACCTGTTAAAACTATCTCACCCTAATGAGAATTTCACAGGCTGGTCAGATTTGTATTTCAGTGTTATTGTCAAGCATAAGTTCTAAGAATGATATGCTTGTAATTCACATGGCTCAGCAAAAAAGCACATGTCCTCAATACTTTACTAAGCTATCTGTATGAACCTCTTTACTCTTTTGAGTCCTATTGATCTGAAGTTCCTTTCCAATATATCTCAATCTCCTCTGTGAAGAATTTAATGGGAAATGCACATTGCTCTGTTTATTTTTATTTCTGTAATGCTAAGTATTATGGCATCTCAGGATTTTTTTCATACAGTACCTACAAAATATGAACTGCTGCATGTGAAATATTCTATATCAGGTGGAGTCTTAAAGCAGTAGCAACTAAATAGAGGCAAATTACTGCAAAAAAAATTTACATATTAATTCCTTCTTTGACACAATCTTTGCTCAAATTCTTGAAGAAGCAAGCATCCCCCTGCAGGAATTGGAATGTATAGTAGCAGCCTCTCAAGGTCAGTTTTGCTATGGGGCTGAATTCGCCAGTACACACCCTGATATTAAATCAGTGTTATTACACTGAATGCATACATTTTTGCCCACAGTGTATTTAGTAATTAGGTATAACCAGTCCATTACTAGAAATTAAAGTGGTAGGAAATTATTTATGCTTTTGGTACCATGACAGGAGAAATACTCTAGATCGTGGGCTACATGCATCAGTTGTATAAGCAAACAATCAGCAGGAAGTACAGCTAGCACTGCTAATATCATTATCTTTAAAAAAAAATTACTCAGTAATACAGGTCATAACTGTTAAAATCAGAGTAATTTCTGCAAGCTGTCTGTCAGCTTGGAGACCTGCTGCTGCTACTTAAGACCTAAATCTATATTTAGTTTCCTTAGTGAAAGCATAGGTTGCAAAGTACAAATCTGTGGATAGGAGAAGGAAATAAATTTCAAGGGTGGAAAATCATGGAGGGCACCAAGCCTTCCAGATAGTGTCCCAGAGGCAGAAAAGACAGAAGTGTTGGGAAACAAGTGCATGTTCTGCTGGTGAAGGTGAACTAGAACTCAGCTCCAGAGTTCTGTTCCTGTCCCTGCTGACAGCTTAGTCTCTGGTATTGGACAGCTCTTTTACACCTGCAAAATGCAGACACCAAATCTCACAGAGATGTGAATCTTTTAAATCACATTTATAATATCAATGTTGATAAAATGAATTCCCAAGATACTCTGAGGTCTTTAGATTGAAAGCAGAAAAATTCGTAGTAGCAATTTAGTTATAAGTAATTGTAAAAAAAATATAATAAATAAATAAACAAACAAACAAACAAACAAATAAATAATCCAAGTAATTGTAAAAAAAAAATAAAAAAAATCCAGGAATTTTCAAAAAAATGCAAATAACCACAGCACGGATGAGGCTGGGAGGAACCTTTGGAGGTTTTCTAGTCCAACACCACTGCTTGAAGCAGGATCAACTAAAGCAGGCTGCCCAGCATCATGTCCAGTTGGGTTTTGAGTATCTCCAAGACAGAGGCTCTACAACCTCTCTGTTGTATAGTCATAACCTCTCAACCCATTCAACCATTTTACTGCCCTTGTAAAAAAGGTTTTTTCTTACATTTAAGGGGCATTTTCTGTATTTTAAGTTGTGCCCATTGCTGCTTGCCCTCTCATTGGATACCACTGAGAAGAGCCTGGCTCCAACTTCTTTACTTCCCCCCTATCAGGTAGTTATACATATCAGTAAGATCCCCCTGGGCCTGCTGTTCTCCAGGCTGAACACTGCCAGCACTCTCAGACTTTTCTTATATAAGAAATATGCCAGTACCTTAATTATCTTGGTGCTCCTTTGCTGGATTCACTCCAGTATGTCCATGTGTTTCTTGTACCAGGGAGCCCAGAAGTGGACACAACACTCTGGATACTTTTACACTTAAGACCCTTCAGGACAACATTCCAAAAACAAAGCTAAAATATATTACTAATTCCATTTATTAGGGAGAGATTATGAAGCCAGTTCTGAAATAAACTGCGCTAGAGCTCCGCTATGCTCATTTTCCACTGATGAACATGTATAATAACTGGCACTGAAGTTCAGGAAATTCTGGTTCTAATCCTGAATCTCTTTTTATTTTCTTTTATATGATATTTTTCCATTAGTCAAATTCTGACTCCTTTTTTAGAGGAGCTGTGCTCATAACAAGAGCAGCAGCCAATGACTGAATTCCTTTACAAACCACTTTATTTTTGACTTTACAGCCAAACCATTAAATAAACCATACAAATTCTCAACCTGGGAACACACTGTCATTCTTCAGAAAGTTCATTTGCTTGTGTTTGGCTAACTGCATGGAAAATAAATGCTTTGTCATTATTTATTTATTTATTTATTTTTTCATATCCCCCCATTAGTATGCAGGTTGGTAATCCCCAGCAAGGTTAATATGTCTGGTATTTCTCTTTGAGTGATTGCACTGAAATTACATCCTAGAACACTTCATTAGCTATCACTTTACAAAAAGCTCAGAGTGACAGCACACTTCACATTACTGAGGAACATAATTCTTTGTCCTTTCTAGCACCTATATAATATGAATGCCTATGTTTTTTTCCTCCAGCTTTAATTATATGACAGTGTTTGACATTAAAACCCAGCAAAACCTCTGACTTATATGATGAAAGTAGTACAAGCTTATAAAGTCTGGGTGGAGTATCTGACTAAGGACATTGTGAATTGGGGAGATGGGCTCTGTGCCAGCTGTGATAATAGCAGAATGGAATAAGACAATTCTTGTCCTGGATTTTGTAATGATTTTTTTTTTCCATCCTTCTCAAGACAGGAGATGAGGTTTGAGTCATAGACAGCTGGTATGAAACAAAATTATTTTCAAGTAGTTCCATTTTACACCTTTGCTGAGTAGTGCCAGGATGTGATGAGTGCCTTAGAGATACTGCTTCTTCTTTATCCCCTGAGTTGCACCAAATATTTCTTGCCCATTTTTTGCTGACACTTTGTGCCCTTGAATAAAATAAGTCTGTAATTCTAAGAGAACAAAAGCTCTTTCAGAAACAGTTTTGCAATAGTGAGTCAACAGGAGTTAAGTTCTAAAACGTGGCAATAACACATTATTAAAACAGAGACCAGCATGGAAAAAAACATGTTATTCTTTGAGCAGTGGAATTAATAAAGCCTGATTCTCTTTGTTTCACCTTTCCACTGTAATACCAGCTTCCTCCCTCCTGACATCCTCCATGGTACTCCACTGGCTAACAGGCAGAAAGGATGGAGCTCATGGGGTGGCTTCTATATGAGACATGCTGAATGCCCAACTGACTTTTGCCTAGTGGAATGTAACGTTAATGAAATTCTGCACAATGTTCCTACAACACAAGGAGGGGCACTAATTAGGGTCTCTCTCTTTTCCATTCATTTGGCAATTTTCATTAAATAACTGTACATTTCCATTCTTTCTGTAAGAATGTACAATTTCCATTCTTTCTGTAAGAATGTTCCATTCTGTACATTCTTTGGTAATTCTATCCTCTTTTAAATGTGATTTAAACTGGGCAACAGGATAATATGCCATTGGAGGGAATAGGGACTATAGATTATGAGATCAGTCAGCCTCACTTCCTTAGTAAACCAAACAAAAAGCAGTTTCATCCAGCAGAATCTCCAATGATTATTTTGTAATTTTAGAATGGTTTTGATTTTATTTTTCTGAGGCTGTTTAGTGTAACATACAAGAAGAGATCTAGTCAGCAGAAAGCACAGTATTTTACAGCAGCAACCCAGAAGAATCTGCAAGACAGCCTGGATGTGAAGTCATATCTGAAAAGTGATTTGCTGCTTAAGATGCAGGGTGGTTCTATACTTCTACAGTAGATAAGAAAGAGAGTGAATAACAAAGGATTTGGGTGACTAATCAAGAACTGTCCTTGAGCCATGTCCAGCTTGGTCTGCTGGTGATAAATTCACAAAGAAACATCAGAGAGGCTGGCCAATATTTTTATTTGGTTAAAAGGCAAAGGGAAAGGTTTGCAGATGTAGATTCATGGGTAATCAACACAAAGAGGATAGATAAAGTTATCTTTTCAGATGAGATTAGGCAGTATATTTGTGGAGGAAGAGCAAAAGATCAAGAGTAGACCTCTGTAAAGGAAGAAGAGAGAAGTAGCTGAAGTAGTCAGAAGAAGTACGGTAGACAGAGATAAAAGGAAAATATTCCAACACCTGTTTTGTGTATGTGTGTGTGTGCACACGCATCCAGAAGGCAGGGGAGGCTGAGGAAGAAGAGAAGTTGTGGGAGAAAAGGGAGAAAGCAACATCTCTTTTGCAATTCTTTTTATAGAGAAATCAATTACTCAGCAATTTAATTGGTATTTCATAAGCTTTGTATTAAACCATGAAAGCTTGCATAGGAGAGCTTGTGGAGTCACCATCCTTGGAGACTGAAATCCGCCAACTATCCATGTTTCTCAAATTAGACATGCAGAAGCATATCTTTGTTTAACTTTCCACTCAAAAGAAACGTTCAAAAATCAGTCTGGAAGAACAAATAAGTGGTATTTGCTTGAACACAAGTAAGAAAGCCAAGTTAGTTGACCTTAACTCTAGACATACAACAGCTGTTTAAGTTAGGAAAGTGGAAAACCAAATACAGCATGTTTATTTACAATTCCATGAAGTTATGTGAACATTTGGAGCTACATAGTATGTAGTAAACACATCTGCAAGGTTTATTTTTAGGAAGTGCTTGTATCCACCTATTCTCCCCTATGTGTTGACTACACTAAGCTAGATGTAGCTAGACTACAATAAACTAGGTGGCAGTTAAATCTTATTGCCAGGACTGATAAGACCAGGCAGGTCCAAGCTACTGAAGTTTTACTTTTAATTGGGGGCACTGCTAGAGAAGAACTCCAAAAGAGGAGGTAACTCAAACCAGTCACCTATGAGACCTGACGGGGCTGTGTACGGTTTATCCATTCATAGCTGAAAATTTGTCAAAATCTGACATGGCACAGCTTTCCTGGGACAACATGTTTCATTGCTTGACTGTTCTCAGGTGAACAAATGCTCCTTTATATTCAGTTGAAACCTCTCTAATTCCAATACCTGTCAATTTTTGTCCTACCGTATACTGAGGCAAGAGCCTGGCTTCATCTTCTTGATAAACTCCTTACAGATACCGGAAGGCTGCCATCAGGAAAATGTGGAACCATATTTTCCTTTCTGTCCACTCCTCTACTGTGCTGTCATTACTCTTCAGTTGCTATCCAAAAATTTTACTCTCCTGGAGCACATATCTGAATTTCAGGCTGACCTCCTTATACAGTAACTGCACAGTCATTTAGGTTACTATGATGTCTGTTGCCCTTTCACACTCTCAGAAGCAAGTGAAAATTGCACAAACTAAAAACTGCAGTTCCTTCACTCAAATTGGCTAAGTACCAGCAATCAGGGAAAAATGAAAAATGCACTTAACTTACTTAAAAAAACAGAAGGTCAGCAGCAAGTTAATATGAACATGTATATTTCTGCAAAAGGAAACAAAATTCTCATCGGTCATAGAGATGAACTCAAGTAAGCTACTGCTGTTTCTTCACAGCAGTCTTAACTTGAAACAATTTTGATTAATTTTTCTGGAATGAGTTATATAAATGAGATCAACTTTCATTAGCTCCAAAAAAAAACCTGTCAACTGCAACATTAAACAGATCTAAAAAATGACCAAAATTTTGAAAACAGGTATGTGGGAAATAATTGGCATGTTGTATTTTGACACAACTGTTAAAGTGGAATTAGAATCGGAATGGTTCAGTTTGAAGGGACCTACAAATATCATTGGATCCAATTGCCTGAGAACATCAGGGCTGAATAAAAGTTAGAGCACATTATTGAGGGTATTGTCCAAATGTCCCTCAAATGCTGACAGGCATGGGGCATCAAGCATCTTTCTAGGAAGCCCATTCCAGTGCTTGACCACCTTCATGGAGATCTGAACCTACTCCCCTGGTGCAGCTTTGTGCTGTTCCCATACACCCTGAGCAGAGACCAGCACCTCCCTCTTCACTTCCCCTGCTCAGGAAGGTTGTAGACAGCAATGAGACTACCTCTGACCCTCCTTTTCTCCATATGAGACAACCCAAGTGTCCTCAGCCTCTCTTCACAGGACATGCCTTCCAGCCCTGATACCAGCTTTGTTGTCCTCCTCTGGACACTTTCAAGGACCTTAACATCCTCTTTATATTGTGAAGCCCAGAACTGCACCTGATATTCAAGGTGAGGCTGCACCAATGCTAAGTATAGTGGGAGAATCACCTCTTTTTGCTGGCTGGCCATGCGGTGTTTAATGCACCCCAAAATGCTCTTTGCCCTCTTGTCTGCCTGGGCATGCTGCTGGCTCACATTGAGCCTGCTGTGGACCAGCACCCCCAGATCCCATCCTGCTGAGCTGCTCCCCAGCCACTCGTGTCTCAGGCTGTACCTGTGTCTCCCATTGCTCTGTCTCTAGTGCAGAACCCAGCATTTTCTTTGGCTGAACTTGTTGATGATTGCCCAATGCTCCAATCTACCTAGATCACTCTGCAAGGTCTTCTACAGTGTGCATTTTGATCAGCTCTCTCTTCATGCATTGTATGGACACAATTAGAAACCTATCTTGCTGCAAATAAACTAGGTGGTCTTGGGAGTCTGGGGGGCTAAACAGTACCAGGAGTTCAGTAAAGAAGCAGATCACTTTCTTGGCTCTCATGGTCGCAGGAAAAATGGCTTGTAATGAAACAGTCTGAAAATTAAGGATTTCACTATGGGCTCAGAAAAGAAGGACTTTATATTTTGATTGATACAAGGACTTTATATTTTGATTTATACAATATTAATAGCCTTCCCAAGCTAGTTTGGAATGAACACTCAAAAAATTACTTGAGAATAAGTGGGCACAAAAAAAAAAAAAAAAAAAAAAAAAGCCAACTCACTGCTAAAACAGAACCTCTTAAACTTTGCACACAAAACAATTGTTCAAGACCATATCATACTTATGGCAAAAGTACTTTTTGAAAGTTTGCAAGATTAGAAGGACCTTAACTGAATGCAGCTGCTGGTTGTTTTAGATGAAAGAGATCAATATAGGTGGGAATTAATTTTTCATTGTCATTTTGGTAAAAGCTGTGTGTTCCCAGGTCCAGTCCACTCCTGTGAACATCACTGTCCTGTTCCCTAAGATGCAGATATTCTTGAAGTGCTCATTTATCCCTACAGCAGCAGAATAGGAGACAATTTACTGCGTAGCATTAGCATTCCACTAAACAGGGCAGTATTGGAAGAATGAAACCTATTACAGCAAGATTGCTTGCCTGTCAAATAAGATCACTAGGCAAAAAATGTTTAGGTTTAAAACTGCTGAAGTGAATAGAGTAATATCAATAATTAATTATTAATCAATTGTCCTCAGTCACTAAGATCATGAAGTTTAAGTTATCGTGGCCCTGGGATTATGTACACTATTCTGTTTACTATGGCAAGAGACTGAAGCCACTTCCTCAAGGAGGGATACAATAAAGTTTTATGTGTAAAGAAAAGGCAGCACCTTTACTCACCGCAGAAAATCTAATATGCTTTTGTGATTCTCATATGTTTTTCCCAATTTTCTTTTGCCTGTAGCATGTGTTTATGTGCTGTAAGCTTTGCAACTTTTGCTGATGTTGATCAATTTTTACTTGCAAGGGGAATGCACTGCCATTTTTCTCATGCAACATATCTGCACAATATAAGTAGCTTGTGAACACTTGAGAAAACAAAAAAAGTTTCACAGTGACTCAGAAGAATTTCTAGATCACAGGGAATATAACATGTTTATTTTAAACAAACCCATGCTGAGTGTGTGAAAACAATCTGGAAATGGGCTCAGAAATATTCTAGAATGATAATGCACCAGCGCACCAGTAGCACTTTCAGTTATTAAACTGATTTGAAGATAAAATCATCATCTCCTTTTTGTGTATATACAGCGGAAAAGAAAATCCAAATGCAAATTCTTAGTCTTTCTCCATTGGTCTAATAAGTAAACCAGTAAGAGCCCAGATCCAAATCTAATGAAACTTAAAACTGACCTGAAGCTAAAAACAGTGAGATTAGAATCTCACTTGAATGACAAAGCCCTCTAAATTTGACTTTGTCTTTTCTGATTTCTGAGACTGCTCAACTCTTCCCTTCAGCTGACTGCTGAGCTGGGATTCAGTATATTGGGCTGTGGTGTTCTTCAAGTCTGTCCAGACTGAAGTGATACAGCTTCGCTTGTTCTGTGCTTATGGGCAGCTGGTGGGACACTCACAAAATGGAGGCTCCAGCTTTTTGTTCCTGTGAACACTGTTGACCTCCAAGCCATCTCAACAGATTGAATAAAGCCTCTCTTTGGAAAGACCAACATGCAAAACCAACTTCACTTGGGGCGTCTAAACACATCTGTACTCAGATGGCATGAGAATAATAGAAATAAAAGAAAATACCATACTATTTAATATAATTCACATCTTTCTGTCCTAGGACAGTTCCATCTAAGCTAGGTTTGTCCAACTACTTAACATTGACGTAGTGTAAAACATTCCTTTTACTCCATGTAGGTCCTTGGGATTCCTCTCTCGAAGCATGTACCTTCTGCATTTTTGAATGCCAGTATCTACGTATTTGTTCTTTGTTTTGTTGGTTGGATTTTTCTATGTTTTCTGCAAAGATTATTAGAAGAACCTGTAGCATCAGCCAGTATAATTTTTCAGATGCTGCCTGTTATTCAGGTAAATAAGCCACTATTTACCTAAATACAGAGAGACATTAAACATCCCTTATAGTAAGCAGCTGAGTTCAACTTCACTGAAGTAATTCCAATATATAAAAATAGTAAGAACAACCGATAAACTCTCACCCCAAGTTTCATAACTTCAGAATTTCTCTCAGATATCATAAAATGTATAGAAGTTACTGTTATTTTAATTTTCTATGAAGATGTAGAATGCATTGAACATGGCTAAAAAAAACAAAACAAAACAAAACAAAAAAATCTGGAATGTTTTTTCATCATCAAAGTTTGCAAAGCAAATATTATGTTGCTTCCTACATTAAAACAAAACACAACAAAAGAAAACAAAAACCAAACAGGGTGAAATGAAAACCTTTAGTTTGAAAATATTTACTTTACTGTCTTTCTTCCATTCTATTTTTAAGCTGGTGTACAGTTACATGATTCTGGAGGATGAAAATGAAGTAATGCAAACTATTTTAAACTTTTTTTTTTTTTCTTTTTTGGCTGCATAATATTCTTAAACAGGCTTCCAATAAAAACAATTTTATAACATTACATTTTTACCTTCTATTTTTCACATTTCAGGTTAAGATGCATTCTTATGACTTATGCCTTACAAACTAAGAAGGCTCAAGCAGACAATCATAAATTAGTAAGAAGTTTGGAAGAACTTCCAGAAGAAGTTGGTGTAGATAAAAGCACTTTTGGAAATTAACTTGGAGCCTCCTCCATAAAAATCTCTGTGAAAGAAGTAAACCTTAATATCACAAAAACCAAGATGTAATTTCAAGCCTTCACAGCGAGATCAAGTGCTAACTTGTCCCTCAAACGTCTTTTATACTAAGGAAGTGAAGAGAAAAAAAAAAAATGTTTACATTGACCTTAACACATTTGATAGAAATAGGCACAGAACAATAACCTTGACTAATGATAGTACAAAAAAAGGCAGAGAATGGAGCCACAGGTTAGGGAGGGGTTGTATGAGTAACTGGAGTGCGATTGTATCACCTCAAGGCTGAGGACAAAGCAGTTTAAATTTTCTTTAAGAAAATACAGGGCTTGGGTAGACTGACTCCAGGAAGAGGGAGTGAAGCAGGAAAAGATGATAGGTTTAAGCAGATTCTATGCATGAGTTGCTTTTCAGTAGCTAGATTTGTCTATAAGGAAAAATGTATTTTTTGAGCAATTATTGTACATATAAAACAGAAAATTCTAGATGCCATTTTTGCAGCTACATATGAGGTATTGATGAATTTGAACCTTTACCAGTTTTATGTTTTTCTGTAACCACATGCCCTAGATAAAAGTAAGAACTACTTACTTAAAATGTAAGCTGACTACTGACCACACATACTGTTCTGTTAATGATTTACACATCCAGGAAAAGAAGCCCTCAGATTTATGTACACCACCACTATAAAGCGCATTTACAAGAAATTCTGCAGCCTTGAGGTAACAAAGAGACTTTTCTTTTACTGCTGTGACTACAAAAGCACTGAAACCCTCTTCTTGCCAGTCACAAGCCGTCCTGCTGTCTGCTAGTGCTAATCCAAGCTCTTTTAGACCTACCTGCAAGTCTACCTGCTCTGTAACAGGGTCATGCAAACAAACAAGGTCAGAATGAGAAGAAAATACTGTGATGTCTTGGTATTCTAATGCCTGATTGGCAAAGAAAGACTACATAGACAAACACAAAGGTGAAAGAAAAACAGCAGATCAAATTAAGGAAGCTATGAGGAAAACTGTGAAGAAAAAAAAGTTAGGAAGGACTTCTTGAAGAAGAGGGTGCAGATAAAAGCATACTTGAAACTCAGAACCAAAACTGATTATACCATAAAATGTCCATGAAAAAGTGTATCCAAACATCAAAGAGTTCAGTGCTGTTAAGTGCAAATCTTCAGCCCTTCCCACAATGGAAAATTGCATTACTACATTGAAAAATGTTATATCTAAAAAGTGGAATGTATTATTGCAAGTAGTATTTTTTTTTATTTCAAAGATATTTCTGGGAAATTTTTCACTACAGTTTGTGACTCAGTCCCAAAAGCATTGACCCATTCAGCTATTATTATTTATTTTTATTTTTTTCTCAAAAAAGTCACTACAAAGTATTTTAATGCAGAAAAATACTGTTGTAATGCAGGAACTCTTCCAGCTCTAAATCTAGACAAAAGGGTGAATACAATGCCACGTAAAAATACTTATGAATGAATCATCTTGGGATAACAGTTTCTAGTTTTATTATAATGAAATACCGACTTTCAACCATTTTCTTTGCTATATGGGTACTGGCACAGAATATAAAAAAAAGCAAACAATATGGGCAAGCTGCCAAGAGAAAAAAGGTTACTTAAAAATAAAGGAGGCATCATTAGAGACAAAATAACCATGCCTTATCTTTTTAAAAACCTTGGAAAAATGTCTATCGGTATCCTTTTAACCTTGGTTTTATTTGAACAAGATTATAAATATGAGATGAACCTTAGTTCATTTACTGATGCAGAATATGTAACTGAGCTTCAATTAAAATAACAACCTCTTCTTTCAGAGCAATGAGACAAAGAGCTTTTGTTGGCTGACAAAGCGGATCTCACTCACTCTTGAAGAAAACGAGATATTAATTACGTTTGAGCCTGGATAAAAAATTCCAGGTTCTATTTCTCCAAAAGATTTTTTAAATTTAGTTCCCAAGTTTTTATTTTGTTCTACTGTAGTAGTAGAAGAAGAGTTGCAAGAGCAGAGCAACAAAGAGACTCAACAGGTTGATAACACTGATATGGATCAAGCTCCTTTTGCAGGTCTTGCTGTTAATGCTGCCAGGAAAGAAGAGATCTCCAGCAAGGAACTAGAAAGGCAGCTGGGTTGCCATAGGAAGAGCCTAAGTATTCTAGTACATGAGGGAGAAGACTTGTGACCTAATTATCAAAATGTCTCTTTATACTTCTTCATATAAGACTCAAATTATGAACTTCAGACTTCAGGGAAAGGACAACAAATTCCTTTGGGGCATGCCAGGAGCACTCGTAAATAAAGAATGCATTTCATAGCTGGGAAAAGAAGGAATGAAGATGAGTTGGTATGAATAAGGCATGTTTTCAAGATGCTGAATAGAACCACTCTTTCTAGCTATACCAGTGACATAAATGCAGAAGCCTAAGCTTAAACACCTAGGGAACTTTCAAAATCAAAATGTAAGAATCTGACAGATTTTGCAAATGCTGGATTTATATGCTTTGATTTTGTGTGAGTGCCATGCTAGGTACCTGCAGAACATGTGAAATCTTACATGAGATAGGTCAGAAGATTACTCCTATCTGGAGGTAACATACCCTACTGGACATAATCATTGCTTTCCAACTTAACTTCTATCTGCTTCTTCCTGGCAGCATTCACAAGCTTGCAATAATCCCCTACTTGCTGGATGTTATTTTTAAATTCAGTAGTGTATTAATTATTAAAACTAGTAGAAATTCTTTATTATCTTGCCTAAAGCCAAATAATTGGTCCCTGGTAAAATGAATGTTCCAAATTTTAATTTATATAAGTATCCTGTTCTATTCTGCTTGATTATACTGATACCTAATAATGAGATTACCAGGATAAATACAGATCCTGACTAAAATATTTATAATTAAAGTTGGTGTGATGTAAGATCAGGATATCTGATCTTAAGATCTGAAGGATGAAAAGCTTAATTATTATACTACTTGGTTGAAATGTACACGTCTTCAAAATGTCTTAAGACAATTTAAGACTTACTCAACATCATTTTGTCCAAGAAAGCAACTGTTATTAATAGTAGTTTATTCAAACAGTAAAAAATATCTAATTTCTAGTTCTATATTAAGAATATAGATTCTCTTCTTGCCCACTGTCTTTCCAATTAAGCTAGCTATTACATCTACTTCTGACAAAAGAAGAGTTGGCTTTGAGGTATTCTTACAACAAAATAGCAACTGCATGAAGTGGAGCTTGGACATACCATACCAATGAGACTAACAAGCCTAAGATGCCTGTAAGACTACTTAAGTCTTACAAAACTATCTGGAGTTACTACTTCTGTCAAAATCTGTCTTACTGTGAGTAAAAAATGTCAACTCAATATTAAAGAGGAAAAAAAATACTTGCAATATATATGGTGAACATACATATTCAATTTCTTCAGACTCAAAATGAAACCTTGTTAATTACATTGTAACTTACATTGTCAGTATCCACTTTTAATGCAAAACACCACATTAAATACTAAAATATACTATGAATCCTGAAAATGTCTCCACCTTGAATCAGAAAAATAAAAGGAATTCCAAAACAAAAGAGTTTTGTTCCCACTTTTCCCTTTTAATTGTAAAGCAGTCATTTAAATTATTTTTAATTATTAGTTCAATATTTTCAGTGTCTGTGAATGCAAACTCACAATTTTTCCACTAGTAGAAGTGGGGTACAGAAATGAAAAAAACAGTTGGTAAGCACAGACAACTAAGTCGATTAAACCTTATAATTAACTTGTAAAGAAAGTATATTTTTGCCTGACAAATCTGGTGGCCTTCTATGATGGAGTCACAGCACTGGTGGATAGGGGAAGAGCAACTGACACCATCTATCTAGACTTGTACAAAGAATTTGACACTGTCATGATATCCTTGTCTCTAAATTGGAGAGACATGGATGTGACAGATGGACAGTGGGTAAGGAACTGGCTGGATGGTTGGACATAAAAAGTGGTGGTTAATGGTCAATGTCCAAGTGGAGATCAGTAACCAGCAGTGTTCCTCAGGGGTCAGTACAGGGACGGAGCTGTTTAACATCTTTGTTGGTGGCATGGACAGTGGGATTGAGCTGATGACATCAAGCTGTGTGGTGTGGTCAACACAGTGGAGAGAAGGGATGCCATCCAGAGGGACCTGGGCAGGCTTGAAAGGTGGGCCTGTACAAACCTCATGAGGTTCAACAAGACCAAGGGCAAGGTCCTGCATCTGAGCTGGGGCAATCCCGAGCACAAATACAGTCTGGGCAGACAATGGCAGCCTACAGGAAACCTGGGGAAGGACTCTGGTCAGGGGTGTAGTGATAGGACAAGGGGTAATGGCTTTAAACTAAAAGAGGTTTAGACTAGACATTAACATTCTTCACATAGAGGGTGGTGAGGCACTGGAACAGGTTGCCCAGAGATGCTGTGGATGCCCCATCCCTGGCAGTGCTCAAGGCCAGGATGGATGGGGCTTTGAGCAACCTGGTATGGTGGGAGGTGACCCTGCCCATGGCAGGGGGTTGGAACTACATATATACAGTTATATGTATATATGTATATATATATAATGTCTTTAATTTCCCCCTTCCAACCCAAACCATTTTATGATTCTTTATCTGCAATAATGAACTTTAGTTTTGATCAGTCACTTAGAATATTACATGGAAAAAAATCAAGTAAGATATTCACATAAATTTTTCTTTTGCAAATCTATGGACTTTTTCTAACTAGTTAGACAGAATTTCATCTAGGTCATTATCTTATCTCTAGCATTGACCAGTAATAAAAATATGGAAAGCAGTCCTCTAAGTTAAATACTGAGTTATTTGACCTGCAATACCAATCCCATGTACACTTTAATCTCTTCTTTTGCTCTGCATTGTCCATGCAGAAAAGTCTCACTGAATGTAGAGACAGCTGAAGATGCACACAGTACATCTCACTTTGAGTCAGTACCTTTCTGTTTCATTGGGCAAAATAATCAAAAATGCACAAAGATCTAATTAGCAGGTTTTCCATGGAATGGCATTTATGGAAAACCTGCATGATTAAAGAAAAAGTTTGACAGGAGACCAGAAATATCCCTCTGATCTCACTACAACTTGTGCCAAATTTAATGGGAATAATTCTCATATAGTAAGTAAGGATATGCCCTCAAACAGGAAGAAAAACGTGATGCAACAAAAGGGAACTATTAGTCAGAAATTAACGAACAGAAGATCTGAAGATTGTGGCCACATCTACACATTCAGTGTCATTCCTGAAAATAAGACTGGAAGTATTTGCTAATTACAGTGTAATGTCAAGCAACTTTTTAGATTAACCATGTTTGCTTTCATTTTATGGTCAAATCATACACCTTTTTCTCACTCAGATGAACCATAATTTGGAAAAGTTAACTATGGAAGGATTACTTATGTAAAAATTTACCACATGAGCAACAGATTTGAATCTTTTCTTTCAAGACTAGCAACACTGAATATTTGCCATAGCTATCTTGCATTTACTTGGCAAGCAAAATGAAAAATTCATGTTAGTTCATAGTAACAGTATTTGGATTTCCAAATATTGATTTAATGTAAGACTTCCCACTTTGTTTTTTTCCTTACACAATTCACCATATTTTAAATCCCAGAACTTGTAATATTGTGGCAAGGACCAAACTATTTAAAATTAAATATCTTTTTTCCTCTAAACACGTAGCTTTCTTCTACTGTAGTCCTGTTGCTCTGTGAACTGTTATTGCAATTGCTAATAAGGGGCTGTGTACTTCACTGACTTTGCAAGTCCTCACAACTGAAGCTTGTCACTCTTGCTTTGGACTTGTCTTGGTCTGCCCGCATTTATTCATTTATTTATTTATTTATTTATGGTTTAGCTGAGTAACATTTTTTTCTAATTTATTTTACTTTTAATTATTTTAGTATAACTATAATTTTTATATATGGCAGTAGTAAGTAATTATTCTGGTAAAATGAAATATTTAATAAAGACATAAGGGTGCAGTGTGGAGGAGTACAGGCATGGGTTGGTCAGAAAATGGCAGAGAACAAGCGGACACTTGAGATCCCGGGGGCTATAGACAACTCAGCAATAACCAGTTAAAGAATGCCTACACTAAGCTGAAATGAAGAGAATGAACAACAGTATTTAAAATACGTAAAAATGCACCATGTGTTTGGATGTAACGTAAACTTGCAGATTGATGAATAAACAGCATGGTGCAGAGCATTAGCAAACACGTAACCGTGGCTCAGAGTGTATCCTAGAGAAGGGGAAGAAAAAAAACCATGAACATCAATATCATATGTCTCCTACCAACGAAGAAAAGTAATTCCACCATGAACATTTCACTCTTGTCAGTGAAAGACTCAAAACATTTCTGATCTGCTCCAGTGCTCCCCAGTTCCTTTCTGCTTGAGATAGACTAGCACTGATGACCTTACCAGCGAGGGATGCAGCAAAGTTATGAGTATAACAGCAAAGAAAAGGAGGCATGTACTAAGAATTGTGTGCAAAACAACTTTAATTGTACTAATATTATTGAAACTTCAATAGTATTCTGTATTTTCTTTTTCTTCTTTTTTTTTTTTCTGTAAAAAATAGATAAGGACAAATAAGAATTCTTTGAGATTTGTATTTCTACTAAAATAGAAATAAATTCACAGCTTTCTATGTAAGGAGTGTTTCCTTTTTGACCATAACAAGATTTTAAAGACAACGTTGCCCCTACTATCTAGAACTTTTTTAAGCATTCAAATTTTATTTTCTATTTCCTGACTACTGCTCCTTAATATCTCATGTTATTTCTGACAGAAGGGAGATTTTGAAAGATGTTTTCAACGTATAACCCCTCTCTTCGATTTCCCTAAAATCTGTATTATGTTATATATAGAAACAAAAGGACCATAACAAATTCAGCATCATATGACTGTGTCTCTGATACAGAACAGAGACACATAAGTAATAATAAAGAACTAATGGTTCTCTGCTTTTACCTACCCTTGAAGCATTTTTTTTCCCTCATATAAAAATGTCATGTGTAACTGCCTGGACAAACAGGAAGTGAGGAAAATTTGAAAATTTTATGTATGGAGCTTAATCTACAGGCTCAGCTCTACAACCAATCAATGTAAGGCCTTCTCATGTACATTCTTCAGCTGGAACTGCTTATGCAGTCAATTATCTGTTTCAGCATTTGTTTTTAATTGTGTTCATAATGCGTAAACCATGCTTCAGAAACAAGACAGTTGCTGGACTGGACTACTGACTAATGCATAGTTTAGTGTGATGTTGCTACAGCAACCAAAAAGATGGACTAGCATGTCATATACTATTTACACATTGCTTGGAGCATACAGCTTTCTAAAACCCATTAACAAAGCAGAGGTGCTGTTATGGAGGAGACAAGAATGTCTTAGAACATTCTGAAATAGTTTCCATTGTTCTGAAGGTGCAGGGAAGTAAATCAAACAGACTAAGCTCTTGAAAAATAAATAAGCCTTACTTTTTGAGTATATGATCTCAGGGTCTAGTTGCCAGATCTGTGAGCACACTCCTAGATTATGGATAAAAACTAAAGTTTTTACTCGAGTTTGTAAGAAATGAACATTTATGTGCCACATAAAGGCATACAGAAATCTTGCAGACTCCATGATAGACACAGCAAAACAGCTACCGCCTGTGTGAATGCTTGAGGAGTTTTCAAAATGGGCGCCGTGGCCTTGCTCCAAAGAGGCCTCCTCAGTAAATACATGTGCCCTCACTAAAAGTAGTTCTTGTCCTCCAGTACAAGTTAATTGCCTCTCCTACTCACTGACAAATTAATATGAAATAAAAAGCAGTGTGGTGGTGGTGGTGGTGGTGAGGGAGAATAAATTTAGCAAACATACTGGGAAATTCAGATTGGTAAATTTTACAAAGAAAGCCATTTATGCATTGTTTGCAAGTATTGGAAAATATGCAGTTTATAATAGTATCATGAAGAATAGTACCCATGATTGGGTTAAAATTTTAGATTCACCAACAAAGTGCACATTTTGGATAAGACAGTGAACGAAACATCTGGAAAGGAGTCTGGAGATGTTTTCCAGACCACAGCAGAAAGATTAATGGCCTAGAGTCTGTCAAACTAAATGGAAGCTTGCAGAGGGACTGGATAAGGTTTTGATTTAAGAAAAAAAAAAAAAAAAAAAAAAAAAAAAAGGGGGAAAGAAAAGAAAAGAAAAAGAAGAGCAGTAAAACAATCTATAGAGTGGATAGGCCTGCTGTTCATTGTCAGAAATGGATATAATTCTTCGCTTATGTATAAACATAAGAGAGTTTCATAATTATGTAAAAAGGGAACATTTTGTGCTGCCAGCAGGAGAAGAAATTCTGTAAGCAATGGATAATGCCCAGTCCTTTTCTACATCTGAAGTACCAGAGGGATTCTGGCAGTCATATTCAGAAGAGAGACAAGTTTCTGCACATTCAAGACACTCCCTGACAGCAGCAAAACAGTGAAACCTCATGAGTGCCCAGCGCTTACTATACTTTCCATAGCATCCTCCTGTACAATGGAGAACATGGTGCAACACATCATCTCTGGGTTGGAGGCAAAGGCAGCATAAATCCATGTGGAGTATGGTACCTTCCTTACTTTATTTAAAAAGTTTGTACCAGATCATGTTTTCAAAAGTGCTACCTACTACATGGACATCAATACCTATATGCCACAAATGGACTGGATACCAATGTAAGACAAAAGTAAAGGAACAATAACTGTCACAATCTGAGGATAGGGACAACTGGAGGAGGAGTGGGGGGGCGGAATTCTTGTTAGAGGTCCTCACTCTGGAGAGAACTACAGAACCTCTAACTGTGCCTAAACTTGTTGTTATAACATGATGGAGAAGCAGAGAAAAGGCCTTATATTCTGTAGATAACTCCTTTGAGGGCAGTGGCAAAACTTCTATTCACATAACTGTTGTAATCCTTTATCATGGTACACCACTATTCCAACAACATCTCCCCTAGCCATGAGCCCATCTAGGTTTATATCTCGGAAACAGCAAGACAAAATTAAAAATTACATCAATTCATCTAGGACATCCCTTCCCCATCATGGGAAGGAGAATCTACACTACTGAGCTCACTGGGTTCCACCCTGCCTATTTGTTGGACCACATACAAAAAGACTCCCTTCTCTCTGAAGGATCTGTCTGAAAAAAAATGATCCAACCAGGAAAAGGAACAGAGCTACAGTCTCTCATAATGTTTAATTATCACCTAATACAGGGGACAAGAATCCCAAGACAGTACAGTAGATCATGGCTTATGAGGAGTTCTTATGGACTTCACAAAGGTTGGGGCAGAACCCTGATCAGGACAGAAACTCGGTGTCATGCCTAGTCATGCTCTTACAGAGAAATCTCCATTGTAATGCTTGCTGAAAGTGCTTTGAGCCATTAAGGAAAACCACGTGTGCTAGCAAGTACATACATGCAAGGCTGTCAAGAAACGCTCCGGCCAAGTGGAGGAGACTGATTAGAACAAGGACTGGCAGCCTTGCCCAGTGCTTTTTTTCCAAAGAATCCTCCCAGATGGGGGCCAGGGACCTTGTCATATCATGCCATCTCTTCTTATAAGGCATTCCAGGCTGCATGTGTAATCTCTTCACTCAAACACTAATATCACATTGCCCAGCAAAGGGAGTTCTGGCTTTGGGTGAGTGCATCAGGACCTGAATGAGAGACAGATCTGCAGTGTCCTCTAGAAGATAGGGCAGCTCCAGTTCTGCCCTCTAGAATTACCAGAATCAGCAGGTATGAGGCAACAGAACCGGGTTACAGAACACAAGGATTGGAAAGGGGCAAACTTGTATCATTCCTGGGTCCCTACTGATTGCCAGCTTTTGTGGAAGCTGCTTGTTTTCCCTTGACAGAGAAGCAACACAGCAAGCACAAGAAGTCTGGGCAGCAATGAAAATGTACGAAAAGTCCTGCTGATACAAGTAATTGGAGGTAAAAATCCATTCAGATACAGCCAAATGTTCTGTATGCCCCATCACGCTGCTCCTTGGGCACAGCATTTTCTAAGCTCTGACAAAAATTAAGGCTATCTGAGTGTGGTTTAATCCAACAGGCAACTAAGCACCACACAGCCATTTGCTCATTTCCCAGCATGGTAGGAAAGGGGAGAGAACTGAAAAAGGGTAGAAGTGCAAGATCTCGTGGGTTGAGATAAAGACAGTTCAGTAAGAAAGAAAACAAACAAGAAAAACAAACAAACAAACAAAAACAGAACAACAACAAAACATAGAAAATGCAAGAACAAAAGAAAACAAGAAAACAAACAAACAAATGATGCACAACACAATTGCTCACCACCTGCTGATGAATGCTGAGACAATCCCCAGGCAACAGCCATCCCCCCAGCCAACCACCCCAGTTTTATCGTTCAGCACAATGCCATAAGGTATGGGATATCCTTTCAGCCAGTTGGGGTCACCTATCATGGTTCTGTCACCTCCCAGCTCTTGGGGCACCCCCAGCCTCTTCGATGGCAGTACAAGATGCAGAGAAGTCCTTGATTCAGTGCAAGCACTGCTAAGCAACGAGAATGCTGATGTGTTATCAGCATTATTTTCAACCTAAATCCAAAACACAGTATCATACCAGCTATTATGAAGAAAATTAGCCCTATCCCAGGTGAAATGAGGAACTAAGCGTGAATGTAAACATTTCAAATCTAAGCAAGTCCGCAAGATACAGGTTACAAAGTATTGTAAAAATACTTTAAAAAAATATTCTATATAAAGCATTTATGTTAAATATAAATACTTTTTTAAGATATAAAAAAGATATAAACCTAAAAACAAAATTCCTGTAGTGAGCTGACTGTGGCCAGCTGCCAAATGCCCACCCAGCAACTCTCGCCATCCCCCAGCAGGACAGGAGGAGAAAATTAGATGAAAAATGCTCCTGGGTTAAGAAGAGAGAAAGAAAAAGAAGGTAAGGACTGTGCTGTAAATCCCAAGCAAGATCTTTTCCTCACAGACTACTGTCTTTGTAACCAAAGACAGTCTCAGATTAGACAACAGCTTAACAGTGGACCTGGAGATGCAAGTGGAAAGGGCCATTGACTTTTAATGTCCTCTCATGGGCTGCAAACTATCCAGCTGCCTTCTGATAATTTTACCCAGGCTTGTATTCAGTTGATTTTCTGGACAATACTACTAGGCCCTAAATCACCTGATAGCCTGATAGTCTACTCAGTAAATATCTGATAAGATGTTGTCATCAGAATGGGTGGAACATATCATATGGCAGCAGAGCTAAGCATAACTAGTAATAATTTAAGTCATAGCATTCACGTCTTGATGTAAATCCCTGCATGGGAGTAAGTTAACATCACAATCTCCCGCGATACCCTGAAATCCTGAAATATCTGTATCACAGTGTTTCACAAAATATATTATCAAGCTGAACATGAATTGCTCAGAGTAGCTTATAATATACCAGGGTATCATGCAATGGTGTCAGCAGAACCATAGCTTCAGAGAAAAGCTATGGTTATATATTTCTCACCAAAAGTCTGGCCCAGCTGGTCATTTTATCTCCCTGAAAAGCAGCAATGATGTCAGGACAGCAACGACCAAAACACTGAACAGTTAGTTCAATGGCCTTGATCAAAGTCATAGGATCATGAAATGGTTTGGGTTGAATAGGACAGTCTAGACCTATGTTGGAAAGGATCATCTAGTCCAATTCCCCTGCCATGGGCAAGGATATCTTTCACTAGATGAGGTTGCTCAAAGCCCTGTCCAGCCTGGCTTTAAACACTTTCAGTGATGGAGCATCCATAACTTCTCTGTTCCAGTGTTTCACCCTCTCATTGTCTCACTAAAAAACAAACAAACAAACAAACAAAAACAAACAAAAACAAAAACAAATAACAAACAACAACAACAACAAAAAGACCTTCCTTATATCCAATCTAAATCTACCCTCTTTCAGTTTAAGAAGGCTGACCCTTGTCCTGTCGCCGCAGGCCCTGGTAAATGGTCTTTCTACATCTTTCTAACAAGTTCCCTTCATATATTGAAAGGCTGCAATAAGGTCTGAAGGGAACCTTCTCTTCTTCTGACTAAATGACCCCAATGCTCTCAGACTTTCTTCAGAGGAGAGGTGCTCTATCTCTCTAACCATCTTTGTGGCCCTCCTTTTTAACCAGCTTTCACAGGTCCACTTCTTTCTGGTACTGGAGACCCCAGAGCTGGGTGTGGGACTCTCATGAGAGTGGAGTAGAGAGGGAGGATCACCTCCCTCAACCTGCTGGCCATGTTGCTTTTAATGCAGCCCAGGATACAACTTTCAGGGCTGTAAATGGACATTACAGCCCAGGCTTTCTGGGCTCTAAGTGGACATTTCCAGCTCATGTTCTTTTTTTTTTTTATCCACCAATATTCCCAATTCCTTCTCTGTGGGGCTTCTGTCAATGAATTCATCCCCCAGTCTATACTGATATTGAGAACTGCCCTAACCCAAGTGCAAGACCTCACACTTGTCCTTGCTGAACTTCATGAGGTTCACATAAGCATGTTTGCTACAGGAATGGTTAGACCAACAGAGCTTGCCAACCATAAGATAGCCCCAAATCTCTAAGAATTATGTTGTGGTCAAATTCTGGAAGATGTTGCTTACCCACTTCTGAATCAGTATGGATGCCCAGGAACAGCTCTGAAAAGGCAGAATAGCTAATTTGGAATTTGTGAAATAAGGTCCAGAGGTGCCTTCAACATGCTGAAATTAGTATCCCCTTAGTAATTGTCCAGCGCCTGAAGAACGATGTGTCTACCAGCAGATGCTAGTGAGATCTCAGTGCTGTCATCATTTTACAGTTCAGTTGTGTTCTCAGTAAAATGGGTAGCAAGCAATCTTGTATATCAAGTCATACTGTTTCACAGCTACAGAAATATGGAAAATTGCTGACCTTGCAGTCAGCCAGACTTCTTCTTGTTCCTCTCCAGTTTCATATGTATCAGCTTGTTGACAGCAAGCTGGCACAACAAAATCAAATGTGGACATATAAGTAATTAGGGCAACCTATACAGATTTACATGCTGAGATTATGAAGTAATACAGTACAAATGAGGCCAGTGCTAGGTGGATATTACTAGCAGTGACACATGATTTCTGGGACAGCTATTCTGCCCAAAGGTCTTCTAGTGAGGTTGGATAGAGCTGAAGGACTCTGGAGGTGCCTAAGTAACTCTAAACAGCTTAGATTCCAAATGACGAAACAGTTGTCTCAATAAGCAGTGACCTCCAGCATCAGCACAGGGAGGTCAGGCAGCAGAGAGAGGCAGACATAAGCCCTTGGCCTGGGGAATTTGGAACCAACAAATTTGTTTCCAGATAGTGGAAAGAAGCAGATTCTACAGCCTGTGGAATGACGATCCCCTTAGGGAAATCTGTGCCTGATTTTCCTTTTAAAGTACATGAGCTAGGCACAACATTTTGTAAAGTTGTGCAGCAGGGATTACCAAGGAGATTTTGAAAGATGAGGATTTAATCAACAAGTCCTAAGCTTCTGGGATAGTAAACAGCAAATGTAATTACCAGAAGATTCCTTTGAAATGAATATGTACCAAAACAAAGCAAATATATCTTAGCTGTTAAATAGCAACTTAGGTTTTATGGGTGAACAAAAGCGAAAGTGGTGTACCCTAGTATAGGAGGGCACTTTGATTTCAAGGAAGAAGTATCTAAGCTTTTCCATAGTTTTAGCTTTTCCTCCTGTGCATTGAGTCAGCATTTGCATCCCACAAAAGCAATGGTTTTGGTGAGCAGTGACTATACGGCTTCCTTTCAGCAATTCGTTGTATTTTGGATTGGTCTATCCCAAAAAGCCTATTTACATACTTTTTTCACTAAGCCCCAGCACCCTCTTAGAGACAGGGCAAGCTTCAACTATCTTAAGATACCGCCCTGTGCTCCAGTGAGGAGCTCACAAGTATAACCTCCCTATTTTTAATCCAAAAAAATTGTTGTTATTGTTTTTTATTATCTTTTTTTTTTTTTCCTCAGTGTTGACTATACAACTATGTCACTCTGGCCACAATCCTGGAAGTGCATTACTATTCAGTAGACATAATCCTCAAATATTTGGTTGGAAGATGTTCTTACTTACTTGGCTTCAGGTTTATCCTTCTCACAGTTCCTGTAAAGCTTGATGAATGCACACTCACAATACATTCTTAAAACCAAATCTATAATAATTGCATTGTATGGGCTAAAGGTTTATGAAGTATTCATAAAATTATGTCATTACTAGATCATTATTTAGCAGTCTTCTATGCACCCTCTTTTCCCGATAGAATAAAACTAAAAACCTGGTTCTTATACACAGAAAAGAGTTGCAGAAGTTTCAAGGGCTGCTTTCAAGTGCAAGGGCTGCTGCTGAAACCCAACTTTGAATTTAGAGGGCAGCAGCAATTGGTAGGTATTTGCAGTTGCTTGAATTGTAAATACTCTTTAGAAAGGGCGCTTGTTACTATTGTAATACAGAATAAATCTTATCTTGATCATGCTGTTCCAGATCCCCTCAGAGATAAGCTTTATCTGAAAGAGTTTATAAAGATTATGAAAGATGTTTCACACTTGGAAATTTTCTTTCCTGACAAAAGCAAAATTAAACCCATTGTACTTCGAAGTGAAAAGCAGTTACTTCATCCCTACAGACTGGAGTTAACTGAGTTGGACATTGATAGACAATGAAAAGCACCAGACCCTTGACTGTCACACAAGAAGAAATGGGAATAAAGAAAAGACTGCAGACAAACACTTACGGGTTATCATAGGTCTAATTAGAGGCATACCTGCAGAAATCAGGGCAGACATCTTCACCACACTCAAGGCTCCACAGATACCACACCACACTCAACTTGTGTCTTTAAGTTTTGCATAAATGAGTCTGAAAAACTCAGAATATCACAAGCCACCCTTGCCCATACATTCAAATGTTATGTAGAGGGACTGAATTTGAAGGGATAAATAAGTTTTAAGCTTTGGAAGTATAACTCTGATCCAGTTAAAGCAGTCACAACTAAACTAGTTTCATTGTTCTACCTCTAACAGTTGACATAATCTTAAAACATAATTACATTACTAAAGTAACAAAATCACAGTTTATACAGCAATTACAAAGAGAAGGGAATTCATTTGAACTACATATATTTGCATATAATTTCTACTTAAAATAGCTACAAAAGAGACACACATTTTATAGATTATTAAAAAAACACGAAACCTCCAGAATATTTCTTCCTTATGGATGTGTTTTAATTTTATTCTCTTATAACAGAAATATAAGGTGTTTTCTAGCTATAGTGAAAATAAAATTAAATGCCTACACATGTAGACTGTTAAGAACGACTTAAGTACAATCTTTTTTTTCCCCATCCATCATGGTAATCTAGCCTTGACTGAAATAGAACATTGTTCTAGAAACAATCTTGATCTCAGGATTGCAGGCAGCACAAAGGAAGAACTACACCAGTGACAATCTCCCAGGCTAGGTCAAGACTGCACTCAGATGGACAGCCACATACTTATTTATAGGTAAAAACAGCGTGATTTAAAAATGTTGTCTTTTTCATTGCAGACCAAATAACAGTTTTAATATGTTAAAACAGTAGTTTAAATATAAGAAATTCTTCCCTAAAGTTAAGTCAGCAGAGAGCTCTGATTACCCAAAGACGTTTCAAGAGACCATGCATATTATTTCAATTTACTTAAGAACTCTGCTGCATTATGACTATGACAAGTACTTTCTTCCTTTAAGGACAGAACATTTGAAATATAGCACATTTTTCTTTAAATTTTGTCATGAACTATTCACCAATCATTAGCTATGTCATTGTCCTGCATATGCTAATTGAGTGCAGGACAGCCTATTGAAAATATGTATTTCCTTGTTTTATGTATTTCATTTTCTAAATGGCTTTAGGAGTCTGAATTACAACCACAATCCCATGTGACCTGCTGTCAGTTCTGTTGTTATTGTATATTTCTGCTTAATGTATATGTGAAAGGAAAGCCCCAGGATCCTATAGCCTATCTTTCCCATTTAGAACTGATAGCATAAGCCTAACTAGACTGCATGCACAGGGTAGCTCATCTGTAGGCATACCTTTTATCATATGTGAAAAGAGACACCATAGATGTTGCTGTGGTTCTTACACATTGGGTAAACCTGACTGTTAGGAAATGTCAGTCTTTCTCCAAACACACAAACTTATTTCTGGGTAACGCAAATGATATTTAAAGTTCTTATAATACTATTTGATTCTCTGTGTACTCTATGGAGAACATAAAAACCAGATATTGTAGCCACTTCCCCTACCCCTGGAAAAAGTTAAAACATTTATTACTTCCATTGCAGTTCTAGCTTTACAAAAGGTATATGGATGGGACAATGCCTTCCTAATACAGCTGATTCCTATTCATTGCTCCTGCAGTTTCTCCTAAGCTAATGGCTATCTCTCATTAGTTCACTATTTAAATTTTCCATATAATCCAATAAATATACAATTCTATTATGAACAAATCAGGAACATATATACCTTGCACACCTTACATTCCTATGTCTCTTCCTATTTCTTGCTGGGCAGCATATCATGTGTTTGAGATTGGAGCTGGGGCATTCTGACAACGTGGCTGTGCTGATCACAGACGTGGGGACGTTTCCCTTCCTTCACCCTTCTCACTTCTGTACTCATGCTCCCGGAGGCCAGCTCAACTCCCAAATGACAAGCAACTATCTTGGCAGAAAAAAAAATATTGAAAAATCCCATTGGGTTAGCAAGTTAAATCAGCTTCATTAAAGGTCCTGTGAGCACCAATGACACAGCGAAGGAGGTGGTGCTCGATCATAGGCAGTAACAAAAGAGAGGAGGGAGTGAAAAGGATATTCCCTTTTATTTGTATTTGTATTTGTATTTATTTGTATTTGTATTTATATATTGGTAGAAGTATTTGTTGGTTTACCGCAGTGTCAAACCCAGTACTCAAAAGTTATAGCCAGTGAATGACTGCTTGTTGTAAAATTAAATTGTTCTACGCTAAATTTTTCTAAGAGTTTGTAAAAGGAGACAAGAGAGAGTACATAAAATAGTTCAGATCTTGGAACAGCAGGCATACATGGTCTCACCAGGCTTCCTAAATAGTTAAATAAGCCTGCAGCTTTGGTAGTGCTAATCTCACCTAACCCAACCCTTCCTGAACTTGCCAATGCCAAAAAGTGTTGAACGGCACTCTGCAGAGCTCAGGCAAGCTGCCTGATTCCCACTCCCCGCTTTCCCACTAGAGGATCTTGCTACATTTTGATGATTAATGCTTATACAGTTCTCTTTACTGAAGAAAATTACTGCATTAAGGCTCCAAGAGGTCTGTGGGAAGCCCATAAACACCAGAAGTGTTTATGTAATTATTACTCCCACACGAATGTACATTGCAGGATTCCAGTATGTTGGACAAGGCCAGGAACGCTACTGAATTCCTGATAAAAACCGGGCTGGCAAACAAAGAGAACAATGTTAAAAGCTTATCTCCATTATACAGAGCTACAGAAGCACATATAGCACTTCTCTTTAATATTCCCCTATTTAGTTTGGCAGTTAAACATGCAAGTTCCCTAAGTAAAGCTCCCCAAAACCTTAACACATGTTATATATATATATATATATAACTTAATATATATATATATGTATATATACATATATATATATATGGAAGAAAAGTAATAGAGCACAGAACGAAAAGCACAAGTACATGACAACTGTGCACTTACCAGTTTAATAACCTGTACTAATCTAAGCAAGAGGCAAACAACAGGGGCTTTATAAACTCTGTAACTGTTCACCACAAAAATGGGTACCAGCAACTCTGAAGAGGTATCTGAAAGAAGGGATTGTACCTTTCCATCTTCCTCCTTTCCTCCCATTTTTTCCAAGGAACTCCTTTTGCTCACTGGAAGGACAGTTAGGAAAGCTGAAGCAAATTCAGCCAGACCTGTTCTACAGGTGCCGACTGAATTTCTTACCCACAGAGCTGGAGGGGAACACAGCCTCCTCAGCCGGCATAAAGCACTTCCTTCCCACCACAGGCAGAACCTCAGCTTCACGACGGCGTAATTAAGCCCTTCGCATTCTTCACTTAAGCTCAAAAGTGAGAAAAACATACTCCTGCATATATCAGCCAGCTCCGATCACTGCCTGGGCCTGCCATGAAAATAGGTGCCTCAGGCAAACGAAATAATAGCTGAACCATAGAATTCCTAAGGGCTGATACCAGCATAACGGCTCAGTCTTCAGGAGATCATTTTTCAGTTAAGGTAGATCTGTAATACATCAGAAATCCATCAGAGTAACGCCCCAGACCTCTCTGCAGATCCACCCTCACAGAGGCAGCAATTAGAAGCATAGGCTGGAAGAAACCACCCAATTCAGCCAAGCCACTTGCTATTATAAACAAACATATTGCATAATTTTGTTAATGAACCAATCAAGATACATCTAAAAGTAGCTACTTCTCTGGTGTTCACTGTTCTTACTGGGAGGTGATCCAGCCCTTGATTGCTTTAATTCAGAAGAATCATCTTCCAATTTCCCACTTAATTTTATTCTTTGCCTTACATCCACTTGTCCTTGTGGCTCAGACAGTTCAAAGAGCTTTGCATCTTCTTTTCCTCTGTGTCCGTAGTGTTCCAGCCTCCCCTTGGCATTCTTCCTCTGCTGTATGGCATATTATAAAGCAATACAATCCCCTCTCAGACAGCAGCCATATATTCCTTCCCAGACTTTTTACTAGGTTAAACAAATCATTTTTTTAGGTATCTTCCTGTAAGAAAGGCTACTAGAAGAGTAGTGCCTGTCTTTGCATCTGCTGTAGTTTAATTTATGTTTCCTGAACATGAATGAGTACACAAATTATTTTGATGCGTCCGCTAGAATTTTATGTAACATCATTAACACTTCTCCAATTCTGCTAGAAATAACTCAGCTAAAGCAACCCAAAGCTTCTAGGACTGTATTTGCCAAAGTAATTTGCTTGTGTTTCCAGCTAATGAGTTTCTGGCTGAAACAGTAATCTTTGTTACTAGTTCACTCTCAGTCCTTGCATTCCTTTCCATTTGGATTTGCATTTTGTACCACTGAATTTCATCCTGTTTACACTACTGTAGTTCTCAAGGTCACCTAGCTCTTCCCATATAGCACCTTGGTATTGACAGCGCACTTCACATAACTGGGAAACGTCATAAAAATATTCGTACCTTCTGTATTCAAGCGATTAAAATATTTTTACCTTCTGTACTGAAGTGATCAAAACAAGTATTAAAGATTTATCCTGAGGAATTCCAACCCTAAGTCTCTTCCATATATTTTTCTTTCCCTTTCATTAGAGAGTCATAGAATTACAGAATGGTTTAGGTTGGAAAGGACCTCTGGAGGTCATTCGGTCGAGTTCTCTGCTCAACATGGGCCACCTACAGCAGGTTGCCCATGACCATGTCCAGGTAGATTTTGAAGATCTCCAAGGAGGGAGACTCCAGCACTGCTCTGGGCAACCTGTGCCAGTGCTCTGTGTCACTTGCTCAGTACAGAAGTGCTTCCTGATGATCTGAGTAGAGGGGAAGGATCACCTCTCTTGACCTGCTGGTGATGCTTTGCCTAATGCAGCCAAGAATACCACTAGCCTTTTTAGTGACAAGGGCACACTGCTGACTAGTTTTCAACTTGGTGTCCACCAGGACCCCTAGGTCCTTTTCTGCCAAGCTGCTTTACACCCAGGTGGCCCCCAGCATGTATTGGTGCCTGGGGCTGTTCCTCCCCAGGTGCAGGACTTTGTGCTTCTCCTTGTTAACTGCATGAAATCCTTGTCAGCCCACTTCTCCAGCCTTTTGAGATCCCTCTACATGGCTGCATGATCCTCTGGTTAGTCAGCCAGTCCCCCAGTTTTGTATCACCTGCAAATTTACTGTGGGTGCACTCTACCCATTGTCCAAATTGTTAAGAAGTTAAACTGAACTGGACCCAATACTGACACCTGGGGCACCCCGCTCATTACTGGACTCCAACTAGATGCTGCACCACTGACCACTAACATCTGGGTCAGGCTGTTCAGCCAGTTTTTGATCCACCTCACTATCTGCTCCTCCAGCCCATACACCAACAGCTTCTCTATGACTGTCTTATGGGGGACAGAGTCAAAGGCCTTATGGAAGTCCAGGAAGACAACACCCAGCGCTTTCCCTCATCCATTCTACTCTACCTTGATTCCTGTATATTATATTCTTAAAAACAAACAAACAAATGAAAACCCTGTTCTAAAGTTCTGCATATTTTTTAAATTACTCTAACCAGAGTAAAGCTGCCTGCATCTCTTTCTCCCAACCTCCCCTTTAGTATAGATTCTATATACACAACATTCTTGAGTCAACTCATAATGTCCCAGAAGAGCAGACTTTGTAATTACATGCTCTGCTTTCTTGTACCACTTCCATAAAGCTAAGTGATGGAGATTGCCCATCCCTCAACTTAAGTAGATGACTTGGAAACTTAACAAATCATTTGTAAAAGGAAATCTTATGCAAAACCTTTAGAGGAAAAAAACAAAAACAAAACCAAAATAAACACAAAAACAAACACAAACAAAAATAAAACACCAAAAAACAAAAACAAAAACAAACTTAGATGATTTATGACTGTACAAATCAATGCTGGGGAAAAGTTAAACCTCTACTTAAAGTCTGTACAAGTGTATTAAATAAAGAACAATGTTGAAATCAGTCTCTCTGTGTTGCTGTGTGTTAGCAGCTTAGGGCACTGTTTCCAGATCCACATGCAGTATGTTTTGTATTAGCATAGACTGGCTTTCCGTCACTATGTCCACAATACCCTTGTTTTTGTGGCTAAGAGATAGTTATTTAAAATGGTTTTCTGGCATTGTTTTACGAAGAGTGGTTTTAGCCCAGATGTTTGTCAATTCATCATTTCAGCTACTTCTAAAGTGCCCTGCAATTTTAAAAGCAAAGGTTTTTATTTTTTACTAAAATATTCTAATTTCTCACATATAGTTTCAAGCTATAAACTCAAGTAGTTTCCTTCTATTGTAGGGATAAAATTCTCACAAAAAATACATAGTTATACACATTCACATCAAAATGAAAATGCCAAGCAAACACAAAGAGTCTTTTTGGGAGCAAATTGTTGTCATCAGATTTTTTTTTTTTTTTCAGGTGATACTAGTTTCTAAAGAAATACAATTTTTTTCATATACCTTTTGCAGGTTTGCTTGTCCAGAGTCATTCCATAAACCTGGAAAAAATACTTGAAAAGAAATTCCATACCTACATACATAAATGTAGCACTATCTCTTGCTGTAAGAAAAAAAAATTATAATAAAAAAATAAAATAAAGTGAAACAATACATTCCAAAGCCACAGGGGTATTTCATTATATTAATTACAATGGACTTGAAAATATTGTAAGTGGATTCGATTCTAAATCTGCTTCTTAACAACATCTCAAATGGTTTTCATTTTTTTCCCTCTGAAGTCTTTCCTTTCAATTCTGTGTTTCTGTCTTTAAACACAAAACCTGGTGGATATTTTCTAAGATGTATGCTGTTTATTTCAATTATTAAACTATTGATCAGCTATATTACTTAATTTAAAATATTGGGAATTCCTTTTCATGGAGGAAATTGTTCAAAAATTACACATGCACTTTTGGTAATAACATGATACCAAAATATTCTATAATCCTAGGCGAATAGGAATTTTATGTCAGCAGTAATTTTTCCACAGCTTAAGTTTCTAATGAAATACTTGTAGCAGGACACTACCCCAGAACTACATATACTCTACTTATTATTTAAGTAATTCCCAAGTTATCCACAAAGAGTTAAAGGACAAAATAAAAAAAAATGGAACATCCAGTACCATTTGCACATTCGACACTAATACGTTTCTTTCATTTAACCAAGTACTTTGAGATAATATGTATCATCCAGAAAGAAAAACAAATAATGGTGTGATCTTAACAGGCTCTGTTCTCAAGTAGTCTTCACTGAATTCAGAGAGCCTCTTTGACTCCTAAGCTCCTGGCTGAAGCATTGTGGGTTCTCCTTTGTCAGACACAAAGCATATGCCATGTCAATGTTCAGCTCATGCATCACTTCTCCTTATTGATACCTATCACAAAGTCCTCATTTAAAGATTATCCCTGACACCTTATCTGCGGGGAGAGTCATGCTCAGAATGGAGAGTGAATTGTTAATGTCTAAGTTTTTTGGTTTTAGCTTCTAGTGATCAGTTCCTACAACTTTCTCCCCCTGGTTGCCCAGGCTTTTAATATATTTTTATATTTTATGCAGTTACTTAAAATCAAGTCATCTATTCTTTGTGAATAAACAGACTGAGCCCCTGGTTCCCTCCAAACTAAGACACTGACTTCAGCTCCCCTGCAAATGATGTGAACCCTTCTATTTCTTCAGCATTCATAAAATGTAGGAGGATACCAAATACATTAGAATATATTTTGTAATGTTATAATTACAGAGATTGTACAAAATTACCTTGTTATGGAGGCAACCTTGTTGAGATCTCATGTTAGCCTACAGTACCAAACCAACAGCACCTGAGTTTTTCATCCTCTCTGAAGACTCGGTGATTTTCAGAATCAGTTTCCACTCTGTAAAAATGGCCTTCTTTGCTACTTCCTTGCTATCTATGCTTTTGTACCTGTTTGAATACACTGTATGAATAGCTCTGTACTATCATGTAAGCCAAACTGCTGAATATAAATACTTTTTTTCTCTTCCATATTTACCTTCATGAAAATCTTTGGCCATTTTACTTGGGAGTGATTTCATTGCTTCTTTCATGATAGAGAATTAAAATAAACAAGTCTTCTAGAAATATCTAAAGAGACACCACTGGATATTTAGTCTGTATTTGACTATATTATTGAAGCATTCAATGTTTTAAACAAAACTCTGAAGACCAAATTAAGGTTCTCAAAGATAATCTTATATCCTGAACATTACACCATTAATATAACTCTGAAATTCAGGAACCCTTATAAAGAAGTCTTGTCTTTGGATTTAAACTGGTTTCTGTAGGTCAAGAAGAGGTTCTCTTTCATTTGATATATGCTATGGTTAACAAAATCAAATTCGGAGTCAACTGATGTAACCTAAACTTCAGCTCTTCTGTGTTCTGATCCAGCAAAGCCTAATTCTCCAAAAATTCACATTTTTGTCTGTGTTGTTGCATGTAACTCAACAGAACCAGTTCTACACCTGCTGCATTCTGCTTGCTAGATTGTGCCCATTTTCTGTGGGAGCTGACAGGATTAGACAATAAAATTCTCATACACAAATATCCATGTATATTTGAAACAAAAGATAAAAAAAAAAAAAAACACAACACCTAAGAATGTGTAAAAGATGAAACTGTACTAGTATTGGACCCTTTTAAACATTAAAGCTTATGAAAAGCTTTAACACCTTTGTCTATTAAAAAAATAAAAATAAAAATCTGAACTACATGTATGTCCTGTATGTAGATACAGGAGAAAACAAACTTTATCTTCTGAGAATATTTGGTGAAAACTTACAAAACCAAACAAAAATCTTCAGGCTAGAATGATTTCTGATTTTGTTTTTCAAAAGAACTAGCACATCAAAATCAATCTTCAGAGTTGGCCTTTAAGAGTAGCCATTGTATATTTTTAAAGGAACAATATACTGGTTTAAACATATATTCTTCTGACAGGTTGGTAAACCAAATTTATCCTTGTTGACTTCTGGTCAGCTGTAACAGGGTCAGGTTATTTTTAAGTTTTAGAGATCAGCTGAAAATTGCATTAGTTAATCGTTTCCTAGCAGAAAGCATACCTGTAAATCAGTATTATTTTGGTATGTCTCCAGGGAAACTGTATGTTCAGCTTTAACTGGACTTTTGAACAAACTGCACTTTCCATGCACCTGTAATCCTCATTGTTTGGTGCCATGTCGTGGTTTACTCTATCATGTGCCTTGCCTGGGGAATTCTCCAACTAACTAATCAAAGAACAGAGTTCTTTGTAAGACTAACACAGAGTCTTGCCTATGTATTTTTTATTTCAAGGGTTTATTTCAGGCAAAGGGGAAGACAGCTTCAGTACACGTAATTTAATTTGTACATTTGATTTCAGTTTATGTTTTCTATAGGAATACATTTTCTCTGTAGAATGCACCAGAATGTTTGCATTAGAGGTTCTCTAAGGGAAAACGTCAGACTTCTTGAGGCAAAACACTTCAGCACAGCTGGGGACAAAAGCAGCAGAAAACAAAAGAGTGTGAGGGGCATGCACATAAAATACCACACATGCAGCACTGCATTTGGCAGTCCAGAGGCCGCAGTGACACTCATTAACCACTCTGCATTGAGTTCCTGTCCCAAGTACTGGGAAATGCTTATGCAGCCTTTGGGCTAGGACAGTGGCCAAGAGGCAACTCTTGAGCTACTTGGTAGCTAAGTAGGTTTGCACTTTGTGATAAACAACCCATTCTGCGGACAAGGACACCCAGACCTAAGCACAGGAGGTTCCCTACAGAGAAAGCAGAACCAGGGAGCCAAGGAGACCAGAGGCAATTTTTCATCTACCAGTACCATATCAAACCCAACTCAACTGTTTTTAGCCTGGTACTGATTTACAAAAAGTTTCTTTTGCTTCAGCTTAACCCTGTCACAACTGTCTACACTTCCAGGTTGTGAACTGCATTAATAAACGAAAGCAAGTAAGTTTAACTAACTCTGTTATACTTATGTAGCTGAAATTAAAAATGAAAAAAAAAATGGTAACAAACTTATTCATTAAGTTAATCTCTTTAATTTGTTTGTATGGGAATTAAAGAGCTGCCACTTAACAGTCATAGGACAGTCACTGCTGAACATTTGAGTTGCAGACCAAACAACTTAGGTGCTTGTTTCATTCTTGCAGCACAACAAGACTGAAGTTAATAGTTAGGAAACTGATGAGATTTTAAACATTTTGAGCAAGGGAGAGGCAATCATTCTAGTTATACCAGTCTGAAGCTATTCTCATAAAACTCACTCTAATATTAGCTTATTCCTTTTATGGATTAGAATGGAAGAAAATACCTAAAACACTGGACGTGGTATGATATATGAGCCAAAACAGGGCATAAGATTTTAACATGCAGAGTTACTCCAACTGTAAAACAGAAAAGGGTTCAGCATAGTTAAGGACATCTTCTATTTTCAAAAGAGATTTCTATATATAGAGAAATCATTAGAACAACCATCAACCTACTTATAAATAACAGTTCTTAAATTACAAAAAAAAAAAAAAATCACATTTCATAGCAGAGGGTAGTTTTAGTCTGGTCTTCTTTGGTGATGCTGTGCTGTTAAGTCAGTTTACATGGAATACTCTATAACTAATTTCAGCAGTCCTCCCCAACAAACTCCGGATACTCCTGCCTTCTCTGTAGCATCATTTCCAGTACTCACCTGAACCTGCAATGAGTCAGTTCAAGGAGCTAAAGCTCTGTGAAAAATTGATGAAGAACAGTTGAAGAACAAGAGAGGAAGGGGACATGTTTTGAACTCTTACACAGTCACACTTAAGGCCAATCTGTTTAAAGTACCCTTATTTGGGGCAAACATTAGGAATAATCTCTATAGAGTTTTGAATCAAGTATGGGGATGTAGCTAGAAGTTAACACCAATATGACAATGTAAAAACCAACGAAAAACTGGTATTTTGCTGACTGCTGTTGAAGGATTTTTATAATATTTCTAGCCATTCTTTCTAGTCATAAAAGCTGTTTGGACAGAGTCACTGAGCTGTTGAACCTAGCAAGCAGTCTGTTAGCAGCAATTAGCTGAAAAAACAAATACATAAGTGGAAATTCAGTAAAGACATTTTTCAGGTACTCATTGGTATTGTTTATTACTTGCAACAAGATTACCTCATGCCTATTTGAATGAAGACATCTCAAGATACAAATCCAAGTACAGCTGTGATGACATACCCAGACTTTCACTGAGTTACTAGTGGAGAATTTGAAAAAAAGCCAAGCACACAACTAACGAGCTTCCAAGCCCATGTTACCTGCAGCTCAGACATTTGTCTTCACAATCACAGAAAACAGCAACACACACCCCTGTAAGCTGGGAAAAGTTACCTGTTATTTGTGGGAACCAAGAAGAGATTTTCCCGAGAGGATTAAAATCAGCCACTCCTACAGTTCATAATGACACCAGTAAGTGAAACACATGAACAGCAACCTTCCTTAAGTATGTTACAATCAAGTAGCAGTAAGATCCTCATGCAATAGGATACCATGAGCAAAGTCTGAGAAATGAAAAGATCTGGGGACATGATGTTTTTCCATAAGCTGCGGGTACAGTTAGAAAAAGAAAGCCCTAAGTCTGGTGGAAAAAATGGTAATGGCATGTGGGGGGACACAAAGTCCTACAGATTCAGTGAAAATGATCTCTTATTTAAGGAATCTATGTATATAAATACTTGAAGGGAGGGTGTTGAGAGAATGGAGCCAGTCTCTTTTCATTTGTGCTCAGCCACAGGACAAGAGGCAGCAGGCACAAACTGAAACACAGGAGGTTCTGGCTGAATATGAGAGGGCACTTCTTTACTGTGAGGGTGACAGAACATTGAGACAGGTTGCCCAGAGAAGTTGTGGAGTCTCCTTCTCTGGAGATATTCAAAACGTATCTGGATGCCATCCTGCACAATGTGCTCTAGGTAATCCTGCTCAGCAGGGGTGTTGGACTGGATGATCTTCAGAAGTCCCTTCCAACCTCGGCCATTCTGTGATTCTGTGAACCTAGTCCCATATGTTTTAGACCACATCTACCTTGTATAGAGAATGCTGTCAATTCAAGTTTGTGTCAAGAACATTCTGTTGTCAGTGGTCAGAATGAAAATGGCTGCTCCCCAGCTAATGGGGTCACAGTCCTTAACTCAGACACAGTTTATCCAGGGAGTGTGGACTGTGCTGATCTCTCTGTCTAATGCTG
Source organism: Anas platyrhynchos (assembly GCF_047663525.1). NCBI lineage: Eukaryota > Metazoa > Chordata > Aves > Anseriformes > Anatidae > Anas > Anas platyrhynchos. The sequence continues at coordinate 12,379,060 of NC_092621.1, forward strand.
GGGGTGTAACTCTACAATACACCAATGTACAGTAATACAGGTATCTTAGCAAGCTTTCCTAACTAAACTTACTGCCCTTTCCATACTGCAGTTTGCTCCTCGTTCAGTTGGGTTGACATACATGTAGCTGCTTCTGAGTCTGTGAGATCATCACGGAAAGGGTTTGTACTATAAAATAACCTTCAATTTTTGTTAAAGCCTGATTCATCTCACTGATTCAGTTTATACTATCACTAAACAAAGAGCTGTATTTGCACGGTGATAATAAACTACAGGACAGTGGTAGGAACTAAAAGCTTAAGTCTGGAATTCCCTTAGCTTGCTGTTCAATGTCACAGAAATACTCCTTAGTTAACACCTGTTTGAGATAAATATTCCTTCTTACTTGACTTCAAGTATTAAACCAAGCAACAGTAAGCAAAGTTGTGGGTACACTAGAGCCATATATTCTAAAGCCATTATGCTTTTGGTTATACTGTGTCTTCTATCTTATATCCACAATATTGTGCATTAATTTTGAATCAACTCAGCGCAACCTGTTGCATCCACAAGAAACTACAGTTTTCAGCTGAAAGAGGACTGTCAACACTTCCACCTGAGACTGGTGCCTAACTGCAGAATACATTTTTCCCCCACTGTTCCTATTTTCTGGCACTAGTCTGTAAAATCATTTCACAGTGCTGCTGCTCAGCTGATCCTGTCCTGTGGGAACAGGAAAAGGGGGAAGGAAAGCTATTTCTTTCCTCATTCTGCAGCATTCCTGAGTTCTGGTCTGAACCTGCTGGTTAACAGTTAGTGGAGTCAGGAAACATCAATCTACTCAGCAGCCCCAGCTAACAGGGTGTATTTCATTGCATATTGACCTGCCAGTTTTATGCCTTGGAAATGACCAGGGTTGAATACTGGGATACTGAGAATGGAAAGCTAAGTGCTGACACAGGACTGCAGATGTTAGAAGGTGTAGTGAAATGAGATTCTTTCAGGGCTGCAGCTTGAAATAGAGCTTTCATTGCTCTTTGACAGATTCAGCTTTGAGATACCAATGAAAAGTTAGCCCTTCAGTTTAGCTGTAGTTCCAGCCTTTTACTCAACCAAGAGGAAGATTACTTGTTATATCTCCACACTGCCTACGTCATAGGACGTACCTGCAAAAATGAAGTCAGACAGAGCTGTGTCCAGGACATTCTCACTGCCTCCATCAGGAGTATGCATGATTAGATTAGGATTGTTCCTTAAAAAGTCATATAATCTCTCAAACTGCAATCTATGACATTATTACCGAATTATGGGCACATCTCAACTTCTGTATCTCAAATCAACCTGCCTGAAGTGTTCCCTTTTATATAGCAATTAAATATTAAATGAACCAAAGAGCAAAAGGCAAAACATAATCCAGCAGCATTTAGGATACTGGATTAACAGGATCCCTGCTCCACTTCATACTGTATTATTTATGCAAGGTGGGACTACTGAGAAAAGAAGTTAATCTAATTTTTCATAAATATTAAACATGAGTCCCAGGAACATATACTACTATGTGTGGTGAAACAAATCTGTAGTAGCTATTCAGGCTTTTTTCAAACAGTGAAAAAACAAAAAACAAAAAACATCATAGTACTTTTAGCACTAGTGGGAAAGATAGTCAGCTAGGGCATAGAATATTACATTTAAAAGCTGTACACAAGTTCACAGAACTTTGCATACAACTGGAGATGATTCTCTAAAATCCTGTAAGAATGAATGCCCTAGCCTCCCAACCATTTTAATTAGAATTTTGGTTAACAATGATAATGAGAAACATCTCCCTTGCAAATACAATACCGATTACTATTTTTTTAAAATATTCCCATAGAGCATTTGTGTCTCAGCAAATAAACCTTCCCAATATTTTACATTAAACTTCTTCATATCTGCCATGAATTAATATGTTCTATTAAGCATCAGAAAGTTGGAAAGGAGGACTGTTATACTGAAATAAACTAGTTAAAATTGCAGAAGAGATGAAGAAATGTATACGTTCAAGTTTGATTTAGTAAGAAAGCAGTTTAAAGTGAAATTAGTTTTAAAGGAATTATAAAATCATTTAAAGAAGTGACTATAGCTTTTCTTATGTAATTCAACAGCAACTGAGTTCAGAAACTGTTTCAAAAACAGATACTAAAAAACACTATTCAACATCTGCACAACCTCCTCACATGTTTTATGGAGTCAGGTGATGCACTACATCAAGTATGTCTCTCTAAAGACTTATTTTAGAACTCACCCTACTTTAAACCATAAAGCACCTCTTTACCTCAACAAGTTCATCTTGATTTATACTGTTATTGTGAAATCATAATCATCTGGAATATAAAACGAAGGGTTTATCTAAATGTCAGTATCAGTATCATACACAGATAATCAAGCTACTTCTGAGCAAATTATCCTATTTCAGTTAGCATCACTGCATTAAAACAACTCTCCACATAAATGTTCTACTATTAGTCTTGTACAATGTCAATATCTTTATATTTGATAACCTTTTTTCTTTCATAGAATAAGTGGTGCCCCACTGTTAGGCTCAAATTCCTATTTGAGAAAATATATTTTTAAGCAACTAATTCCGCTTAGAGTTTTAGTTAAGGAAAGATTCTCTTCCACGTTTTCTCCTGAAAACTATTGTGAAACATCACTGTGTGCTCCTCACTTCCATCTGCTACCTGAAATGATTTCCTTAATCTGCTTCAGTTTGTAAAACATTTGGTTTGTAGTTCTTCAGGGTAAAGCATTCATTCGTATAGCCACAAGTATAATTTCTTCTAGAATACAGATGCAAATAAACACCAGACAGTGGCATGTAAATGCCACCATGTTAATACAAATACCTTCTTGCAAGTTAGAGTCTAAAAGAATACATGAAAGAGCTCATTTTAATTAAGGCATTTCACAACATATTGGACGTTATTCAAAGGGCTGAACAGCACTGCTGTACTGATGATATCTGCTACCCTTTTTTGATTGAATGGCAATTGATAAATATAGAAAAATGGTTAAGAAAGTCAAGAGCCCCGTGGGTTCAGTGGCACATGGTATTATGAATCATGTGATCTGAGTAACGCTTGCTCAGTGCTCTGATAGAAGACAAATACTAAAGGTCCTGCAAAAATGATACTGATGGCAATCATTCTTGAGTAGATTCTGCTTCAATTATGTTATTGCAGGTTTAGCATCATAAAACCCTAACACCCAGATGTTGTCAGTAAATAATAAAGAATATCTCATCTGTCCTTGAAAAGAAGCATACATATTCATGCAGATAATTCAGCAAATGGATTCCACCTCCTCACCTCATCCCATTACATGCCAGCCTGGGAAAGGACTTCCATCAGAAGACTTGTCACCACCAAGAGCATTTTCAGGCATTAGATAAACTTGATTTCAAAATTAAAGTCAGATGGGTCTACACAATTTTGAGCACATGCAACATTACTTTGGGTATCTTGTATCACTGCTTTTGTGCCTAAGACAAAGACTGATTACTAAATAGGACAAATGGCGGTCAAAATGTGGAAGGGGTAAAGACTGAGCAGGTAATGTATGGAAGGTATAAATGTAATGATCTAAAAAAACTAGTTTGTCACCTGAATTTTTTATCCTGTAAAATACTTAAATTGTTTTTGTGACTATATTGACAAAAACATATTAAAATGTTTGTCCTGGCTGATTTCTATTACAAATCATATCACAACATGATATGGGGTGGAAAGGCCTTTCAGAGGGATCTGGATAGGTTGGAGAGCTGGGCGATCACCAACCGCATGAAGTTCAATAAGAGCAAGTGCCGGGTCCTGCACCTGGGACGGGGAAACCCTGGCTGCACGTACAGACTGGGCGATGAGACGCTGGAGAGCAGCCTAGAAGAGAGGGATCTGGGGGTCGTGGTAGACAGCAAGTTGAATATGAGCCAGCAGTGTGCCCTGGCACCCAGGAGGGCCAACCGTGTCCTGGGGTGCATCAAGCACGGCATCGCTAGTAGGTCGAGGGAGGTGATTGTCCCGCTCTACTCTGCGCTGGTGCGGCCTCACCTCGAGTACTGTGTGCAGTTCTGGGCACCACAGTATAAAAAGGACATGAAACTGTTGGAGAGTGTCCAGAGGAGGGCTACGAAGATGGTGAAAGGCCTGGAGGGGAAGACGTACGAGGAATGGCTGAGGGCACTGGGCCTGTTCAGCCTGGAGAAGAGGAGGCTGAGGGGAGACCTCATCGCAGTCTACAACTTCCTCGTAAGGGGGTGTCGAGAGGCAGGAGACCTTTTCTCCATTAACACCAGTGACAGGACCTGCAGCAACGGGGTTAAGATGAGGCAGGGGAAATTTAGGCTTGACATCAGGAGGGGGTTCTTCACAGAGAGGGTGGTTGCACACTGGAACAGGCTCCCCAGGGAAGTGGTCACTGCACCGAGCCTGACTGAATTTAAGAAGAGATTGGACTGTGCACTTAGTCACATGGTCTGAACTTTTGGGTAGACCTGTGCGGTGTCAAGAGTTGGACTTGATGATCCTTAAGGGCCCCTTCCAACTCAGGATATTCTATGATTCTATGATTCCATTTACCTATGAGAGTTGCTGACAGAGTTTCCAATAAAGTTCAAATTAGCCAAGACTATTTGAATGATGACAGCTAATTCTGAAACATGGCACTCACTGACAGCAGAGTGACTCACAGTTTTACATTAATGTTCCAACATTACAAAACATAGTGTGATGATTAGATACCATTATTACCATATAGTTTCTATAATGACTACAGTCTCTAGCCTGGATTGCTTTGTTGTATGCTGTACAAATACAGAAGATATGTTTCCTGTTTCAAAGAATATACAACCTAGTAATTTCATGCATGAAACATACTCAGTAAATCATAGACTAGAAGAGGTCTCAGGAAGCCATCTAGACCATCTAAGTGCCCCAAGGAGGGATCCCAGAATGGATACCCTCTAATCCCGAAGAGGGATTAACAATGCCAATTTCATTCCTGAGATTTGCTTAACTTGTCCATAAAAAGTCCCAGTTATGGGAATTTCACAATCTCCTTAGGCAATGTAGGCTACTGCTTTTTTATCTGTACTGTTATAATGTTCTTAATATCTGATCTGTATCTTCCTTGCTGCAATTTAATCCAATTATTTCTTTAGCAGTCTAAAATCAACAAAAACAGACTACTAACTTTCTGCAGAGCCAAGAAACACCACTTCTAGCAGTTCAGATATATCACCCTTCTGTTCTCTCATTTAGATTTACCAGTCTTGATTCATCTTTTCATACACCATGTTTTCCTGATTTCTAAAAATCCTTTCTGCTCTCCTGCAGACTCTGCCTATCTTCTGTGAAGTACAGTGACTCCAAATGACGAAGTATTTCAGTTGAGAATGAAGAGAATAAAAGAATTACTCTGTACACTACCAGACTGCTGTTTATAAATCCTGACATGGTATTTACTTTTTGCACAGCAGGATGGCAGTACTGACTCCTCTTCCTCTCGTGTATCATCACAGCCCCTATTTATACAAAGCTACTTCTTACCTTGTTCCTTTATTAGTGTGATTGAGTCTCCATGTCCAAGCACAGCCCCTTGCTCCTCACTTGTTCTTCAGAAACAGTACTGTCAAAATTATTTTGCTTTCCCTTCCTGTTTTCCAGTTAAAAAACCCTCTCCTTTCACTGTTGTCTTACTAATGCATTTACTAATACCTTTGGTATGACATTATCCAAGTGACTAATGAACTATTGATTAGTTCCTACACCAACCAGATAACAGTGCGCAGCTTGTTTTGAACTGTCCTTTTCATTCTGACACTGACCCACTGATAACCACTTCTACATGGTTTTCTAAGGACCAGTGCATCCAGCACCATAGCTTCATCCAGACTACGCCTTTCTACCTAATTTACAAAAAATTCATGAAACTCTATGGAAAGCCTCACAGTACCCAAAATGTCGCTGCTGTTCTTCTGTCCTCAAGACACGTCCATCTTTAGAAAGAAACTGGACTATGAAAAGACTGTTTCTTTTCTTCAGGAACCTATATCACTGTTACTTATCTCTAGGTTTTCTCATATTAATTTTAGTTTCTTCAAGCATATTAATTTCAGCCTCTTCCAGCAGTTTATAACCAAGTAACCAACACACAGATTGTGTCTCTCTGTTTTCCTCGTTTAGGAATGGATGATCCCTCCCCTGCCTGCCAGGCCAGTGTCCACTTCCCTGTGCCCCCAGGAGGAGTCAGGGGACAACCACCCCCAGAAGGACATGGCAAGCACCTTGCCCCCTCTCTCCTGCTGCAGTCCAGCCCCTCATGGGCATACAACTGATTTGCCCCAAAGCCCCTCCTGTTTTCCAGTCAGGACCCCCAAATGATGCCATCTGACCTCACGTGAGGCTGTCATTTTGGCACAGCCATAACCCATGTGGTATTGAGGCTTCCTGGGACTGGCTGGCTGCTGAAGCCATGTTGCAGTCACTCAGCAGCAGAAATTCATCATGTTGCCCAACACAGGGCTACCATTTTGTCACAGCTACCATTTTGTCAGTGGCACAAACCTTGAGATCCCAGTGTACCTGGTGATTAGTTGGCAGCTGAAACCCTGCCTTCCTGCTTGCCTGCAAGCTTCTCAAGGGAACTCATATATTCTTGGTATATCTGATATAAAGACATGTAAATATTGCTATAAATAAATACAGAAAGGACTGTAGAGATACATATAAATGCATTCATACTCTTCTTTATATATATGTCTAAACAAGTTTTATATTTGCAGAAGTTTACATATAAAAGTTTGCTTAATAAGAGGTATTGAAATTAATAAAGTGTTCTCCAAAAGACAGCATCATTTAGATAAATGATAGTTGGGCTTGAATTGCTGAAATAAAAGCACATTATGCAAATTATGACAAGGGCAGAGGGTTACATTTATCAAAAGGTCTCTTTAATGTGAATGGCTCTTCTGAACCTGACGCTGCAGTAACCATGCCTCATGTGAGGACAGCAAATGAAAGCTCAAAGTGAAACTCCACGTCATCTACTCCCTACATAGCAGACTGTGCCTTACAAACTCAGAATGAAGATGTCTTCTACTGTAACACCCAGATGGCTGAAAATAGGTGCCAACAGGTACCCATCAAACCCACTCTTTTCTTTCCCAATTTTGCTGCAAAGATACAGCACCATTGTTCAGAGTCTTCCCCATTACCAGTCGTGAAAAAAAGTCCTGGGGGGCAAACTCTGCTCAGCTGAAAGTAATGGCATCTCAATGGACAAGCTCTTCTTGATGCTTGTCTGTACTGGGACCACTTCAAACAAATCTAGTTTGGATTTGGTACACTCTTCTGAGCAGCTGTGAACAAAAGTCAGCCCCACTAAAATATATCAGCATTTCTAGTGGTAGAACAGACCATCTTTCTCTGGATTTCTTGTTTCTATTCCATTGTTCAGTAGCGTTTGTTATTCTTTTACTTCTTGCTGTGGATGGAATGCAGCCTGGCTCTACCCATCCTTTCCCATTTAAGGATTTGAGGAAGGCCTTCTCTTCAGAGCTGTGACGTGTCTCTTTTTAAAAGCTGTCTCTGAATATAAACAAGCCCAGAGACCTCCTGCTTTGCCAATGTTTGCAACTTGGCCACAACAGCCTAGAAGATGCATCTGATCATATCTTTGGCCATGTTTTCAGAGCACTTTTAACATGTGACTTAATAATTTCCAATCTCTTCTGGAAAAATGATACTGCTTTTGAACAGAGGCTTTTACTCCACAGTAATGCCCTGAAAATCAGGGATACCATTGCAAATCTGGGCTCTGTAATAATTCATATAAAAGCATGTGTCCTCTTATTTCTTTTACTATTCCCTTTACTACTTACTCTTCACTACATAATGGTGTGTGCTCTTAAAATACCAGAACCTTCCACGGTGGCAGATGCACCTTCACCATCTCCTTGCCTGATGTGAAGTAAGGTATGCTTGTTTCCATTTGTATTTGGTTCAGTGCTGTCTGTACTGATATGGTGTTTATTCACTGGAATATAATGCAGCTTGTACTTTGTTGCTGCAATGATTTAACTGATATTACAATTTGCCAGAACACAGGCTGATAGTGGAACCAATAAATCTGTAAGCACCTGGTGCTCGACAAGTTTTGTGTAGAGGTAGATTGAGATAAAGCTTCCAGTGATGTCAGCTGAAAAGAGAAACTGTCACTGGCAATTCCAGGAGAAGCTTCCAGAAAAAGGTGTTAATTCTGCAGCTGTACAAAAAGTGTAAGAATTTTCATCTGTTAAATCTCTGTTTTTCTGATGACAGGACTGTGTACCAAGCCAATAGCTGGTCAACAGTTAAAGCTCTGTTGTTGAAGCATTAAATGTTTATACACTCCAGCAGTATGGATGGGTAATGGACTCCAGCAGTATGGATGGGTAATGGACTCACCCCAAAGAATATTGTCATGTCTTACCCAGCAGTGCTATTTCCAGCACTATGAATATTATTCCAGTTGCTTGGGCAGTGTATTTCTGCAAGCCCCACCTATTGCTTGCCTGACAGCTCCTGTGAACTTTTACACCTGTTTGGTAATGTTCAAACTGTTGTTTTGTGGGAAAATCCTTGTGCAGACATCGCTGGGGAGCACAATGTAAAAAACACAGTCTGCCATCCTTCTTTTTCTCCCACTATTGCTCCAACTGCTAAACATCATGGACTTGAGAGGCTTTTATCCAGCTGTTAAACTTCTAGGGCTAGCCACACCACAAACAGCTGTTTCTTTCTTCTTTTCCTTTTTACTGCTAGGAAGTTTTCAATTTTGCAGATCCTGTCCTCATCAGGGTTCAGCTCTTGAAGTTTTTTGGAGAAAAACACAGCTTTGATAGCTTGCTGACTGTAGTCTACTAAGCAGTACATGGGTATCTGCCCCTTGCTCACAGTTTCATCTACTGTGATGAACATTTGCTCATAACCATCGTCAAAACTCTCCTTTGTTATAGATAGCCTCACGCAGTCTTCCTTTCTCATTGGAGACATATTTTCTCTAATTTTAAACTTATTCCCAGACATTGTTTTCCAAATCTTGCAGAGCTTGGAGGTTTCACATCAATAGCTTAGACTGGAAGCTGTTTATAAACTACAATAATATGCCAAATGAGGAAAAGGGATTGCATGCTGTAAAACATCCCCACATCTTGGTTTTTAATATCCCGTTAAAGCAATCTGCAAAAGGCTTCTACCCCATTACTAGCAACAGAATGGTGAAAATTACACTACTTTAACAGCTTGTCTTAAGGCTAGTTCAAAAGAAAAAATAAATCCATTCCCTGCTTGGGTTGCAATTTGCAAGGCAGCAAAAATTGTTTTAAAGACCATAGCTATTTAAGAACCCATTTTGCTTTTCAGACATGCAGTCCAGGCACATTTTGTAATATATTCATCACTATTAAGATATGCTTACACTGTTATGGTGTCCAGAATATGCCACAAATACCTGTTACTTATAAAGTGCTTTCTCAGTCTTCCATGTGTTGTAACTTTACTGTATTTCTGTAACTGTAGTCATGTGTGTATGTATGTATATGTATATATATACATATACAATATACATATGTGTATATGCATATGAATGAAGACCTTTGACATACTTCTGGAGTAAAGAAAAAGGGTTTCAGCTGTTACAGGGAGCTCTGAGATCACATGCCACAGCACGTGTGATATGGTCATGTCAAAATGGCAGCTCTCATGGACAAAGGGAGGACTTCTTGGTCCAAAGAAATGTGACACGCTTCTGGGCTAAATGGATCACACAACTGGAAAAGGGTGAGAGGCTTGTGGAAAAAGAGGAGAGGTTTCTGGGGACAGTGATCATCAGGTTTAAGGGGCAGGACTTCCTGCAGAAGTTAAGGAGAATCACAGCTGCATCATCTTGTATGAAAGTTGTTCTTTAACTGATACTAACTGTATTTCTCTTGATGGCAGCCTTTCTTCATCCTCTCCTCCATCTTTCTAAGCCATATTAGAGAACCATGTTGCTACCACTCAAACCAGGAATAAAGATATATTTGAAAGAGTATATAAGAATCACTAGAGAGAGGATTTACTTATTAATATTTTAACATATATTAGTAACTACTACTACCAGTTTGGGTTAATTTATCATTACGTGGGCTAAGCAGATACATGATGGTTATGGTATAGTGATGATAGAAGACACATGAGGCTGGGCTTTTCCTGGAGAGAAGACTGAAAGAAGTGTCTTGAATTGAAGTAGCCAACAATTTCTATCTTCCTTATATTAAGACACAATACTATCATACCCAATTACCTTAGATAGACTAAGATGCTTTATGTTACTGTTTAAAACAATAAAGGGGCCACATACAGGTCCTGTCTTCAGATGCTTAGGCCTTGACGTTGAACCTGGCAGTTCAGCAGTTCAGTTAAACCTGACAGTTTAGTTAAAACTTCCACCACAATAGGTAATACCTCTATTGATGTTTCAAAAACTAATCTTTACTCTCCACTTAAATTCTGTACCTTTTCTTTTTCTGTTTTAAAATATTTTTTCTATGTTTACTTTGTATTCACACCATCTTCACTTACCTGCCTTTCATATTATCAGAACATGTGGCTTTGCCCTACCATAACTTTAAGTGCAGTGTTCTTTAATTTCTCTTTGTATCACATGATAAATAAAACATCTTCTAAAGAAAAAGCCTACGTTCTTTGGATCGGCTTTCTTGAACTCATGATTTCCCAGCTAATGTTTCGGGGTCAAGAAGTAGCGACAGCAGTGATCCATTTTTTTGGATCAAGCTTGAAGCAGATGTAAGAGATCTGGCTACAAGTCATGTTTGCTTTTCCAAAGACCATCTCTTGTTTCCTTCAAGGAAGAAGTGTGACACCACATGGAAGCACATCTAGCACATGTTATTCATCAAACAGATCATTCTGTCCTAAATTATAAAACTTCTGGCTTTATGTTGTGATTGTTCCTATTTGTTCTTGCCTAGTTAGAGGCCTGAAGGTTTTTTGAAATTATCAGTGCAAAGTTTATTGACTGTTTTTATGAACCAGTACATACTTGTTCACAGCAATTGTTATGTATCACGTGTTCAGTGGAAGTGGAAATGCAACGAATTTAAAATACTATTAATATGGAATGACTTTACCCCAGGGGAACAATGAACATGCTAAGAGATTTGCTTTGCTAAACAACTGGCTACCTCAGGTTGTCAGGGGGTTGAAAATCTGGAGATCAGAAGATTCCTCAAGGCAAAGAAAACAAATGATATCAGACATAACAAATGTACTGAGATATTTTCAGAGCTTACTAACTGTGAAGCTAGGGGGATCATAGTGATGATCTAACTTATATACAAAGCTGACATGACTTCCCCAAATGCAATCCTGAACAGTTGAGATCTTTCAGAAAAACGTATTTTTATCATCAATTTTACACTTTCTTTCTTTCACATTCTTAACAAGCTGGAGAGAGGCAGGAAGAGAAAACAATGAAGATAAAGCAGAGTGTCCTTGGGTCTTCAAAGGACAGATACAAAATATAGTGTTCTCTTAGCAATGTAAAATAATCCTCTACTTCTTTTTTGGTTCATTTTATCAGCTTACTGTTGCAAGGTATGCAGGTATATGCAGTACAGGAAAGGTCACCAGGCCACAGCTGCACTTGGCAGATAGGGGAATAATGGTTCCTATGCTAAATCCAGATTCAACCTGCCCCACAGAGCATGTAGCAGAGCTCTTCCAAATGCACCAGACCTATCATGTATTCTCCATGTGTGTGCATGTGACTACATGTATTTAGTAAGCTTCTGAATACTCTTCTGTAATGCTTATGTGTTGCAAATACTTCTGGAATATTCAGTCCCTCATAATGCCTATGATGTAAGACGAGAGGCCTGGACTATGGAAATGAATAGGTGCTTTGAGATTTACACTTGTATCTTTGAGTTAATTCTTTAAAATATTTTTTCTTATCTCTCAGTTTCACAATTCTCAATGAAATATGGAAAAAATATACACCTAATAAAGCACTCAGAGTCAAGAGTCTGAAACGCTTTTGAACACTGCACTGTACAGACTTCTCCATCTTTTTGTCTGTCCGATGGTCTTCTTTGGAAACTCCATAATTATCTGAATGGCTGAATCTGATTTGCTGTGGATTTGTATCTTCTAGCTAATTGGAATATTTAATTTAAAAATGAAGTTTATATACACGTGTAATAAAAACAGACATATATAATTGCCTTCCACCAAATAATTTGGCTGTGACATGTAGACTGCCACACTGAATTACAGAAATAATCTGACAGAATCAAGTGACTGCAAATGCTCCAACTGTTCTTTCTATTTTACACATATTTCTATATAATTTGAAGGAAGCATTGTTTGAAATCTTACCCTTACTGCCAGAGTAATTTGCAATTAGATAGCAAATAAAAAAAAGTGTAAAAAGATAGTGTGACTATATAAATCTTATTTCTATAGGGAAATATGTTTTTGCTTCTGAAGGACAAGTATATTAGGACATAATTAATTAATTAATAGATAATTAATTATTGCCCCAAACTAAGTACAAATATGCTCTCTGTTATGTGTTGCATAGTTTGTCAAATAAATAACCTCATATAAAAACATGACTTTAAATTTCAGGAAAATAATACTATAAATGCAAATGAATTTGCAATCCTGAAGAGGATTTTCAAGGCTTGAATTACAGCAGATCTCAAGTGGAACTGTTCCATAAGAGTAAGCTGTATTCATGAATATTATAATTTGAGACAGAATTGATTGTTTTTCCTCTCAACTGCCTCTCTTTTCTCCCCTTTCTAATCATTTTAATGTACATCCTAAGGTATGCTCTTACAATAAATCAATTTTGAGTTACGTGTTTGATGGCAAAAGGGGTATTTATGTTTAAGTAAAAGTAAGCTTACTGTATGCTTGCCCAGATTTAACCTCCAGATACATTTCGCAGATGAATCATTACAGTTACAACTAGATTACAACCTTAGTCATGCAGTCAGAAACTGATACAAATTTCATCATGGTTCAGTGCTTCCTGATTTCTTATTTTAAGAATTTCAATCCAAACTTTACTCTGTCTTCAGTCCAAACATCCTACATAGCTAGTCTATTTTGAAATATATTTTAAACAAAACTTTTGCAAGGTCACTGGCTATCCTGTAAATCAAAATATGAAACTTTTTTTGTTGCAAGAAAAAATTCCAAAAGAATGTAGTTTGTATAAAAAAAATCACTATTAGTGCAGAATTCTACTACATGCATATTTCTTCTGTGAATCTGAAATTACCTGCAATACACTATAGAAACTTTTGTTGATTAGCTGCAGAGAACTGCCATGCAATTACACTGAATTTCAGAAGACAGCAAGTTTGTAATTCCTAAAGAAAAGGTAAGCAAGGTGCAATGTTCCAATTAAGATGAGATGACTAGATCATTTTGGTATTTATCAAGATTCACACTTAACAAGTGGGAGAACCATTTTGATGGAGGATGCAATAGCTGCAAGTCTCATGAAGTCCTTTTACTTCTGTGATTTGAAAATATTCCTTTTTACTCACTCATAACAAACAAGCAACAATTTGAAACGGTCACAAGATTCTCAGAGGAAAGTTTGTACTAGTCTAGACCATACCAAAAATGATGGATAGTTGTAGAATAGGAAAAGTAGAGGTTTAATTTACATTGAGCAAAATTTTTGGCTGGAACTTTTATCCAGCCACACAGGCTAGAGTCATCTGAAACAGCAAAGTAAGCTGTACCAGTTTTAAGAAATTGTTTCAAAAGAGAAAGAAAATGTAAATAGTCTGAAATACTCAAATTACTCATCACAGCTTTTTATGAAGAAAACTTCTACATTTTACATACATGGGACACTATCATAACTCACTTAATTTTCTTTCTAAAGAAATCTTTAAAATGAAATGGTTTTCTTTCTGATTAGGCAGCATTAACTTAGTTCAGCCTTGTTTTGTCTTTTCAATTTGCCAAAACACAATTAAGAAAACCTGCTAATTTCAATTACACTGTCTTTAAAAATAGTTTTCAGAACTGCCAATGAACTGAAAAATCTATTATATAAAAGTCCAATTATATTTTCTGCAAAAAATATTTTTTTTTTTCAGAAAAACAGAGTTACATAAAGGCTAGTTGTAGGGCTAAAAATTGATTGTAAAAAAAGTCAACTTCATATGAAAGTTTCTTAGCAAGTAAATTTTTATAGGGATTAAAGGTTAAGTGAAATAGAACCATTACCAACCAGTATCTACCAGAACTGTGAGATACTATTCTATCAGAGCTAAGTCATTACCTCTTCAATAGAGCTGGGCAATAAAAAAGATAGCAAGGCGGAAGGCCAAGAAAGTGAGATACCTTCCTTCTGTCATTATTTAGTTCATGGAAAAATCTGAATCCTTGATTTCATAATGGTTTATTAAATTGCTCCACATTATAACTTGGGGTGGGGGAGGACTGCAGAATAGGTATAGCCAGAGCTGACTAATCAATATAAAATGTTGCAGTACTATGAGCTGGTTCTTCAAAAGGATTAAGACCAGCCGGAATGAGGGTAAATGTGAAAGCTATGCAAGGGTAAATGTCAAAGCTATACAAGAATGGAGACCTAATCAGGGAATGAAGGCATCTCCCCAAAAAGCATTATCAGGAAAAGGTAAACAAGGAAGTCTTTGTGAATTATGTAATCAGAGCATTCTATTAGCCCAATTAATTAGTCCAACCAGCAAGTTTTGGTACAGGCTGAGTTGTGCTTTGATTCTACCTTCTGAAGTCATCCAGCCTCTCTAAGGGCAATTGTACTGAAGGAATAAATGAGAACCAGAAGTGGCACTGATGCTGAAGCCACAGAAGATTAAGATTTTCTTGGCGGAATAGATCTTTGCAAGAAGGGTATTAGAAGAAGGGTATTAGGAATTTCGTCCAAAACCCAAACAAAATCCTGCCTGAAGGATAAGAAGTGTATTGGTACATATGTATGTACATGCAGGTACACAAACACCATTAAGGTCTGTAAATTTAAGTGTCTGCAAGTACCTGAATATTAGCTTCAAACAAGACAAAACCAAGAGGTAATAGGAACAAAGTGTTTTTGTAGTTTTATGAGTCTCTAATTAACCTGTGTCTAATTCTGATTAGGAATACATGCCTGGGAGACTAAAAGTTTGGACTGAAATCCTGATGCAGCTGAGGGAAGTGGCTGAAATCCATTTGCTGCACTTCAGTAAGGAATGTGCAAAAGTGAAACTTCCACAAGCTCTAAATGAGGGCCAGAGGTTTCAAAAACCAGCTTTGTTTGCAAGGGCTGTTTCTGATAACGGAGCTTCATTTGCAACGGGTGTTAATTCATCCAGAGCCATGAAAGCTGAACAAATTTAAAAGAGATCTTTAGCTGGGCAACAAAAAAGATGACAATCCAATGGAAATAGCTTAAAAGCATATAAAGCCCTTTTCAGATTTAAAGATGAAAAATCAGAAACCTAAAATATCCTTATAAGCTCAGTCCATTGGATAATGTTGCCCTGTCAAAGCATTGCATCTTTCACAGGAAAATTTAGTCTGAAAGATTTCCAGACCAATTTTAACAACTCAAAAAATACTAGGATTACCTATCAGCTTTTGCTCTTCATTGCCTTTATACTATCAGCATTTGTCTACATTATGTTTTCCTTAAAGATTGCAAGCTGCATGCCAGATGAGGGCAGACATTATTCTTTGTGCCAGACTCTTTCACTAGGCTGTACTTCATCAAAGAAGACCGATGTGCTCTCGTGCCAAAGACTTTCTGTAGATATTTGGTGCCACTGAAAGTGTATATAGCAAATGGCTGCATTCATTATACAGATATTCAAGCATTACTTGTTGCTTAAGCCTGTTCACTCCACAGGCAATCCACCCACCTGCCTTGGGGAAGGGAGTGCTTATTTCAGCCCAATAATAGCAAACCCTCTCTCAAAAGAAGAAAAGACTGATAGCTGCAGAATAACATTTCTGCAGCTTATGCTGGCAATACGGAAACAATCTATACACTGTCTTGCAGGCTGCTGCGCTCTCTAGAGGGAACTGATAGCAAAGGAAACTGTGCATATTCTTCAATTCCCCTCCCCTTCCCAGACCATTAATGAATTCTCAGGTGCTGTTGGAATAGTGAAAATATTACTGATGACGACAATGCAGTGTTTCAATAAGATGCAGAGAAAAATGGCTAAAAAGATGCTTTCAGAATCAAATCACACTGTTTTCTTTATTTCTCACCAGCTCAGTTAGCAGCTTTTCTCTTCTTCCCCTTCTCTCTGATATCTGTTTCCCTTCTACCTTCGACTTCCAGTCTATGCCAATAGCAAAGAAATCTGAGGATAATAACACAGAAGAAGATCTGGTAACTAGTGAGCATATATATATGAACACAGAAGAGAGTGATGCAGGAAGAATAAAATAATAGCTAGGGAACAGTAGATACTGGAAGATACGACCGACAGCAGTTACGGGAGCTCCGGGAAGCTTATTTCTTCAACCAGCATATCTTCATTAATGAATTACATAAATAAGGACTACTTAGTGAACATACATAATATAAAGGGGTAATAACATGAGATCAGTATTACTAACTGCATTAAAAATATTTTCCAAAAATAAATGCAATTCTGAAATGTCATTTTAAAAAGCTGTGTACGAGAAGTGGCATCTCTGTGTCTGGTTTCTTTCAGCATTTTAAAAGAGCAACCGCTGTCAACTTAAAGTGGTCCTTTTACAGAATATGAACTATACAATATTTAGCATAACACATTAATTTTAACTGATTTTACTTTTTTAAAGTTTTTCAATTCTGCTAATAGTCTACTCCATTCTTTATACAATGACACTGAATGCTTTATAGTCAGATAAACATACAGTAGGAACAGGTTTAACTGCAGTACTTACTTTTGCCTCGTAACGAGAAGTATGTTGACCCATGTCAATTCACGAATACTTCCTGAACAAGGACGTGAAAATCCAGCATTTCAAAGAGTTTCACAAATACTAAAAGAAAAGAAAAAAATAAAGGAAAAAATCCAGAAAGAAAGAGTGAAAAAAAAACAAACACAAAACACCTCAAAGTAAAAAGATAAAGAAAAAGCCTGTAAGGTTTACAGCTCTGACTGCAAAATATTCAGCCTGGCAGCTCCAGGAGAAATACAACTCTGTGTACTTGTACATGCTCTCCCCATTAGAGGAGGAGTCAGTTTTGCAACACTTATGTTCCTTGCTGGAGGCAAAACAGTGATTCTCTTCAGTACAAGCAATGTTTGGAGTGTGACAGCTTTAAAGGTGAGAGGTGTACTCTGAAGCATAGGAATGCATCAGCAGAAAAAGGATATTTTTAAGCATCAGCTACATATGCTACAGGTTGTTGTGGCTTCTTTTAAATGCTTATTGCCTAAGGGTGTTTTTTTTTTTTTTTTTTTTAAACTAATGCCCCTTACTATAAACCACATCCATAATAACCTTTGTGTATCAGTAGACCATGTTTTGTAGTCTAGAATTGCAGAAAAACACGTTCTTTTTACAACAGAATGAAAGTTGACGGTACAACAAAAAGCTGACTAAACAGAAGAAAGTCTTTTTTTGGTAATTTTGTTAGCTTTTTTCCTGTGATTTGAAAGGAATTTCAGATTATGCAAGGGGATTTTGAATTTTACTAACATAGTAAATTATTCACTAGTCATCCACCTCTATTCAACTGAAAGCATTTTTACATGTTCTTATTAATGCTTTCATTGACTCACATTTTTAGCTTCTCTGTATTTATGCCAGTGAAGTGAAAATAAAATGCATGCATATGTAGTGATTTTTTTTTTAAGGAAGAAGACTGAGCAAGAACATTCTTTTTCATAATGAAGTGAGTTTTATGTGGTGTGGTCGTTTAGTTGTTATTACAGTCAAGTCTTTCTAGTCAAGGTCACAATTGTTCGTATCTTGTGACCAAATGGACATTCTGCAGAATATTACAAACAATCAGCAATCATATGAACAGTTTCTTGGCAAGACAGGCAAACATTTGTGAGTAAGGAACACATACCTTGTGATCTATTCACACAGAGATTATAAAACTTCAGGTGTGTTTTTTCAGTGTGGTTGGACTAAGCTAACTGCCAGTTACTGCCAAGAGGAACAGTTTCACTCTGTACCTCCACTCGCTTACTCCTGTCCATCCATCATGTGTGTTGTGTTACCCATTTGAGACCTGGCTAGGAGGGGGGGTTAGGGAGCTAAAATGGTAGACAAGGATTCCTTTTTTTTTTTTTTTTTTCCCCTTCCTATTGTAAATATCTGAACAGCCGCACTCTGAGGTCCAACAAATGCTAGCGATAGGGGAATGGAATGCATAGCTGGCAGTAAAGACTCAGTCGATGGTATCATAAAACTATGCCCTAAAATATCAGTGCGTTCAGCTAGCTGTAAGCAAATTCCACCAGGGACGGTGTAAAAAAGGGATGAAACTGCTCTTGGAAAATTGGTAACATGTTTGAAAGGATGCTATCACCTCAGAAATGAGAAAAGGAACAGAACTAACAGGTATTTCACTGGCCAGAAAAGATGTAGCAGGCTGTGTCTCTTTGCTTTACGTCTGTATCTGCTTGCTGCTGCTGGAAACAGGGAGGGCAAACTGGGGGGAAGAGGGTAGGTAGGGGGGGGGGGGGGGGAGGAGGAGAGAGAGAGAAATAAGATCTGGCCTAGAGAAGAGATTTTCAAAATGAAGGTGAATCAAGGAAGTACTGTTCCACCTCATCGCTATCTTAATTTCCGTAAGAGGACGGTAATAATATTAAAGTCTGCATATGCATTTTTTCATAGTGAAAGCAGGCTTTACAGAATCTGGATGAAGGGAAGAAGAAAGAACAGAAACTAAATCGCTAATGATCTAGTGAAAGACAAGATGAAAGATGTGAGCTAAGAACTAACATTGAGATCTGTAACAAGGATAACTTTCGACATTTATACCTGTGCTATTTAGTTTATAGCTAGCTGATGTAATGCAACCTTAGTTACGGTGGCAGCAGGCAGTACAGTGTGAGAGGGTTCTTAAATATTTCCCCAGAATTTTGAGCTATTTGTTCAGCTTTTAATGAGCACTGTATGCCTGTGGCTGTACTAGTAGCAACACTCAAGCCAGTCAGGCAAGTCTGTACAAGCATACACAGCTTCTGGTGGAATACTGCCAAGAAAAGACAACTGTGATCCTAGGAGCACTGGATTAAGGAGATTATTTTAAGGTAGTGGCAAGATCTCACAGCACAGGTCAGCCATGCTCAAGAAAGATTCTTTCAAATTAGGCCAGGTGAAAAATAAGGTAACCAAGATGAGATAAAGGCTCTAAGGCCCATCTATTAAAAAGTGACTAATATGATTTGACCTCACAAAGTAAAGGTTGAGGTGAAAAATGGAACAGGCACTTACATGTCTCTATGAAGATAGTGTATGGCTAGCAATACAAAAAGGTGTAAACACTGGACCAGTCCAATAGCTGCTTAAGCTAAAGAAAAATGCTGGAGCATAAAGAATAGATAGAAACTGAACACAAATAATATCAGGCAGTTAACTAAAAGAATACTAGCCACCAGAGTATGAAAAATTGGAGCAGACTTCCAACAGGGTAAAAAAAGCATAGCTCTTCTAGAATAGAACTTGGCAGGTCTGTGAAAGGGATTATGGACTTGACTCATCCCATGTCATGTAACTGGTGTATCCACTTTAGAAATCTGGTTTAGGTCAGGATCTTAAGCTGCCTCTATAGTCAGTGGAGAAAGATTATTCTGTGGCTGGTCTAGAAGCATAATAATTTCATTTCCAGAGATTAATTTTCTTAGAAAAGTTAGTAGGTTTGGAAACTGTTAAAATAAGCTGTTAAATTCCAGACAGCAGTCCTTACAGACACATCAGTGAATCATTTCCAGAAAGGAAGGCTTAGAAAACTAGGAGAGTAAGGGCCTAACTTTATTTTCAATGTAATGACTTTTGTATCACTATAACCGCACCAACCTTAGTGAAGTTATTCTTCACCACAGCTATATCAGTCTTCTCAAACATTTAGGCAGCACACAATTTCATTGCAAAAACAAGCAAAATGGTGTCAGAACAGTAAGCACTTAAGGTTGGGAGGAAGGTGGGAAATAAGATACAAGATGGAAGAAACAATCAAAGATAAGTGAGAAGGTTTCAGGAAGGGACTTTAAAGGTGAGAAAAATGCTAAAAGGAGTGTTGCGGACAGTACAATCAAAGCAGTATTTAAAAGGAGGCAGCAACCTGTCTTTCCCTTTCCCACAGTCCTTATCTACAAAAAACCTCAAGCCTTCCTCAGAGCACAACAGCTTTTATAGGGGTTATGGCTGTTTGTCCCTGCCCTTCCTCTCTCCATCCCTGCCTCCCTCCAAACAGCACAAGCCTCTGGTTTTTAAATGTAGAGGAAAGAATAAAAGAAATAAAATAGGAATAAGAATTCTGAGAACTTCAGAGAGAATGATATTTTCTTTTGCTGCTGCCTTCTTTCCTTACCACAACTTCCTCTGAAGAATCAGCAGCCAAAACCCTCTGATGTGTCCCTTTAGAGACAGACAAAATGTACTTACAGGGCAATTTTCACACAAAGACATGGCAAGTACCATTCTCACATGGTCCACACACCTCACATGTCCTGCCCCTTTTCTAGTCACACGTGAGCTTCCAACAGTAGTACAGCAATGATGGACCAGGATGTCCGTAGCTCACAGTGACTACCATTTTGGCAGAGAAGTATCCCATGCTATTTCACAATGGCCTATGATAGTCTGCCATGCCTTCTCATTTACTCCAAGGCCAGCAGGTCAAGGGCATTCTGTACATGCCCCATGTCATCAAAAATGCCACTCTTCCATGTTTCTGTATTTTTGGTTATGGATAAAAAGCACTGGTGCTGGTCTATTTTCAAGATTGCTCACAATACATACCACATTTTCAGCCTTTACATTTGTGAATCTTTTCTGCATATCCTTTTAATCTCAAACAAAACCACAATTACTTTAATTGCTACGGCCTTGTGCTGCTGCCACTATTCCCTGCACAGTGGTCTGCCATTAGGGCACCCTATTCTTCTTATGTTATCTGCAGTGCTACAGAGTAGCCAGAGCCAGCACTAGGATTTACTGCCATGAAGACCTGCTCTGATTCTGCAGCACCTGTGGTTCTACAGTGTCTGACAAAGCGCACAGAAGTTTCTTGTCCCATATGCTTTCCTGATATCGTTAGCGCCATAATAATGAGGCTTGTTACCCTCAGACATGCTGATGATCTTTATGTCGACATGTAGCAGATGCTCAGACAACAGGCTCTCACTCAGCATGACCTTCATGTACACAGGCCACAATGGCAGGCAGACAGGGCTTCAGGTGCCAGGCAGCCACGTGGAGCCCTGCGATGGCAGGGGGTGTGCCGGACTGTGGCAAAGTGACAGCTCAGGTGGGCCAGGGGAGGGAGTACTTCCTGGTCCTAAGAGCAAAACATATTTCTGGGGTAAATTTGTCATGTGACTGTGACGGGCAGGACTTTTGCCAGAAGTGAGGTCACTTCTAATCTTGTATGGAAGTTGTCCTTTAACTACTAACAAAGTATTCAGTCTACCACACTTGCTCATGCCTTCAGCGAGTGCAACTCCTTATCTATATTGGTGTATTAGGTTTCAGCGGCTTTTTTTTTTTTTTTTTGGGGGGGGGGGGGGGGGAGGGGGAATGGGAGAGAGCAGAGGGGGGGAAGGGGGCTGCATGGCTGGCCTATGAGCAGAACCCAGCAGCAGCCCCACATCAGGTAAGAGCCAGCTCCAGCCGGCTCCAAAAGGGACCTGCCGCTGGCCAGAGCCGAGCCAGGGAGTGACGCTGGTTGGGCCTCTGGGAGAGCAGACTGAAGAAAGAAGAAAAGCAAAAAAACAAAAACAAAACAACAACAACAAAAAACAAACAAACAAACAAACAAAAAACCTGCTGTGCTATAGCAGCTGGGAGAAAGAGGAATGAGAACCATCTCTGCAGCCCCCCAGGTGAGTGCAGCAGGAGGGCAGGAGGTGCTCCAGGCACACAGCAGCAGTTCCCCTGCAGCCTGTGGAGAGGCCCCTGGTGGAGCAGGCTGTCCCCCTGCAGCCCGTGGGTCCCACATGGAGCAGATCTCCACGTTGCAGCCCATGGAGGAGCCCCCGGTGGAGCAGGTGGATGTGGCCTGGAGGAGGCTGCGGCCCATGGACTGACTTCAACCCATGAGCCTTTTTTTCATCATAGTCTCTCACCGTATTCATTTGAGGAGGGGGAATGAAAGAGCAGTGTGGTGGAGCTCAGCTGCCCATCAGCTGCCCATCAGCGTGAAACCACCACAGTTTGTGCAATAGAGGAAACTGTGCTCCTACTGAGTTAGGTACAATGAGAAGGCTTTATTAGATCTAACTGAGCTGAGGAAAGTGAAAAATTTTATAAGGCCTGAGTAAATCCATAAACAAATGAATTAGCCAGTTCTCATTTTAAAGAAGTTGTTTCCATATGTGTTTTTTTGTTGTTTTGAAATGGTAAGCACATCTTTGGTATTTATATAAATGTAAGAATATGCCTATCATCACTGACAGCTGTTACTTAAGAATCAGTCTTGTCTCATGATATTGAGTACACATATTAAATACTATGGCATATTTTAAATACAGACCAAATATTGACTGTAGCAATATCTAATTCAGCCATTTATCACTTGCTCTATAAGCCCCTCTAAATTCATATTCAGCTATACATGGCTGGCACATTCAGATGAGATTACCTATTGGTACAGGTAAAATAGTGTTTTTTTTCTCTGATGGGATTACTGTACAATGTGGCAGTTTCCTACTTCATTAAGCTATTCTTGATCACTTTATTACTTCCTAAATACATTCTTTAAATTTTGCTGCCTCTTTTAATTATGGACTTTTAATGAACCCATAGCTCTCTCATGGATGCCTTTACTATCTCATTCTATGTTTGAGACTTGCTGCTCAGAGACCTGCTATCACAGAGACCTGCTCGTCCACCTAGACTGTCAGAAGTCCATGGGGCCAGGTGGGATCCACTCAAGGGTGGATGTGATTAGCTGGGCTGCTTTTCCATCATCTGTCAGTGGTCATGGTCATCTGGAGAGGTCCTGAATGACTGGAGACTTGCTTATGTGATGCCCATCTATAAGAAAGGTCATAAGGAGGACCCAGGGTTCAGACTAAACATGAGGAACAATTTCTTTACCACCAGGGCAGTCAACCACTGGAACAGGCTTCCTACCAAAGTGGCTGATGCCCCATGTCTGTCAGTGTCTTGACTGCCCGTGCAAAGGGATCTGGGGGTTTTGCTTGGCAGCAAGTTAAACATAAGCCAGCAGTGTGCTCTGGCAGACAAAAAGGGAGAACTGTACCCTAGGGTGCATTGGGCACAGCATTGGTAGCCAGCTGAGGGAAGGCATTGACCCACTCTATTCTGCATTGTTGCAGCCTCGCCTCAAGTACTGTATGCAGTCTGGGGCACTGCAATATAAGAAGGACATAAAACCATTAGAGAGTGTCCAAAGAAGGGCTACAGAGATGGTGAAGGGTTTAGAGGACAAGATGTATGAGGAGAGGATGAGGTCACTTGGTTTGTTCATCCCAGAGCAGAGCAGGCTGAGGGGAGGCCTCATGGCGGCCTGCAGCTCCCTCACGAGCGGAGCGGAGGGGCAGGCGCTGAGCTCTGCTCTCTGGGGACAGAGACAGGACCCGAGGGAACGGCATGGAACTGGGACAGGGGAGGGTCAGGCTGGGGGTTAGGGAAAGGCTCTGCACCCAGAAGGTGGTCGGGCACTGGGAAAAGGCTCCCCAGGGCAGTGGTCATGGCACCGAGCTGCTGGAGTTCAAGTGTTTGGATAACACTCTCAGACACATGGTTTGATTTTTGGGTGGTCCTGTGTGGAGCCAGGATATGGACTCGATGATTCTTGTGGGTCCCTTCCAGCTTGGGATATTCTATGATTCTATCTTTGAAGGTCCCTTCCAACTGCACTATTCTATTCTAATTTAATCCTGCAGAGAAAGGGAAAAACAGTAATCTCTATTGTCTACAAATATGTTTTATTTTCATGGGAACATTCATGAAATAGAGATGAAATTCATCCCGACTGATATTTTTTGGTTTCAACTATAAACAAAAATATTTCTGTAGTACAACAGCTTGGTTGATATGAGAGGCACATGTTCAAGTACTGGTTTAACACCAAAAGATCTAAATGATGAACTATGATGCTATGAACACAAAGTAGCACTTTACACAATTACATGGTCTTTCTGTAGTGGTAGTAGACCCCTTTAGGGTCTAACTCATTTCATCTCTTTGATCTTTAACTGGAGTTATGCTGTCATACATGGAGTCATTTCTTGTTTGATATTTTTACTGCTACAAAAAATCTACTTATATTTCTTAAACCAGCATGCATTTTCACAAAACTGTACATTTAATTAACACAGGATGTCCAACTGAATCTTGTGTTGTCTGAAAAGCTGAATAGGAAAAGAGGCATTAATAAAAAACAGGCTCTCAAAGGATGTGTCTCATTATTTATGATTTCTCCTAAATTCATTCAGTCTCTTAAAATATTTTATAAAATGGTCGCATCCTGTATTCTGGGACAGATACAGCCTTTTACAAGACAACACACACAAAGGATACTTAATTTCTAACTTATGTGATTCTCTTAATAACACTAGCTGAAAAGCTCTTCTACCCTCCTTCTGTTCTTAATTTTTAGCCTCTGTCTTCAAATGCAGAAGCATTAGAACTCTGAGTCAGAGTCTTTGCTCCCTAAATCAATCACAAAATGTTGAAATAGATGGGGAAAATGTGTGAAATCAATGAAGTATGTAATATGTAGGAAGCAGAGCTATGATGATAAGATTACTCTGTAATCTGTTGGATTATGAATTTGGCCTAATATACCTGTCAATGCCATGCTACTGATGGCCATCAGTGTAGGACCTATGGCCAAGAGCAGTGCCTCCTGAGTGATGTTTAAATTTAATCCTGGCTACAGAAGAATGGCTAGTCAAGAGTCTTTTCTGAAGTGTATTTTTGTTCCTTGCTCCAGAATGATCTCGGGTCTCTGCTTCAGGGCCTGACAGTTGTGTTATCCAAATAAAACTTGAAAAATCTTTTCCCTTTTTGTATTAGGAGTTTCAGAAATCTAGTTATGTATCATATGAGATATATTTTTTAAATTAGAAAACTCTTCCTTAAGTGTTGTATCCAATAAATGTATTAAATTCATTTAAAATACAAACCAATCTTCACTTTCAAAATATATTTTGCAATTCAAAGTGTTAAATGAACATTAAGAGTCATACTGCTGTCTTACTTACTATCTGAATAATTACTCTACACAAAAGTATAGAAGAGTGGTATTTCGGTGCCTTTTGAGCATTCTTTATCCTTACAAATAAACTGCTATTATTTTTGCCTGAGGTTGAATGATTAATGTGCTACTTTACAAAGCAGAAATATATGCTTTCTTGTGCTTATTATCTTTCCAAAGTAACTGTTATCAGTCATGGCTGGAGAAGAGATAGTGAACTAGGAGGACCTTTCATCTGACCCAGTATCACATGTTCTTCTAACAGAGTTTAAATCAATAAATGACAACAAATGAAGGTATAATGCATCTTTTCCTCCCATTCATGGACACTCTCAAACCTCTTTCAGGCAGTGAGTCTGAAGTAAGTGGTATCTGTCATGTGAACTACCCAATCTTTCAGAATCTAGTGAAAAAAAATTGCCAGGTCCCAAGAAGAAAATTTGGAAATAGTTCCTTCCTCACAAGGCTATCCGATTTTCCACATAATTATTTTAAACCAAAATAATTCGTTGTTCAGGATTATGTGGGGGCACGGATTCACCTTTTGATCAGAATCATACTTTATAGTTAGAAGCAATCTCATAAAGAATATCAGCATACTAAAAGCATTCTGTCCAATCAGTTTTATACTGATAGTCATTAATATTTAAACATTACTTAAGAATCATAGAATGGTTGAGGTTGGAAGGAAACTCTGGATGTCATCTGGTCCAATCCCCCTACTTATCTATTGTGTTTTGGTTTTAATTCTGTCTTTTTTCACTTTGTGTAGTATGAGTAATGAGTATAGCTGCAAGAAAAAACAACTTGTCAATAATAATGATAATCGTCTCTCTCCTTGTTAACTATTAACTTTTATTGCAAAGATTAAATCAATTTTTGTATGTAGTAGTTTGTTACAAAGAAACAAATAGTTACAATGCCCAGTTCTTGTTCTTAACTGATGCTGTTCTATTGTGGTAGTTCAAAACTGGAAAAATGTTTTATTATGAGGGTATCTCTACTTTAATTTTCAGCTTTTCTGTGAATGTGAATATGAAGAGCTAAAGAGGCAGTGACAACAGAAAACTAGCAATGAAAATGGCTATGATAATTTATTATAAACTACAGACTGAAAAGAAGGAATTAAGATAGTGAACTTCACAACAATACAACCTGAAGACACAGATTCTGGAGGCTGGTAAGAGTTATTTCATGTAACCTGCTCAAGCCATTTATGTGACACAACACACTAATCAGAAAAACTTCAATGGAAAGCAAAATGAAAAATAAAATTCATGTTGAATAAACAATATGATGTACACTGGAAGCACTCTGACAAGTGCTTCCAAGTGCAGTATGAATTATGTTTGTTTCTTGGTACTTAAGCTTTAAAATCCCAGTAACACTGCCTATTTGGAGGGACGTCAGTTTTTATTTATTTATTTATTTATTTATTTATTTATTTATTTATTTTAATATTTTCTTTTATCTAAAGATTTTTTGTTGAATGTACATGATTCCCTCTTTGTTTATAACAATTAAAATTAAATAGCTTTTTCAATAGAACTACATATTTGGAGATACTTAAAAATTCTGTGCAAAATCACTTAAAACACAATGCCTTGCAAGATTATTTATGAATCTCTCTCAAGCAAATATAATAAATAACGCTAATTTTATCTACTTCCACTTTCTCTCACATCTACCATCACAAAATTACAGGAAATGTACTGCAAAGAAAATAAAATTCAACAAATCAAACCAAATTACTGCTGTATTCCCCTGTTCTGCCAAATTTAAGCATCCATCTGAGGTACCACTCCTCTAACATGTAAAATCTAAAATCAACTTTCTGACATTAGGTAGGGAATTATAGAGAAGTCCCTAAATTTCTCGTGAGTCAGTGGAAACAGACACTTTTCAGAACTGCAAAGACAGATTTCAACAGCCCCTTTAGATAACCTCATCCAGTGTCTAGCCACTCTCATTGTGAATATTTTTTCCGTATGTCCACTCCAAATTTCCCTTGTTGCAACTTTTGACCACTGTCTTCTCCAACTACACACTTTTTGGAAGAACATAGCTTTTAGGTAGTTGAAGAATATAACTAGATCCCCCATTAGTCTCTTTTCTAGGGTAAACAAATCCTATTCCTTCAACCTCTCCCTGTACAGCATATATCTCAGTTCACTAACCATCCCAGGGCCCCTCTGCTGCAGGTTGTTGATAACTCTCTTGTACTGGAGAATGCAGCAGTACAGATGCAGTAATAAAACAGCATAATATATAGTTGCCTGTTTCACAGTCAGAGTGCACTGTTGGCTCACATTCAGCCTGGCATCCATTGTAAATCCCAGAACCTTTTCAACAGAGCTGCTGCCCTGCCAGCTGGTTCCCAGCCTGTACTGATGCAGGAGGATATTCCATCTTAGATGCAGAACTACACAAGGCTCTTTTGCCCCTCCCCAAGGCTATTAGCATCCTCCTTGTTGAACCTCTGCCACTTGTCCTCTCAGTCTGACCTCACCCCCAACTTAATAACTTTTTTCTATTTGCTAATGCTGATGGGTCATCATCCCAGAAAATATATTACATCACACCACCACTACATAGTCTGGAAGTAAAAATAGCTCTGAAAAAAAGGGTCCTCTACACTGTCTACCAATGCCATCTGAGCTATAGATATTAGATGTTCATAACAGAAGAAAAATGCACCTCTGTAGAACAAATATTCCTAAATATGTTTGGGTAGGCTTATGGAATAGGTGGCCACAATTACTGTCTGGATTCAGATAAATTTCAGGAGCTAGTGTCCTAGTTTAGAAAAGAATCCTGCTGACTGTATTTCACTCAATGTCTTCGACAAGCAGAGAAATAATTCCCAGTTGCTCAGGGACAGCACATGGCAGCATGTAAAACCAATTTAAATGACCTGAAGAGACCTTAGGTGCCCAATACCTGACAGAACATCCACAGAAACATCACGGAATTTCTGTGGTAATAGTTCAAAACAGTGCCTTGTAGATACCCCAGAAACTGTAGGTTATTCCTACAATAAATAAATAAATAAATAAATAGATAAATATTTAAAGTAATGATTCTTCACTGAAGAGTATTTCTTGTTTTAAAACTCTTTTTATAGCTTCTCATTTCAGAATGGTAAAGCAGGCTGTCTAATACCATGACCTCCATTTCAACAGGTCCATTGCAGAGAAGAAATTTTCATCTTGTATATGTCAAAATGGCAGAAGAAAATGATTTATAATTATGTAATGACACACTTATTTTCAAATACAGTTTGGCAACTCAAGTTTCACTTTTCAATGCTTGTCTATGGTAGATTATAGTGCTTTTCCAGTTCTACATAATCTTTCATTATTGTGGACTGTCAGAAGCTTTCTTACATAGATGAGCGAGATCGCTTGTGAAAAGCTTATTTGCTGCAGAAGGTGCTTTAGTTCTGCAGACTTAAAATACTGGTTTCTTAGCAAAACACTTCACTATTATTAGTTTGCTATTATGAACAAATAATTAAATGGAGACTAATATATGATTATGGTGACAGTTGTGCTCCTTTGTTACAAACTACAGTTTTATGTTTGTAGCCTTCCAGTACTTTTGAAAGACTGTGCAACACATTCTGTTCTCAGCACGCCTTACAACAGACGTGCAGTATTTGACATACACACACCACTTCATTAGCAGAGTGATGATTGAAAGAAGTTATTGAGAGGGAACAGCTGTATAAGCTGGACGTTTGCAGGCCCAAGGAACCTGATAGGATACACTCAAGTGCTGAAGGAATTAGTGGATATTACAGCTTGACCCTTCTGAACAATTTACCAAAGGCTGTGGGAGTCTGGGAAGGTTCCTGCTGACTGAAGGGCATGAAGAAAGACCCAGAAAACTACAGAAACATTAGTCTAACCTCACACAGGTACAGCCTGGGAGACAAGTGGCTGAGGAGCAGCTCAGCAGAATGGGATCTGGGGGTGCTGCTCCAACACCAGCAGGCTCAGCAGGCTCAACGTGAGCCAGAAACATGCCCAGGCAGTTAAGAGAGAAAACTGCATTTTGGGGTGCATGGAACACAGCATGGTATTTAATTACCTCAAAAGAGATAATTCCCCCACTATACTCAATTGGTGTGGCCTCACCTTGAATATCAGGAGCAGTTCTGAGATGTTGAAAGACAATGATAAAAATTGTATTAAGGTCCTTGAAAGCATCCAGAGTAGGGCAAGAAAGCTGTTACCAGGGCTGGAAGACATGTCATGTGATGAGGGATTGAGGACATTTGGATTTCCCAGTCAGGAGGAAAGGAGGCTCAGAGGTGACCCCATTACTCTCTGCAACTTTCTGAGCAGGGTAGGTGTTGGTCTCTGGTTCCTGGGAACTGATGGCAGGATGTGTGAGAATAGCACAAAGCTGTACCAGGGGAGGTTCGGACTGTACATTAGGAGCAATTCATTTTCTGTGAGGGTGGTTAACCACTGGAACAGACTTCCTAGAGAGGTAGTTGATGCCCCATGACTGTCAGTGTTGAAGAGGCATTTGGACAATGCCCTCTAGGATAACATGCTTTAACTTTTGGTTAGCCCTGAAGTGGTCAGGCAGTTGGACTTGATCTTTGTAGGTCCTTCCCAACTGAACTATTCTATTCTGTTCTGTTCTGTTCTGTTCTGTTCTGTTCCGTTCTGTTCTGTTCTGTTCTACTGGTGTATGCAATAATTGTCTGCCTTCTCCTTTTAGCCATATATACAAGAAACAGTACATGCTTTTGAAATGAAAGATCTAAGGTATAGTCTAAATCATCTGGTCAACTTATGGGAGGAATTCAGGAAGTACCAAACTCTTGGAGAAAGCTTAGTGTTGTTTTTTTTTGTTTGTTTTGTTTTGTTTTTTGTTTTATTATTATTTTTTTTAATACAAAGCCAACCCTTGGAATGGGGTAAAGTGGTGAAGTTTTGGCTTGATGCAATTATGCACACAGCAAAGGCAATATTCTGAGGTCCTTCTGAGGTCCATTTAAACCACTTTTTGATTCTAAGACAGAATCAAATATACCTAACTCATTTATAACAAATATTTCCTTAACCTGTTTTCAAAGACATCTGATAATTGAAATTCTACATTTCCAAACAATGTTGAAGCTAGTTTTTCCCACTGCTCTTGAAAAGTCTTCATTTTACCATGATTTTAAGACACCTGATGTAGATAGCTACAGTTGCAATTGTTTATACTTAGAGTCTATATATCTGTGTATCTGATTCATAGGTATTGCAAAGGATGTAAATATCTACGTCAATTTGTAAGTTTGCTTTTACAAGTGTGCTACGCAAATGAAAAGCAATTCACAGAAAATCTGCCCATTTTAAGTAAACAGAAGAAATGCTCCCCTTCCTTGTTTGTGGTTTAAATATACGAGTTAATTCTCTGGAATCATCTAGTTAAAATGCTTCACAGAAATAGTGGGGAAAAAAAATATTTATTGCTTTTCCTGCCAACAGACTAATAAATTAAGTATTGTAGTATATCTCAAGCAAAGTACTAGAAGATAAATTGTTCTAGATGTTTAAAAAATGGACAAACACATACTGATTTTCACTCCTCAATCTCCTCTCTTCTGTATTTTTATATTTAACAGGAATGCAGAGTGTCTACTGGAAAAATTGATAAAAGTAGTAATAAATTGTGTTCATTGTTTTTTCACTTCCTACAAAGGTTACCTAAAGTGACTATTTAATATTTTTATGTCAAAACTTATCTTTGCTCTACACTGATCCTGGATAGAACTGCCTAATTTTTATTAGGATAAAAATACATACTCATGAAACATATCAAGTCATACTAAATGGGAGATATTAAAAAAAAAAGAAGAAAAATTTTCTACCTTAGTCTGTCTTAGTTTGACTGTCTTTGACTTACACTAGCTGAGAATTATTTTATGCATCTAATGCATCCCATACAGTTTTCGAGAAAAACAAACAGAAAAAACAAACAAACAAAAAAACAAACTACAAAACTCCTTATTAAAAGAGAATCCATGTTAACAGAAATAACTAGGTGAAATAGCATTTCTTCTTTAGACAACTAAGCAGATAAAATAATGACTAGTTGTATATCTTTCTACACCATAATATGTTGGATTTGATCTCTATGTGCATATGCTATTAATTTTCTATTCAGTCTTTGTAACCCAGCCTAGTTCCCATCTTCTGTGTGACACATGGTTTAGCCAGACTTGTCTTTTACTTGATCTTCTCTTGCTTTTAATAGAGAGTAATTTGTGTTGGTGTCTTTCATGTTGTTCCTTTAAGAAACTGTCAAATTTATTTATCTCCAGTTATGATGGAATGCTTCTGTCTAAATGTGAAAACAAAGTAATAGCCTGTCTGGTCCTTCAGCTCTTTGAAAGGAGGAAAAATTGGTGGGAGCTCTCATTCAAATACTGTTAATATTTAGCTATAATACTCCCTTGCCATACTTAACAGTATATTGAGTGGGGTCTGAGATGATCTGCTTGTTTTTATATAACTATTTGTGTGCTGCTAGTATTGTGGGATGAATTTCAGAGTGCACACTGATACACGTTAGTGGCACATTGTTGGTATTACCCATGCCTTTGACACACTCCTGATTCTAAGGTTCTGTTTTATTAAGCAATCCTTGTACCGTTTTATCTTTTATACATGCTTGTTTCCTTGCATAATCCTAGCGTATTTAATAGCAAACCCTGTTTTTAACAGTGATCCACTGTTCACCTCCTTGCTTGGATCAGTATGAAGTAGTTTACAACTTCTGCACAGCCAGCCACCAGTCAAAAAAAAAGATGAAACATGTTCTTGGTAAAATTTTGAGTGATATAGCCTGAACACTGAATACACAAAGACATGCAAGGCTAAAGAGTACTCAAATTAAAACAAATACTAGACAATATGGCACAAAATAAAGACAGAAGATCTGTGCCCTTTTGTACATATTCTAAGGTAACCAAAAATATTAAAAATATTGCAAATGTTATACATAGCATTTGTGTGGACAATACCACCTTTTGCTGTATTTAATGCAGGTTTCCTTAATTTTCTGCTTCAAGTGAAGACATTTCACATAGTTTATAGGAAATTTTACTCCATAGTTTTACTGTAGGAGAAAAGGATCATGTATGGATGTCCATAAATCTAGCATGGATACTGGAGAGATCAGAGGGGTCTGAGAGGAGAGGCCAGAGTCTGGCTAATTGTAAGGTTATAAGTCTGGACCAGGTACTGGAGAGACCTGTTTGCAGGTTTGTGTCAGTGTGCAAGGTAATTGGGAGACAAGGGTATCCAGTAGCAGCTATAGGGTAGACTAGTATTCTAATGCCAGTTACTGGAGGAATCTGTAACATAGATATGTTACCAAAGAATATCCCAAGCTGGAAGGGACCCACAAGAATCATCGAGTCCATATCCTGGCTCCACACACGACCACACAGAATTAGACCATATGACTGAGAGTTGTCCAGATGTTTCATGAACTCTGGCAGGCTTGGCACTGTCCCATCACATTGCCCTGAGGAGCCTGTCCGAGTGCCCGAAAACTGAACACAGTACATGAGGTGATGCTGCAACAGCACTGAGCAGAGTGGGTCAATCCTTTCCCTCAACTGGCTGCCACTGCTGTGCCTAATGCACCTGACAGTACGGTTGGCCCTTTTTGTCTGCCAGAGCACACTGATGACTCAAATTCAAATCGCTGTTTACCAAAACTCCCAGACCCCTTTCTGTGGGGCTGCTCTCCAGCCTCTCATCCCCTGGTCTGTACATATAGCCAAGGTTGCTCTTGTTGAACTTCATGTAGTTAGTGATTGCCCAGCTCTCTAATTTGTCAACGTCTCTCTGTGAGGCTTCTCTTCCCTAGAGGGACTCAATGTCTCTTCCCAATTTGGTGTCATCCACAAACTTAGTATGCATTTGCATCCAAATCATTTATGAAAACATTAATGAGAACTACCCTTAAAATGGAGCCCTGGGGAACCCCACTGGTGACTGCCTGCCAGACCCATGCCAGACCTCCAAGATCATCGAGTCCAACCTCTGACCTAAGACTAACAAGTCCTCCACTAAACCATATCCCTAAGCTCTACATCTAAACATCTTTTAAAGACCTCCAGGGATGGTGACTCCACCATTTCCCTGGGCAGCCCATTCCAATGCCGAACACTTCCAGTTAAGAAGTTCCTCCTAATATCCAACCTAAACCTCTCCTGGTGCAACTTTAGCCCATTCCCCCTTGTCCTATCACCAGGCACATGGGAGAACAGACCAACCCCTACCTCGCTACAGCCTCTTTTAAGCTACCTGTAGAGATTAATAACGTCGCCCCTGAGCCTCCTTGTCTCCAGGCTGAACAATCCCAGCTCCCTCAGCCGCTCCTCGTAGGACTTGTTCTCCAGGCCCCTCACCGGCTTTGTTGCCCTTCTCTGGACTCTCTCCAGCACCTCGATGTCCTTCTTGTAGTGAAGGGCCCAAAACTGAACACATTACTCGAGGTGCGGCCTCACCAGAGCCGAGTACAGGGGGACAATCACTTCCCTAGCCCTGCTGGCCACACTGCTTCTTATACAAGCCAGGATGCTGTTGGCCTTCTTGGCCACCTGAGCACACTGCTGGCTCATATTCAGCTGACTATCAACCAATACTCCCAGGTCCTTCTCTGCCAGGCAGCTCTCCAACCACTCATCTCCCAGCCTGTAGCTCTGCTTGGGGTTATTGCACCCCAGGTGCAGGACCCGGCACTTGGCCTTGTTAAACTTCATGCAGTTGGCCTCAGCCCATCGGTGCAGCCTATCCAGATCCTCCTGCAGAGCCTTCCTACCCTCGAGCAGATCGACACACATACTTAACTTTGTGTCGTCTGCAAACTTACTGAGGGTGCACTCGATCCCCTCATCCAGATCATTGATAAAGGTATTAAAGAGAACTGGCCCCAGTACTGAGTCCTCCGCTAATTACCGGCCTCCAACTGGATTTGACTCCATTTACCACAACTCTTTGGGCCTGGCTACCCAGCCAGTTTTTAACCCAATGAAGCGTATGCCAGTCCAAGCCATGAGCAGACAGTTTCTTGAGTAGAATACTGTGGGAAACAGTGTCAAAAGCCTTACTGAAGTCAAGGCAGACCACATCCACAGCTTTTCTCTCATCCACTAAGTGTGTCACTTTATCATAGAAGGAGATCAGGTTCGTCAAGCAGGACCTGCCTTTCATAAACCCATGCTGACTGGGCCTGATCGCCTGCTTGCCCTGCAAATGCCACACGATAACACTCAAGATAATCTGCTCCATGAGCTTCCCTGGCACTGAGGCCAAACTAACAGGCCTATAGCTTCCCGAGTCTATCTTCTCGTAGATGGGCATCATGTTTGCTAGCTACCAGTCAATGGGAACCTCCCCTGATAGCCAGGACTGCGTCTTTGGGCACATGGGGACAGACTGCTCCTGAGCCATTAAGATTTCCTTCTTGAAGAGCGCCCAGCCTTCCTGGACTCCTCTGCCCTTCAGAACTGCCTCCCAAGGGACTCTGCCAACCAGTGTCCTGAACAGCTCAAAGTCAGCCCTCTGGAAGTCCAAGACAGCAGTTTTACTGGTCCCCCTCCTGACTTCACCAAGAATAGAAAACTCTACCATTTTGTGGTCACTCTGCCCAATACAGCTCCCGACCACCACATCTCCCACCAGTCCTTCTCTGTTTGTGAAGAGAAGGTCTAGCGGGGCACCTCCCCTGGTAGGCTCACTAACCAGCTGCATCAGGAACTATCTTCCATGCTCTCCAGAAACCTCCTAGACTGCTTTCCCTGAGCTGTATTGCATGTCCAGGATATGTCTGGGAAGTTGAAGTCCCCCACAAGGACAAGAGCTGATGATTTCACAACTTTTGCTAGCTGCCTTCAGCTGTCTCCTCATCCTGGTTTGACGATCTGTAACAGACCCCCACCAGGATGCCTGCCTTGTTGGCTTTCCCACCGATCCTAACCCATAGGGACTCAACCTTACCATTCCCAGTCTCATCCTTGAGTTCTACAACATCAAAACACTCTCTAATATAGAGAGCCACACCACCACCCTTCTGTGTTGCCTGTCCCTTGGTGGGAGTGTTGGGAGTGGTCCCACCATGTTTCATTCCAGAAAGAAACTGTGAGAAACAGTATTGAAAGCTTTGCTTAAATCCAGAGAGATTTGATTGACTGGCTTCCCTTGGTCAACTAGGTGGGTGACCTTGTCATAAAAGGAAATTAAGTTCATTAAGCAGGACTTTCCCCCCATGAACCCATGTCAGCTCTGACCACTGACTGCATTGTCTTTTGGAAGTTTTTAATAACTCCTAGAGTAACATTTTACCAGGCAATGAAATTAGACTGATAGGCCTGTAATTACAAAGGTCTTCCTTCTTGCCCTTCTTGAAAAGTGAGACAATGTTTACCAGCTTCCAGTCAACTGGGATCTCTCCAGATTCCCACGACCGCTGAAAAATAATTGAGAGAGGCCTCATGATGACGTCAACAAGCTCTCTGAGCACCCTGAGATGGATCCCATCAGGCCCCATAGAACCATATGCATCCAGCTCAAACAGAAAATCCTGCACAAGTTTGTAGTTGACTGTGAGTTTATCATTCCTGCAGTCACAGTTCTCCAACTCAGGGCTCTGGGAAGCCAGGGCCCATCACCTGTGTTGAAGACGGAGGTAAAGAAGGCATTCAGACAGAAGAAGGAAGTTTACAGCATGTGAAAAAAGGCCACATGGGAGGAACACAGAGACACTATTCAGGGATATGACAAGGAAAGACAAGGCCTGCTTGGAATTAGATCTGGCAAGAAATATCAAGGACAACAAGAAGGGCTTCTTCAAATTCATCAGTAGAAAAAGGAAGACTGGGGAAAATGTTGACCTGCTGCTAAATGGGGCAGGTGCCATGGTGACAAAGGATACAGAGAACACAGAGTTGCTGAATGCCTTTTTTTTTGCTAAGATCAGCCCTCAGGAATCTCAGGCTCTGGAAACAAGAGAGGAAGTCTAGAGAAAGGAGGACTGTCCCTTGGTCAAAGAGGATCGGGTCAGAGATCATCTAAACAAACTTAACATCCACAAATCCATGTGCCCTGATGAAATGCACCCACAAGTGCTGAGGGAGCTGGCCGATGTTTTTGCTAGGCCACTCTCCATCATCTTTGAAAGGTCGTGGAGAAAAGGAGAGGTGCCTGAAGACTGGAAGGAAGCCAATGTCACTCCAGTCTTCAAGAAGGGCAAGAAGGAGGACCCAGGCAACAACAGGCCACTCAGCCTGGTGATGGAGCAGCTTATCCTGAAGGTCATCTGGTGACGGAGCAGCTTATCCTGAAGGTCATCTCCGAACATGTGGCAGTTAAGAAGGTGATCAGGAAAAGTCAGCATGGATTCACCAAGGGGAAATCACGTTTAACCAATCTGATAGTCTTCTATGATGAGATGACTAGCGGGGTAGATGAGAGGAGAGAGGTGGATGTGGTCTACCTTGACTTCAGCTAGGCTTTTGACACTGTTTCCTATAACATCCTCATAGACAAGCTCAGGAAATGTGACCTTGATGAGTGAACGGTGAGATGGATTGATAATTGGCTGGATGGCAGAGCTGAGAGGGTTGTGCTCAGTGGTGAGGTGTCTAGTTGGCGGCCTGTAGCTAGTGGTGTCCCCCAGGTGTCAGTACTGGGTCCAGTGTTGTTTAACTTATTCATCAGTGACTTGGACCATACAACGGAGTGCACCCGCAGCAAGTTTGCTGACGACACAGAGTGGTTGATACCCCAGAGGACTGTGCTGCCATTCAGAGGGACCTCGACAGGCTGGAGGGTAGGACTGAGAGGAACCTCATGAAGATCAACAAGGGCAAGTGCAGGGTCCTGCACCTAGGGAGGAATAACCCCATGCACCAGTACAGGCTGGGGGCTGACCTGCTGGAGAGCAGCTCTGCAGAGAGAGACCTGGGAGTCCTGGTGGACAGCAGGCTGACCATGAGCCAGCAGTGTGACCAGCAATGAGCCTTCCTGTAGCCAAGAAGGCCAATGGTATCCAGGGCTGCATTCGAAAGAGTGTTGCCAGCAGCTTAAGGGAGATGATCCTGCCGCTCTACTCAGCCATGGTGAAGCCATACCTGGAGTATTGTGTCCAGTTCTAGGCTGCCCAGTACAAGAGAGACATAGAGCTCCTGGACTGAGTCCAGAGGAGGGCTATGAAGATGATAAGAGGACTGGAGCACCTGTCGTACAAGGACAGGCTGAGAGAGCTGGGGCTGTTTAGCCTGGAAAAAAAGAGTGAGGGGAGACCTCACCAATGTGTGTAAATATCTGAGGGGAGGGTGTTGAGAGGATGGAGCTGGTCTATTTTTAGTTGTGCCCAGCAACAGGATGAGAGGCAATGGGCACAAACTGAAGCACAGGAGGTTCCAGCTCAATATGAGGGGGCACTTCTTTACTCTGAGGGTGACAGAGCACTGGAACAGGTTGCCCAGTGAGGTTGTGGAATGTGCCTGGATGCCATCCTGCACAATGTGCTCTAGATGATCCTGCTCAGCAGGGGGGTTGGACCAGATGTCCCTTCCAACCTTGGCCATTCTGTGACTGTGATTAAATGTCTCTGCTTTGTCTACATCCCTGTTTGTGAGGTCATCATCCTCATCAAGTAACAAACCAATGTTTTCTCTGGTTCTCCTTTTGTTCTTAACATATTTTTAAAAAGCCCTTTTTATTGTCCCCCACAGTACTGACTAGCTTCAACTCTAAGTGATTGTTGTTTGCATGAATTTTCTCCCTACAATGGTGAACAGCATATCTGCAGTGCTCCCATATTGCCTGACCTCACCTCCAGTGGCCATACACTTCCTTCCTTTTTCTGCTCCAGCTCAAGAAGATCCCTGTGCAGCCAAGTTGTCTTTCTGCCCTGCTTGCTGGACTTCCAACATTGTGGCATTGTCTGTTCCTTTCTCCAATTGCCACTTTACCCACGAGATCCTGTTGGTTTACAAGCAACAAATATAGGAGGGTACCTTTTCTGGTCAGCTCCCTTAGTACCTTTACCAAGGTATCATCAAGGTGTTTTAGGAATCTCCTGGACCTGTTTTATCATGTGTGTGGTATTTCCAGTTAACATCTTGCAAGTTGAAGTCATCCACAAGGACATGGGCAGCTAATCTAGAATAACTTGCTGGTATATATAATGTATATTTTTGACTAATGGGCCAGCCACAAGGAGGAACAGGATGAGACCATTGGTGTTGCTTGTGTTTGCATGACTGCCATGTTTTCTGTCTGCACTGATCTGTGCTTAGCCATATATATATATTTATATATGTACTGTATCAGTTTATTTTATGTGTATGGGAACACAGACTCATTACCGGCTGGATCTGGTGACATGGAACCACAGTGACCTCAGTGCTGTTGGGCTACCAGATTCAGCAACTCCTAACAGAACACAAGACTTCTTGAGAGCGTAACAGAATGGACAAAAAAATGCATGAGAAATAGTACCTTGTGAAGAACATTCTATTAAGCATATATTGACCCTTAAACAGATGAAAGAACCTGTACTGTACAGTACCCCTATTGCTGCTGTGGCATGACTCTCTTTCTACTGACACAAGAAAGGAATCAGATCCCCCCCCCCCCTTAACCTTTGCTTCAAGCTGAACAAACCCTGGTCCTCGGTCTTTCCCTGTATATCACATGCTCCAGCTCCTATCTTGGAGGCATGCCACCAGACTTATTCTAGTTTCCCAGCGTCTTTTCTGAGAAAAGATTCCGTGCTCCAGATGTGATCTCAGAAGTGCTGAAAAGAGAATAATCACTTCCCTCAGTCTACCGACTTTGCTGTTTTTAATGCAGACCTCTTTTCCATTAGCTTTCTCTGTTGCAAGTGCACGCTATTCCATTAGCTGTCTCTGCTGGAAGTGCATGCTACTGACTCATGTTCAATTCATGGTCCACCAGGATCCTCAAGTTCTTTTTTGCAAAGCTGCCTTCTGACAAGAGAGCTACAGTCTGTACTGTGGCACGATTATTTTGTTCCAGCTGCAGAACTTTCAATTTGTATTTGGTGGACTTCATGTTTCAAAGATACAGATCTAGTCAATCTATACAAGCATGTTATTTTCTTATCTACTATCAATATAATGTAGCACAGTTCTGTTTTTCTAGGCATAGTTTCATGCCAACTAAAACTTCAGTATCATTGATCATGCTTGATCTACACTACATATTTATGTTGTGTTTACAGGCTGTGGCTTTGAAATGGTGAAAAATGGCCAGCCTTTTCAATCCTGTTTGGAGTGTTTTATCTCAAATATTTCAACAAAAATTATTTTTCTATAATAAAAACATATTTTATACTCAGTTAAGTAGAGGCTGTATTTTTTCCTCACCTCTAATATGCATATCACTCTTAGCAGAGATGCAAAGTTTATCTGAGTTAGACAGATGATCATTTCTTACCTGGTCTTTTAACAAAGTGATGACTACTTACAATAATTCTCTAATGCTTAAGGTGAGCATATAAATATATTCTTTCTATTGTCTTCATATATAAAAATTCATACTCATCCACAGGAAGGACAATTGAACAAAAATGGTATTGAAGCAGTTAAGAAGCAGAGTGCCTTTCTTTATAAGAGAGAGAAATATTAGTAGCCAATTCTACAAAGTGGCCCATAGCTTCAATTTCAGTCCTCTTATTATGGAGTGGCTCAAAGGTATTAAGGTTTGCATTGTCCTTAGGACAAAAATTTAACTTACACCTTCTGAGAATAACTGTAACAGATGTTTGATAACTAGTATATGGAAATGTATAGACAGAAATTTGTAATGGCTTGGGGGGGAAGGAAATGTGACCCTGACCCCACAGATCCATGTGCATTTTCATCCTGACAGTGCTTATTTAAGTGTCTTTAATCAAAGATGTTCCTGTTTCCTCCCCTTTGATACATCTTTAGTTACAACTGTTAGTTTTGCAGGATCTGCTGTGAACTTGATCTAGGAACTGACCCACCTGAAAACTGTCCACCTGAAAACAACTTGCAAATTTGATCAGATCTTCCACAAAGTAAGAGTCTGTCAATTGCTTGATTCAGTTCACAGTCTAGCTTCACAGTCAATTGTGTCAGAACAGAAGAAAGGCAGTGCACTATGACTTGAAATGAGCAGGGAAACTCGGGGGCTTTTCATTATCTATGAAGGAAAGAGAAACTAAAGAAAGTGTCATTTAATGTAAGGAGATGAAGACTGAATAAAAACATCACGTATCTTCAAATACTGAAAAGGTTGATGGAAATGCAAAGACCTTACATCAATGCTGCTCTGTGTAGAACTTTATCCTAAGAATCATTGCAAAATAGGGTCAGAAATAGCCTTAAAACAGCATCTGTTTTATCTCCAAAGCACATTCTTATTTTTGATATTGTTTTAACCTGCTGTTAATGAGCTGGTGAAGGATTTCCACAATCTGCCAAGAAATCTAGAAATCTTAAAAAATAATTCTGCCCTCTCCATAAACTCTCATAAACTGTCAGATGAAAGATGTCTTTCTAATCTCTATCCTAAATCACCCGTTCTGTAATTTGGAAATATTACTGTTTGCTCTGTGCACCACAGACAGAGAACAGATTGCCCTGTTCCTTTTTTGCAGTGGCTTTTAAGTATTTGAAAATTGTTGTAATATCCCTCTACTTCTCCCTCACCCTCCATCTGATTTTCTAAAGATCAAATATTTCTAGTTTTTCCATTGTCATAGATGTCTCTGGATTTCTGACAGAACTTGTTGCTTTTTCCCAGAC
Organism: Anas platyrhynchos; assembly: GCF_047663525.1. Taxonomy (NCBI): domain Eukaryota; kingdom Metazoa; phylum Chordata; class Aves; order Anseriformes; family Anatidae; genus Anas; species Anas platyrhynchos. The sequence goes on from NC_092621.1 coordinate 12,420,344, forward strand.
CCTCTAAAATTATTCTGCCTCTTCTAGAAGCAAAAATCCCCCCAAATGAATGAAGTACTTCAATTCAGTCATTACCATTGCTGAAGAACACATGGGCAAACACACATCTTGCAAATAGTACACCTTTTTATATCCAACATTAAGACTTGCCCTTCTAACATCAGAATGATAGTTTTTCTTATCAAATCAGGAAGTAGCCATATGTCTAACTCAGATAAAGGATGTTTATCTGCAAAGAGTAACTCAAACATATGGCAAAACAGAAAGTCTTCCTTTTGAAAACAAAGCATGGTTTCAATTTGGAAATAAATTTCATATTCAAATAATTGAAGTGAAACCCTCTAAACAGTATTCATCAAGCTTAATTCTCATTAAGCTTTTGATGTACTATAGTCTTTGGATCCTGTTATTTTTACAGAGTTAGTATTTAACTAGTTGTATGCCATCCTGCCACTCTGTGGTTATTTCTTCCTACCTACATTTATAATTTTCTTTAGTTTCTTGTTGTATTGGATCCTATCTTTTTCATAACATGACTTCAATTTTTAAAGGCTATTTTGGACTATATGCCAATGCAGTTTGACCACACTAAACTTCTTTCACTTGTTTACTTATAAAGCATACCTTTATAGACGTACATAAAAATCCTGAATAGTACAGACAGACATGTCTAGAACTCCACCACTGATAACTACTTTTGGTTGTGGTTTTCCAACTACTTTTATTTTCACCCTACCGTAAGTTCATCTTTATCATGTTTCATTATTAGTTTATAAGAATACCATGTGATACAGCTTTGAAAGTTTTCTTAAAGTCATGATAGCTAATATTTATGTATTTATATATTAATATTATTAATGTTTATCCATCTATAGAGATTTATATTAATTTATTTTAATGTTTACATTATGTGTTTTTACATAATGTGTTACATTAATTTATATTAATGTTTATCCATCTATATAGCCTGCTGCCATCTCAGAGAAATAAATTAAACTGGTTTGACATTATTCATTCCTGAAAAAGCTCATGTCCTCAATCCCTTCTCAATGTTTGCAGGTAAGTAATTTTACTATATTGTTCTACGTCTCTCCCTCAACATAAAACAGATTCCATTAGCTCTCATTTCTTGTATTAACTATATTCAGCAGCTCATTGAGACTGACTATTCAGTCAAAACTAATTAAAAACTTTGGCCTTTCCACTTTTTAGAGAACTGTAATTCTTTGGCCTTCCTCCTACAACCACTGTAATAGAGAGGTATTTTGCATTTTCCAAATTGTCTCATTAGTTACATCTCATTCCATGTATTGTGGTAGGGAAACCTTGTAATCCTGCTTTATAAGAAAGCCAAGAACATAGACTGTTAGAAGAGTTAAGGAAGATTCATTCCTACTGAAAGGCTTTAAACAAGGACTAAACCAAGGAAGACAAATCTGCTGTAAAACAGTCCCCCAAGTGAAAGGATAAGCAGGTTATGTAAGGACCTCCCTAATGAAAATAAACATATTCTCTGGTAAAATGTGAAAAGGACTCACTTGCAATATTTACTCTGTTAAACAAAGTAAGGTCATGGCACAAGCTCGAGCTCAATTATATGTCTGTCCATCCTATTTAACAGTTAGCGTGTTCTTAGATCAGTTGGTTTTAGCATCAAATCAGTACTCTTTCAGAGGGAACAGAGGAGTGTTTGGTTTTAGGTTAGATGTTAGGAAGAATTTCTTTACTGAAAGGGTTGTTAGGCACTGGAACGGGCTGCCCAGGGAGGTGGTGGAGTCACCATCCCTGGAAGTCTTCAAAAGACGTTTAGATGTAGAGCTTAGGGATATGGTTTAGTGGGGACTGTTAGTGTTAGGTTAGAGGTTGGACTCGATGATCTTGAGGTCTCTTCCAACCTAGAAATTCTGTGATTCTGTAAGTAACATGGACCTGTTACTGCCTACAGGCTGCATGGGACACGGCCACACTGTTTGGAGGAAAGAGAATTTAGTTATATGGGTACAGTATGTGTTGTGCCACATATTCTTGGGGCAACAGAATTGTCCCTGGCTCATTTTATATACCTTTTGTCTAACTAACCAGTGGTTTCTTTTATTTTGATTGCCCCAAGTGTTCTCCATTTGTCTGAGTTTGTCCCCACTTTTATACTATTCCCTTCTACTCATCTTTTGACCTTTCTTCTGTTTTCTTTGTGCTTAGTCTTATATTTGAGGTCAAAAGAGAACTTATGATTTATTTGGGCTGTTGCTTTCTACAACCTTGTCCTGGTTTCTGCGGGGATAATTTTCTTCCTAGTAGCTGGCACGGTGCTGTGTTTTGGATTTAGGATGAAAATAATGCTGGTAACACACTGATGCTTCAGTTGCTGCAGAGCAGTGCTCACACAGAGCCAAGGACATTTCAGCTTCTGGTGTGGCCTTGCCATCAAGGAGGCTAGGGTGCACCAGGAGCTGGGAGGGGACAGAGCCAGGACAGCTGGCCTGGGGTGGACAAAGGGATACATAATGCTGAACAATGAAATTAGGGAAGTTGGCTCAGGTGGTACCACTGCTCAGGGTTTGTCTGGGCACTGAGCTCAGGGTCAGCTCAGGGTGAACAGTTGCACTGTGCATCACTTGATTTGTATATAGTTTTCCTTCATTTTCTGCTCTATTGACCTTTCTCTCTGTCAACCCACAAATTTTACTTTTTTTTTTTCTTTTTTCTTTTTTTTTTTCCCATTCCTTTTCTTTTTCTGATTCTCTCCCCCATCCTACTGTGGGGAGGGAGGGAGGAAGTGACAAGCTGTGTGGTGCTCAAGCTGCCTGCCAGGTTAAACCACAACAACCATACATCCTCTGCACTGGAGGAGTGTGTACTCAAAATCTTTTTATAGTGTATTTGAGGTAATACACATTTTCCTCAATTCTTTTCTTAGACTTACTTCCTGTGAAAATATTACATATCGAATTTCAGAGCTTAAGTCTGCTAATTGGGAATCTGGTGGATTTATTTCTCAGGATTCCTTTCATCAAAAGATATCTTACTATTCAAAATCCTTCACTATCAGTAGTAGTGGTAGATCCTTCTGCTAGCTGCTTACTGGAAGCCTTGGAATCCTAGTCTTTTGAGGCTAGCCTGGTTAGTAGGCCCTTACCATGATGACTATCTATGTTTTCATCCCCTTCAAAAACTACCCAGAATTTTCAGCATGCTTATGTGTCACTGTATTATAGACTTCAGACCAAGTGTTCAAGCAGACACCACTGAGCCTCTTCTATATCAATTCACATAGTCAGTTCAGAAAGTAAAATCAGCCTGTTATGAGTTGATAAAGGAGACAATCAGTAGGATAATTAATGTATATAATAACATACATATACATAATAAAATGATATACATATAATTTATATATATATATAAAACAGTGTAGCTTTTTTGCAAGGAGCAAAGATGGGAAAAACAGATGCTGTTTGCTTAGACATTAGAAGCAATGCAAATATCTGCTATATGTATTTGGAGGAAATGATCTGAAGCATGAGTTGGGGGAGCATTTTTAGGAAACATGTATTTTACACATGAACAACAGTGAAACAGGAGCACTTAAGTTTGGAATGCACCAACAGATATAAACATGCTTTCTGAAGACAAAAAGGAAGGCAGCCTCAGCATGCAAGAACAAATGAATTCTGTTCATCCAACATCCAATTTACTGAAAACTTCTAGCAGCTTATAACAGAACATTATAATGCCCTGAAGCTCAGGGTAACAGAAAGCTATGAGACAGAGGTTGTATCTCCAGATTAAAGTAAAATAAATACAAGTTAAAATGCAGTGGTATGGGTACTAAAGAGAAGTTGTCTAAATATAAAAGACTCCAGAAGATAAGGATCAGAGACAACTCAAGAAATCTCCATTATGGTAGAAACAGCAGGTCTAGCTGAGTAATGCAGCAAAATACAGGATGTGTAAAATATTTTCAGTATAAAAGAAACATACAAACACACATATATATAAGGTATGCAGTTAGAGGAAAATTTCCCTAAATAAAAAAGATAGTTTCAAAACCATAAGCAAGAAACATCTAGAATAGAAGAAACAAAAATCAAAGAAACAATCAAAAAACATGAAAAGGAAGGGACTTTGATCTGTATCATCAGTTAACCTCTCAATTAACTGTACGTTGCCTGCTTATAGCACAAGCTCTTCAGCATAGAGATCTCTGTCTCTACATGTCTAAAAATTTCATAAACTACATCAGTCAATTACTCTTTCATGTGATTAAAGTGATTGTCAGTGCTATGATGGAATCCTGCAGCACCTGAACTGGAAAAATTACTGTTCTTAAAGTTGCAGTTATTTTCCATTACAGATCTGCCAAAACGACTGGCCTAGAATTGAATTATTTTACAGTAGCTTCATATTCCATGCAAGTTGATAGATATCTATTCTTTACTACAGGTATTAATTAGAGCATTGCTTAATATTCACGTTTTTTAATGTACAAATCTTCCAAAACAATAACTGCCAACACTCTGAGGTCTTATTTCTCTGTCAAGACTCTGAAGAGATTGCAATACTCATCTACTGAGATGATGACAAAACCAAACCATTTACAAATATTTACTAACATTACAAAGTATCATAGGTAATGTCATTCCCACCCATTAAAATGTAAAATACCCCCCAAAATTTAGGGGTTGTATTTTTTTTTCTAGATGTACCAGTAAAAGTTGTCAGTGTAATTCATGTTGAAGGCAGCAGACTGATTATATGATTTTTTTTTTTTTTCTCTCAGAACATGAAGTTATTGCAGAATTTGATAGAGGTGGCAACAGTATTCAGAAAGTGCCTATTAGTGTGATTTAAAACACATTACTCATACATTAACAAGGTCAAATTGAATTTTACAGGCTGAAATGGCTACATATTAGCTAAAATGGATACATCCATCTTTGTAAATCAAACTGCCTACCAGCATTCCTGGGTATTGGATCCTGGTTACCCATACTGATAAACTGCTGGAGTGGTCCCTGGCACAGATTTGGTCCAAATCAACCAGAACTAACCCAAACAACTGCTGGGTACAGATCTGGAGCTGCACAAGCACCAGTCCCGGTAGGTGGTCTGCATGCAGCCACAGTGTTTTGGAGGGCAAGACAATTTAAAAGTACGGACGTGGAGTTATTTAATATTAGTTGGTTCCCACGCCAATATTCCTGGCACATTTAATTTGCTAAGATCATGAAACCATAATGACTGATAGAAAAGCATGCTGAAACTCTTCAATATGCATCGGCATCCTACTGATATTGTAAGTATGTTTAATAAAGAATAAGCAAGTATTTTATTTTTAAAGTATGCATTATTACTAGTAAGCTGTAAGAGGAGTGTTTTATGCAACATCAAAGTGTTATATGCTAATAAAGTATGCTAACCTACAAAACATGATACTTCACTTCCTTCTATTTTACAAGTTTCAGCAATATAATATTCCCAACTGATAAAATGGTTATTTGGTAAAACTAGGCTAAGTGATTAGAGGGCAGCAGATAAAAGTGTGTGAGTTTTAGGGGTGTTAGCATTTGCTTTTGTTTTCCCCCCACCCCTATAGGCTCAGGCAAAGTCTCTTGATTCTAAAGCTGCAGAGGTGGGGTGAAGAGGAAGCAACAGTTATTTGAGCCTAATGTTCATTACTGCTTTTGCCACATTTACTGCATGCTAAAGAAATGGGATTAAGGGAATACCCTCAGAGCAGATAGTACTCTAATAAGATTGAACTAATAATCTGATTACAGAATGAGCTGCGCACAAGATGCACAGAGTGAATACAGTATGCATGCAAACATGCACATACATGCATACCATAAGAAAAACTTCACATCCAAACATTTTTGATATCATTTACAATTTAAGGAACATTGACAGCCTAATCTATTACTACCACATCCATATAAACATATACTTTTCAAACGTATAGTGTGCAAAATGTTAAACAGAGGTGACCTATCCTCAGCTTCCTTCTAAATCATTCCAACCACTAAAACAATTTCCCAGGAAAGACTTGATAATACTTATACATATCATTTGCATTAATTTAATTAAAATCTGATGAATTTATCTCAGAAGAAAAGCATGCTTTCCCAAATAGCCTACTTATTAACAACGTACTCTACTGGGCTATTAAATAAAATACCAGGAAAGTCTGTGGCAAATGCTAAATGCATAATAGATGTAAAGTTGTCAGTCAGCATATTAACAGCTACAGTGCTGAGCTAATTGGTATCCGGACTTTATCTGCATCATCTCTAAGAGATGAATTTTACCATATGTTGTATGATATTTATGAACTTTATGATTTATTGTAGAATTCAGAAGTTCTTTTGTTCCAGTTTAACTTTAAAGGTAAAATGGCAAGCATTTGTCAAATGACACTTGGAAATGATGATACTACGTAAGATAAGACAACAAAAGTCAAGGAATTGAAAGAAATTTCATTTGCTTTTTGACATTAGCAGAGCTGGTGACTTTTATAGAATTCCAGCCCCACGTATTAGCTGATGTGTGCTAGACAACGTGCCATTTAACATGTATTAACTAATTAGGATGAACACCAGGGAGATTTGGCTTCACTAAGATTACTTAAAAGGTTAAAGATACGTACTCCTTTAGATGTCTGTCTCAGCAGAGCAAAAACTTTCCAAAAAGCTATCTTTATATGCATAAAAAAATCAATTCAGACTCTTACAAAATATAAATATTTGGCTGAGAGTAATATACAGTTTTAGTCATTTCTTATTTCAGCCAGAAAACATGGAGATATAAAAGTACCTTTAAAATTACAAAAGCAGAGTATGATCCAGATTGTGTATTAGAAATCCAAACTGTTTTACCATGTTGAAATAGAAAAGCAGCCAGAAAGATTATAAATCCAAGATCTTGAGAGACATTCAACCCAAATGCCAAATAAAGAAATAAAAATGGAAGTTTTGATTTTGGTTATTCATTGCACCTTCCTCATTCATAGTCTTTAATTTTATATGTTTATTTTATTTATTTATTTTTTCAACTGTCCATAAACTTACAGTGTCTTAATACATACAGCATTAGAATAATCATGCACAATATATGTACAGGACTGTTGAAATAAAAAGAACAATAAACACAAGAAATTAGTTTTATGAAAATATGGGAATTGGAAGGAAGTTAGATTACAGTTTCTACCTAAGTGAGCAACTGTCACTAAGGGACAACTAATTATAGATAAATTAGTCCAAAGCAAAAGCTGATTTTGCCATCTGGTCCAGCGTAGGCCAAGCAGCTGGCAGTTAGTTCAGTAACCTAGACTGAACCCAAAAGGTCACAAGACAATGAGAAGAATAACTGCCACAGCAATTTGTGGCTTCTTAAATAAGACAGAAGGAGAAAAAAAATAGCTGAGAGACGTAAAACAATTCCTGAATTAATTGAGAACACCAAGAAACAAGTAGTTAGGAGAATTAAAGGTGACCAGAACAACTTGTGAATACTCAGAACAAAGAAAAGCTGGGCCTACTTCTGAATTGTCTCCTTGCCAAAGTCTCAGGGTTTCCAGACATTTAGAGAAAAGCTCTCATTAAAAGGGTTTATATCTCACTGGTTAGTTTTGCATAGTCATATATGTAGCCAGTGAATCTTCTCCATTATTTTATGGACCACCCTTACTTACAGCATTCAACTACTCAACACTGAGAGCGACATTGTGGACAAAGGATTTGACATCCATGGGTAGGTTCAAAGGTTGAATGAACCAAAATAAACCTTTTAGGTTGAAGAACTGCAACCTTCCAGTGCTCAATAATCTCAAAAACCCTGTTTAATTGGGCTTATAAAACCATTCTGTATGTCTAACATCCTGCTTCCTTCAAAAATAGCTCACTTTGTCTAGGATGGAATGATCAAGAAACAGAACGCCAATTAACATGAGTTCTTACTTCAGAACTTTCAGTAGTTTTCATTTACATTTGATTCTTAGGATTAGAAGAAATTTATTTTCAAAAAGAAACTTGAGTTATGATCTTGACACTTAAAAAAAATAAACAGCTTCAATCATCCAACCTTTCCCAGACATTAATAAGCCATTAGCAGTTATTGATAATATCTCAAGAGTGTTTACATGCAATCATCTTCTCATCAACATACACAGCAGTTTAGATTTTAATTCCAATCAATCATGAAATGATTTAATTAAAAGTTGAGCACTACAGTTTTACTTAAACTCAGTGTCCTTTCCTATCTTTTAATTTTCCACTTGATGAGCTCACTTCTCCGAGCAGAACTTTGCTTATGAAAATACATACACCTTGTATGTGCCAGACAGCACACTACAGACTTTTCATTGTTGCTTCCTTACCACTCCTGCTTCCATTTGCCCTCCTTTACATCTTCCATTATTTGAGTCCACTGGACCATTTCACTCACTGCAAGCAGTATAAGTGGGTCCAAATCACAGCAATTCCCACACAGCATAGCTGCTATACATGAGAGACATTCAGAATCTCTAACAGGGTAAGCTCTTATGGCATTTCCATTTTCCTTGCATGCCAGAAAGAAGAGGCAGGCACATTAATGTTTTCTGTAAAGCCTGTTTTGCAGAGAATGTTCTTTTGCAGATGAAAGCTTGTGGCAGAGGCCCTTGGGCAATTATATATCAATTTCATTTTAAGTCGTGTCATATTTTTTTTTTTCTATTTCAGATTTCCAGTGCAGACAGGCAAGGTGCAGCTTGGTCAGATTTTCTAAAATGTCTATCAAAGCAGGAACTTTTGCTGAGCTCTTTTCAAGTTCTGAGCAGGCAGGCTCAAAAGACTTGTACATCTACTAAGAGTATAATATACAGTGTGTGTATATACATGTATATATACACACACAATATACATACACAGTATGTCCTAGTAATGTCAGGACCATGAATATGTAAGCGACCATCAAAAATACTGGTATAAAAGAAAGAACTAGAACCTAAAAATCAGACCCTGGGATTGAAAAATCTCAGGGAAAGAAGAATCTTGGATAATGTGACCCATAGGCTGCAAAGACTTTAGAGCTCTAAGCCATAATTAAAAGGGTCTGTTTGTTGCTGTTGGGATCAACCCCTGACATTGTTCCCCCACCCCTGACACTTTGTCACCATCCAGGCATTTCTAACTGGGACTGATTCAGAATTGAGAACTCACATGTACTAAATTGTCTACCCCCAACCTCCAACACTCCTAGTAGGTCTATGGCCTTATCTTCCCCTTCATTCCCACACAGAATTTCCTGATGTTCAAATACCTGCTGCCATCAGTCCTTGTTTTAATGGTTGGGAATGAGGTAGCTCTGCAACAAAAGATGAGAGAAAGAGAGGAAAATCTCTTCTCTGCATTCATAACTACAGTCTCTGCACAACAAAGACATGAAACCAGAAAGGTTTCTCAGCAGGAATACATCTTGCTGCAGAAGATTTCAACCAACTCTTTAATACTCTTCATATACTTTTGATTATGCAAAGAAATTAACACTGTATCCATCATGTATCTCTTCAAATGCTTCATTACAATATGATATTTAATTGCAAAAACAATACAAATTGTACTTATTTTGAGGGAAAAAAAAAACTAAATAGAAGAGTTTAAAAGAAGCAGAAAGCAAAAACATACCTTGGAGTTTCTCTTCAGCCCTAGAAAAGGACTATTCTCCTTTCTTTCATGTTTCTCCTTATTTTTTTGGTTCTGGTTAACCAATCTACCACGTTTCTCTCACAACTGACTATAATAAAGATGTTTTTCATGAATTAGATAATATGGATGTGGTGTCTGGATAGATAATAAGTGGAATCAGTTTGAACCAGCTCCAGCTCACTGGTATCATTGCAACCAAATTTCCTGTTTAAGTTACAGAGCAAGACCACTGCTGAATCCAGAAAATACAGTAAAAAAGACTACTGCAAAATGAACAAGACAATATATATATATGTATGTATATATATATATATATATATTTTAAGATCAAAGCCTCATCTAGTCTAAAATTTTGTTACAGTAAAAAACATGTTGCTACTGCATAGTCTTTATGATCCTCAATTGGGCCCAGAGATAGTACCAGAAATGCAAGACATATATGTCATCTTTGATACCTGAAGAAAATTTTGTAGGACTACATCACTATGCATAGCCACTACTACTTAACTTTATATTATTATTTTGATAACAGAGTGGTTAAGCTTGTATTAAAAATTACAAATGTACAACTTAAAGCAAATTAGATGCACAAAAAAACCTTGTTCAACCAAAAGGCTATGCATAGACCTTGCACTGAATGTAAATCCTACATTCTCCACCAAATGCAGAAAAAAAGTATTTCTTTGCAATAGGAGCAAACGTTTCGAACTTACTGTTAACCTACCAAAGAAATGCAAAACAAACAACAGTGACAAGAGGCAGATGGGATGGGCTAGTATGCAAAAGAATACATTCACAATTAATGATTCCATAGATGAATCCTCCAGTAGAGGACACTAATAAAAGGTAAGTGGGAAAAAAAAGAAATATAAAATATAAAAGGAATTTTCCATGTCAACTGGGCAGTCTGTGGGAAAGAACTGTTTTTATTTTTCCATGGTTGTGATCAGAAATATTTATTTCTTTGCTGACATTTACAGAGTTTAATATGCAAACATAAAAATCCTCCAAGTAATGGAAACAGTTTTACAATCATATCCTTTCAGAAATAAAATGTGCTGTAAGTCATCATAATCACAGAAAAAATATTTCCATTAAGTTTAGTGATCCTTTACAGTTTTCGTAATTTTTGTGATCATCTTGGAGTCTGAAATCTCCTACTTACATACATAATATATAAAAAGCAGACTTCACTGAGTTAAAGTTTTCTACCTCAGCTTCTTGAGAGGACCAAGTCATTTCAAAGGAAATACCCAATAATAAATTAAAATAATGTACTCAACAGAATCTTGTAAGCCTATGTGGATGATAACTAAGCATTGTGTGTCTCTTTATTCTTATTTTCTCTCAGTTCTTTCCTTAATCTTTGCATTTTTATATTTCATTAAGAATTATTAGAAATATTCGACGAAGAGATTAAGAAGACCTTGTAACTGCAGCAACTTTGACACAGTAATTTTATCTTAGAGCTAAATATTCCATATTTAGATATCACCATATATTATGCTTTTTTTTTTTTAAATAGAAAAATATTATATTTTGCTTGAACTCTTTTAAAACTTACTACAGGTAGATATTTTTGTATGTAGTTCCACATGCATTCATTCATACCTCAAAGCACAGTTAGACAGTTTAAACCAAAATTTACTAAGAGGTAATCAAAAGCAAATGCACAAATTAATTCTTAATTACAGTTAATTTAACTCTAAAGTCACATAATTTAAAACTCCTGAAATAAATCAATGCTATTGAAAAAGCTTAATATTAATATAAAGATTATTATACCAGTTGCACCTTGCCAATGACCTTTATTCAGAAGACCTAGTTAGAAGATCCATCCATTTAAATTACCTAAAAACTGGAGATGCAAATATAGGCATTTAGAATCACACTTGAAATAATAATTAAGGTGAGCTAAGACACAGGTATGCATCCTGGCAGCATCAGCAATTGCAAATTACACCAAAATGAACTGCAATTATTCTACTTAGTGAAGAGCAGCTGTGTTAAATCTGGAGATGACAGTTCATTTTACATGTGGACCAAATGAACGGTCTGATAGTGCTGGAAGGGTGAGATCTTGCTTCCTCACTTTTTCCTCTTGTTTTTGATTCAGTTCCTTCCCTCCCACCCTCAGTAATAGCTTCCGTACCCTGCCTCACTGTTCAGGAGATACAGCATCCATGTGATCTCAAGATTAAACATTTAATGAGTTAAACAGCTTCTGTTTTTCCCAAGTTACTTTCCTGACGTTTCAGTGAGTTGGTTCATGTGATCAAATAAATGCCAGCTGGTGCAAGGTCAGCAACAGACTTATGTGACCAGAACTGGGGAAAGAAAAACAGGATAGGGGAGTTCCTGCTCTGCACTGGAGGGTTGTTAAAGTGCCTACACCTACTTCATATCACCATATCTTGTATAGCGTGTTTCCAAGAGGAAGTACACTGTTCATTCATGTAACTTCTAGTCTATATCAAAATTTCAGGAACTATTAAGATCTACAGAGAAAGAGAAAAGAAGACAAAATAATTTCTGCTTGATAAGCATAAAAAACATAGTTTAGCATACCCTATATATTTTTTTCCTATAATTGGAAGAAATCCTTAAAGTACTACAGGCAACTGGAGGTCAGCAAAATGCAATCAACTTGATGAAGTTAAGAACAAGAGAAAGGTCACTGTAACTTGCCCATCTTGGAACAAGGAAGTAATGTTCCCTCTTTAATGAGTTTGACTGAGTTGAACTTTGAGTAGATTGTGTGCTCTCTAAGAGATAATGTTTTCAGAATGACAAATCAGGACTCACCTTGCTTTAACCAGATGCCTATAGCTGAGCTGTATAGGTGTCCCTATACTGTCAATAAAGGGAAATGGGCTGTTACCGAATGTGACTCATCTTAACTGTTTTAGATATATATATTGAAGGGCAAGACAAATTTGTCTGAGAAGTACCTATTTCTTCGCTATGACCAGGGAGACTACACAGGCTATTGTAAGGAACCACATTTAGAAGAACAGCAGCCACAGTAACAAGCAGGAAGGAGTTGAAAGACAAACAGAAAACAAAACAAAACAAAGAAATCACCACCACCACCAACAAACCAACAATCACACATACACACACACAACCCACCAAATAAGAAAAAAAATTAAAAAATACAGAGAGATAGTAGCTAAGCCTCATCATCACAGACAACTGCAAACACACTCTAAGGGCCAGTTTTCAGATACTGAAGATATTGCTTGTGTCCAGGTATGATACTTAGCCTTTTTTAATGAGATCCCAATCTGCCCCCCAACCAGCACAAAAATAATGGGAAAATTCTATTGATCTTGATGAACTCAGAACTTGGACCTAAAGTCTGAACAAGACATGGGGTTAGACTTTCTTTTAATAAAATAAAAACAAGAGATAGAGGATGGATGAGAAGAGTACAAAAGACCAATGAACTTTTCATGGCTTTTGTGAAAATCCTAATAGAACACAGAACACAGAAAGGGAAGTTCAAATGAAAACTGAAGAAAACACTGCTAGGATATATTGCCTTATAAAATCATTTAACTATCCTTTAGTCTCCCTCTTACATCATATTTAATTGCTGTTTATGCTCACTGGGATCTTAATAGGATCATTATGGTCTCTAAGAAAACAAAAACATATGAGTACCTACAGAACATCTACCCTACGAGCTCAGTTGAAAGCAACCTTATTTTTAGTGTTAACTTTTATTACATTTTTTTGACAACTTTCATGTTTTGTTGAATTTTACTTCTCTAATCAAACTCATAATCTGGTATATAGAATGCACATTTCCGCGGGTAGAAGAGCATTCCCCTTATCTATGATTTGAAAGCTGGGAAAAGATGAGATGAACTAAAATGGGTTTAGAAGGAGAAGGTGCTCAGTGAGTATGGACGGCAGAACCAGCCAGAAAGTTCATGTCTACCCATATTTACTAATTTTAACCAAATGAAACAAATTCTTACAGCAGGCATACAATATACTGATGTATGCTTTTATAATCTGTAAAAACAATCAGTATTTTTCCCATCTAGTCATAGTATCTAAGATTATTACTGACAAAAGATTATTTCATGTTAACAATCAATCTGTTTACCGTAAAATGGTATCCATGATACCTTTTATAAATTAAATATTACTTCAGCAATTAATGCATGTAATATTCTTAAAATCATCTCACTGACGTGTAAAAAAATACTCACGGCTTGCAGTTTTAACTTGCTATGTCAATCAGGCGAAGTTGGGTGACACACATATCTATGAAAAGAAAAAAATTCATGGATGAAGGGAGCAGAGAGGAGAGAAACATTTACATTTTTAATTCCAATGAATGACTGGAATAATGTTCTTGTTTTCAAGAATTTCTGATAATTATTTTGCTTTAGACAAGAACACTAATTTCCACTTCCTATTATGACATCTACATGTAGAAACTTAAAAAAAACAACAACACAAAACCCACAAAAAAAAACAACTTCAACAACAACAACAAAAAACACAACACAATTTGCTTACTAAACTTAGGCTACAATTTTCTGTGAAAGATAGACAAATTGAAGATGCTGGCAGACCCTTAATTTTGCTTCCTGAAGTGCTTTAGAAAAGAAATGATGGCTTTTTAATTATGATAATGACACACAGACTTTTTGAATATGTGTAATTACATAAATTCTGTTTTTCACATAAGCAAGGGCTACTGCATTGTAATTGGACACATTTATAATAAAAATTTGAGTGAAGTTTTCAGACTTCACTTTCCTTCTGTTAAGATTTACGACCTTGTACATGTATTTTTTTTCATTATGAAACAGATTAAACAAAACCAAAAATCCTTCTCTTGTTGCCCTTACTTTCCGCTCAAACAAAGAAACCAAAGCAAAATAATTTGCAAAAAGCTGTAATCAAGCCAAAGAGTGCTTTATAAAAGCAAAACTTTCTTCATGAATACAATGGAAATGGGGACTTTCATTCATCCAGCACCAGGCTAAAATCTAAATGGTCTTTCCCAGATGCTCTGAGTTTAAAATAATAATTTAGGGATTGTGTGGTTATCATTATTTCAGATTTAAAGTATTGTTAAGCATGCTAAATAAGACTGAACCTGAAAATTACTGTACCATTCCATACAAACAGTCTGAAACTCTCAGAACTATGATAAAATATGGAAATCTGAGGATGATATGAGTAGGAAATTAATAAATATTTAGGAAAAAAGTCCTGCGTTTGCCTCCAAGTTTTTATGAAAATGAAGTCATTATTTAATATCGGCAAAACAATTCTTTCATAGTCTCTTCAGTTTCTTGACAGTGTAAAACTGTGACTCAAGATGCCAGGAAAAAAATGTAGAAACATCTACTGCATAATTACATTTCTTAGTGCACCTACAATAACAAATTCATTTTACCCTATTCTGCATGATGAAAATTGCAACCTCCTCCTACAAAACATACATAATCCATAAACATTTCATACTTTACACCAATGTTGTTCTTCACTCCAACTTTGTAATTCAGATATTATTGCTTCCCTTCAATTTCTGTGTTTATTTTTCTTTTTAATCTTACAGCAGACAAATATGGGGTGATTTTTTCTAGGGCATACTCTTCTATTTTAAGACATTAATATCATACAGCTTATACTGCACTGATGGATGTGAATTACAAGTAAAGCAGCTAAAATTAAAAGAAAATATTTACCTGAACTGTTTTGTAGGTATGTAAGAATCCGGTTTACTGGTTAGTTAACAATAAAGTCCTATTTACGCAGGATATAGAAAATCAAAAAATACTACCAAATGTATGAAAATACTCAAAAAAAAAAAAAAAACACAAAAAAACAGGAAAAACAGAATGACTGGTTTTAAATTAGGTTAATAACCTACTACAAATTAGAACATGGAGAAAATATAATAGTAAATGAAATGCTGTAGTTCACTGTACAAAACAGGAAAAAATGATTGTTCACTCCAACATAGGAGTAGTGTTAAATACTGAAATAGCTGAGTTAAATCAGATAAACCAGTTTGTTGAATTAATAAGGAAAATAGGATCAGGACTAGGATTCTATACCTAAACAGGAAAGCACAGGATTTTTAAGACTGTAATACTGAGGGTGGGACTAGGATGATGACAGTGACTGTGACATACTCTGGGAGACCAGGAAATCTGAGAACAAGAAGCAAATAATGTAAACCTGTTAAATTCCACAAGGGTATATTGCTGAGGCAAAATTTTTAATGGATTATTTCAGTGAATCCAGTTGGGTAAGCCACAAGAGAAGAAACAATTCTTGAGATAGTCCTCCACCGTATACAGGATGTGATTAAAAATTACTAAGGAGGTAAACTGTAAACATGTTCGTCACATTCTTCATTTTATGGGCACCATAGGCAAAATCAAAAATATCACCACCAATAACAAAACAACCCAACCCAACCCAACAAAAAACAATCTAGGGCTGAATTCAAACAAGGCAGTTACATTTAAATGTGGGGGATTATTAAAATAAATCAGAAGAGAAATTCTGCTTTTAAGTGCCATGAAGACTTCAGTGGCACAACAAGAGTTGTTCAGTAAACACAGGAGCTCTCTTATAGGGAATACACTGGAAAATCTGAATATACTGGAATATTCTGTTGCAAAGTTCTGTGACGGTGGGAGGTTTGGAACAGAGTGGCAAAACGAACTGTAACAAATTGCCAAAACTAAAAGAAAAATACTAAATAGCTTTGAAGGAAGACACCTCCAAAGTAACTGAATTGTTAGTGTAGAAATGCAACCTCAATTCTAGTGTTTTCCAAAGCAACTCGTTAGCGTATGTGCTTGAGTTCCCCTTCTTTTGCCCTGAATGTAAGCTAAGTACTAGTTCTGTTTCCCACTCATTTGCAGTCTGACAACATTGCAAATGAATTCAGTTCACTGTGGGAAAAACTGCAGAATAGAACAGCCACAGTAACAAAAGAAAAGTGCACATCAATACCAACAAACCAGACAATTTTATGAAAATAATGACTCCTGCAGTATCTTAGAAAAATAACAAATCATATAACAAAAGAAACACACAGAATCCAAGGCATTCTGAGATTTAGTTATCCCACTCCTTCACAGCTATTGCTTTTGCTATTGCTTCACAGTAAATAAATATTGTGCCTACATATTGGGTGTATATTAAAATCAATTTAATAGTATTGCATTTCCTTTTTGCATCCATATCAAGATTTAAATTGTAGCACTTATCACTATTGCCAGGAGAAAGCTCAGACAACTCCACAAGTACCTTATAGGTAATCTATAGAATGGAACACAGTGAACCAAACAGACATAAGGACAAACAAGAATGAAAGAAAGAAAGAAACATTCAGCTGAGGTACAGGCAGGAAATGAAATTAGCTGTCACAAAGAAAATCATGTATATGGTTACTGGATGCTTGAGAAAAGATCAAAAAAAAAAATGCTGTGCCACCTTTTTTCACAAACTCAAAATCTTTAAAGTGGACACTATTCTAGGGCATAGAAATTGAAAAGTTGAAAATACAAATATTTTGACGTTGAACAAAAGAATGTAATAAACATGACAAGTGTATTTGTACAAAGGATATAGAATTATTCTTGAAAGAAACCAACACAAAGTAACAATAATGAATACTAAATTTGTAACAAAAGGTTAATTTATTAAATATCCCTGGTTTTCATACCTGAGAAAGAAAAAATATTTTTCATTTAAATATCTTTCTTGAATAGGCATGTTTTTGTAAGTCTGTTGTTAAGCCTAAGAACAATTTAGCTTCACTGACTAAAAGTGATTTATGCTGACTCAAAACAGTTCAAAAGTCCAGAGCAATAAATTAAAAATATCCTCTAAATTATCTAGTCAACCAGCTAATGTTTGAAGTTGCATAGCAATATGATGCTTAACTGGGTGTAAGTAGTCTATTAACTTTGGAACTTAGGAAGAAAGGTAGTGTCTGAGTCCCAGAAAGTAATTAAGAAAGTAGTCTGTATTTTCAGCAGCTAACTTATTTTCTAAAAATTTATGTCTCTCTCTGAAGACTACAGGGTTGATTCCTAATTGTAGCATATTAGAGCAAATACTTTCAGAGTGGAGTTCCCCACATATAGAAGAGCTGGAGGAAGCTGCCTGAGGACCACCTAGCCCCAGCTTCCTCTGGCAGGAAACTGCAAACTCAGTACCACTGGAGAGATATACCACTAGAGCAATTACAACATGCGGGGCCACTCACTAAGATTGTTCTCAAATGACAGAAAAATCTCAGGTATCTCAAGTGTCATCAGAGAATTCTTACTATATGGCTTGTATGACACTGCAAGGCACTACAGGAGGTTACATATCTCCATCTGATATTCAGACATATCTCAAATGTAGAGCATTATTCTGTTACAAGGCAGGCCTCTGACAATTATAAAACTTACCATGAATACCACCCTTTCACCAAACACATAGTGCAAAAGTGTTTTCCAACTTCTTTCCTGAACAACAGCATACCTCCTCAGCAACATTTGATGATAGTCTAGAACTATCAGTTCAGAACTATCAGTTCAGAACTATCAGTAAAAATGCTAATGGATCAAATAATCCTGATGAAATACCACAGTAGCAATAACACTCCCTGTTAGGAAAAAGCAATGAAAGTTCAAACACCAAAGGGACAACTAAGGACAACTGCAAATTCTACTCAATGATCCTGGTACACTCATTCTTCCTTTAATAGCAGAGGTTTTAATCATATCTTCTCAAAACCCAAGGAGGTATGACATTCAAAACAGAACTACTAACCAGAAAAGTCCTTCCAATTCCATTTCTTCAGATAAAATATAAATTCACTCTGATTTTAAATAACATTCAGTTAAAATTGGAGCTGTGTTTATTAGACTCCATATGAACTGTGAATTATCACCAAAGAATCCAATTATAAAGGGTAAATGGACCAACAAATGGTTTATGCTTAAAGTAAAAATCACCAAAACCCAATGAAGAGATTTCACAGGGACAGAGGTACGAAGAGTTATAAGAACAGCAATCAGTCTGGAATACCAAAGAATTACAAATATTGTTAACATTTCTGTCCATTGACTAGTGAAGATCTGCAGTCCAACATAGCATTCATGTCTTTTCCAATTCCATTTCTTTAAGTATTGTACAAGACAAAGTTATTGGAAACATGCCAATAAAAAGACAATTTGCAGATTAACCAAGGAGAATGAAATAATCATAGACGTTAACACTCCTGTATGGGCAAGCAGAGTTGAACACTTTGTCATTCCTGCAGACTTAATACCTGTCTTAATCAGTGTTAGTTACTGTCTTAGTCAATATTGGAGTATCTTATGTAAAAGGATTTTTAAGAAAAGCACATATTAAAGTTGTGAAAGTAAGATAAGAATTGCTTGTATCTAGCACAGTGAAAAATATGTAAGTAATGAATTTTCCTCTGTTGCGTTCTGCTGAAGCTTGCATATAACTATATTTTTGGAATACTTAAAAGATAAGTAAATTGAAAACAATGTCAACCTTGTTGACATTGAAAGAAAGAAAATAAAATCACTTGTGTGCATATACTGGATATGTAGTCAAATAAGCCTATTAAAAAAAAAAAAAAACAAACCTTCTCCATATTCAAAGTTGCTCAAATGGTTATCAAAAGCAATGCATAAGAATTAGAGTGGAAGAGTTTTCACATAAACTACAGAAATCAAAGACATACCTATATTGTCAATACTGATTTCAGTTTTGAGAAACACAAATCAAAAAAGAAGACAGGATTCAAGAGGAATATTTAACTTGCAGTCATTGAATATACCATATTAAACTGTGGGACCCATAAAAAAAGACCTTATACCACAGGGTAAGAAAGAACTCTACAATCCTTAAAAATCAAGAATAGGACAGCCATCTGACGAAAGGGACAACTGGGTGAGAGAATAACTGTTCACCTAATCGTGATTCTGGTTGTCCAGGTATCATATTGCTTCATTAAATACACTATCTACCTTGACAGATAGGGAGTTTGCAACCTAGTCATTTAATTAAAAGCTGAAAGACAGACTCTGAAAAAAAAAGAAAAGTGTGGAGGTGGCGTGGGAGAAAGAAAGGAAACAGCACTTTCTATCTTGTTATCTCAAGCAGTGAGGAATATACTGAGAGCAACAAATGACTAAGTGAGCTAACAGCAAGAACCTCTATTTCCATGAGCTCCTGTGTAGGAGATATGCAAGTTGTCTCTGAGCTCTGCTCTGCTCCCTGAAACATGGACAGCTTTCATTTCCACTTGGAAAATCACATTAGCAAACACAATTTTATTGATAACTACAAAGCCTGTTGACATTGAAAGAAAGAAAATAAATCACTTGTGCATATACTGGATATGTAGCCAAATAAGCCTATTAAAAAAACAAAACAAAACAAAAAAAAAAACCCTTCTCCATATCCTAAGTTGCTCAAATGCTTAAGCAAAAGCAATGCATAAGAATTACAGTGAAAGAGTTTTCATATGAGCTACAGAAATCAAAGACTATACTATCAATACCGATTTCAGTTTTAAGAACCACATATCAAAAAAGAAGCAAGAAGAATACAAACACAAGGAAGTTCAAATAGGAATTCAAAACATAATGTTGAAAGTACAAGGAGAGGTATAGAAAAAATATGATACAAAAGGGAAAGAATTCCTGGACTCAAATTTAGAAAGGAGATGATTATCAGGGCATGAAAAAAACAACAAACCATACAATGAAATTAAATTTGTCTGCTATTACTCAAACTGAAAACCAGAAAATTTTAAATTAACAAAAAGGCATGCTTAAAAAAGCCTTTTTCTCAACCTTGTGGTTCATGTCTTGTTTACTATCAGGCCTGAATATACAGCCCTCAGATACCACATACATCTCTTATTAGTGTTACCTAATAAGCTGTATATTAGGAAATATAATTAACATCAGTCAATAAGCCAAGAGCCTCTTCCTCCAAGGTTCTCATCACATTCATGACAGACATAATCATATGCTCTCCCTCAAACTGTATCCTGAATTTTACCCTGTTTCTCTTGTTCAGGTAGTATCCATCAGATATTGACTATTCAGAAGATATCTTCTGACTGTGCCATTAATGTGCCGCTGGAATTTTCTGGATCTATGCCTTTCCTATTCCTTCTATTGGTCTTCCTTACTGTTCCCCATTACCCAGCAGCATTACAAAGTAATTTTTACCTTTCCTTCCTTTTCTCAAGAGCAGAGTCTTCACATATAAAGCAAGCCTCACAAGCAGTGACTGGGAGAAGCTAGCATTAAATTTTCTTTAATATGATTAATCTGTAAATGTAATGGATTCTTGCCTTATTCTATGAAGAACAGGTAATCAATTCCGATCACAGGCTGAATAAATGAACCAAAGCTTTGATTCAGTACAGCAATTTCTATGTTCTGGTGTCTGAAAAGACTTAAATACCTCCTAAGGAAGCAAAGCGGTTTTGTGTTAGCAACCACGTGCCTGAGCATAAATCCTAAGCAACAAGCACTGAAGTAATCATCTTCTTGGATGTGGGCCTGTTAATACTTTTAAAAAACAGAGCTGGCAATCAAAAAGATCCTCTGTGTGTTTTTCTCAGCAAAGCTGAAGGTCTGTTAACAAGATGAACATTACTGCCAGTGTATCTCTCAGTGGAGGTATGACCAATATTTACTTGGGTTTTATCAAGACTGCAGACTGGAATTGCAGGCACCAAAGAACATTAGCAAAACAATTGAACTCACTTTCTCAATTTTTCTGTTTGTAATTTGGATTTAATTCCAACACTTCTTAAATATTAAACTGAAAAATGGTACTTTAAATAATAGTAGAAATGGAAAATATGCATCATTTGCATTTGTTCCAATTAACATTCTGGAGAAGTATACAACATTCATCATAAGATCAAAAAAACAAGTGCTGGGGCTTCCCTAAACACTCTCTTTCCTAAGGTGACTGACAATGAAGGGATACAATGAAGTAGTAAGTTATGCATTGCTTGCAATTATGAGTTTATTTCAGTGACACATGATTATATATTGCTACCTATTACCACAGAGATACAAAGATACATACTAAAATGTGTTCATATATCTTCTACACACATATTTACTCTGGCTGACAGCCTTTGACTTAGAATTCATGGGTAACAACATATATATAGAGGTATACTTTTTTTTTTTTTTTTTTTTCAAGAAATCATATGCTTTTTGGTTAATATACCCACCAAATAATCTGGATTTCACAACCTGAAAGTGTGCTTAAATTTGAATGTTTCATTCATCAAAACCTGTTCCGAAAGCAATTATAGCTACTATGTTACCTTCCTGAGAAACTTACTTTTAAATTTGTAAACCAGGTCAGAATTCTAAAAGGTAAATTGAAGAAAAAACAAAAAAAGAAACATATTTTTTTGAAAATATGTTTTATGAGCAGTGCACCAAATTAAAGATATTACAATACAATACAAGAATAATACAATACATTTTATTCCTATTAATGCATAATCTCAGAACAAAATGGAATTAAATCACTGTAATCCAAGGAACATAATTCCCATGCAAAAGAGCCAAAGCACATAGGAATAAATTATTTTGACATTCATATATTATACTCATTTATTCATTGTTGTTAAAACTGCAGTTTAGCCCTTTGGCAATAGCAGCCACAATACTCAACGTCTTCCACAGCCTCATTTTTCTGTGGTTTGATGTCAATATTAAATATATGCCTTATATAAATGTGAGTATTTTGATTTAGTAAAACTACTCTTGCATTTTACACTACCACAAATACCTAAAAAATATTAAAGATGAAGAAAAATTAGACCTAAGTAGACTATCTAGGTCTTGTTTTGATTTCCTTCATAGTGATATTATGTAATTTATCAGATTTCACCACATGTTTCCAATGACTACTCCTCAATTCATGTCTGAATTTAATCAAGCAAATTAAATCTTAATACCAGGCATTTAGAATAGATGAACCAAAGTTACACAAATGACTAAAAATGGAGTGAGAAAATCATACTTGCTAGCATTTCACATGGAAGAAAAGAGATCTACTCTACAAATTGGAACACCAAGACACATGGGTTTGGGACATATACTGATGGCCTGCTGTAAATCTACCGCATCAGGTGTATCTCAGATTTGTTATGCACAAACAGATCAGTTGTTCATCATGCGCACAGGACAGATGATGACATGTCCTGAATGCTTCTAACTCACTCCATAAGCACAGAAAGCTTGATCTGCCTATTTGAACACAAATAATACAACTGGAGAGACTGCTGTTGCTTTGTCTGTTCTTCAGGATTGCAAGTGGCAGGATAGTATATTACATGTACTAAATTACTGGCACACTGTTAAAGGAGTTAGTTGATTTAAAAAAGTGGCTAACACTTGTTGCTCCCTAAATTGGTAATACTTGGTCAATGTCATTTATACTAGTAAAATTTAGAATAAAAAAATCAAATTAATTCACATCAAACTACTTAAAGAAGACAGGCTATTTAACCAATGCATGGATTCAAGTGGTTGAGAAGCAAAGAAAAATGACCATAAGGATAGAAAACAGACCAAGAGAGAATATAAATAGAAGTGTTTGTATAAAATTGGAAAAAATGCAAGGAGAAAAGGTCAAGAAGACAAAAAAGTAGGAAAAGTATCCAGCTCTGTACCCAACATTCAAAATAACTATTAAACACATCAGTAATAAACAGAAGCACAAGAGGAGGAAATCAAACATGATACAAAACCACTTGAAAACTGAAGGTAAAAAATGAGTGAAAAAAAGAAGAAATGGGAATGAGTAACTTTTTGGGAAGTACAACACATTTCCTAATCCTCTTGTTTTCAATGTTAAGGTACGTGTTTCTCTGAACATTTCTGGATCATAGTGCCTTTTCTTCAAGGACTTAATCCACAATTTCTACAGCTAACTGTTGCATGCATTCTAACAACTCTGATGTTAGAATGGCTCAGCATTAAGTATGCTCTTGACTCTAACTTTCCTGTTGTACATTTTAAATAGTCAATAAGAATGACATCATTTTTAGCTCACAAAAGTAGCCAAGTCTTCCCTGTCCTCTTTGTTTCATTTCTTCCCTTGAAGTGCTGGCATAAATTCTCATCAGGTCAGTGGAAACTACCTTAGAAATGAAGCAGTAAAATAAGGTCAATTTGAAGTTTTCTATAACTGCCTTAAACATGCAGCAAAATGTCTGAAACCCTCTGGTTAGCTGGCTATATCTTATACATAGGATTTTTCTGTAAATTAAATGAAATGGTAAAAACAACAATTCTGGGGAAAATAAGTTAGATATTTGAAAAAAGAAGAAATACAGAAGCACTGCCTTCACTGAAAACAGGAGTGGGATGCAAGAAAAGAAGCATCAAAACCTGACAAAACCCATGGTCTTGGGTAGGTTTAGATTAAATGCACTATGAAAAGAAGACACCATGAAAGAAAATAAAACATAAAATAATGTTAAAAGCAAAATCACTACGATAATCAGATATGTCTCATTTCACAGTTTGCTTCAGCCCCTTCTTTTCTGTACAAGACACTTGGCAGTATCACTAATGAAAAAGGCTCATCTGGCGTTATCTGCAGATAAATTAACACTGATATTTTTTTTTGGAAAAGACAGTCATGCAACACCGAAAGAGATACTGAAACAAGAAAAATACAATAGCTAATATGAGTAAATCCAGATTAACAGTTTAAACATAGGGTTAATTAAAAGAAACATTTAATCACATTTGATGTTATGTGACAATTTAAAACAGACAAGCACAATGAACTCCAGAGATTCTGACAATCCAAGTAAAATTTAGTTGCTTGTTCATTCATTCTTATTTATTATGAAGCTTCAACTCAAGTGGAACAGTCTATTTTGCTTCCGAAAAAAAAAACAAAACAAATAATATTTTATAGTTCAAGCAAAACCCAACAACTTCTGAGAGCAATTTAAGCAACTTTTCTATTTAAACTTCCTTTCCAACAAGCCAAAAAATACTATTTTTCTCTTGCATTTATTTATCTCAGTTCCACTTGGATTTTGATTCTTTTAGATATAAAATGCTGGGATGAAATAACATGTATGTTGGAGTGTGAGTTTACTTAAGTGACCCATGCATTAATTAATTCTTAGTAGTAAAGAAGACTTCTTGAAACTGTTGACAACTATTCTGCATCTCAGTGTCCTGTCTACAATATTCCTTATCACTGGGAAATTAACATATTTTTAATAGTGGTACACTTTTATGTAATTTTAGCCTGTCTACAGAGCTATAACAAAAATTAAAAAAAAAATATTCCAAAGTCCATCATACTTTAATTATTTCTTCCTCGTTTCATAGCTAACTAAAACATGTCACATTACTTCCTTTTATAATATCTAATTTTATTTTATATCAATGTTTTACTTACACAAGTGGAGTCTTTTAATCCATCTAACTGGGAAATGCATTCACTTGTTTGAATAATCCAGGTCTGACATTTAAATCAGATATACTGCATGTATGTTTTTGCCTGTGCATATCTCCCTCACTCCTGAGGGACACCTGCACAGTGAAGAACAGACAGATCTTGTTGCTCCCTGATAAGGTCACAGAGGCTTAGCTATAATATAGCCTTGCTTAATCCTCATTGGTTTTGCCTACTGAGCACAAGGCTGTTTCCTTGACAACACAGCTGCAGTTGCCACAGCATCCGGAGCCACATGTGATGTCCAGGTTTAGGGTATGGCCCAGCTGAAAATCTATTATTCAATGCTATTTTCTACAAAACATTGTAGGCTAAAAATAAAATCAGTGAAAATCTTCCTTACTTCATGTTTCTTCTGTTCATATTAAACCATTTGCTATTAATTACTTACAAAGCCATCCCCCATATGGGATGAACACTTCTGAAACTCAGGAGCCATGGCAATTCTAGTCTTGTTGAGCACACAGTCTAAGGGCATTTTTTATTCAAGGCATGTCATTTACATGCTATATGGAGGTAAGAATTAATCGTCAGTGTGAAATGTAATAAGGCAGACAGAATTTGGAAATGAATATTAAAAAAAAAAAAAAGCAGTGATAATCTTGAAAGTGGAAATATGACCAATGATATTATGAACAGTGAGAGGATTACACATAGCATGAAAAACTGACATACATTATCTCCAGTTAACCAGTTATGAAGCTGAGAATCATGCAAGAGCATGCAAAGCCTATTATATTTTTAAAGCCTCACCTCACATTTTAACTGAAATAGTCAACTATCCTTCCTGTTGATATAAGTAAGAGATTTGTCATTCAACAATATCACTATAATGACACGGTATTAAAATCGTTCATAGGGTTTCTCTGCTGAAATAGCTAATGCATTAGGAAAAGTGATCCAGTGAATTACCTTTCTGTTCTATTATCACTTAACTAGAGAGAGGTTATATGATTTAAAAATGCTCACAGTGTGTTTGTTGGTTACATGACACAGTAACCTTGCCTAACCTGTGTTTCTGCCTAATGAACACCAAATCTTCCTGGAGCTCTTACCCATGACTGGAATTCTTCCAGATTTAAATTGTCCTGGAAATTTCAGGGATAAGTTGAAACTGCCAGGTGTATATGCACATGACTGCTGAAAAACATCTTGCCTATCACATGGGCAGTGAATACTTGCCCATAGATGAAGATTTCAAAGGTATAAGTATGACTAAATCCTCTGGTTAGAGGTTGATGGTAGACGAATTCGTGACAGAAGCAAAGTACAGAGTTTCAACATTACTGGAATTAACTGCTGGAGGGTCGTACAACTTTTCAATGATATTCTAAGTGATACGTTCTACTTTAAAGAACAATAGATGCATGGGAATTCTACAGATGTTAGAGTGGTAGTCATAAATTAGCTGTGAGAAATACCACTCTCTGGGACTAACTGCCACTGAGCAGAAGTCCAATTTTTTTAATTATATTATCTTCCAAACCAGCCTGTCTGCAAGCAAACTGCCAGCTGAGAATAACCCACAGCCTGTATAAACTCCCAAACTTTGAAAATGTTTAGCAATGTCCTTGACAAAACTCTTCTCACTTGTACTAATAAGGAAAGAGCATGAACAACTTACTTCCAGTGAGGAGGGTGAAAATTCCCTAGCAAAGTGACATTTACTAATGCAAGCACAAGAAAAGTGGTGAGCCCTCATGTGCCAAAACCTTCCTGATCTTGGAGCAGTCTGACCATAATCCAGACCTGACTCTCAATAAAGCAGTGTCTTATAACGGTGAATAATAGTATCAACCAACCTCTAATAGTGAATTTAGGACTAATATAAAGTCTAGCCTCTTTCAAGCAAAATAACACTAACAGTGGACTCCATCTAGAAACCCCAGAACAAAACGAGTCTGATGGAATTCAAAACTGAGAAATAAAACAAAAATTTATAGCCAGAAATGCATTTGCAGAAGTAGAAGCCAGAAATCCTCCATTATTTCATTAGCCAGATGTCCAAATCAGTGCTTTAAGTCATAACCGGTCAGTTTAATCACCTCTTGAAAAACAGCTAAGAATTCTGAATTAGCCTGGAATATGAAGATTTCAAAATATTTCTTTTTTTCTTCTTCTGGGAAGAAGCATTACTGCTACTATAAATCACTACCACTACTCAGCCTATGTTATTTGTCCTAAAAGCATTTCAGAGTAAACATGTACTAAGCTTCAAGAAAAAAGTAGATGAGATTGTGTGACTGCTGATCTATAAAGCTATTTGTACTACCTGAAAATATATGGCTGAGGATAATAAATGAAATATATCCAATTAAGAACAGGATGGAAAGGTGGAAATAATAGTCAATGTGTGATGATTAACAGACATAAACACTAACTCATAAGCTCAGGATATTGCAAGCTGGAATTTCTGATGTTCTATCAGTTTTGGTTGACTTAAATTTCAGAGCTTCTCTGGGTACATGATTTCTTCTCAATGGTTAGATTTAGAAACTGAGATTAAAGTTCTAGTTTCACATACATCAAGTGTAAGAGAGGGAGGGAGAAGTTAGGAGGCTTAAAGTGAAAAGTTTCAATACCAGTTTAGAGATGGATATAAAAATGAAATAGTGACAAACTACACAGAACACCAATATTTTAGATAAATACACACAGAACATTTTTCTAACTACAGAAGGATTTTACAATAATTAAACAGTAAAGCAAGAGAAAACATATCAGCTCTATAGCTGAGTAAGTAAGTTACTATTTTAGAATCACTCTTCAAAAAGTATAGGAAAAAATGATAAAATAAATCTAGACAGATTATCCCTACTCTAAATAAAAGTTATGCAGTGCCCCCAATGCACAGAATAGATACTTTATAAAATGACTTTATTGGTTTAAATTAGTTCACACAATGCTGACATGTTAACTCTGTATTGGCTTACTTTATATCTGATCGTGTATCAACTATCCTTCCACAACTAATATAAAAATAAACAAGCTTTTACAAATCTTTTGTTGTGGGCACTGCCAAATTTCACAGAAAGGCACTATGTGGACACATGCTGTAACCTGCCCTGCACTGGGCAAATTCAGTACTAGCAAGTGGAACAAGAGTGGGCTGAAGATGATATCCACGCTACAGTTCTGTGCGACAAATGCAGTTGGCAGTGATCCTCTACCAGGATCAAGAAAAGAAACAGTATACGGAGATAGGTCTGGAGAAATAGGAAGAGTTTTTCTTTGTCCCCTGTTGCACTGGAACTTTATACTAGATATTCACTGAGAGGTGTCTAAGTGATTTTAGTTTAGATGGAACAAGATTGAAGGAAGTAAAGAAGCAGATAATAGCTTGACCTCATAGTTAATGGATTTGAAATGTCCAAGCCTGAATAAGGCATTGCAATGTACTTTGTGGTAAAAACACTTAGAAGAGAAGGACTTAATCAATTGAGAACACAGCAGTTTGTTTCTTAGCAACGCAGGTCACCAAGAATACATCACTCCACTCATAGAATTGTTTTCCTATTGAATACAGTTAAATTTAAGTTTTCAATTTTTCCTTTCAAATGCCTCAAGTGCGTGAGCTTACATGACAGAAAAAATCAGTTTAGCACAACCACGAACATAGCCTCCCATGACAATGACCTTCCACCTTCAAGAACAACAGAGCTGAACATTTTAAGAAAGTTGGTTTTGTCTTTTTTTGGGGGTGGGTAGGGGTGTTTCGTTAAACACCTAACACACAATAAACAGTGTTTTCCAGCTGGACGGTCCATATTTATCAATTTAGTCCTGGGAAATCAGAAGAACTATAAATGTCACTGATTTCAGAAAAAAAGTATAAAATGTATAATAAGATTTATTTTCTACATACTATTTGCTACATAAATAACAAAGAAAATTTGGATCTTTGAAAGAATGCAGTAAGAGAGAAAATATCTATTTGATACTAAGACAGTTCAGTGATTGGCAGGATATAACAGACCTAGTAAAATAACTGAAGTTAATTAACAGCATCTGGTGGGTGAATACTTTTTATGCTTCAGTCTCCTAATGATTTATAAGTTAGAAGTCTTTGATTTAAAGAAAACTTTCTTTAAACTTGTGAAAACTTGTTTTGGATATAATATTGCCTGAGCAAAATTATTAGCAATCAAATATTTGCTCATTCCAATTCTGAGAAAGCTGTTATTTACAAAGGTGATTGAACCACATAAAATTCATATATTGCAGATGTAAGAGACTGAAGAGAGATTAAATAGCTTCTGGAAAGTGACAGGTCATCTAAAGTACCTTTATAAAGAGTGTTCAGGCTGTAAAGATTGTGTTATCGTTTCTCTGTGAAAACACTGATATAAAATATTCTACACATTGCTAGAATAATACATAATCAAAAATAATTAATTACTGATTTCAAACCTTAATGATGAACAAGCAGAAGAGAAAGTTCATGAGATCTAGGAGTGACTTTTACACAAAACACAACTACATTCATGCAGGCAGCTCACGTGATTATACAAAAACTTATCTATAGAGAGCTCAAGAGTTAATTATTAGAAATTCTGAAACAGGTGACAATTGCAAACACAAATTTATTTGCATCATATATTTTGTATTTGCATCAGATAAAATATCTATAGTTATGAAACAAACTTAATTTTCATCTTAATGACATCAGAAGAAAAACACAGTAAATAGTAAGTACAAATGCTCAAAAGAGAATAACAACATTACAAATTTCATTTTAAAAATTCTTTAAAAATAATGAATAATGACTAAACAACAAAAGTTTCAAGCTCAGTCCTTCTGGAGATCAGCACATTGGGCAGGACAAAAGCAATTGCAAGGCTAAGCAAATATAAGCCTTTCTGCAATGGAAGAAGAAAGAAGAAAGAAGAAAAGAGAAGAAAAGACACTAGTTAACAGAAAAGAATGCAGGTGTACTCAGTAGTTCATGTTTAATAAGATGTACAGAACAAAGAAGTTCATGTTTACACCCACTCTAGAAGAACCTAGATATATAATACTAAAAGCAAGTTACAAACAAAATAACGTACTGATCACAATAGTTATTTCACATTCGTGGTGTTGGGCATCTTATAAGCTAACTGAAGGAGTTGTGGGAGCCATGAACACCCCTTTTAAATATGAGCTACTCAGAAGTCCCAATTCATTCCCATTGTCTCATCTTTAAACTAGGTAATTATGTCCTGTTTACTGCAAAGTGAGTTCTACCATCCTAGCTCACCAAGAAACTCCTCAGAAAATTCCGTTATCTATTTCCTTGATTTTTTATTGAAGGTAATGTTCATTAGATTATAACACAGATCTGCGAAAAATAACTTCTTTGGTCAGTTGAAAGATGCTGATATTATACTTAAAAGGTAGATTCTCTACTAATACCATATTAATGTGATCAATGAACTGAAACTTGTCAGTCATTCCTGATTCACACAGAGGGAATTCTCTCTGTATTTCTTCTCTCCTAAAAAATCTCTATTTGATATTTCCCTATATTCCCTATATCTTTTTTTTCTTGAAACTTTTTGGTTTCTTTCCTTTGAGATCACTTATTTTCTGGATCCACTAGTGAATAGCTCTCATAATTGGGACTTAAATAATTAATAACTGAAAAAAATTCAAAGTCATAACTCACCAGCTTCAAAATGAATTAAATTTAAAACACAATCAAGCACACAGGGAGAAAATGAAACTGCAGCTAAGATTATAAAGTTGCAGCCAACAACAACATATACTTGTTAAGCAAGTATATATATTAATTGCTCAAAACATTCTAAAACTAATAAGTAACAGTGTAAGAAGGATAAGCAGCTGTAAGCAGTCTCACATATTTTAGGTCAGATGAAATTGTTTGTGAAAGTATCACAAATCTAATGAATAGTTTCAGCTGAAAAAGTAGAAATGTAAGGTTTCAATTTAGGTTGTTTTTTCAAAATAAGTTTTCTTTACTAAATTAATCTCAATTTTAAAATAAGATGAAAATTTGCATCATGGTTGGCAGGGCATCTTGTATAAACATTTCTGATCAACTTCATCAAAGTATAGAAATCAGAAAATTTTCATCATCTACAATGAAAAAGCAGATGAAATGGTTACATGACTTACATCATGTCACACAATCAGCAGCTTGGGCAGGAGGAGGTATTTATACTTGTTTCAAAAACCCAATGGATTCTTTCAGCTTGCAGTATCTGAAAGGAGAGCTAAGTACAGGTTAAAAAGGGAGCAGTAATACAGGTGCTAAAATCAGAAAAAAAACATTTTCTATTTCCTAAAAAAATGTAGTTTCCAGCATTACTGAATGTATTTTTAAAGTGGCGTTGATAGATTTTTCTTACTGTTGCACTTAATGACAATTTGTCATGTGTTCAGGTAATTACCAAAAATCTAACAGCAAAATGAAACAACCTAAACTGCCAACAACTTCAAGCATCTGTCATATATGTTTTCAATCACTGCAACTCCAATTTCAAGTTCCATATCATAATTATCCTTCATTACAATAATAATGTTAAGACATGAAAGTAATTTCTGCTAATGTTAATTGTCCTACAGTAGTAATTTGTTTGACTACCTGCTTGTCTCTATATTCCTTGCTTAAAATTTTCCAGTATGACAATATTTTTTGTATTGCATAATTATAAAGATGTTACATAATTGATCTCTTTTTTTTTAAATAATGAAATTTGAAGATGTGGACGGTGCATCCTACAAGAAAATACAGACATCTGATATCTTATGCTCTCACCTTTCTCCCAGTCTTCTAAAACCAGTGCTAGCATAGTCTCAAACCCTTTCATCATTCAGTGTTGGAATGTGCCCTTTAAAATTTGTAATATTTCAGCAAACTTCTAGATGCAAATGTAGAAATAAAGTCTACATGAAATCTCGCGTAGTCTTTACAGTATGACAGAAGTAGTTACTGTCTCTAGTTTTGGTAAAATTGAATCACTTTAGAAAACATCACTAAAAGAATAAAGTAATTAAAGTGATTTTAAACAAAACATTCTTTAAACAATGAACACATTTCAACATAATGCAGCAAACCTATTTAAACTTCCTATTAAGAAATCAGAAAAATTTCTTTTCAATAAACACCTTATTGTATCATTATTCTTTCTCAGATTTGATCGTATTAATAAACTACAAAGACATTTCATGTTAGGAAATTTCTCAAAAGAAGTTGTAGCAAGGTGGTTGTCAGTCTCTTTTCTCAAATGAGAAATGACAGGACATAGGGAACTGTCACCAAGTTATGCCAGGGGAGGCTTAGATTGGATATCAGGAAGAATTTATTAATGGAAAGGGTGGTTAGGCACTGGAACTGGCTGACCAGGGAAGTGGTGGAGTTGCCATCCCTGCAGGTATTTAAGAAACATGTGGATGTGGTGCTTATGGACAGAATAGTTATGTGGATGGCTGGACTTGATAATCAGAAGGGTCTTTTTCCAAACTAAGTGATTCTACAATCCTCTCTATAAGAAGTTAGAATCATAGTATTGTATAATGGCCAGGGTTGAAAAGGACCTCAAAGATCATCTAGTTTCAACGCCCCTCCCCTGGGCAGGGTTGCCAGCCCCTACAGCAGGCTGCCCAGAGATGCTTCCAGCCTGGCCTTGAATGCCTCCAGGGATGGAGCATCCACAACCTCTCTGGGCAACCTGTTCCAGTGCCTAACCTCCCTCTGAGTGAAAAACTTTCTCCTAGTTTCTAACCTAAATCTCCCTTGTCTTAGTTCAAAACCATTCCCACTTGTCCTACCACTACCAACACTTATAAACAGGTGTTCCCCCTCCTGTTGATATGCTCCCTTCAAGTACTGGAAGGCCGCAATGAGGTCTCCATAGAGCCTTCTCTTCTCCAAGCTAAAAAAGCCCAGTTCCCTCAACCTTTCTGCATGGGAGAGGTACTCCAGCCCTCTGATCATCTTAGTGGCCCTCCTCTGGACCCATTCCAAGAGCTCACATCCTTCTTGTGCTGGGGTCCCCAGGCCTGCACACAGTATTCTAGGTGGGGTCTCACAAGAGCAGGGTAGAGGGAGACAATAATTTCCCTCTCCCTGCTGGCCACCCGTTTTTTTTGATGCAGCCCAGGGCATAGTTGGCCTTCCAAGCAGAAGTTGGCCTTCCTGTGCTTATGGACACAGTTTAGCTGTAGACTTGGTAGTTATGTGGATGGCTGGACTTGATGATCATAAGGGTCTTTTTCCAACTTAAGTGATTCAACAATCCTCTCTGTAAGAAGTTAGATGGGCCTAAAGGCAAGACACACAACATATACAACACAACAAATCACAATATTCTCAAGATGAGGAAAGATTAACTTTTTAAGGACATTTAACCTAATAGAAAAAATAAATGATATTACACCCCTAGGCTAATCACAACAGACATACGCAAACACATTATTTTCATGGTGTGAAAATATTCTATCTCCAAAACCAATACAAAGCTGGTTCTTACTCCCTTTCCTGCATTCTTTCACTTCAGTCTACATTTTCACAGGCTAGCAAACTCTAGCTTCTCCACCCTTCCTACTTATTTTAAGACTGCCACTCTCCTATACTAAGCGACTGTACCATCCTTTGACTTAGATGTTTCCTGTCTCCTGCACAGTCTTACTGCATTCTCATTCACTGCATTTTTGACTGTAAGATTATTTTATCTTCCTAGTTGCAAGGAGGCTTTTTTGCTTGTTTGTTTGTTTTTTAAATAATGCTATTCTTTTCTCAGAATGTAGCTTCACATTTAGGAGGCAGAATACCTCCTGCTTTGAACATTAAATTTGGTATGTGAAACACATAAATTCTGCTGTCTCAGTACAGGTCCTTTTCAGTTTTTTAATTATTATGCTGTTCAATAGTAAGAAGTGAAGAAATTCAGATTTTAGCAGACCTGAATTCTGGAAATGTGTTCAGCTATGATGAAAGTCAACAACAAAACTGTACTTCCAGAAGAATGCAAAGAGGTGGCATCCCTGTCATAGGGATCCTTTTTATGGAGTTATTGATGACTCTCCTGGAGGAGGAATGGATAACGTTATCAGCAAAGAATGCATTAATGAAAAATCTCAAGGAAGGGGAAAAAAAAAAAAGAAAAAAAAAAATAGAGTAAGCTGCTCCTAAGATACCTCCTTTATTAAGGGTACAAAATAGCATATTTACCATTCTTGGTTGCTGCAAAGAGTACTTAATAATTTATTCTATCAACTGAAGATTTGCCAGAACACGTTCTGGGGTTTCTATTCCCCCTAGGAAATAAATTTTTTACTCAATCAGTCTGCTTGAAGATTGTTCATGTTAGTTAAGCAATGTTATTTTGATGGATATCAGCCAAACTGCTATCCCAATCATGCACTTGGAAATCTAACGATGACCTATATGCTGTGTAATTCACCCACAAACTGGCACTATTTGGTTTATCTTTTGTGACCTAGTCCTGAATGCACATTGTTCCACCTGCAAAGACAAAATACACTTTTTCTTATTCCTGTCTCCAAGACAGTAAAAGCTTAAGTAATGCAGAATTCAATGGACAAAGCTATTTGAAGATTTTGTGATTACACGTGAAAAACTTTTAGTTACAGGCCAGTATCATCAGTCCTCTGAAGAATGATACAGGGATTTGAAGCATATTCACTCAACCATGCTTCATAGTAACTGTGCTTTTCATACATACGATACCAGCTTCCAAACAACTGTGTTCAGTAATTTGGTATATGAGGAAACTTTTTGTTGTTCACAGCCAAAGAACAACAAAAGTTTAAACAACTCTATCACCTCACAATTCTGTCCTCCTCAACTATTACACACACACACACACACACAAAGAGAGAGATGTTCATGAAAAACATATCTCGTTCATGCTTCCTTTTTAGCTCCCTATATTGGGCCCATGCTTAC
Organism: Anas platyrhynchos; assembly: GCF_047663525.1. Lineage (NCBI taxonomy): Eukaryota > Metazoa > Chordata > Aves > Anseriformes > Anatidae > Anas > Anas platyrhynchos. The sequence goes on from NC_092621.1 coordinate 12,455,471, forward strand.
AGTCAATTTCATAAGCGCTCAAAAGCTAATGTTGAATATTCTCAATAAATATTCTTGCAAAATGATGTTGCCCAGATTGCATCTATCAGCAATTGCTTAGAGAACTTTCAAGTGCACTCAACTTCATTTAACTCATTTGTTGCAACATTTTTAAGAATGCTGCTTGCAGATTATACATGTTGTTTTGATTGAGATGTTACAATTAAACTGCACCATCCTGAGCCAAGACAGGAAAGCCAAATAGATTGTTGCAAAAAGTAATGAAAAAAGTAATGAAAAAAGTAATGTCATTAATGTGGCTAGATGAAAAGCTTCACTAGATTAACAAGGAGCTCTAGAAAATTCAGGCCAGGTGCAATGTAAAATATAAAATAGAGCCAAGACAAGGTAAATTAAAAAATACTTCATGGAGCTGCATCAAGCTTAATCCTTTCAAATGGCAGAGTAAAATAGATTATGGAAAAGGAGCAGCTGTTTGGTTCATAAGCAAATCTACAATTACATGCAATTAAGGATCTTAAACTAATATGGATCAGTTCTGACATTGGCTGTCACAGAACTTTAGCCCAATTAATATCTGAAGAACAATTGTATATTATTGTAGTGATCTATAGATCACTACTGATATGATTAGCATATCAATAATTTCTACTAAAATTGTTGGAGAAGGTCAGTTAAATAATGCAATTGCTCCATGTTCTCCTTTTGGTTCTGCTGTTACTCCAAGTAGACTTAAAAGAGGAAAAAAAGAAAGGCATAGCTTACAGAAGGAAAGGAAGGAGTTGAATTTAGACAGAAAGCTGTTTATACAAAGTAAACTATGTTACACAAAATGTGCATCATATATAACAAAATCAATGTTGGTTTTACGCACACTTATTCAGTCTTTCATTGTTTATAAAATTACTCTTGATACATTAAGTTCATAATTTACATAATTTACACACTGCTTTGCAAATCTTCAGAGGCAGCTGCTGGACAGATAATGTACCCATACTTCGACATGTCTCTTTAAAATCCAGATCAAATCCTTCAGGGACTGTGATCTTCATTATGAAGTTTTTCTATTTTCAACTTTGTCTTTGACTCCCAGTTGCAAAGATACCTTCTTCAGCTCACTCTATCATCACACACAGTAAACACATTGAAGTGCAGGAACAAAACACTCTTACCAGTCCATACTTTACTTACATACCCAGACTTGGCTATTGATGCTCACTCTGTATCAGTTATTAAAAATTCAGTGTTCATTCTGACCAGAATTTGCACCTCATTACCAGCTGCCAAGTGTTCCAGAAACAAAATGTCCTAAAGGGAATGTAGACCTACCCATATATTATCAGCATCACCATCTACTTTGTTCACATGGGTAAGGAGTGAGGGGAGTCAGTACAAATTATTTGCTTTTCCTTACATTTCTGTATCTGTTTATTTTTACATTTGGGGACTCCAAGGGTTTGTATGTGTAACAAGGAATATAACTTCCAGTGACTGTGGGAAGGTTGATGTGGGAAATGCTTTACAAGAAGTGCAAGAAGTAGTAATTCTGCTGTTCAGAGCCATAGGAGGGTAACCTAATACTCTTACAGGTATATTACAGGTATATTACTCCTTATGATTTTGGAAAAGGCTCATTTTCTGTGGCTGCATCTACAACAAGATTTACCTTGATTTGAAAGTCTTCAGAAAAAAAAAAAAAAAAAAGAAAAATCAACAAACAACATCAGCTACGACAAAGTTTACATTTTACATCAGCCCTTATACCAAGCTAGTGCTGCTCACACACACAGTTAAATTACACAGTACTGAGACATTTATCATTCCAGCTTACTAAATTAAAATACTGAAAAGACAGTGGAGAAAACATTTATTTCCCAGTATGAATACAGTATTTTTAAAAAACGAGGTTGAAAAGTAAACAAGAGTACTTTTATGCCAGTTCATAATGAATTTTCCCTCTACATGATTTTTGTACTTTTCTCCTTTGACAATGAATAATGTTAAAGTGAAGATAAAGTGAATATTTTTTTCCAGTGCCAAAAAAAGTAAGTAATTGCAAGCTACACCATGTCAATCCTTTTCTCATTTTTTGAAATGCATCACATTCTTAAGCCCTAAGATAAAGCCATTAAATAAGCTGCTACTGATTAATATTTTCTCACAAAATAGGGTACAGATTTATGAAGGGTTAGCCTCATATAGGAGTAACACATGAATTATATATGCTTACATAGATATACATATATATGTATGTATATGAAAATAGATGTACTCACTAAACTTTATTCTGAAATATAATAAAAATGTATGTGATCTATCAATGTTCCAAACAAACAAACAAACAAACAAAAAACAACACTAAATGCAGGTACACATTTACTTTTATAATCATATCACCTGCTTCTAAATTTTCACAGAATCACAGAATTGCAGGGGTTGGAAGGGACATCAAGAGATCAAATTTTGAAGTTATGCATGCAAAAAAAGCACATACTCTTGTAGAGACCCTATAGTACATGTACGGGACAGAAAAGGAAAAAAAATATGTCAAAAAACATACAAAGAATACAGAAAGCCATAACCAATCAGAATATCATTTAATTTAGCACTTTGGGCAAAATGGTCAATAGAAACATATACATTTAAGGTCTATATTATAACTATTTTAGGAGTAAAAGTTCAGGTAATATGTTAAGGGTTGTACAGTGAAACAAAAAAACTCACCTCCTTGATACTGACTGCTCTGGGATAAATCAGAGAGAAACATAATACAGAAAAAGGGACAGTGGAGGAGAGCAGTATACTGATGATTTCTCTGATAGCTTTATTCCTTGTAAGAAAAACATCTTACAGTCTTACACAGAAATACAGAATATTGCTTTAAAAGATTGTAACACCAGATCCATTGTCAATGCTGTAGTGCAATTTACTGTCAAGTATTCAGAAGATATGCCTGAATTAGGAAGAGCTTGGCATACACTGTCACCTACCAGTAAAGACAAAGAATTTTGATGACACTGTAACAAACATTAAAGTTGAAACAAAAAACGATGGTTGAGCAACATTAAGATAGCATAGTCCATTAGCAAGAAATATGATCTACATGTGTCAATTCAAGCTGTGGTGATTTCCATGGGTTATCTGTCAATTAAATGATAGGCTGCAGTATATTTTGATAGGGACATTAAAGAAAGTGGACAGCTTAGCATTCAGCTGTGGATAGCACACTAAGAATTAGCCTCCGCTTATGATTTAACTGATTTAAATCCCAGTTAAATTTAAACCCATTGAAATGATGGGATTCTGCAAACAGAATATTTAAAGTTCTAAAGAGGGTACATTTAGATTGGACAAATGGAAGAAATTCTCTACTATGAGGGTAGTGAGGCACTGGCACATGTTGCCAAGAGAAGCTGTGCATGCCCCATCCCTGGAAGTGTTCAAGGCCAGGCTGGACGGGGCTTTGAGTGACCTGGTCTGGTGGGAGGTGTCCCTGCCCATGGCGGGGGGGTGGAATTAGGTGGTCTTTAAGGTTCCATCCAACCCAAAGCATTCTGTGATTCTATGAAAGTCAAACACTAAACTACTAAAAAAATCCCAAACTAGAAAATAGATTTTTTATCTTCTTCTGATACATTTTTTTTTCTTAGGCAACACAGGCTCTCCTAGCATAATCCTAACATAAGTGAAATTCTGAGTCATGGGTAGAAATTAAATAGTAATTATTGACAATAACTAGAAATTAAATTGTATCTTTTACTCCACTTAAACATATACACTGCCTATAGAAAACATCAAAATACCACACCTACCACAAATGAGAGCTAGTACGTTGATAATGGCAAGTCAGACTGACTCCTAATGATTTAGCAGGCTGGCATTTCATTGTGAAGAATGGTATCCTCTGTTCTTGAATTTGATTTTATTTTTCCCTTTAAAAATAAGAATAAAATGGATCCACTATAAAATGGAATAAATAGGACACACATCCCCAAATTAAAAAATAAAAATAAAAAATCATACTATAAATATACTGAATTTGTAAATAAAAAATCATAAATTATGTACAAGAATAAAACTGTTCACATATATGAAGGAAATCCAAGTTGATAACTTGATTGAAATTAAATCTTCAAACTGAAAAATCTGTGTAACTACAGTACACACACCAAAAGATTAAAGGAAAAGAGTATACTTTCCTAAATCCCTTAAGTAGTTAGTATTGAATCTCTGCAGTAAATTACTATATACCTGGTCTGAACAGGAGCTAGAACAGCACACATACAGATCTCCCTGTGGCTTGAAAAATACAGCCAAGTTAGGCTTCAAAGTGTGTGTATGTGTTTAAATGTGACTGGGACACATAAAAGGTACCTTGCCATTTTTCCATCAAAAATTACCATCATCAAAACCTTTCTTACAGTTTTAGACGACCTAAAGCTAAGCACTGAACAAGGAAATAACCATCCTTCAGTTGCGCAAACAGTCCCCACTTTCTTTGCTTCTGTTTTCCATTTCAAAACACGTATTACTTATGAACGGACTCTGATTTAAAAGGTGTTTCATCTGTTTTATAGCTGTACTGATTTGCTTGTTACACAGCTTCACACTTAAGAATCTAGTCAAACTGGTGGTTTTTATTTTTAATTTTTTTTCCTTACCAACCGGTCAGAACCTTTTCCTCTAATTTTTTTGGAGATGAAGGTTTATTAGTTGCTATTTTCCTAAACAAAGCAAGTAGTATTCTTATTCTATAAAGCATGCCATACACAGAGAAATGATTTAATGAGAATTGTTTCAATAATGATTGTGTCATCTCTATCCAGAACTTGCTTTTTAATGATTTTATCTTACTGCTTTACATATTTACTAGCTTGAAGGTGTTAAATATTTCCAGGCTTTCAGTATGTCAGCAATACAGCATACGTTTCATACAGTTCAATGAAAAGAAGCATTTAATCATACAACAGCCAATTAAATTAGTGAGAACACTGATAAATCCAAGTATAGTTAACTCAGTGTTTCCTAGTTAAATTCTGTGTATATTAATAAATTCATATATACCAAAGAAGTTGTCCACTGTTATTTACTGTGATATGTCTGCTTTTTTAAGCTTTAGATTATCTTTCTCAGTGATATTTTAGAGTATCACATATGGTATTTTAGGGCCTTCGTCTCAATGTCTTTGATCACAAAGTTGCAAATCTTACACTCTTTTTTATAACGCAAATATGTTATTTTCTTCTGGCTGCTCTGAATTAGTATATTGCAAAGGGACTACTGACATTGGACTTGCTAGACTTCATAACATGAGGGCAAAATCACTTGCTTAAATTCAGACATTCACTCTTACTACTGTGGAGGTATCCTATATAATTAGATAAAGAGTTTTACTTGCATTGACAAGATCTATATAATTCTCTTTCTAATAGGAAAAAATTGTGAAAAAAGGATGTGGTTACAGACTGGTTAAAGAAAAGTGTTGAAGAATTTTAGGCCTTCTAGCATTTCTGAAATAAGAAATAAATAATATAATAAACGGAATCAACTGAGTAAAGCAGAAGAAAACGCTCTCTTCAGTGAGGAAATAATGACAGCATAGAAAGAAAAGAGGTAGCCCAGGGAAGACCAGACAGCAAGCTGGTCTTGCATTCAAGAAAATAAAAGTTGATAGAAGAACACTATGCTTCCTGAGTCGTCACAAATTCACACAAAATTTACAGGCTTTAATAAAGCTTAAAGCTTGAGTCTCCTCTAGAGATATTCAAGGCCTGTCTGGATGCCTACCTGGGCAGCCTGCTCTGTGGAACCTGCTTTGGCAGGGGGGTTGGACCCGATGATCTTTCGAGGTACCTTCCAACCCCTATAGTTCTGTGATTCTTATAGTAGTATCAGTTGAAGGAGGAGGAGGAAGTAAGGAACATAGCAGAAAGCAGAGGTTGGAGAAATCTGGATAAAATTCAGCTCAGGTCTGAAACGGAACTTCTCATAGAATCATAACTGCATTTTTAAAAATAATTTTTATTTTTAGAAATTTTGCCAGTACACACAAAAGGGTTGAACTGCTACTACTTCCCCCTCCCCCCCCCCCCCCAAACACTACTCCAGAGAATGACAGTTACAGCATTAAAAATGTACACAGAACATATATGTAACACATACTACACCTGAATATATAGATTAGGATAAATAAGATTTTAAATAGGCACATTATGGCATGGTATTTCTTAAGAACTTCTTGGTGCTTACAAGGACAATACACAAAAAAGAAGAAATGAAATAATTTAGAATTTTATGCTTCAACACTGAATATAACCTTAGATTGTTTCACCTACATGAAACTAGTGAGGAGACAATTATTTGACATGACACCAGTAAGACAGGTTCAGCATATGAAGGTAACTGTAAATTTCCCATCAGGGAAAGTGGTAAGCAATGCCTTGTGATAATTCTTAAAAAAAGATCAAAGCTGGATCACTGTGAGAAGTCAGAATAAATTACCAAACAGAATGCGTAGAAGTTGTGGATAGTACTGCTAACCCAGGAGTCTAAATGTCTAAAATGTCTCCTGATCCTGGCTGTTATCTAGGCAGCAGGTAAGCGAACTCCTGACAGATTTACAGATGAAAAAGAATTCTGAGAATTTCTGTCAAGCACTATCACTGTCTCTAATTATTTACCAAACATATTTCTTGCTAAAATAACTCATAGAACTTTGCCACAAATTTTACTCCTTATGATTGAAGAAACATTTAAGTTAGAAACAAAATTATTATTTCAATTTTTTTCTTTTTTTTTAAAGTAACGTTTATACTATCAAATATATCTTGCTAAAGCCAATTGTTATACCAAACTTATTTACATGTCTAATAAATCTTCAAATAGATTTTATATCTCCATTATTTAGTAATTTCATAATTTATGCTTCCATTATTTTTCCTGAATTTCCTACAGCCCACCATCTTGCAAAACACACATTTTATTTTCTGCTTGTTAAAGTACCACACTATAGACATGTCTCATAACCTGTGGCTTGACCCACACCTGGACATTATAAGGGATCCTCCCAGAAACATTGAATACTTACACTCTCTTCACTTGCAAGGATAACTTCATCACAAACAAATCAAAAGATAAAAATGAATTGCCATATTCAGCTCAAAGATAAAGGGAAAAAACTAACATATGTGAAAGTTTCTGTTGTGTAATATGGACACAGTGAATAATAAATCACAAAAAACAAAATGTACATGTCATGATTATCAAAAAAATAGTGGCTCCTGTTCTATATGCTGACATAGGACAGAAATACCTACTTTTAATCTTTCAAAAGGTTATCAATAGTAGCTCTTAAATACAGATGTGATTGGGACAATAGAAACAAATCACCTACTTTCAAAAAATAGGCAAGCAATGTTACTGAACCTACTTCACAAAAAGAAAACAATGAGCAAGACATTGATAAAAAAAACCAACTCCCATATTCATTACCTACTGTTGCACCAGCCAGCTGATGAATGATAATTTCAAAAGGCAAATGTTGTATTTGTATAACTAATCAAATTTGAAAAAATGTATACTTATTTCATGAAGGAAGAAAATATTAAGTGAATTACATTTAAAAGTCAGAAAATATATACAATGATTTTATTTTCATTCAGGAGCTATACAAAAGGAACAACATTGTTGCAGCAAAGACGACATTTTTTGTTTGTTTATTAATGATTTGAAATAATGAATTTAGTGCTTGCAAAAGTCCTTCCAAAACTATAGGAAGTTCTCATAAAATATTTACAAACACAGACAAACATACTTGCATACTCACACATAGGCTACAAATATTTTTTCTTATCTTACAGGTTTCTGCAAATCTTGGTGTCATAAAACAGAGAAGATTGGGTTTGACTGCTCAAAGCGTCCTTTATTTTTCCTCTAGAGGTGGTTTGGAAGTGCTATGACCACCGAGATCCATTTACATTTGTAGACCTGTTTCCATATTAAAATACCCAAAGCAAATCAAACTAATTCCATAGCTTTAGACACAGATGATAAGATGAACAGTTTTTGAAAGACTTCAATTAAAATTTCTATCAATTTAACTGCTACATCATCTGATTTTGTATGAGTGTCTGGATCTGTAAAAAAGTAATTACAATGCCACTGCATAATTTATTTGCTTTTTGGTGATTTTTGCCATTCCTGGGCTTTTAGTATTTGTCTTCTTTCTCCTTGTGGATCAGCAACTTTTAAAGGCATAGAAAGAATTGCTGAAGAGAGTTATCCTAGGCAGTTAATCATAGGAAGCAGTTGCAGAATCCCAGAAATAAATGAATATTAAGTTCCACATATTATATTATGCAGTAAATTATTAAATTTTATTGGCACAGTCTATATATATAAATGAGACAAAGTTGGAGCTGTGTAAGCCGTAACGTCTGTCAGACACACTTATTTCTTGTTTCAAAATTAAAACTATTTTTCCACTTTTCACCTGGCCCATAGAAGTAATATCGCACATTAATCTATAAATTAACATTTCAAAGCAAATAGTAAAATTTAGAGGAAGAGGAGGAGGAGGAGGAACTACACCCTCAGAAATACCAAAATCACATACCTAAAAGAAGGACTACTCCGTTTCTACAAGTTCCTTTTGATGCATGCAGAATATATGGATTATGAACTTTAGTGAAAGAATTTTCTATTGCTTCTCCACATGCTTTTCTACCATGCAGGAGAAAAACTGTCACAGAAAATTTGATTATTTTCATTTTAAAATGGAAATGAAAGGATATATTAAATAGAATTACAAAGCAATAATTATATTCGATATTATACTAAATCTTCAAATCCTATACTGAATATAACTTCAAACTAATAAATTCTACCAGCAACCTACCATTGAGCTACTACTTAAACTTTTACTGTGTAAGCATACATTTAATATCAATGACTAACCACGTTTAAATGTAGAGTTGAAAGAGCTGTTTTGAATGGTGCTGCCTGAGCATCTAGGTTCAGTACTGTAGAACACAAGTAACAGTGTGATGAGAGGTAAAACAAGAGAATGGGCACAACAAGCTTTATTACCAGAAGTCACCAGTGAGAAGAAACAATAATGTGGAATATCACCTCTTTACTGACACTTAAGTCAGGTCTACCTGAGTATATGTTTAGATTATTGCTACTTCAAACTCAGTGAGTTTTAGAAGATATAGAAATACAATGGTGCCTTCTGTATATTGTTAATGATTCAGTGTCACAAATGTTGCTACTGTGATGCTAAAGAGGGACTTGTGATTAATCACATCTTTGGAGCGTTCATTCTACATAAACTAAACACACTGACAACTAGCTGATCCTAAAGGGATGAAGAAACCCAAGGACAGATAAATCAGACTTGAAAAATAAGCTAAATAAGTTGCTTGTATCTTAGAATTTATATCATAGATTCAGACTAAGACACAATACACAACATAAGCGCAGACATAATTTTGGGGGTACACATTGGAGATACACAATCAGTTTTTCTCAAGATAAAGGGGAAAGAGGTACTCTGTCTAGCCTTAGCCTTTTTAAAGCTGGCATATTCACCATCTGGTTTTGTGCATACCTAACACTCCATTTTAATTGTTTTTAATTTTAAATCTCATTGTGAAAATGTTTCTCTGGGATAGAGTAAGTCATCTATCATCTCTTTGGGAAAGGAACTAAATTCTTACTTCTGGTTTAGAACATTCTATGCTGTTATCCAATTTGAACTGATCCATCAGTAATAATAATGGAGTTCTTGCTCCACAACCCAAGTCCCTAAGTTGTAATTTCTGCCATTTCTTTAAAATGCTAGTTTGTGCCACTATTCAAGGTAAAGAATAAGTAGAATATCTTGACAGAAAAACTCGAATAAATTTAAAGAACTAAGGTATGCACAGCTACATGGCTTTTCTGCATCTTTCACTCTCACTTCTGTTCAGTCATTCTATATTAAACTTCTTTCCAAATTTTCAATTATTTTAAGGCTGAATATTTATTCCCATTCAAATCTTCTAGTCAGATTGTAAGTAGTCAAAAGTAGATGTTTACAAATAAGACAAAGAAATGGTTAAAAAAGGCTGCATTGCAGTAGCCACTGAACACAGGCATACCACTATCCTTTCCATTTCCAGCAACTCTGATGTCTAAAGAAAAACGAAAAACACAAGTCTATTGGAATCAGCCCGAGTAGAAATTTATCTGCCTCAAGAACAAAGAAATAAATAATTTGTAAAAAGACAAAATAAATCATTATTGTAGAAAATAAAGTCCACACATCTTTTCCTTATAAAATTTAATTTTGTACATTAGCATTATGATGCTATAACTCATCATTCATTATTAAAAGGCGCAGCTGGGCACTTTAGCCCATGATCTCTCCTTTGTCTAGCTACATCAACATCACTCCAATTTTATTTTATTTTTTGACTATTTACATCATCAGTTTTACTCTAATTTGCTAACAATTGTGGATTAAAGAACAATTGTGAAAACCTAATGTTCTACCAAGAACATTTCCAACGTACAGTATGCTTGACCAATGTTCTCATTCAACATAATGAGAAAGAATGAGCATCTAAGGCTTTTAAGTATTGGCATTAGGTACAAAGATGCTAGCCAAATTCCAGATTACTTAGTTATATTTGCTTACTTGCATTCCCTCTCCACTTCAGATCAGACACACTATTCTTCATTTCATACCTTAAAAATAGAATCAAACAGAATTGTTAGTGCACAGTAGATGTCCTATTTCTAAGCAAAAAAGTAGTTGTGTTTCAGTAGCAGCCAAAAGGATCCTAGTTGTATTACAACTATTCTCTAGTAATTCTAGACAAAAGCTACAGACAAATGGTGCCCAATTCATGAGCATTTATTAAATGATGAAGATTAAACACTAAGTGATTAGACCTTATGAGTACTTCAAATAAACTCAAAATTTCTAACTGGATGGAAAAGTCTAGCTTCATTAACTTGATTTGTATCTTACGGAGAATCACTATACCAGAGAATAAATTCAGCTATGCACAGCAAAAATGAACTATCTGAATTTTACTTGCTACTTAGCTGCCTGCTGTGTAGGAAAAATGAACAACTACAAGAAAAACATTCACAGAATGTAAGTTGTAACCATATTATAAAATAGATGTTTGTGTGTGTGGATACGGATAATTATGGGGAATTACTAAAAACATCCTTTGTCAGTACATTCTATATTTCCTATGGCAGAGAAATTATGGTTCTTAATTTGAAGATTCTACCTCAGCCATAGAATTAAAGCACCTTCTATCCTCTTGATCCCTTTTTTTTCCCATCCATAATGAAACCCACTTCTTGGCTAGCTATCTGTACCTGCTACTTTCTTTTATGAATCTTTATCCAGTTCCAATCTCCAATGCTCAATTCGTTTTAACCCTTGCTCACTGCCTTTCCCAACTACACCTAACATCCCACTAAGGGCTAACAGCCTGCATAATCTCTGCCTTCTTTTTGGAAAAAAAAAAAAAAAAAAGCACAACTTAACATAGAGTTATAAAAGAAATGAAATTGGTAGTAAAAGGCAAATAAATTATTAAGAATTAAATGCTCAAAAATCAGTAACCAATTCAGTGGCATCACAGCAGCCTCAAAAATAAATAGGCCCTTAATTGCCCACTCCTTTATGTATTTGCTTAAAGTTGTATCTACACATTAATTTCTAATTTTCTCATATCCTACCAGGTCCTTAAGACATATACTCATTATTCAGACAGGTTTTAATAAGCTTTCTACTTTCTTTTGTTTTGCTTACATGAATTTTCAATCTGTCAGACAGTTTGGTTCTTTTCTTCTATCACTTATGCCTCAGATTTTACTGTTTTGATGCTTTATAACACAGTATTCCTTTCCTCTGGAAACAGTTGAGCAACACTTCCTACCTTGAGGTCAAAGAACCTCTTTGAGATCTTTCAATGGAATTCAGTACACTTCAAAACCAACAACAACAAAAATGCTTTACCAAGTCTGTAAGTCTTCTAACAAACAAAACAAAACAATATAAATATTTCACACATTATTCAATATTGTATACTACTATTTACTGTAGACAGTTCCCGACAAACATGCCACACTGGAGAGAATTCTCCCTTGAAGCTGAAAAATCTATCAGACCTCAGTTTAAAAATGGAAGTCCTATAACTGAAGTAACATGAAACATGTTGTCTTTGGATGCAACTGGTGAGTTCAGTTTTGCACAACAGGCTAAGTTATCTTTTTCTTTACTTGGTTACCAATTAAGAAAATAAATCAAACATCAGCCAGACATAATACTGTTCCTCATATGGGAAGCATTTCACCATGTTTCCTCTTCATAATGTCAGAACATGTCTGCAGTTCTCTTGCCTTAATCTTGCCCAGTCATTTATTGACATTCAAGTTGAACCTACACACTGACAATTTACTTTGCAGTACAGAAAACAATGCACTCAGTTACAATATTTTCTTGAACACAGTGTACCTGGCATCTTTCAGACTGCATCATACATTCTCGTCTCTATTTGAACAAAGGTTACACACTTGATTAAAATACAAAGAGGTAACTTAACAAGTAACTGCAATTCTTTAATACATATTGTATGCAGCCACATTAGCATTGCCAGTGTTTATTTTACATGTACTTAAAAAGGAGAGTTGTGTGGTTTTTTTTTTTTACTGTACTTACACAGTACACTCACATTTTAGCTTTCTTCATGCAGAAAATAGAAAGAGCTAAATATGCAAGAGAAACCTCAGTTTCTCTCCAGAGACAGAAGTCCCCAACCCCAATACAGTGAAAGAGAGAGAATAAAGCTTGACACCAAATGTACATATAGACCGTATCTATTACTTATTAGTTTTTGGTGACACAGCTATTAGAAGCAAGATAGCACTTGAAACATCAGGTCAGCCTGCAACTCAGATGCACAATGCTCTTGTTTAAAAATAACAGAACAACCACAGCGCTGAAAGTAAAATGTAGAGAACACAACTCCAAAATACACAAAACAATGTACTTCACATAATGAATTGTAACAACGTGTTCATATAAATCCTGGTTAAGGAATGGAACACCTTACCACAGATCACTGTCAATGCTAAACATTTACACAGATTCAAAACCAGTCTGCATGTATTCATGGAAGTAATTAACTGTACAAGCTTATGTGGGTTCAGAAAAGTTCTTCAGCCACAGTCAGTGGGTGAGAATGTTGCGGAGGGAGTAACTACAGGTTTCAGGATATGATTTCCCCTAATCTCTTCCCCAGAATTTGTTATTGATTAATGTCAGCAACTGGACTAGGCAGACATCTGGTCTGAATTAGTATAACTGTTGCCTTGTGGCAACAAGGAAAACCAGGGTAGGAGTCAGGACAGGGTTCCAGAATTATGACTTCAAAATGGCAGTATGGGGAACTGAGTTCACTGATTTAGTAGCAAACAGCTGTGGAAACACGCTGTAGCACAAACCTCAAGATCATGGAAATTTCTAAACCTTTCTTTAGCGCTTGATCCTCTTCTGTCCTCAGTACAGACGCTTATGAGGATCCAGAGGTGACAGGAGGAAAGCATCTGTGTAGGACAAATATAGTCGAAACTAGGATTCAAAGAGGATGTGGTCATTTGATCACGCTAGAGGGAATAAATGACATGCAAAGTAAAATGAATAATCAAACTAGAGAAGGAAAAGTGGGAAAAAAAAACACTACCAGACGTGCATGTTATTTAGCCTTTTTGCAACTTCCCAAGAGACATGGCAAGCAAGCAATAAAAACCATAAAGTTACAAAAAATAGGAAATTAGCATGTTTATAAAAATTTTAGCGATGCAGCAACAAATTCCAGTGCAAAAAATGAAACTCCTGAAACCACACATTGTTTAATTACACAGTAAGTTAGGCTGATACTGTCATGCACAGCTTCAACCTAAATGCAATTTAAGAATTCCAAATGTCTCCGTTTGCATTTTTTTTAATCTTCATTGTATTCAGAAGATCATTCCTCCTAACTCCCCCTTCAGAATAGGATCTTCAACTTTTAAAAGTTCTTCAATTGTCATTTTGTGATAAAAGGCCAAGCTTTTGTTCATAATTTTAAAAACTGGGTCCTTGTCCTTTTATTCCATATACATACTACTATTACATCCATGTGATTAAAAACTAATACTGACAACATCTGTAGGCTTGAATAACTAAGAGTGCATGACATAATCTTCATATTTGCAGTTTCTTTTAGGAGGCCAGAAGGAATGACAAGCAGCATACAGTCCCTGACACTTCATTTCTGTCTATGTTCAGCAGGTTCCTGTTTGAGGTCTTCTGCTCCTTTGGCCATTACAGATATAACGTACAAGCAATTCTCTCTCAAAGCAAGTCCATAAGAGGATGTACGAAGTTTAAAATAAATTTGTATGTATACATTTAAATAAACTTAAAATAAAATCACAGGTTTGTTGGTGAAAACAGCAGATGCATTCTACAGTCTAGTATTAGTGTCTTAAAGTTACATTATCCAATGTACAGTATGCCACAGGAAATCAATTTGTAATTTCCAAGTCAGTCCCATTGGCATTCTTAGCAGAGAATTAAGAAATTAGCAAAACAAAAAACACACCTTATTAAAAAAAAAAAAAAAAAGCAATTTCAGGAAAGGCAGAAGTAGGGAAAAAGTTACCTTACTTGTTGTCTGCAAGTATTTTCCTTTAAACACTCTGCAGACTCAGCTTTCACTGTGCAGAATGCAGACATCTTTCCAAGTTCTTTAAATCAGGAAGACAATGAAGTAAAAAAATTGATTACTACAACATCCTATCACTACTCAGAATTCTGTTAGAAAGCTACATTAATTTGTTAAGAGCTAAGACAGGCTTAGATGAAACAACAAACCACTACAGAATTTAATTATATGAAGGATTTCACATTTCTCACCAATCTAGCTTATCTGAGCAGGATTTTATCATGTCCACCAGAGCAGATCAAACCAATGTTAATCCACTGCTTATGATAGATTTGAAAATAAGTATCAGCTTTTCAAAGTCAGAGGCTATATGGAAAGTAGTTCTAAACTTAATATAAATGACTATTTACAACAACATTTAAATATATTTAAATATATGTATGTATTATATATATGTATTATATACATTATATATATATATATATAATTACTTGAGCTGAGGAAAGAATTCCACAAAAAAAATAAAACAAATTTCTTCTTTGTTCTTTGACGTATCAAAGACATGCCCACATGGTAGATACTCTCACTAAGAACATTATATTAGAAAAAAAAAAAAAAAATCAAGGTTTCTACTTCCTCTGAAGTGTGGGTATTTTTATAGTTTACCACATGCACAAAACTTTGTAACTTCAAAAGGATACAAAATTTGCCCTGAATGTATGTACTTCCCCTCTCTTGAAGTTTGTTACTTTATTCATTCATGCCACTAATTTTAGAATCTTAAGACATAAACTGTTCAGTTATATCTTTCTTCTAAGAAAACTCAGTAATTTATTTTGATTAAAAGCACACCTTCTGTAAAAGCATAGAGATTAAATGCAAAAAATAGATATAAATTAAATAAAAAGAAAAAAAAATAGAAATTAAAATTAAAAAAAGACTTCTAAAGGTACAGAATCTATAGTATTCAAAGTCATGTCAAGGCATTGTCACTTTTGAAAAATGTTTAATTTGTTGTCTGCCCATCATTAACCACTAGATCTTCCTGCTCTTCTCTAGATTAAGTCATCCTTTAGGATTCAGTGAAAGACACTTGAAGACTTCAATCTACTTTAGATATTCCTGGAAGGAAAGGATTTAAATTCCTACGGAGTACAATGCTTTTTCCAGATGCAGATCTCTTCTCTATTTCCACATTTTTGCAGCACGCTCTTTAAAACGAGGGCACCAAAACTCCTCAAAGTATTTATTTCAGCGTGATACTAAACCAAAGACGACCCAGTAAAAAGAGAAGTAAGGAAATAAGAGCCGATGATTTCAGAGCAATCCTGAAACGCCCCAAACTGGCGGCGCTCAGAGCCCCGCGAGCAGCTGCACTGGCACTCGGATGCCTCACTCAGACTCCTTACACAAGGAGCACTGTTGAAAACAGCCTTGCAAACGTGTAGCACACGCTTCAAACTGGCAGTGCTTTTTTTTTGTTTTTTTGTTATTTCCCCCCTCAGCAGCGTTTTCACTTTTCGCGCTCCCTCCCCCCCTTCCCCACCACCCAGCCAACGCGACCATCGGTGCGGTTTGGCGTTCTGCACCGCGAACCGTTTATCCCGGGCTCATTCTCCCCCTCCTGACAGGGCGCTTCTCAGACCGAGTCCCCTCACCGCAAAGCGCCAACACGGCAGGCAGCGCAGCCACCGGCGGCCGGGACGGAGCTGGGGGGGGGGAGCAGCGACACTTTATTAAACACCAGCGGAGAGGAGAGGAGGGCAGAGGGGCGCCCAGCAGGACCGCAGCCCCCTCCCCGCCTCAGACCCACGGGGCTCCCCTCAGCCCGCTCCCGCCCAACGAGGCGTTAACGGCCGGCCAACGGCCGTGCGCGCGCGCGCGCCGCTGGCAGCGGGGGCGGGCACGCGCATTCCCCCGTCTTTTCCTCTCCTCCCCCCCCCCGCGGCGCGCTCACCTTCCTCCTCGCCTCCCCGCCCCGGCCACACCCGCCCCACCTGCGGCGCATGCGCGGCCCTCGGCGGGGCAAGAGAGAGAGCGGGCGGGGTGCGGGGTGGGGGGGGGCTGCCGCCCCTTCCCTCCGCGCATGCGCCGGGCTCGCGTCGCCGTGGCAACGGGACGCGGTGCCAGGCAGGGCGGGGGCGGCCGGCGCTGATGGCGGGGGTGCTGTGCGGGTGGCTCAACGGGGAGGTGCGGCTCTCCCGCAGCCTCGGTGAGTGCAGCCGGGACATAAAGCCTGCGGCCGGGGAGGGGAGCCCCCGGGATGAGTCCCGCTGCTGTGCCCCGGAGCCTGGTGGTTTGATGAGGAGAGCCCTCAGGAGGGGGGCGGGTGGCCTTCGGGTGGGTGGGGGGGGGGGGTGCCAGGCGCCACAGACCCTCAGGAGGTGTGAGGAGAGGGTGGATATATACACATATATAAGCATATATGCACAAATATATACATGTATGTACATAAATATGTTTATCTGTGTCTGCAGGGGACACAGTTCCTTTAATCACTGCCCCGTTTGGGGATGCTGGCTTTGGAGAAGCAGCTGTTCCACGAGAGCCAGCACCTCTCCGTGGAAGCCCAGCTTTAAAAACTCTGTGTTTAACACTTTCCAGCAGAAAACTTCACGGTTATCCTTTATCGCCGTTGTCTCAATGACAGCCGCGACAAAGTTTGCAGAAAGCTCAGCAATTGTTGTTCGTAGCTCGTGCTATTGTCTGGGTGACAACCACGACAAAGTTTTAATTTTCAGCACCGAAAAGGAGAATTAGTTGATTGTGTGAAGCTGATGTTGCAAAATAACCGCACTGAAAGAAAACCTATTACTGGCTTAAAAAGGCAGCTCCTAAAATTCTTTTGAAATATTTAATAAGGCTTGTACTTGATTTTGTCATAACAACAATAGTGAGTAATATTAAAATTAAAGTCTGAATTATTTTAATTATGTTATTCTTTCTGGGAAAAATAAACAACCTAGTTCCAGGATCATTTGCTGAAGAATTTTCTAATGGCTACCTCTTTGGAGAACTTCTACACAAATATGGCCTTCAGGATGACTTTAATAAATTTTCACAGAGCAGGTCAGTACATACAGATAACATGTCTGTTGCAGAAATCAGACAAAATATTTATTTTTCAGTTGGAATTTGCTAGTGCAGAGGGGAGAAGGCATGTGGAATTTACCAAAATTTAATGCAACTATCAGTGTAAGTCAAAAACTACTTCTATTTGATATGCAGCCAAGCTTCCTATTTCCAAAGTTGATCATACTACTTTACAAACATTACACATTTTGATTGTAACTACGGTAGCAACAGGTTAGATCAAAGGTTCTAGAAGTCGTAGAATCATAGAAGTCCTTCAGAATGTCTTTAACGCTGGAGATTCTGACATTGTCCCCATAAGTTGAATGAAGACTGGGATACTCAAGTCTGGTATGGTGGTGAACATTATATCTTCCGTAAAATAGAAGTGGTGGTGATGTGTTGTGAGCCTCTGAGTAAAACCCTGGGAAAAGATAATATAGTAATTTATACATTTACAAATAATCTGATGGAATATCCATGGTGAAGAATGAAAAAAAAAAAAAAAAAAGCAACCCACAAAACAGAAAGGTGAAAAATTTGCAGGTCTGTGAGGCTTGGTATGTTCATGAGGTAGTTCATGGGGTTCCCTGGCTTATGTGTCATTATGGCAAAAGATGGACCTTGGTGCACACATAGAACAAGTGTGCCAGGCTATGCATCCTCTTCCCATTACTTCTGAATCTCTTTTGTGTTCTCTGCACTTCTCATTTATTTGTACCCTTTCCTATTCAAGTCCTACCAACTTGTAGGAGAGAAGCTTGAGTGCAGCTAATAGGCAGACAGCAGTTTCTGGTTTCTCTTTCTCAAAATTCTAGATCATTTGGGAATATTTCAGAATACTGAAGCACTCCTGGGGGCTCTTGGAAGAACATTAGTGTACCCACTGATAGCTTAAGGAGGCTTTTACTTCTACAAGCACTAGCAACATCTAAAAAGCTCTATCAACTATTAAGCTGTAGGGTAGATAGGGTACAACTATAATGTAAAAGGATACTCCGAGCTTTTGTTCCCAGATGACTTCTCATTAGGGAAGATCAAGCACCCTTTCAACAGATGCAAGGAGAGGTTAGAAACTCTGCTGAGACAGCGAATGCATTCTCAGCAGATGTGGTGATGCACAATAGGGTGTGATCTGGAGAAACAACCCCAAAATGTCAGACCTCAAATCAGATTGAACTTCAGAGAAGGGAGACAATTTTTCGTGTCTCAGGCTTTAGGGTGTCATGGTTCATCTTCTCTGAGACACTGCAGATACAGAAATTTGACCCTTCAGCTATCTGAGGGAGAGGCAGGCAGAGTCTGTGTTTGTAGGGTTGGGAGATGGAGGTAACTGGCAGCTTGTGCCTTCTGGCGAGAGAAGAAAGGCTCATGCTTCACCTGTTGATCCACAGCTGCAAAACAGTTTCTATAGCAGATGAGAGGCTGGGGACTCAGAGGTTGTGCATCGGGGGTGGCTAATCTTGAACACACAGGATCACCAAGAGGAAGCGCTAAGTAATCACAGTGGGAGATTTTCTTTTACAGATGGAGGCCCCCATCTTCTGTCCTCGTGCAAGCTAGAAAGGTTTTCTACTAGCTAGAGGCTTGAGTCCAAGACTGCTCATCCAGCCGTTGGATTGTTACACATGCTGCTCTTCTGTGTGGGCACCAAGGATGCTGTCAGGGAGGCCTGGAGTATATCAAGAGTGGCCATGTGTTTCTGGAGTAAAAGTGAGAGAGGTGTGGGGCTCTAGGCACTTTTTTCCTCAATTCTGCAGGTGAGGTGGAAGAACCTAGTGGGGAGTGGATGGATCCTACAGGTCAACAACTGCTTGTGCAGCTGCTGTAATCAGTAGGGCTTTGTTTTTTACAATCACAGGATCCTCTCCGAAGATGGAGGGCTGCTAGGAAGAGATGGGAACCACCGCTCTTTGAGTAGGAAGAAGTACCTAAGGTCTTCTTGAGACAGCTGCAAGAATTCTCATGTTCACAGATCTTAGTCTGAATAGGAGACTTTAAACAAGTTGATATCTGCTGGAAAGGACAGACACAAGCAATCCATTAGGATACTGGAGTGCATTGATGATAACTTTCGGAGACAGGTGGTTGAGGGGCTGAAGAAGGGACATGTTCTGCTAGACCTAATATGTACAAACAAAGGAGGTCAGGGGCAGCACTGACTGCAGTGACTGTGAGATGGTGACCTCAGGATTCTGAGAGGAGGGAACAAGCTGAAAACAGTATCACAACTATAGGTTTCAGGAGAGAAGCTTGTTAAGGGACCTGCTTGGAAGAATCCTATACAAATCAGTCCTGGAGAGCAGAAGTGTCCAGGACAAGTGGCTGAATTTTTATTCAAAGGTCACCACCTTCAAGTATGAGAATAGTCCATCTCATTGTGAAGAAAACCAATGAAGGCAGCAGGAGGCATGAATGGATGAACAAGGATCTCTTGACTAAACTGAAACACAAAAAGAAAGCATACATGTACAAGATGTGGAAGCAGTGTTGGGTGGACAAGGACTTGACAAACAGTCTCTGAGTGTGCATGGGAGGCTTTAGGGAAGCCAAATCCCATCTGGAGTTAAAACTGGTGAGGGGCAGGAAGGGAAAACAAAAGGATTTTTACAGGTATTTCCACAGCAAAATGAAGACTAGGGAAAACATTACTGCTGAATGGGGCACAGGATCTAGTGGGGAAAAAAAAAAAAAAAGTTTGAGATACTTAATGTCTTCTCTCTCTGTCTCTGCTGGTAAAACTTGCCTTCAGGAATCCCAGTTCCATAAGACTAGCAGGAAGACTTCTGGTGGAAGAGGATTAGCTTAAGGAACATTAAAAATGGTACAAATACACAAGTCTGTGGGATGTACCCACAAATGCTGAGGGACCTGGCTGATGTCACTGCTAGGTCACTCTCAATTATCTTTGAAAGGTGATGGTGACTGGGGGAGATTTCTTAGGACTGGAAATGTCACTCCTCTCTTCAAGGAAAGCAAGGAGGAATTGGTCAAGAACAAGATAGTCAGCCTTGCCTCAGTTCCTGAAAATTGATGGAACTAATGAGTATGGGAACATTTTCCAAGCATATTAAGGACAAGAAGATGCCTGGGAGTTATCACCGTGGCTTTATGAAGGGGAAATCATGCCTAACTAACCTGATAACAGCCTTCTGTAATGAGGTGATGGGCTCAGTGGAAGAGAGAAGATCAGTATATGCTGCTTATTTTGACTTTTGACATCCTCCAACAAAGTTTGAATTTTGAGTTATTGATCGTGAGGAATATGGGCCTGGCAAAGAGCAAAGTCAGTACCCTGAACTTCCAAAGAACAAAATTCCAGCCATGTAAATACCTAGTGGATGGGATCACTTGGGACACTGCTCCTTGGGACAAAGAAGCAGAATGGAGCTAGCCGCTCTTTAAGGATGTTTTCCTTACAGCACAAGAGCTCTCTGTTCCCCATGTAGGAAAGCAAGCAGGGAAGGCAGGATGGGATGGCTGAGCAAGGACCTGCTGGTCAGGCTGAGGTGCAAGAAGGAAATGCGCAGGCAGTGGAAGCAGAGACATGAAGCATGGGAAGAGTACAGGGTTGCTGTCTGGGTGTGCAGGGGTGGGATCAGGAAAGCCAAGGCACAGATGGAACTGAGCTTGGCAAGGGGTGCAAAGAACAACAAGAAGGGATTCTGTAGGTACGTGGGCCAGAAAAGAAAGGCTAAGGAAAGTGTGTCCCCTCTGATGGATGAGAAGGAAGAATTGGTAATGACAGACCTGGAGAAGGCTGAAGTGCTCAACTTCTTTACCTCAGTCTTCACAGCCAGTCAGGCTTCCCATGTCTCTCATTCCCCTGAACCTGTACCTGAGGGTGGGGGAGCAAAGTCCCTCCCAGCTTAAGTGAAGAGCAGGTTTGTGATGACCTGATGAAACTGAACAGGTACGAGTCTATGGGCCCTGCTGAGAAGCATCTCAGGGTCCTGAGGGCACTGGCTGATGGAGTTGCCAAACCTCTCTCCATCATATTTGAAAAGTCCTGGCAGTCAGGTGAAGTCACTGGTGCAGTGTCAAGGCACGTGCAGGACAAGGAGGTGATCTGAGACAGCCAGCATGGCTTCACCAAGGGCAAGTCATGCCTGATCAATTTGGTGGCCTTCTATGGTAGGGTGACTGCATCAATTGTTTGATGTCATCTACCTAGACTTCTTTAAGGCCTTTAACATGGCCCAACACAACATCCTGATCTCCAAATTGAAGAGAGGTGGATTTGAAGGGTGAACCATTCTGTGGATAAGGAATTGGCTTGATGGCCACACACAGAGAGTGGTGGTCAATGTCTCTATGTCCAGGCAGAGGCCAGTGATGAGTGGTGTCCCCCAGGGACACCGAGATGGGTGCTGTTTAGTATCTTTAACAGATATTAAAGATAAAATTATCTTTATCTTTTATCTTGTCTTGGGACCAATGCTGTTTAATATCTTTATCAACAACATAGATGGTGGGATTGAGTGCACCCTCAGCAAGCTTGCAGATGACACCAAGCTGAGAGGTACAGTCAGTGCAACAGAAGAAAGGGTGCCATCCAAAGGGACCTGGACAATCTTGAGAAGTGGGCCCATGTAAAACTAATGAGGTTCAAGTCAAAGAAGGAGGTGCGGCACCTGGGTTGGGGCAAGCCCAGACATGAGGACAGAGAAAAACTCATTGGGAGAAAAACCTCACTGAGAGCAGCCCTGCTGCTCTTGGGGGCTCTTGTGGACAAAAAGCTTGACACGAGCCAGCAGTGTGTGCCTGCAGCCCAGAAGGCCAACTACATCCTGGGCTGCAGCAACAGAGGGGTGGGCAGCAGGTGGAGGGAGGGGATTGTGCCCCTCTGCTCTGCCTTGTGAGGCCCCACCTGGAGTGCTGCGTTCTTGCCTGGGGCCCCCAGCACAAGAGGGACGTGGGGCTGTTAGAGCAGGTCCAGAGGAGGGCCATGAAGACGATCAGATGGCTGGAGCTGCTCTCTAGTGAAGAAGGGCTGAGAGAGCTGGGGGTGTTCAGCCTGGAGAAAAGAAAGCTCTGGGGAGACCTCGTTGCAGCTTTTCAGTACTTAAATGGTGCTTATAAAAAGATGGAGTGTGAATTTTTACTTGGGTAGATAATGACAGGACAAGGTGGAGTGATTTTAAACTGAAGGAGGGGAGATTTAGGTTAGATGTTAGGAGGAAATTCTTCACTGTAGAAGTGTGGTGAGGCACTGGTACTGGCTGCCCAGAGAAGCAGTGGCTGCCTCATCCCTGGAGGTGTTCCAGACCAGGTTGGATTGGGCCCTGGGCAACCTGATCTAGTGGCTGGCATCCCTGCCTATGGCAGTGGGGTTGGAACTAGATGGTCTTTAATGTCCCTTGGACCCCTTCCAACTCACGCCATTCTATGATGAAACAGATGAGTTGTGGTCGAGGGAGGTGAAACGAATGAAGTATGGACTAGGGAAGTGGCCAGTGAGGTGGACTGAAAACTGGCTGAACTTCCAGGTTGTTACCAGAACCACAAAGTGCAGCTGAGAAGTAGTGATTAGTAATGTACCCAGGGGTCAATTCTGAGACCAAAACTGTTTAACATCTTTATTATCGACTTGCATGATGAGATAGAGTGTAACCTCAGTCAGTCTGCAGACCACAAAACTGGAAGGAGTGTTTGATAGAGCAGATGGTTGTGGTTGCCATTCAGAGGGACCTTGATGGGCTGGAGAAAAGGGCTGTCAACAGTCTCATGAAGTGCAGCAAAGGGAAATGCAAAGTGCTGTATCTGGGAAGGAAAGTTCCTCTGAATGCATCAGTTTAAACTGGTGGCCAACTGTCTTGAAAGCAGCCGTGCAGAGAAGAGGCCCTGGACGGCAACAAGCTGACTGTGAGTCAGCCATGTACACTTGCTGCAAAGAAGGCTGACAGCATCCTGGACTATGTCAAGAAGAATTTTGCCATCAGTTTGAAGATAAAGATCGCCATATGAGGAAGAACTTCTTTACTGTGAGGGTGACAGAACACTACAGCATACTGCCAAGAGATGTTGTGGAGTCTCCTTTGAAGATATTCAAAACCTGCCTGGATGTGATCCTGTATAACATGCTCTAGGTGACCCTGCAGCTGGGTTAGACTAGATCTCTGGAGGTCTCTTCCAACCTCAACCATTCCCTTCTTCTGTGAAGGAATCATAGAATCATAGAATCATAGAATATCCTGAGTTGGAAGGGACCCTTAAGGATCATCAAGTCCAACTCTTGACACCGCACAGGTCTACCCAAAAGTTCAGACCATGTGACTAAGTGCACAGTCCAATCTCTTCTTAAATTCAGACAGGCTCGGTGCAATGACCACTTCCCTGGGGAGCCTGTTCCAGTGTGCAACCACCCTCTCTGTGAAGAACCCCTTCCTGATGTCAAGCCTGAATTTCCCCTGCTTCAGCTTTACCCCGTTCCCGCGGGTCCTGTCACTGGTGTTAATGGAGAAAAGGTCTCCTGCCTCTCGACACCCCCTTACGAGGAAGTTGTAGACTGTGATGAGGTCTCCCCTCAGCCTCCTCTTCTCCAGGCTGAACAGGCCCAGTGACCTCAGCCTAGGAGGCTCTACTCAGCCCTGGTGAGACCTTATCTGAAATGCTGTGTCCAGTTTGGGGTTCCCAAGTACAAGAATGACCTGGATATATTGGAGGAGGTCAAGGAAAATGCCTGAACAATTATTAAGGTCCTGAAATAACCAACATGAGAGAAAGGAAGGTTGTATTCTTTACCATGATATTCCATGACTTCATCAGGATATTTTGATACTTTCTGCCTTCTCTTCCTTTTACATTTGCTAGTGACATAGATCCTTTAACAGCTATTAACTGATACAATAATACAATAACTGAACTGATACAATATTTCCTCAGTTTCAAGATACTCCTCCTGCACATTAAAGGCAATTATTTCTGTGTAATAGTCATTATATAGTCCTGGAATCTTGGAAGAACCCATGCTTGACAAATCTTACTAGTTATCTATAAAGTAATACTTTTAATTTTTGAGTGTTCTATATTATTCAAGGGTCATTTGGTAAACTGTCATCACTCTAATATGTTTTAGTACAGATCAAGGGAAGATCGTAACTACTGGTGTGGCAGTGGAGGAAGTAAGGGCAACTGTAATCTAGAGAGTAATAACTGAAAAGAATGGGTGGTCATTTTGATGACCTTCTCAAGCTTTGCTTAACTATATTAGCTGCTTGTGTTGTGCAGTTCTTTATATAGAACATAGGCATATATATAGTCATAAAAGGAAGAGAATAATAATTGAGAAAGTGGTACTACCTTTTTGAAAGGAACACTGCTGGAAAACATCTTCCAGTTAGTCTGTCCGTATTTGAAAAATTAAATACTATAGTTTTGTCTTATCTCTGAAAATGATCTTGAGATAAGGTTTAGAACATCTTTGTATTATCAAGCATGTTTAAGAATTTCCATCTGATCTGTTTACACAATAAAAAATTAAGAGGTCATGTCACCACAGTTTTTCAATGCATCCAAGATTTCTGACAGTAGGTGTCACCTTAATATTGAATCAATAGCAGAAAGATGTTCAATAGCTGTAAGCTAAATTTATATATAATTGTATAAGAAATAAGGCATGGATTGTTATAGTGAGATTGATTAACTCCAGGACTGTTTTATCTAGGAGTATTGTGAATTCTGAGAGACCAGGAGGTCTTCAAGTTAAAATTCAACATTTTTGTAGAATTATGGTGTTGCTCTACTGACTTCAAAACCTTTTTGGTTCATGTAAATGAACTATTACGAAGTTAAGTGATAGAGCAGCGTAGAAATGTTCTGACTCAGCCAGTAGTTATGGATTTGCTGAACGAAATCTGATAGCATGTTAATTGTGAAATATTGATAATTTATTTTTCTTCTTTTTGGCCTATCTACTGATCTCAAGTGTTTCCACAAGAGAATCTATACATCAAGAAAAATAATTTATCTGGAATCCACCATTTCTTTTCTGAATGTAAATTTTGCTCACTGGGACCACAGTCTTTATTTTTCAACACTACACCGAGCCATATGTCCATTTCTTTTTATTGAGGAAAAAAAGTGACAAGGTGTTGTGAGGGTTAATAGATTACATAGGTGTTTTTTGTTTGTTTGTTTGTTTTGTTTTTAATTTCCTGTATTTTGGCTGGTTAGAGCTCACATGGATTGATACAGTTTAATAAACTTCATTCTAGTTCCTTTTACCTTTTGTGGATGGTATACTTTTAGCTGCAATTTGGAGTAAGCTTTTGCTGTCAGTTGTACTTCTTGTGTGCATGTATCAAGATTTATATAACCCAATGTGTCTTCGATTTTTCCCCCAAAGTTATTCCTAGTAGGCCAATCTATTAGCATGTACTACAGGATAAAATCTAAAACAAAGTGTGTATCACATCACTCTAAGAAAGTCCATTGTGTTTTTTTTTTCCACTTCCTATCTTGATATGAGATAAATGTGATGACAATGTTTATTGCAGCAAGTTGGAATTGAAAGTACATTTATGTTTTGTTTTTTTTTTTCTTTGTTTTTAATCACATAGGGTTGCAAGTGCAAAACTTAACAATTTTTCTCTCCTGGAACCCACGCTTCACCTCCTTGGTGTACAGTTTAATGAGAATGTGGCCCAAGACATCATGACAGGGCAGCATGGGGCTGCAACAAAGCTTTTGTATGAATTGTACATTGCTTTAGAAAAAAAGAGAAAAACAAAGCTCACTGCAGTAGCCATGGAAGCAATGAGACCTACAGGACCTGCAAAGCTCAAGTCTATCGGAAGTGTTTTGTATCAAGAGGTAGCTAACTATACCAATTTTGTATAAATGTATAGGAAAATAAGGTAGCTTATTTACATGTATCTCTCAAGCATATTTCATGCTTCCCCTCCCTGCTTTTTAGATTTCTTGTTCAAAACCAGTGTGCTTCTATGGAAAAGATGAAATCCTTTGCCATGTCCTATACATAGACACTGGGATTGCCTGGTTTATCTGTGATTCATGAGGATAATGACCATCTGTGTTCCTTTTCGTTCCTTTGTTTTGTGTTCCTTTGTTTTGGCTTATTCTGTCTTACCTGCTCTCCAGCCTTAAAATATGTATAACAACAAAGACTATAAGTTGTTCAGTGGCTGCTGTCATACTTATTTGATCAGTACAGATTGCAGACAGCTTTGGAGTCGAGGTATGAAATTAGGTATAAATGTTTCCTGAAGGGGAAATTAGTTTGTGTTGGTTGTCCATGGTGACTTGATTCCTTCTGTTACATGTCTCCCCATATATTTATACTAGACTCCAGCTGGCCAAGTAACTGTATGCTGAATAATGCAAAGAGGAAAATAAAAAGGCAAAGAGAGTGTCTTGAGAGGAAGGCATTATTTGTATAGTACATTCTGTTAAGGACATTCTTCTCATCTTCAACAGTAACGTTCAGCATGTGCAGAGCATTATTTGTTACCAGGATGAGCAATCTTTAAGAAGCTATTCATCACGAATCAAATTCAGCTGGGTGAAACTTCACATTTTTTCTAGCACACATCCTAACAAAACATAAAGTGTACCAACAAATGCAGAGAGAGCACCAAACAGCCACGACATCCTTTCACATATATGAATAGCTTAAAGAAGATAAAGCAACTGAGATTGCTCCTGTGAATAGATACATTCATCATAAAATCATTAAGGTTGGAAGGGAGCTCTGGAGGTCACATAATCCAGCCACCCTGCTCCTCTAACCAGAGTTAACTATGTCAGGGTGCTCAGGACCTTGTCCAGTTGGTTCTTGAATGTCTTCAAAGATGGAGACTTCATAAAATATCTGGGCAAATTGTTGAGCAACATTTCCATGAAAAAAAAAATTTCTTATGTTTAAGTTGAATGTCTTAGATTTTCATTTGGCATTGTTCAAGTTCAATTCTGCAAGTTCTTTTCAATAGAGCTGGTCCTTTATTTAAAAAACAAAACAAAACAAAAACAAACCAACAAACAACAACAACAACAAAACACAAAAAAAAAAACCACAACTCCACCATGTTTAGATACTGTTCTGCGGATATTAACACCAGAAAACATAGTTTGAAATAACTATTGTAAAATTATCACATTTAAGTACAATTTCTCTTACTGTTTCTGACTTGACTATCTTCAAATGTAATTTCAGCGTTTGAAATCTTTAACTCCACGTCAGGCAGATTTGCAGCTACAGCAGGTTTCAGAGCATTTTGAAATGAAGTCTAAAGCAATGGAAGATAAAATAGCTCGTATACATATTTCAGAACAACAGAAAGTTCAGAAGCTTCGAGAGGAACAAAGAGCCCAAGACATTGAAAAGGTGACTAATTACATTTAATAGAGACTTCTGAAGAAGTATTTTCTTAAGATCACGTACAGAGTTGTGCTGCCCCATCATGTTTACAGAAAAGCAAAGAAAGAGGGCGCTCTTAGAAAGCATTGAGGTGGAGATATAAAGCCAATACAGTCTTGTAAGACCATTAAAAAACATTAATATTTCAAAATGACGTCATGTTAAGAGTACATGTATTTGCATGTTTTTATGCAAGAAAAATCTTAAGAAATTTGAAGATAAAGTGTCAATTTCACAACTCTAAGTGTTTAAAGTGTTCTTATAAAGGAGGTTTGTGAAAGTTTTCATTTTAAAGAAAAAGTTGGAGCATTGTTCAGAAGCAGGATAAAGATACAAGGAAGGGGACCTACATGTATAGTGGATATGGCCTCAGTGCATCTTTTAGCTCTGTGTAGATGTTTCCATTAAATCAAAAAGATGAACTATTTTTTTCAGCATATGGGAACACTCTTCCAAAGTACAGGCTGTAGTTTATATAGAAGAATTGGCAGTCAAGGAATTCCTAGTCAAGGAATATTAAGCCACGATGAATTAGAAATTGGTATGGCTAGAATCAAAGAACAAAAGAATGTCCCATGTTGGAAGGGATGTACATGGGTCATTGAGTCCAACTCCTGGCTCCACATAGGACCACCCAAAAATCAACCCATTTGTCTGAGAGCGTTGTCCAAACACTCCTGGAACTCTGATAGGCTTTGGGCTGTGACCACTGCCCTGAGGAACCTGTCCCAGTGCCTGGCCACCCTCTCAGTCAAGAACCTTTTCCTAGTAATCAGTTTGAACATCCCCTGTCCCAGCTCCATGCCATTCCCTCGGGTCCTGTCACTGTCCCCAGAGAGCAGAGCTCAGCGCCTGCCCCTCCGCTCCCTTCGCGAGGGAGCTGCAGGCCACCATGAGGCCTCCCCTCAGCCTGCTCTCTTTGGGCCTCTGGCAAGGGACCTCAGCTGCTCCTCACGTCTTCCCCTCCACACCCTTCACCATCTCTGTAGTTCTCCTTTGAACACTCCAATAGTTTTATGTCCTTCTTATATTGTGTCACTCAAAGCTGCAGGTAGTACCTGAGGTGAGGTTGCAGCAGCACAGTGCAATACCGTGCCTGATGCACCCCAGTGTACAGTTGGCCCTTTTGGCTGTCAGGGTTCACTGTTGACTCACTTTCAACTTTCTGTTGACCAAAACCCTTAGATCCCTTTCTGTGGAGCTGTTAATTAAAAGCGTCTTTCAGTGGTTATTTACATGTAGTTCTTCTGTTGCCACTGCAAGAACAAGAATGGAAATAAATGACTAAGTGACTCTTTAAGTATCTACAAAAGAAAATATGAACAATATCCCAAACATTTTCAAGATTTTTTTTTAAAGATTTTTTTTAAATTCTATTTGATTTTATACATATTTATTTTTTAGATTTCTTTGAATCTTTGTAGAAAAATGTTTTTTTCCCACACAACTCTTCTTTTAACTGCATGTATCTGTAGTGCACTTTAATGGTGTCAATTAAATTTTTGCTAATGCTTAATCATCTGAGACTCAGTATTGAGTGGTAGCATTGCCTCACAGTATGTGTGTTTTTCAGTTTCTGTTCTGAATTCTAACTAGAAACAGGTGCTAGACTAGAGCTAACATTTAATACAACCCTTTAAATGCCTCTCAGGCATTGAGTACAAACTGTTTTTTTTGTTTGTTTGTTTTGTTTTATTTTTTACAGACATGCTTCTATTGCACCTCATCCCTTGTTAACGCAGGCATAGCTGGGAAGGGATGGTTTAGGATAGGATAGGATAGGATAGGATAGGATAGGATAGGATAGGATAGGATAGGATAGGATAGGATAGGATAGGATAGGATAGGATAGGATAGGTAAGTTTGGTTGGAAGGGACCTTCAAAGATCTTCCAGTCCAACTGCATGGATCAGATTTTCTGATACTGGTACTTAAAATATTTTTTCATTCTCAACTATTGAGAATATGTATTAGCATATTGAAAAGCTGTCAAATGACTCTGTATGTGGAGTGATGCTTTAATTTAAAATGCATCTGTTTAATCATAGAAACATAGAACGGCTTGGGTTGGAAGGGATCTTAAAGATCATCTAGTTCCAACCTTGCCATAAGCAGGGAAAGCAGGGATGCCACCCATTAGATCAGGTTGCCTAGGGCTTTGTCCAACCTGATCTTGAACACCTCCAGGGAGGTGTTCATCCACAACTTTCATGGTATTTTAATGAATCTTTTTTTTTTTTTTTTTTAATAATCATTTGCTATTCTCTCTGTCACTCCTTTATTATTATTATTATTATTATTATTATTATTATTATTATTATTATTATTATTATTATTATTCCTAAAAGATTTTTATTTCCTTATGGGTTAATCACATTTCCTTCATGGGTAAATATATCATGTATTAGGTCTACATAGTATATTTTGTTTCAACTCAAGTATCTGAACACATTATGTTAAATACTCAGCATCGCATAGGAAGAAGGAGACAAAATGAAATAATGGCCAAGATTCAAGCAGCCATTATACAGGTTCCAAAGCCACGACCAAACTACACAATAAAAGCTATTGAAGCCCAAAAATTGCTAAAGAAGAAAAGAGAAGCAGAGGTAACTATCATCTATATTTCATTAATGGTAATTATATGAACTGGGAAAACATTATTTTCTGGAAGCATTTACACTTAGGAATACTGTACTTGTGCCATCTAAAGCTGATGATACAACTTGTGAAATTATATAGAAGACTCAATGTGAACTGGGCAAAATATGTGTGATTCAACATTTGTTACACAGGAAAAATTGTTTTGAAGGAAGAGAAAGTTCTTATTGCATAAATAAATAGATAGATGCTTTTAAATGTAGAGTATCCAAACAGAGTTGCTTGAATAAATATTAAGGATAAATTTAAGCTAGTAAAAGCAGAACATAGACCATAATACGTTATTGCAAAATCCCTGAATAGTGGGAATTATACGAGCTAGTAGAGTCCTGTGCAAACTGTATCTTGCAGGATGGAAAGCTGCAAAAATTTAGGATTTTGTCTGGTGAACATAGGTGTAGATAAGAAAAGGGAAAAAGTAAATAGAAATGAAAAGAAGAAGGAAATAGTCTTGCCTTTCATCTTGATGTAGTTGACGCTCAATGTATTTTCAGTGTAAACTTTTTTGTGGTACTAACATGAAGCATAAATCATTCCCTAGTATTTACTCTGTGAAAAAATAGTTGAAGCTTCCTTACGACACTTTGTGAAGAGAAAAACATTAAATTTTATGTTATTTCTTTAGGACACTTACAAGGAGATTAACAAGTTTGAGAAGTCTATTGCAGGAAGGCTCTCTGCAGTATACAGCCAAGTCTCTGACAGGTAATATCTGGATATTAGATTGTTAAGCTTAGACAGTACCTTAGGCACCTTAGGTGCCTACTCTCTGTGGAGACAGCTATTTGAAGGAAATATAATGTATTGCTTAGTTTAAACTGTGATTCTCCTTAGAGTGATTGTCTATATGTCTGTTAGCATTACAAGTATTCCAGCTCCAGCTGTTAGTGTTTTTACCTAGTTTTTATATAATTGTGTTAGGGATGGCTCAAACTTCCCTCTCTCCTTTTTGCAATATATGCAGCAACAGAGGGCACAAAGTGCATCTCTTTTTCTCTGTTTATTTCAGTCATTGAATCTGTATTGTTGGTTAGACTTGCAGAAAGAAGAGAGAGGTGGTGGATATATATACACGGTACCAAATTTCAAAGAAAAGTAACCTTTCTCCTTAAATATGCTTTACAGGCAATTCACATAGAGGGAGATGTTGGTTAATTTGTGAATAATTATAAGCAATAGGCGTTCTGTCACCTTTAATGGTATGTATACAAAATTTAGAAGAGGTGGCAGTCATGCATGCTGCTCTGGATACTGCTGTGTGAAAGCAACATCTGATTAATAACTGCAAAATTGTGCTCAGAGAGTTTGGTTATATGTAAAGAGTAAACTATGTTTAATATTCTGCAATCCTAATTTATTGTTTCTGCAGAATTCTTTCTGCAGAAAGGTTTCTGTATTAAATATTGGCAAATGAGCTATTTGGCAGTTGGCTTATGTAAAGTCTGGAGCTCTCTGGACTCAGTGGTGATTGTGGGGTATAAGGGTGTCAAGAAGTAGCCACAATGCTCATGAACATTGCTGTCCAAGATAATTCTGTGCACTTGTCAGACTTGCATACAACTTCACAGGGATCTATATGAAAACACCTCTAAAAAACGTAAGTCCCGTAAAGTCGATAAACTTTTTATATTTTGATCTTTTTGATCAGTGATATACAAGAATCGTTGCAAACACAGAAGTTGAAAGTACCAACCCCAGAAACCACAGCACAAACAGCAACTGAACTATTAAATGTTTATTCAGATGATGAATATATAAGAAAAATTCAAAAACGTTTGGAGGAAGATACATTTGCTAGAGAACAACGAGAAAAAAGACGACGAAAAATGCTAGTGGAACAGTTAATAGCACATGAAGCACAGGAGGTAAGAGAAGTACATAACCCATGCACAATTAGTAACCTAAATATATACTTACGAAGTAACACTATTTTTGAGGGCTGAATGAAATTTGAAGGGGAGAAAGGGAGGTATATACATTTTATCTCTGAAAATAACTTTTATGCATTGTTATTCCTTGAAAATTATGGAAGGTTTTGCATTCTTTCTCACCACTTTTATGTCATACTTCATCCTTATAAATCATAAAGGCTGAAATGAAAGCAGCAGAGCTTAGGTGATTAAAAACCAGTTGAAGGCCTGCCTGATATTTTCCCCAAAAAGAATAAAAAAAAAGGTGACCTTCAAACTATCAAAATGCATTCTGGGTCTGAAGATGGTAGTACTCAAAAATCAACAAACGTGACAGTTGAAAATCTGTATTTGCAACTATATCTAGACTGGATTAATTTTAAAATGGTTGTGCAGGGTAGTATGAAGAAGCAAAATACTTATTTTGCAGAGCTTTGATTTTTGAAGTGTTATGGAATAGAAAGTGTGTCTTGGGAGGATGTCTCTATTGTGTCCAAAAATGGTTGTTGCAGGTTATTCTATTTGACTTTTGTCTTGAAAGCATAAGGCTTTTCAGGTTCCTCCTCAGACACTTCTTTTAAAAAGCAGCTCTTAGATTGTTGACTTCACACAACTTCTCTGTAAAAAATGATGGCATCAAACATACCTTTGTAACTTACTGGAGTTTGTCTGTAATTTTGAGTTATCTTATATTTTAGTATTATTGCATTTAGAGTTCTTAGCTTAGATCAAGTAGATTGAACCCACTGTAGCTGAGCCTGTCACCCCAGGTATTTCATAATAACAGCACTGAAGATGCATGGCTCCTCTTAAAAGAAAAAGTATTAATTATAGATATATATATTAAAGCACTGGCATATATTGTCTGGAGAGATTTTTGAAGTTGTTGAGGAAAATGTAAGTTTATTGGGGTAGACATTTAGAAATTAGATGGCTTCTCAATATTTCTCCCAGGTCTGTATTCTGTGGGAAAGTAAGGATATCTCTTGTGGCTTAGACTAAGAGTCTGTACATCCACACATGCTGTATTTGAGCTCTCACTCAAAGTGATTCTTTAAAATGTTCTTGTTGATATGCATAGATTGTGAAGAAGTTTTGCCATCCAGCTGTCTTAAATCTCTGTAATTAAAAAACTTCCATCAGCAGTTACAGCCCCAGTATACTCCAGTAGCCTGGACCAATGGTTCCAATAGCCATGGCTATCAGCTGATGGCCGTATGGTATCAGCAGCTATTACTGGGGTGTTTGGTAGAGACAGTAGCACTAAGCCAACAAAGCCAGCCAGTGCTATCCAGGTCAGATGGCTGGTCCACCTGCAGTCACAGAACAAACCTTGCCAGTTTGAGATGGAGGAATTGCCGATAATGTTCTTCTAATCAGACTGTCTCCAGTGGGGCTCCAAAGCAAGGCAAAAGTAACAATAATATCTCTAACTTCCCAGGAAATAAATAATCTTCGATGTAGGGACAATAAAGGGACTACAAGGATTAGAAGGAAAGACAAGTGATCAGTTGACCAAAACAACAGCCTGACCAGATAAAAGAATCTATTTAGTGCCACTTCTGTTTTGAATTATCAGGGGAAGAAGTTACTGGTTGGAATTCTATGAGAGCTGAGAAATTACATATTGCTTGATTTAAGGAACTATGAAATAAGTATATATAAATATATATTTAGGATTGAAAACATTATATAAAGTAGTTGAAAATTAGTATCTCCCTGCATTAGATATGGAACTAAAAAGGATTTGAAAGCAGAAATAATGGCTTTCCTGTAGTCATTAGGCTTTGTGCTTATACTACATAAAACTTGAAGACAGGCCATAGGATCATCTAGAATCAAATTAATTGTATGTTTTCAGAATGCATTAATGTGTTTCATGACCATATCTATAAATGTCTACTAAAAGAACCTTGTTCCAATTTTTGAATCTTGGTACACTGCAAACTGTAGTACAAGTCGGAGTCTGGGAGTAAAAGTACTTTAAAATTACATGGCACTCCTCTGTGCGGAGCATGTGGTGATGCCAGTCAGATTTTCACAGGCAGAAAATAAAAGTGTTTGACAGTAACATAGTTTCATCCCAATTGAATCTTTGATCTGCACTGTTTCAACAAATTATTTGTTCTAAGTACTCATTATTTTTAAATGGTGTTTAGATTTTCTCTCTGTGGAATTTAAAAAGCTATCAGAAAGTTACTTGCCTTCTTTTATTGCATTGTTTTAATAAATACAGAAGACATCTGAACAGATTTGCTCTTCAAAAGGCAGCGCTATTGGATAATTCTATTACCCAAAGTATATCAAATGACACATAGCATGAATATGAAAATACAAAGTGCATCTAAAATTGTTCATATTGCATCGTTTTCCATTTTAGAGTTGCATGTGTGATGATAATTCTGCACACAGAAACATAATGTACAAAGAGTACACTACAAATCAGATCCTCATTTAGTGATAAGCTTTGAAGGCAGATGATCTTGCATGTGGGTAAAGCCCTGTGGGATTAAAGCCTGAGATGACCACATGATAGTTTCTTTGCTGTTAAAACTATAGTACACTGTGATGAGATACTGTGCCGGGAAAAAGCACATTTTGGCTGAAATAAACAAAACTTTGAGGGACTTTTGTATCAGCTTGGTCTTTTCAAGTCACCAGTGGAATGTAGTTTTTCTACCAGTTGCAAAGAAAACAGAACCTAAAAATATGGAATGAGCTTTTGTTGAAAAATATTGGTTTCTCCATAATATCACCATCAAAGATTTCCATTTATTTGAAGGTTATTGTTATTATTATTGAAATTCAAATAGTTAAATAAGTTATTTAAATAGCTAAATAGTTATTAGTCTCCTCAGGGCTCTCTCAATGCATTCTCTGCCCAGCCTGTATTTGTGCTTGGGATTGCCCCAGCCCAAATGCAGGACCTTGCACTTGGCCTTGCTGAACTTCATGGGGTTCACACAGGCCTACCTCTCCAGCTTGTCCAGGTCCCTGTGGATGGTATCCCTTCCCTCCAGGTATTTGTGGACTGCTAATCTATGATCTAGACCTCTTTGTGGAATCTGGTATTTCTTTCATAATGGCATGATTATACTTAATAAAGTTTGAATTTTCATTTAGAGGTGAATTTATATAGTGTGTTCTGCCCTCTCTCTGTCACAGAAAGCTGATGAAAAATAAACCACATTAAAAGAAAATAGAAGAGGTTATATATATATATATATGTATATATATATATATATATATATTTAATGATACTATTAACTGCTTTTACCCTGTTTCTCTGTTCTTAGGAAAATTAATTTGAACTCTTCAGATCAATTCCAAATTTATGTCCTTAAATCTGAACCTATATTTTATAGCAGTTTTTCTGCATCTGAATCAAAAGTCCAGGGAATCTGAAATTTCCTCTAATATCCTTATTTAGGAGTGATATCTGGCAATAGGGCTTGATAGGCAAGTTGATGCGTTTGATTAGAACTCAGAAATAGTTCTGGACTGTGAAGGCTGTGGGGCAAAACTTTAGGTTAGGTTAAGCTTTAGATACAAAGCACAGAAAAGAAGTACAGTAGTGGGAAGGTATTAGTATGTTCTGTCAAGAACTTTGAGAAGTACCAGTCCACAGCCTGAAAACTGTCAGTATGCTCTCACCATGCTTCAAGCAATGGTTCAGAATGATTTTTTTATAATATTGAGTAAGGTATTTTTTGCATGATGCTTTGTCAGTGAGAATGCTGAAACTGTTACCTAGAAGTCTTGTATTTCCCTCTGGTTGGAATGCTTTCCTCTATTCCCAGTCTCCTAAATGGAGGTGTTATTTACCTGAATCCTGAGAAAAAAGGATGAAGTTCAAAACTGTAGAAAAATAGACTTATTCAAAGGGTTCAGTGGAGCATGGCTGAGAAGGGGACTGGTAGAGAACAAGGACAGATAAGGGAAATAACGACCAATGTAATTCAAAGAAGGGATATATCTTTACATTCAGAAGCAATTATTTGAAATATGCATTGCACACAGGCTTTATCCAAGTTAAAATCGAGTTATTCTGAACAAATGTATTTTTTACTCAGTATCTCTGGTAAGACATATTTAGAATTCATTTATATAGTTCTACAGTTCTTGTATGTTTAACAAAGATAATGAATAGTTTTTTAACAAAGTTCATGAATAGATGTGTTCTGGACGTGTGTATCAAATTAGCAAGTAAATGTTATATAACTCCATTCATATTTTCCATATAAGACAGTGATGTGTTGTCTATGAAATGATTTATAAGCTGTTCTTAATGCTAATTTTTATATGTGCATACATTTTAGGAGGCTTACCGAGAGGAGCAACTTATTTACAGACTAATGAGACAATCTCAGCAGGAACGGAGGATTGCTGTTCAACTCATGCATGTTCGACATGAGAAAGAAGTGTTAAGGCAAAACAGAATTTACAGGGAAAAACAGTATGAAGATAGACGACTGAAAGAGTTCCAGAAAGCTCTTGATAGTGAGGCAGTAAGTGATTATTTACTCCCCAAGTCATTGTAGCAGTTGTAGTACTTATCTGTGGAATTTGTATTGTCAACTGTTAGAATTTTGGCTTTTTCTAGGGTGATCCAATGATGAATATATCACTTTTAAATACCTTTAAAGTTGCAGCTCAGTTAATAATGGATATAACTGAGCAACTTAAAGTCTCATTTTGTTCTTTTCTTACAAAATAATTTTCACTTTTTAGGGAAACCTCTCTATGCTGAGGTCAAAAGACAGTCCTGTAGAGACAAAATGACAGAAGAGTTACAGAAAAACTTGCTTTAAGAATTATGTTTTTCATGTCCTTTAGGTGTAATAAGCTAACAGCCATTTTTGAAAAATGCCGTAATAAGGAATTTCAGTCATGCATGCATTATTTCTACCTTGAATCTTGGAGTAGATTAATAAATTAAAAGAATTCATAATCCTGTGAGAAATTGCCAAGTGTTATGCCCACAGCAGGCCTTAATGTAACAGTAGGAATGTTACTTTGCTCCTGCCAAAAATAATTAACAGCTCTAAATCTGAACTCCTATATAATCAGCAGCCATAGCTATTGATTGCTGTGCTTCTGTAAGAACACTCTTGGCAAAAAGGAGCACACGGTCACAGGAACTGCTGATACTTCTCTACAATGACCAGAAATCCTTCTCAAAGGTCAAACAGCATCAATAATCTCAAATTATTTGTATATCAGCATCTGATAAATTAAATCGCTAGTCACATACTGTGAATGAGTATTCCTTCATAGTTTTCAGTGAAACTAAGCATTGTTCCTTAGGAAGAGTAGACGACATCATTTCATGTTTCCCTGCCCTCCAAGCACTGAGTACATTCTTAATTTGTTTTTCATGAAAGAAGCGATATATTTCTCCTTTTTTTTGTTGTCATTTTTTTTTGTTATATTTTAGCAGTTAAAAAGCAAACAAACCAGACTTATAGAATGAATAGAAGTTTTTAGATTTTTGTATGTGTCCGTGTTCAATGTCTTTCCTGCTCTGATGTGACTGTTTTCATTAATTGGTTTAAATTAGTAAGTTAATTCTCTTAGTCCAGGATAGTGCACTTCTGCAGTTTAATTTGTTTTGCAATCTCAGATGTACTTTTCAAAACAAAATTCTAGGCTCTTGCAAAACAAGAAAAAATTGATTGTGAAGAACAAACTATCAAAGAAAGAGAACGTCATGAGAAAATTGCTGTTGGAAGAGCCCAGGCTCGTTATAAAAAGCATTATTCTATATGTTGGGAAGTGATCAACCAAATCATTGACTTGTCAACAAAAGTAGGAGAATATCGAATACTGACAAACAAGTGAGTATGTTAGCTGTCAGGCAAAACTAACAGGTGTTAGGTAGTTGTTAGGCTTAATGATTCGTTCTGCTTTAAGCACCAGTAATGTCTTAGGTGGATCCTCAGGTATCTTACAGGACAGCTTGAATTACTTTACATAAGAAAATTATGATATTCCTTTCATGTGAGTATTCACTGATATGTAACACAAGGTGAAATAGTGCTAAAGCCTTAGTGTAATTCCTTGAAAACTCAACCAACTTGAATCCTTAGAAAACAAGGATTCACTAGTTCTACAGCTTGTAGAAATACTGACTTCTGTTTTATATGAAGAAATTCCTTCATTTAAAAGTTAAAAACTGAATGCTGCTCATCTCACAGTAGGTTGCTCCACTAGCTGAATGTTTCCCAACAGTAATATAGAGAGGATGAATTTCCTAATATATATCAACCTGCCTGGACAGTTCTGAAAATTGCAACTTGGTCCAAAGTCTGGGTCCTACATGCTGTGATTCCCTATTCTGACACGCTACAATTCCACAGAGCTTCTGAGAATGTCCTAAAAAGGCAGCAATCTCCACATGCCTGTGATGTAGTAGTGTTTCCAAAACCACAGAGCAGGGCTTTGGATTCTCTGTTGTTCTCTCATTAGTATTCAGTGATCAGACTGGGGGGGGGGGGGGAGGAGCTTGCATGATTAGAAAGTATGCCAAAAGCTTCCTATAGGTTTTGTCAGTGTTTCTGTGCACTTAATTGAAAAAGGTGCATACAGTATGTATTCAATTATTTTTGAATCATGCATGTAGTTTCCTTAATGTTACAGCCCTCATCTACAAGCATTAATAAACAAATAAGAAAAAAAAAAGCTCCAGATGGATGTAATCCTAGAACACTTTGAGTATATGTCAAATTTAAGCTGTTTTTATACAGTTTGTTTAGCACCCATGCATGTCAGAGTCCTATTTATATTTTAGCAATAACTATAATTGCTTAATAACTTGGTACTTATATGCAGTTTATCTTGTTCCATAAGAATATTGTTCCTTTCTGAATGAAAGGGAAAAAAAAAAAGTTTAATTACTTATAAAATTCTGAATGAATTTTAGATTCCAGAAAAATCTGGAAAAATTGTATTGATTTTTGGTGAGGGGAGGCCATATGCCACAAATGAGAAGAGTATTTTGAAGCAGGGAAATAGAGTTGCAGCAAAACTGTTACCACACATCTCTGCCAGACAAATACTGTGATAAATCACTTATGAAGATACTGAAACCTACAAGGACCTACTGATGTCATACATGTACAATATGTGTGACTATTGTGACTATTGTATGTATTGTGACTAATGTATGTGACTAGTGAGTGACTATTTTTATGGTTTCTTCCTAACAAGCTATAGTAATTACAGAAAACATTATAAACCATACCAAGTCTAGCATATCCCTATTTCATGATTGTAGTTCTTGTAAATTTGGGTCCACTATTTTCAAACATCTAACTCTTAATTTTTGGCTTGGAACTCATTCCATTTTTGTTTGTTTGTTTGTTTGTTTGTTTTCTACTGCAGCAAAATTCCATTGAAACTGATGCGTGATTGGAAGGAATTTTTTTTTAGTGAAAAACCAATATATGAACAAGCCTCAATTCACCCTTTGCCAAATGAACCAAGCCCAGAACAACTTGTAGAACTGAATAAAATGAATCTGTTAGATGAAAAAGATTATGGTGAATATAAGGTATATCAAACTGATAAGACGTAATGGAATATAATACATCCTGATTGTACATAATCATAAACATCTTGTTGTGATGTTACATTTTGTTCTTTTAGTAGTTTCTGATATCAGAATTTGATATGCATTTTCTTTGTGTTACATCGGATTCTGTATGAAATACATGGCTATATTTTATGTTTGTAGCATTAGGCAGCTGATACAATTTGAAAACACAGTTATAATTTCATGCTTATTATAACATTGATTATATTTCTCTCCTGAGTTCATAGAGCCAACAAGTAAATTGGAATGCAATGAATTTTAGTTAACTGGAATGTGAAAGTATGGTTAATGCTACCATATTTAAAAATTCAAGAAGAAGTAGACAGCAAAAGCATGTGAAAAGAAGTAGGGTCTGTTACAAAACAGGGTAGTCTTAATTCTAGCAATTTTGAATGAAAGCTTTCTAACAAGATTTATTGGTTTGGGTGATCTATTTATTTTCATATGGGAACATTTTTAAACATTGTTATAAATGGCTGATGTTTTTGTAACCTTCTGTTAGGATACGAGGTACCTTAAAACTTTTCCTCAACTTTAGGATGCAATATGTAATTTCAGAAGTGAAAGGTGAAGAATGAATGTTGCCCTGTTATAATTAAAAAGTATTGTACAATATTTTCCAAATTAAAATGTAACTGATGCTTTTCTTTGGGGGTAAAAACACATCAGTATTTTCAAATATTCTGTTTAACTATAATGTGTCAAAATCACTATAAGTAGCCTGTCTTTGACTGGCTGGGAAATTATAACCATAATATACATGTGCTTTTACCCACCTCCTGGACAAATTTGTACTTTTTTTTATTTGCAACGAGTCTAAATGTTTTTTAGGAGTTTGTGGGGAATGTCTTGCAGTTCAGTTTATTTTGTTTTCAATCTTAATATGTGCTTTTCTGATGAATTTATTTGTAAGTTCTTTGTTCAGGCCATATCCACCCATGTAATGAAATTCATGATCATTCTCTTTAGGTGGAAAAAAAAAGCAAATACTGAAGATCAAAAGGGAGGACATACAGGACAGATAGGGAGGAAAAAGTTACAGGGGAACATTAATGAAAAATGAACTTTTTTAGTCAATATTTTTTGTATTACAGAGTCTCAGTAGTCTTCTTTCGATATAGGGGCACTGAAGAAAGCGAAAATTTAAACATTTAATTTAAAGCATTTTTCTCACTACCAGCTTGTTTCAAATGCACATTCACATTTTTATTTTTATTTTTTTTTCCAGTCTTATGCCTTACTGAATGAGTGTTCATCAAAAGCTGATATCACATAACCTGTGTAAAATTGTTGGCACCAATACATACGTATGTCACCTGAAAACCTAAGTGAACAGCTAATTCCTTCAGAGTATTTCATCTAAACAAAAGTGTATTGGCAGGGCATTCTGGTAAAATTTATGCTGATTTTCTTCATCACAGTGGAAAAAGCGTGGCACAGGCAACTTGGCATCTCTCAAAAACAATAAGTTTATATTAAGAATGCTGACTAAAAGAAACATATATGATAAAATAAAAGAACAAAATAAAGCACTATCAGTGTGTTGTACATTCTATATTAGACTGAGCTTGAAAACATTTGGAAACTATCACATGATCAGTTGTGGCTAATCACTTCATAAATTAATAAAATCCCCCAAACTAAACATAACAGTAGGCACTGTCCAAAATATCAAATAATTTGCAGTTATCATTGAGGGTGTTGACTGGCAGTTATATAACTCTGGCCTGAATACCTGAAGCCTTGTTTCTAACATGTACGCTACTTTAACAAAGACAAATTCAATCTAGCAATCTTTTAGATTGGAAAGAAAAAGACAAGAAATTTGAAAGGTGATTACTTCAAATAAGAAACCCATTCCATTTGGAATTCATTTTTTCTACAGGTTTGATAGAATTTAAAATAGTTGATAACATCTTTTCTCACAATTTTAAAGGAGCATGATTCAGATAGAACAAGGATTTTATTTTTTTAAGCATATCTTTTCCACTACATATTAAAAAATACATTCTCTGAGATAGGTTAGAGAGTGGATATTTTGCAACTCAAAAATATTTTTTGTTGTTTTTACTGGTTAAAAAGTCACATTTTCATTTATAGTATTAATAAATTATATGGTGTTATTTTATCTAATGCATATATGTTCAAAGTCAACGCTGATCTAGTTCTGTTACTAGAAAGTA
The DNA here is from genome assembly GCF_047663525.1 of Anas platyrhynchos. NCBI lineage: Eukaryota > Metazoa > Chordata > Aves > Anseriformes > Anatidae > Anas > Anas platyrhynchos. Next base: position 12,497,986 of record NC_092621.1, read on the forward strand.
TGCTATGGCAATATATAATTTATAATAGAATCATAAATCATAGAATGGCATGGGTTGGAAGGATCCTTAGAGATCATCTAACTCCAACCCCCCTGCCATAGGCAGGGATGCCACCCAGTAAATCAGGTTGCCCAGGGCCCCATCCAACATGGTCTTTAGCATTATTATAAATGGGCATCCAGGGATGGGCATCCACAGCTTCTCTGGGCAATCCATTCCAGTGCCTCACTACCCTTACAGTGAAGATCTGCTTCCTAATGTCTAATCTAAATCTATCCTCTTTTAAGACTTCTCTTGTCCTATATTTATCTACCTGAGTAAAGAGTCCTTCTCCTTCCTTTTGATAAGACCCCTTTGAGTACTGAAAGGTCTCAGTGAGGACTCTCCAGAGCCTTCTCTTGTCCAGGCTGAACATTCCCAGCTCTCTCAGCCTTCCTTCATAGGAGAGGTGCTCCAGCCCTAAAGTAAATAGTAAAGTCAGGAAAAACAAAACAAAACAAAAACAAAAACAACCTAGAACATGAATTTAAAACATTGTATTTCAGTAGAACTTTGAATGAAACTAGGTGATGTAATTAAATATTTAATTTATAGAATGATACTATAGTTTACATTGGAAGGGATATGGTCATCATTTAGTTTAACCTCTTTGCTCAAAGCAGGTTCAACTTCTAAATCAGATAAGGTTGCTCAGTGCCTTGGCCGGTCAACTTTCAAATATTTCCAAGGATGGAAATTCCACAGACTCTCTGTGCAACCTACTCCTGTGCTTAACCACCCTCATTGTGAACATTATTTTCCCTCATTTTTTTCTGTGTTGAAATTTCCTTACTGAAACTTTTGACTGTGCCTTACAACCCTTTAGTGTGCACCCCAAATAAGATGACAAGCCAAAATCTAATTGGGAATATTACTAGTCCACATATCTTCCAGACAGCTGTTTATTACCCTCCAGTTAAATAATAAGTGAAACAAGACTAGTATTATCCTGCATACTAGAATGTTCTCTTTTAGCTTATTATAGCATAAACTTCACATGTACTTCATTGTTACTTTCCTAGCCTTATAAGATGCAATAATACAGCAGCAAAAAATATATTCCGTTCTTCTGACTATATCCTTCCATTCTCATCTTTCTCCCAGTGCAATTGTCAGTAAGAGACAGCCTCATTAAGCTGTATGCTTGTAACTCATACCACTGATAAATTTATATTGATCTCAGTGCAGATGAACTGGAATTTTCTACTCAGTATTTCCTTTCTTTTCTGATTTATGTAATTCGTTGGGAGTGTGGGAGTGGGGAGTTTTAGGGTTTGGCAGGTGTTTTTTTGTCTATTGACTTTATATTAGGCAGATAACTGTATTTGAAATCTTTCTCTGTATTTTCAAAGATCTCATTGTGATACTGGGCAATAATGTTGCCTATTTTTTAGAACGCTAAATGGTAGGATAATATTTCACAAATATGCTACTGATTCATTCTGTCATATTGGTGAAATGACTTTTCTTGTTTGTGAGATTTAAAAAATGAATCTAGCAATCTGTAAAAATGATCGTAGGAGTACTTGTCTCTCAACTAATTATTAGTGAATATTAATAAATGCTTAGAGATAATGACAGTTATTGATTTTAACAAGGCTCTATTCTAAAAATATTTTATTTTTTAGTACTGTTCAGATTTGGTTATTGTATATTTGTTTATGTAATGGCATATATAGAAAGATGAAAGACAAGGCATATTGACAAATTGTCTCATCATTTGTCATTTATACAGAGTATGACAGGGGAATGGTGTCCAACTGAAGATAACAGTGAAAACAAACCTCCTCATAATAATAACATATTGGGTCATGTGCTTCGTAGACTGATGGAGATCTTCTACCCTCCAAAACCCAAATCTTCATTACCTGTATTTCCTTCTTTTCCTATTAAGGGATGCATTTTGGGAAAACTTTTTAGTGGAAAAACTACCTGTGTAAAGTTTCTTGAAAAAGGTAGATTATTTTTTTAACCTAAATTTCTTTAAAATACTTAATTGTTTTTAAATCCAACTCTTAGAATGACATTTGTTTGGGCAAATCCTTGCATTACTTATCCTTGAAACACGCGTGCATCCATATTTTCTAGGAGATCCTTGCAAGTCATTCATTCATTATCTTCCGAAATAAGATAAAAACACATGAACTTTCATAAAGTGTTGTTGTAGTATTACTTCTGCATTTCTTGAGAATTTAAAAATGATTTTGAATTCTCTGAGGATTTTTTCTATGGAAGAGACTAGCAGACATCTGTGATTGTGGTTATATGCTGTATAGTGGTCACAGAGCAAAGACAGTGGTAACAACTTACATCAAAAGCCCAAACAAAAGGAACCATACATTGGTTTGCATGTACTAGGCTTTTGCATGTCTTCTCAGAATTAATTTAATTTTAATAGTGGTCTGTGTCTATGTGTGATCGGCTCAAACTGTAAAACTATCTTATTTTTTCTTATATTAGTTTGCAATATTCAGGTACTATCTATTGATACTCTGGTTCAGGAGGCCATCCAAGCTTTTCTTAAAAATGAAATGAAAAGTGAACACAGCTTAATTTCACAGGAAGCAGAGAGTTCCGTGAAACAAAATGAGGTAAGCATTTTTATTAATTTTCGTTTTGGGTACGACAGGGAAAAGAGAGTGACACGTATAAGGAAAAAAAGCATATTGTTTCAATTTCTTACTTAGTTCTAAGTTTTGACTTAGAAGACTTCAAGACATATTCAATTCACAGGTTTGGTTTTCTTTAATGTGTAGTTTCCTTTCTCATAATTTCTTTTCTTAATTGATACAAGGTCCAGATGAACATGTCAAAATCATCACTACTGGAAATTCTAACAGAAACATTTATCAATGAAACTGAAGGTGTGTATGTGTGTATATCTATTATTTAATTATAATTTATTGTAATTCAACTCTTATCTTATTAGATTTAAATGCAGTTAGCCTTTCTGTTATCCATGTCTGAGTTTTCACCATAGTTTCTATAACGAAGTTACTGTTTCCACACATTTGTAGTGTCTGAAAGCAGCAAGTTCAGGCTGCTCCACAAGGGAGGGTGAGCTAGGAGATTAAGACAATAATAAGTTAGGCAGGGCCAACACTTTGCCAACAAAAAGTGAGGATATTGACTAAAGTCAGGGTCAGGACCAGGTCCAGAGACAGTGTGAACCTTAGTCTGGCGATAAGTCTGCTGATGAAAATAAGTCTTGAGTCAAATCAGACACTCAAGACCACAGATACGTATCAGGGTTAGAATCAGAGATAGAATAGAGTGCTGATGTGGTTGTTACACAACTGTGATGTACTACAGACAAAGTCCAGGATGAGAGCTTCATCTTAAAAACAACTTCCAAAGGGTGGAACAACTTCCAAACAACTTCCGAAGTTGAGGGTGGAAGGGATCTTTGGAAGTCACACAGTCCAGTGTTTCTCCTTAAAGCAGGGTCACTATTGCAGGTTGTCCATGACCGTGTCCAGTTGGGTTTTGGACATCTCTAAGGAAGTAAACTGCACAACCTCACTGAGCAACATGTTCCTATGTTCCATAACCTTTAGTGTTAAGATTTTATTGTTTAAATGGAATTTCTTTTGTTTCAGTTTGTGTTCTTTTATTTGGCATCACTGAGAAATTTCTGACTTGGTCTTTACTTCCCCCCATCAGGTATTTATGAGCATTGACAAGATTCTCCTCAGGCCTTCTCTCCCCAGGCTGAACAATCCCAGCTTTCTCAGACTCTCCTTGTACATCAGATATTCTGGGACCTTAATAATTCTTACGGCATTTTGCTTGACCTCCTCCAGTATATACAGGTCATTCTTGTACTGGACACAGCATTCCAGATACAGTCTAACCAGGACTGAGTAGAGCTCAAGTACAACTGCCTTTGACCTGATGGCAACGTTCTTAACACAGTCTAGGATGCTGTCAGCCTTCTTTGCTGAAAGTGTACATGGCTGACTCACAGTCAGCTTGTTGCCCTCCAAGGCTTCTTCTCTGCACAGCTGCTTTCAAGACAGTTGGCCCCCAGTTTAAACTGATGCACGAGACTTTTCTTCCCATATACATGTACAGGACTTTGCATTTCCCTTTGCTGAACTTCATGAGATTGTTGACAGCCCTTTTCTCCAGCCCATCAAGGTCTCTCTGAATGGCAACCTAAACCACTTGAGATACAGAATCATAGAACGGTTTAGTTTGGAAAGGACCTTAAAGATCATCTAGTTCCAACTACCCTGGCATGGGCAGGAATACTTTTAAATAGATCAAGTTCCCAAAGCCCTGGTCAACCTGGCTTTGAATGCTTCCAGGGATAGGGCATCCCCAGCTTCACTGGGCAACCTGTTCCAGTACCTCACCACCCTCAGGAAAGGATTGCTTCCTTCTATCTAATCTAAACAAAACATCTTTTAGTTTAAAACAATTACCCCTTGTCCTATCACTCCACTTCCTGACAAAGAATCCCTCTCCAGCTTTTCTGTAGGTCCCCTTTAAGTACTGGAAGGCCACTGTAATGTCTCCCTGAGCCTTCTTCTCTCTAGGCTAAATAACCCTATCTCTCTCAGCCTGTCTTTGTACAAGAGGTTCTCCAGCCCTTTGATCATCTTCATGGCCTTCCTCTGGACTTGTACGAATACATCCATGTCCTTCTTGTGTAGGGGATCTGAAAGTAGCACTCTAGGTGGGGTCTCACGAAAGGAGAATAGAGGGGGAGAATCACCTCCCTCAACCACCTCCCTCAACGTGCTGGCCATGTTTCTTTTGATGCAGCCTGGGATATGGTTGGCTTTCTAGACTGCAAGTGCACATCTCATGTTGAGCTTCTCATCAACCAGTACCCCCAGGTCCTTCTCCTTGGACCTGCTCTCCATGCATTCTCCTCCCAGCCTGTGTTTGTGCTTTGGATTGCTCCAGTCCAGATGCAGGACTTTGCACTTGGCCTTGCTGAACTCCATGAGGTCTGCACAGGCTCACCTCTCCAGCCTGTCCAGGTCCCTCTGGATGGTATCTCTTCCCTCCAGTGTTTTGACTGTACCACAAAGCTTTGTGTTATCTGAAGACCTGATGAGAGTGCACTAAATCACTCTGAAAAAGATGTTAAATAATACTAGTCCCAATACTGACCCCTCAGGAACACCACTCATCACTGGTCTTCACGTGGACATTGAGACATTGACCACAACTCTTTGAGTGCAGCCAACTAGCCAATTCCTTATCCAACAAGTGGCCCATATATAAAATCCAGTGAATTAGCATCTTTGTCCTCCAGTTTCCTCAGGACCCCTGGATTCATTTCATCAGGTCCTATGGACTTACACACACATTCATGTTCCTTAAATGGTCTTGCACCTGACCTTCCACAGTGGGCAGTACTCCTTGCTGCAGACGTTCCTGCTAATCTCAGGGGACTGGGATTCCTGAAAACAAGTTTTACTGTTAAAAGCTGAGAGAGAGAAGGCTTTAAGTACCTCAGCATTTTGAAAGTCTCTTTCAGCAGTTGGATCGTGTTTTCCGTAGTCTTTATTTGCTGTGGAGATATCTGTAAAAATCCTTCTTCTTTCCCTTTTCCACCAGACACAAGAAAATATCTTTTCTCCATGAATATATTGAAACAGATTCTATGGAGAGGTAGTCTCCATCATTGGAAGTTTTCGAGACAAAGTAAAAATCTGAGCAACCTGGTCTGACCTTTCAGCTGATGATGCTTTAACCATAAAGTTGAACTATGTGACCTCTGGAGGTTGCTTCCAACCTGAATTATGCAATGATTCTATGTTTCTGATGATTTAACATACCTTTTATTATTTATCTACAGTAAGAAATATTATAGAAGTAAAACTGTCAAACTTTATAATGTACCTATTTTAGGTAATTGTCCTATCAAAAATGATTCACCTAGTCAAAAAACTGAACCAGACAACAGCCAGAGTGACCTGTCCAAGGTTTGTAGTTTGATTTTATCTGCTACTATATAAAGATACCTTTGTTAAAATCTTATTAAACTACAGAATGGTGACACCATTTCATCATCCTGCATTTATTTGTTCACCTTACTGCAAGCATTTTCTGTATGAAATTTAGAAAGACATCTTATAAAAATCTATTCCTGTGTATGTTGGTTAGAGTTGTACATGCAGCTAGAATTTTACAAAAATGTTTAATTTCACATTTATGTAAGATATGGTACTTCCTCTTCATTTCTGAGTTAGCAGAAATGTATTCCTTATCTTGATGGTGCTAAGCAGATAATTCATCCCATGATAAGGTTTCTTTTCTTTATGTTCATAAATACTTAATTCTCCAGTGATGTATTTGACTTTACTGGTTGAGCTGAAGAGTACTTCAAAAACTAGGAAGGTTCCTATAGAACTAAAAAAATTAAATGCTGCTATAGGAAACTTCAGTTTGAGGCTTCTTTCAAGCTATCAGAAATGAAATCATCAATGGATTTAGAGTAGAGAAAACCAGAGTGACCTTGGACATGAGTCAGAATTATTGCACAGTTAAATCAGAATAACTCGTACACTTGATTTTTTAGTCTTTTGGCTTTCATTATCCTTTATTTCTCAACCTCATTTCTGTCTGGCATTTTCATGGATGTAATGTTGTTCAGTGATATTTCAGTTATATTAGGTCTTTTTACATAATTTTAAACTATTTCTCCTAAATAGATAATAAATATAGATAATAAAATAAACATTAAATATAAATAAATAGCACAATAAATATTAATAAATAACACAATAAATGTAAATAAATATATGGAAAACATATAACACAGAAGTATGTAAAGTAGAATCTATGTAAAGTAGAATAGTTCTTTTTAACTGTCAGTGTCATGAGTATTCTGAGCACTTGAATCTTACATGTTCTTCTAACTGCACTCTTCCACAGCTATCTGTACGTGCCAAGCTTGGTGCTGCATCACAGAAATTGTTGAAGAAAGGAAAAAGTATTCCTGATGAATTACTAGTTGCCATCCTTTTGGAAGCTATTAAGTATGAAATTGTGTAGCTTTTTTCCTCAGTTATAGAGAGTGTAATTATCCAGTTTGTAGAGCCAGCGTCAGCCATTTCTCTTTATTCAGTGCATTACTGGAACGTTGGAGTATTCTGCTGGGAAAGTGGAGCTAATTAGTGCAGTTAGTTAATCCTCGTTTTAAAGCAGTAGAATCTAGCCCTAAATTACACAGACATTATTGTGCACCACTGACAGCAAGTAAAAAAATAATCATCTATCACATAGACATTAAATATAATTAATGTCTCTATTTTGTTTATCAGTTGGAAACTATTCACAACATTCTAGTGTTTTTTCTTCTAGCTTTTATGTGAAATACATAATCCAAACATTCATACTTAGGCAGTTAAGTTACTTATTTTTTTATATTCTTACATGACAGAAAATTGTCTACTCTCCTGATAAGCAGTTAGCACTTCAGTTCTCATATGAGTATCATGTAAGTTGTATTACTCCCATTGGTACTTTATGTTATGAAACAGATTTTACTATTTATTTCTTTAGTGCAAAAGTTAGCACCTCAAGAAAACAGTGAAATTACATCTCTGATAATAGTTTGTATAGAAGTTGTTCTTGAAAACATCAAGACAGATCACAGAATCACAGAACCATCTATTTTGGAAGAGACCCCCAAGATCACCGAGTCCAACCTCTGCCCTAACACTAACAAGTCCTCCACTAAACCATATCACTGAGCTCTACATCTAAACATCTTTTAAAGACCTCCAGGGATGGTGACTCAACCACTTCCCTGGGCAGCCCATTCCAATGCCTAACAACCCTTTCCACAAAGACGTTCTTCCTAAAATCCAAACTAAATGTCCCAGGGCACAACTTTAGACCATTCTCCCTCGTCCTGTCACCAGACACATGGGAGAACAGACCAACCCCACCTCACTACAGCCTCCTTTAAGCTACCTGTAGAGAGCAATAAGGTCGCCCCTGAGCCTCCTTTTCTTCAGGCTGAACAATCCCAGCTCCCTCGTAAGACTTGTTCTCCAGACCCCTCAGCAGCTTCGTTGCCCTTCTCTGGACTCTCTCCAGCACCTCAATGTCCTTCTTGTAGCGAAGGGCCCAAAACTGAACACAGTACTCGAGGTGTGGCCTCACCAGAGCCGAATACAGGGGGACAATCACTTCCCTAGCCCTGCTGGCCACACTGCTTCTTGTACAAGCCAGGATGCCGTTGGCCTTCTTGGCCACCTGAGCACACTGCTGGCTCATATTCAGCTGACTATCAACCAATACTCCCAGGTCCTTCTCCACCAGGCAGCTCTCCAACCACTCCTCTCCCAGCCTGTAGCTCTGCTTGGGGTTATTGCGCCCCAGGTGCAGGACCCGGCACTTGTCCTTGTTGAACTTCATGCAGTTGGCCTCAGCCATCGGTGCAGCCTATCCAGATCCTCCTGCAGAACCATCCTACCCTCGAGCAGATTGACACATGTACTTAACTTGGTGTCGTCTGCAAACTTACTGAGGGTGCACTCGATCCCCTCATCCAGATCATTGATAAAGATATTAAAGAGAACTGGCCCTAGTACTGAGCCTTGGGGGACTCTGCTCAGATGTTGTTTTGTTTATCACTTTTAGCTATACTTGATGTAATTTCCTGGTATAAAATCTGTTGTTTCACAAATATAGTTGTCATATTCTGTGTTCATGAGGATATTGCATACACTGAATTTGGAATGAAAGACTGCTAGGACAAGCTGTTCTTTAGGTGTTAATATTATGCTGTCTATTCACTGTATAATCCTGATTCTTTTTTTGCCAATAGCCAAACACCACCGGAGATGGGATGGATTCTGGATGGATTTCCAATGACAATTAATCAGGCAAAGCTATTTGAAAAAGCATATATAGGGGTTGATCCAGATGAAGCAGAAGCAGAAGATATGAACCCTGGAAAGCTCTCCCTTGTTACAGATCCCAGAGCCCCTAACAAGCCTCCGGTTTCCTTACCTGCATTTGATGTTTCGGTATTATTGGATATTTCAGACACGACAGTACTGAAACGTATGGCTAGCTTGAAGTGTAAGTTTCCAACTACACTTTACAAAGTTAAATGACAAGCAGATTCTGATTTAAGGGGAATATAAAGGTTGTTATAATATTGAAACTACTAAATTTTGAATACTTTGCAATGTAATGGCAATTTGATTAGTGCAATTAGGATACAAAATTATATATTATTTTTAATTTTTCAGATAATTATGAAATTACATTTTTTTATCATTTCCTGTCAGTTTTCCTCTCCATATGTAAGTCCTCTTCTAACTTTGGCTGTTCTCTGTTTATTTATCTAGAAGTACATGACTTAATAAATTTAGCTTATATTTACCAGATTTACCTTACATCGTGCTCATTGGAGTGAAATAGAATTATTGCACAATTTCTTTATACGTGTTTCAGTCAAAAGCACATTAGAAGTGTGCAAATACATGTGTATATCCTTGGTTTTATTTGTTCTGAAATCTCACTAGAGCTGATGTAGTGCAGTGGCTAGTGTTAGCTGTCACATAAAACAGCAGTTGAGAAAAACACAACTTACGTCAAATGCAGAAATATGACTCATTCCAAATGAGTATGTGTAAATAGTATTTTTCTCCAAGAGACATATTTGGAAAGAGACAAAGGAAAGGGTAAACAAAGGGATGTGCTAACTTTATTTCTCTGGGATGTGCCAACATTCATTCCCTATTGAACACTGCATTTGTCATATGTTAGTTAGTCAGTGAACACCTGTAAGTAGGTGATTTTGACCAGAAATGACAAAGGCATCAAAGGCCTTTTGAGGGCTGTTTCAATTCCAAGCCACATACTTTTCATTGCTCTTATTCATCTTGGCAAAACATGAGTTCTTTTCACAAGTACATCCTGTATTGTCCAAATTGTAGGGAGATTCTTTATTGTTTTTACTGCAGCAGTTTCATAGCACTTGGCTTGAATTTAACAGCATTTAACTTTTGTTAAAGAAAAGAAAGGAGAGGTGGGATGAGAATGAGGCAAAATTGTTAGAGGTTTTGCTAACAATGCAGTCAAGATAAATGTATAGGCACTTAAAATTTGTGTTAATTTTAAGACCTTGTGTGCCAAAACACTTCGAAAATTTGATAATACATGATATAGTCTCAATAACCCCAAAATAATTTATTTCTTAAGATGTCATGTGTTGATAGAAAGAGTCCTAGAAACAATAAAAAACATCATGAAGTTTTTTTAAAAAGTGTCAAATTAGTTGATTAAAGTGTTTTTTAATCTCGAGAAGACTCGGAGAAAGAGGATACCTTGTCCTCAGGTGCAATAGTTTATCTGTCTATTGCTGTTGTGGAAAGGAGTAGTTACTTCAAGGAAGATTCAGATTAGACTGGGAAAACAGCTTCTAACTAAGAATAGTTAAGCCTGAAGTAGTCTGTCCATGAGACTATCCCATCTCTACAACCGGAGATTTCTATGACTGCAAAGTATCCATCAGGAAGTATTATTATTATCACTGACTGCATTTAAGCAGAAAAGGAGGGAAGGCACTGACTCCAGGTCCTTAGTCAGATCTGACCCTTCTTTTCTTTTAGGAAGCTGGCACCCAGTTTTTAGATGAAGAACTGTAAAATGAAGGAAAGCTAAAATCTTTCTTTTAATAATTATCTTATTTGGGGCCAACCACTACTTGTATAATTACCTTTTTCAACATATGTTCATATATGCTGTTTTCCACACAGCACATAAATCAAAGCCATCTCAAATGGAACAGAAGGACAACAATCAAAATTCAGATGCTGAAATCCTTGAAGAGAAGATTGACTTAGTAAGGGACCAGGTGCTACATAGGTATGTTGCTTGAAGTACAAAAAAGTTACTTCAACCATATTTTTAGCAAGTAAATAATCTGAACTTCATATGTGATCCATGATTGTACTGATACGCCTCATGTTAGGATTTTACTTATGAGTTTATCTGATGTGGAGCTTAAAGAGCTAGTGGATTCTTGGCACGATACAAATAATCCTAGAAGATAAGAATTCATATGTTTTGCTTTTCCAAGGTATTTTTATAAGGAGAATTTCCTTTTCTAGATATATATTGACTGAACCATATACTGGTTCATATATGTAAGAATACATATACTTACATATCTATGTATGCATACATACATCCATCAGAGAAATGTCATATATAATGTGATTGCCCTTGAGTGAAATGGCTTGAGTTACAGAATTTTTGAAATGGGATCTTCTGCTTTTACAGTAATAAAGAATAAATTAGTTTTGTATGTTTTATACAATTACTATTTGTTTTATTTTGCATAGAGAGCAAAATCAAGAACACCAAGTTTTATGTCTAAATATTTGATACTACTATTTTAGACTACTACATTATTGATTATTATTGTTTTTTGTTGTGATAGAAGAAAACATATGCTTACATTGTGACAAGAAAGAGTAACAAATATATACAACTAGATAACTTGAAAATTTTCTGATGCTGAAAATGAAGGGTTGATGTGGATGGACATTTAAATATTTTCAAAAAGTATTTGCTGAATTTACTTTAGTATTGGATTAGATGTTGTGATCTTTCTTTTGTTTATTAGTTTTGGGAAAATGTTTTCTTTTCCTGCAGTTATTTCAGTAGTTAGATTTAAAAAATTTTAATATGATTTTTGTAGAATTTCAGGCTTTCTAGACACATGGCCAAAATTAGAGAACTGGTTTTCAGTCCATCAGAATATTCTAGTGAAAGTCAATGCAGAGACAGAAGAAAGTCTTGTGTGCAAAGCAGTAAAGGAAATTCTAATGGGAGAAATTGCCAAAAAACAGAATAGAAGTAAGTTATTTTGTTCCTACTTTTTACATTTAATTAAAAAGACTTTGTTCTTTATAATTAATACTAATGATTAATATATACAAATATATGGAAACACTACCAATTTTCACCGTCCCTGCAAGACTTTGGAGATTTATGAGTTAGTGATAACTGCCCTGGAACTCTGAATTTTTCTGCTACACTGTTTCAGAGAGACTGATTTTATATAGTTGCAAAGGTAATTTGAGAAAAGGTTTTAATATGTTTAAAATAAACTGTCAATTGGATATATTTAAATTCACTGAGGTAACAGATTACTAAAGTCAGTCCTTTCTTCCGAGTTAAAGTATTATGGCTAGCATCTTTACCATGTGGCATAACATCATCAGCAGCTTAAAAATATGAATAACTTGCAGTGTTATTAACATTTCTTTTGGCGCATCTTATTGCATGTTTCCTCTTAATCACCCCAAAGGACAGAATCATTTAAAAATAAAAAGGGAAAAATAAATACCCAAGGGAAAATATGTATCAAATAAAACAGAATTGGCAGACTTTTGAATAACCACTTTCATATCTTGAGGATTTTTAGAAGATAGTCTATATGTGTCTTGCACCACATTATTCTTTCCCAAGTCTCACATGGAAACCATAACTGCTTACAGCTGTGCTTTAATTAAGCAGGGAATCCTTGAAATAATGATAGTTATAATGAACCTCAGAATTATATCAACACCACTGACCTTGGTTTACCTGGTAAAGAATATTTTGTAAAAGCACACAAAATCTTTATCTTCTTGTTTCTCTCACAGTGATGGTTTTAGAAAAGTATCAATCCTGCAAAACGCAACCTAACTGGAAGGAGATGTTATAACAACTATGGAATCACTGGTTTGATCAGTATATATGTTGATGAAAAATGCCTAACAATGAAACATTGAATCTGTTTCATTATTTTCAGCATAGATGTAGCATAGATATCTTTGGTTACTTAAAATACGTTTGAATGTACTAATTCTATGTTCTAAGGTTCTGCTCAAGAAAAATTACCAGGAAAAAAGCCTTTACCAGTTACATCTCAAGATTTGGTTCCTTCTGTTCCTGTGACACCACCACCAATTGAACCAGGATCAGATGAATGGATTTATGTAGATGAACCACTTCCCAAGGTACATTAATTCACAGAATCATAGAATCATTTAGGTTGGAAAAAACAGTGAATAAAACAGTGAACAAATACAGTTGGTGTTGGCCCATCAATCCAGACTATCAAGATCCCTCTGTAGACCCTTCCTATCCTCAAGCACATCAGCACTCCCACCGAACTTCGTGTCATCTGCAAACTTACTGAGGGTGCACTTGATCCCCTTGTCCAGATCATAGATAAAAGTAGTGAAGAGAATTGGCCCCAGTACTAAGCACTGGGGGAAACCACTTGTGACCCCCAGGTGGATTTAGCTCCATTCATCACTACTCCTTGGGCCTGGCCACCCAGCCAATTTTTTACCTAGCAAAGCATACAGACATCTAAGCCATGAGCAGCCAGTTTCTCCAGGACAATGCTGTGTAAAACAGTGTCAAAAGCTTTACTAAAGTCTCAACAGACAAAATCCACAGCCTTTCCCTCATTCACCGAGTGCATCACCTTGTCATAGAAGGAGGCCAAGGCTGTTGAGCAAGACTCGCTTTTCACAAAAAGCTGACTAGGCTTAATCCTGTGCTGGTTGTCCTGTGTGTGCTGTGAGATGGCGCTCAAGATGATCTGCTCTGTATCCTTCCCCAGCACTGAGGACAGACTGACAGGCCTGTAGTTCTCCAGGTGCTCCTTCTGGCCATTCTTGTCAATGGGCATCACATTTGCTAGACTTCAGTCAGCTGGGATCTCACTGAATAGCCAGGACTGCTGATAAATGATGGAAAGTGGCTTGGTGACCACTTCTGCTGGCTCACTCAGTACCCATGCATATCTAAGTGGTGTAACAGGTCACTAACCATTTTCTCTTGGATTATGGAGGCTTCATTCTGCTCCCCATCCTTATCTTCCAGCTCAAGGGGCTGGTTACCAGGAGAACAACCTGTCTTACTACTAAAGGCTGAGGCAAAAAAAACATTAAGTACTGAAATTAAGATGTGAAATTTAGGGATTTCCTGAGATAACTTTATATCTGCATCTGTGTTTTTAGTAGCCCTCAGCAGGTTTTTCTTCTGTCGTTATGTCTAGTTGTTTATTTGGAAGCAATTTACTTTTTGTTCTCCATGATATGGCCTGCATAATTCTGCTTTTTATGAAAAAAAAAAAAAGTTAGTTCTGTCACTTTGCTTTAAACTTGCTGTCTGCTTGGATTATTGGTTGAGTCTACGTTCTTGTATTGTGAGATACAATGAAAATAATTCTGTATTCACCCTCTGAAGGTACTTATGTATTACAGGCACCTATCCTATCTCCCTTCTTCATTTTGCCTCAGGTATTGTTTTTCCAATACAGTCATAATGTTTAATTCTCCTCATGAAGAATCAGTACAGTATGTTCAATCACGATCATTGCCCTTCTTTCTGTCTACCTGTTGTAGATCCAATGAAAATTTTTTGAGGTAGGGAAGTGGGACTGCTTGCAGTATTCAGGATGTGGATTTGAGGGGTGCATAATGATGCTTTGTATTTTGTTCTGTAATTCCATTCCTAATGTTTACCAGTTTTGATTTTATAACTGCAGTTAGCTTGCATATGCTGTAAATCTCTTTCTGAGTAGCTACAGCCCATAAGTCAGTATGTTGTGTTTCCTCTGGTCATGGCCTTCATTTGTCATTTTTTGACAGTCAGTCAGTAAAATGTCACTTTTGCAACACTTGACAGTCACCTTTAATTTTTACTAGTTTGAACAGTTGTGTACCACCTAACTACTCATCCTTCTTTACTGAATTTATTAATACACCAAAAAGCACATATCAGCAGTATTTTGCTGGTAATTCCCATTCATGTTGAGTATGGCCACTTTTTTCCAAAGAATGCATAGGATAACCTATATGTTGGTACAATGTTTATAATTAGCTGTAAGTAGTTGTAAATCAAAAGAAATACGTAGTGAAAGACATCAGTAATATGATTTGATGAAATCTTTCTTATATTTGCTAATGATATAGCTAAGAGGATTACCAATAAATGTGTCAATGAATTTTAATGTTTTTAAAAATGCAGGAGATACCTGATTTTTTAGTACCTTACTGGGAAAACATAGAAAATGCATATGTCAGCACCATCAAAGTTATACTTAGATGCCTAAGGGATGAACAGCACTCTATAATTTATTACTTAGCAGGCATTAGGTGAGTAGAAAAAGTACCCTACCACTTTAGTATTCATATTTTGTATGTTTCATCTGGCATTCTATTTGTATTTTAACATTACAATTTTTTTGGCCATAATTTACAGAAAAAATTTCCAAGATTATTTAAAGCGCCCAGATCTTAAGCAGGAGTTTGTATCTCAATGGCAATCAGATTTTAATTCAATTGCTGATGACCTGCGAGAAGATGAGGAAACAAAAGCAGAACTACATCAAAGAGTTACTGTAAGTTAATGACAAAAGTTATAATATACCCTATCACTTGTTTGTATACAATCTTCGTGTAACATGAATGATATTATTATTTACATTTTTTTTGGCTCTTTACCACTCCTCTTAAACTAATTAATTTCTTGTTGTACATAAAGTGATATGTCACAATTGGTGTGGCTTGTGGCCATGCCTTTCTTTTGTCTTGCTTCTTTGTTTAAGTTATACTGTCATATTCTGGTACATTTTAGAGTAAGAATTTCTCTGCTTTCTTTTTCTTTACATTGTATGGTTTTCAGAGATTTTTCTTATAGGTTTGGTCATTTCCATAACATTCTGGCAAATCTTGTCAGCCATTTAGTTTTTCCGTAAATGAGATATGGTAATATATTTGTTCTAAAGCTGATTCATACAAAGTACAGAGAATTTCTGTGAAATGTTTTGATGCAGGTAAGTGTTTGCTCTCATACCTCCCCTGAGAGCTCTTCACAGAAATACATAGCTGTAAAGGTCCTAACAAGTTCGGAGCCAATTTAAACATAGGCAGGAAATGGAGCTATCTTTGAATTTACTGGATTCCCACTTCAGAACAGACATAAACAGAATTCTACACTATCCTATATTGCTTTCAGAAGAAACATACTTCTGCATGATTTTTCATTGAAATCAAGTCAGGAAATGCTCTGAGAAAAGAGAAGAAAACGACAGACACATTTTTAGTTGTAGGGAACATTGGTAGAATTGATTCACAAAAATGGAAAAAAAACAGTACCTCCTTTTATATAACATTATTTCAATAGGATGAAATAGAAGACTTAACAATCATCATTCATATTCCTAATTTCCAATAAATGGAATTACAAAAAAAAAAAAAATGGAATCCCTCTGTCTTATATTTTAGAAAGCTAAAATTTTAAGTATTTGACCTTTCACTCATAACAGAGATCCTTGTTTGACATTCTAAATTTCAAATTAAGCTAAGAGGATGAGATAGTGCTATATTTTCTGGACATTTAGGCAATGAGTCTCAGGCACTGTGATAATGCTAAGCACCATAAGTAAGACTGTTTGTAGTCAATGCATGACTACCAGGAATTCTGTTTCCAAATTACCCATTCTAGTCCTTGTGGATTCCAAACCTGTGAGTGAACGTGAAAATGATGCTTCCTCTGTGCGTTTAGGCCAACCTGTTGTACCTCCGCAAATGTGAGAATTCTGTCATTCATCCGTGTTACTAGAAAAGAAGAGAGAGGAAATGAAAAGGGCTGGAATCTGTGGAATATATTTCCTTAAACATTTCTGCTTTCCCAGACTGCTGAACTCTGTCATCTCAGCTGGACCCTTTCTGAAACACCATCCACAATGGAAGCTGCCATGTTGTGAAACCCATAAACCACATTTCTCTGATACCAACTGGAAAATGGAAAAAGATATCCCATCTTACCATGTGTGAAAAATCCCTCAAAAGCTTTGACATCGAAGGCTCTGACATCCAAGGACTTGGCAACCAAACTCGTAACAGAATCACCACACATAAGATCTCTGTTACGCTGTCTTTTAGCAATTTATCTCACTTCCCACTCATGACTTTGCTATCATCTGATGTGTTCAGTCACTTGATCCTACTACATCTCTTGCCCTGTATAGGAGACATCTTAGCACATGCATCCATTTTTCTTTCTTCCTCTACCTGAGTACAAAGAAAGAAGGGGAGAGAAGCTGTTTCTTTTTGAAATAAGATAGAGTGGTGAGAGAGAAAAAGAAGAGACACATAAAACATGTTTTTGGCTTCTCCCTGAAAAAGATAGCTCACCATCTACTTTTCCAGCTGTAGCCACTATTTACAGTAAATCAAAACTGTGACCTGCATAAGATGAGAACCAAGAAGAAAATGCTGCTTGTTACTTGTTGCAGGAAGATACTCTAAAGAACTGTATATTAGTTTGTGCAAAATACTAGTTTGTGTAAAATACTAGTTTGTGTTATTTGTATCCACAAAACGAGTCACTTGTAAGCTTATATCTTTTTATTCAGTAACAGTTCCTTATGTGTATATCCTACAGTGCGGAACAACCACAGGTATCTGACAGCATTCAGTTTGGCTACCTTCTTTCTATGCCACCGCTGTGTTAAGTAGCTCAAGGACTATTAATTTGTCAGCTTCCCTGTGGCTCTTGTCCAACTGAGGACAGCTGAATTTGTCTGAAGTTTTCAGATACAGTGAGAGAAACAGGATCTGACTGACTAGGTTGAGACCCTGAGCTGGTGAATATGGAATCACTCATCACCTGAAACCTAACCTCCTTGTTGTAAGGGTAGTAGTCTGGAACAGCTTTCCTTTCTTCCCAGAATAAATCAGGTGATGTAGAACTGCTTGGAGACTGAGAAACAGCTTGCCTGAGCATACCACAGCATTTAACAGCTCCTTTTTCTTGTCTTTTCTTACCCCATAGAGGTCTGTAATGCCACTTCCATGTGGAAATGGTAGTGGGGAACAGAAGGTTTTCATGCATGTTTTATGCTTACTAGGTTCTCAGTGTTGACAGTGATCTACATAGCTGCTGTTAGATGTAGTAAATTGGAATGGGCTAAAGTTGTGCCAGGGGAGTTTTAGGTTAGATGTTAGGAAGAACTTTATCGAAAGGGTTGTTAGGCATTGTAATGGGCTGCCCAGGGAAGTGGTGGAGTCACCATCCCTGGAGGTCTTCAAAAGACATTTAGATGTAGAGCTTAGTGATATGGTTTAGTGGAGGACCGCTAGTGTTAGGTCAGAGGTTGGACTCAACGATCTTGAGGTCTCTTCCAACCTAGAAATTCTGTGATTCTGTGATTCTGTGAAATTAGTGAAGAGCACTTAGTTACTTAGTTATATAACACCATCCATGTTAAAGCAAGAATAGAATGGAGCTATGCAAATAGCAGAATGTTTGAATAGTGAGATGATTTTCTCAGGATCATTCATATTGCACATCCCCTTAGAGTTCTCCTTATATTTATATTGCAAACCCTTCAAGTGGAAAGTTGCTGGTACTGTTAGGAGCTTAGCTACTCTTGTTCTGAAGTCTTTGTCTGGCTTAGATAGGGCTTTGCTTGGTGAAAGCAAGGCAGCCTAGTACTGTACTATGCATTAATCTTATACCTCTGGAGTCTACTCTTTGGCACACTTGTAAAACTACTTTCTGTCAGCTGTCTATAAGCACATAACTCTTGGACCAGGCTTAGACTTTAATAACAATTTAAAAAAAAAAAAAAAAGAGGAAGATGCCTTGCACACAGGCAAAAATATAGTTTTTAATAATAAATAAAAATTTATGTGTGTTTTATTTCATAGTTATTTCTCATATTTTATTTTGTGTTTCAGGACTTAAGAGATGTTCTCTGGGATATCTGTGATAAAAGAAGGGAAGAAGCAGAGCAGGAATGTACTGATATCATGAGTGATGGCTGGTTACTGGATCATAAGGGGATTGCAATAAACCATTTTTTTTCACTTATGCAGGTATGATATAGACTCTACGATAGAGTTTGCAATGGAATTAGACAACGAATTAGATTTGGAAGACAGTAAACCTCGGAGGAATTTCATGTTTGGCTTTGAATAAATGAGGGATCAAGAATTAGATAAGCAAATGTTCATACCTCTTCTGATTTTATCTAGAATGTTAGAGATGTGTGATTTTATCTAGAATGTTAGGGAAGTGGATGACAATCCATATATTTACCCATTTTGCAGGCAGAAAAATTTAAGAAAGACAACATTGTTATTGTCCAACACCATGAACTTTCAATCTGTAATGAATAGTGCTACTTTTGAAGTTTTATCAGTCCATTGAATTATCTGAGTTTTGTAACAGAAACGTTAAAACTGATTATACTTTTGTGATCACATTAATATCAGCTTTTTATATACAAATTACATAATTGACCATGGTTGTAGACACACTTACTGCTAAGATTGTCTTGTGTTTCCCATATCAAGAAATTATTTCAGTTGTAACTTCACCAGTGTGGCTTGAAATTTTACCTAATCTTAAAAAAACATATACAGTTGTGAGGAATGTTTTTGAGAAAGTGATGTTATTTGTTATTCTTGAGAAAATCCATTGAAATGTGGTGCAGCTTTCACACATCTAACTTTACAGTTTTCACAAGGCCATCTTCACTTAGGTGGCTCTTTCAGCCAGACTGTGAATTACTTCAGTTCCTGAAGTAAAGTAAAATTTATTTTCCTGTGACTGCCATTTTTAGGTAGATAAATTGGGTTTAGGGCTGGATGGAATGGAATGGAATGGAATGGAATGGAATGGAATGGAATGGAATGGACAGGCATTTCTGTAAACTGAGTGACCTTGCTTTCAAAGTTTTGGCAGCATTAAAGAAAGTGGTGAAATCAGTGCTTGAAACACATGCCATGTTATGCTAATTTAGTTGAAAAGTCAGGATGAAAAAGTACCTTTGGTTGGGCTCCCCGGCCTCTAACTCTGTGTTATCTTTATAGATTTATTAAACAAGGGAACCACTCTCTTATCTTACATGAATGTTGTGGCAATCTAACTAAATTATAGTAGGGAAATTATTAACTCTATTTTCAACAAGCCTAAATAATGCCACAAATAAAAACTAAGGTCATTGACTAAATTAAGAGATCTAAATATCAAATACCTGCTGACTAACTGAACAGCATTCATTAGGTTATTTATATAATTGTGTATTTAAATTCTGTATCTTAAATAATATGTGCAAAGAAGCCAAATTAAAATAATATCGCTGAGCTTAAATCTTGTCTTTTTCTATTTTTATATTCATGTATAGGTTTGCAAGCTTAATTCTCTTTGGCAGAGTTTCATTGACATGTATGATGCAGTCCAGAAGAGATTCACTATGAATCTAGTTTGATCTGTCTTCTGTGGATATGCAGAATAGACACTTAAGATGAAAAATATATTAACAATATGTAATATTTATGTTTTTCCCTAAGAAAAAAATCATTTATACTTTCCTTATTTATTATGCTTATTTATTTTCCTTTTTTAGTATATACTCCCCAAATTAAATGAATTATTGTTACAACTACAAAAATAAAAATATAATAACTAAATCCTTAAGTTATGGCTTTGTTTGAGAAACAACCAAAAATAGACTTTGTTGGTCTTGAGTTCTCCTTTTGCGGGTTTTTCTGTGGGAAGCTACATATATTCTCCAGGTGGTTTTGTTACTGTATAAACATATAGATTTGTAAAAAATCCGTTTAACAAAGTCTTAACCTTAGGAAGGTTATATCAGATTTCTTTCCGCCTTTCTTTGTGTTCACTGTCATAATATAAGATATTTTTCCTTAACTTATGGATAAGTGCTTTTTTATACCACAAAGGTTTTATTCTTTGTTTTGTGAATGTGGTTTTGTGCATTTTCCCATGAATTTTGTCAGTTAGAAACTAACACTGTTCTGTATCAATAAATCAAAACATGACAGGTGTTAAATGTTTTTTGAATCTTGATTTCTCCTGAGGAGATTCACAGAAAAAACCTTCAAGGTATTTAGGTGTCTAAAGTCTGTTGATTTCATTGTCTAGGATAAACTGTGTGGCTTTTAAATTGTTTTGTCCATCACTTAACTCTTTTTATTTTATGTTATTAAGGATTTTATTTATTTTGACCAAAGTGATCACTGTAGTTTGTTGGTGCTGGTATACTTGCTAGCACAGGAATACATACACATGAAAATATATTATAATTAAATGTAATGTATCAAACATTGCTTATTGGAAATATTTTTCCTATTCTAACAATTAAGATTTTTATCATTGTTAGAAATTCTTGCGTGAAAATTAAGAATGTAAATTTCAAAGACATTGTTGATGCCAGTGGAAATTGTGTTAAATACAGTATAAATATTCAAACAAATATGGTTATGTTTGTCGTTCTCCCTAAAACTTTTATGTTTTAGAATTGCTTTTGTTAGTGTCTATTTAAAAATGTAACAGAATTTTGTTCTGTCCTGTTTTGAATTTCAATCTTTCCGTTCTTTCTTCTTGAGGTTGAAGTGGATCGTTTCCAAGATACAAAGAGACTACTTCGTGATTATTACAAGGCAATGGAAGGAAAAATCCCAACAGATGACAGTCAAAATTTTACTAGACTCCCATTGCTAGATATTATTGATATAGAGCAGAAAGAAGATCAGAGCAAATCAAGAAGGTAGAAATACATTATTAAATCATACAAATATCAAAAATTATAAGGCATTCATTGCTTTATGGGTGAATGTGGAAACAAATGTGGGTATATTTCAAAGGATTGGGAAATAAGAATTTTTAACTACTGACAATAGTTAAAAGATGAATCTTACATCATTTTGTACGTTTAAGTTATTCCTGATTTTTGACTGATCATTTCATTTTCACATCATTTTCACTAATACAACTCTGAATTGTAAAATGTTTCAAAAGCTGCCTTAGAAAGAAATCTGTTCTAGGAATATTTCCTACTTCCCAATGCATTGCTGACAGTTTTCAGCACAATCCTCATGTAACTAACTTAAATACTATTAGAGAGCATTAACAGTTTTAATATGTGCACAGACAAATGTAATGAAATGGGTCATGTAATGACAAATATAAATCAAAGCAGCCTAGCAAAACTCACAGAATTGAATGCAATATTAAAGGTAATGGATACCATCAAATAATTTGACAATATCAAAAACGCTGTCAACACCTATATTTTTTAATACTTACAGCTCATTTAGAAAACATCTGAATAATGAGGCTGTGCTTCTAGCCCACATCATTAGATCACACAGACATTTGACATAGTTTTATCCCTCTATTATTATTCCTTAGTTTCTATAGTTAAACTAGCCAATTTTCTTGTCATGCACACATTTTACCACTAATGGTCATAAGGAAAGTTCATCCTTTTTCTGTTGCTGTGATAAATTTTGAAAATAACATTTCATTCTCTTTACATATTCTCCAAAATAGTTATAAATTATCTCTTTACAAAGGGGAAGTGATTTATGCCTTATATTTTATTTTTCAGGATTCCTCTAGTTTCTGTAAAACTGCATTTACAAGAAACAAATATTACCAAGTCAAAAAACAGGGGAATTCTACTGAAGAGTATTAAGGATGAAAATTCTTCTGAAAATGTAGCAGCCACTTTTGGCAAAGATGAAAATCTTATTTCTGATACATGGCAAACAGCAGTAACAGCAGTATCAGATATGGTAAGGAATGTTTTGTTTACTTAAAGATTTCTGGAAAGGACTGTCAAGGCTTCCCATTCAGTATGTAGCCTGGACACACAGCCTTCACACTGTGTATCACAGTTTCATGTGTGTTACTCCCCTACTGATATTTCCATTGAATACATCTGCATTTCTATGAGGTAATTGTTGGATCTGTGTATTATCAGATCTGCAGAATTTCCATATTTGGAACTGACCCTTTCATTCCAGTACAGAGAGAAATACTTTGAATGTTGGCTCTATATATCTACTTCTTCCATGATAGACTCTCCCCTAATTCTTCAATAGAACCATGAGAAGGATGTCTAATCCTGGGATACAAGTTTTGTTCAAAATTTCAAAAACCATGGATACATCCTTTTTTATATATAGCTAAAAGTAAATGAGATTGTTCTCCTTTTTTTTGTTTGTTTGTTGCTTTTTTTTTTCATAATGATCATTTAAAAACAATTGAAATTCTGCAGCCTTACAGTGTAACTGTAGTGTTGCTTGTGTACAGTCTTACATTTCACATCTGACTCTTACTTTTCACACTTTTTCCCAGAGTAGGTACATAGTGGATTACAAGAAGTAAAACTACCATCTTTGTCTTAAACTTTTGCTGTACAATTTTATTTTTGATACGTTGATTACATTCTGATCATTTATTACTTTAAATATCTCTTATATTTAAGTGTGTATGTCTTAGCTAGTACTTGCAATAAGTATAGGCTATTTAAAACAATAATTGGATAGTACTGATGCCATTTACTTGATTGTGTGTGTGAATATGATGTGAAGGTAACAGCTGAAATGAAGTCATGGGAGGAAGAGAAAGAACAGCAGCTAGATTCAAAAGAAGATCTGAAGTCTTCTCAGACCACATCAGGCAAAGATACAGGGAAGAATGCCAAAGATACCAAAAAGCTTTCTCCCAAATCACCTACTAAAAAGAAAGGTATTTGAAATGCTGACTTTGTTTTAGAAGTGCTTGAAATTACTGAAATGTAAATGTGGCAGTAATATGGGAAGGGGTAACCCAAGGTATTTAGTTTATATTTAATTTCTCTTTTGAAATGTCAAATATGTGAAAAGCTGCTGATGATAAAGGAATGCAGAGGCTGTTGAATGACAGTTGGGTATAT
Organism: Anas platyrhynchos; assembly: GCF_047663525.1. Lineage (NCBI taxonomy): Eukaryota > Metazoa > Chordata > Aves > Anseriformes > Anatidae > Anas > Anas platyrhynchos. The sequence continues at coordinate 12,521,774 of NC_092621.1, forward strand.
TTAATCTTATGTGTTATCGTTATTATTATATATGGATTGATATTCAAAATAAAAAGTAAATATTAATTTTTATCCATGTGCTGTTGTGGAATGAGAGAGTTAGAATTATCAACTTAAATGAACTCCCATTGAATTCCTCCTACTTTCCAGTCAAGCTAAAATGTTTCAAGCATAAAAAAAAAAAAAAAGAACAAAATCAAGACATTAGCCAATATCTGAAGATATTTCTGAATGAATTCATTAGTAATTATAGTAATTTAGATCTACCAAGGTCCATCATTTTAAAATGTAACTTAAAGATGGTGTAAGGAAAATAAAATCTAATAGCATTTATAGTCCTAAAAAAGAGTAGGCTCCTGTTGAGGTAGATCTTGCAAATAGGCCTGGCAAGAGTCTGTCCTACCCTCTTATTTTTCACTGTGCATGTAAGAATACAAACTTTACTTACACAAGACAAAAAGACCTAGAAGACTCTCTGTGTTTAGCTTAGTAATTATCTAACAGTCTGCTGGGAAGACTCCTGTCATTCAATGCTATTTACACATTTTTTCATAAACACTGCCTTGAGCAGGTAGTGGTTTAAGTAACTGCCATAACTTTCTGCAAAAGTCATAGCTTATGCAAGAAGTTAGTTTAATAATATGAACCTTGTGTCTTTTGTTAAGACATTCTGCAAATCAAGAGAGGGGCTTGAGCCCTCCATGTGTGGGGGTAACCTGAAGTTCAGGTGTTCCATTTCCTGTGAGAAAGCTGTAACTGCAGAGTTATTTTGCATAAGGCAGGTAGCATTTTTTCTTTGGCAGCCATTTTATTTGCAATGTACTCAGTCCTGCCTCTCTGGTTGAGTTGTGCTCATACTACAGTGAACAGGTATGGCCTTGCAAATACTAAGCTGCGTGGATACTGAACCTGCAAGCTCCGGGGAGATTTAGCTATGTACTTGTCTCCTCAATTCAACCAAGAAATTCATAGATGTTTAGTTTTCTAAAAAAGATTTGTGATAAAAAATCAGCAGCTATCAGCTATTGTATGCTAAGTGGCTATGTTAGGCTTTTGTGGATTGCTTCTTGGAAGTAATTTTTTTTCAGATCTGGTACTAGATGACTTACCTGAAGTCACAAAAATAGGAAGTGACAAAAGTGTGACTGGAACTCAGCTGTGAACTCCTCATGATACAAAATCAAATATCAATTGATGCTTGTTTTATTGTTTATTATGAAAACTGTTACTGTAGTGCTCCTGTAACATAAGAATTCCCTTACTTAGAACTACAGGCTAGTAACCGAGTGTTGCAATATATCACATGTAATTTTATCACTTCAAGATTTGACTGTTTGCTTTATGTTTACTTTATATATCATGCAGATGCTATTGTAATTTTCTCTAACTGCTTTGTCTGCTTTTCTTCTAGGATAAAGCAGTTACAAAGATTAATATTTTTGAATAACAGTCAAGGTGTTATGTATGCAGAAATAATTTTATGCATGATGAAATACTATGTTTACAATATCTGTTCACAGCTGTGTAAGCTAAAACAAGATGCAAAGGTAGCTCACAGATTGCTAAACTTGATTTTGCTGCAGAAGGAACAGTTATCATTTAAAAGAGGTGTACTTATATACAGACTGTTATGAATTGGTAGATTTTAAGGTCAAAGAGGCCATTTTGACTTTCCAGGATCACAGTGGAGGTGTATATATTCAGTCATGATTTTCCATTCAGAAATAAATTTTGGGATGTTGTTTAACCAATTTTAATACAGATGTATACATTGGACTATTTTTATGCAGCATTAATCTTAGCATGTCATGCAGATGTAAATCATCTTTGAAGAAAACTAGCTGTTTTGTTGACATAAGACAACTGCGTAAACACATTTGCGTCCTCATAAATGGTCATACCAAGTGAGGTGGAAAGTGCCATGTGTCATTTCAAAAAACGCACTGTCTTGTGAGTGCCTGTGTGCAGACACACAATTACCATCAAAGTCCAAAGACTGTGAGTGGGACTATTTTTCTGCAGGACTTCCTTCTAATGTACCTGTGGTCGAAGTCAGTCCAGTTCCTTTAACCTCTGAAGAATTAAAGAAGCAAGAACTGACACTTAAAATACAGCAAGAATATTTTGCTGCCCTGAAACATGAGGGTATGTTACTGTTTGGCTACTTACATTTGGTGGTGATCATTATTCCTAATTTAGGTAATGTAACAGTGAAAACTAACCAGAAACTCTTTGGGGGAAGATGGATGGGTAAGCAAAGTAAGGTAGAGAAAATGACTACCTGAGTGGTAGTCATCAGGGAATTTTGTGATAGATATAGCAAAATATAAATGTTTTTCTTTCATGTCATGTCATGTCATGTCATGTCATGTCATGTCATGTCATGTCATTTCCACAACTAAGCAAGTATTCTTCATGAAAGAATAAGTTTGAGATGGGCCACTCATCAGTATTCAATTGAATTGAGTTCAGTATTTTAATTGTTTTGATCTGTGGAAGAATTTTTTGGCAATTACATATTTAATTGATGCTCTTCTCTCAAGTTTCATCTTCCTCAAGCTGTGCAGGATTTAAGCAGAGAGACACGTTTGCTTTTTCTTCCAAAGCCCCTACTAAACAGACCCTTCCAAAAAAGCACGTATGACTCAGCTTTCTGTCTCTTTGTCCTGACCAATAACTTCCAAGCCAATTGGTCACTATCAGCAAAAAATAGATGTCTGAAAAACAGAAATTCCAAACTGAAAATGAATCGATTTTTTTTGAAGATTTTTTTTAGTAGAATAAAAGAACTCATTCACACTAAAGAATAGATAGAGTTTAACTGTTACACATTCTATACAGGAGCAGTTGGCAGTTAGCCTTGGCTGGGCTAACTTTTACGTAGTACTTATGAAAACTAGAGGGCAAACACCGGTTAATAAACAAAACACAGACTCACAGAATCGTCTAGGTTGGAAGAGACCTCCAAACTTACCGAGTCCAACCTCTGACCTAACACTAACAAGTCCTCCACTAAACCATATCACTGAGCTCTACATCTAAACATCTTTTAAAGACCTCCAGGGATGCTGACTCAACCACTTCCCTGGGCAGCCCATTCCAATGCCTAACAACCCTTTCTGTAAAGACGTTCTTCCTAATATCCAACCTAAATGTCCCAGGGCACAACTTTAGACCATTCTCCCTTGTCTTGTCACCAGACACGTGGGAGAACAGACCAACCCCCACCTCACTACAGCCTCCTTTAAGCTACCTGTAGAGAGCGATAAGGTCGCCCCTGAGCCTCCTTTTCTCCAGGCTGAAAAATCCCAGCTCCCTCAGCCGCTCCTTGTAAGACTTGTTCTCCAGACCCCTCAGCAGCTTCGTTGCCCTTCTCTGGACTCTCTCCAGCACCTCGATGTCCTTCTTGTAGCGAAGGGCCGAAAACTGAACACAGTACTCGAGGTATGGCCTCACCAGAGCCGAGTACAGGGGGACAATCACTTCCCTAGCCCTGCTGGCCACACTGCTTCTTATACAAGCCAGGATGCCGTTGGCCTTCTTGGCCACCTGAGCACACTGCTGGCTCATATTCAGCTGACTATCAACCAATACTCCCAGGTCCTTCTCTGCCAGGCAGCTTTCCAATCACTCATCTCCCAGCCTGTAGCTCTGCTTGGGGTTGCTGTGCCCCAGGTGCAGGACCCGGCACTTGTCCTTGTTGAACTTCATGCAGTTAGCCTCAGCCCATCGGTGCAGCCTATCCAGATCCTCCTGCAGAGCCTTCCTACCCTCGAGCAGATTGACACATGTACTTAACTTGGTGTCGTCTGCAAACTTACTGAGGGTGCACTCGATCCCCTCATCCAGATAATCAATAAAGATATTAAAGAGAACTGGCCCCAGTACTGAGCCATGGGGGGTTTACAGGGCTTCTCTAGCACCACACCAGACCAGATGTCTGTATATCTGCCACTTTCCTTTAAGATACTCTCAGTTGCTTAGAACTTCTATGTCTTTGCCCTCAAATCAAATAACCTTTCTATGAGACCCAAATCACTGCTAGGTGTAAAATTTTGATCAACTATTTCTTGCTTAATGTAGGAAGTGCTCAGTATTGCATTCTACTGTGACTGAGAAATAACATTAAAATGACCTGTCTCATACTTTTCACAGTTCATCTTTCTACACTAGCTGCCTAAAGAAAGTTTTAGCCCCAAAGTATTTTGAAAGCTTAGTAGTACATAGAGTAAGAATTATAAATATTTTACATTCTTTAACTTTGAAGCCACTATGCCAATTACTATATAATATTACTTATTTGAAAGATTCTGTCACAGAGAAGGTTAAATATAAAGAAAAAATCAAGTTGAACACTGAATTGGTTTATGTTTGAGAATAATATTCAGCTACTCTTCTCTCATTCTTCTTTTCTAAGGCTTTAAAAAACTGTCAGTGTCTGTTTCATGTCTCTATCAATACATTTTCTTACCTGTCTCTTCATCCAGTTCATATCCTTTTCACCTTGGATATTGTTCCCGTATTTTGTCTTTTCATCTCCTTTCTTCTCTATTAGTCTCTCAGTGAAAAACTCTCTCTGTTCTTTCTATTCAGAAATCTAACAAATTCTGAATTCTGAAATTCCCAATGTTTTTAAAAGTTTAAATTGAATATTCTATGCATAATTTTTGTAACGATTAATTACTTTCCTAGTGGACACTAACCAAATGAAAGCTGAGTTTTAGGGTATAAAATAGTCATACTTAGAAAGGTTGGAGCAAAACCAAGGAAGTTAATTTTGAAGAGCTGGAAGTTAGGAAAAGAAAAGCAAACTTTTGTCATGATTAACACAGATAACATGTTACACTTCCATTGTTACGCTGCTAGGTGTGTTTGCTATATAATGTTAATTAGTTTGATGTCACTGTGTACTTAAACATCCCCTGCACCTCTGCATTAGCTTTATTAAGATATTTGTTACATTGTGAATTCTGATACTTATGGAATACATAGTTTTGTAAAATAAATGGTGCAATAAGGGTAATTCTGAAAAATTAATAATTTAAGAACATGAGAAATAAATATTTTGCTGCCTAAGTACAGATTAAGGTACTTCGTACTTCGGAAGCTTAAGGGTGAAAATTCCTGAAATTTTATAAGTATTAATTATTATTATTATTAAAAATATTTTAACAGAAGAAGCCACCAAATCTCGTCTAGATCTTATAAAAGAAAAAGCATTAGCATATATTGAAGAACTAACAGTGAAATCAGAAGAAGCTTATAAAGATATGGAAAAGTGGCTTGGAGCCAGGTTCCTAGCAGAAATGTCCAGGTAACGTATATCCAATCTTGAGCAAGATTCATTTATTTATTTTTTTTTTAATTGACTAATCTGGTAAGGGTGTTTGTTTATATAGAACAAATAATTTGCAAAATGTACTAGAAAATAATCATTTCATTTCATGAGCTAAAATTGAATTTTATCTTAAATAACTGAATGGTAATAACACGTTTCTTCAATAATTAGAAGGTTCCGCTGGCAATGGTAGAGGTAATTAATTATCAGTTTTACTGTTTTGCTAGGCTACAGATTTAGCAATTTATAAGCATCATCAGACAATCAGATATTCAATTTCCTAAAAGTCTGTATATCATTTCAGTGGTTTTTGTCACTTTGATTGTAGGTGTGTTTATTTATTGTTATTTATTTTTATTTTTCTTTCTGTACTATACAAATGCTGGAAAGCTCCACCTACTGTTATGAACACTATGTACATGTATAGCATTAATCAAAAAAAATAGTTCAATGTCTTTTTTTTTCTTGGCCATTTTTCTCTTCTACCAAAATGTGCTAGGAACCACTATGTGACACTGAGGCCACCAGGCACAGAGTGGCCTATGTCTATGTCTATGATGTCACATTGCCTTTTGGAAAATATTTCTGGCCTGTGTTAAATTTCAAAGCATACTTGGGGCAGTGCTGGTTGGTTCATGTCAGTGCATGCTCAAGGATGTAATATGTGAAGGTTCTAGCAGGCAATAGCCCAAAGAGGCTGAGCTCTACTTGCTAGCCAGTTTTGTTGGCCCTCCTGACAACCTCTTCCAAAATACATTGTTTACAGAATATCATGTCCTTTGGATGGATGCAAGCATAATCCTGAAACCTCAGGCCAATTCCGTGCCTATACCTGTTAAAAAGTGTAAGTCATGCTCATCAGACTTGGAACAGCAGATCACGTATCTCTGCAGAATGCTACTCTAGAAAGTGTTTTGTAGATCTACAGTCTAAGGGCAGACTAGGGGATGAGGCATCGAGAATAACCAAAAGGATGATTACAAATGGAATATATATGTCTCCTATGAAATTTATGGAATAAATAAAGTTTCATCATTTCATATTTTTCCACCAGGTCTCTTATGTGGCTTAGATCTGCCTATATTTCTTACCACAGTAATAAAATGTGTTGCTGCCAGAGTAGGAGTACACTTCGTAATGATTTTGCTGAGTACAGAATTTACAAAGAGGATTTGTAATTTTTTTCTTCAGGAAAGCTCCCAGAGTGTAAACACATTAACATTTGAACTTGATATTAACATTCTCTGTTCAAAAGTACTTAACTGTTTCCTGCATTTACATTTTCACAGTGTTGAAAAGCTGATTGAGATAGGACGACACCACATTGAGTGTTCTAGCAAAATCCAGTATGAAATGACTTTAGAAGAAACAGATTTCTTCCTCAGCAGTGATGTGAAAGTGATTCCTGATCCTGTTCCTCCACCCCATGTTCCACAAGTAGAGACCTCTGACAGTGGTACTCTAACTATTTCACAGCTTAACACGTTTCATAAGCAGTTTCTACAAGTGGCACCTAAAGGTAAGAAAAAAAAAATCTGCTTTGTTCCAGAAAGGCAGTTAGATAGCTAATTAAAAAAAAGTAACTGCAAGGAGTTACTAAATATTAGTCACCTATACTGTTAAAGATCATACTACAGTTAAAAATGGTGCAAAATATAGAAGCAAAGTTAATAAAATATTAGAGTAAAGTACTAGAAATGTGAAATATCAGACAACTTGGAAGTTTTTAGTGTTTCTGTTATGGGCTTTGTATCTTCAAGACAACGTGCTTAATATTCTTCTATCTCTGTGTGTAGTATGTTTTTTAAAGAACTACGTATCATACTTTGCTTAGAAATCATTTCAAATGCAAGTCTTTAACTCATTTACTAATTCAGAACTCAGTGAACACTAAAGCTGTACTATTTTAAAACATATTGTTGAAAAACACTATTTTTATGATAGGGTCTATTAAACTGTTAATGATTATATTCTTCAAGTAAATGTATGCCAGTTGTTTTGGGTGATTTGCAAGTATTAACTCATATTTTTTCTTTCCTTTGTTAGTATATTTATTGTGTACCTACCCTCTAGTTATGGGAACTTTAAGTTTAGGACATTTAAAAATACTTTCTGTCAAAACTTAATACTGCTGTATTTTTAAACTGAGATTGCAAATAGTTACATGCATTTGCAGTGGATTGTACTACTACCAGTGTTCCAGATTATAACTGTGACTTTAGTACATGTGCCACTAAGATTGTGAAGCAGAATCCATAAATCCATACTTACAATTTTGGATCCAACTCTTCCAATATAATAAGGCCACCAAGGCACAATGATGTTGAATATAACCCTGTATTCACAAATTATTTTCATGCATAGTGGTGGAGAAAATCCATTTACCTTTTGAACATGAACGCATTTTAAGAAGAAAGATGTTAGGAGTTTTCCTTTAGAGAGATGTTTATCATTCTATCTATAATGCAGAGATTACTTGTGTGTGTGTAAGCATTCCATACTCCTCTACAGAGACTAAAGAAGCACATATTATTGTATATATATTGCCATATGAAACTAAAAATCTGTACACTTGTAATTAATTATTAGTGCCATAGAGGTAAACATACATGTACTACACAAATACCAGTTCTGACTGGTCATTCCCATTAAAAGGTTTTCTTTTGTTTTTTAAAAATATATTCATTAATTAAAATACTTAAAACTAAAAACATTGTCTAATACAAACTCAAATATTCTTGAAAATTTCAAGATAGAGATAAAGTGTTTTCATTGTGCCTTTGTAATAGATAGCAAAAATAGAAATGAAATCTTCAACTTTCTACAATATTGTCTTTTTGATATTATGTTCACTATAATGACCCAACAAAGCAAACTTTTTCTTTGTGCTTTTTCTTTCTTTGTGCTTTTTCTTTCTTTTCTTTAGCTTGGAAGATAAGACTCAGTCTTTTTAAGACTGAGTCTTAAAAAACTTAAAAGACTAAGTACATAGTAAGATCCAAACTCTGGAAGCTTACATCATAATTTTAGTCTTGGTAGACCATATAATTCATACCAGGAAGGCTCCTATCCAACATTCTTCATTCACTTAATGACAGAATGATCTAGGGCTGATCTCACAATTAGGCAGGACCCAAGTTATATACAATAATTTTTATTTGTATTGTGGTGATGGTGCCTGCTAGGATCCCATAGGATTGAAACAATTCTTTCAGCAAACCACAGGGCAGTCAGCAGAGGTAACATTGCAAATGACAGAACAATTGCTACAGTAAGTATCTTGCACAGCAGGGCATCTACTTTATCCTGAACCTTCATTGTTTCATTATTTCAAATTCTTTGTCAGGTGCAAATTGAAGAAACTCATTTTGATTCGTGCTGAAACATTATTTTCTCCAAGTATACAGGAATTCATCTAAACTTTCAAATTGGAAGCATGTATGTAATGTAGGAGACAAATATCCTCCAGCATAAGATCTTCATAGCTACTTCCATTGGGATGCCCTAGCTCCTACAAAGATATCCAGCTGTCACAGCATGACAATATTTCTTTGTAGTTTCTTCCTCTCTTGCCCCTTCCTGCACTCTGGAACAATGAAAAGAAATTATTTAAAGTACGGTTCTCAAGAACATGCAACAGCATTCTTCTACCGTCTGGTGACTATTAAGTCAAAATAATTTACCTTTTTGGACAGCTGATTTAGGATGTGATTTGTGCAAGGCATCTTTAAAATATATATATTTTTTCCATTCTTTTACGCACTGTAAAAGCATCCCAGATTTCCTAAGACAACCACTACCCTTCACCACAAGCACTAGACTCTACAGGGAGAGTTAAATCCTTCCTCTCATAAAATCAGGAAAAATTCTTTACATCCTTCTGTCTCCCCTTGTTTAATAGAATGCTCAGCAGAAAATATATGCCTCCTCCATGATTACTCTTGTATCGAATAAAACAAGGAAATACACTAAAGCACCCAACACATCGGCAGTGAAGTTGTTGGATAGCAGCTAGCTCTAAAGGAGATATAAAAAAGTAGCCAGCTAATAATCTTTCTATTGAAGAATCTCCAAACATCTAGATTTTTTTTGCCAAACATCTTAATCTTTTAATTCCTACTTGCCTGGGCAGTCCCCTGAGCATTTGTAATAGAAATACATCGGAGAACATAAGACTGTAGGGCAAGTCTACAACTTTTAATAAAATAAATCCACCAATCCTCTATACTATGTAAATAGCAAAATTCCTAAAGTTGTTCTGAAAATGGAATATTAGGCTGATTTTGTATAGCATTATGAAGATTTCATAAAGAAGAATTTTGATATTAATTGAAATAATAGAATCATAGAATCATTACAGTTGGAATAGACCTTCAAGATCATCAGGTCAAGGTCATCTTTCAATTTACCTAGAAAACCTAGCAAAACAAAGAGTGAAAAGGAGAGACTATGAGGTTGGAAGTAAACAGTTTTCTCACAGGATATTTGGCAGATGTCAAAAGGATGTGTTTTCAAATATGTCTAACAAATTGACAAAACGAAAGCAAAAAATGGGACTACCAATATACTTTAAAATTATTAGGTATTTACAAATGAAATCTTATAAAATTATAAACAGTTTTGTGTTCCCTAGGAATTTAAAGTATTAAAGAACTGCGGATTCATCATAGACAACTTGTTCTGTCCTGCATGCTCGGTTCTCCATGGAGGCACATTACTGACCATTCTAAGCACCGATGGACAAAAACTGTGACCTCTGCTGGACCTTCCTACATACTGATCCAGTCTTTCATTTGATAAGAAAATATTTAAATGTTTTATTTTATTAATTCAAGTGCCGTTGCCCCAACTCAGGGTGGCTCTGCAGTATTTGTTAATTTCACAAACACCTTTGATCTTTTTGTTAACAGTGGTTTAATATATTGCCTCAGGATTGTGCTTCTTTTTCATAGAAAGAACCGTGCCAGATATGAAATGGAGCTGATAACACGTCTTTCTGTTTATATGAACAAAATTAAACTAACCATGGATCTCATCTCCTCCAATTACATTTACTGTCTATTCAATTAGCATGCATCTGGAATTTCTCAAGTTTAAAGGTGCTTCAGAGAATGCAATTTTGGTAATGTTTCACATTATCAAACTGATCAAAATCGATTCTATCCTTGATTTTTATTCTCCAGTTTATGATTGGAGTGAATTTTATTTTTTTTTCTTTTTCTTTTCCACAGCAATGATCTTCATGAGCAATCCCAGTTTGAATTATAGAACTGATTATTCATCTGAAATAATTTTCAGTCAGGCTTTAAGCACTTCTAAATCCAATATCCAAAATTTAAAATGACTCTTTTAAAAAACTTTGAAGCAGTCTGCTAAGATGTGAGCAGTCCTCAGTAATTTTGCCAAATGTGATTCAAGATTTGTCAACCATAGGAGCCAATCAATAACCAAACTGTATTGATATTTCTTTTTTCTATCTAATTATAGATTTCTCAGTTGAGTTTTGCTGCGCTGCCAGATTTGGAACAGATAAGTGTATCAGTGTACATAGTAGTGGTCAACAGTAGTTCTGTTGACTTTTTTTTTTCCTTTTTCATAAAAGGTTTTGCTTAGTGTCAGAGTCCAAATTGCACACAGATCATGAATAATGTGTACAGATTATGCTATCTCTTCTGAAGTACTTTTGTAGAAAAAGCTCATGAACTTATGATGGTAGCCGTCATGATCTGACTTTGGTGTGAATAGGGGCTGAAACTTATATGCAAATATGGAAATAAGTTCTTCATCTATAACTTTTATCTTTCTAAGACTAGATTTCAATGTGTTTTTTTCTTCAGAACTTGAAAATAAGAAAGTCTAAGTTTGTAGGCAGAGGACCTATCTTTTACTAGACCAGAAATATAGATAGAAAATGCGTAAACTTTTGAGAAATAAAGCCCTTCATCAGAAGGGCTTTGTACCCAGGACAGGTACAATACCTCTCCTTACAGATATTGGAAAATTTGTTAATTCTAATTACTTTTACTTTCATTTCCCCACACACACACTCTGTTGGTCTTCTATTGTATAAATATCATGTATATTATTTAATTTCAGTAGCTGTTACTGTTTGCCTATGTTGTTTAAAAATCCGTGTATCCAATTACTTTTATGAAACATTTAACATCTTTGTATGTCTGTGTACTTGAATACATATATCCCAGTATCAAGATCCCTATGAGTATAACAGAGGAAGTTTTCTTTCCCCTCATTTCACCCGTGTAGCAACTAGAATAACTTACTCTGAGATTCTACATTTAAAATCCTAATTCTTGATAATTAGTAACGATTAGGCATGTAATGCATCAATAATAATTAGTGAATAAATGGAGTAAATATTTCAGTGAGAAGCACTTGCACGGTGATGAGTATTTGATGAGTATCTCAATTTCTTGTTGGGAATGAATCATATTGAGATTCCTGTCTTTTTCACTGAATGACAGTATCCCCTATTAATACCTTTTAGTGGTGCAAATGCTAAATTTGGATGAATATAATTCAGCCTAAAGATTTGGTTCATTCATTTATCCATTGCAGTATTGCTACAGTCTGGTGTGTAACATGCATAGATCTCTGTCATCCAAACATCTAGCCAAAAATATAATAGGATAGAGTAGAATAAACTTGAAAAAGGGAATGAAATGTCAAAATAATTCTTGTCTGTAGTATAGATTTACAATTTCTTCATGTTTTGTTGCTTGTATAAATTTCTAATCTCTATCTTTCCTACAGCGTTCCTCAGTTTAGAGAGAAGAACCCTATTTTCATACAGTGCCAAACTGGAATTTATAATCAAAATATTGTACTGCTGTCTTGTGTGTCATTAGAAAACAGTCTCTTTGTATCTACCTGTGTTTTATAACTGAGGCATTGTGATTACTCTTTATGACACTTCAAAATGCCTCAGCCCTGTTTGCAGGGTATATATCTAGTAACTTATGTTACCATTCTTAATGCTCCATTTTGAAGGATTACTTTTCTGTTTTCAGTTTCAGTTGTGGTCATAATCTTAATTACTTCTTTTTTTTTTTTTTTTTTTCATTTGTTTATTATATTTCTGCATTGGTTATTAAAATAGATGTAAATGCATGTCCATGTCAGCTGGTATATCACTGAATGATATGATCTTTAAAACAGATTTAACGGATTTTAATGAAGGGCTAACTTATGTAGATTTTTCTACGTATGCTTTCCCTTTCATTTCATTGATGACAAAAATTTTTGTCAAAAAGAAATAGCTCCATAAGTAGAGAAGGTGAAGTTTGTTTTTTTTTTTTCAAGTTTTTTCAGTAGTGAAGCTTTCCTTTTGTATCCTGTGTTCTTTCCATAGTACCACTGCAATAAATCCAGCCCTTTTCCCATATTCCCGATTTCTTCCCAATAATGCACCTCCTGCTTCATTCCATGTCTTTTAGCCCTATTTGAAAAAAGTGTTGTCTTCTTCATGTCCTCTTATCTGTGTTTTTTGCTTGCACAGCAATGGCCAAATACACTGGATGTTGTATGTGGTCTGGAATTGAGTGTAGGCTGACATACAAGTCTTGACCACAGAGCGGCTAAAAGCCTGGCATCTCCCTGCTTTTTCCTCAGTAGGAATGATATGAGGATCATTGTCCTGTTCCTCAGAACAAATCTTAAAGAAAATTTTGGAAACTTCATATCTCCACCCTACTGATAAACTTGGTTCAAACTGGCCATATAGAAATTAACAGTGAGGAAGAATTGGCAGGTAGATAAATTTATGTAGAGCTGCAGAGACAGCACAGATGCATAACCTTCACTTCCTTAGGTACATGTGGTAAGAATATACTAGAGAGAGGACCTGTAATGAATATAATCTGGTTTATAGGGGTTGTCATAATTTAGAAGGGTTAGGGATCTGATCTGATGATTCATGCCTCTTAGCGTTTACTGTTCTCACATTCTGTAGAATATACTGTCTTTCTAAAGACACATACAGCTGATCACTTGTAAATACAAGATGTACAAAACAGAATTTTCCAAGCGATTAAAACCCTTGTGTTTTGAAATAAAAATAAATAAATCAAAACTTGAAAAATATTAGTGACATTGAAAGTCCATCTTATAGGGAGTCCTATCTCAGACAGTGGCTCAGAGAACCTACTCTGATCCTCATTTTTTTGTAATCAGCACCAAATTTCCATAGGTTCCCATACACCTCCAGAAGCAGTAGGCACTGCAGAGGTATTCTCATAACACATTATCATATTAGAACCATTTTTCCCCTTCCATCCTCTGACCTCTGCAGTTGCAGACCCTTTAATCCTGCCTCGTATCTTCTTTTTAACCTATTCTTGTGTTTTTGTGACTGCCTACTACTAGGGAAGGTTTTCAGTCTTTACTGTTGGTGAAGAATTGTTCTCCTCCTCTCTTTTTGGTCCTGGGTGTCCTTGGGCACACTTCAGAAAAAGAAAACTTCTGTGGAAGTCCATTTGTTTTTGCTATCCACATGGACTACAGCTGTTAACATGGATTTGAAGTTTTCTGTTATATATAAACAGCTCTTTCAAAGAATTACTCATAATAGAAATATATTTAAACTGCATGTTCCTAACATTTTTTTTTCACTGTTATGGCCTTTCAGGATGCTTATAATAAAATGGGAACAAACTGTCCTCAGAAATTCTGTAAAGCATATATAAAAGTTTGCCCCTTCTTGTAAAATAGACAAGAATGCAGTACCAGGAGTCTTTCTCATAAGACCTTTGAAAACACTCAAAATAATAGCTCTTTCTACGATTGTCTTAATGTAATTATTAATTTTGCTTCTTGAGGTACAAATTACAGCAAGGATGGTGGGAGTCAAATTGTTCATCAGTCAGTTCCTCGGTGCTTTACTTCTACTATTTTCCAATGAATAGACTTCGAATTTTATTGCCTCAGTTCTCCTTGGAATTTGTTGTAGTTATTTGGCTGCTTTCTTTTCCAAGTCATGACCTTATGGCAACTGCATACTAAAAGAATCATTAAATCACCTGCCAAAGGTAGGAGATTCATGAACTCTAGAGGGAAACATTTCAAAAATGTCAGCTTATGGCACTTCCTAGTACAAAATATAAGAATGACCACCTTGAAAACAATTTGGAAGAACAATGTTGAGAACAATCTCAATGCTTTGAGAATGTCTCAGTTTTGAAAACAAAATGTGAAGCTTATGCAGTTCCTCTCTCTCAAAACAGTAATAAATTTTTTCTGCAGATAAACATACTTAAAGATGACCAGGTCAGTTAATTGTGCTTTAGAACATCTTATTCATTCTGGGACAGATATTTGATTATGTATTTATGGACTTGTTCCAAGTAAAATTTTCTGTTAATATCAGGTGGAATTGTCATCGTAATAGGCTTGTGACATCAGCAGTATCTTCTGGAGACATTTTTCCTCAAAGACAATACTGAATTCCATTCCCTGACTCTGTTTTACTCTGTTTCAAAAATGGTATCTATGTTGCTGCATTTTACTGATTGCAGATTCTGACAAACCTATGTTAGTCAAAAGGAAACTATAGCCAAAACTGACCATTTTTTACAAGGGTCCTAAGTAATATGAAAGTGATGTTAGAGGAGATCTCAGTTTTATTTACTCCCTTTTATGGCTGTTTATTTTAAATCACAGTCCAGTTGCAATTTAACAAACTAAATGTGGAAAAAAAAAAATGCAATTGATAAAGTATTAAATAAAAACTATTTTATATTTAGTTGTTTCTTTCTAAATTGTAGCCATAAGAGCACTGAAGCAATTTAAAGGCAAGAGTAATTCTTCTAGCAAGAGAGAAGTTGGTGACAAAGGGAAGGAGAAGAAAGATTTGGAATATCAAAGAACAAAGAAGAATCGACAGTTTCCAAAAATATGGCTAACAAAGTACTCCTGGTTAAAATATGATGATGAAAAGGGAATAATGTTCTGTGCATTGTGTCGCAAGCATAATGTGGATTTGGGGGAAAACATTCATAATTTTTGTTCTGGCACTGATGACTTCAAACTTGAATTTATAAATACACACCAGAGTAGTGAAGCTCATGCCTGGGCTACCTGCATGGAAGCTGCCAGTACTGCCTCACCAAATAGAGCTTCTGCTGAGCAGATGTTGAAGAGTATGAACTCCATAACATTAGGAAGAGTAGAAAATATTTTTAGAACATGCCATGCTATTGCTAAGTCTGGTCGTCCCTTTACAGACCTTGACTGGATGTGTAAACTAGATGATATGAAAGGAGTGGATATTGGTTCTGTATTTAGAAATGACAAGTCAGCAAGAATATTTATACATTTTATTGCTGAAGTAGAAAGAAGGGCTCTAAAAGAGAAACTGGAGAAATGTAAATTCTTTTCTCTCATTAATGATGAAGTCACAGATAGCATATTCAAAGCAGCTGCAGTTGTCTACGTGCGCTTTGCAAATGAAGGAAAAGTCCATTGCCAAATTGTTGGAGTTCAACCTGTTCAAAAAAATGATGCTTCAAGTATAAAAAATGCAATTGAGGAAATTTTAGAAATAAATCTTAAGCTCAATCTGGGAAACCAAGACTGGTCAAGAAAATTAGTTGGGTTTGGAAGTGATGGGACAGATGTCATGACTGGAGAAAACAATGGGGTAGCTGAGCTTCTGAGGGAAATTCAGCCTTGTGTACAGTCTGTGCATTGTTTTGCTCACCGCCTAAAGCTGGCTTACAAAGGAGCACTGAAAAATATTCAGCTATACAACATCTTAACCAATGGCTTGAGAAATATGTATTATTTTTATCATAACTCACCTCTAAATAAGAATAATCTCAAAGCCACATATGAAGCCATCAAGATACGCCCAGCAATTCCTTCTCGCATTGGAGGCTCGCAGTGGCTTCCTCGTCTACAAACAGCTCTACAAATTCTCCTTAAAGGATATCCTGCAATTGTTCTACATCTGAGTAAGGTAACTGATTTAAAAATTGGATGTAAATTTTGGAAAAATTAATTGCTATGGTTAATTTTGGTCCACCTACCTAATACATCTTGTTTCCATATTGATTTCCAGATTGAAAAGGATTCAAGAGCCTCAAACAGGCAGAAAGTCAAAGGACTTTTACACTTCCTTCTGAAAATGGAGATAGTCAAGTTTTCCCATTTCTTGTTGGATGTCATCAATGTCCTCAACATTCTGTCACGTGTTACTTTGGATCACAACTCCTCCATTGCAGATATATTTGCAACCGTGCAGTCAACAGTGGAAACACTCCACATGTATCAAACAAGGTCTGACATTTGTAACGACTGAGTCCTGATCTACTACAATCTAGCAAAAGATTATTATATACCTTTTTGTATTTTGAATCTTTTAGAGCTGGTCCAAAGGAACGCCTGATGGAGACCATTCAACACTTTCATGGTCACCAGCTTGTTGGGAATGGAAATATTTCAGCAGTACGAACCAAAGTACTGAGTAATTTGGTGAAGAGGCTACGTAATTGTTTCTGTGATGCAAGTCAAGATGTCTTAAGAGCAACTACTATTGGAAGTTTTAAACTATGGCCTGACAAAATGAGAGAAGGTATAGAACTATGATAGTGGCTAGTTGAAGAAATGCACATTCTAAGTTTTTTGTTTTTTTAAAGTACAAAAATATATTTCTGTTGCCTCTGTTATAGAATTTGGTGAAAAGGAAGTGTCTGTCTTGACGAAACATTATGAAGTTGTACTAGAAGCTGCTAGTGTGAAAATCAATGAAGTTGAAACTGAATGGAGCATGTTGAAATTAGAGCTATATAACAGGTAATAAGAATACTGCATTTGCTTGTGTTTATTGATTAATTTAAAAGGATTATGGAAATACATTTAGGAATAGGTATAATTATACTTTTTACTATTTTTTAGATTTCAGAACATCCAGACCTTGACATGGGATTTGGTGAACTCAGATTATTCAAAGAAGTATCCCAACATCCTGACATTGGTAGATTTGATCCTAACTCTGCCAGCAAGTTCAGCTGAGACAGAGCGAGGCTTCAGTCAAATGAAATTCATAATGATGCATCTGCACTCTAAACTAGTGTCTGAAAGTGTGACAGATCTCATGACAATTCAGATGAACTCTCCAGATATCAAAAAGTTTGACCCCAAGAAAGCTATTCATTTGTGGAATAGTAGTTGGCAGAGAAATAGAAGACTGCAGGAAGGTGATGTGATGACAAATGAAAGATCAGATTGCTCCTCTGAGTTTGATATGGAGAGTCACTGTGGAAGTGATTAGATGAAAATTCCTAGTTTTTACTTTGCAGTCACTCTTTTAACATACATGGACACTTTAGTAATGTATCTTGCAAGATGAAGGAATGTGAAATTTATATTTTTTCATAACGTTACAATTTGAAAATTTGGCTCTTCTTTCTGTATTCACTGCTGAATCAACATCATATTTGCCAGTCATTACCTGATTCCTACAAATCTGAAAAGAATGAACAAAAAATGTCAAGTACATTGGGGCTGTTATGGACACCTGGACAGAGTAACTGGACTGGTAACTACCTGGTTGTTGCATTTAATCTGAGTCATTGACACATTTATATCCACTGGAGTTAACTGTTATCTTGTTATTTAATGGTTCAAGAAATTTTATTGATTCTGAAAATCCTGTTTTTTTGATAAATATATGGAAAGTTGGTGTATTATTGCTGTCTAATGATTGCTTGGCCTCTGTGGCCTATGAATTTTGTGTCACGCCTTCTCTCTGTATGTGTTGCTACTCTTTAATCTCTTGTGGATAATGTTTAACATGACCTTTCAGAGATATTTGTCAGACTTGTCCTTCAGAAGATTCCTGAAGAGGCAAAGCAGATCCATATTCCATTGCTGTTTATTTATTACATAAATCAGCCTTCGCATAATACATAATATGATAGCCAGGATATGACCAATATACTTCACAGATTAAACTGCTGCTTTTTCCTGTAAAAATGTTTCAGTGAAGGATGTTATAAGAACTCTATATGTTGATTTTTAACCTACGAGTTGAGAATGAGAATTGTTCAGAAAAGTTTCAAATTTCATAATTTGCCACTATCCACATGTTTTAAATGCAACTTCCTGCTTGGTAAGTTCTAATCAAGGCAAAGAATACCAAAAGAATATATTTTGAGAAAGCTAAAGTGAAATCATTAAAGACTTTTCAAACAGTGATGAAGATGAACTATAAATAATTCGGGAGAAACAAATTTGAGGTCATTCACCTTTAAATCAACCCTTTTCTAAGTTGAGATCCAACATTCTACTTTCAATATAATACGTTTATAGTAATTGCAGAAGGTATGTTATTTATATAGTCATTCTGAGTATTTTGCATATGTATTCATGCTACTTGTAGGTCTAAATATTTGCCTACAACAGAAATAGAGTACATTTTGAATGCATAGCTCATTAAAGTATGATAATACACACAAGCTGAGCTAAGCTGTAGGGAGCAGAGCAAGAAATCAGCACTGTGCTTTATATGGTATATTATAAAAGATGCATCATTGAAGTATGTGCATTTGTGATTTCTCAGGTAACGGAAATGTGTAGTTACATTTTACCTAATAAGCAAGAAGATAGATATTACAGATATTACTTTCTTAGATATATGGCATAACTAATTCTAAGGATTTTCTCATAAGTCTCATAATACCGTGGTTTTTCCCTTGAAGTTTCAAGTGAGGAAGTTCTAGCAATGATGAAGTTAAAAATTTTTTGGAATGTCCAAGAGCATAAGACAAAACAAACAAACAAATAAACAAAACAAAACAAAACAAAAAACACCATAGCAAATAAAACTGTATTTTGAATCTATCTATCTGAATCTATTTATTCAAAGTCAATTCCATGTTGCCTGAGGGCAGCATCTCCTATTTTATTGTTTAGTGTTTAGACTGAAGATAATGGATTTACTGCCCTCATCAGTGAAATCTCTAAAAAGTACTTGTAAAGGAATATTAAAAATCCTGCAATGAAATAAGACCAAGTCACACAATTTGTAGCCAGTATTTGCCCATGCTTCTGTTCTGATAAGTTTTTAAAATAGTTCACTCTATATTTTTACTAATATCTGAAATGTTTTTGTGGAAAAGAAATTTGATTTCCTCTCATACTTCTCAGTTTTAACTGGAGAGGAGTTTATCACTATCTTCTTTGTAATACTTGATTTTAACTGGAACACTACTCCTGTTTACTTATAATGTTCCTTTTGTAGATGAAATTAGCAGAACTGCTTCCATATTTTTTCTCATATTTTCTAACTCTGTAATTATTCTTGCTGCTTTCTTCTGAGTGCTTTTCAATTTCCATGCACCCTTCTAGATCTTCAAATTCCAAGATTGCATGCCAGCAGAAAACTTAAAAAACAAATAGAATACAAAGTTTGTTTCCAGTATCTTTACATGTACTTTTTGGCAATATTGTAATCAACTAGATCCCTAGAGCCTTTTTTACAGAACTGGTACTTTGGCAGTAAGATTCTGTCTGTGACATTTATGCAGTTCATTATTTCAGCACAGTATAGCACTTACTATTTATTTGTATTGGATAGTGTTCTTTTTATCCCAGTCTATACCTCCAATTTGTAAAGTTCACTTTGAATTGTAATTCCGTTCTTCAAAGTGCTTGAAATCTTTTCCACATTGTTTTTATCTGCAATGTAATGAACACAGTTTTTGCAGACTCTTTCCTCAATGCACTTTGACTTGTTTTCAGTGAAAAGACTTACTGGTCTTGACTATCTCTCCACTTTTCAAAAACTCTTTGAATTCTGATTCTTTTTCCAAAATGACTGTTATCCCTTCTAATTAAGACAGTATCTACACATTTAATACATTTATTTTCTATTCAGTCATTTATGTCACTCAAGAAATATGTTTTTTCTTTCTTTTTTTTTATTATTTTTTTTTTTTATTTGGACTTACTGAATGAAAAGATTTTGTGAAGAGCATATGTGTTTTGAAACCATTCCTGTTAGATGGACAAAGCAGATTCTGGGAATTGTTTTCTCATTCTATCCCAGAGGACACTATTTCCTCCTACCACTTGCAGAGCCCCATTTGGGAGCACCAGTCTTCTTTTCTCAGCACCATCTGTGTGGCTGCCCACTCAGCATCTCACCCTGACTGTTGAGCAGTTCTGTGGCATTGGCAACCCCTGAAGAAAACTGACTAATTTGACATTTAAAAATAGTTCCATATAAAAATAAATACATTGATTCTAGACTAAATATCAAAAAATACATTGAAGACATTTATTTGATATCTCTTTATATCAAATAAAGATATAAGGCATTTTCTCTCTCCCTCTGAACCTCCCTTGTTCCACCTAGGTATGTGACGAGGGGGAATTAGGTTGTGCTACATTTAAAATTTTTGAACTATTATACCATTTAAAAAATATTTCAGAATTGTGCCACATCAGAGATTTCATGAGGAGCTAATTTAAGAAATTATCCCACAACACATTATCAATTATAGAATTAGCAGATAGAAAGTAGCTTAACTCTGAATAAAAGAGAAGAGCCTCCTTAGCTCTACCATAGAGAAGGAAAAATGGGTAGATGCTACAAACCACCTGAGAGTGCTTAAACTTAATCCCACAATAATTTATTAGTTTGTTTCAGCTTACATCAACTAAAGTCAAGTTTACCTATAAACTATGTTCTAGCATATTCTATGATCCAATCAAATTTCTGTAAGTAGTGATTAATGGTTTAGTTGCCAGTCCTTTAACCCCATTTCAGGAATTATCTCTTGATTCAAGTTCTTTAATTTCCTTGCCCCTAAAATAGTTTTTAGGTATGTTTCTGAAGTCAAATAGTCTCGCAGAAAGTGACGTGAGGATATTTGTATCTTTCTGGAATTGTATGCAGAAGCACATAGGAAATCCAGGAGCTGCATTTTTAATTGTTACATAGGGAAATCATAGTAGGAATTCAACAGTTTAAACCATAAGATACAGTGAGAGAAAGAAGTTTGCAAATTTCCAGAGTAGAAGGGATGAGATGTGAAAATTAGTAAAATAAGAAATAAAAATGATGATAGCTGGACTTCACATAGTAAAGCACTGGACATCTTGGAACTTCAAGTAAGATGTAAAAACTTACATTTATTTTCATATTATTTTATGAAATTATTTTCATAAAAACTTTTTTTTTTTTTTTTTAACTCTTATTTTCATATAAACTTTTTACTGCCTCCTTTGTGGACCATAGCCTCTTCTCCCCATGAACAAGTAAAGAGTTTCCTAGAATAGAGGTAACTAGTACTTAATCTTCTATGGAATCTCCCAATAATTATACGTTTGTGATGTAGGCTTTATTGTGCCTTATGGAAATGATCTGATTCTTGTGGCTTGAAGTACACATACAAGTTTCTGATCACCTTCAAGTAATTAAATCAACAATTCACTGTGTTTCAGTAAACAGCCTAACACACAGGACTTTAAAAATATGTTCTTTCTCAAAACATATAAGTCAAAAACCTTCAGGAGGTGATGTTATTGCTGTTAGCACTCTTATCTGTTTGACAATGTTTCCCTAGCTTTTGCTTTCATGCTGAAATTTATGGTAGAATTTATGGCTTTAAGTCCAGATGTTTCTTCCTTCTTCTTTTCCCAACAGACTTTAAGCTAGCCAAATCTACTTTTCCTTTTCTCTCCAAGCTTATATATAGATGTTTGTTTTTTTCCCGATGTATTAAGAAGTGCTGAGGGCTTAACTCCTGATTTCAGAATTGGAGGCAAACAGCCGAGAGCGCAGACCTACTAAATCAAATTGGCAACTGGACTTTGAATGCTCACACTATGAAATTAATATTCTAGTATATTCTATATATTTCTACCACTTAAATCTTTTTCATAAACTTAACAATTTTTACTTCACTGTTCCACTTCAGAGATAATAGAATGGTTTGGATTGGAAAGGACCTTAAAGACAAAAGCTTTTAGCTGTAGAACATACATAATGGCTCCTTTCAAAAAGGATAAAGTTTGGCTGCATTACGGAAAAAACTATTAGACTTTTTTTCCTTCTTGTTTTTCATTGTTTGTGTTTGCTTTATAATCTGAAAACTTACTGTCTTGACCTTCCAGAAGTGATCATAGACTGACCAAATCAGTCTTGTCTCTTAAAATTTCATTTGAAACTTTCTTTACATTTTTTTTTGTCTTTACTGCAGAGATTTTACGCTGAATCCTCACTGAGCAAAAAAAGTCTGTTTCTGAATGGACAGACTCATATTTATCCATTGTATTTCAGTATACTTCATTCTATGTTTTAATAATGTACATTAAGTTCAAAGTTACTGTTTGCTTATAAGCAAATCCATGCCTATTTTACAAAATTAAGTTTTGTTATCAATATATATGTGTGCCATATATGCATGTACTTATTTAACTTTTGATTGCTTTAAATTAAAATTGACAGAGCTATTTATCTCTAACTCCCAAAAGCTAATCCTATGAAACTTTTTAAGCAATTAAATTTCATTTCAGAGTTTAACAGACAATATTCTGTGTTTACCATCCTATTCTCTAGCGCACGTTTACCAAGGGTAGATGTAGATTTATGATTAACTAAATTAGAGCACAGTGAAAGAAAAGGTTGGTAGGTGTTCAATATACAAAATATGTATGTGATTGTGATTGGTATTTTTAAAATGCTTATTAACTGTCAGTGTGATCTGGGAGGATAGATTAGTGATCACAATGGAGATCAAGACAAGTATCAAAATAGCTGTAGTTTATTAGTATATTTGACATTTTGCTATTAAATAGACCCTACATTATTTATTTTAAATGAGAATGTATTATGCTTGGGTTCAAAGATAAAGCCAATATGAATACTATAGAATAGCAAAACAAATATTTTCCCACATGGCCATTAATATAAAAAAAATAGATCCCCTTTAACAAAAGAAGTCTATTTGAATATATTTTTTATTGATTTTTATTTTATTTCATTAGGTTTTATATATAAGAAAGTATTTATTGATATTTTTATTGAAGTGATTAATTTGAACCTTGGAACAAATTACCTTCCTGATGCATGGATGAACTTAACACTTCCAGATGTAAGTTAACTATTTTCTTTCCTGAGGTATTTCTTTGTATAGAAGATGAAGCATTGCCTTTCTATGACAAAGTCAAGAGAATAACTATTATAGGGCATTATCAGTTCTTCCTTAAATTTTTCCCTTTCACTAGAGAAGAAGACGAAGAAACCACAGTGTCAGGAATTAAATACTTGTGTTAGCACTATACTCATTTACAAATTTCAAATTACATCAGTTCCTTAGAAACCATGGAAAATTCACTTCCAGGTGTTAAATTAAGACTGTTTTTGTTCTTTGTTATGAGATAGGAGAATAAAATCTGGAGCTGTATGACCTCAATCTTATTTATCCATGATTTTCAGATTTAGAAACATGAAAAAATTTAGTCTTTCCAAATCTTTCATCACAGAATTCATTGATTATTTTGAGATGCTGTTGGTAAATTGTATGGGATAAAAATATCTAGTGTATGCTATTTTTAGTATATTTTGATAACTATTTCTGGGAGTTAGTCACAAATCACATTCAGATTTTAATTCGACTACACGTGATGGAAGCAGCTTTATTCAAATATTCTTCACACAGATGAATTGCACGAGTAAACCATTTTAAAATTGCTGAGTGATGGATTTCCACTGAGTTTAGTGAAAACTAGTCACAGCTGTCATCAGTATGTAAAAAATCTAATCTTAGCACAGGAAATTAATTATATGAGGAAAAGTATTAGCAAACTGAATATTTGACTCATAGAGCACATGTGCATGTATCCCATGTTCTTTATTCTTTAAGAGCTCTTAGTGCTTATAAGTTCTATTTTTATTTTAAGAACAGGATTTCCTTTAAAAGAGTTTCCTTAATAGCATGACTTTAAAATGAGACTTTTAAATTTATTGTGAAAGCAAGAATTGCCGTGCTAAAGGAAATGAATGAAGCATGACCTAAAGTGTAAGTTTATTCTGCACAGGCTATTCTGAACAGAAGTCGCCATTTCATCTTTACAGTTTGTGAATTAATGTAATTTCAAATACGTTTTGAAATTAAAGTAAGCAGTGCTATACTTGCCAATTTTAGGGCAGATGGCATCTACAACGTTATTGAATTGACTCACTCTGTATTGCCTAAGGCCCTAAGCCTTCTAAATACATTTCTTCCATCTGAAAATCCAGTCTGAAACCAACCAGATGCTTGACAAGGAAATCAGTATTTGGAGAAGAACATAGTATAGAGGAACATACTAAGTTCTCATCACACCAGTAGTGCAGAAATGAACTGTGCCAGACTTGTTACCTCCATCACAATGCTCTATCAGGAGATCTTACATGTTTCCCTGTTTGTGATCAGGACCCCACCCTACTATCCACATACTGCATCCTCAGCTGTAAAAAAATACATGGCAAGCTGCAAAGCAGCTTTTCTATTGATAGTTTTTGATAACTGGAAATACTACTGGAACAAAGAAAATCCACATTGTGAATACCTGAAAGAGTAAGCAAAATAAGGCCAAGGCACGGGCCCTATACTAAATTTTGTACTCATGCTACTAAATTGTCAGTTCAGTTCCCCACTAACACACACTAAGAACCATTGTCTTGTAGGCAGCTTAAGTATAACCCCCAGTTTAGGAAGTAGGAGTACTTATTTGGATGTATACCAGCTGCACATGCCAGTTAGCCTCCGTGACAAGCAATGATCTCTGGCCTGTTTTATTTAGTGATAATGTGATGGTGCACCTCCAACTCCCCACAACCTTCCCAGCTTTATTTTCCATAACCCTGCTTAAGAAGATAACCACCAGCAGCAGTCGTGGTGGGTGCCATCTGGTCACAGTGGATTCATGAGGGACAGTTAACAATCCAACAGCCAAGAGGCTAGTTGAGCGAAGTGCTCACCTGACCACAATGCTGGTCAATGTCAGACTCAAGCCAAATTTGGAAGAAACTAACATCTATAGTGACACAACATCTATAGTATGCCGATATGATTGTTAGTAAATCATCTTTTATCAGGAATAGTGTAGCCAGGAAGACCAGGGAGGTGATTGTCCCCACTGTACTCAGCTCTGGTGAGGCCACATCTCAAGTACTGTGTTCAGTTTTGGGCCCCTCACTATAGGAAAGACATCAAGGGTCTGGAGTATGTCCAGAGAAGGGCTATGAAGCTGGTGAAGAGTCTGGACTAAAGTTCTATCAGGAGCATCTGAGGGAACTGGGGTAGTTTAGTCTGGAGAAGAGAAGGCTCAGGGGAGACCTTATTGCTCTTTACAATTACCTGAAAGGAAGGTGTGAGGAGCAGGGGGTCGGCCTCTTCTCACAGATAACTAGCAATAGGACTAGAGGGAATGGCAACAAGTTGTGCCAGGAGAGGTTTAGATTGGAAATTAGGAGATGTTTTTTCTCAGAAAGAGTAGTCAGGCATTGGAACGGGTTGCCCAGGGAGGTGGTGAACTCACCGTCCCTGGGTGTATTCAAGGACAGGTTGAACATGGTGCTTAGGGACATGGTTTAGTGGGTGTCTATTGGTGGTAGGGTAATGGTTAGACCAAATGATCGTGAAAGTATTTTCCAACATTAATGACTCTATGGTTCTTTGTAACCCTATAAAGAGTGAGCCAAGAACCCTTTGATTTCTCCTGTATGGCAGTGGGCTGCAGGCCAGGATCTCTCCTTGAGTAGGAATGCCTCACAAGGTCTGCCCCTCAAGGCCGAGAGATTCCTTACTGTTGATTCCTTATCTGCAGCAGATACTCAGTAAGTGGCTGATAGCTTGCTAAACTTTGTAAGCTTTGCTAAGATTAAATTTTAGATTGGTTGTGCACATGTAATCCTTTAGACATAAATCACTGACCAACTGTGGGACTAAGTTTGGATCCAGCCACACCTAGGCACCTCTGAGAAAGAGTATAGAAGGAAAGGGGGTCCACTCTGAACCTCATGACTGCCAAGATCTCCTGACCATTTGTTTGACCCTGTCCTCTATACAGTAAATATCCAAGCGTACCTCGCTGTCTCAGATCTTATTGTTGTCTTATTTATGATTAAGCTTTGTTAGATCACTACATTTTATCAGTAAAATACATTGCTTCTTCTCTGAGTAAAGTGCATGTAATTTCCTTTCATGACAGATACAGTTAGCCATGCATTCTACAAGAAATCGGAGTCTTGAAACTAATTCGTAAGGCTCTTGCTCTCCCTCAAAACTCAGCTGCTCACTATACAGGGGAAAGAGATAGGAGACTGGTCTTTTTATGTGTTTATTTTTGAGAGAAGCAGTGCTCCAAGAGTTTGGGGTGAACCACAGGTGCCTCTCATGAGGACATGAGGCATAAGCACTTGAGGGCACGTTTTTTACTGTGTAAAGCCTCTTATTTACTACATGGAACTATGCTTGTGCTTCCATTGGAGTTACTGTAAAGTCACTATAAGCTGTAAATTTCATAAATGTGTTTGTGTAACTGCACTGTGCAGACAAGGAGGAAGTACAAAGAACTCTGAATCCTTTGTACATCTTTGATGTATCTTTGACATATACAAATCTCAATGGATAACCTTGTCCATCCTAAATAGGAAACAGAACTAATATGCATAATATATAAAAAATATATGTTTTTGCATGCATATTTGACAATATTTATTATTTTATTTTTATAGTTACAAAATCTGACATCTGCATTCACAGTGAACTCAGAACTGATTGACTGGCGCAGATTCCTTTTAGCAGCAGCACAGCCTTGGCCAGTGCCGTCTCTGACACAACTTCTCAAAACTCTCAATATCTTCAAGTCTGTTGACGTAGCTGGATCAGGCTTAGTTACACAGGAATGCTATATGCAGGTTATAATTCTTTTCTCTTTGAATATTCATTTGTTAATCTCTTTGAATTGAATAATGTATTGTCAGGTTTATTCAAACTCAAAAAAAAACAGCCTGACTTTTAAATGTTTTGATATTTGAGGGTGCTTTCTAGTGAAAATTGTCTTTAGAAAATTGAGGGCCAAATATTTACCTTATCCATATATATTAGTTACAAAAATCAGACTAATTAATCTTACATTTTAATTCCATTTTCTATTTAAGCCATAAATTAATTGAAAAAAAAATCCTTCCTGTCCTAAAGAAACTATTCTGTGAGCATTTTAACTACAATTAGCTACCATTGCTATTGATTGACACTGTATAAGTCTCTTAACACAAAAAAAAAAAAAAAAAATGCCCCAAACAAAAACAAATACTTTAATTTAGATAGTCTCACCAGTTCTAATTTAATTAAATATCTTGAGAATCTTTCCAATAAGTATTTTTTGCAAATGAAAATTTTTTTTCAGACCTTGAATATATAGGAAATTAAACTATTCTTTGATACATACTTTTGTTTAAAAAAGGTTCTATTTAAACCTTTGCGTGGCTTAGAACTGTTTTCAAAGAAGCAAGTTTTGTAAAAAAATATCAAGAATACTTTTTTTTTTTTTTTCCTTTTAATATATTTGACCTACTTCTATACACTTTCAATTTTACTTTGGATTTTTAATCTTACCTAGAATGACTGCTGGTTCAGTTTTTTAATGTGCCCTAGCCAATACATATACGTATATATTGAATATATATATATATTATACTCAATATATATGTGTATGTATGTGTATATACATGTATGCATGTATACACAAATATTTCATAGCTCTGTCAGTTTGGATTTGGTAATATTAAAATAATTTCAAAAATGTTTTAAACAAATTTCATAGAACCTTTAATGTAGTTGGTTTTAAAACTGTCTAACATTAGATTTATTCCAAAATTAAATAAAGGCCGTGTTATTCCAGAAATCTGCCTGTTTTAGAACTTCTCTGATTAATTGAAAACTTGCTGCAGAACCACACCCCACCCAAGACCAGTAAAAAAATAAATAAATAAAGCAAAATTCTGCAAAGCCAGAAACCCGCAAAATTTGCAGGTCTACATGCTGCATCTATTTGTCTATTATGATAATTTTTACTGAAATTTGAGAGTATACTAATAAACAGATTTAAGACATTCAAGGCTGCGAATTAACATTTTTAACATAGGATCCTAATTATAAAGTAATACTAAGTGATCAAAACATTTACACACTTCAGGATCAGAAATAGTTCCCATTCAGTCAGCTCAAGGTAAACATGCAAGTGTGTACATTCATTTGTTTATTGACCTCCACCCCTGTTAGTTCTTCCAAACTTCCCTGAGAGTACTGAATAAACCTACAGTCTTCTGCAGTTGGTTAAGGACTGAAAAGGACTAGAAGGTTTATAAACACACAGGTAACTCTCAGCTGAAGATCCTTTTTTCAGAAGAAGCCTAAATAAATGTGGGCAGGTTTAGTATGCTGGAGTAGATGTAGCTCTGTAAACATTACAGGACACTTATTTGTTGCTGGAAGTAGGCATGCACGGGAAGAACTATGACTCTCTCCCAGGCTGCACTGAAGTGTTTGGACATTTCCAAAAGAGCAGTTAAGACAAAAGATACAGGGTAGCAGAGGATACCCTGTAGGTATCCTCTTGATGGAGGATAACTGGTCTGTTCAACAGTTACAGAGCATAAAGGCCACTTTTTTAAAGTGTGAAAATAAATGACTTTTTTTTTTTTTCTTCCCTCAGGTTGGCTTATGGTTTACTGGAAATGAAGATCTAAACAGTACAAAAGATTGCACAGAACCTTTGCCTTTTGATAGGCTAGGATGTCTCATAAAGGTAACTTTGAAAACAACTATTTTGAAGAGACCACTCACTATTCTAACCCAAGAGTTCTCATTCTGAATTTTCTTAGGTCTCTTCTTCCATAATTGCTGCAATGTTTTGGTGGCTTTTGAGGTCAGGTGGTACTTCATAATATGGCTTCCATGAATAAAAACCTCAAAGTTGGAAATAATGTGGAAAGTAGGGACAGGAATCTATGAATTCTCTTTCAGTATTCTAAACCATAGTCTTCTCAGAAAGACTTAATTATTCCTGTTCTCTATTGAACCACATAAATTTTGCTATACAGTGAACAACTCTGTAAAGAATGAGAGACAAATGATGGGAGCATCTATGCTCCCAGACATCTCTGTGGAAGAGGGAGATGCAGTTGTAATCTGAATGCAGGACAAAGGTTTGAACCTGCCTATAATGATATCACATTTGGTGAATTTCTTCTTGTTCTGATAAAATCCTCATTCTAAAAAAAAAATAAAATAGTACAGTTTCTGTTTCCTGGAATGACTCAGATACAACTGATTTATCTCAATTTACACAACCTCAACACATTTTTAAGGATAGTATCACTTTTCAGCTGTCATTACTTTATGTTATCCTTTTCTGTACAGTTTTTGATTTGTATTTGATCAACATTCAATAGTAGAAATTAATGTATGTATTTTTGTCCTTTTATAGTTTTTCTTCAGCTTATTTGCTGATACCAGAAAAGATCCTGCTCTGCTCAACTATATTGAGATGCTACTTTATTTTGCCGCTCATTCTGATCCTGTTGAAGGTGTCTACCGAGCACTTAGCATTGCTGCTGGAACACATATTCATAGAAAAGAAGAATCTTCTCTTGTATGTGGGGTAAAATATTTAAGTAAAATATTAGAGGATAGTAATGATGCTTGCTAAATTATAGGTTAGCTCAATTTCTGTACATATCTATATACTGAGTAGGTCCAGCCCTCACAAACAATCCAACTGACTTCATGGGAACTCTGCAAATAGTCCCAGTAATTTTGGTACTAATACTCAGAAGTATTCTTACAGAAGTCTGAAATGTTGCTTGTTAAATAACAAAAGTTTAAGACATTTCCTGGTAACTACCCCTTGTACAGTTGAGGAGGTAAAAACTGAGGACATTCTTTGACCTAGTCTTAGATATAAAACCTGCTTTATTGCTGTTCTTTACCTTCTTTCCCACCACATTTCTTTGAGGTATTTAAAAGTGTATACACTTCTATAAAACTTTGTTACTGTTTTATAGTTAGCCTGTACATCAGAAGGCTTATTACTAATTATTTAATGTGAAATAATTTAAAAATATACATTTCAAGTATGAGTTTTTTTAATACATGTTGAATGTACTGTCAAATCCCATAAAGGTCAGCTTTTGAATTATGTTAGTGTTTGTGAAGTATGTTATTAATTTCCCATTTTTTTTTAAGACTCCTAACTGCCATTAGTAAAGGCACTAAATACATCAACTGTGTGTTGCTTAAGTATAAGTCACTTTTTGAGACATATGATATATATTGGTACACACTTGGAAAGAGCTCACTCTTCTAGATAATAAAATGTTTCATATGCTGTCACGAACTACAGTGACTCTAGCATTTTTCTAGTACTTAAAATACAGCTATATTCTCCAGAAACAGTAGAGAAAGGACATTATTTTACCACACACTGTTATTTCATACATATTTATAATCACATTTTATCACTTATGACATATATTATTGTACTCCCCTCTGTCTGTTTTTGCTTTGCACAACACAGTTTTGGAAAGGGAACATGTGAAGTGAGTGAAGAATTATTTCGAATTGACTGGAGAGAGAATCACAGAATCCCAGAATTTCTAGGTTGGAAGAGACCTCAATATCATCAGGTTCAACCTCTAACCTAACACAAACAGTCCCCACTAAACCATATCCCTAAGCTCTACATCTAAACGTCTTTTAAAGACTTCCAGGGATGGTGACTCCACCACTTCCCTGGGCAGCCTCTTCCAATGTCTAACAACCCTTTTGGTAAAGAACCAATGTCTAACAACCCTTTCAGTAAAGAAGAAGTAATAGAAGTTTTTAAAGTGTCAATGGGAGTGTCTGAATATACCACTTACCTTTTCATATGTCATAGGAAAAAATAAATAAATAAATAAATAAATAAAAAATAAAAAAATAAAAAATAAAAAAATAAAAAATAAAAAATAAAAAGGAGAGCACAGAAAGAAGACTGTGTTCCCACTTAGATACAGTAGATCTGAACTTAGTACCCCATATTCCAGTGTAAAATTCTAGCTATCTGGGCATTGGATATATAACAACACAACCTATTCTCCTCAGTGCTTTTTGTTTGTCTTTGTTCTTTTGAGTTGGAACTTCTGTAACTGCACGTTCATTATCACCTAAATGTGGAAGGCTTTGTAAGGCTGTGAGTCACAGGTAGAGGAAAACCTTTCCCTCCAATCTAGAATTAAAAATTTATCTCTGAATGGCAAGATTTATATGTGCTATGATGCATGTCTCAATGTATTATACAGATGGTTTGCCTAATTCTTCTTGGAGAGTCCCTTAGAAATCTAGACATATCTAAGAATTAGATTCTATTAGAACAGCTTGCATATGTAGATTCTCTTTGACTTTATAGTTGTTTGTTCTAAGTTGGTATCCCAGGGCTGATAGAACATAACCTTTTAACCTTTTCTTTTTTCTTATACCTTGTCTTCTGTATGTGTATCCTTTACAGTCCCGTTGAATACTGAGAGAGAGAGAGAATTAACAAAATCCTACTTCTCTGAAATGAATGTGAGTTTAACCATAGGCTTCAGTAGGACCAGCATTTCATGCAGGATATTCAACAACCACGAGGGGGCAAAATGTAAACTATGTGTTGGTATTGTGTCATCTTTAATTGAGCCATCAAATAGAAAGGGTTAGGTCCCTGAAAACATCCAAAGTGGTATTCAGCTCCAAATTATGAACCTAAACTGCTGTCTACCTGTGGTTTTGCTTACATGTGATCTAAATCTCCAAGTTCTCATTATAGATACTGGAAATCCAATAAATATTATCAGTGGAATATTCATCAGTGGAATATAAAGAGCTATCCAGCTTATTCTGAGCTTATAAACAGACACTTATACATAGACACCTAATTTCATTCGTCTCTTCTCTGTTTCTTGTTTTTAATTTTTTTTTCATTGTAATGACTCTTGACTGGAAGTTTCGTAAAGAAATAGTTCTGAAAATTTAATTATATTAATGAGAGAAGATCAAACAAACATATTCTTGAGATTTTTGTTGCTTGTACTATCTTCAAATGCTCAGCTTTTAGGTCTCAATTATTTTGTTGTTGGTTGTGTAGATCTTTTAGCTAAATGTAAATGGTACAGTGAGCATGCTGTATCTAAGAGCTGATATTTTTATATTCTTCACTGTGGAGTGTTAAAAAATAAAATAAAATAAAATAAAATAAAATAAAATAAAATAAAATAAAATAAAATAAAATAAAATAAAATAAAATAAAATAAAATAAAATAAAATAAAATAAAATAAAATAAAATATCAGTGGATCTGCTCCTCCTGTACTAAAAATGGAACGTATTAAGGCACAAGACATGTACCACAAATGTTGTCTGAATCTCAGCACTGTGTCCCTCTAATAAAGAGGAAAATGTTATGTTGAATTAAATGAATTTTCCTATTGTTGTTAAGCTTGACAAAATGTTGTTCAGCTTCATGAGGTCCTTTCTCATTGTTGTGATAACAAATACCTGGAGTGTTTTTTGTTATTGTTGTTTGTTTTTCTCTTTGGTCATCTGTAGTGTCATCACAAAGACATCTCGTCACTTGTTTATAACAAACAAACAATATACCAAACACCTAATTATTCTGCATAAAACCTTTCTCGCCTTTTCCTGTGGAGAGCTGGTGAACTTATGTTAACTCTTAACCAAAATGAAATTCATAAAGTGACTCTTTGTATTGGACTAGAAAATTCATGCTGGTTTTTTTGTTTGTTTGTTTGTTTGTTTGTTTTTAATCCAAAATTTGTGGAAAGCAAATTTCTCCAAACTATGGTTTACTGTATTTGCTTTGATTTATTACTTTCTGGTGCAAATCACTCAGGGAAGAGATTGTCCCCTTGTATTTGACACTGGTGAGACTGCACTGTGAATACTGTGTTCAGTTTTGGGCCCTCACTACAAGAAGGATATTGAGTTGCTTGAGCAAAGAAAAGCAATGAAGCTGGTGAAGGGACAAGTAAACAAAACTTATGAGGACCAACTGAAGGAATTTGGATTGTTTATTCTGAAGAAGAGAAGGCTGAGGGTGACTTCAATGCTCTGCAATTTTCTGAAAGGAGTTTGCACTGAGGAGGGTGTTATTCTCTTCTGTCAGGTGATGAGGACACTAAGAAACGGCCTCAAGTTGCACTAGGGAGGTTTAGTTTAGACATTGGGAAAAATTTCTTTGTGGAAAGAGTGGTTAAACATTAGAACTTGCTGCTCAGAAAAGTGCTGGAGTCCAACCCCCACCATCCACTGAGTGAGTGAGTATTGGGTATTTAAGAGATATGTGGATGTCGCACTGAGGGACATTGCTTAGTGATGGGACTTGGTGGGTCAGGATTATGGTTCAACTTGATGATCTTGAAGTTCTTTTCCAACCTAGATGATTCTATGATTCTATGAATTGCTAAGCTTATTCATGTAAATAAAAAGTTCTTGGTAGTGTATTGTAAATTGTAACTGTTAAGTATTTTTATATTTTGTTGTTCTGAAAAATACTAATTTCTCAGAGGAACATTGGCCAGGTTCCTGGAAAAAGATGATTATTTCATTTCTCCTGTTGTCAACATCATAGATATTTCTGGACTGTCAGGACCCATTCCTTCATCTCATAGTTTGGTGGATAATTTTGTACAGGCTGATGACTTTTTTTTTTGTAAGAACTGAAGTTTGAAAGTATAATCC
This sequence comes from Anas platyrhynchos, assembly GCF_047663525.1. Taxonomy (NCBI): domain Eukaryota; kingdom Metazoa; phylum Chordata; class Aves; order Anseriformes; family Anatidae; genus Anas; species Anas platyrhynchos. The sequence continues at coordinate 12,555,901 of NC_092621.1, forward strand.
ATTGATCCTTAACAAATATCTAAATGAAACAGATGATCTATTGACTAAATTTTATGCTTGTGCTTTATTTTCTTAGGCTTTCCCTTATATTGATGTAGTGAAAAATGAGGAACCTTTAATAAAAGATGAAAATGAAGTCTTGAAATACACAGATGAAGGAAAAATTTCACTGGCAACTCTACTCAAAGTGTTTCGTGATGGAGCAAGTACAGATGAAGATAATCATAGATTTAGTAGCTTGGAGAAGGAAGGCAGATATGATAAGGTAGTCTGACAATCCAAAGAAGGTTTAGTACCTTACATTGTATGTTACAGAAATACCTGCTGTAGTCCTTCCCCTGTTTTTTTTTGGTTTGTTTGTTTGTTTGTTTAACACTTACTCAACAGATTGAACAGTTATTATTTTTTCTTTAAGCATTTCATAAAAATATACAAAAAATTAGGCACTGAAGATCTGACACCTATTCCAGTTGAACTCCTTTTGAAACATCCTTTCATTCAAGACTTGATCAACAGGTATCAAGAGTACAAGCTTATTGTAAGTATTGCTTTCAGGGACCACAAACTTTGTAAGTGTGCATATCGATATTTGCATTATCCCAGAAACATTGTTTATTTAGATACTGTCAATTTGAAGTGTAGATGAAATATACATCATAGAAGATTGTAGATTAGATCAGTTGTTTCATTGTCAATGAAAGCATCCATCAAAGAGTGCACTGCTTTCTGACTGATTTTTTATACCTGTCTAGCTGGCCTATAGCTGCCTCCAAGTTTTCTACTGCCTTGTCACAGGTGGCAATGCATTTCCCTGTAAGGAGTGAAGTACACAGTATTTATCATATTGGTCATACTCCTTATTAGTAAAAGACAAGATATATGAATAAAATAATCTATTTGTTGAAGTTTAGGCTGAAAATTTATTTGTAATAGTAGGAAAAGATACAAAAGGAAAACATAAAACAATGACCACTCAATTAAAGATTATAGCTATTAGTCGTATCTATTCTGGCTACTTTAATCATATAATCATATAATCACAGAATGCTTTGAATTGGAAGGGACCTTAAAGACTGTATACTTCCAACTGCTGTGCTATGGGTAGGGATACCATCCACTAGACCAGGTTGTTCAAAGCCCCATGCAATGTATGTCTCAGCAAATTTGGGAAGATAGACATCATGGAATGACAGGTTATTCCTCCCTCCCCTTCCCCTTGCCATCTTTCCTGATCCCTTTTATTTAATCATGTACTGCATTTCCTAATTCAAACATTTTTTCCATCTTCTCCGAGTTTCTTGTAGACCACAGCATTTCTTAAATGAGCTCTTTGTTATATAGATGATCTATCTCAAGAAATATTCTTAACACACATTCAACATACTGCAAGTTCCCCATGAAGAGCAAGTGTGATGCAACTAAAAGTAATACTTAACTATGCTGTGAAAATAGTAATGCCATATGTATATATTCCATTATTTACAAGGAAGGGTACTGTTTTTGAAAACCTTTTCTCACAAACTAATAGCTGAATATCAAGAGCAGAATGTTTGTTCTTAATCAAAATTTCCAGCTCCACTTTAAAAAGAAAGTATTTTATACAGCTTGAAGAGTAGTTTGCAGTATACATTTAAAATGCATATTCTGTACTTAGAATGACAGGATGATATTCCATAACTGCACCAGTAAATATTGACTGCTGTTTTATGCATGAAATCAACTAACTTTCAAATTCTGATTAAGCAGGGGAGAGCTAAGACTAGAAGTTCTTGCTGAACTTTACAACAAATTATTATATTCTCCAGCAAACATGCATAGAGAACCAGTAGCCATTGTTTTATGTAGAACAGGTCAGAAATCTATGCCCTTCAGGAATGACATTCCTCTGACAATTCATAGAAGCATATTTGGTGAACAGGTAAACTTTTTTCTTCCTAAAGAAAGAATTCCAAAATAAGTAAACAATATTTTTAACATCAATTATTTGTTCAGAAATTCTCCAGAGACTATAAAAATCTCTATAAAAATAAAATCCAACCACAGTGCTGTTATTTTGAGATCTTTTACAAGATAAATATAGCAAGGTAGGGTGTGGTTTTTAAGGTTAAAATGTTTCTACTGCTGCAGTCACAAACAGTGGAAAATGAAATGTTTTGCTGAAAACCATAAATGAAATATTTAGCTTACAATTTGTAAAATCTGTGTTAGGGCACCATATTCCTTTGGTCTCTTGATGGACTATTCAGTTCTAACCAGTAGTATCTCTGATAAAGAATATCTGCTGGTGAGATATATAGTTGTCTTCCGAAGGGAGTTTGTTTTTTCAGTTCATATACCAGTAAGCTGGCAACAACCTGCATGATGATAACCTTTCTGTTAGCCACAGTACAAATGCCAATAAGTGAATAAACTTGGAAATTCTATTATTTTGTCATGTGGTCTTTTTCATCCTGATTTCTGGTCCTGAATAGAACTTGCAAGTGGTTTTCCATAATTGACTTTTTTTTTTTTTTCACTTATCAGATGAAATTTGTTTCTTAGGTATAGCCAGACCAATCCTATATGTTTATGTAGACACTTCATTACATTCTGAATGATATCATTTTAAATACATTCAATAGTAACAGAGAATATTTTTCTAGCTGGAAAAAACAAGCAAATTTGCTTTTTCTACTCTATGGGTTGGTCTAAAAATAAAAATTAAGGTCATTTTCAGGGCTGTTATTATTTCATGTTAAAAATGTCATACTTCTTCCATCCTGGTACTATCACAGATACAATTACCCAGAACAATAATGCATTTTAGTAACTGTGTTTTGATTGTGATAAATTTAAATGGTCTGCATTGTATTTTATTTCTACAATTCTTAATACATTCATTAATCTATCATTTTGAGTGAACTACATTCTTACATTTAGTGAGGATATCAAGGTAGCTTAATAATTACCATTCAGTTAAAACCATTATGCATTTGATAATGTTATGTTAAATTTTTTATCCTGCTTTCAAATCCTGAGTGGTATGGTTGCCACTACTTAATTCCTTTAAAAATAATAATAATAATAATTTTGAAGGCTGGGATACCACATTGTATTTTGATATATCTATTTTTTGAATACTTTCTGTATAGGTCCATGCATCAGGCTTGTTCCTTCTAAAGTAATTATCATATTATTACGTCTTTTATTGTTGATTTAGTTAATTATTTCAGTATCATTACCCAGTATTGAACTCGGTATCATTCATTTAAATTGAAGTTCTACTGGGTTAGGATTTCTAATAATGTATAGTAAATATATCAAAATATTTATTGGTAAGTTGAGCAAATATTACAAAAACTGCTTATACTCACAGCAGCCATTTAATATTGCAGAACTCAACAAGCATTCAGAACTCCACATGTCATTTAGCAGAGTAAAAATGCATTCTCTCTCAGGAAGAGTTCATGAAGATTCTATTCAGTAAGGTTTAAGAGGCAGACCGTATAGTTCATAGTCAATACTTAATGGTTTGGAGGAAAGAGCATTGCTGAATCACTGTCTACTTGTAGGCAGTAGCTGTAATACTTATGAAACTTGAGAAGACTTTTTCATGTGGTGTTTTAAATGTCCTAGTGTGTAAGAGAAGGAAAATTAAACTCAGTGTTTAAATACCTGGTCTAAATGAGAGACATATGTTACATTTCTCTTGATCATGTATTCCATATCCCATTAAAAAAAAAAAAAAAAAAAAAAAGTGCAAATATACAAGAAAAATAACATATTTCTTACATTAAAAATGATAAAAATTTTGTTAATATAACAGAAACATTATGTCTGCTTCTTTAAATACAGACATACTAAATCTACGGGGGGACTATTTCACCCATGTTTTGAGGTTATTTAGTTTTGCTTTCCTTTGTAAAACTGGTAGCTACATAAATTAAATCTGTCTTGCGGAAACCTTCTTTCATATGCTTAACACATTCTTAAATGCTGTTCTATCACTCTCTCTTTTTCATCCAATTACAATTTGTGATCATATCATTCTTACTTTTAGACTGATATTTAACATATATTTCTGTGGCATTGCTAGAGCATAAAATTTCCACTTCCCACACACAAGAACACAATGACAGTATTGGAAGTGACTGTGTATCTCATTTGCTCCATGATGATGAGCAGTAGCTTTCTCAAACTTATTTTTTACGAGAACACATACTTAAATTTAAAACACTCATAATTCACATTCTATCATGTCAGAAGCACTACAGTTTACTGAGATCCTCATCTGCTTTGTGTGGTAGTGATAAGTACTGATAATGAGCTTACTGAAGGTTCCATTTGCTAACATTTACTTTTGTCGAACCGGAATTGAAACTTCATTTCTGACTCAATGTACTGAAGTAGGCCTCCTTAAACTGAAGTATTTCTTAAAGTCAAGGTAACTGTTAGCACTACCTTCCAAAACTAAGGACTGGTAAAATTAATCTTTTAACCCAGTTCTGTATTCACTGAAATGCTGCTCATACATTGCAAGTAATATGAGGCATTATTCAATACAAGCAGTTTATGCTTTTGAAAAAAAAAAAAAGCTCCATCTTCAAAATAGGCACCAAATGCATACTGGAGTATGTATTTGAATCTAAACTCATTTATTTCATAAAAAATCTGAATATTCACTTACTGTTTATTTTTATAACACAAAATATTTTTATAACACAGTTTGTGTTATAAAAGATGCAGAACTGAAAAAAAAAAAAAAAGCAAAAAAAAAAAAAAAGCATATGTCTATAATGTCTAAAAGGGGGTATGTATTATTCCAACTGTTGTAGTCACTCATTTTCTCTTATTTCCTTGATGTGTTAAGTTCAGTCTGAAACGTGAAGACACAAGAAAAGAAACTTCTGAAAAATTTGTCTCTGTATGCTCTTAATGATGTTTGCTGGTTTAAACAACAATTTTAAACAAGAATTTTAATGACTTAAATGATATGGTTAAGGAGACGCTTAAGGTTTCTGCTTACTTTGAGAACTGTGTTTTAATACACCATAGTTTCATAAAACCATGGAAAGCAATGAGGTTGTATGGATAACATGAGAACACCATCTCAGTGATAAGAATGAGACATCAGTAACTTCTAGAATTTGCCATGAATACTGTTCTTTCTGCAATTGCCACTATATAGTTATGTTTTCATCAGTGTGCTCAACATAGTGCTAAAGCTGAATGGCAGTGCTGTTTTAAGTGTTCTTTTGGGAAACATCTTATGTAACCCAGTGCAAGTGTAATTTATAGTAATGTATCACCATTGAAGTTAATTTTTCATCAGACACTTCTAGTGACTAGTCAGAAAGCTCATACCATGGAAAGACAGACTTTATTATTACAAGTTTTGAGATGATCAAGTTGCTATGTGAAATGACCTTTTTTTTTTTTTTTTAACTTTTCATTTTCTTTTTCATAGGATATTAAAATCTTTCTCCAGAGAGCTGAACAAGCACAGTCAATTGATGAGAAAACCACAACATACAAAGATATCGATGCATGAAAAATTGTGGTTCGTGAAAGCATATATTTTGTTATGCATGTAAGAAATGGGTGCTAGATCTCCACTCCTCCCTTCCACGGGAAAGATTTATTCATTTAACGTTGAATGAAACAGATTTTGTAGTAATTTTACATTTATTTGTTACTTTAAACTAATAATAATAATAATTTAAAAGCAACATACAAAACCAGAGAAAGAATATTATTAGTTCATTTTAAACAATCTGGTGGAATTTCTGAATAAACAAAAGCTGGTTTCTGAACTTGAATAGAGCTGTTTGTGTTCATTAATAGGTGGTAGAAGAATAGAGTAAATCAAGGTTTTTTAAACAACTTAAGACATCTGGTCAAATTTTGTTAATGTTTATAAGATATTAAATAAATTTGTTTTAATTTTTTTTTTTAATGATGCAGTTCATAGCTAATAAAATAAGTAAATGAAAACATGATCAGTATAAGGTCAGTATAAGCTACCAAAACAACATGATATACATGAAAAAGTAGTGCTTGTTAATAGCAGAGATGATGAATCTTTGTTATCCAACCTTTGTTTTCCTAACTTTCCATCACAGCCGAGCTTTGTTGCCACCCACTAAAATTCCACAGGCTCTTTGTGCAGTGCAGCACCACATGTAGCCCAGGGGGCTGGGTATCATAGGCTGCTGCCTCCTCCCCCCCGGGCCCAGTAACCTCTCCTCCCATCTTGTTGCAGAAGCGGTAAAGTAGGGGCTGTACCATTTGTGGTTCCACTGCTAATTCTGTACATAAGTTTGCTAGTCACTGTAATTTATTTTGGGGATCCACATAATTGTTTTCAGTAATCGGTCATAATTCATTTTTGAATCAGCATAGTGTGGTAAGGGGCACTGCATACACCAGCCACAAATTGCAGGTCTCCTTGTATGATAGGTGTTTGTCTAAAAATGTGTATGGCACTTGATGACACCTATCAGCTGCTGCATTATTTGGCAGATTAAACAGTGTTGGTGAAACTCACCTTATTTACTTCTGAAGTTGTTGTTTCTTTTTCTACATCCACTGTGACTTTTTTGGCTCTCCTGGAGGTTGTTCTGGAGTTTCTTTCATAGAAATGTGCTTTTTAACAGGAATTTTTTGTTTCCTTGCAGTTTTATTCAACCTTTTCATTCTCTTGTTCCTAATGATGGCGATAAATAAGATATTGGGAACTGTATATTTTCACAAAACTTTTTCATATAAATCTTAGAATACTTTTTGTTTCTATTTAGTTCCTCTGGAGTTCAACACTGAAATGTCTAATATCTCCTCGGCTTTCAATAGTAACCATTCTTCTGATCTACGGTTTCAAGTTGTTGGAAGACTGGACATGGCAAGAATGTATTTGTAATTATCAAAGCTCAATATAACTTCCAATTTGCAATTTGACAACTGCCCAAGCTGTTAGCAAACCTTGTGCACTCTATGTGTTACTAGCTTAGAAACATAATTAATAAGTAAATACTTCCAAGACATCTGCCTACTCATACCTGAACACTGCTCTGTCATTCTGGGGTATTTTTTCTGCATTTTGGCAGTACCCTGGTAACAATCACACAAAGCATTTAAAGCTTCCTTTCTCTGGTTTGATTCAGCAAAGCACTCAAACATATGGTGCTCTCTAAGAATACAAATAGTCCCATTGAAGTCAGCTAGCTCATAGGGAACCACAAACCTTTGTTGAGAAGTGCTCCCTGCACAGAATATTTTTACATTTTTAATGTATCTTTGTAACTTTTTAGTCAAGTTTGCTTGACACAGTATAGCACTCGCACCACATTTTCTGATGTTCCTAATGAGGATTTTAAATTGCCTGCTTGAGCTATAAAACAATTATGTATCAAAAAAAGGAATAGCAGCATGCAAAACAGAAAGGCTGGCATAGTTATAGCCAGTCAATACCTAGCAGACCAAGATGTACAATAAATTCTTTTTTTCTGTAATGATTAAAATTATAAATATTTTGTGAGATTTTTAAAACTTCTTGGTGTTAATAATGGCAGGCTCTTTTCTTAGTTGATTTCAGATAGTCAAATATTGAAAGAAAAGTTGGTAGACTAGCACAGCAGATCAAAGCATTTATACATGATATACAAATTCAAAATAGAACCCAATAAGCTTATCACTTCAGGCAAATAATGTTGTGTCTCTGCAGTCTACATGTTTTGTGCTAACCACACCGGCACATTGTAGCTAAGTACTATCTTAGAAACAGATATAACCCTGTTGTGCCCCCGCAAACCATGCTAAAACCTCAACATCCTCGTTTTACTTATGACAACAGACTATACGATGCATACAAATTAATCTGCTTTGTTACCAGAATAATTTCTTCTTACAGCACGTACAACTCAGTCAAAATTTCATTGTATTTCATCCCCTATATTCTTGAGACATTGCATATGTATACTCATGAAAGACTAAGTCTTTTTCTTACTACAAGGATATTAAAAATTACAGCACAGTTCTCTTTTGGAAACTTTACATTTTTTTCTTTTTTTTTTTTTTTCCATGTTTAGTTTCTTTAGTAAAAGCCACCTTTAATCACTAGGTGTTGAATTCTAACTTTACATACTGACCTTCTCTGTGGGAAATTAGAAAGGTATTCTCAGAAAGGTTCTCCTATGATCTGTAAACCCCAATGAGGTAAAAGGGAACTTCAGCTACTGAAAATCGTAAATCGCTGTTTTAGGTAGGATTCTTAAATTCTTGCTCCTTTTTCATGCAGTATATGTTTTATCAATGTCCTGGAATCAAACAAAATCATTACTGATAAAGTTTGAGAATAAGCATAAATTCTGAATTTACGCTGAATAATAAAAAGTGAGATGGATTGTACGGTGAATTATGAAATAGTACATGTGAAAGACAGTACTTATTTCTATATCCCAAGGCAAAGGCATAATTTAAAAAGCAAAGAATATATGTCCTGACAACACCAAGTTATTTTTTTATAATTGTTATAACTTGATTATAATTGAGTTTCACGGTGGATATCTAATAGACTTTGATTCCCTGCGTAATGCTGGGGCCCAGAGAACAAAATAGGTCCAGTATTTAGGAATGGGGAAAGCTGAGTAGCAATGCATTCAGATTTAGCAGTGGAGTTATAGTCATATCTTGCTCAGTTTGGTATCTAAGCTTCAAGCAGGATGTTGAAAACTGGAAAGTGTTCAGAGAATAACCACGAGAATAATGGGAAATCATGTTTTGTACAAGAAAATTCAAGGAACTTGTTCTTTTTACTTCATCAAATGAAAAGTTAAGGGGTGGTTGTGTCAGATTTCCATTTACAAGGATCCATATAAAAAGGTTTTTTTTTTTCCAGTAGACATAGATATAGCAAGACTCAATGGCTGGAACTTTAAGGCTTCAAAATAACGCAGAGATTTTTAGCAGGGAAGAGGATCAAGTGTTGAAAAAAGGTAATGTAAAAATTTCTCATCACAGGGTCATAAAATGAAGATGAATAACGCTTCTGCTTTTAAATCCAGTTTGTGATGGAAGCTGAGATGAAATATCTGCATTTTTGATATTAAAACACACACACACCAAAAAAAAAACAAAACAAACAACAACAACAAAACTTGAAACCTAGTTCAGCTTTCAGTTAACTATTTTCAATGCATTGGGTCCTTTTTTTTTCAAAGTTTGCTGTAACTTACTATTTTATTTCCTGTACCACTTGCGTTCAGTTATTCTTTTGTATGCTGCATAGAAAAAGCCTTGGTTAGTCTACCTTAGAAAGCATGCAAGAGAGTTTATATTAACAATACTCTTATTATGATTAAAACAACTTATAGTTCATTCCTGCAAAAATGTCCTTGCAAAATAAATAAATAAATAAATAATAATTAAACAACAACAAAAAAAAAAAAAAAAAAAAAAAAAACACAGAAAATACTGCTGAGTTAAGAAGTCTCTTAACACTTACTGACTGGCATAAAATTTCTCTGCATAAATATGGCTCAGCATTTTATTCTGTGAAGAATCCAGGCTGTGACCGATTCCCTATATAAAAAGAACCACTCCGGGCACATCTCTCAGGAAGCAGACTGGCACAGGAAGATTCAAAACACTTTACAATTAACCAGAACATTTTCTAAGGCAGTATTTTTCTCACTTCAGAGTGTGGCTATGTGATGTCACATTGTCACCATGCTAGCAAGAAAAGTTCCTCAATCTGCTCTGTGGTCCATACCTCAAAATTTCCACTGAGCATGAGGTTCAGCCATAGTTTCTTTTTACATTCTTTACAAGTGAAGCAAGACATTTTTTGAAAAGCTTATTAGCTATGCTGAGTTCTCTTAATGCATAAAGAATGCCAAAGAGAAGTTCTCTAAACCATTCAAAAGACACAGAATGGCAGATACAATCCAAAAATCAAGCATATTTCACAAGCTTGTATGCAATATTGTAGCTATAATTATGAAATTAAAGAAACAGCAATCAAAAAAAAAATATCAAAAGATATTCACTTTATCAGTACAAATTGCTTTTGTACTGCTTTTGTTACCTCCAACAGATTCTGTAACAAATATGCTCCTTCATAAATAAAATGCAATTATATTTCATTCCTGATTTTACAAACTTTCCTTGGCACTAGAATATAAAATATTTTGTTTCCTTTAATTTTAAGTAGAATGTATATAATGAATATTCTGTAGTTTGGCATCTTATCATTGGACATGTCTGCAAACTCCAGGACAGATGCAAAGGGCTGCACCTTTGGAAGGAGTAACCTCTTGCAATGATAAACACAGGGGGTTTATTAGCTGGGGAGCAGCTTTGCTGAAAAGGTCCTGTGGATCTTCATGGACAGCAAGCTGAACCTAAGCCAGCAGCATGCCCTGGCACTAAAGGCCAACAGCATCTTGTCCTGTATTAACTGGAACATACCTAGTAGAATGAGAAAAATCACTATTCTTGAGCAATTTCTCATTACTTATACAATAGTGTGTCCAGTTTGGGGCCTCCCGATGCCAGAAAAACATTAGCAAATAGCAGAAGGCTCAGTGGAGGGCCACCAAGAGGGCTGAGGGATTGACCTCTTTTCTGGAGAGGAGAGACTAAAGAAACTGGGCTTGTTCAGCCTGGAGAAGAGCAGTCTTTGAGGGAATTTAACAGTAGTTTTACAACACCTGTGATACAGTTATCAGAAAGATGGAGTCAAACTCTACTGCGGAATATGGCAGGAGGACATGAGAAAATGGGCATAATTTGAAACATGCCTCATTCTGAGCAGACATCATCTGAGCTGATGAAAGTCCTACAGTGGAACAGGTTGCCCAGAGAGGCTCTGCAGTCTCTGTCCTTGAAGTTTTTCAAGACCTGACTGCATAAATGAACATGTTATGCTGACTGCACGCTGCTGATGCTTGAGAAGGAGATTGGACTAGATGACCTCTGGATGTTTCTTCTGAATTATTGTCATGTTTATTATTTTCAGGTATACCATGCAAAACGATTGACTTCACTGACATTGCAGAAGCATAACTAATGGGCTCTTAATATGTAGTTCTCCTGGAGATGAAAATTGTTAAGAGTCCTATAGAGTGTTATTTCTTTTCTTATTAGCACCATAATGAGAGGAGTGAAAAAGTGAATATACATCTTTTCTTTACTCGGATCAACAGGTATGACTTTGGCTATCTCCAGGTAGCACCACTGTCATGCAGAAATGTCATCTTCCACTGTCACTTTTAAGTGTATGCTCAATTTCATCCCTGGCTTTTCTATATATGCATTATGTAATTTATGAATAATTTGTATCTAGAAGTTGATTCAATAAAGTTAGAGTAAATAGAAGTAAAACACCACTACCGACATTTTGTTTAGGAGCATTCATTTTGTAAAGGTAAGGGTAGTTTCCTGACCTATGAATATTCTATTCATAATTTTAAAATTCTCTCAAATATTTTGAATTTCATAGAATCATAGAATCATAGAATATCCTGAGTTGAAAGGGAAGCACAAGGATCATCGAGTCCAGCTCCTGGCACCACACAGGTCTACCCGAAAATTCAGACCATGTGACTAAGTGCACAGTCCAAACACTTAAACTCCGACAGGCTTGGTGCAGTGACTACATCCCTGGGGAGCCTGTTTCAGTGTGCGACCACCCTCTCAGTTTCATTTTCTTTGTTTTCTGTAGTAACATTACATTCAAGATTTCTTACTTTCATTTCTCATGTGCAGCATCTTCAGATATCCATGTACTTCTGAATAGGTGGTCTTTGACTTAGCAATTTTGTCTGATAGACCTCTGGCTCATGGCCTTGCTCCTTTAGCATAATTCAATGTTTGTCTGTAATTATCTCCCAGTATGAATATCATGCCTGTTAAAAAATAGCAGCAGTACCTGCCAGTAGCAAAAATGTGCCATGCCCACTTCAAAGTTTAATTTAGGTAAAGACTTTGGTTTTCCTCTTTTATATTTCTCATAACAATAGTTCATATTTTCTTTGTTTCAAATATGTGTATATATGTGGACTGAACAAACCAAGGGACCTCAGCCACTCCTCATACATCTTGCCCTCCAGATCCTTCACCATCTTTGTAGCCCTCCTTTCAACATTCTCTAATAGTTTTATGTCCTTCTTATATTGTGGCATCCAAAGTTGCATACAGCACTGGAGGTGAGGCCACACCAGTGCAGAGCAGAGCAGGACAATCCCTTCCCTCAACCAGCTAGCAGTGCCATGCCTGATGCACCCCAGGGTGTGGTTGGCCCTCCTGGCTGTCAGGGCACACTTGTTTATCTCATGTTCAATTTGCTGTTGACCAGAAGCCCCAGATCCCTTTCTGCAGACTGCTTGCTGGCCTCTTGACACGCAGTCTGTACTTACAGCCAGGGTTGTCCTGTCCTACATCCAGAATCCAGCACTTGCTCCTGTTAAACTTCATATTGTTGGTGATTGCCCCGCTCTCTCATTTGTCAAGATCTCTCAGCAAGACCTCTCTAACCCTGAGGGAGTCAACCGCTCCTTCCAATGTAGTGTTGTCTGCAGACTTAGCTCCTATGCATTCAAGTCCTGCATCCAGGCCATTTATGAAAGCATTAATGAGAACTGGCCCTAAAATGAAGCCCTGTGGAACCCCACTGGTGACTGCCTGCCTGCCCCATGTAACCCCATTTATTAGAACCTTGTGAGTCTGACTCGTCAGCCAATTGTTCACCCGTTGTATTATGTAGTTGTCTATCTGCATGCTGGACATTTTGTTCGGAAGTGTACTGTGAGAAACGTGATCAAAAACTTTGCTGAAATCCAGAATGATTACATTGACTGGCTTCCCTTGGTCAGCCAGGTGGGTGACCTTGTCATAAGAGGAAATTAAGTTCATTTAGCAGAATGCACCCCTCGTGAACCTGCATTGGCTGTGAGCAACAACTGTTGTCTTTAAGTGTGTTTCAATAACTCCCTTAATAATCTTCTGGGATTTTTATGGGCATTGTAGTGAGACTGACAGGCCTGTAATTAGTGGGGTCTTCCTTCTTACTCTTCCTGAAAACTGGGACAACTTTTGCCGGTTTCCAGTCAACTAGGACCTCTCCAGTTTTCTAAAACCATTGAAAAATAATTGAGAGAGTTCACAATGATGAGTACGTGGGATGAATTGTGAGTACGCTGGGATTAATTGACCACAAAAAAAAAACTTTGTGGTACCACGACAGCTTCAGGTAGTATATGTTGGACTTGATTTAGCATTGTATTTTCATTTTTAGCACCGTAATGATTAATAGTGACACAATGAATAATGCCTTTTTTTTTTCTTCTTCTTCTTTTTTCTTTTTAAACTGGGCATGTCATTCACATTGTTACTGGGAGGAAGCCTGAAAGGGAAAAAGGATGGTCTTGTGGTTAGAGTTCTGTAATAAGGATATGTCTACTTTGTGAAGTGTAATTCAATATAGAGGTGTCAAAGCTGGCTTTAAATAGGTTAATTAGTTAGTTCAGGCACTGGAAGCAATCCTGCTACAACAGAGGCTGGTAATTTACTGTAATGTCATGGCTAAATTTAGAGCACCTGAACTTCGTACTTCATACTATGTTAAGCAGGCATAGATTCTTTGGAGACAAAAATCAGTTTTCTGAAAAATGCTTCTCATCTTTTCATTCTTACATTAGATAATAGAGGGTATTAGCTTATCTCGGGATAAATGGGGTTGCCATGAATCCATAGCATTTTTTTTCCTTATTTTTAGATTTACATGTATTACTTCATGTTTTCTGCATAACACTTTTAACAACAATTAACTTTTACTTTAAAGGAAATATGTTTTCAGTACCTCAGCCTATTTGGCTTTTTTTTTTTCTCCCTTACCACTTCCTTTAAAATCTGTTGAATTAGATGAGCCCTCTGAGGCTTAGCCTATGGCATATTTTCACCTCTTATTACCTGAATTACCTAGACTACTTGATAGCTTTCTCTTTTCCTCAAGCAAACTATCCTAGTTTGAATTGACCTTTCTTCAGTCTAGAACTAAGGCAAAAGAGAAAAATCTTTCTGTTACTTCCTTGTTGCCATGTTCAATAATAAGTCCAAAGGTTAAAATGTAGGACTCCTTAAAAATCCAAAGCTGAGCAAAGGAAGGGCTAGGGTGGCTTCTCAGAAACAGATGAATTAGAAGTAAGAAACAGATTTCCTCCGCTCTACCACTACCCACATCTGAACATACAAACAACAAAAACAATGGTAAGGTAAGGAACAAAATGAGGACAAACTCAAACTCAAACTCAAACTCAAACTCAAAAAAAAAAAAAAAAGCTGGTAGTCAGATAAAATCAAAGAGATTGTTTCCTACCTGCAGTTTGTTTTGGACCATTTATATTCATAGGGTGATTTCTTGTCTCTACTAAAATCAGTGGACTGTTTGTTATTCATTTCATACTAAGCCAAATTTTCACCTGGATATTTTATTTTTGATTGTGAGAGACCTCATCCTAGAGTACCCCATAAAAAGTATTTACAAAATACTTTTACATATTTATAAAATTTACAAAAAGTAATTGCTCTGTTTTTTAGAAAAGTGTCCATGTATGATTGCAAGAGATAAGAGAAAGAGATTTCAGATCACATACCAATTTATTCTAACAGTTAATTATACTCAAGTGCAACCTCTTCTTTGGACTAAGTTCTACCTTCAGAGTCCAGTGTTTGGACTTGCTTATGTTTTATGTTCCAAGCTGAAAGGCCTTATTTCTTTTGGAAGCTAGATACAATGATGAAGTATTTTCTTTATCCTTCATTTAAAGTGAAAAAGTAAACTGAAGTTCTGATGCCTCTCTGTATTTGTCTGTGTGGCATTCTGTTATATTACTGAGCTCACGTTCTGGAATCAAGAATCCCAAGTATTTGATCAGACTACAATTTCACTTGTGTTAAACTTATCTAGAAACCAGGTATCATTCAGTATTCACAATTCTCCCATCTTCTATCTTCTATTTAATAAATTGCTAACAAAAATAAATAAATAAGTCTGTTGTGTTTTTTACAGTAGAAGAGGCCACAGATAAACAAATACGCAATACAGTTATAAAACATACTATCATCTTAAAAAAAATCAGTGAGCCCTTACTACTGCAGTACTAATTTTTTCTTTAAAACATGTTATTGACACCAGCTATGCTGTTTGTGAACCCCAGGAGGATTTGGGGGATGTGCTGTCTTCTAGAAGCTTAAGTCATTATCTGTGAGGTTTAGAGATGGTCAACAGCACATCAAAGCTCTTGGGAACTTAGTTATGAAACAGAGCACACCTCAGTGTTGGTTTTATATATGCAATGTGAGTGCACTATCAGTCAGAGAGCAGGCTTAACTGTTAAGCGCACTTAGGTGCTGTAATTTGAGTTTCCAGATCTCCATTATTCATTGTTCCTTTTTAATCTGTAGGCAAGTGCTGATGCCAGAACTGGGTGAAATTACTCACCTGTTCTATATTTAGAACTAAAAACTCATTCTCATGTACCATAGGTTTCAAATTCTTACATTATATCAAACAGAATTAGGTTTGTTTGACAGGAGTTGCACAATATTTTGAAAAATATGTTACCAGAGGTTTTCAGGATAATGCTGTTACAATGGCAGGTTAATGGAGTTGGCTGCGTTAAGCTATTGTTCACGATCAGGCTTTTATCTCAGATGAGTGAAGCATACACAAAACAGAAGTCAGGCAGGGTTTCAGGAAGCTTGGCAAAAAGAATGTTCATTTCTATTACAGGCATAAAAGCTTTTGTGTACTAAATAGCTTGCCTTCATGTAAGGAATGCCACCTTTAAAAGACGTTTAGATATAGAGCTTAGTGATATGGTTTAGTGGAGGACTTGTTAGTGTTAGGTCAGAGGTTGGACTCAGTGATCTTGGAGGTCTCTTCCAACCTAGATGATTCTGTGATTCTGTTTTCTATAGTGAAGTGTCACGAATATTGACCTTATAGTGTATTCATGTTTTTATAAACTGAAAGATATGTGTCAGCATCAAAAGTATTTATAGGGAATTACTGATGTTAAGCTGCACCTTCAAGATAGTAAATTAATCTTATTTTAGTAGTATTGTATTATTAGAAACATCAATCCATAATGGAACATGGCATAACATAAATACCCAAGGAGACCAGCTTACACTTAAATAGTTCAAGGAAACAAAAGCATTATGTTTAAAGGCCTAGTCAGGGGTGAAGCTGTACACCTAAGCAAAAAGTTCCAATATGTGTTTTCATTTTGCTTTTTCTTAGCCAGAGTGTGTGAACATGAAAAATAAACAAATAAAAGACTAGAATATTAAGGTAAAATTAAAGATAAAGCCAGTGCAAATTTTACATTGCTGTTTTTACTATGCAAGCATTGACTATATTGTGGAATATCTTTAATAATTTTCATCTGTCTGGTTAAGTAAGTGTATTCAGCCAGATATCCAATAGAAATAAACAGTTAAATAATATTGGAGAAGAAGATACATAATATTGGGCTATGGGATAAGAACAACCTTACACTGTCTAAAGAAAGGTAAGTTGCCAGTATGTTTTCCATTTGTATAGGCCAAGTTTAGACACATTTGAGTAACTCCAACTGATCTGAAACTGACGATAGTATATTCCTTGTCATTCTTAATTCCTCGGTTAATATTTCTATAGATCTTGTATCTTCTGTTCTAGAAGGGTATTTTGATAAGCAGGACACTGCGGGCTGACCTAATTTGATTTGAGTAGGTTACACTTCGAACACTCACAAATACAAAGTGACCTAATTTAGATCATGTGTTACTGTGGTGAAAAGGTTCTTGCATTCAATTGACTGTCATGCTTATGTAAAAGTTAAGTGCTTTGGAAACTTTTCAGAGATCTGAAACAATTTCAACAAATATCTCAGTAATTGCTATAGCAGCAATGACTCAGATATAATCATTTACGTATTTGAATTTAACCCAACATTCTTTAAACATTGTATTTCTACTTTATGTTTAATCAACATTTGAAATATCCTCAGAAAATTCCATATCAGATCATTTTTTCCCTACTATCTGAAAAGATGGAAAAGACATCTTTTGTCACACTGTTGCAATGCTGGAGGACATCTTCAGCCTCTTTTACATAAGCTTCAGTATTTTTCAAATACAAAGTCAATAATATTAATTAGGAACTAATTAATTAATTAGTACAGAATCAAAACAACTAAAACCCATTCATGCTTCTTCATACAACATTTTGGCATTGTTCCACAGTGCAGCATGGACAGGTTTTGTATGAGAGGTGTCATTGCAGAGCCCTTACAGAGAGCAAGGAGTTATCCAACAAGTCAGCAGTGTGACAGTCCTGGCGTGCTGTGCTCAAGCTCTACTCACTTCCACAAACCAGTGTAAACATACCCTGTATGACTTTGACAGACTGAGATATTATCATTTTATCTATGTTCTTTATCTCTGTAGCATTGGGAATATTTATTGGGAGTACTGGTCTTCAAACACCTATCTTCTATTTCAGTCAAGTGTCCCCAGGACCGGCAAGTTGAGACATAGGAGCCTGACTTCAGTTTCTTATTTAGGAAAATATTGGTAAAAATTAATGCATTGACAAATGGGATGGATAGTCTGCAGTGCAAAAGTCTGTCAGATTTTCCAGTTTAGCATATTTGGAAGAAAATTACCTGAGGGAAGGGAAGGGAAGGGAAGGGAAGGGAAGGGAAGGGAAGGGAAGGGAAGGGAAGGGAAGGGAAGGGAAGGGAAGGGAAGGGAAGGGAAGGGAAGGGAAGGGAAGGGAAGGGAAGGGAAGGGAAGGGAAGGGAAGGGAAGGGAAGGGAAGGGAAGGGAAGGGAAGGGAAGGGAAGGGAAGGGAAGGGAAGGGAAGGGAAGGGAAGGGAAGGGAAGGGAAGGGAAGGGAAGGGAAGGGAAGGGAAGGGAAGGGAAGGGAAGGGAAGGGAAGGGAAGGGAAGGGAAGGGAAGGGAAGGGAAGGGAAGGGAAGGGAAGGGAAGGGAAGGGAAGGGAAGCTTTGCATCTTGACAAGCATTAGATTTTTCCATTTTCACCTGTCATAAGTGAAATTTATTCAAAAGACAGCGATTTCTCCTCTTATGCAATTAAATAACTGTATAGTGCTGATCTTTGAGAAACATGTAGATCACAATCATTCATTCCCAACACGTACAACCAGCAGCAGGTTGTCTGCATGCTAGTAGCTCATTAGATGAAAAAGTTATAACACATAAACCACAGGCAAAAGTGTCACGTCGCACCCACACCTAAGTGAACCACTCACACATCTTTAGGGTAACTAAAAATCTACACTGGTCAATGTTTTTTCAGAGGTACCTTTGTTTATTTTTACACAAAAAAGAAAAGCAGTATCAGATAATGAGTTTAAAAGAAGTGGAACAAAACACGGTAAAATGAATTTCTGTATCTCTGAAGATGCGAAACTCTGTATAAAAGATGTTAAGTTTTAATTGAGGTAATTAGCTGGAGCTTGTCATCCGAAATAGACTGTCATAGACTGTGTTTACAGATGTAGTAAATTCCTGAAGCTGATTTGAAAGCACTAGATTTTTGTGGGTTTACTGAAGATGAAAGGTTTTCAGAATGAACTGCATGACAAACAACGTTAGCAGAGCTCTCAAACCCATCACTCTATGTAATTTACAAATAAAATTTCAAAAAGAGCTAGCCCTCTTCATCGTTGTCAGTCCTTCACAAATTGAATCAAAGATGTGTAAATATATTTGTGACTCATGAACCTCCTTATTTCATTTGGACTTTGAACTGACAGTTTTCAGTTTGTGTGTATCAGTACTACAAATTTTTAGCAATTTGTATGGATAATGCACACAAGCAGATGAATGAAACCATTCCTATTTATGTCTGGGGATAAAGTGAGATGGAAATGAGTAACAGGTATTCTGGTTCATACATTAATAACAATCCCCTTCACATTCAAATACAGATGTTTGTAGCAACTAAGGTAAAAAACAACTTTCAAATATTTATGTAAAACAAATATTGTTCCTACAACTACTGGATAATAATACATAAAGAGAAGAAAGCTAAATGGGACAGCTGCTGAGAGCTGTCTTTGCCTCAGAGAAGCCCTTAACAAAATCCCACCAGTGCAAGAAGCCCACATTGGCTGCAGCATTCCACTGACGAAGCATGGGAAAATGCTGTTACAATCAAGTTATCAATCTCCTTCTGTTTCCAAAATCTCTGTTCTGAGGCTTTCTAGCTTAACTATGAAACTAGTCCAAATGAGTTCAAGTGGTTTAACTCTCTGTAGTCCCCAGTGCTGCTATCTTCTCTGTTGATAGCTGTTGTTGAACCCTCTGTTTCATCAGCTGGGTATTCTCACCTTGGAACAGAAAATTTCACGTGTTCAGTGCACATTAAGTGTTTGTGATTTTTATATTAGTTAAGAGCATTTAAATATTATTCATGACTATAGTAAGCTTTTCAAGCTGTAAGTATTAGCTGTGCTGTGTAAACAGGAAAATGTAATTTTTGATAGCTTCCCACCAACACTGTTTTCTCTTTTGCATGTATGTACAAGTTGATTGTCAGGAAACTTCAAGATTCTGTATGTGTTTACTAAAATACCACTTCTGTGACAGTGTAAACCACTGTTAGATAGCAAAGATGCCTGGGATAGATTCAACATACCTATAGAGGACCAAAAGCTGTGTATTTGTGGCAGAGGCAGAATGATCACGTGTCCTGCTCTGATGCACACTACGGTTCCCACACTACATCCCTTGTTGCTGTGTTCAGCAGCATAGCTAAAATCCAGAGTCCACGCTCCAGTTTTACATGAGTGAAAAATTTTAGAGAAGGTTAAAGCAAAGCTGAGATGAAAGTGCAAATTTCTTGACAGTAAGAAGTTGCATTTTTGGTAAAGACTTTTTGTGGTTTCAAAAAGGAGCAGAAATGAAAAGTTTTGTTATTATTATTGTTATTACTTACACGCTGTAATATTATGGTTCATTATGTATCAGTTGTGTTTGGTGAGAAGCCTGGCCTCCTCAAACTCAGTTTGACAGCTGGTATTCCTTCACTGGAAAGGTTTATTCATTCATCTATTGCTTTCAGCTACTAATTACTGCTAATGAGGCTGTCTTCATTAAGTTTCCAGTAGGGCAGAAGTATTAAGTACTCCAAAACATGCAGTTCTGGAAAAAATGCTGGCACTTTTTCCAATCTGCTTTCCTAACCTACCATGGTCAGTGTCCAATTCCTCTCCTAAGCCATTTCAGTTATTTGAATCTGGCAGACAAGTGAACAGAACAAGTGGCTAAGGATCAAGATGCTCTGTGTTCCTGGCAGGACTCATAGTTCACATTGCTGAGTGAGTCTCCTCTGTGAAATGAAGCTAATATTTACTTATCTCAAAAAGTTAAGGTTTGTAGGTTTTGTTATCAATAGTCTCAAATCAGTGTGTTGTAGATAGCACGATTCCATCTACTTTGCTTTGACAAAAAAAGTCTGTGACAGCACCTACATCCTCATTTCTGTGGGGCTGAAGGTAACTGCAATAGACAGAGGGAAATTCTGCAGAGAGCCTGTGTTGGGAAAAGGAATGCAGATGTGGGATGACTGCAACCCCCCCTGTACCCTGCATGCCTTTAAACCTGTACTCATAAATGTTAGCACTTAAATGAAATAAGACAGAAATAGTGTATTGCCTATCCCTCTTTGACTACTTTGTTGAAGAAAATCAGCACTCCTCCTACATAGTATAAGTGCTGAAGGAGTCAACATAAAATCACTTCCAATTCTGGGCATTTCTCCAAAATGTTATACATTCAGCTTCCCATAATTCCTGAATGGCAATCCAGAGTGATCAATAAAACTGCCACATGTAACCTAGTAGTTATGCAAGGGGGCTGTAAAATGGGAGGAATGTTATTTGGAGCAGCAACAGCCTTGTTTATACTATTCTATGGAAGAAACCCTGTACAGTCTTTCTAAAATAGCTACTTGAAGTCAGAAATCCATTTTTAGGTACCCAAATATATAGTTAAATAATTAGAGGCAATAACCAACTTCTAACAGATTTGTTCAGGATGTTGAACAGTTGTGAAAATCAAGCCAAATATTATGTAACAAAAAGGTTATAGTGAGGTTTTCCAAAGCCTTTTGTGTGTGTGTGTGTGTGTGTGTGTGTGTGTGTGTGTGTGTGTGTGTGTGTGTGTGTGTGTGTCTGTGAGAAGCACAAATCCCCATGAAATGAGATTTTTTTTTCTCTCCTTATTCACTTCTATACCTTGAAAATCTTTTCCTAGAGTGTGAGCTAAACTGGAAGGTTCCATTTTG
Organism: Anas platyrhynchos; assembly: GCF_047663525.1. Classification (NCBI taxonomy): domain Eukaryota; kingdom Metazoa; phylum Chordata; class Aves; order Anseriformes; family Anatidae; genus Anas; species Anas platyrhynchos. Next base: position 12,577,238 of record NC_092621.1, read on the forward strand.
AAAAACATTGGTCTACAGTAATCTGAAAGCTGAGAGTTAAAGGTAACAGCTGAGGAAGGAAAAAGTTATGATTCCAGTAGCATTTATAATGCAAGTCCCTTGTCCTTGCAAGGCTTTCTTCACTCCAGATATAAACAGATGCTACAAAATCTTGATCCATTAAGGGGAATAGCTGTGATTGTGGATGATCTCATGGTGCACTCTTGCTTTTCAATGGTTATAACATCAGTTACGATTTCTCCTGATGTTTCTTCAAGTGTGGCTGTGTCTTTGAGGGACAGTTTGGTAAATTCTGCTGGGTGTGAGACTTGAAGGGAAATGAAACATTCAGGGAGTGAGAACACCCAGACGAGGAACTGTAAATGCTTAGGATAGGCTCGGATTGCCCACGTGGTGGTCAGACCATACAGCACAGTGTCAGGAATGAGGGATGGCACTGTCATCACAAGAGAAGTGTTTGAAAGATGCAGAAGCCAAGATCCAGGCATCTCCCCTGCCTGTGAGAGCTCACTTTGTCTTGCCAGTCATGTTGTGGGAAGCGCAGAGCAGATGTCCCAAACCATCAGTCTCACTGCTGTCTTCTTGACAGAAGTAGGAGTTTCATGGCTTCTCCTTTCTGCTTGACTCTGGAGGGAAAACAGTGGGTATTGCCTAACAGTACCATCACCCCAGCAGATGTCTATGGTGAGAGCCATCCTTCTGTTTTGTGCACTTAGTTTCATACTGAATATTTTCCTGCCTGAATCTCAGATTGCAACAAATGCGCATTTCAGCAGCTGGTGTCTGTTGTGGTTTGTTTTTTTTTCTTTTTGTCGACCTGATATTCAAGATTTTGTTTCCCTCTCTGTTTTTGTTTTGTTTTCCAGGTCGAGGTGATTCAGTGCAGGTTTGCAGCATGTTCTGGCTGTGAACACAAACGCTTTGAAGCTGATGGCTCCAGTTGCAGTTGTACCTCAGTTGTGCTGAGGTTCAGCTCAGGGTGTTTGCCTTGAAAAGTGAAACCAGGGAGGTATTCCTGTTTTCATGTTTTGCTACAAACTCCACCTCAGGCCAAGGTCACTGAAAGGTTGGGCAACCTCCATAGCCTGTGAGCAATCCCATGTTTATTGCTTTTCAGCGGCTTTTCAATACTTTCATATGACACCTTGGCACAGGTTCATGAAACTGTGATAAATTTATGACTTGGCTCTGGCCTTTACCTTCCATTCGGACTTTAAAAAATGGTATACATTGTTCATTGTATTTAAACCAACATGGAGTGAAGCCTGTGGTAAAAATTGTGCCTTACATATAAAACCTTGGGCCACACCCTTACATCCAGACTGCAGTAGGTAATGTTAATCTTCATGCATGGTAGGCAGTAAAGGCCAGCACACACTCAACTTTCCTGCAGGTATTTTAGTGTAGAGAAACCAGCTTTGTGCACTGACAGAAAACCCTGGCTGACGCTGTGCAGGGCAGAGTGTGGCAGGGAGCTGCTGCAGGGGTCGGGGAGGAAGGGGCTCCACCAGGCCTGGCTGTGCAGCATCAGCTTTCCAGCTCCCCCCTGTAGTGTGCAGCTCTCCTGGCTGCTCTTTTACAAGTGGCAGTCATATTGCTCACTTAAGAGCAATCAAAAGGCTGCTTCTTGGTCTGTGACGCAAGAAAAAAGGAAAATCCCTTGCAATACTGCAGCTGTATTCACCCCAAAAATTACAAGAAGGTGTCAATTCAGAGCGTCGTGTTCTGCACCAGGCCTGAGTGCAGGACCCCGTAACATGGGTGAGCCCTCCCACTGCAGGCTACTCTGCCCTGCTTGTGCTGCCCTGCAGGTGCTGAGATCTCCTCTCCACCTCTCCACTATGATTCCAGCTCTCCTTTTGCTTTTGGTCTTCTTATCCCTTCAAATAAATAGACAACATCTCTAATCATAGTGCTGAAATTAGAAACAATGCTTCAGCTGAAATCTTGGAGTTAGACCAGAATAATGACCCTTGCTTTGTTCATTGGAACCACTTTAGGTAATGTGTCACGAAATCTGCTTCTTCTTAATTCTGATGACATCCATTGTTTCTACCCAGGTAGAAAGACCAAGCAGCTGGGCTATTAACTATACCATGGACACAAGCCAAGGTATGTAACAGTCCCATCAGATTAAGCAATTAAAGTCCCAATCTAGACTATGTTTGCACTCTCTCATCCCTTTTATCAAATAAAGGTCTGAGCTCAGGGAAGTAATGACTCTAAAACAGAGTCAGGTAAGACCCTGGCTGTATAATTCAGAAGGTGACAGCAGGAGGTATAGCAGGTTAAATGACTGTTGTGATCCAGGATGTGTAAGCTGTAGAACATGGAGAACCTCAGCGATGATAACAACTCTGCATACAGAGATAAGTGAGACTCCTGTGAGAGTATCGTGAACAGTTTTGAACACTCATAAAAAGCTGAAGGAAAATTTGGTGTCAGGAAGATCTATCTTACTGAGCAAGACGTTTAAAGCCCTAGATTTAGTTTACTTGTTCAAAAACATGATAAAATGATAATTTATTGGTTGACTACAGTTATCTGCATGGAAAAGGATTTCTGATAATACTTAGGTCTTAATTTTTGCAAACAAAAGATTCACTCACTACAGGTTCGGTTTAGACAAATTTACACATACATCTTGAGCAGTCAGGACAGCTGATGTCAAGTGTGCAGTAACATCTTCAACACACTCAAGTCTTGAGAAAACCAAACCTGTAACAGGTCAGATGTAAACTTGACAAAAAGATGAGTGACATTCTTTATACTGCAGGGCAGTCCAGGTCATCATAACTGCCTGTTCTGCCCTGAGAGATCTTATATTATGTTTACGGTACCCAGTGAAGAACAGGATAGACACCTTAGCTCGATCAAAGAGTGAACAACACTGATGATGGAATTGTGTTGACAGTGAGTCTATCTAAGCTCACACTTCATTACGGTAAATTAGGTGGATCAGAACTCTATGATAATAATGCTACATAGCTTTCTGCTTTCCTAACTACAGCTTTACAGTATTTGAGATGGCACGTGTACCTGTAATCTTTGTTGGACTGTGCACTGAGAATATTGCTGTGCCTGAGAAATCAGCTTTCTAATTACATTGAAAGCTCAGCGTATTTGAGAGCAATTTTATTAGCTGTAACCTTCAGTCATTTCTTCACTTTAGCTAGGATGAAATATCCACTGAATTAGATTATCTTTTGTCATATATTTTCTATGTATTTTTATCATGCAACTCCCTTTGTTTTTTAGGTCTTTCAGCTGATTTGCCCCAGTGTAAACCAGAAGAGAGCTGGACAGGTTTTAGTTCCATGCTGTTACACTTTAGAAGCTGCACTGCTACAGCAATCCTTCAAAAAGAATTGCCATGGGAAGAAACAGCAGGATGTCCAACAGTGTTCTGCTGTGCCCTGTAGTGCTGCTCAACCCTCCCATTAAGCCAACAACACATTCCAGGTTTCAGTACTATGCCATCTTTCTTTTTCTTTTTTTTTTTTTTTTTTTAACATTTTGACACAGATGAATTTAATCCTCCAGAGGGGAAAAAAAGACTAATCATATTCAGTTTGGGGTTTTAGCCTGCTTTGATCTGCATGGATGACAAGCAATTTAAGAATGAAACAAAAAATATGAAACAGATAAGAACCTTTCCCTTGGGGTGAACTAGGTAGACAGCAGATCTCGCTCAGTAGCTCATCTGTTTTATTTAGTTGTTTGAGGAGTGCTCTTTGTGGTCTCTTCCAGGAAAAAACACTGCATATTTGCCTTGTGGTACTGGTTGTTACACCCTGCTTTTGGGGCAACCAGGAGGGAAAAGCATGATTATTATTTGTCTTTGAATATAGTATGGGGGATAATCTTTCAGCTTAATCACATATTTTCCTGTGGTTTTCTGGCATGAAGTGTCTCAATGTAATGATACTTCAAAAATTACTCATAGTTAAATTGTTGAGATGACAGCTATAATTCATTTTGAACAGAAAAACACCTCAGTGCACAGAATTCATGCCAAACCGAATCACATCTTGGTTGCCTAAATTGTATATATTCCTGTTACCTTTAATAATGTATGTATACAGTATGGTTCTTTTGATTGCAATTTTTTTCTCCAGTTACGCTGTGTAGGTTTCATGCCAGGATAGAGATTTTAAAATATATTTAAATTTAAATATATTTAGATGATTTTTCTATTTTTGACATTTTGTTATCTAATGCCTATCTGCTTACACATTTCAAATGTTATGTAGTGGTTTTTGTTTGTTTGTTTGTTTGTTTGTTTGCTTGTTTTTGGTTTTTGGTTTTAATACTGTTTAAAAATATGTTCACAGAATCACAGAATCACAGAATTTCTAGGTTGGAAGAGACCTCAAGATCATCGAGTCCAACCTCTAACCTAACACTAACAGTCCCCACTAAACCATATCCCTAAGCTCTACATCTAAACGTCTTTTGAAGACTTCCAGGGATGGTGACTCCACCACCTCCCTGGGCAGCCTGTTCCAGTGTCTAACAATCCTTTCAGTAAAGAAGTTCTTCCTAACATCTAACCTAAAACTCCCCTGGCGCAACTTAAGCCCATTCCCCCTCGTCCTGTCACCAGGCACATGGGAGAACAGGCCAACCCCCACCTCACTACAGCCTCCTTTAAGGTATCTGTAAAGAGCAATAAGGTCACCCCTGAGCCTCCTCTTCTCCAAGCCCAGCTCCCTCAGCCGCTCCTCGTAGGACTTGTTCTCCAGACCCCTCACCAGCTTCGTCGCCCTTCTCTGGACCCGCTCAAGCACCTCGATGTCCTTCTTGTAGCGAGGGGCCCAAAACTGAACACAGTACTCGAGCTGCGGCCTCACCAGAGCCGAGTACAGGGGGACGATCACCTCCCTAGCCCTGCTGGTCACACTGTTTCTGATACAAGCCAGGATGCCGTTGGCCTTCTTGGCCACCTGAGCACACTGCTGGCTCATATTCAGCCGACTGTCCACCATCACTCCCAGGTCCTTCTCTGCCTGGCAGCTCTCCAACCACTCATCTCCCAGCCTGTAGCTCTGCTTGGGGTTATTGCGCCCCAGGTGCAGGACCCAGCACTTGGCCTTGTTGAACCTCATGCAGTTGACCTCAGCCCATCGGTGCAGCCTATCCAGATCCTCCTGCAGAGCTTTCCTACCCTCGAGCAGATCGCCACACACACCTAACTTGGTGTCATCTGCAAACTTATTGAGGGTGCACTCAGTGCCGTCATCCAGATCATTGATGAAGATATTAAAGAGGACCGGCCCCAGCACTGAGCCCTGGGGGACGCCACTAGTGCCTGGCCTCCAACTGGACTTGACTCCATTTACCACGACTCTTTGGGCCCGGCTATCCAGCCAGTTTCTAACCCAACGAAGCGTGCGCCAGTCCAAGCCAAGAGCAGCCAGTTTCTTGAGGAGAATGCTGTGGGAGACGGTGTCAAAAGCCTTGCTGAAGTCAAGGTAGACCACATCCACAGCCTTTCCCTCGTCCACCCAGCACGTCACTTTGTCATAGAAGGAGATCAGGTTCGTCAAGCAGGACCTGCATGTTGATGAGTTCATCTTTATGGATTAAGCTGCATTTGACAGCAGGTCATTTTAAATGATACATGCTGTTACCCCTATGGCTGGCTTGGCAATGCTGCTCAATAATGCACTGCAAGATTGATGTGTACTGAAATTTGCAATCAGATAAAGGAAACTATGTTAATATTTAAGGTTGCCTTCAGCATCCTGATCTACCTGAGTTTCCACATGTGTCTAAGCAGCACAAGCTTTGTTTTAGAAACCCATTGTCCTCCTAAAAATTAATATCTGAAATTTTTGCCTCTCACTGAGGACTCGTCCACTTACCAGGTGAGCAGCCAGGCACTGTGGGGCGAGTGTTTGAGGGCTGCAGCACTAAACCCACGTGAAAAATGTGCGAGGGCAAACATCAATGGAGTAGAAATGTGGGTGAAAAAAGTGTTTGAGCAAATCTGTGGCTACCTTCAGGACCTGCCTCCTGACTGGCAGATAAAAGTCCATGAACCTCCTTCTGTGAAGAAAGCTGAGATGTATGTATGGGCTGGGCAGGGAGCATCAACTGGAGTAGAAGGATGAGCAATAGAATAATTAAGGTTAGAATAGAACTCCAACATCATCTGGTCCAACCATCCCAACACCCAGCCTAACCCTCCCCTGTCCCAGCTCCATGCCATTCCCTTGGGTCCTGTTGCTGTCCCCAGAGAGCAGAGCTCAGCACCTGCCCCTCTATTCCCCTCCTGAGGGAGTTGCAGGCTTCCAAGAGACCTCCCCTCAGCCTGCTCTGCTCTGGGCTGAACAAACCAAGGGACCTCAGCCACTCCTCATGCATCTTGCCCTCCAGATCCTTCACCATCTTTGTAGCCCTCCCTTCAACATTCTCTAATAGTTTTATGTCCTTCTTATATTGTGGCATCCAAAGTTGCATACAGCACTGGAGGTGAGGCCACACCAGTGCAGAGCAGAGCAGGACAATCCCTTCCCTCAACCAGCTAGCAGTGCCATGCCTGATGCACCCCAGGGTGTGGTTGGCCCTCCTGGCTGTCAGGGCACACTTGTTTATCTCATGTTCAATTTGCTGTTGACCAGAAGCCCCAGATCCCTTTCTGCAGACTGCTTGCTGGCCTCTTGACACGCAGTCTGTACTTACAGCCAGGGTTGTCCTGTCCTACATCCAGAATCCAGCACTTGCTCCTGTTAAACTTCATATTGTTGGTGATTGCCCCGCTCTCTCATTTGTCAAGATCTCTCAGCAAGACCTCTCTAACCCTGAGGGAGTCAACCGCTCCTTCCAATGTAGTGTTGTCTGCAGACTTAGCTCCTATGCATTCAAGTCCTGCATCCAGGCCATTTATGAAAGCATTAATGAGAACTGGCCCTAAAATGAAGCCCTGTGGAACCCCACTGGTGACTGCCTGCCTGCCCCATGTAACCCCATTTATTAGAACCTTGTGAGTCTGACTCGTCAGCCAATTGTTCACCCGTTGTATTATGTAGTTGTCTATCTGCATGCTGGACATTTTGTTCGGAAGTGTACTGTGAGAAACGTGATCAAAAACTTTGCTGAAATCCAGAATGATTACATTGACTGGCTTCCCTTGGTCAGCCAGGTGGTTGACCTTGTCATAAAAGGAAATAAAGCTCACAGTAGCAGTGGACATATTCCTAACGAGTGTACGCAGACAAAAGCAAGTAATTTTTTAGTGGTTCTGATTATTAAAATAAAAAATAAAAAATAAAAAATAAAAAATAAAAAATAAAAAATAAAAAATAAAAAATAAAAAATAAAAAATAAAAAATAAAAAATAAAAAATAAAAAATAAAAAATAAAAAATAAAAAATAAAAAGAAGGAAAACATTTATTTTAAAATTTGCAGGGACATAATTAATGTAATTTGCAGAAATAAAATGCATTGACAGAATGCTTCATTTCCACTGAAATGACAGGTTTGTGTACCAACATTGTGTTAACAACAAATTTTTCTTGCTCTCAACACTAAATGTTGTTGACAAGCACAGTGGTCTTCTGTTTACCTTACTGTCTTGTACTCTCCTGTCAATTCTCATGACTGAACAATATTCCTGGCAGCAACGTATATGTTTCTTTAAGGCATAGAGAAAATAATGTAAAGACAGTTTAAGTTTTCATTTCTTTAACTATGCTTTAACTTAGGTTGCTGTGGAGAACAGATTAAAATTTGATTCTGAGTGTTCCCTAAAGACTCAGAAACTTGAAGACAAGCCAAAGAAGCCCAGAAGTATTAATATGACTGTTCTTGTTACTGCTGATACTATTGCTGTAACTGCAACGTAAGGAAAAAAAAAAAAAATCATCTCTTACAGCCAGTCTTGTAGTTTAGGGGGCTGAACTCATATTATATGAATGCCTGAAGCGCACACTCAACCCCCATTTTAGCCTCCACACAGCACACACCAAAATTTTTCTAAATTTTCCTTATTCTTCTCTCAGTGTAACAGGATTCCTTGTTAATGTGGCACCAATTTATAAGTTAGTCCTCAAGCTGGAAAAGTAAAGCATAAATTCCAAGTATCAAAATCTCAAAGACATAGGAAGTTCAAAGAAGGGGTGAACATATTCTGTTCTCTGTTACACATGGCTCCTTTCTTTGGGACAATGTGTCAATGAACCTGCATTGTTCATTGTATTATTCAGCCCAAAGTAATTTGGTGAGGGGGGAAGCAAAATATTCCCCAAAGCAAATACATTCGATTTCAGGATTTTTTTCTTTTTCACTTTTACCATAGATGGTTTCTTACACACACACATATGCACATACATGCTCTCTTTGAGGCTTTAAGTTATGTTTGTCCATGGTGCTGCTGCCTTAAGCAATACCGACTCCTACATGGTTCTGCTCCTGGGCTAGCAAAAAAGAATCCCAGGAGCCTGAGGCTAAAGAGAAGTTCCTCAGCTGATGAGCTAATGAGAGATGGCTCCACTGGGAGAAAATACATGGAACCAAGTTCTCATGAGAGTGAGAACTGTCAGAAAGCAACAAAAATATCTGAATTCTTTTTTACGTGGAAAAACAGTTCATGGTTGAAGCCAGCTGGAAGATTTCTGCTTCTCAGCATATCTGGGTAAAAAAATAAATAAATAAATCTAAGTATGGATTATGCTTGAGTATATATATATATGTTCTAACAACATTCTGCTTTTTTATTTGTTTCAGCTTTTTACCAAAGTCTTTCCTAACAACAACAACAAAATAATAATAACCATATGTTTTAGTCTTAGGCACCAATCTGTATCTGTAACTTACAAATATGGTTCTTAACATCTCAAATTCCCATGTATAGAATTTTACAAATTTTGTTTCAGAGCTGAATGAACCAACCAATTTTATTTTGTCAATAATCTAAAGAAACATCCTACAGCAGATTTTTAAAGGGTGTTAAAGCCTTAATTAAGGCAGTTTGGAAGCATGTTAAAATTATGCACAGATGTAAATATTGTATTGAAAGAGGGTGGACCTAAACGGTGTTAAGAATCTGTCTTGAATAAGTACTTGTGGCCTGTAGAAAGGACAGAAAATTGTTTCATCCTTTCCTCCAGCCTCTCACCTCTCTGAGCAGCAGGGTAGAGCACGTCAGGTCAGGCAGAAGGACCAGCACCATTGTTCTGTAATATATAGAACCCTCACCCCCTGCCACGCCATGGAGAGAGCCAAAAAGCCCAACAATTTCTGACAGATCTGACCAATGTGAGAAATGTTCCCTCCCAGTCCCAAGCTGATTCACAAATTTACCCATAGATATAACACCAGGAAACACCTACTGAGTTCCTCAAACACAAGGATGCCTGTATCTTCCAACTGTCACTGTCAACATGAACTGTCTACAGACTGGGATGTCTGAGAATGTGTTTCACTGGGCTTCCACAAGTGCCACAATCTCCCTGAACTGGCTGTTTGAAGAGGATATATGGTAGAATGATATCTACCATCTTCCTCTTACTAAACAGGTAGTGGTGGCAGACTTAATGCTACAGTATGTACAGAGGCCTTTTTCATTTTATTTTATTATTTTATTTTATTTTATTTTATTTTATTTTATTTTATTTTATTTTATTTTATTTTATTTTATTTTATTTTATTTTATTTTATATTTTATTTTATTTTATTTTATTTTATTTTATTTTATTTTATTTTATTTTATTTTATTTTATTTTATTTTTGAGAAAAAACAGAATTGAAACAGACTTTTGTGTCCAAAGGGTAATCAAAAAACAAGTGAACAAACTGTGTAAGAAGTGAACAAAGTGTTAATTTATAAATTACTTTCTTAATCAGTCATAATCAACAGATGAAATGTAAGCAATAACCCAAGAGGGTACCAGGTCATGTGGAGCAGTCAGTGCGAAGTGCTGAGGAGCTAACACACCACATGGATAGCATGCAGCTGTGAACCACAGGGCACTGAAAAACTTGCTTTCCCCAACTGTTAGGTTGTAACCTGGATTTTGCTCACTGCTAAGAATGTCTGAAGGCTCAGAGTAACTCAGAAGCTCCAAGCAAAATGTTGGGGCCAACAAAGGTTGGGCGAAGGTGAAGGTCGGGCATGTTTTTTGCTGTACCATCAGAAATCTTACCTGTTTAAACTGTCATTGTTGAGTCATTGTCTTCAACTGTGCTTTTGATAAATGTGTGTATGTACCTAATCTATCGGCTTTCCAGAGGTCCTAAGAATTTAAAAAAAAAAAAGACAAATGTATCCCTTTGGTCAAATTTGAAGCTTAGATTCAGAAAAATGTATTTTTCTTGTTTATGGAACCCTGAATAAGGACACAGATGAGACAGATGTAGCGTAAATTTATAGAAAGATTAATACAGTCTCCTTTCAGCCTCACCTGAGTATTAACACTTCAGCTACCCTAATATTTGGACTCACACAAATTTGATTTCCTATCTCCAGCATATTAGAGAAAGACAACAAAGTGAGACTGATGGACTTAAGTACCTCTTAGAAATCAAATAACTTTTGAATCAGAGACCCAGAAGTAAAACAAAATGTACTTTTGCTTCTGGGTTTTTCTTTATACTAGTTTTTTTCTTTTCATTGTGGTCCCTCATTTCCCCACCCAGACAAAATGCAGCTATGACAACATGGAAATCCCCTGAGCAGCACAGCTCTGATAGTAAGATTGTTCAAGGCTCAGCCGAAATATTATTTCTGAAGTCTTTTCTTTTATTTTGCTTCAGCTGAAACAGGAAAAAAGAAAAAAAAAAAAAAGAAAAAAAAAGAAAAAAAAAGAAAAAAAAAAAAAAAACGATCAAAGTGATAGCCCACTCAATTATAAACAAGAAAAATTTAAAGTGAGAAGGTGTAATTTCCGGATAACAATCAGTTTGCATGGGAGACCCCTTCTTTATTGATGTTTCTTGCTGAAAATGCAGTAGAAATTACCTTGAGGGTTTCTAGAGTAATATGATGTCAAATATTACTAAGCCAGGTGACGAAATCCTGAAATAAACTTTTCTAATAAGATAGGGTAGGCCACAGGGACATGAATTCACCAAGACCCAATCTCTTTGATTCACATTTAGGGTCAATGAGCTTGGAGTCAAGTAAAGGAAACTCAGGAGGGAGAGGTGAGGGGCTAACTACTCCTAAAGTCCTGCCTGCCCTAAAAGCCCTCTGAAAGAGGGTATTTCTTTAAAGGGACATTGTATGTATCTGGTTGCCCCAGATAATTTTTTAAGGCCATCCTGAGCAGGGTCTGGTCAGGCCAAGGTGCTGCCATGTCCATTGCATTTGGATAGTTCCCTCCAATGTCCATGAGCAGGATGTATCATGGAGGTCTGCCAAGCAGACCCCTTTTTCACCTTGGGCTTTTTTGTACCATGGAGATAAACATATATATTTAGGGGCTTAGACTTTGTCTTTTGAAAGTCTGTGTTAGGATGAGATGAATCATGCTGCCCACCAAGTATACAGGGGGAAGGTCTGAGAAGCTCTAGCATAGAATATACACTGCAAATACCTATATTTCATCAGGTGAAGGGTCCCATCCCAGGACAGGACTTGATACAGGGGTGAGAAATTTCCAGCTTCCAGGCAGCCCTGCTGAGCTCTCATGGAAAGGGGGCTATTTCCTCCTATTAAAGCAGTGTGGGGGAGCCCAGAAGCACCCCCTTGGGTATCCACTACCCCTGGTCAGGGCAGGGAGTGCCACTGGTGAAGAACGCCCAGCTCTCTGCCAAGAAGGACACTGTTCTAGACAGGAGGGCTGAGCTTTCATAGTTCTGTTGAGTGGTTTCTTTCCTTGCAAACAAAAAAGTCACTGCGGCTTGCATGTTGTGTCTTTTTATAGTGTCACCACTTTTCTGCTTGCTTGGGCATTGTTACCAACCTTGCCCTCAGTTTCCTTTACGCCTGCAACATGCAGCTTTCTTGGTGCAGCCAGTGCTGTGCGGGATCTTGCTCTCCTCTCTCAGGTCTTCTGCTCGCTTGTAGTTGCCCACATCAGTCAGCTCTGTGCATGGCCCTGCATTACGCTTTGGTGTGCGTTGGTGTATACAGCCACAGAAAGTGTGCATAGGAAATATTTAACACCTCTTTATCATCCTTTTTCTGCCGCTGCTTTGTCCACAGACTGAAAAAAAAAAAAAAAAAAAAAAAAAAAAAGGAAAAAAGTGAGACGTACCACTTTGTGGTCCTAGATTAGTCCTGTAAATCACAACTTTTCTGGGTCGGCATTGTCTTATTTGGGACTTGTATGATGCCAACACTTAAAGAACAAAAACCAGCAATTGCACTTAACATTTCATAGCTGGAAGATTTTTTTCTTTCTTGGAACAGTGTACCTCCACTGAGAGGAAAGTGGATGAGAGGACAGAACCATTTCCTCAGGAAAATCAGCGCAAGAAATCCCACTAGCCCAGACAAGAGCATGGTCCAAGAAAATTTTGCATCCAACCCACTGGACTTGACCAGATTCAGCCCAATGAGTTCAAGGGGCCTGATCCAGAAGGTCCTTAGTTTTGAAGTGGGAAGCGTGTTTCAAAGTAAAAGCTCTGCAAATATCTTCTCTCTGGCTTCCTGCTCTCTGCCACTAGTCATCCTTGCCAGCATGTTTACACTTCCCCTCGCCTGCGGTTGTTTTATCAGGCAATGTGTTTGTTCTGCGTCTAGTATAAAGTAAGTGAGTAAGCGAGGGTTTCACACACACAGGTCCTGCACACATGCAGTGTGCTCAGGATGACACGGACGAGTACAGTATTGAGCATTTTCGTCTTGTTTCTTCGTACCACTTTTGGGGAAAGTGGTTGCACTTCAGCAGATGGTGATGGTGAGTCATTTCATGTTCATCTTTCCACTCATGTATGATCTTGAAAACCTGAGCTAAGAGCTCCAAAATGCAACTGCTGGGTTAAATATGTTAAAGTTTTAGCCTCCAGTCTCTTTCTTTCACTGCCAGTACCTGAGGTGTATGTGGAGCTGGCTTATCTATTTAATTCCCAAGTCTGCTGACCTTTTAATGTCCAAACTTGTCTGAAATGAGGAGGTGATTCCTGTATGCAGAAGGCATGCAAGATCAGACTTGTTAATCCTTTATTTTTGTATGTAGTGTTTGTGTGAGGAGTTATGCTTGTTTCACTCTCCTGCAGTCTAGGATCACTCTGACCTGCCATCACAGGATGCCGAGGTTCTGACTTCTCTTGTTCTTGGCAGTTTCCTCCAAAGAAAATGTCTTAATATACGTCAAGTGGGGCCCAACTTGTTCCACTTCAAAAACAAAACTTTCTTTTTTTCCTTTAAACAGTTGTGAAAGCTCTACCTGGGGATAGTCCCATTGTCTTTCGTACCGTGGCTGAGGCGGCAACTCAGCCATGGGCTTCTCACAGCCCATCACTAAGAGCATTCATCATTTACATGCAAAAAAAATAAAAAAGATAAATTAACTCAGTGGATTAAAGTCAGGCTTATTGCAGATTTTGCTATCTCACTTGGACAAATGAAAATTATTTAGTTTCATCAAGATCAATAAAGTCACAATCAATTTAGTCTCAATCAAAATCATAAAAAGCAATGATAAAAAACACTGTCTTTCAATCTGTTGTCCCTTTTCTCAAAAGGGGGCTGAAAAACTGCATTTGTAGATTCATTCTCAGATCTGTTTAACTCTTACTTGTCTAATATTAAGCAAACAGCTGTGACAGAGCTGAAGGACATGGACTGTCATTCAGTTACTGGTAGCTTTAGGGTACCAAAATTTCATCAGTAAGGAGCAAAATACTTTTCTGGTTTGTAGGAAGATGATGTCTGTTTACCTATGCTGTCTCACATTTTTAATGGCTAGAAATCTCTTTTTCATGTAGTTGTCATTTATTATACAACGTATATATATACACGTACACACATACATAGTTAGGTTATGCATGATAAGTTTTTGAGTTGGTAGAGAACAGAAGAACTCAGAACTGCATCCATCAAATTTTGTTGTGTTTGGTTTTTTTCTTTCTTTTTTTTTTTCTCTCTCTCTCTTTTTTTTTTTTTTTTTTCTGTTTACCTTTTGTTTGTACAATTTGCAGCTGTTTAGAGCCAGATTTTGCAAGCAGCTACAGTCGTAAGTGATCAATGCCAGTGATTTATAGCAGATGTCACTGAAATGTTCAGGGCTTTCCAACAGCAGATGGGAGAAGACCTTTCCTTTGTTTCCTCACTAGCTTCCAGTAAACCATAACTAATCCTTTGCTTAGAATTAAAGAAAAACAGATTCAGAAAATCCCCACTGAGCAATTACCAGCTTTTATGATTTCCTTATGAGTCATATGGGTTTGACCAACAAATTGAAGAGCATGATAGATGTTTGGATTTCTCTCTGTCTCTCAGAGTCACTGTGCTGCCTGACAAAGTGCCACCAGCCAATGCAGGCATGATCTCATCCATGCTTAGGTGCAGAGGAGAGGAAAAGTTCAATGTAGCACTTGCCTTCTTCTCCTCCTCTTTGATGAGCAGCAGGTTGCCTCCTCAGCACTGCCTCCCCAGCTCTGTCCCTGGCCTGACAGAGCAGTGGTGACCCCAAAACTCCCAAGAGAGCTACAGGCAAAATGAAGCCAGGGTAGCCATGGATGTGCAGGCAGGCACGGGCAGGAGCAGCAGGCAGGGGCAGGACAGCCAACATCAGTGGCCATCTTTCCCAGACTTGTTCAGTTTATCCAACCCACATCAAAACTGTTGTGATGAAAACAACTCCTTCCTGAGACAAATAAACCCTAAAACAAGATGATAAGCTGTCTGCTGCCATCATCACTAGAGCTTTCACAGGGCTCTGGCCACAGAGCTGGTCACTTCATCGACTTTGCAAATTCTGTCAATGATCCTGCAGGCAATTACTAGTGTCTTCAGTTTCACACATTGTGGTTAGTCCTGGTGGCTTCAAAGCATAGCCTCTGCTAACACTTCTCTTGGTAAAGGCTTGTGAGACTCTTGCTGTGATTTGAACCATTCTGCTGGGTGTTGGCCAAACCCAAGGGATGACCATTTCTGTGAAAGACCTGCCAGGGCTGTAGCTGTGAGAGCAGTGTTTCTCCCTCTGTAATCACTCCACCTCAAGCCATGCCTTGATTTCAGCAGAGCCAGGCTCAGGGGTCTGTCTGGTCTGGGTTTCTAGAGGAAAAATACTATAATCTTGTAAACTTCTAATTGTGCATACGGTCCTTAGCTATGGGAGCCATGCTGGAGTCACCACAACTGTTTATGCAGCAGACACATTCGTGTGTGGTATTTCTGAAGTTTGGGGAAGAAGCGTGACTGGGGCTACACACATATGTACATCAGATAAAAAAGAATTTCTTAGTCCATGGAGGAACTGTACCAGGAAAAGCATTTCAAATTTGCATACTTAAGGCCATTCATGAGGCTTAATTATCATGTATTCAATAGTTAAGGTGTTATTTCCATGAATAAGGAACCATATTATCAACAATATGAAAGTTCAAAGAGGTAAAGTCAGCTTTCCTTCTACCCAGGCACCAAAGGTGAACTATGCTGGATAATCATTAAATGTCTAAACTGCAAGACAAGACATTTTTCTTTCTTTTGATTTTGCAGTCAGCCTTACAGGGATTAACTTAAAATTTCTGTTGCTTTTCAGCAAAGCAGCAGCAGACACCTGAGAAATTCTTTCTAATATGCTATTTTTTTAATATGATGTTTGCCAATTCACCATGTTTATATAAGATATTTTGTATGTAAATTTTATACACAGAAGACACCAAGCAGTCTCTCTCTATTACATAAAGGAAGATTGGCCATCCTAGTTCACAAGTTTTAATGCTGCCTTGAGGTAACTATGCGTATAAATAAACCAATCTCCTGGACCATTGTAGCTGAAGTCTTAGGGATGTGTAAAATGTATGTACATACAAAAAATAAAATAAAATGTATGTATATTCAAAATATATGTACATGTAAGCTTTGAGTGTATTTAACTGTCTAAAACTTGGTAGGTTGGTGTGGTGTTTTTTTTTTCCATTTCATACGATTCATTTCAGCTCACTTGTTATCCCCTGAATTTTGAATGTATGTGTATATATGTACAGACACACAGACTTACCTCAAATACATAATTATATACAATATACATTTTTGTAGATACATGTCTGCCCTGATGGCTCAGGGCTGTGTTGGTCAAGACTTTCGCCTCGGTGAAACTGCTGTAGGGTTTGTTCTGGAGTTGCACTGGCCTGTGTGTCTCTCTCTTAAATGTGGTGGTCAGAGAGCACGGCATGCTACCTGTGCTGCACAGGTTGTCCCCTCAGACAGGCTGCCTTGGTGGAAGATGCCCCATTTCCTCTTCCTTCAGGGAGAGCCGAGCTCCCCTTGGGACAGGCAACACCAGACCTGCAGTGGGAAGACCTGGAAGAGCTTCTTAGCACCAGGTGCTCACAGTGGAAATGGGCACTAAATCTTAGCTCAGGGGATAGATCTGACTTCTGGAGCAGTGCAGCATCAGATGCTCCTGTGTGAGGGACCCCGGGGGGATGACACTCTTTACTTACACATTCATGCAATCACAAAACTCTCCCTTGCTTTCTCCATTTTGTTAAACAATGACTGTTTTGGATCTTCAGGTGTGCTCCCTCTGCAGACAAGGTCTGGATCTCCCTGTATGCTGGCAGAGTTGGCTGGAGATTATGGGTTATCACCAGCAGGACTGTGAACTGCAGTGTCCCCTCTGTGATCTGAGCCACCTGGGCCACAGCAGAGATGACCATTTGCTCTGGGAGGGACTTTCCATTGGGAATATCTCCATGGGCATTTCCCCACACAGTTTATGCAAGTGCTTGAGTCACCGATATTCCTGGCGCAGCCCAGGACGTGTTCTTGCTGCAGTTGGCGCACAGCATGGGAAGGGTACGTGGTGGAGTGGGTAGGAGACAATCCAGCGGAGGATCAGGAATAGTCCCTGGACATAGGGGAGAGAGTTACGTATCATCACAGCTACCCTTAACCACTGGTAGAAGTGGACAGAGGCATTCCTGCCCTGAGAATCTGCTGAAGGGCTCGCAATATCCCTTTCACCGTGCTCTTGTCTACTGTGGGTGAAATTTCATGAAACTGGGCTGAACTAGCATTTTCTGCCAGAGTCCTCTCAGAAGCATCAGTTTTTGTTTCACTGACCTTATACATGCCTAGTGTAGGACATGAGACATATGTTCTTAGTCAAATCATGATTGTTTTATGAGTCATCGAAGCAAATTTGCAGGAAGCTGTGTGTTCTGGCAGAATGTCTGAGCTTTCCCTCCTCAGCCCAAATTTGTGACATTTCAGAAAACTCTGCAATTCAGTCAAAATATGCTGTGGGGCTTAATTGCCTCATGACACCAAAATACTCTGGCTTTCCTAAACCCACCCATATCATTTTCTAGCCTTCCCAGGTACCTGGGGACAGGCCAGACCTGCCCAACACAGGCAGGGGCAAAGCAGGGCAGCTGGTCCTGGTGCAGAAACAGCAATAGCAATGATGTGCAACCTTGTCTGTGGGTCTGCTGCTTCACACTCAAAGGTATTTGATGTCCTTTCAGGCTGTTCTGAGCTGAAATCCCTACACAAGTAAGTCCTGTTGAAACTAGCCCTTGCTTTTGGGCAGACATTAGCCCTGAGCATCAGCCCCAGACACCTCTGGTGGCAATTGTGCAGAGTGTATCCCCCAGTGTGTGTTTCTGTGCTGTTTGTTTTCAGGAGCGTTTTGGTCCTTGTCATGTCTATTCTGCTTTACAACAGGTATCATGAATGCATATTACTCCCATTGCTCCCCTTTACATGCCCAAGGATAGCAGCATTTTGTGGTTCCTAATAGGAAAACATATTTGAAAAAGTTCTGGGACGATTTCAGCCAGGGCAGGTCCTGCTTTTTTCTTGGTATAAAAATCATCTGTAACTTTTAAAGTGAGAATTCTCCTGGCTCAAACACAGGAGGAATTAGAATTGGACTGCAGAGTGAACAATATATTGAATATATTTATACCTCATGGAGGCTTAAAGGACAACATTAGCACCCCTCTTTGCCCATGATTAACAGAATAGCAGAGACATGGGGTGTCATGTCTGGATGAACCATCTGTGATGCAAAATTAATTTATGGTTCACAGGCCGATGTGCAAGTTAAGTGGGTGGGCTTCATTGGCATGCATGGAGAGCAACCTTGAAAGGTGCAAGTGGCTTTTAATTTCATTTTGAACAAGCTTGCTTTGCTTCTTACAAAACATATAGGCTGATCCTCTTCCTTTTAGGCAACCGCACAAAGAAACAACCTCCTTTACAATGGAGCTGCAAACTGAATACACATGCTGGTTTGCTTTAGTACCATTGTGTGAATCTCTCTCTAGGGACCTTTGAAGATGACGAACCAGGCAACTTTGACATTGACTGCTTCAGCCAGCTGGAATTTAAGGATTCCTACAGCAGCCTGACCTGCAACTTTACAGAGATGCCTCCTCACAACACTAACTATACCCTGGCTGTGTGGTAAGTGCTGTCAGTCTGTCTGTAAACTTCTGGGAAGATAAATGCTAAAGAATTGTTAGTCACACTGCCGAATGCTGGGAAACAGGAGCAGAAAAGTGAGACTAAATTCTGTTTCAGAGCATTTTACCAGGTTTAAATACTACATTTAGCAAAGAAGAAGAGCTTACTGAAGCAGAATCTAACCCACAAGAAGAAAAAAAAAATCAGATGGAAGGATCTATGAAGGCTATTATAACGTCTCCAATAGTCCTCATCTTGCTCCTATTGCTTTGGAGCCTCTATTGTTTTTGGTGAAGCTAAGCATAAGACAAAAGCATTTTTTCTTTAAATTAAATGATTTTTAAAAAGAGAGAAAGAGAGAAAGAGAGAAAGAGAGAAAGCGAGAAAGCGAGAAGGCGAGAAAGCAAGAAAGCAAGAAAGCAAGCAAGCAAGCAAGAAAGAAAGAAAGAAAGAAAGAAAGAAAAAAATAAAATGAAAGAATGAAAGAAAAAGAATGAAAGAATGAAAGAACAAAAGAATGAAAGAACGAAAGAAAAAGAACGAAAGAACGAAAGAACGAACGAAAGAACGAACGAAAGAACGAACGAAAGAAAGAAAGAAAGAAAGAAAGAAAGAAAGAAAGAAAGAAAGAAAGAAAAAGAAAGAGAAAAGAAAAAAAAAAGGAGAGAGAGAGAAAGAAAAAGCAAACCCAGACTTATCAAGTAAATAGTAGGAATGAATTTGAAGAGGCGGATCCTTTCCACTGTGAATTATTTCATAAGAAGTCTTATTTTCCACTGAAAAAGTCTTTATCTAGGTCAAGACAAAAGTTAAAGAACTGTCTTTGCACACACAGACATGCAAAACACACACTAGAATGAGTATACAAAAACCAAAAACTTACCAGACTTATCAGTCATCTCCACTTCTAGTCAAGGCCATGAAACACTTCCACCTTTTTTTAAATACACCTAGATGAAGAAGCTCAGATTTTGTTTCTTTAGCATACTTCTGTTTTTTCCCTTTGCATGTTTTTCCTGAAACTGAAAGTACAGTGACAACCAGCAGAAGTGGATTTTTTTTTCTTTTTTGCATCTTACTTTTCTAATCACTAATTAATTTCTTCCCAACTAGTTCATTAGAATTTTTCTGTTTTCATGGGGTTTATTTTGGATTTTGGCTGAAGTTTTATGACAGTCCTCAAAGACAAGTCACGCAGATGGAAGAATACATAGATACGTTTCCACCTCTGAAAAGGTATCATATGTCTCCCTTATGGCCTGGCTGGCCATTGACCCCTCAGTCAGTAAGAAATTCCTCATTACCCTATTTTGCCCTATATCTAAAATGCCATCAGTAAGCTCATTTTTAAAGATACAAAGTTTTTCTTAATACATGCATCTCCAATACAATAGTTTTGTTGTTGTTGTTGTTGTTGTTGTTGTTGTTGTTGTTGTTGTTGTTGTTGTTGTTGTTGTTGTTGTTGTTGTTTTAGGAGCTCTGGGACTCCTACTGTGACTCACATCACTTTATTACTTTGCTCAAAGACCATGAGGAAAAACAATACCCATCCTTTAATCTCTTTATTTGCATGTTATTTTTTCTTATTTCATATGGAGTCTCACTTCAGTTAAAGTGATATGAGCAACAAGGATTTGCCCCATATAGTTTTATAGTAAGACTGAGAAGAAACTAATGTGTCAACACATTTGCTCAACAGTACCAAAGAAGACAGCAATTATGTGTGTTTCAATATGGAGAAACGGGACGACGTGTATTTCTTACAATTCACTGATATACTCTCTAATAAAGATATTTGCATGGAATATGAGATAAAGAGAAGAGTCTGCAGGAGTCTGTCCGTCACTGACATTGGTAAGACATTGAACATTTTGTAGATTATAAAGGTATAGACATTAGCAGGTGTGTGTGTGTGAATTGTCCAGGGCAGCACCTAAAGGTCAATCTGGATAACATAGAGGAGGTATAAAATGGTGTCATAGGATGGGATGGAGCCTGGGTTTAGGTGTTGGTAGAGTGTGATGCTTCAAAGATAAAGATGACTAACTCCCATTAAAAATGTGCAGCTTAATACTGGCTTATCATAGCACTGTTTGCCCGGACCTGGACCTAGAATGAATCACACAGGTGGTAAAAGCAGCTGTACCTGGGCTTGGATGAATTGTCAAGCAGGGATATTTTGTCCATTTCTTACTAGGGCTTGTTCAGTTTCAGGGCTGACCGGCTGAACTCTAGCCGAACCTTGTAGCACACCAGAATCCCACACAGGGACTGTGGGGTTGCAAGATCTTGCTTTTTCACACCTTGCTTCTTGGTGGAGTCCATGGTCTGAACAAAGTGTTCAGGCATCCTGTGGGGCAGAAAGGACACCAAGAGCCCATCAATGGGCTCATCAAAACCGTGCTAGGAACCTGCCTACGTTAAGAAATAGGGAGCTCCAGGAAAGAAGGGTTCCTTAGGACTTATTCCTCTTGGAAGCTGGTCTCATTCCAGGGCTGCAGAGAAGCCCTTGTAGGGCAGCCCTGTTTTCTGCTCTGGTGCTGGATTGCTTTGCCTTCCTTTGGCAATAGTCACAGCAATATCCTGCTCTTATAAAGCACTTCTGCCTCAGTCCAATTGTTTTGTAATAATCTTACACCACCTCTGTCTGTGGGACAGCATGGCCCATCTCTGGTGGTGCCTCCTTCAAAACTGTTGGTGCTGCATGGAAGGATTAAATATTTGGAGAATACGGAAGCAACGGGCATAATATGTGACTATATGCATTTTTGTGAAAGAAGAGACACATGGGCTCTCTGTTCTTGCAAGAGCTGATGATAATGCAGGAAGCTTCATTGGTACAAACGTGGGTCCCTGTGATCCTCAGGCATGTCCAGCCTCAGGCAGGGCTTACAGGGCCGCATTTTGGACTTGTACTTGCAAGGGTGGTCATTTTGCCCTGTTTCCTTCTACAGACCAAGTCAGGTGTGGGTTCACGGCAAAGGCCTGGAGCTGCAGCCCCCTCTGCTGCATCTAACACTATCATGCTTCCTCTCTTCTTCTGTCCCACCACCCTGTTGGCCACCAGATTGCTTCCAGTGCTTTAATCCCAAACAGTGATCACTTTTGGCATGGGGTTGCCAGCTCAGAGTACTTGGAAGGACTGAATTTCAAGTCTTCAAGCATCACTAGGGAAGGGTTGGGCATGCTCCGGAACTACTTTCCAAGACTAAATGTCACAGTCTGCGGAAACGCTGGCCACAGTTCCGCTTCAGCTGGTCAACACCAAGCCCATCTTGGGACCAAGGTATAATGATGAGCTAGCCCCAGAGTAAAACTCACCCAGCTCAGGCCAGCCCCCACTCAAGACAGGTCACCTTGCAGGGACTTAAACTTGACATGGACTCTACTTTTATTTTATTTTTGAAGACCATTCTGTTTTGTAGTTACATTATTCTGCATCTGTTGTATCCTGGTTTGTTGCCATTTGCAGTTAAGCCCGAGGTACCATTCAATATCAACATCACATACCAAAAGGAGGCAAATGAGTATCTTATTCACTATAGTACACCGCATTCATGGAAGAAATACTTAAAGGACAAGTTAATACACCAAATTGCCTATCGGCAGGGAGAAGGTCCTTGGAAGGTAAGTATATGTTGGTGAGCTTACACTAATTTCTGAAATTAAACGCTATCAGAACTACCAGTATCGTGCAAAAACCATGAGGTCTGCATTTCTTCAGTTTTCCAACTGACAAGTAGGAAAGGAGCAATATTTGTCTTTTGGAAATTTCCGTAGTCAAAACAACCCCTGACCAACAGCTCCCTTGTCTGTTAGGTGCTTCTCTGGGCTATCAAAGTTTCATTCATTTGTCCTTGGGCTTTGCCATGGAAACACAAGACATAACATCATAAAGAAAAAGAAACATCTTCAGTGCAATAGTAACAGTGTTTGCTGTGGTGATTTTGCTCTTATTTTGTATGCCTATTAGTCAGTAATTGCATCTTTTTGCATGTCTAGACAATAGAATCGCCATACCTTCAGGTAAAGTTACTGGGGAAGAACCTCGAAACAGATGCCTCTTATGAGGTGAAAGTACGCTCGCAGCCCAACGGAGATTATTTTAAGGGCACGTGGAGTGAATGGAGCGTCTCCAAGAGCTTCAGGACTGCAGGAGACCACTCTGAGGAGAAATGTAAGGGCAAAAAGCATTTCGGTTCACGGGGCCCTAAGGGGCCATTGGGCTGGTGACACCCCAGCTGCCTGGTTTGCCCTGGCAGCAGCAGTGATGAGAGCATGGGGAGGGGAGAACCAGCAGCCACAGCAGGGCCAGCTCTGCTGAGCACCTGGTCACACGATGGAAATCACCTCAGTGCTGCTGTAAGGATGTGGTGAGCAGCAGCTGCCCGGGGCTGGGGGTGACAACAAACCTCTGGAAACCAGCCTGGAGCTCAGCCAAGGGCAGGAGCCCTGACCACCCAAACTCTCACACACTTAGGGATGTGGGAGAGACCCACCACTGCACCAGGCCAGTGCTAGGAAGGTGCAGTGCTGGGCTCTTGTCTCTGACAGTCTAAGGTGGTTATTGTGGCTAGCAGTGAGGCATTTATGGGCACTGACAGATGTCCTGTGTTTGCCTTTAGATAACAGCATGTTCGTGATTATGCTCTCCATCCCTGGATTCATTCTGTTAGTTGTCATGATTGTCCTGATCCTAAGTTTTTGGGAAAGCAGGTAATCTAGGTCTCTTCATATGAGAAAGATTGTTGCAAGCCAGTCCTCTTCTGACAGCCTTCCCTGTTGTACCTATGATCTATTCTCTTTCTATCTCTGGGCTTCTGTATCAAGTAAAAGGCAGACAAAGATATGTTCTGCAATATAGGCAGAACATACCTCTGCTGCTTTAATCAGACTTTAGTCTTGGGCTCAAAATGCTGGGGCCCTTGGGAATCTGAAGCCACCACGAAACACTTACGTAGTCAGTGTCTCACTGGGGGTACATTTGACTCAAGAGCTTCATGCAAGACTCAGAAAAGAAAGCAAGCTGTGGGTTTTAGTAAAGTCCCAAGAGGTTTGGAAACTGTATAGAGAGGAGAATACCTCTTTTCCTTTCACAGTCTGAGTCAGCAGGGTGCTGCTTTCAGAAGTGCTGGGGCAGTGCTCTCTGCATAAGGGCGTGATGGAATCAGCTACAACCCCAGCTGGGTCCTCATCCAGCTGTGTGGCAAAATCAAGCTCTACAGCCACCTCCAAAGCAGTCAAGGCAGAGGTGAGATCAGAGCTACACTACCTACACAGGCAGTCCTTAGTCTCTGTGAGCTTTTTTTGTGTATCAGCTACAAGCAGTAGATAGGTGCATGTAATTTTTTTTTTCCAGTATGTAGTAATATATACTTATATGAAATAGATAGCTAGTAGAAAACATTAAGACGATAAACAAGTACAAAAATACATCTGGAGTGATCAGAATATGAAGTGAAAAATTCCCAAGTTCAGCCATAGGAGATGAGCCCCCTGAAAGGCAGGATGCCCAGGGCTGGTTGGTGGCATCCAGGGCAGCTCCTGCCCATGGCATCCAGCTTCACTAATTCCCAGAGGGATGCCTGCATGCCAGCGGCTTTTGGGGCAATACTTGGGATGTCATAACTCCTGATTTACACATGGAGATTGTCTGGGAGTGTGGTTAGGTGACCTCAGTGAAACTGTGTCAGGAACATTTTTAGTAATTAAACATTTTAGCCACCTGAATTGTCTACCAGGGACTGCTCCCTGGTGCTGTTTAATTTGCAAGTATAGCTGTATCTTGAGATTTCTAGCTCTCATTTTTTCCTACTGTTGAGCACCTGCACCTCTCTAACTTTTCTAGAAGTTCTGCATATGTAAAACTGATGAAAAAACAGGTTTTTAATATGGTGAGTCCTTCTGAATCTGGAGTTTTCCCTTGTAAAAAGAGGGGTTTTATGCTTATATATACATATATATATATATATACACACATATACATACGTATACACATATATAAATCTATATATATATGTATATAATATTATCATACTGCTGATAATTCTATAATATCAGCTATACTTATATCACTGCAAAGTTGAATGTCAGTCAGGTTGTATTCTGTAGATGCATCATGGCTGAGGGTTTTCACAGTAGCACAGCATGAGAACTTTGCTAATTCAGGCAGTAAAAGGAAACCTGTAGTCAAGGTTATAATACAGATACCTGAAGCAGAGAAATATGGCCAAGGAGTAGGAAAAGATACATTTCTTTGACTAATATAAACATGCAGAGGCAAATATCTGTAAATTTGCACTTCAACCACAGCCTCTTTTTTCACTTGCAGAAGATGGTTTCACCATGCAAAACCCAGTTAACACAGCTAGATGTAAATGAGATCTTTGCCAGCACAATTTGCTGCTTTCCCAGTACCTGGCGAAGTGTTTTACTTTAACTGCAACAATTTGTGCACTCAGAAGAACAATGACTATTGGGTGACCTTTATACCTCCTCTTCTTCTCCTGTCTTTGTTTTATTCTGGAACTTCTCTGTCATTATTCTGGGTAATGCAAGTCACACCTAAGGCTGGGTGAGAATTAGTACAAATGATGCAACATGAACCTCTGTTATCTCAGCATGTCTCATTTTTGCTACTGTTGAACTACTTGTCTACTGTTGCTGTTTCAGGATCAAGCCTGCTATGTGGCCAAACCTTCCTGACCATAAAAAAACTCTGGAGCAACTGTGCAGGAAACCAAAAAATGTATGTATTTCCACTGCCTTTTTCACCTGAGTATAGACTATTGGGAACAAAACTAACACTCATTACGGAAGGTACATGCATTTGCTATACGAACTGGTCCATCTTTCAGAAATGACTTCTGCATTCTGAGCAAGAGAGCTAATATTTGTACAGGCAAATAATAGCAAAGGGTATGGATATAACAGACAATTCAACTGGTGCCTGAGCTTTGGCTTGTGGAAAGTAACAATAGAGGGACGGAGAACCTAATATATGAAGAAAGGTTGAAGCAATTGGATTGTTTTGTGGAAAAGAGAAACCTCAAGGTGACAGTGCTAATCACAGCCTTGTAGTACTTAAAGGGTAGGCAGAGGGAAGGTGAGATGTTCTCTTCATAAGGCTGCATGGCAAAAAGAAAAAAAGCAAAAGGCAGGTGCTGTTTTGGGGGAAATTTCATCTAGATATATGAACACAATCCTTCTCTGTGAGACCTGTTAAACATTGTGTAGGTCACCCGGAGCATACCGGTTGCTGGAAATGTTCAAGTCTTGGCTACACAGGGCCCTGGATAACCCAGTTTAAGGTCCTGTTTCTGGCAAAAGGCTGGACCAGGTGGACTCCAGAAATCCTTTCCAAGTGGGACATTTCAGTGCTTCTGTGAAACTGTGATCACAGAGCAGGATGGGAACCCTTTGCAAACATCCCCAGTGATACTCACGTCCCCTTACACAGCCAACAGAATTGCTCATAGGCCAGACAGTACATGAAACACTCTGCCAGATAAAAGTCTGATGGGTAAATGCCACAAACTTTGAGGGGCAGGATTAACCAGTTGCCTTAAAACTACATCTACTATACTTTTTCCCTAAGGAAACTCAGCACAGTTGTCCTGCCAACAATCCATCTGGTGGATGATTAGCAAGTTCTTAATTTTCAGAGGTCAAAGATATCTCTGCCATCCCCTGTGTTCCCTAGTGCAGGGATTTCTAATGTGTTTCAAGAAGTCAAGATAAAATTTTATTTCTTTCACTGCTAAATTAGGAACATAGAACTGAAAGGAACTGCCTGTGCCAGCACGCTTGTTCCTATTAAATGGCAGGTGTGCAGTAGATATGTGGCTCCAAAAAGTCTCTAAAAAACTATTCAGTGATGTTGCCTGCAGGAGACCACATAATAGATTCAGATTAATACACAAAAAGATGTTGAGCTTTGAAATAGCTAATTCTCTACTAACCTGTTTAGCCTGTTCAGGGTTACTTGCAGAGTTAAAGGAATAATAAATACCTTTCTAAAATCATACGAACTATCAAAGGATCTTTTCTGTCAACTGTTGGCCACTGTTAACTGACTGTGCTGTTCCCTTTGCCATGCAGAATTTTGATATAAGCTTTAACCCAGAGAGTTTCGGTTACGTTTTTATCCATAAAGTGGACGGCATTCGAGCAAAAGCTGAACAGGAAAGCTTTCTGCAGCCACCAACTGCTCCAGAGACAAATGTTCCAGCAAAGGTTAGGAGTGCATCAGACCTGAAGAGGAGCCCTGCAAGGACAGACAAAAGCAACCTAAACCTGTCCATGAGTTACGGAGGAATCTGTTCATCAGAAGCCCTGCATGGTCTCCTGGGAAGCAACCAGTCTGCAGACACTGAAGGCGTCTGTGGATCCAGCATGTATGAGGTGTGCCACAGCAGTGGGGTGCCCCTGTGTGAACAGGATAGTGACTTTCCCTCTGCTCCTCCCCTGGATCCCTCAGGCCAACTTGGACCAGAGCCCCTGGAAGGTGACATGGTATCCCAGATGCCACCTAGCAGTGAACTGAGGTCACCGAACAATGAAGAAGCCTATGTCACCATGTCTAGCTTTTACAAAAATCAGTAGACCCTACAGACATGACAGAATGCTGTTTTTTCACCAACACAAGTGGGATAATGAAGCCGTCTATTTTGTTTTCCTGTGTCCTGCAGCAGCGAGCTCCCACCTCCACCACACATCCTGATCACAGTGCAACGCTGTACCTACAAGGAAGTGGGTTCTTCAGCCTTTTAGTGCTGAGTATCCTAACCTCCACTCTCAGCCTGCTGGCAGCAATCTCCACTGCGGCAAAAATGAAATTTAATTTAACCTGACTTTAATCTTCAGATCTGATTAATCCAGAGCAATGACGCTGCACTCCTAGACAAGGATGACAGCATCTCTCATAAAAGTGAATGCTTCTGATAAGCTCTTATTAATGCCTAAGGAAGAAATATGGTAACAAATTCAAGTTAAATAGTACCTGATATCTTTCACACCAGCACAGATCAAGAATAACTCATCTGCAGTCAGTGGAAGTCCACAAGTTTGCAAAATGCCAGTAAATGAGAATTTCATCTAAGCATTAATCACCTGGGGATTCAGGAGCTTGGCCACTGCAAAGGAAGTTTCACAGAGCCCCCAGGAAAAAAGGCACATGGAATCACTTTAAGAAGATGTTTTCTCAGACTGAATTTTTTCAGATAGATGAAAACAACACAAAACCCAGCACGCAGCTCGTTTGACTACCCTGGAGTCAAATTCAGGGTCCATGGGAACTTCTGCTAGTAGTTTATATTAAATATCTTCAGTTATTTCATGTATTGGCAATTTTTTTAGACAACGACACAAAACAGAATCAATGAAAAGCAAACTCCTAGCTCTTCCTATAACTGAATCAGGGCTGTAAAACACATGTTGCTGTCTTTCTCTGCAGCTCTTACACAAGCATTAGTACAGCATGCAAATACTTTCCAGGACAGATGGACTGATCGGGTAATGTTTGCTTACTAGCATTAACCCCAGTGACTGTGGCTGCATGAGAATGCTTTGAATTTGGCCAGGAACTTTTCTCATGCAGCTTCTGGCCTAGGAATAGGATGGAGCATCATGGATCTTGCCGTTCATCTCAAGATCCATATTTTAAAAGTAGTAGCTTGTAACTTGCCTGGAGGTGATGTAGAAAAAGCCTTTAACATTATGACTAAGGAAGGCATCCTGTCCCTTCCCATTAATCCTTCTCTGGACTCTGTGCCCATTTGTAAGGGGCTCCCCACAGGCTGCCACTCCGGGAGGGCTGAGCCACTTCACTGTCCCTGTGGGACGCTGCACACTGCGGAGCACACGCTTGGAGACAAAGCTGCTACAGCCACACGGTTGCATGACAGCCAAGCAGTGTGGCCATGGGAAATCCAAGATGCTTTGCTGTGCTCTGGGGTTGGGGTTCACCACACTGTGAAGTATCAGTTCCTCTAGCTGCTTGAAATCCTCCTTGTTCATGTTCATGTTACCAGAGTCCAAGGGTAAAAGAGTCCTCCCTCATCCTCAGAGCTGCTTGAACATTTTCTGACTGCTAATAACCACGGAGAAGTTGTTATATTTGATGTAGTCTGCTGGAGAAAAACAGCGCTCCCAAGACAGCTCTCCACCAGCCCCAGCTCCACCTGACATCTGGGGACCCTTCAGACAGGGATAGCTTTATGGTCTCTGCATGCAAAGTGGCAGAGAGTTTGGCTCATGATACTCCAGTGACATTTTACAGAATTGTTTTTATGACTGTTTCTCACCAAACGACAGGCTGATTAATGCAGTAGAAAAAGATGAAAGCCCTGGACATTCATTTCCTTTATGATATTCGTATTTCATTTTTTTAAAAATAGCTGCTGGTAATGCTCATGCTGTGCAGACATGCACAGCATGACTGTAGATGTGGAGAGAGTGTACTGGGAAGACAACCTCTTCCAGTAACGCAGTGACAAAGAGGGGATAGAGGAAGAAGCAAAAGTGCATCAGAAGAATCCTGTACAGTATGTGCTATGCTTGTTCTGAGCTCATACATACATTTTTAATGAATACAAGTGCCACCACCAATGTCTATTTGCACTATTTGAACAGTAAGGTACCAACATCTAATAGTCTTTCTGCTTGTCCAGAAGAATATACAGAATACATACAGAATACAAAATATAAACATTTTTTCTGTATTTCTTTAATACGGAAAAAGAACCAGCAATCTCGTGTTTATTTACTGTAATCACTCCAAAATAGTTACATTTTTCCTATGTAGTCCTCATATTTTTGCATAGCTGCTATGTTTAAACAATCTTATTCTCTGTGCCTAATGATTTTATTTAATTAGGTAACTTGTAACCTTGGTTTTATAATGTATTTACTGTATTAAAAGGACATGGCTATTTGCATGACCTATTTGTGTTCATCTTCTGTCTTCTTATGCATATCTATCAGAAGAGGGTTTACTCTGCCAACACTGAAATTAGGACAATTTCATGGGCTCTACCTAGCTTCAGGCAGGATAAATCTCAAATAATTCCAGACAGCTCAGCGGTGTGAAAGCATGGAAGTGGTGCCTTGTGGCTGCAGCCCACCTCCTGCCAACGGCTCACAGCTGCTCAGGGGAGCAGAAGCATTGACCAAGACCCTTTGTGCAGCCGTGAGTCCACACCACAGCAAAAGCAAAAAGCCCTCAGGCTTGCGAAAGCACAGGTATGCAAACATTAAGGCAAATTCTCGTGCAGGTTACATGTATTTCCTCAGAGATTGTGCTTTGGTAACACACTAGTGAATGATGGCAAGTATGAAGCCTTTGGTTCAATAAGTTCATTCCACTGTAGCTTTTCTTCATGAAGACTATAGGCTAACTCATGCCAAATACAGGCATTACTTTCTTCTAGTTGTGTACCTGGGTACAGGATGAAGTCTATCCAGAAAGGTGTATTTTCAGGAGAGCAGCAATGAGCACAGCCAACTTGAGGAGGGTCAGCAGTAAGGTTTCAAAGGACCCTGGCTCTGAGACACAGCTGTGAAACCCATTAATTGAGCTACATCCAACTGCTAGCAAGTCAGTGCCAGCGACCTGGTCAATGCAGTGGTGTTTGAGCAAGTCCCTTCAGGCCGAGCTTTTGCAAGCACTAAGCCCCTGCGAGACAACGCTGCTCGGGGATTAGCGCTCTCTAAGCATGCAGAGACTAGCAGCGCTCCTTCAGCTTTGACCATCTGGCCTGAACAGTGGGAGATGAATCTCTTGGATAAAACAGTCCCTGACTATTTTGTAGGCATTGGGTAATGGTGTTTCATCAGCCCAGTTGCCCTGCTCTGCACGTAGCTGCCTGATGTTGGGGTGCTGGGCACTGTCAGGCTCCCACTGCTGTCCTTTCCCTCATCTCTCCACAGTCCTTTTCCATAATGCAAGCATCTCCTAATGCCACACATACTATCACCCCTGAAATAAACTAAGTCTTTTGTCAGGTCTAATACAGTCACAGACTAATTTTAATGATGCCGAAAAATGTTAATTATCTCCCAGGACAGTAATTGTCCCCTGCTGGGTTTATTAGTTTGTTTACCAGATCTCCTCCTCTTGTGCATGTTCATTAAAAATATCGATAAAGCACATAAAAATGCTGCTTGTAGGATGCTAAGCATGGGGACCATTTCGGTCAGGGTGAAGGAAAGATTAAATGCAAGTGATGCACTGTGAAGTTGGGCCACGAGATAAACAACGGGGCAAAGATGCCTTCGCCTTGCAGCAGGAAAGGATGAATCTCCTCCAGGTGGGCCCTGATGCTCTGAGAGGGCTCCCTGCCCATATCGGGCTGGGGACAAGGATCTCCTGACCCGAGGGGGAGCCCATGCCCTCTCCTATTGTGATCCACAGGTTTGGGATCTGCTCTGTGCTCCTGAGATGATGCCCCATGCCACAGGGTGGCCAGCCACCCATGCAGGGATGCCCGGCTGAACAAAGGGCAGATGGAGACAGCAGAAGCCAACCGTGAAACCACCCCAGTAGGAAGGGGCAGGAGGTTGCTGGGGTCTATGTCTGCAAGGCAGGGGCTCGGCTCCTTCTGGGCTTCCCAGCAGAAGTGTTTCTTGCCTGCATTTGTACAGTAAGGCTGCGATGTGGCAGTGAATAGAAACGGTGTTGTGCTCACTGTGCTTTGGGCTTGAGATAGTTCTCACTTTGGTCTCCCGTTCCTGAAGCTATCTCTTCAAATGAGCTAAAATGAAACATAAAGGAGAATTACTGCTTCCATGAAGCATTATTTTGGGGTTAAAGTGTTCCTTAGTACTGTGATCATGAAGAGTCCCAAATCAGCACCACTGTGTATAACAGAATATTGGCAAAACAAATCTAATCTACCAAAAGAGAAAAGAAGTGATGATGCTGGGAAATGCAGATGCTCCTTTTTAGAGATGCTCCATTTCTTGGCTCACCCAGCCAACTCCAGATTTCACCAAGGCTTGGCTGTTCCTTGGCTTTTAGGTACCTCCTTTTAAAATGTAAAGCCACGTGGAAGTGGCCAGCGGTGGGACACCACTGGTGTCACCCCATCACGGAGCTCAGAAAGTGTCCCCCGGAGAAGAACAGGGGAAAAAAAAACAAACCCACAACAAACTAAGCGTGTTTCACATCTTTTTTGCCTCTGCTTTCAAACAATGTGGGGCAAAAAATAGCAAAATTCAGACTTTCCAGGATTACTGCATCATTAAAATGAAGTAGGCATCGGTGTCCACAGAGGCACTAACTGCAGAGTAGTAGTTCAAAAATTCATCTTTTGTAACCTAGGAATGAGAAAAACAGAGTAAAAAATGTGTGATGGATAGACTGTAGCCCACAGCAAGGTGTTTATGTAACACGTTCCCATGTTTTGCAGAAAAATCTTTAGCCCCTTTCAGAGAAGTCTGACTTTTTCATCAGGTTGTCCTGATCTGACATCAGGATGTGCTGCCCCAGCAAGCTCTGACACTTTGTTTATTCCAATAACTCTGAGGTCAGTGTATTGAGCTTGGTGTATTTGGAGACAGAGTTGTTGCTATGTCCTGGCAAACTGAACGTAAGACAAGTTATTCTAGTTATTGCTAAATATTGATTGCAAGACTTAGATGCAGCAATGAAATTAGAGTATTCCAACAATAAAACCTCAATAAAACCACCACCAGATGAATGCAAAAAGCTCCAAATGTTAGTAAATATATATATATATTTTTTTTTTAATTATTTTTTTTTTTTTTAATTAAAAATGAGAAACAAAGCAGAAATCCATTGGTGGGACTGTCTCAACTACTAAGTCTATGCCATAAGATCAGAGCTTCCCTGGAGGAGCTGCAATCATAGCAAAAGTCACAGAAAGTGGGCAGCTGGTGATGGCATCGGGCTGCTCTCAGCATTTTCTGGTTTAACAAGGGAAGCTGAGCATGCTGCTGCTCCCAGCACAGAGGTCAGTAGCAAAACCAGCCCAAACCCACCGGGCTGGCCCCTTGCATCAGCTGTTGCCGGCAGAGGTGTGAGCCCGGCTGCGGGGTGGCACAGCTCTGCTCTGCCCACGCAGTGGTGAGGCTTTGGGGCAGGGCTGTGGAGTCGCTGCCTCGCTGGGTTTCATTTAGCAGCGTGCACAGCTGGTTTAGTCTGCAAAAACCTCAGCCGCTTTCATCTGCCCCTGCCAAGACAGCTTTCTGCCAGGGGACCAGCAAAGTGAACCAGCTTGGTGAGCGCAACCCGTGTCCTGATTGCAAGAGTGAAAGAGGCTTGCATCAAAACTTGGTTACCTGAACCAAAAATTCGTGCTGCAGGAGAGAAACATGAACCAAACATCTCTGGACCAGATCAAGCCAAAAAGTTTCGCTCCAGGAACAAAAATACAAAGCCACAAAACCACACCGGGGCAAAACCAACATGAAGTACCAGTTGCAGAAGCTGCCTTTCTTTTCCTGGGAACATACTGAAGGGAGAGGCTGTGCCCTGCATCTCCCCCCACCTTGTGCCAGTTTGGTGGAGTCACAGAGAAGTTCTAATGGCCCAGGTAGAGGTAGGAGAAAGCCATTTCCCTCCCTGAAGGACCAGATGGGTCAGACAGCATTTTTGCAGCAAGGCTGGAGCCAAAATCTTCACCTCTTATGTTGCCTCACAGCCCTGCAGACTCAGATGTTCCTATGGTTTGTGCCATCCTGTTTAGCATCTGTCGCACAATCAGAAAGAAGAAATAAAATGTTCGAGCGTGAAGTACCAACCAAGATCTGACAATCTTGATGGCAGCGCCAGATACGGTCACGTGCATTGCCACCTATCTCCCAGCATCTGCCGTGTGCGCTCTGCAACCACGGGCTGGCAGGACAGCCTGCACCGAGGTCTATCTCCAGCATCTGCCATCTCTGTACCCAGCACACAGCAGCCTGAGGCTGGGCACAGGCAGTCAAGCTTTGTTTGTGGCTCTGCTGGCTGGCAGCGCAGCAGCCTCGGCAGAGAGGGATGGTGAGGGGCTGAAGGGCAGCTCAGACTTTTGAAGCAATATAATTGTGAAAAACATCCTCCTGAAGGTGCTGAGGAGCACACCCCATGGGTGACAGGACAGCAGCTGGGCAGAGTGAGGAGCCCACCGGGTTCCTCTGACACCAGCACGAGGGGCTTGAGCTCCCCCGGCTCCCACACTCAGGCCAACGTAAGAGGCTACATCAAAAGCTGCCTGAGGCTGGTAGCAAAGTTTCTGCTGGCTTTAAAAATGTTTTGTTGTTTCCAGTTCTGCTGTTTGGTTCTGTTGTTCCTGCTCCCAGTTAATCTTCCCCTCTAGAAATGTATATTGCTCTGGGGATTAAGTAAAATCAGAAAGGGTTAGTACTGGGAAGACAAACTGGTTAGGAGTTGCAGCTATGTAGATTTAAATTTCCATTGCCCTTGATTAAATGTCAGCACAACAGATTACTCGTGGAGTCTGAAACCATGAGCTAGCATGTCAGAAGGAAAGCACTTCATTTTGTGATGCCTGCCATCCATTACCATTGCTTTCTTTTGAGTTGAAATTTAGAAGATAGCTAACACAATACCCTGTTCTGGAGCCAATTAGTAAATGAGAAAGAAATGGATTGCACACAAGCTGCCAGGATATGCAAAGCCTTTATTTGCAGCAAGTTTGTTTTTCATATAACCTATGTTAGCACCTCCATAGCGTCTCAGTAAGACTCCTATTATGATCAATGGTAATCACAAAAAAAACTCCTTCCACCAGTTTACACTGTTAGCCAGTATGCAAATTTCTTGAGGCTCACAGATCAAAGACAATAACTGATCATGCACAGCATTTACTAAGGAATTTCATACACCTATTGCTTGTATTGAGGTCATGGCTGGAAAAAACAAAAGCAGAGTTTGCACAGGACTAGAGCTACAAGCACTCAGGACTGCAGTGCTCCAGCTTAGAGCAGTCAGGCATTGGGACGGGTTGCCCAGGGAGGTGGTGGAGTCACTGTCCCTGGGGGTGTTCAAGGAGAGGTTGGACGTGGTGCTTAGGGACAGGATTTAGTGGGTGACATTGGTGGTAGGAAGAGTGTTGGACCAGATAATCTTGGAAATCTTTTCCAAACTTAATGATTTTTAAGATTCCATGTGTTTTATTAGTGTAACACATCCTTGCACACACTAACAGTCCATACTAAGCACAAGCAGACTTCATCGGTCAAATTAATTTGAAAGTATAGTCTGTGAGTCTACACTGCTTTTAGCTGGCTGCCAGTCTGAAATGGACAAAACACTGCAATGCACAAGCCATTTACTATTTTCTACATCAACTCTGTCTCAGGGAACATCAACACATTGTGAGAGAAACAGAAAGAAGACAGCAGATCTCAGAACTGACAGTCTCATCGGTGTGGCCAGGGGCAGCAAGAAGAAGGATGTGTTCCCACCCTTTCTTCAGCATCAGAAACAGAAGACGACCAGACAAGAAAATTACAAGTTCCTGAGTTCCCAGAAAGTTCCCTGAAGACATAGCTCTGTCATAAACCAATACAAATATGAAAAGCAGAAAAAGCAGCAAGCAACTTTCGGTGTCAGTGTATACAGACAACAGCTACCCTACTGGTAAATGTTCCAGGAACAGAGAGAAGAAAATACTGTAACACACGTATGCCATTTAAAGAAAACCATTAGTGAGATGGTTTCAGAGTACAAAAAGAAAGAAACCAAAGTGGGGAGAAAAGCAATAAGCAGGCCCACAGAGGTTTGAAGCAAAGCATGCGCACAAAAGATGCCTGCAAGCTGACATACTTTGAGTTGTAAGCTGTGGAAAAGACAGGGCTCTAAAGAGTCTTTGGCATTTATATTGATCCATCCTTCCCTGCTTGGTTTGTTTCCCTTTCCAGCCTCCCGGCACTGGGAACTCACGTGTTCCCAGCATCAAGCTGAGCACTTGGGCAGTGGCTCCGTCCCACGGGTGAGACACAAGAAGCCAGGAGATGCTGCAGTGCTGCAGGCGAGAGGGGTATGTATGTGACCCTCCAGCCCACCCCTGGGGCACTGTCTCATGTTCCTAACAGCCTGCCCCAGATCATCACCCTTTCTGAACATTTATTTTCCTCCTATTGTGTCCTCTGCCCCGCAGAGCTGTATCTAGTGCTGGAGGGTGATACATTCAAGAGTCACGGTGACCTGCTGCAGATGTCTGAGAAGAGAACAGCCCATCTCAGAGAAGAAAAGACATGTCAGGGATGCAGGAAGAAAAGGGTTAGATCTGCTGAGTGGCTGTATGCCAGATCTGCTCTCCGATTATGCTGCCAATCCCCTGAGGCTGAGACTACCAAAGCATCTGGGAATTATTTCTGTAGATTGACTGTAAGACTGTAATTGGCACAGTTACTGGAAGCTGCTATTATGGAAAATGAGCGTGTTGTTGTGCATACACTTAATCATGGGAACCTACAAAAGGTGAAAGCAAAGTCTAGTTCCTTTAATCTTACATTCAGAGTTTCCAAGCGTTCTTCATCATGACGATAAAATAGACATCAGTGTCTATTGAGGCGCTGACTCCTGCATAGTAGTTCATGAATTCTTCTGTTGTGACCTGAGACAGAAGGATTTAAAATAGAAAAATGAACTTTTTTTTTTTACTTTTTCATGTTATAGTAAGCCAAAACCACAAATTGAGAAAAACTCTAAATGAAACTTAACACCTGCTATTTTGTATTGTTGTTAGTGAAAAGGAACGTAACAGGAATAATGAAGACAGTGAAAATGCACAGAGTTCACTTTACCAGAAATAAGGGCTCTTGTCCTCCAAGAACACTTGGATGGAAATTAAACATGCAGAGTTAAACTAACCTTATCAGGTTCTAAACTTAAAGTCAATGCCATCCAGGAAGGCAAATATTTTATTTTACTTTTTTTTTTTTTTGAGGAGTGCTATCATCTGTCTATTTGCATTATCATTAATACAAGTGGATGGGGTTCCTGGTGCAACCCAGAGACAGATATGAGCTTTATACCTCTTCACTAGAGAGAAAATATCAGTGCCCTAACAGGTCTCACTTAAAGAAACAAAAATTCTTTCAAATACTAAAGCGTTTTTGAGTATCTTTAATAGGTAGTTGATGATGAAAATAGTGCATCTCTTGTGATACCTTAACTCTTGAACCATATGCATTATTCTTTGAATATAACATTACACAGAAAAATATTTACTCCTATGGTGTTGTGCATTTGAGAGCTAAGCAACAAATGACAAATGGGAGAAGGGAATTCTACAGCCTGTCCTACTATTACGATCTGATTGCAAGCTTCACGGACCCTGCCTGTTTCAGAGGCACCCAGCAAGACCATGATGAAGAGGACCTGTCTAGCAGAAACTTACCCAGGAGGCATTTTAGCTAAAAGCATTTTAGGTGTCATCTGTTCATATCAGAGCCATTAGTGACCCCTGATTCTGGCACAGGCAAAGTCAGAGGCAGTTCTCAGAAGAAACCACAGTCTGGTGAGCTCGCTGAACAGACTGCTGAACAAGAGGGGAGTGGTAACTTTTCTGTAAGTTCAAACACTGTAGCATTTATTAGGAGCAAGGCATTGATGAGGCCAATCAGAGGCATTCAGCTTGTCAATAACAATTCTGGGGGCTCATCTTCTTTAATGTATTCATTTATGACCTCGGCAAAAAATGAAATTTTTGCTGAGGTTTGCTAGACATCATCACTGCTGCAGAAAAGGGACAACTCTCACAACTGGTACCTCTCAGGATGACACAGCAGAGAAAGGGATGAAACTCTGTGCTACTAAATGCAAAGTCATGCCCAAGAGAAATAAAAGCAATTACTACTGTACCAAACTGAGAACATGCCTGTTGGAAACAAAACAGGTGGAGGATTTGGGTGTATTAACCAGTCATTATACAGGCAGGTGTCACCAGTACAGTGCAGTAAGAAATCCCAGGTGCAACCTAAGACTATTTAGGAATAGACAGTGAAATGTTACAGACATTGCATAAAGAGTTGATGAAACCTTATCCAGTTCATTATTTTGAAAACCCGGACCACAAATATTGACAAGTGAACAGCAGAAGTCTCTCAGTGTTGATCCGATGCATGTAAGATCAGACCAAAGAACTCTGCTAACACATAATGAGGGGAAAAGAAGCATGCCTGGCTCAGAGACAGTTATGAATGCATGAGAAGTCCATCACAGAGGGTGCCCAGGCTTTGCACCTGCATTGGAGAGGAAAGGAAAGCCTCCTACCCCTGCACTGTCTGGTAGCTCCTGGGGAGCGTGTCTGGTGGCAGCCCTGGGTCCCTCTGGCCGCACTCTCACAGCCCTCCAGCCACAGTTCTTGGCTTTCCCTCTGCTCTTCTCAAACCTCACTGTCCCTCTGACACCCTGTGGATAAGTCCATCTCTGCTACAGATTGGTTTCCAAGTAAAGCATCTCAGAGAATATGAGTACTAGAGAAACGCTAAATGAAAGTATTTCACATATTAGGGAACCTGCTTTTGAGCTGGATCCTGTTTTTATTCTCCTAAGAAGTAAAAAAATCCTCCAATTTACATAGGTTTTGAAAATTAGCAATTGAGTGAGTTAGCCTACAAGCCCATAAATGCAGTCTCATGCTTACCTTTGCACCTCCTGTTCTTTGCCTATCAATGCCTAAGCAAGCTACACTAACAGTCCTACACAGAGATTATGCATATGTTTTACTGTACCCCATGTATATGATGCAAATGCATGTTTGGTACTGGGACCATTTTCACGTTTAATAAATTAATTCAAATTGTGAGTCAACTGGTGACTTCATGGCCTGACATCAGACGTATCACTTACCTTACCATCTTTGTCATAGGGTGAATCAAAATTATCCAGAAAGGCCTTAAAAACCTGATCTTCTGTCCATTCTCCGTTTTGGTACTTTGGGTGGTGCTTTGCATTATACAGTCCCTTTAAGTCTTCAATTGTGATGACACCATCTCCAGTTCTATCTAACTTCCTAAACACCTGCATGATGATCTCTTTTCTGGCATTCGACATGGGAGGCTGTAAGGAAATATCAGCAGATTCAATTTATTTCTGTAAATGCCCAGTTCAAAATTCATGTAACTGCTCTTGTTAATAGTAAAGCGAGTTCAAGGCACATAAGACAGCAAAATGCTGACAGTCTACACTGTCCATGACATAGGAAGGGCAATATATCACCAAAAAGTGATGTGGTAGAGTCCAATTAATGTCTATCAACAGGATTGTAAAGGAACAAAAAGAGAGAAAAGACTTCTTGAACACTTCTATTCTACCAATTTTAAATATTTCTGTCATCAGCAAGCACTAATTATTTTCTTTATAATTGTTGTGACTCAAGCAGAGCAGAGGCTCCAAACAGAATCTGTCATGCTGTGGTCTATTAGAGAAAGCCCCAACTAGGCTAGTTCACGCTATGAGGAAATATAATATAAGATGAAGGACAGAAAAGTGAGATTAATGGGCTAATCTACATAGGTACCTGGACTGTTATATAGGAACTGAGGTACCTAAATCGAGACAGCAATTCATAAAAATCCATCACAACCATTTCCTTACTTAGGACTATTAGATTTTGCCAATCAATTGCAGAGACATGTAAGGTTCTGAGCTTTCTCATCCACAGAGGAGTTACTTGGGGGTGATTTTTTTTCCCTTTGGCATATTAAGATGGAAATAGAATATTGTAACTTCTCAAGAGTTACAGAAATTGTAAGTACAGCTGTAGATTTTGCTAGTTTCTGAGGTGCACAACAATACTGTGTTTCAGTAGTACTGAAGTTTAGCTAATGATAAATCAGGGCTCTTTCTCCATTTAATTCAGTAATAACATAAATTCCCGGACTTACTCTCAGTGTAACAAGAAATTCATCAAAGTCAATTGTTCCACTGCCATCTTTATCAAATACCCGGAAGATCTCTTGTGCTTCTTCCTTGTCTATCATCATAGCATAATCATTTAATCCTTTCACAAATTCATTGAAATCAAGGGTCCTGCTGTTGTCATCATCCAAAATGCGAAATACTCTGTGGAAAATGTTCAATTTGAGGAGAACGGAAAGGAGAATTTAAAGGATGCTGCAGAGGTTTAGCAAGGTGCTGGAGAACAGGGCCACCTTACTGAGATAACATTTCCCCCTTGCCCATTCTTCTGAGAAAAACAAACACACACACACACACACACACACACACACACACACACACACAAAACAAACAAACAAACAAACAAAAAAAAAACTATCGACAGCAGAGTGGACCTGCTCCTGCTTAGATTATGTTCCTGAAGCTTAAGTTAAATGAGTTGAAGGCACCTTAACTGAAGTAGTCTTGCTATTCATTACATATTGAGCTCTCCAAGAGTTGTTCAGATAGATGAAGTTGCAGC
Source organism: Anas platyrhynchos (assembly GCF_047663525.1). Lineage (NCBI taxonomy): Eukaryota > Metazoa > Chordata > Aves > Anseriformes > Anatidae > Anas > Anas platyrhynchos. Next base: position 12,617,169 of record NC_092621.1, read on the forward strand.
GGGTCATCTAGGATCCCTCTGAGGCTAAGGAAGACAAGGAGAGTTCCAGGGCATGACCCAGCTACCCCTTCCTGGGGTGGGGTGCCCCACACTCTCAGGGTGACTGCAGAAGCAGCCTGTGTGCCCCCCATATACTGGGCAGCTGACAGATCATTGTACAAGGGGAGTCACACCCCAAGGAATGACAAAATCCCTCATATCGAGGCACTTAAGTTAATTGCAGAAAACATGAAGGGGAGAGAGATGTTCTACATTCTTCCTCTCTCCCTGGCAAAAATTAAGAATTAAATTCAAACATTTTCTGGCACAGTTGGTAGTTGGGTGGAAAGTTCAAAGGACCAAAACTTTGAGCACAGGCAGCTAAAGAGTGAGTTGAATGAGCCTGAATTCCTTCCCTGGATCTAGTTCAGAAATTCTTGAGGACTCACTTTGCCACTTGTAAACAAGATATCAGGGAGGGATACTGCACTTTCCAGGCCCAAACAACAGCACAAGGCGTGCAAAGCACAGCCATGCTCAATAAGAGCAGTGGGGATTCCTACTGCACAATTCAGCAGGGCCAGAATTTCAACCAAGAGCTGTTTTGGGATCTTTATTTTAAGAAAGACAGAATAATTTAGGTTAAACATGATCTCTGGAGGTATCTAATGCAACTTTTCAGTCAAAGCAATGTTAAATTCAAAGCTAAGCCTAGGTGCTCAGTGCTCTAGCCAGCTAGTGTTTGAAAGTCTCCAAAGATGGAAGTTTTGCTTCCAGTGCTTAGCTGTCTTCCAGTGCTTTGTCATGCACATGGTGAAACAGCTTTTCAACATATTCAGCTGGAATTTCCTTCACATCAACTTATGGACACTGACTCTCACCTCATCATCACTGGGCACCCTACAAAGAGCCCCCATCTCTTTTTCCCATAACCACCCTTTCGCTACTTATGGTGCCCCCTGCAACTGAAACTGTTAGGCTGAACATTTGATTTGACTTCATTGATTTGACTTCTTGGACTCACCTGCCAAGTCCTTTGATGCCTGCAGATCCCCTTGCTAAGCATTTCAGTCGAAGTCTTTCTACAGGGTCAGTTGTTTTAGACAGGTTTCTTTTGGCCTGGATTGCCATCTCTCGGTCATGCCTTTCCGTACCTGCCATCTGAAAGATCGAAGCTCTCAGACAATGTGCATTCATACACAAAACATAGTGTACTGAAGCCTGCCTTAGTATATAGAGCATCCTAAGTCCCTCACTTGTAAGGTGTTTGCAACTCTTTCATGAGGACTCCTTTTCACCCTCTATTTCCTTTTCATTTTATCTTTTTCTCAGAAGAGGAAATTGCCAGAGGAACCGAACATTTTCTTTTCATTGAGTGAAAATAATTGCTTTGACCTGCACTTCATGGGCCACCAAACCCGAAAGAAGAGCTCAGACAACGACACTGCTGCCTTAACCCAGATGAAATTTGAAAATATGGGTACAAGTTTGCTTGCCTAGAGTGTACAAACACAATGAAAGCTGGTGGACATAACTGAGAGAGCACTGCTGCCACTGTACTGCAGCCCCACTGAGCCTCCTCAGCCTTGCCAGCTTGGCAGTTAGTGTTCCCAAACAGGAAAAGCAGTGACAGCAAAAATTGTCCTGGCTGAGGGCTTTCTTCTTTTCTGTCTGTTGTTCCCCATGCTGATGCTGGGGAGAGGGTGTGTGGGCAATGAAGACACTTGTAAGCTTGGGTCCCCATCCTTGTGGCTGAGTAGGGAAGCAGCTCAAGGCCAGGACTGCCATCCATAGCCTGGCTGCTGGGCCTGCAGATCACGAAGAAGGTTCCCAAAATGTCTTCCAGCCGTTAAAGCATCACAGGAAGAGGCCACGGTGTGGCAGAGCTGTGGAAGGGCCTGGCTGAGTCATGGCAGAGGCCTGCCTGGGCCTGGTGCTCTCTGCTGAGGGGTGCCCAAGGGAGGGGAGATGTGGAAGGTGGGCAAGCATGATGTGGAGGCATCATGGGTGCCCACCACACTTCGAATCTCGGTGTCATTGAACTGAAGCAGTCAGAAAATTTCTGAGAAACTGGGGATTAAACTTTTTCACCTTAACTACTCCACTCCTGTCTACAGGGCATTGGCTATGGCAGCTTGTTGTTTTTATGTGTGCTGGCTTTTGCAACCCCTTCAGACCCCACCAACTGAGCTTGGGAGAAACATAAAGACAGAAAGTCTTTGTTCCCCAAAATTGTTTTCAGTGCTAGCATAATGCAGAAATCCAGTGTGGTAGAAAAGAGATCGTTGTCAGCTTTTGCTTCAGCCAGGATGGGCAAAGTTATCCCAGGAGCTCATTAGTGAGTGACCAAGAAGCCTTCCAGCTATGCGAGGTCAGCAGTCAAAAATGTTTTCTGGAGACAATGACCCGTCCTTAAGGGGAAATTTTTAGCTGCCAAGAATATAAAATACAGTGAGATTATGTAAGTACAGTGCAATCTGTATTTTCATTCTGTATTTATATCCTATAGCTTCTATATATTATGCATATATATCTATATACAGTGTGCATAAACATTCATGCTTAGCACTGTGTTGTCTGCCTCTGTATTACATTTAGATGCATAAATACTATGCAAATATGATCGAGACAAATTATGAGATAATTCGTCTCCATTGCACACTGAAAATATCTACACAAAAACACCACGTAAGGACTTCAGTAGCTCTCTGCCTCAGGCTCAGTGCAGGCATTTCCCGTATACTGCAACACACATCAAATAATCATTGCAGTGAGATTGATGAATTGAGGCTAGAGAGGGACCATCTGATATGATATCTATTATAATCTCCTATACCTCCATAAAAGCCACTGAAACTGTCCAATCCTCAATTATCTCTGCAGCAAGTACATAATTTGCTTCTGCACGTAAAAGCATTTCTAGGCAAGAACACGCCATCTCTAGACTAAATTGTACTGGTATTAAATCATTTTCATTTTAAAAATATCTCCTTTGCTTCCAGTCTGAAATTTCCCCATCACCAAATGATATTATATTTTCTTTTACTAGATTAAGGGCTACACCTGTTCAAAATTTCTCCAGATGCAAACATCTGAAGGCTCCTTTTAAGCACTCTTTGGCTAAGCAATTAGACAGAGCTTAGAACTCTTGCTACAAAATCAATTTCCAGATGTTAAATAATTCTGCTGTTGTTCCTGACTTGTTCCAGTACTTTGTCAGTATTCTTTCTGAGGTGGAACAAAGCATTATTATAATCTTCCTAATGCCATAGGCAGCAACAATTCCATTTTTTATCTCTACATATAATGGTTAAAAACACTAACAGTCAATAATTCAGCTGGTCTTTGAGAATCTACATTCTCTATAAATGTTCAATAACAAAATCAACCTTCACCATGCTGTGATATCAAACTCAGCAATTAAAGTTAGTTCATAAAAATATTGCACTTTAATGTCATATTACATTAAAGCCTTTTAAACGTGACCTGGCTTCCTATGCCACACAACAGCATGTATTTGACAATCCTTACTATACATTCAATGAATAAAGAAAAGCATTAAAATATAAACCCCAGCACATATGAGCCTGGTCCACACTAGTATGTCTATCAATTCCCTGTTTCTGCTGGCAGCTGCTATAAACTAAAGATGAACACTTTCATGGCTGTTAAAAGATTATTTCAAGAAATGTTTTAAGAAAACAGATTCTAAATCATAGCAAGGATGGAGAATTCACAGTGATTCAAAAGCTCTCTCTTTCATTTTGCTCTCCATATATGCCGCTTTTTCCAAGCAACCCTCTTTCTGCAGACTGTCCTATGAAATATTGAGAGAGTGCAATACCTGATTATGTCTCTACTAGAAATGAGTGGCAAAATCCTTTTGTTATTTGTTAGCAGCAGGATCCGATCTCAGTCTTTGAAAGGACAAGAGGTACAGAGATCTTACAAACAATGAAGCAAGATGTGACCTTGGAAAAATGGTAACAATCAGGTATCTCTGCAGGAAGTCCCACTAGCTGTTTAAACAACATTCTTGCTAGGACAAAAAGTAAAAAAAAAAAAAATAAAATTAAATTAAAAAATCCTTCAGATTACATAACAGCAGTACAATTTGGGGTGATGGACACCTAGATCAACAAGTCACCCAGCAAGAGATCTTCTGGGTGACCTGTTGGTCTCCATCTTCAACTGGAACTTCCCAGGGGGAAATGAGAAACCTCCTCTGAGTGGTTGCATAAGACCATCAGATTAAAACAACATTGTAGATATTGGCATTGAAGATAAATGTGGTTGTTCAGATCCTGCACTGGAATATGGAGCTCAGACATCCTGTTTTCCCTGTGCTTCCAGCTCTTTTCCTGGAGGATGAGACTGGAGGCCAAGGCTGGGATTTTGTTACCTCTCTGCAAAGGCATCCTGCCGCTGTGGGAGATAGAACACATAGTTCTTATGGAAGAACAAAACAGCATGTCTTATCACCAGTGATACTCCAGAGCCAAGCTTATGGCATGTCCTAATCTCTTGTCCTCTTTTTCCTAACTTTAAGCAGCTATTCCTACAGGTTGATATTAAGTATCTGCCCCTTCTGATGCACTGAATATGGGAACTGATGTGAACAACACAGTGTGTGCCAGGGGACAGACACCTACACAGTGTCGTGGTTTAACTCAGCTGGCAGCTAAACACCACAGAGCTGTTCGCTCACCCTCCCCCTTCCCTCTCTGGGATGGGGGAGAGAAATGGGAAAGTGAATCCTGTGAGTTGAGATAAAGACAGCTTAATAAGACAGGAAAATAATAATAATAATAATAATAATAATAATAATAATAACAACAATGATGGCAATAGTACTACTACTAATAATGTGTACAAACAAGTGATGCACAATGCAATTGCTCACCACCCGCTGACCGATGCCCTGCCTAACCCTGAGCAGTCTGGCCCCCTCCCCCAGCTAGCCACCCCTATTTACTGTTCAGCATGACCCCAGATGGTATGGAATACCCCTTGGGCTAGTTTGGGTCAGCTGTCCTGGGTCTGTCCCCTCGCAGCTCTTGCTGCACCCCCAGCCTGCCCATTTGCAGGACAGAAAATTAACTCTGTTCTAACTGAAACCAGGACACATAGTAACCAATGCAAAAACTAACTTTTCAGTATCCAAGCCCCCTTTTGGATCTAACATGAAATAATAACAGATACAGTCAGGATAAGTTGAATGTAACAGTTCACTGTGTACTTTCCAAATGTGTTATGTATTAATAACCATTACTACAACAAGAAAAGGTCATAACTGTAATTTTACATGTTTATAATTCTTATACCTCTTCCAAGATCATCACATGTCTCCCACTGTGAAATGAAAAAGGGGCTGGTTAATTTAATTGAACACTGGAGAGCCTTGTTCTGCCTTGCAGCCTGGACTACAAGCAATTACAGCACCCTGAGTTCCACCATTGTTTGTTTCCATGGGCAATGCTGTGTTGTGTGAGCTGAACAGCAATGGTTGCTTTTCTTACCAAAAGTTAAACCTGAATTTTTATTTATTTATTTAATTTTTCAGAAAAATGTCAAACTGTTCATCACCCAAATCTCCTTGCATCCCTTTAAGCCTTAGGCTTAAACCTGGAAAGAGGCAGACTTAAACCTGGAAAGAGGCAGATTTAACCTAAACTGTGCTCTAGTTCAATACTGTTTGTTTATACATTATCCTTCAGCTGAGCCCAATAGCTCCCTTACAAAATCAAGGCCTGATTTTCCTGAGAAACACCCAGGTGTGGCAGACATAAGCCCACATCAGTCTGTGAGTTATTGTCAGCTCTGAAAGCGCATGTCCTGGCCAAACTCCCAAGTCACACACCACACCTGAGCAAAAGATCTCAGAGTCTGTCAATCAATTTAAGTGGCCTAAACCAATTGCATGTATTTGGTTTTTATTCCTAACAATTTCATTAAATTATTGCAAGTGTGAAAATTGGATGGGTGTTTAGCAACCCCCTTAACATCTCACTAAAAATCAGGCTTCCCAGTCCCACCAACCCTTCTATGTCAGCCTGCAGCCTCCCCTTTACCTCTCCCCCCTCCCCAGCAGCACTTGGCTCTGTTCTGGCAAGTGGGGCATTGCTATTCATCACATTTATATCTATATGTGATGATATATGTATACGTATGTAAAACAAACTGCTCGCGGCCAAGCCACAAGTTCAACCGGTGAGAGAAGCCCGTTCTGAGCCAGAAAATGGAAAAGAAAATCCTTTACCTGCAACGTTATCTTGCACCTGGTGTTTCCAGCTGGGACTGGGGAGCTTTCGGGGGCCGGTATGGAGTGGTAACGCGGCTGCTCCCAGGCTGCTGCCCCGACACAGGTGGATGGTGAGGGGAGGCAACGTAGGGCCGTGGGCAGTGCCGGCCTCACGGTAGAGCTTCCTGGTCCACCTCGTTTTACTTGTTTACTTACCCAGCAGCCTTGCCTCCCCTTTTTCGGAGACCAGTTTACCAGCCGGTCTCCAGGGTGACACTGGTGGCTGCGGCTGGCCCAACCTGCAATTACGCTGCTTCCCAGGGCGACTGCCGCTGGGTTTCAAGCGTCCTTTTATTTAACCTGATTTTAAACAGATGCCTTCTTTCTCCTCCCTGCCCAGACAGGCTGCGGAGGGGACATCTTGCACCTGTGGGTGTGATGTAGGAATGGGGGACCCCTTGTGCTGCCTCTCGCCCAGACACCCCGCAATGCCCACAGGAGGGTGCCACAGCAGCTCTGGGGGATGACGGTGTTTTGATGACACGTTTCTCCACTCCATAGTTGATAGGGCAGAAAAGACTTGCTGGTTTAGTCCTTTACTCGAAGTACAATAGGAAAAAGTAATTAATAGCCTGACAGTTGTGTTTCACAATAAACAAGTTGCTGGCATATCTTTTTTCCTGCTGATTAATTATCATTTGGAAGACTGGCCAGCAGCAAGAGCCTCTGGGGAGATGCTGAGATGATGCTCGTTTGCAGAAAACTGAAAAAGGTTAAACACCCATCTGATGAAGGAAAATTTCTCTCTGTCTAGACACAGCTATTAACGACTCTGCCTGCAAAAGGTCACAAGCATTATCAGCGACATACTGTAGCACTTGGGTAAGGAATTGGGGTATTGATAGGCTTCTTAGGGGGTGACAGATAGCCCGTGTTTTGCTTCTGAGCCCTCTCCTGCAGCAGCATGCTGAACATACATGGTCAGGGCTGAGGGCAAGGGCAGCTAGCTCAAGCTAAGTGGGGAAAGGGCCCAGTCCTGCCCATGGATAAAACACCGGGTCAGAACGAGTATGTGCATCGTTTCCTGACAAGAGCAGGAAATTATTTTAGGCAATTAGTAGAGTAATAAAATTTGCATCCTAGCAGGCTGCTTATCTTTCATCGACAGGTACTTCCTGGTACTAAACTGCAGCTTGTGCAAGACTTCATATACGCTTATACCTCCCATCTGGCAACTGGTTGTACATTAATGCAAAGCCAGGAGACAATGCACGTTTAATCAGACAGTGATTCAAAAATCCCTGCCTCTGTGGCAGCGCGCCGTTCCCGCCCGCCGGCTTTGCTCTGTGCATCGATCCCCGGGGTCTCTGGGCGTGCGGAGCAGAGGGGCTGGCAGCGCAGGAGCAGCAGCCCCTGCTGTCCGCCGGCCCTCACTGCAAGGGCAGAACAGGAGCAGGGCCCGGGGAAGTCGTCTTCACAGAGCAACGACTCTGTCCTCGAAATGCAGCATCCCACCTGCGTGAAGCCACTCTTTGCATGCAGAATTTGCAGCTTTCAGAAGGGTGCCTGTAGGCTGGTACAGCACGGATGGGCTCTTGCAAGCAGAAGAGCAGGTTAATTAAACACTTGTATACTTGGTTGCTTTCTGCTGAAGGCAATTTTTATGCCTGAGCCCAGGCACACACATACATACACATGCACGTACACATACACATACATGTACATGTACACGTTCTGTTTACCTTCAGCACACTCCTCTGAACAATGTGCTATCTAGTTAATGAATTTCAAATCTGAATAATCATTAATGTGCTTTCAGGTGTCTCAGATTGCATCAGGCTAGAATTAAATTTATCTGATAATATCTGCTCTGGTACTGTGCACAAAGCTGTACACAGAGCTCAGGGGATTCAGAGTTTATCAGAAATGAGACAGGGGTTTTGCCAAAACTTTTGAATTGTTTCTTCTCATCTTCTAACCACCTTTGAAAACATAACTTTTATTTTTTATTTATTTATTTTTTCAGTCTGAACAGTCTGTTCAGTTTGTGGCTCAGCACTTGATTGAATCTAACAAGAACAAAAAAAAACCTGTGAGATCTATTGTAGTCTATATGCTTATGACAGAGAAGACGGAAATCTTGTTGATGTTCAGTTTCCAAAAGAAATCAGATTTCTTGTTGAATTTCAGCAGGAAGGAAGGCATAAGAAATGTACAGCCTCTCAAAGAAAAGAGAGAAGCCCCTGGGCATTTTGTCACAGTTTGCATGTAGTAGTATTATTTCTAAATGTGAGCATACTGTTTTGATGTGTGGACATTACTGCAGAGAAGTCCTCCAGCATTTACAACTGCAGGTATGAGGTATGAAAATGAGTGTGTCCTCTTGCACTTGGTAGAGGAGTCAGCACAGTATTTAATTTTCACAACAGGTTAAGAAAAATTTAAAAAGCATGGGGTATCAGAACACTACATCAAAGATGACTAAGTGTACAGCATAATCCTTCGTGTTTTTTTTTTTTTTCCTGCCATTAAAATTCAGAAAGTTTCACACACACCAAAAAAGGAACCCTCATGGTAAATAATATTGTCAGGGGAAAAATATTCCCATTTTAAACCAAACTATTACCTAATTAAATTGAACTCCCAACCTATAAAATATTTTTACATCCAAAAATGCTGTCTCCCTGTGCAGCTGGTAGCAAGCCAGCTCCAATAAATGGTGCTCGCAGTTGCTTTCTGGAGCTGAGACCCCATGGACAATGACCCCAAGGAGGACACTGGTGGGCCTGGACCAGGCTGTACTAGGCCACACAGGCCTTATGTTCCAGACTGGTGCCTAGGGTCACTCCCTGATGATATTTTATCATCTGACAGAGATGTAGCCCAGCCTCTCCACATGGGGACAGGGAGATGTGGCCCAGCCTTTCCACATGGGGACATCCCCGTGACAGTGGCACTCAGCTTCCAGCACAGGGTCATGCCTGGCAGAGCTGCCATCTACCTGCACGTTCTTCCCAACAGCAGGTCCTCAGCATTTCTTACCTTCACCACATCTTACCTCGCCCTTACCCCTCACTCTGGAGAAGCACAGATACATACATCTTTTAGCAGTATGTCTTCTGTTAAAGGTACGTGTTGCTTGATATTTTTTTAAGGTCATTTGAGAAGAGGAGCCTTCCAGAAAAGGGGACAGTTGTTTTGAAATCTTTCTTCTTGTAAATTTACCACAAACATGTTCTCAGCTGGAGAATGAAAAATGCAAACATGAGGTAGTTATGATCTTTATAAAACTCAGCAACAGATGTTTACCAAAAATCAGTTATTTTTAGCACCATACACACCATAAAATAGGGGAAATTTGTTTTAAAGCTTTTTTTTCAAAGTGAATATCATAATTTTTCTTTTATTCTCTTACATTTTTCAAAAATACTGACAAACATGTCACACACAATCAGACAATGTAACGAATGTCTGACAGACATAGAAAACTTCCGTGCTCAGTCCCCCCCCTCTTTCTCTCCTCTGGAAAATAAAACAGTTAAGTGGACCCAGCACTTAGTAGAATCAAATGTCTTTTGATGCTGAAAAGCTCTGTTTGATCTTTGCAGAGAGAGGGAGGTAAGGAAGCATAGGAAAGCATTCTGCAGCTTGATGCGAAGAAAACCATAACAATCTGTTCTGTGATAAGGACAAAGAAACAGAAGCTACAACCAAAGGAGCAGATTTCAGCGAAGCTGCTGTTCAGAGAGGCCTCCTGAAAGCCCATAATAACAAAGCACTGTTAATAGAGGTGGGGGCTGGCTGGGAGAAGCACAGACACTTGCAGAAAAGTCTTGATAACTTGTCAATGTCCCTCACAGTCCTCTGAAATGGGCATTTTTACATGTATAAGTATTGTGCAGGCACAGCTTGGCAGGAGGGAAAAAGATGCTAAGGAAGCAATTTCAGTAGCTGCACAGGAGAGGGCAGAGGCTCTTTCTTTAAGACTTGGGCAAAATATCAGCTGGAGTAGATGGAGGCTGAAGTGAGGAGAAGCTGCTTTAATTACCAGTGATGGAAATGTTTCACTAGTCAGTCTGTGGAGCATGTCTGACATCACTTATTACTTCAGTCTGTGATACAACTTCTAAAATAACCAAAAATAAGATGCATTCTTTCATTATTGTTCTCTGGAGCTTCCTCTCCAAATTATCAGCAAGGGCTTTTTGGGCCCTGTCTTCAGAAGTTTGTTGGTGGCACGCAAATCAAATGCTTTTCCCTACCAGAAAAGCTTGACATATGTCCTTGTTTCAGCCGGTGTAGAGTTAATTTTCTTCCTAGTCACTGGCATGGTATTGTGTTTTGAATTCAGGATGGGAATAATGCAGAGCAGTGCTTACACTAAGACAAGGACGTTTCAGCTTCTGATGCTGCCCTGCCCGTGAGAAGGCTGTGGATGCACAAAGAGCTGGAAGGGGACAGGGTCAGGACAGCTGGCCCAGGCTGGACAAAGGGATGTCTCACACCTGAGGGTGTTGTGCTGAACAATAAATCACTTGCTTGTGTATTCTTTCATTTTTATATCTTATTAAACTGCCCTTATCTCAACCCACAAGTTCTTGCACTTTTCATTTTTCTGCCATCCCAGTGTGGAGGTGGAGTGAGCAAACAGCTCTGTGGTGTTAAACTGCTGGGTGGGAATCAAAACAGTGTGGCAGAAAGATTAAGCAGATGCCTACCTATCCCTGTTGGTGATACAGCATTGTTCTACAGAGCCAGGGGATATCCCAGATTCCCTTCTCTATATAGCCTTCTCCCTTCAGAAATGACTTTTTCACCCAAAATGATTAGGTATTGTCAGGCTCCTTTGCACATGTGGAGCCCTGAGATGGTAACACTTTTGTATGTGAGCTGTTGTTGCTTCATCGAAGATTTTATTTCTCTGTCTGCAAAGGGCAGATTCTTGCAGAGATGAGACAGCAGACAAAGCTAAAGACCCAGGGCCAGATCTCAAAATGGATTAAAGCCAAATACTGGCATTTAACCTCCTCAACCTCTGTGGTGTCCAAAACCCTGTGGCTTGTGACCACCAGAACCTAAACATTCAAATCTTTCAAACCTACCACTGTTGAAAGGGAGTCTCAACACTACCAAGTCAGACCTGATCCCAGACACAGTGGAAGCCCAAACACATGCACTTAGGGCCATCTTAGCCAGCAAGGACACTCCAGACATCTGCACAGAGCTATTCAGTACCTACCTGAGCTCTCCTAGGAGTGTAGCTGAAAAGATAGCAGGACACCTAATGATGCCAGATGCATTGAGACAATTGAATCACCCTCAAGCTGTCTCTCCTACAGATCCACAGCAACATAAAATCATTTACATTTAACAAATAGCTAGTTTGGGTGAGCTTGTAGGTTTTCTGGCCCAATCTCTTAATCCTCACAGTAGCTGTGGTTGGGGTACAAGCATTGGGCATGACTGAGTTCTCCCCCCATATACACCTCTCCAGCAGCCAGACATTTCTCAGCATCCTGAGATGGAACTGCTCCTATAGAGCTTTCTCCACAGTTTTCTATAGTCCATCTTCAAATCAATTAACACAATTAGCCTTCATGGGAACCTCACAGCAACAAATACCACAGGTGCAGAGTTGCCACCTCTTGCATGCCACATCTGGTGTTGAAAGCAATTGCTTGGATTTCAAGGCATCCTCACTGAGGAATAAGGACTAGAAGGTAAGGGGACACTGTTGGTAAAGTCCAGCAAGAGTATCTCTGTCAACAGGCTTGCCAATCTTGCCATGGTGACTTTAAGCCAGGTTTGTTGGGATGGGTGGCCAAGGCCTGTGCAGAGAGGCATGAGGCAGTCCTAACACTTCCCAGCTGAAAGCAGCACTGCTGGCAACCACCTCAAATGTCTGCACAGCACAGAGGCACACAGACAAGAGCAGAAGGAATTAAAAGTCAAACTTCTTTACTGGTTTCTTCCTGTTTGTCTGGTGTTGGAATCATATTTATGGGCTTGTAATTCCAGCCTAACTCATCAGACATGACTTTCCAAGGATGCTATTTTTTTAGGCTTGGCAGAATCAAATCTGATTAACATGAGCACCTTCATACACCTCTAATTTTTAGGTCCCTGGGAGAGTGACTCTCAAAATAGGTGCCTGCATTCCCTGCCTAACCAACTGACATACACAGGTGCCTTTGATAACCCTCAGGAGAACGCAGAGGAGTTTGGTGTCCAGTTCCCCCGAAGCTCCCAAGGGAGCAAGGCTCTCACAGGCATTCATGTCACGCAGCAGAGACATGCAGGGTCTGCAACCACACCCCAGATTACTGATCTGAGCCCTCACAGGACATGAATTTGGGATGATGATGAAGACAAATTCCTTTTCCACTGTCTCCTGGCTCCCTACAATTTGGCTTTTGGCTTGCTTTTTCCAGCATTGTCCTCCAGCATCCAGTCTGGGTATGCTCTGCAGGGAGAGCAGGGAGATGGGATACTCCTGCTGCAGCTTGTAAGCTTCTGCAGCTTTTTAAATGCCAACAGGAAGAAACTGTCAGCTCCACTTTCTCTAGGGTTTGGCAGCAAAAAACGGTGCTTTTTGGATAGCAGCAAGAACTCAGTATCATGTTTGGATGCTACAGCCCTTGTAGCTCTGAGCCCATTTCCATTTTAGAAAAATCACAACCTTAAGTGTCTTTCATTTTGTAGTGACCAAGGAGCAAACCCTCTGTCAGCTGGGAAGGAGAAATGTGTCATGGACTTTCCATTTTTTGTGTTTGCTTTTCACTGTAAATTAAGAAGAAAAAAGCACAATTCCAGGTAAATTGCAATGTTCAGTTCAAGATGAAACACAAAGAGGATTCTTTTTCCCCTCTAGATTTTGATAAGAAAATGAAAAAAATACACCTACCCTAGCTTTAAAATTCTGAATTTTTGTTTTCCTTGGTCCTTAACATAGACTGAAATATGCAGAATTAATTATAGTAGCTACAAACAATCACAATCCTAAAGGCTTCTTTTCTCCCACACAGTAGCTTCAGAAATCAAATTAGAGCTGTTTTCTTGTACTGCTCTGTCTCTTTCTGTGATGATGGCATTAAATGCTTCAGCCAAACTGATCTTACTTTAAAAGTCCATTTTTAAATTAACTCATATGAAGGAGTGCATGTAAAACTAGCTCCATCTGATTACTACCCCCTGTGTTTTACAAATCACTGAAATACAGAAATCATCGTGCTGAGGGGATTATGTTGCAAGCAGTATTTTCTCATGCCTTTGACACACACACACAATACAAGGCTTCAGTCACTCCTTTGACTCCAATCTGACAGCACAGTATTAGTGGTAGGAAAGGTCCTGGAGTATGTGTTTGAGCACCAAAAGCTTAATTGGGCACAGGATTATGTGGGAGGGAAAAAGGAGAGGGGAAAAAAAAAAAAAAAAAAAAAAAAAAAAAAAAAAAGCCATTACTTCCTTTGCTTCTCTACTCATACCTACTGATCTCAAATGCTTCCATAATCTGGATCCTCTCTTTCACTGGCAAACTCTCAGCTAACCAGGCATGGATTGCACAGAACACAAAAGCTTAAAGAAGCACTCAACACCATAGGATGCTTCATTCCCTAAGAGGCTAAGAGGCAGGCAAGAAATGCCAGGATGTACAGCTGTTTAGCCCTGCAGCCTGGTATTGCAGCTGCAAGCAGCAGACCATCAGCTTTGTGCTGAGCTTGCAAAGCTTCAGGATGAGGCTGCCAGTCTTGCATTGTCTGAACAGTTCTTCATCTGCCCGTAGCTTTGTTTTACTATTTCCTGTTCAGCAACTTCTCTAACTGACCAGATGCCTACGCCTAATTTGTTTTTAAGAATGTTTATCTTTGTATGGCACAAACACAGTTTTCTATAGATAGCAGTAACAAGTAGTAATTCTGTGTATAAAGAGATGTTTATGATTAACAGGGTGCAGGCAGGGAAGAGAAATACCAGCCTGATACAATTGCAGAGGGCCTGAGAAGCGGGGATGCAAGCTGCAGCACGGAGCAGTAAAGGCATGGCATGATAAAAGCTGGGGCACAGCTTGGTACTGGAGACCCCACAGCTCTCATCAGTGTCCAGAGAAATGCAGACCTTGAGCTCGACAAGGCTGAGTTTAGGGGTAACAAAGAACAATGAAATAATAGCCTTCAACATACGCAAAATACACCACACACAATAAATTCAGCTCTAACGTAAACCTGCAGACCAATGAAAAAATGAGAAAGGTGCAAACACGTGTTAGGAAGCATGTACAAATGACCTTGACTGAGGAAGAAACCAGCAACAACAATGCTAGTCTTCTCACTGAGGGACACCAGAAGCTGTCATGTCACATACATACAGTGTAATGTCACTGCAGGCCAAAGATACTGACTTTATGACCCAGAAGAACAATGGAAGGGTGTGCATAATCCCAGGAAAATGGATAAAATCTAAGAAGTGTATTGCAACTTTAACTGTATTATTATTCTTGACACTTTCCCTATATTGAAGTATTTTAACTGCATTATTATTCTTACTTTTTCTATAGCAATGAGATCTAAATTAACAATAATAGACTCAAATATACTACCAACATATTCTTGGCTTTATTTATATATAAAGTGTTTTTCCTCTTTGCCCATAAATGAGATTTTGAGTACAACAGAAGGAAAAGACATACTTGCAGGCTTCCTCAAACCCAACTCCCAGCACGGGGGCAAAAGACACCCTGTAACATCACTCAGACTCGTTCCAAGTGTGTTATTGTGCTGCTTGCTGCAAGTTGCATTAGCAGGAAGTTTCACTGTTAGGTTTTATGTCTTTATTTTCACATCCCTGTGAGGGCACAGAGCTGAGGTCTGTTCCAGCAGTGAGGCTGCTTTGCTGCTTCACCTTGTTGCATATTCCCCTTGGAATGGGATGGTAGAGGGTAGTTTTTAGCTGGGAAGCTAGGCAAGTGATGCCTCTCTCCATGTTCCTCCTTTCTTTACCAGACTTGCTGCAGGGTTGTAGTCTTTGTGTGTATCACTCCCTTCACAGTTGATCCATGTTTAGCATATAAGAAAGAATGATTTTAAATAGAGGCGAGAACATGTACTGGTTATGCTCAGCAGATTAATCACTGGTTATCCAGATCTTCTCGAAAAGATCCTCCTATTCAGCTGATATGGAAGTACTCCACAGGTGTGATGTGCTCTCTCCTTCACACCAGCAAGCCTTGCTCTCTTTCTGTCTTCCCTCTAAAAAATCTGTATTAACCTCGTCTTTATGCACACAAGCTTTTCTTACATAACCCAGGTGCTGGCTGTGTGGGAGCGCCACTAGAGCAGGTGACCACTGCTTCAGGAGACCATTCGTGACCCTACCTTGCACAGTGCAGTAGATACTTACATGTCTTGTGTGGGAGGAAACCGAGAGGCTCACATTGAGTGGAGACACCATCCTGAGGGCACATGTTGGAGAACACACCTGGCATGAGAATGCAGAGAGGTAGGCACACCAACCTGCAGAAATGGCAGTAGGATCCCCAATGCTTTTCTAGTTCCATAGGCCAAGTAATAATGTGTTACAGACCCTCCTTAGTCTCAAGACCTTCTCCACTAGTCAAGTCTTAATTTCACTCCTTAGCAAAGCTCCATCTGATTATAGAAATGTGGCATCTGACACGTGCAGTCAGGGCTGATGCAATAGGGAAGAAGTGCCCAATAACCCTGCTTCTTAAATTTACTCACCTAGGCCCCAACCATTTTGACTAGCTGAAGATCTCACTCCTTGTCTCTGCATCTCCATTAGGAGCACTAATATTGATCAAGACCCTGCTCCTATATAAACCGCCAGCAAGAACTAGAAAGCTGTCCTTTACACAGTTTTAAGTCTAGGATGCTGGCACATGCCAGCATATAAGTATCTTTAAAACAGATTTTCTGCCTGAAGATGTTCTTTTTAAAAACAAAGCAACCAAATTGTCTCAAATCAATCTATCCTGCTGAAAAATGTATTTCATCCGTATGAACAAGCAACCAGACTACGAACACTGCTGTGTCTCTGACATACTGTTCCTGCATTTCAGGACAGATAACAATTACAAGAATTTTTTAACATTATCTACCCAGAAATTGCATAATCTGGCATGTTCATTATCTACAGGAAGAAGTCACTATCTCCTGATGGACAAAACCTCACAAGTCTTTGTACAGTCATATGATCCGGATGTTACCCAGGATGACTCTTTTGATGATGCCAACCAAAAAATAAAATTAAGTTAAAAAAAAATCCACCAATAAAACACATCCCCCACAGTTACAACAAAAATTGAATGTTTCTCAGAATACTACAGAAATAATGCAAATTCTATACTAATTAGCATACTACTGCAAATATCGTGTACACTCAAGTAAAAGTGCATTTGGCTCACCACTGGCTGCCTCTGCCAAGGAGAGGGGATGCAGTGCTATGCTGCAATCCATGCTGTGTTACTCCCTGCAGCTTTCTTGAGCTCACAGGGCTCTGCTGAGCAGCATCGTCATTGTGTGGTCCAGCTCATCCTCCGACAGAGCTTGGTGTTGCTCCCTCCCTGACCTGACGCAGGTGGGAGCAGAGTCCTGAGGCTACTTCTGCTGCTTCCAGCAATGTTTTAACACAAACGTCAAGTAAACATTCTTATCTGCACTATCACCTCAGTGCTTTCAGTGCTTGTCTGCCTATAAAGAACCAAACAGATAAAAGAAAAAGATGGGGCCCTGGAACCTTGGAAAATTTGGAGCTCCCAGCTTTTGTGGGAGGATTTGTGACTGCATGGCACTAATCAATGTCTGTTTCTTAGTTACGGACAAAAAAGGGTAAATTGCACAAGGGCTTACCCCTGCCAGGGGATCATTGTGAGAGGTTTGGTTCCTGACATCCAGCTGTTCTGTCATTGTCAGAGCTTGGATCCAAATCAGAATAAACAGTGAACTCCTTGCCTCACTGCTGTGCAAAAGCAAGTGCTACTCATTCCTCAGTCTGACTTATTTTTGAAGGAAAGGTAAATTTAGGCTCTGGAGAGTCTAAAGAAAAAGGAAATGAAGACGAGTTACAGGCAGTATGTTAAAACTGTCCTCCCTTAAAAAAAAAAAAAAAAATTGCAAATATCATATGGATGAAAATAGAGTAGACATTCCCTACCAAGGTAAAAAGTACTCTGGTTGCCAGGACTACACTAATGAATATTTAAAATAGGATTAGCCAGCCACAGAGACAGGTTTGCAGAGGACAGGTACACATTCCCAGCGATTTCTGTGTCCAGATCCTTAAGCAGCTTGAATTATCTGCAAAGCCCACCAGCTTTCCTCATGGTCCCAAATAGTGTCTTCAATACTAGGCTTTAAATAACAGTAAATCTGCAAAAGCCAGTCAGTGGAAGTTCTCTTTCTCTTCCCCATGCAAATACCATTCTTTACCACATTATTCCTAGGCAAAGCTAATGCTGCATGATAAAAGGGGATTTAGATAAACAGCTGCTTAGAATCAAGTCCTGCAGCCACTCATTTCAAGCTTAGGGATTTCCCCAGTGGACCTTGTTCTTGGAATAATATACAAAACATTTCCAGGCATGACACTGAGGAGAGTCAGTGTAGTTCTCAATTCATGACCAATGCTTCAGTGTAGAACTAAGACCCCAAATCAGTAATGTGGAAACAAAAGGAAGCACAAAATGCAATTCCTCTCTTATTTAGGTGGTGTGACACTTTCTCTCCTTGAAGTTTTGGCTTTTTGTTGGAAGATTCCTGGTCATCAGTGTCAGAAATCTTCTGTGGCTGGTGTGGGTAAGGCATCAGTCACCCACCTTAATGATCAACTGAGAAGTCAGTACACTGGGGAAACTCGTGGAGGATATGAGGCTTCCTTTGAAAAGTTTACAACACTTAAATTCATCAATTTTAAAGCCTTGCCTGGGGACTTTTCCAGTATGGAAATTTCCTGGAAAGAGACGCTGTGTTGAGTCAGGGGTTCCTGACATTTGGCTGTTCTCTGGCTGTTGAGAGTTGGATCCAAACTGAAACAAACACAAAACCCTTTCTTCCCAATGCTAAGAGCTCAATCCAGTCCCTCGCTATTGCGAGGTAAAGGAGAGCAGAAATCCTCTTGATGAATTCTGCTCCATCATCACCAAAGCCTGAGTCAGCCTGAGACCTGGGAACAGGTTCTCCAGTTGCTGAGGAAGATGAAAGGATTGTTACACTGAGTTCAGGGATCTGACGAGTTTAGAGCTATGATAAACAAGCTTCTCATTAAGTGCTTTGGCAGCTGTAGATAGATTGATAAATACTTAAATAGATTTTACCTACCAGCATAATCTGTTCTCTAGAACTTTTGAAGACTGCCAGTGATTTCAGGGGAGGCAGAACTTTGCCTAACTTGAATGATGAGGCTATTTCAGGCACTGCGATGCTTATCTTATCTCTGGTCTCTTAAAAAGCAACACATGATTTCCTGTCAACACTGAGCAAAGCTGTAAGCAGTCCAGAAGAGTTTGCAGTGGTGCAGGATGGAAGTACCAGCTTTTAAGTGGGCCAGTCAAACAGATCACTGACAAGGAGGCTACTGAAACAGGGTACATTCTCCTTCTACTTAAGGATATGCTGAAAGTAAGCCAGTCTTACAAGTATGAATTTCAGTGATAATAAACACAAATTATTTTTTAATCCAGAAGAATTAGTGATTTTTTTAATGTTATAATAGTTTATGATATTCTTTCCATAGCATTCATTGAGAAGTTATCCACATTTGCTAACTTCCAAAACATTAAAATTTATAGAATTCATAATTGATATATTTCATAAAGAAGTAGCAATTAAAATGCTTATGAACAGCACCCAGCTAAACAGTCTTGCTTTTCCTCCCACTCAAACAGATGTTCAATCTTTCCCAGTTTTATGGATTGACTGGCACACCAATATCATACTCAAAGATCTCAACTTCTTGAAAGAGAAATTTGGTGTTACACAGCTCATGCTTTTAATCCTTCCTGCCCTTCTATAGAAAAACGAAGCCTCGGCTCCATAGCAAAATTCCCTACTGCTAGCAGGTCACAAGCTGGAATGTCCTATGTCCCACTATTTCACTGTCACTTTGCTGTGGGCTTCTGGAGCCATGTAAAGTTTTCTGCCTTTCTGATCACTGGCAGCAGAAAGCCATGAACAGACCAAATCCGAAAAGATCAACAAACAAGAAAAAGTCAAATCCAATGAAAATCTGACTTTCTACACAGACTTCTCTAAAAAGACTTTAACGATTCTCTAGATCCAGCTAGGGTGACTGTCCTTCTTAATAGTGTGGCAAAAGTCAAAGTGGGAGCTACTCGAGATTCAGGGGATTCTCAATTTCAGAGTAATAGAGATATGAAAAAATATCCCAAGAGTGTAAGCATCCAAGGAAATGACAACTGCTTGAATGTGTTGGTAGTTTTAGAACTCAAGAATCATTTCACTGACTGCCATGGCTCATTATTCTCTGAAACTGCTGAAAGACTGCAGCAAAAATGAACAGCCTGTTTTTGTTGGTTTTGGTTTTAATTGTAACATTGGGCCACTTACTCTCAGCCTTATTGCTGCACATTCTGTTCTGGAAGCATCATGTCTTTGCCTATCTACCCCAAAGTATCTGGAAGTGTCATTTGTCCTTACAGCTGATGAGCTCAAATTGCCACATGTTGAAATTTACAGCTTGCATCCCTCAGTATGATCACAGGATCACAGAATAATGGAGGTTGGAAGGGACCTCTGGAGGTCACCGAGTTCAATGCTCTTACAGACGTGTACAGACAGCTGGAACAGGTTGTGCAGGATTGGCATGCTAAGGAACACCACATCTAGACTATATAGCTAATCTAAAGGTTGGTTTAATATTACCCCTTTGTTCAAATACATTGATGTCTTCAGACAATCTCTGTAGCAGTTCCCAAAGAAATACCCATGTCAGATGTGGACTGATACTACTAGTGATGAAGGACCTGTTCATTTTGATGAGAACTGAATCAAGCTCATCGGGATCAGCAGTAAATGTTGTTCCTGATAAACTGTGCAGGGGTAAACTCTTAACATCAGACCATGAGCTATGCTTAGAGTAGATGCCTGAGGTAACAGAATGAAAATCTGCAGTGCATTACTGAGCCCGTTATGGGCCTTCACAGCTGCTCTGCAGTCACAGAACTAAGTATCCTAAAACCTCTAGGGCCAGCTGTCAGCATGTTGCTATCAGACATCACATTGAGCATTTTAGGTGAGGCTGTGAGCAGCAAAAGGCGTAAGCTTAGCCCAGGACTAGGTAGAGCTCACACTTTCCTCTTTGCCATCCTTTGACTCTCCCACGCCTCGCTGTGCCTCTCAACCCGCTTCCTCTGTCACATCTCTCTGCCCATGGTTCGCCTCACCTCGTTCCTTTCCACGTGCTGTCTGACACAACAGCTGCCTGCTCCAAGGGGGGTCATGCTGTGGCACACTGGCTGCCCCATCTGCTAGCCTCCTGCAGTAGACTTACTGGTTATCTGTGAAACCTGGGCTTGAAAGCTGCTGCTTGCTGAAACTTGGAGGAGCAATACTCTGCTTTTCTATCTTCTTCCTGATTCCTATAGATTAAAAAAAAAAAAAAAAAAAAAAAAACACAATACTCCAAAATTAAAAGCTTCATGTTTTTACCGGAGTACCAGTGATTATGGAAGGAATGTCTCTAAATGACATGAGAATATGCAGGTATCCATGGAGGATTTTTAGGCATTACACCTCAGTTTTGCTTTAGTGTAGTCTAAGCTACTTAAGCACACACCTCTAACCAGAACAGCTGTTTCTGTGGAGGAAACCCAAGAGCTTTTCTCATTGTTTGAGCCTAACTTGCATTCATACAACTGCTCCAGTGTCTGACCTCTGGGTTTGAGCTGAATTTTTCTCTGCAGGTCAGGTCACGTTTTCTGAGAAAAGAAAAAAAATGTGTCTCCTTTTAGAGTCTGGCCCTGACCAACTCAATAAAGCTCTCAGAAAAAAACCCTGATGGCAACTGTGTCTATTGAACCAAAGCATGAGAAGACGATGCAAAAGATAAGACGTTTATGAAGAGGAAGGGATAAGATCTTGATCACAGTATGTGGAGCAGACTGGGACAAACAAGTACCAGGCTGCGGTAGGCACACCACGGCACTTTGCAGACAGGGGAAGGGAGAAGGGCAGAGTGAGGTTAATTCGCAACCCAGACAATTCACAGCCAAACGCTGTATCAAAAGACTTAACATTTGCTAAGAATGTGAGATAGTGGCATTAGCAACCACTGAGAACTACAAAACAGAATCAATATAGCACTCTAAGCCAGTAAAAATCTGGCAATGAATAACAAAGTTAATATTCCATGCAGAGTGAATTCCCCCCTTTGAACTACAGGGTTAAGCTCACAATAGCTACCTTATGACAGCAAGTTTGGAGGAAGTGTGTGGCAGATTAACTATGCTGAGAGCAACTCAATTCAACATCCAAACTGTCTGTGGAAAATGGAAAAAAGCATATACAGACCATCATTCTGCCACTCTTGTCTTGTCTCCTGTCAACAGAGGAATGACATCCCCTTGAATGTGATAAATGAGATGGCTCCATTTGGTCCACTGAGCTTTGTCAGTGACCTTTCATAACATCTACATGTGTCATTCGTTTACAACATTATCCTGAGTGCACAAATACATAAAATGATAAACAAAAAGATCTAGAAGAGACATTTGGTAGCACAGTAACAAGGAGGGAGAATGGGTGACATTCTAGAAATGGTGTGACAGGAGGAGTCCCTCCAAACAGTTCTGGGTCATTCCTACTGCAGCAATGGCAGACACTGCTCTTGAGAGGACAAAATGTTTTCCACAACTTACTTTAAACAACAGTTCCAGACCAAATATGATACAAATCAAAGGCAGCAGTCACAACAATCTCAGCTGTTGCCAAATAATCTGATGTGCTAATACAATGAATTATTACTTGCTCCAGGGTATGACTTTTCAATTTACTACATCCAGAAGATAATCCTGTACCTCTCAAGGGAAATAATGCTTCATTCAGCAGAATGAAAAAGGAAGCCTAAAAATATGTACAGCCACTGCATCTGTAAAGACAATAAAACTTTTTAATAATTGCATTATTAAAGAAAACCTCTCTACTCATCTTTGCCCCTTTTTACCTTTTTTTTTTTTGGGGGGGGGCGGGGTGGTGGGTAAAACCAATAAACAAACAAGTAGTAAAAGAAAAGAGTTAACTCTTTCTTCACATTCACTTGTTTTTCTGCTCAGTATCAGCTGAAGGAATTCTGTTCCAGCTGGATGGAGGAAAAGGAAGTAGGGATGTAGGAGCCGTACCCTCTGCCCCACCTCTTGCCCCCCAAAAGTACAAGGGGTCCAGTCAGCCCCAGAAACACAGAGGCTCCTTACAGGATCCCTTCAGGCACTGTGGGAAGCTTACAGCCTAGCCTCCCTGTGTTCACAGAAGCCTGGGCAACCTGTCAGGAATGGGACTGGACCTAAAGTGCCGTGTCTCAGCCGTGGGCTCTGACAATGGTATGTCCAGCTACGCAGGCTTTTTTCCTCTTAAGTCTTCCATTCTTTTCCCATTTAAATCTGCTTTAAAGAAGATACAAAAAAGGTGACAAAACCATGATTGTCTTCTAAAGTAAACTTAATAGTTTAGCTGGAAGGAAGGAACAGGCTGAAATTCTCTGAGAGATCACTTATCAGAAAACATTACA
Source organism: Anas platyrhynchos (assembly GCF_047663525.1). Lineage (NCBI taxonomy): Eukaryota > Metazoa > Chordata > Aves > Anseriformes > Anatidae > Anas > Anas platyrhynchos. Next base: position 12,640,147 of record NC_092621.1, read on the forward strand.
GAGAAGTCTGAATATCTAAAATACACCAGGGAAAAACGTACTGCAGAAATGATTTATTTCATGCCAACTTAACTCTTTGACATACAATTCAAAAATATATCCAGTACATCAATAATTTAATACACAAAAAAAAATTATAACTCAGTGAATTCCAAAACAAGGTTTTATCCACACATACTTGCATCATAAGGCAAAAGCTAGTCTATCCATAAGCAGCACTCCTACAGCCTATTCTCGAAATACATTGGAGAATAAATGTCTTCTACTACTATAGCTATACTTAAAAATAATTTCCCTTGTCTTCCAGATACTTCCATAGAAACATAAGATATTTCTACAGAAAATAATTTCTACAGCGATAGCTAAGCTATCAAACTATTGTAATTCATAGAAATGTCAAATATAACATTATCCTGAAGAAATAACTGAATTTGCATATTATTATTGCCTGCCAATTACAACTAAAACACACACACACAAAATTAAACATGCTGAGGAATACATTCCAGTGCACTTTAATAGAAACAAAGAACGAACCTGATGGTGGTTACCATATGACTGAAACAGAAGATACCAAATTTAATGCAACAATCAATGACAGCGATCAATATACTAGAAAGGGATCCAGTTCAAGGTGCTATTCTGCTAGGAATGCTGGGTTTCTATTAACATAAGTGGTGTAGGAGTGTCTCAGCTTCAGTCTAGACTACTTAATTAGAGGCACAGATAGTATTAATAGAACTGCCACGAAGCAGCACATATTCCTGCAGAGCCCGTTAGGGAAAAGGAATGTAAAAATTTCAAAAGGTTTACAAGATTCACCAGTAAGTTGCTCTGTAAAAATCAATCATTTTCTGATTTTTAAACAAAAGTTAAAAGCTAGGAGAGAATATATTGTTTCAGATTCAAACATTGCTCTGTTATGAATAGGCCAGATTTGCTTAAGCCTCATAAAAAGTCTTCCTTCATAAAGTGATCTGTTTGGTACCATAAATGCCCTTCAGACTGCAAGTAATTAACAACAATAATGAAATTTGTAACAAAATAATGTATTTTTCATATAACACAGTATTCCAAGATAAATTTAATAAAATTATAACTACAGAAAATCAGAGTAACCATTATTAATACTTCATATCTAAAACTCATCGTGCTTGTGATTTAAAATAACAATAGTATTGAAAAGTTAGCAGCTTTCTACTACTCCCATTAATACTGTTAAAGACAATTTATTTTACAGGTGCTTGATTGCAAAACAAAGACATATTATATATACTGTGATTTTTCCAGTAGTGTAAGTTACAGTAGTATAGTTTGTTATCGTACCTAAGTGATAAAATATATCATAGTTTGCCCTATGCCCTTTACATAGTTCGCTAAATGTCTCCTCGTAGTGATGTGAAGTAAGAAATCTTTCTAAGAGCTGCACCTTACTTCAAGTGCAGAGGACTCACTTCTTAATGTAGTTATCAGAACGTGTGTATTTCTAGATGTTTGAAAACAGAAATACAGATCTAGCAGGAACAGGAAGTTTGACTAGAGCTTTTTGCTCTCCATACTTTTAAAGAAATCCAGAAATCCAGCACTGACAGAGTATTAAAGTGGCTACTGTCTTCATTCCCACATCTCAACGTTCATGTCAATTTATGTGAATTCTTTTCACTGGTTTACATATCTGACTTGAAAATATTCAAACATCTGTATTTAGCTTGAGTGTTTTTGTTTTTTGATGTGTTTGTTGTTCTGTTGTTTGTTTTTTTTGTTTTTTGTGTGTGTGGTGGTGGTGGTGTCCATAGCTTGAGGAAAGTGTGATAATGACGATAAAATCAAAGTATACCCTGGCTGCTCAGTAATTAAAAAAGCAAGACTGTAAAGAAAGATATAATTGAAATAAATGACTGTATACTGACAAAATTAATAAGCTAACATTCAGTTTCCAAAAAGCACATTTTGCAAGGCAGTTTTATTTTAAATCATCTAATCCAGAGCATCAAATGTACTGCAAAAAGAACCATTAGCATATATTACAATCACTGCTTAGACATACCAAAGTTGATTTTAATTTATTTTATATAAATATTTTAGGGTACTAATAGGAGTAGAATTCAAGGAACTCGGCAAGAGTTTGGTTGGGGAGGGAGGAGAGGGGTGTTTAAAACCTCAGGCACTTATCTTCCAAGCAAAACTTTTGCATTGTTTTTATTAGCAGTAACCAAATTAGTCTAAAATTAGCTCAGGTATGCAGCAAGTGTCATGCAGGCATACAGCTTATTTCTACAACACTTTTTTTATAATTGTACCCTGTATTTTTTGTTGAAAGTTTTCCAGATTTAGTCATATGCTCTAACAATTACTTTTTGAAACACTTTAATCAGCCTATCAATTGCACTTAGAGCAAGAGTAACTGTTGGTCAGTAATGAACACATGGATAAAATAATGCCTTCACTTGTCAACTCAAATCTAAGCTCCCAATATCCAGGGGCTACATGATGTGACACTGGGGATGTCCAAGCACAAACCAGGGAAGAACCCTTGAGATATTTTATGAGCTCTGATTTCTGGGCTTTCAAAAAGCAGCCGCTGGTTACTCCGTTACTGCACTTCAACATCCAAAAATAGGTCAGTGGATTCCCACCTCAATGAGCTCAGAATTTCTATATTAGCAACTGAAACCCCACTGCCATGAATTTAAAAAGGCAGATCCTCAAATCACTATATCCCCATAAAAACTGCTCAGAGGGCTTAAACCAGGGACAAGTTAGCTTTTGTATATTAAATCCTGACCATGCTTCAATAGGAAATTCTGCTAGCAACTGTTCCACTGATTTCTGAGAGGGGAAAAAAAATCGAGCCCTGAGAAGGCTTAAACCATTGCTCTGAAGTAAACTGCATCTAGATAAGAATAATTCACAAATGTTCAGATAAGCAAATGTCCCTTCTGTGACTTTTCCACTAGCACTGAATTAGATCCCTTTGTAGTAACATTTCAAGAGTTAAATTAAGATCTTGCACCTTTATTTCATTCACAGATTTTCACAAAAACTGTTGGGCAATTAAATGAAATACATGTTATAAAAATAGAAATATAAAGTCTTGGAACATTCATGTTGATGGATGTCCAAAACATACATCCCCTTTCAGATAAGGCTGAATACAAGATAGTGTTTCTAAATGTAGCTACTATAAATTAAATAGGTGCTATTATAAAGTTCCTATTATAAAGTTCCTAAAGAACAGCCTGAATTAAAAAAGTGTCTCTTTCTCAACTTACAGTTCCTGATACAGCCATAAGATTTTGATCAAGCTTTTACAATACACAAAATGCACAAACTAAAAAAGTGCCCTCTTACAGGTAAAGTGGAAATTGCATGAGTTTGGACACATGCGGGCATAGCTGTCATTCAGCGTATTCACCTAAGAACAAAACTGACAGTTATTTTATGCCTGCCCATTTATTTACATAATTATTTCTACACAAGTAGAGTATTTCTCCTCCTTCATAATAACAATACAGTGTTTTAAAACAGGCAGATTGATATATTACAAATACCACTACTGTTAGAACATATAATGTACTAAATCACAGGAGGTAGTTAGATTTCCATTAACAGTTACTTCAGAAAACAAAGACTACTTTTAAGAATTAGTAGAACACCTCATTCATGAAAATTTACTTTTCATAATAACTCAGTCCCAGATGCTTTAAGGGTTGCCTGTCTTTTTAAGCATGGTGAGAATTTATGATAGAAGCATGTTCTCTTTCAGTATTCAACATCGTTTTGCAATAAGCACTTAAGAAAACTCTAAGTGGTAAAGATATAAGACAAATTCCAATAAAGCAACATTTTAAGTTAATCAAATTTCACAAGATGTCATGAGTACGACCATATCTTCAACCTTATATTTCAAACTTCATTCAACTAACTACAATTCAAAAATATATGTACACCAATGAAATTAATGAGAAGCATTTTTACACTGTTATTAACATTAATTGGCATTTTTGAATGGCATTTAAATGAGTAAGCATTTATTCTTTTTGCAACAACTTACTGCAAAATACAGGCACCTTAAAAACAGATACGTAATGCAACCAGGGCATTTGGGACATAAAGTGATTATTATTATCTAGTCATGCTATGTATTTCCCTTCTTCTAAAGAAATACCCTAAATTTGTAAGTTGTGCCTGAATCATATGCAAATTATAATGTTTCAGAATTTAACTCAGCTTTCTTATTAGATTTCTTTTACACTTAAAAAGCCATCAGTATGCCAAGATTTTCAACAGTTACAACTATAAAAATCTTACACAGACATATCTTTATGAATGTATTCTTGCTATTGCACATGTTCATACGATGGTGAAACCCTCATCCATATTCAACTATTTACACATGCTACTTATCTTTATATAGCATTAGAAAAGGAAAAAAAAAAACAGTTACCTTTCTTGATCAATATATACTTCTCCAAAATTTATGCCAGTGAGATTTATGAGCACAACCTGCCATTAAATTTTCTGCCTATGCAGGGTCTGATTCAAAGACCACTGAAACCAAAAGAAGCCTTAATTTAAAATCAGCAGATTTTGGACTAGGCATAAAAATTCAAAAAGGAAAAAAAGTTAGAAAATGCTTATTTTAATAACTGATATAGCTGCACTTTGGATGCATCAAGATACTTTCATAGCATCTGCTCAAATACAGAAAAATAAATCCTTCTAAAAACGCTCTTTTTAAAACTTAAATGTTACTGTTCAAGTTGAGCCCTAGATACAGATATATTTAGGAAGTTTATTCTCTATTAACTTAATTATTAGTTTTCTCCTTTTGGTCATTACACAAAATCCCACACGGACATACAATTACATCTACAATAGAAGAATCACAGAACTGAAGGGGTTGGAAGGGACCTCAAAAGATCATCGGGTCCAACCCCCCTGCCAAAGCAGGTTCCCTAGAGCAGGCTGCTCAGGTAGGCATCCATACAGGCCTTGAATATCTCCAGAGAAGGAGACTGCACAACCTCCCTGGGCAGCCTGTTCCAGTGCTCTGTCACCTTCACTGTGAAGAAGTTCTTTCGCATGTTGGTGTGGAACTGCCTGTGCTCAATCTTGTGGCCAATACTTCTTGTCCTATCCCCGCAAACCACTGAAAAGAGGTTGGCCAAATCCCTCTGTCCCCCACACCTCAGGTATTTATACACATGGATGAGATCCCCTCTCAGTCTTCTCTTCTCCAGGCTTAACAGACCCAGGTCTCTCAGCCTTTCCTCATAAGGAAGATGCTCCAGGCCCCGTATCATCTTTGTGGCCCTTTGCTGGACTCTTTCCAGGAGATCCCTGTCTTTCTTGTACTGGGGAGCCCAGAACTGGACACAGTACTCCAGGTGAGGCCTGACCAGGGCAGAGTAGAGGGGGAGGATCACCTCCCTTGACCTGCTAGCCACACTCCTCTTAATGCAGCCAGCATTAATGTTCCCATTGGCCTTCTTGGCCAACAGGGCACAGTGCTGGCTCATGGTCAACCTGTCATCCACCAGGTCCTTCTCCTCAGAGCTGCTCTCCAGCAGGTCATCCCCCAGCCTGTACTGATGCATGTGGTTGTTCCTTCCCAGGTGCAGGACTCCACACTTGCTCTTCTTAAGAAGTTTATTCTTGTCGTAGGTGGTAAAGTTCTAATACATGTGCATTTCCAAAATATAGTTGTTCCTTCATTATTATTTTAAAAACAAAAATGGTCTTCTCTATTTCTGTGATATATCATAAATACAGTATTTTCCAAGCAACGATTAGGAAATACATGTCCACTGAATTTTCCTTAGCTTTGAGTTTAGACATCATCAAATATTACACTTCGAGACATTGACAGGTATCTTCCACCAGGCTGGTACCTGCAGAATGAATTATAAGTATGAAAAAGTATCACAGGAAAAAGAAGAATAAAGACCCAAGAATATATATAACCCTCACTGCACACTTTGCTTCTTTAGTCTCAATGATTGTTAGAAGACCTGAAGTTCTACTGGACTACTTTTTCCATGAGAATGTTTTATGTAGTCATTAAATTAAATCTCATGTGATCAAAAAAGCATATGGTTTGCAATATGAATATAGAGAGTCTTAAAGAACTTTGCTTCCTGTTGCAAAGGAAAGAAGTTGAATGCTTTTGTTAAATAGTACAAACTTTTTAAAAAACAGCATCAAAAGTTTCTTGTTTGGGTGTTTAACAGAACATATTGCATTCCTAGGAAGCATATAAAGATTAATTAAAACAAACAGCTGCATACTTACCAGGAAAAAGAGGAATCTTCACAAATTATTGGTCATATATATTTCAAAAGGATTTAGAAGGCACAAGTAAAATCTGATACAAGCATGATGTACTTCCTGTCTGCAGTACTTAGCAAAACCCAGACACAAAACCAGAACTTAGCCTCCCTAGTGCTGTTACAATGTCCTAAAACATTTATAACTATTGCAGAAGCTATCATTTAAAAATAAATAAATAAATAAATGTCATACAAACTATCTTTAAGTGAATTGAAATTTTAAATGGAATTACTCTTGATTTATCGACTCTATGAAATGAAGGTTATAGAAGAAGGCTCAATTAAACTCTCTGGCTCCAGGTTTCCTTCTTAAAGCAAAAGATCAGAGTGCTCTGCAAAATCGCGTAACTGCCAGAAGACTTCAGATATATACTTGAAAAGTATTTGCCTCAAAATAATTATAAAAAAGCCTATGTACATTTTTGTAGGTTATTACCCCTTCCACGCACTGTTTAGAAAGTCAACAATGCTTAGAACTGCAAGGCTAGTTTCTCTTTAAACTCTCATACTTGAACAAAGCCAACAATCCCAAGCTTCTGAAATGTTGTGACACTAGATAATACAAGTTAGTCGCTGTTATAATCTAACACTGCTGAATCAATCCACAGAATCTGGTAGGGTACTTTAACAGCATTCTTTACATACTTTTGAACTGGCATTTATTTGCTGCCATTACAGATGTAACTCAACAGAAACCACTTTGGAATTTTTATTGGATTTGATATGCTAATTTAAGCTGAAAAATAACACAAAGTGTAACGCCCTTATAAGAAATTTAAAATGATTTATCATTAAAAGGTTCTAAATCATAATAGGCTAGGTAAAAAAAGCATCCATTACATGTGTTACTTCTTTCCTCAATATGAAGCAGAGCCTAGCAGCTAGTAAGATACCCGTTTCTAAGAACATTTGGTGTTGCAAAGACATTCAGAGAATCACAGAATACTTTATTATACACAGAGCTACACCATACAGTCCAAGAGTTTTTGTTCAATAGGTTCAGATTTTCATTTACTTCACTAGTCTCCAGATCCAATCCCCAGCTGCATTCCTGTAACTACTGGCCTGCAATACTCTGTTTTGTTTCCTGCCTTTCCATCCTTTATGATGTTTGCATATAGGGAAATCAAGTTAAGCTTTCTGAAGTACTGTAAGACTGAGGTCCTGTAGGAAAACCTTATATAGGACATATGTAGGTCTTTCTTCCGGTCTTTCACTTCTGTATTTATAAGCAGTATTTTTCATATTACACCAACATACAAATTTAAATGTTCAACTCAAACATTTCTAATAATAATAAAAATGAAAAAGCCTTCATCTTTTGACTGGTTTTAAAACATTTTTCATATCTTTGTGGAGAAGGAAGAAAAAGAAAAGAGCTAATGAGAGTCAAATATGGTTTAAAAAGCTATTATTACAAAATCATCCAATATAACTGTTACAGATCAGGAGATATGAGCCAATACCTTTTAATTTTTAATTCTAAATAAAACAGAGATTCCTCACCTTCCAGAGTCTGATTCAAGAGGGTCATCATTAATTGAGTCTGCATTAAAATCCAAAGGTTCTGCATCCTGGAGAAGTTCTATTCTATCTCTCTCAGTCCTACCATTTGATCGGGTGTACTTTGACAGTGCTGAATATGTAAAAGAAAGGAAAGACACTTGTTTGGTCTATGTACACCTTAGAGTGTGTGGAAACATCAAACTTAAAAAAACACAACAGAAAACAGTGTAATAATTTGCTAGTATCTCAGATAAAGCATAAGAGTGATTACCTAGAGTAAGTTCAATATTAAGCCAAATCTGGCTATGTTCTCAAATCTGTAGGTAATTTGGATTTTATTTTTAATTTCCAGAGCTATGTGACTACAACTTTTCATCTTCCTCTCAACTAGGATGAGATCTAGTTTTTCATTTTCTTTTCACTCTTTGCAAAAGTTATAAACAAGTATTACTTAGAAGTAAATAACTAAAGCATCCATTTTTCTTCCTACTTTCCACTTTTAATTAAACTAGCTGTGAAAGAGATATGTATAAAATTTACCTGGAGGTTTTTCTCTTCTTTTTCTGTGGATTTATCCATTTCAAAACAAATTAGTGAAATAACCAGTTGTTTTGCAATTCACTGCCTCCTTCACTAGGCCAGTGCCTACAGCTGTTGTTGTGTAGGCACAGTGCCTACAGAATGCTCCACAATCATATGGTTAATATTAAAATATAATTTCAAATAATTTCAGTTTGCCTACCACTGAAAATTTGGGTTTCCAACTGTTGTAATGTGTGGGGGGAAAAAATCTGCCAGCTGTCTCTGAATTATGTTCAAAGCTTCCCCACCTCCCACTTTTTCTTACCTTTTTTTTGTTTTTTTTTTTGAATGTTTTCCCATTTATTGAGTAAACTTTTATCAGCTTTGCTTAATTTAACCTGTCATACTTAGTTGTTCAGTTACATTTCTCACCTGTTGTTAGCTTACAAGAGCACATAAAATATATTTAAAAACATTAATACAAATAATGACACAAGGACAAGTCAACCTTTGGAAAGTTAAAGCAGACAATGAAAGTTTGTTTGTTTTCAAAGCTTTTTGTCTCAACATTATTATTCTTCAAGAAGAAAAATAATACTGCGCATATAAGAATCTAAGCCATCAATATTTTAATACGTGTTATTAAATGAACATGCATGTGTTCATGTATGTTGTTGCCTTTACATTTGTTGGTCATTTATCTGGTTATTCCAGTTTGAATTAATTCATTTGCAACTAGAAAAGGTAAATTTAAAGACTTAAATCTTCCAATTTCAAGACATGTCCTAAATAAAGTATTTTTGTTACAAACTGCAATGCTGACTGCAATCAATGTATGTCTCATAAGAAAACCATGTAACTGAGACCAGCCAGAATCTCCAACTACAGCTGGTCAAAAGACAGGAAGAAACACAGCACTCTTTTCAGGTGTCTTTAACGGACAAGGCAGCACTATGCCACGGAAGGAAATGTATCAGCACATCATCTAAGACAAAAGGAAGCTATTTAGTCTTTCTTATACAGCCAGCAATTGTGCAGACAAGATATTAAAAACCTAAAAACAAACAAACAAAAATGCACACACTCAAAACAACAACAGAAAAAAAACACACAAAACTTACGTCTATTGGTATTGGTCTCTGAGAAACTGGATTCTTTCTGTTCTGTGTGGACAACCCTGTTTCTAGTAGAATCCTCTCTATTTCCATACCGCTCTTTCCATTCCTAGAAAAAGACAAAAAAGAAAAACAGTAGCTGTGAGTAAAGAGCAATGCAACTACAGCATACCTAGCATCGAGAGATATTCCACAATTCAAAGCTAACTGGTCAATTACAACATACTATGAAAGTAATACTTCAAAAAGAGTTACTCTTTGATATCTTTATACAGCAAAAACTCTTGTTTTGTTTTAAACTCAAAGTAAGTCCTTCACAAAACCAGTTTCAATAAATGTTCTTTAGAAGAGAACGTCTCAGAGGAAACAAGCTACATATTAAATCTACAAAGTTCTTCAAATCCTCTAAGTTATGGTGAGAAAACAAACATTCCTGTTTTCTGGTTTCTCCTTCCATCTAGTGGTAGAATTGTAAAATACCCAGACAACAAAAAAAAATCTGAAAGGCTATTTTTACTAAGCTTATTCTTTTTGTTCCATTCCATCATCTAACTTTGTAGCATTTAATCTTTCTAATATGGAAAAGTATGAAGTACTAGAAAAAAAAAATATCACCCACTCTTTCTAGGAGAGAACTTCATGTATCAATAGAAATTTTTCCAATTGTTCCACTAACTCCGATGTATTTCAGATTCATATATGGATCCCTGCTATATTCAAAAGTTGCTGTACTGTTTTACACCATCAAATCTTATAGTTCAAAGCTGTAGATCAAACATTTAATCATAATCCAGTAAGAAGTAATACTCTCAAAAGCCCCAAAAGGTTCAAAAATGGATGTGCTACAGTAGTTAGTACAAACTCAAAAAACAGGTAATATCTCAAATTGGGCTTGTAGTTGAAACTAAAATTGTTGCTTTATACCAGATCATTTCAGCGTATACTAAATACATCATGCATTTACTACTACATCACTTTGTATAGAGGGCAAGTCCTAAAATTATGGGATGTAGGGAGCTGAGGGGACCATCAGAAGAAAGGTCTTTGCAGTACTGGCCGCTATCAAAAATTGAAGGCAAGTTTCCCTGAGCCTGAAGAACCCAGAGGTTTTAGTCCCAGAATTATCTTGCCTTTCTGTAAACAGTATTTCCCCCCTTAGTCATTTCACTTTTCACATGTATCCTCTGGATTCCTCTCTTTGATTGTGACGGTCTCTATGAAATTGCAAATGCTGCAAGTCAATTACTAAAGCTGCAGTTAACTGAAGGTGCTTAAATGAAGCTGCCTGAATTATACTCTGGTTACAACAGACATGAAGAAGGCTGAGGTACTCAACAACTTCTTCGCCTCAGCCTTCACTGGCAGTCAGACTTCCCATGTCTCTCAAGCCCCTGAACGTCTAGGCAAGGGCTTGGAGAGCAAAGTCCCTCCTACTGCAAGTGAAAAGCAGCCTCATTGAAAAGTCAAAGGGGCCTGATGGCATGGATCCCAGGGTCCTGGGAACTGGCTGAAGGAGTTGCCAAACCTCTCTCCACCATAGCTGAAAATTCATGACAGTCAGGTGAAGTCCCTGGTGACTGGAAAAAGGGAAACATCTCTTCCATTTTTAAAAAAGGGTAGACAGGAGGACCTGGAGAACTACAGGCTGCTGAGCCTCACCTCTATGACTGGTAAGATCCTCCTGGAAGTAATGTCAAGGCACATGCAGGACAAGGAGGTGATCCAAGACAGCCAGCATGGCTTCACATAGAGTAAATTATGCCTGATCAATCTGTTTGCTTTTTGTGATGGAGTAACTGCATCAGTCAACAAGAGAGACTGACCAATATCATCTACCTGAACTTCTGTAAGGCCTTTGACATGGTCCCACACGACATCCTGAGCTCCAAATTGGAGAGAGAGATGGATTTGAAGGGTGGACCCTCCAGTGGGTAAGGAATTGATTTGATGGCCACACTCAAGAGAGTGGTGGTCAGTGGCTCTATGTTCAGGTGAAGACCAGTGACAAGTGGTGTCCCTGAGGGGTCTGTCTTGGGACTGGGGCCGTTTAATGTCTTTATCAATGACACAGACAGTGGAATCGAGTGCACACTCAGCAAATTTGCAGATGACACCAAGCTGAGTGGTGCAGTTGATGCATCAGAAGGAAAGGATGCCATACAGAGGGACCTGAACAAGCTTGAGAAGTGGGTCCATGTGAACTTAATGATGTTCAATAAGATTAAGTGTAAGGTGCTGCACCTGGGTTGGGGCAATCCCAGACATGAGCACAGACTGGGAGAAGAACCCCCTGGGAGCAGTCCTGCCGAGAAAGCCTTGGGGGTTGGACAAGAAGCTTGACATAAACCAGTAGTGTATGCCGGCAGCCCAGAAGGACAACAGGGCTGCACGAAAAGAGGTATGGCCAGCAGGTTGAGGGAGATGATTGTTCCCTTCTACTCTGCCCTTGTGAAGCCCCACTTGCATCCAGGTCTGGGGACCCCGGACAAGAATGATGTGGGTCTGTTAGAGCAGGTCCAGAGGAGGACTACAAAGATGACCAGATGGCTGGAGCACCTCTTCTAGGAAGGAAGTCTGGGAGCAGAAGATGTTCAGCCTGAAGAAGAAATCACCTGGGGAGACCTTACTGTAGCCTTTCTGTACTTACATGTAATGCGGGGCTTATAAAAAAGATGGAGAAAAACTATTTACTCAGGCAGATAATGGTAGTAACAAGAGGGAATGGTTTTAAACTGAAAGAAGGGAGATTTAGATTAGATGTTAGGATAAAATTATTTCCTCAAAGGGTGGTAAGGCACTGAACAGATTGCCCAGAGAAGCTGTGCATGCCCCATCCCTGCAGGTGTTCAAGGCCAGGTTGGATGGGGCCCTAGGCAACTGTATCTTCTAGTGGGTAGCATCTGTCCCTGTAGCACAGGGATTGGAACTAGATAATCTTTAAAGATCCCTTCTAACCCAAGCCATTATATGGTTTTACAATCTTTCAACTCAATAAGCATTGGAAAAGATTTGAATCAAGTATTTTGTTTGCTACCCAGTGGCAACAGCACTTATTCTGTCTTAATATAATTCCCTCCTCTGAAAAAAAACTAACCCGTGCCAATTATTACCAACAAGCAAACAAAACAACAGGTAAGTTTAGGAGAGCACACAGTACCCATTTCAAGTGAATATTCCAACACTGCCTTTCCACAGTTATTTCATTATTTCAAGCAGAGCAGTATCAACAGAAGGGTTTGAGAGCAAGCCATTCAAGATTATTTTGAAACCAACAGATTGGGATCCCGCTTAACAGGAACTACATTTGTTACACCAATAGGCATAGGTCTTTCTAACCGCGCACTGAGTAACAAGAGCATCCAAGTAGTATGACCACAATCACCCTCTTATCTTTTAAAATGATCATGTACATTATCTTTTTCCCCCAGTCATGACTATTCTGCAAGATTAAACTGATTCCATCAGTTATTGGAGGATATACATTTTTTTGTCAAATAGTTCAAGACGAATTAAATAGCAATAGCAAATCCTACCAAATATTGTACTACACTATAATTATGATTAGAGAAAACATGCTCATACCCTTCTTCTGTTTTCACCTTCTTCCTGTCTTTGTCGTTTTCTTTTCTCTAAGAATAAAAAAAAAGTCCAGCTATGTAACAGAAAAATAGTTATTCACAGACTTTTCTCAAACAAAGGGAATGAAAACCCAGTGTTAACTACCAGGGTTCTCATTGAACAGATGACTCATACAATTAAATAAAGCCAAAGACAAAGCTGCTTCTCTATCATTATGGAGTTTCCCATTAAAATCAATTCATCATGTTGATATCTTCTGTCAAGACATAACAATTGGATACCAGTTGGCAAAGCAAGAATAAACTTGAAGAAACGACCGGAAAAAGTACAACATTAAGAAGAAACTTGGGTGTTATTAAGTAAAAACCTTTTTGAAGTTCTGGGAAGCCTAAAGCATGACCAATATAGTTTGTGTCATTATCTGCTATTCAGTTGGAAGTGTAACATTACAATGCCAAAGAAATAGTAATCTGTTGTTGAGTGGAGTGACACCCTTCCTGCTAAAAAAACAAAGCCAAAACAAAACAACCTCTAAATTAATCTAGCTGGTTTTGTTTCTAATAAGGTATGAAAGGAGAAGTAAAAGTATTGCATAATATAACATTTTATCTACAGATTTTAGTTTCTGAATCTTTACTTAGGACTACAAACAGCTTTAAACAAGAACTCTTTCAATAAAAAAAAATAAAAAATAACAAAAATAAAAAACAAACAAACAAAAAAAAAAACAAAGAGCTCTCCAAAACAGCTGGTAACTACAGCTCTACAGAATATGCTTACTGTGATAAAACACAATAGTTAACAGAAATGGCAAAAATATCCTAAAGGGAACGATGGAATTTAGACAGGTCAGTGAACACACACACAAAGACTAAAATGATAAAGACAATTTAAGTGGTAACTATGCTTTATGACAGATTAAACAGGATCTCTGCACCTGCTCAGGTATTATTAGATCACTAATGACTTCAAAGGAACACCACCTAACTGAATTGTAAAAATTACAGACACTGTACAAGTAAAGCTGGTATTTTACTTCAAATGTCAATGAAGTCCAACAGTGTTTACACAGGAACCTGTATTGTGAATCTGTTGCATTGTGTGCAGTAAGTAGACTGCCTCAGTACCATTCATAACACTGAAAAGCTATATGTTCTTTTTCTCCCAACATTTCAGACATGGAAACATGTAATATACTTTCTATGAAGAATAGGATAGAGAATCTAACGTACCTCTTCTGATTAGCTCCTTTCCTTCATCAATCAAATCAGAGGTCATTTCACTGTCCCCCATGAATTGCTGAAATCCCAAAAGATTCAAACAACGAGTTCCTAAACTGGTAAAAGCGAAAAAATAAGAAATTCCCTTTGTTAATTCACGGTAGAAATTTCCTTCCTTTCCACAGTAGAAATTTCCTCACAGTAGTTTGGATACCTCAAAATGTAAAACATTATTCAGAAACATTCTGGACAATTCAAAGAAAAAAACACCACTGAATTAAAAAAAAGATTACCTCAGAGATAAGAAAATTCAAAATAGTGACAGGTTCCTAAATGTAGTTGTAAGTAATGGAATATTCCTATGCAAGTAGTGAGATAAAAATGCTTATGGTCTGAGAGTAGTGCAAATGATTTAAGACAATTAAGTGAAAACTTCTCAGATATAATAGAATTCATGCTTACCATATCCAATTCGCTCTCCTCAGCCAGAGGAAAATTACCATCAATGTTACACACATTATGATTTCTGTGATGTTTTTTGTTTGTTTATTTGTTTTTAAACAGCAATAACATGAGATCTGCTTTCACTGCAGTTGTTATTTAGAAGAAATGCCTGGCATTCTTTTCAGCTGTAGGCCATCATTTTGGATGCCCATCAGGTGGCAGTCAGAGTAAGCTTGGTCCATCTTTTGTCTAGTTCCGGAACTGTATCCAGAAACTTTTTCAACTTCTCACCAGAGCATCCATGGTTTTTTTGTTAACTTATGTACAAACTGTAACATCAACATCATGTTCAAAAATCGCTTCATTGTATACTCATTAGAAGATTTTTCCTGTACTATCTCAGCCTTAAAATAGTTAGATTAAATAAAAGAGACAGCCTTACTTGATGTATTTTAATTAAACATTCAGTTCCACATGTATGTGAATTCCTTAGAAACGATTGGAGTTCATGCAAATCAAATTCTTCTACTTTCTTTTATTCTATTACACTGTAACAGCAAAGACCCAGGATCATCATGGACAGGTCACACAAAGCATTTTCTTGTCCTTTCTCATTTCTTTTGGGGATTCTTTCACCCCAACCTAACTTGAAGATAGGCTGGGAAAAGCTAGGACTGGATTCTTGTTGCCTTATTTCATGTGAATGTACATAGGCTACTAAAGAACATTCAAGGCAAACTATATTCCAGATGACTCTTAACACATACATAGCTTCTGACTGAAAAACACTGCAAGACTGAAGGAGTGAACATAAACACAGGCAAGCTGGGTCAGATGAAAAAGTGTTTCATCTCTTACAGTGGTCAGAAGCAGACATTCCGAAGCCAATTTAAGGACCAAGCAAGCATATGACTTTCTGTAATTACCCTTCCAGACTCCTGCAATTTGTGGCTTAGGGAGGCAAGATTTAATGATTTATAACACTGTGTTTTCAAGCTAGTCTGGTAACTGAGAAAAAATTTGTTATTAGTCTGTTAGAAAGTTCATTAGATTAGTAGAAACTCTTATGATTCTTTGTTTATTGGAAAATCTTGCTGAAAACAGGTTCCTCACCATAATTTTAATTTCAAATAGCATAATCTAATTTTTTGTGGGCTCTGAAGGTTGAACAGAATAGACCCCACAATCCGATTAATGAATGTTTAATGGGAAATTAAATTAATTTAAATGTAAAAACAAATGGTTTAAAAAAAGGATATTCTTAAAACGTATACATTTCACATAAAACAACCGATCCCTATTTATTTATCTTTTGCATTTTTATTAATATGTCACAGATCCATTAATATGTTCCAGGTTTACTGCTGGAAAAGAAGTAAATTGCTGAAGAAGTGAAATTGCTTCAATTACTGAAATTGAAGTTACCAATATTAAAAGAAGTGGAGGATCAGTCTTGCAAACTGCTTACCTAAAGTAGGTTGCAATACAGAGAATGACAACCAGCATTGGATAATATATATAGAATCCATCTGCAATGAAGGACAGCACTCTCATTGATCCCATTATCTGGAAAACAAATTCACAAGAGCAAGCTCTAATGATGTATTTGCACATACAAGTAGATGGCACAATCTGTCTGGGTGTTTTCAGTCTATAATACATGGTACGTATTATCACAGATCCGATTCAGACAATTGACTGACAGTGTCCAGAAAAAAAAAAAAAAAGAAAAAACACTTAAAAACGTTTAAGATGCTAGTTCTTTTTATCTCACCTAATCCAGAATCGGTTAAAAAATAGTGGATATTTTCATCTGCTATAGAAGGACTACATTAGGACACTACTTGCAAACAAAGGTAGATGCAACTTGCTGTCGGAAATCAATTGCTCAATAAAATCAAACTCAGTACTTTTCAGTGGCCAGTTAGGTTTGGTATTAATCCATAAAGATGGAAAAATTATGCTAAAGCCAGTGGAACCTACTAAAGCTGTCAGGAAGGAAAAACCAACTTGCGCTCTCCAGCATAATGCTGTACTTTCTTAGGACAGAGACCAAAACAAAAAAAGCGGAGTTTTCAACAACTCCTGTCTAACTAGCAGTCATTACCAAACTCTTGTTATGTTACTGTCTCATATTAGTGAGAAAATAAATGAATAGTTGAATCTCACTACAAAAAATATTACAAAGTATTTTTCCTATTCTCTGAACCATACATAGCCTCAGTACCATATTTTCTGTACTTACCGATGTGTAAGCAGTTGGCTGAGCATCTCTGTGAGAGATTGTTGCATCCATATGGGTCAAGCCCAAGAAGTTCAAGCATAATGGTGGAGTAAGACGGCAAAATAACCTGCACAAGTGTAAGAGACAATAGCATCTAAATCAATCTCTTGCATTAAAAATATTAAGAAATCATAACAAGATGTATGGCCTTCAAGGCCAGGTTGGATGGGGCTTTGGGCAACGTGGTCTAGTGGAAGGCACCCCTGCCCACGGGAATGGGCTTGGAACTAGATGATTTTAAGGTCCCTCTCAATCTAAACTGTTCTGTGATTCTATTATCACAGAATAATGATGAACAGCTCAGGAGGTTTTAGACCCATATGATTATAAATGAAAGAATATAAGTGAGAGTTTAACTGATACTCTGATTAACTGATACAATTGACTACTCAGCAGAAAATCTGCAAACTATGTGCCACATACTCACATGCCACTGAAAAGGAGACTGTATGCATCTGTCTGATGATGTGAAGCTAAATAATAATAGTTAAATACACGGATCCTGAAGACAGTGGAATAAACACAAATACTTAGGAAGAAGATGGTAAGAAAACAGGCCATCTGGAAAGGAAAAAAAAAAGTGAGATTTTAATGTAGAACCATCCTGGTTTCAGATGGGATAAAATTCATTTTCTTCCTAGTAGCTGGTTTGATTCTGTGCTTTGGATTTCAGATGAGAACAGTATCAATAACACACCAGTGTTCTAGTTGTTGCAGAGCAGTGTTTACACTAAGTCAAGGACTTTTCAGGTTCTCATGCAGTACTGCCAGCAAGAAGGCTGGGGGTGCACAAGAAGCTGAGGGGGGATACAACCAGCACAGCTGTCCCAAACTGGCCAAAGGGATATCCCAAACCATATAGCATCATGCTTAGCAATAAAAATGGGGGAGTTGGCTGGGAGAGCTGACACTGCTTGGGGACTGGCTGGAGAACAGCCAGCAGGTGGCAAGCAACCGACATTGTGCATCACTTGCTTCACTTCTTTTTTCTGTTTGTCATGTTTTGTTGTTGTTTGTTTGTTTATAATTAAATGGTTCTAATCTCAACCCGCAAGTTCTTGAACCTTCCATTTCAATTTTCTCCTCCACCCCACTGCAGGCCAGGAATGAGACAACAGCTGTGTGGTGTTCAGCTGCTGTCCAGGTTAAAACCACAAGAACTCTACCAATGTGTTAGCACATAGTCTGAGTATGCAACAGGTTGACTGCAGTGTTATTTTTCATTTTGAGATAGGACAGTAACACCAACTCTGACATGAGTTTCAGGTGTTTTTTTTTCCTAGTTTAAATTTTGAATGAAACTTGAGATGTTCCATGCTTCATATAAGCACAACACAACTGATGTTGGAAACATTTGTTCCACTACTTTTTATTATGTAACTGGCCTTAATACAAGTGATTTATAATTACTATGACTGATTTCGCATTTTCTTCCCATAAACAGTATTAAAAACAGGTATTTTAAGTTCAACCTATTTTATTAGTATATTGAAATATTTCATCTCATCTGATACATTTGTGCACTCATATGCTAGCCACACCTCCCAGAACTGGATTTGTGGTTGGCAGCACATTCCAATTTAGCAGAAGGGCCACACACAGTCAATCAGACGCAAAGTTAAATATTTAAGTTCCAAGCTAATGTTGCATATATTATTCTACACCTGGTATTCATGACAATGGGGTTACTACTTCACCCTGTAATAGACAAATATAACAAGTGGCAAGAGGCAGACCTCCTTCACAAAAACAAAATTTCATATTTTGTGTTTTACAGAGCTTCTAAAAGCTGACATTATTTACAGAGACTTATTTTTAAGTTAGTTTGGTCTACTGTTATTGTAATAACACTCTAGCTCTAAAGGTTTTTATTGAGTGATCAAACTTACCTCTATGTATATATAATTATACGTCTTTTCTGCCAGTTGTATGAAAACTGCAAATAGCGATAAAACTGGATTTGTGCTGAAAAATGTGCACTCTGACCACACGACAATTACAGAGAATGTGGCCAAAACGACTGCAAGAACCCTGTAAAACCATGGTCGTAGAAGACATTCCCAGTACCACTCTGAAAAACAAATACACATGCATCCCTAATGGGTTAACACAACCAGAAAAAGAACTCTCTCAAAACACTGTTATAAACTTCATGCATGCGCACCCTTCAAATCAAGGCTTGAATATGTGACTCCACAAATTCCAATTCAGAACTTTTCTGATGCCTAGGGATTTGGCTCAGCCCTAAGGAATTGTATGCACAGTTGTGGAAAACAAGAGTGGGATTTGGGGGTTAAATTTTGCAAAAAATGATTAAGGGCAGCAAAACAAGACTCTTTACTTCCAGCCCAAATACTATGGGTGACCCACTTTTTATTTGTTTGTACATCCGTTACTCTATCATAAACAAAGCTTAGGCTTAAATTATCCTACCCCACCAATAACTCACTGCTAATACACAACAAATTAGAAGTTAATACATGATGAGAAGACACTTTCTAAGAAGATACACCAAAAACCACATCTCCTAACGTTCAATTCATGACAGATGAAGAGTCCTTTTCCCTTCAATTTACAATGGCTTACACCCCAAAAATATCCTACAAATATAGAAGGTAGTCATGATTTATTAATTTGAAGTTTCTATTTTTCTTTCTTCTAAAGATTCAAAAGTTTTCAATGACTATTGCAACAGGCTACAGCTATTAGCTTGTAAAAAGTTCAAATTTATGGCCAAGTGAAAAAAAATAATACGTGATGGCTATTCAATTAAATAAATGCATCAAAATACACATTTGCTTCCTTCTACTGTAACTGAACATTTTCATATGAAACAATCTGTTCTTCTCACAAAACATTACCAATTAATCCAGTAAATTTAACTGTAAATATAAAACTGTAATTGGTTTACAAATCTGCCTAACAGCACTTACCAACAGTCGGTGTGTAGAAATATTGAACAATTTTATTCTCTGGTTCCTGGGACTGAAACGTATGAACAAATTGTCGAGTTGCACTAGTTTCATTTTTTGCCACATCTTCTAAGTAAAAGGCTTGTTCTAAAAGAATTTGCCACTGGACCTGTGTACGACGATGCCTCTGTACTGAATAAATTACCTATCATAAATTCCAAGAAATTATGGTTACAACATACTCATTTCAAAAAATGAGAGAAAAGCCTTGCAAAAATCTGTTAAAAATTCTACATTACAGAAGTGCAAAGATTAATTCTGTATGCTCAGAAAAGCAGACAGTTAACAATCTTAGTAGAAAAGTCCTAAGAGAACTACACAACTTCAGGGTTTTGCAGTTCTTTTATCACAATTGATCTGTAGCTTTAACAGCCTCCTTTTTCCAAAATACCACTTTATTTTTGAGTCTCTGTGAATGCCACTCTTTCACTAGTTACTTTTTAAGAATTCACTGTCAACCAGTCATTACAAGGCCATCAAATCATCAAATCATCACAGCCAATTAAAATACTTTCAAGTTGTCTAGTGACAACAGTTTTCACATATCTAGAAAACAGATCTGGATCATTTGTGATATTAAACTTTATATTTTCTTTTGCTGACAAAAGTTAAGCAGCATTCACCCAAAAATAAAGAAAGCTATTCAGGTAAAATCTGAAAATTTTAGCTCGATTTGCATTTATTCTCATTACATTAGCATAAATTGGGCACTGTGATTTATTAGTGAGAGAATATGTAATTATATATACATATTATATATTATTACCTGCTTGTGAAGTTTGACCAAACTTTTTTCACTTGGATAACTGTTCTGTCGTTCTTCAAAATCTTCATAATCATCCATGTTCCTACCCATTCGTTCCTGGTACTCAGTAGGACACTGGTAAGAAAAAGAAATTTGACTGAAAGATGCAGGAAAACCAAGTGGCTTCTGTTAATTATTTTTAAGATGTTTTAAGCATTTCATATAACAGAAAAGCTCAGTCTAAATATAGATGCCAGTATCAAAAGGAAAAAAAAATGTCTTCTACAAGTTGAAGAAATGTCCGTATTTTCCTGTTCAAGAAAGATCAGCATGACATTCTTAAATAATTCAAAGGGCCATATCTGTTTATCAAAAACGCACTTCATGTTCTGAATGAATTCAGAATAAGGCACAGAGCAAAAAACAGATTGCATTTTCTACATACCTCAGACTTCAGTAATCAACTGCTACTACTTCTAATATACTATGCATCTCAAAAGACATCAGAAAATTACATTCATCTTAAGAAATCCTTCTATAAAGAATTTCAACTCCAAGTCTGGTCAGAAAGCCACAAGATGCCAATTAGAGACTTTATGTTAAACGGAAAAGAAAACAACATACAAGCAGTAGGTGCAGGATGTGCTCCCACCTCCTTGAACAGTTACTGCAAAAGATGTGCAATTCTTTATTTATTTATTTAACTATTCTTATTGTTACTTGCCTTTTTCAGTATTGTATCAACACACTTTCTCAAGGGGTGATTATACTTGATACTCTCGCTTACTTTACGGACTTCCTGTTGAGGGAAAAAAAAAAAAAAGTTGTTTCAATATGTTAACTAGATACAACTTTACAGGGTCAGATAAGAGCCCCATCCCTGCCAATGGGAACAGTAACTACCAGAGTCTCTAACTAGGAAAGCTTGCCCATGGCAGGGGGTTTGGAATTAGATGGTCTTTAACATACCTTCCAACCCAACCCATTCTATGATTATTAGACATCTTAGAAAAAAGACAACTGAAGGCTTCTTTATAAAGAAGTTGTGTATTTAAAAAATGTACCACATAGTCAGTGTCCAACTATTACTCTGCAATTGTCTAGAGGATTGGTTTCTATGCATGAATGTTAAAACGGAGCATATCTTACTGTTTTAGTTGTACGTAATGGGAAGGAGTCTCCATCTTGCCTTGTTTAGTTTCACTTTGTTACTTCAAGTAGCTAAATGAATATCTTTTTACACTATCTATCTTGCTCACATTTATCTCTACATAGCTGACTTCTAAGACTATTTGACATTCATGAGGAATAAAACAGCTACATTATTTGTTAGAAACAATTCTAGCAGTTTATCAGGCTTAGTGAGAACTAGGTTTTATTTTTCATCCTATCAGCAATGCAGAGACAATCTTTTGATGGTGTTTTTATTGTTACAAACTGTACTTTAAAAAAAAATACAAGTTGTAGAGTCTAGACAACAGAAGTAATTGTGAAAGTTTAGAAATCACATCCAACGCGATAGTTAGGCAGACAGAAGAACTTCATTTGTTTAGTGTGACAAGGAAGGCTAAGCAGATACAGACAGTTCTGTATCTAGTTACAGTGATGTTTAAAAGGCTGTTCTAACAGGTGGATTTCAGTAATTCAGAATTCCCTCTGAATCTATTGAGCTAAAAATTTTCATTATATAGTACGTACAATAGTATGATATGGAAAGCCAAACAAAACCCTGAGAGAATGTCTGTAAAGGTCAATCCTAACATTCAGCACTGTCAAATGCAGCATCAGAATAATAATAATAAAAAAAATAAAACCAAACAATTTTGTCAAGTGTCCTTTAGTACTATGATTACTAGAGTTTTAGTAATGTCTTCCTCTGATAAATCAGAAGCATAAGCTTAAGAGGGTGAGAGCTAAAATTTGGTGATTTATTTGCCACAGCAGCAATGTATAACTTACAATCAAGTTCTCAGAGTCAGCACTGAATTCTTAAGAATTTTTACTTATCATCAAGTATTTCACTGTTCTTATGAAGGTTAGAAAGTAGAGAAAATATACTGGCCAAGAATTGTAAAGGAATAGTGCAATTGTTTATAGATTGAAAGAAAGAGTATAGTACCAGATCTTAATTCTTGAAACAAGATTTTATGCATTATGTTGTTAATGCATATTAATATGTTGGGTAAGACAATCTCAAAACCTGTCATTCTACTAAAGAACAGTCCAGTACAAAACAGCAAGTGCTACTAGCATGGTAAGCAAAGTTTTTGATGCTCTTTTTCTAATAAATTTTGTAATAAGCTTTATCTTTGAAATACCCTTATTGAAGGAGTGAAGATTCTACTATTATTTTCTTTGGTGACAGGTCAAAACAAGTTACCACCCTACCCTACAAATCTTCTGAAATATTACTTCTAAGCCATGGTATTACAGCGGTACAGCAAGCAAGAGCAATTCAATGGGTTGGATTTCCATTCTGGTTTTGACCTACATAAAAGACAATTGCTTATGCACACAAGCAATAATAATAGTGTCTCTTTCAAGAGAAACTCTTTGAAAAACCAGTGATCTATCTATTCTGTTCTCAAAAGGCACACACTGTAGTCTTGCAAATTCAACTTAAAAATTCTCCAAGATTGCAGAAACACACTGGAAGCAGAGCACACAAGCAAGACATACATGTTTTGCTAGTGTTCCTGCAAATTATTTGTATATTAGATTTTCAAGCATCACTCTGGAATGTTATTAGTCACCAATATTACTCCAGAAGGGACAGTAAAAGAAAAAAAAAAACAAAAACAAATTATGACCATCAAGTTGCCATGAGATACAGGTTCTTCTATTTCTCTTTTGATCTTTATCAAAGTGTCATCTAGTTTCATCAAGTGGCACACTATGATGATTTTCTTAATTTACAGATACTTCAAACTTCATGCTACTTGTGCTTCTTGCCAAGAAGTACATAACACCAGAAAATTCAGAGATGAACAACAGCAGCCTTCACTTATTTCACGGCAAAATCTGGTTACTTACCTCCATAACATCCTCTAAATTTTCCTCTGCATCTGCTTTTTCAGTCATCAGTTTGGCAGCTTTGAAATAGGTCTTCATAAGAAGGTAACCCCTCTTAGCCCCATTCCAGTGAGAACGAGGAATTTCCACCAAACCATAGCCCAAAAGCAGCACGAGAAGAAAGAGACCCCATGTGTTTGCAGCAGCTATCCCAATAGTCTGAAGTTGGTTCCTTCAAAACAAATGGCAAACGAAAAACAAATTACAACCTGCTTCCCACCTGCAATGAAGTAACTTTAAAGTATCTGTGCTCCACCAGGACTTTCAAATTTACAGGAACAAACTCAGTTTCATCTGTAATTCTTGTCTAGGCCCAGTCTGCTGCTTTGGTGCATTTAAAGCTGCCATGATTTTTCTTTTAAGTGTACCCTCTCTGGAGGGAGACATAAGCATTTGTTCTCAAAATACATTCCTTTAGGAAAGGAAATGAACTTAGCAAATGTAATTAAAATGAGATCAAAACACCATAATTGGAATCTCTCTAAGAAACAGCCTCAGAACCCAGGATTAGTATTTCAGAAACAGAAGTTGAAAGCAACTAGGCAGTTCAAAACAGCATAACAGAATTTACTACTCTATCTATCATGGAAGAATATCAGCAGTGTTATAACTATCAATTATTTTAAAATTATCTTATGAGCTTTAAGTAGAATCTACAGTAGACACAAGTATTACCCAGGAAACACTGTCAAAGATGTTTTGAAAGCACTAAGAAAAAGTTTCAGCACTAAAGACACAAATGCATTTTCAGTGAGGGAAAAAAATATCACTGCAAATGGAAAAACAATCCCCTGCCTTACCAAAAAAAAAACAAAAAAAACCAGAAAGCTACAAGACAAAATTCCTACAAAGTCAAATTATCTCTTTCCATTCAAAAAAAATAACAAAATTCTGCCTAGCAAAAATCAGATCAACTGTTTGTTTTAAAGACATATTTTATCCTCAGAACATGCTTACACTGGACTTTTTTTCTTTTACATTTTTTATTATATATATATTTTTTAAGAATTCATGCAAGTACTTACAACATTACTCTTACCATTGCAAATTGAACTTTGGGTTTACAGCGACATATATTAAAAATGCTCCAAAAATCAGCAAGTAAGTGCCATAGTAGATTGCATTCTCAATCAATGCAGTTTTAATCTTTCCAGTAATGGAGAACCCTCCTGACCTAGCATAGGACTGCATGAAAGGTAGCAGAATCCTAGGAAGAAAGCAAACAATACCAAAAAGTAGCTTATCGGTGGCAAGATACTGAGACAGAAGTGTTTAAGTTAAAGGCTCTCATGCTTCTAACAAAATGAGCTAACTATGTTTTTATCCTCGGTGTACCAGTCTGAGGGTAAACCTTAAAAAAAAAAAGTTATAGATAAAAGCAAATACGGTTAGCTTTACTATTAAAAAAAAAAAAAAAAAAAAAACTCTTAATCAAGAGCTCACTACCAATCTTCTTGACTGAGCTACAAAAATAATACAAGGATGGGCTGATCACAGACCATACATCAATCTAAACCAAAAGCACAATCTGTTTGCTGTAACTGTATCTATAGCTTTATATAGTATGATCCAAAAAAACCAAATACTTTACAATATTATTCAGAAATTACGCAAATTATTCATAGCATTATTTTGATGTCCTGTAGTCTAGAATACAATCTTTTCCACACAATCTCCCCATGAAAATGTTTGCGTAAACTGCTCAACTTCAATTACAGAAGTGAACTAAGGGTAAATAATTGTGACCTGAAGAGGAGCACCAAAAAAAAAAAAAACACCAAAAAAAAGAAACACCAAAAGAAAAAACCACCAGAAACTCTACACTATGTTCAATTAAATAATTGTTAGATAAATTTCATCTCTAACAAATAATATATATATTATATATATATTATATACATATATGTATATATATATATATTACATATACTGCTCAGATGTTAGACATAATTTATACTTTTATCAGTCCAACTGTTGTTCCTTTGTCTTACTTACCATGTTAAAAACTGTGATGTCCAGTACACAACACGCCAGAAAATTGGCATAATTCCATCAGGAATATAACTCCATGGTTTGAAACATTTTTGCTTGCTGTAAAAACATAAGAAAACTTATTATTAGTTGTAAGGTCAATAGTGTAGATTTTTTTATAGATTTTTTTTAATATTTTTTTTTCCTATAAATTCCCCTACCAAGGATGGACTTTGAAAAAAGCAAAAAAGTAATACACTACTATTTAAGTAGGTAATCATCAACCACTTCAGCAAAGAATAAACTGTATTTCCATGTAAAAAGTATTTAGCATTCTCCCCATTAAAAATAAGGTATCTGGACAGGATGGCTTTTAAAAAAAAACATATAGAGGAGTGACTGTGTTTTTAGGACTAATAAATAAATGTTGTTTAAAAGTCAGCTTGAAGACTAAAGAGAATGGAACAATTTTAATAAGCAATTTACTGGTTCAATTTTTCTTTCTGTGCAGGGAGTACTTAATGCAAAGAAAAAAATCTTTCTGTAGACAGAAGACCATTCAGCTTTAGCTAGTGCAGGAGATTATTCAGGAGTATCTAGGGAGTCCATCACCTAGACATACTACCTATGCCACTTAGAGGTAACAAAGTATATTAGTTGTTCTGTTACCCAGTTGGCTTTAGTCAGACTTTCATGAACTAATATGTTGAGACAATATTTTTCTGACAGGTAGCACTTACTTCAGGAAACCTAAAAAAGTCCTCAGAGCCTTTTAGAAAGAAGAGAGCAAGTGACAAAGTGGCCACCTACACTAAAACTTTTTTTTTTTTTTTTTTTTTACCCCCTCCACCTATCTGGGTAATGAAATATTGGTGAGTCAAGGGGTAATATCACCAATTTAATAGGAGTATCTATTGAGAAATAATTGATGTTTTCCAGAGTCAAACTAGTTAAGCCTGTGTTGTGAGTTTTTATGTGCATAGCCTAAATATTTTCAGAACTATCAAATTACCATCGTATGACAGGCTGTGTGACTAAACATTTCAAAGTTTTAAGAGCTGATTTGCACTAACAGTATCTATGCAATTAGGTTAATATCCCTATTTGATAAGTCATATACTATAGTACAACACCCATCAGCATACTCTGGAATTACAGGTAAATTAAAAGGCTATTAAGTCTTCAAATCATGTATTTACCTATGTTTAATTAACACACACTGAGTAGTCTTAAATGGAAGGTTAAAAGTTGTATCACTCAATCTGGCATTTTACAGTTCTACCACTTACATACGCCTTTCAGGTAGTCTCCACTTTGGTGTAACAAACCTGGTAATACATGACACATAACCAAAACTTTGCATGTTCTAAACATCTTACAGGTCCTACACTGCATGTATCTACATAGCGTAGAAATAGCTAACGGAGATGGAAGAGCCACATGCAAAAGGAGCCGACATTCACCTACATTCCCCACGCTTTAGGGATGATCTCCTTCCTGCCTGAGAAGAGCAAGCAGGCCATTGTTACTTCGGTAGTATACAATCAATTTAGTTAACTGCGAAATTTCTAGCCAGGGAGGTTCAGACTGGACATTAGGAAAATGTTATTTACCTTGAGGGTGGCCAAACACTGAAAGAGGCTTTTTAGGGAGGTGGCTGACGCCCCATGCTTGACAGCGCTCAAGAGGCAATTGGATAATGCCCTCAGTAACATGCTTTATTTCTAGTTAGCCCCAAGGTGGTCTGTAGTTGGACTCAATCTTTGAAGATCATCTGAACTATTCCAGGATACAATATCCAAATGAACTATTCTATTCTAACTCCAATTATTATGTGTGCCATTATAATAATAAGTAGATATGTTGCTTGCATATAAGTCTACTAATCTCCACATTCATGACATGTAAAATTATCTTTCCTTCATAATCTTAAAGGCTTCTGATCTGAAAATATGAGCTTTCACCAAGGCATTTCCTGACAGATGAGCAAAGTTAGAAGGAAGCTCTTTGAACAATCTTATATCACTTTAACAATAGAATAAATGATGATGACAGGAAAAAAAAAAGGGAATTAGAACTATTGTTATTACAAATAAATGCCTATCAACAGATGCGCTTTTCTTCACCTTCTCTTCCCTCACCCCCTTACTATTCTTACTTTCTTCAGACATCACATCACACAAATAACATTTATTTATTAGTCCTAAAAACACAGTACACTCCTATAATTTTAAAAAAGAAAACCATAAAATACTTATTTAAGAACACTCTAACAAAGAAAACATACAACTCATACCTTGGAGCAAGAGTAACATAAGAGCCATTACTTTCCGCCGGGCTGGAGTTAACAGCAAGTTTGCATCGATTATAAATTGTCTAAAAAGACAAAAAAAAAAAAAATTTAATCAGTGATGAGCAAAAAATACATTGTTAATCTAAAAATAACAAGTCCCATTTTTAATGATAATTCCTGTCCTCTGAATTTACATTTGGGAGCAATTTATCTAATGCTGAAAACAACACTTAATCGGCAGGACAATTAAGTAAACAATTGAAAGTGTTTTTGTGCTGTTCAAACAGATTAAAAAAATGCTATAAAAATTCTGAAACATTTCAAAGATTCATTTACTGATGAAATTAAAAAAATTAACAAAATTAACTGTAAACAGAGAAATAGTCATGCAAAAGTGATATGTTTAGTTTAAAAAGATACTATTTGAAAACATTATTTGCTTTTTAAGATATTATCTTCTGTAATTAAGAGTTTAAAAAAAAAATACACATTTTACACAACAGAATGGAAAACCTTATAATTTCTTACCGTACTAACATCCAGAGGCAGTATAAACACAATAAGAAAGCAGAGATACCAAGCCAGTAATGTTGCTATGATCACCAGTCTATGCTGTTTCTTGAAGTCTCCATACCGATGAAGGAGGAATAAGGCCAGAAAAAAGACAAATACTATCTCAAGTCCCAAAGCTGCACCACTCATTATTGAAGGTTCACTCCAGCCACGCAGTGCAGCTCACTGAAAGTGGATCAGAACTGTAACACAAGAAAACATTTCATTACATTAAGATATCTATATGTATGCAGAAAAGAGCTGTTTGTCAGTCATTTTTAAACATACTAATAGACTTCACACAAGATTTCACACAAGGACACTGATCAGATGAACTAGATTTTCAGCAACGTGCTTTGAAGTCCTTTGCAGAAATCAAAGTATGATGACATTCCAATTTGTCATTTCTAGCAACACAGCAGAACAACTCTAATTTGTGGTCCAGAAGATCCAGAAGTCAATTCTTCTGTCTGTTAATAAGACTATAGTCCTAATTTTTAGTATTAGTATGAATTCCAAAAGAAAAATTATTCCTTTGTTTTTGTTCCCTTCTGGATGCTATCAACTGTTTTGGACAAAATAAAGGTTAAAAAGTGAATGTTTCCAGAAAGCTACCAAGCAGCTTTTTTAAGATGAACCGTTTCTCAACCATGCATTTAAAATTTTCTACTCGGAGTTAACAGAGCATAAAAATGCAGTGACATATACATTAGTGTACTTGTGATATGGCTCCTTTTAGATTTGAAATTTCATGTAACAGCTAATTAATTCACCTTCCTACTTCTCTTCTGCTCTTCTTCAGAAGAGCACAGGTCTCAGTTCTTTCATATTATACCTGCTATATTTTTCTTTCCTCTGCATCTATTCACTCTGTTATAGTCAGGACTGCTGTAAATACTTAGCCCATATTCATACAGGCGTATCATTAAGTAAAGGGCCAGTGAGCAGCACAAATCTGTTAAGAGAAAATTTTATCAACTTGTTACATGGTTAAATTGCTTCTGGATTGATTTTTTTTTTACATGTATCATTTTAATCACAGATACTTCATATATTAAAAAATAATAACAATTGTTTATTTCTCTGGTCAGACTCCGGCCTTTCCATCAAGGTTACCATTTTAGCTGGTTTCATTCAACTGAAATACTTTTTTAGCGTGGCTTCCTCACTGTTGTATTTTTAATTGCTTTCACTTTTCACTGAATTTCAAAGATTTAAAAGAATGGATACGACTAAAATTCCCTCAATTTACTTTTCAATTCCTTCAGAACTTGTTAAAATAAACCATTTATTTATTAAGTTCTCAGTATACTGCTTAAGCAGATATGTATGAAAGCACAACTGAAAGTTGTCTTATTTCCAGTAAAGAAAATGGTTATTCTGTGTTTTTTTCCCCTAAGGATTTGTTTCCCTCATTTGCTTCTTTTGCATTTCATTTCCAAACAGTGAAAGTAGTCTTTAAATCCATTAGCTGTTGTCCACTGAGCATCCCACATGCTGAAAACAGACTGAGTTACCTTCTTGTATCTTATAAGAAATGCATACCTGCACCTTTTATCTTTTATTTATCTTTGTATGTTTATTGTATAATTAGTATTTCTAATTATTTAATTATTCTGATAATTTTAATTAGAATCATTCTAGTTATTAATTATTTCTAATGTGAGGTCAAAGCATCCCCTTACTATCTGCCTGTACTACATTTTGGACAGACAATTTGTAAACCGTGAATCCAGGATACCTAACTAATTTCCCCATAACTTATTCTGAGGAAGTCCTTGTGCTCTCTATAGTGTTATTCTTGTTTCCTCAGAAAACAGAATCATCTTTCCCAATTCTAGTATAATAGTGAATTCCACCAAAAACCATTTCTTCTCCATTCATATTGACTTCATTAAGACAGTGCTATCTGACATACATAGCTTTGGGTGCCTATTATAGCCACACCTTGTGCTATGTAAATAAAATTATACAGCATATGCTCCGTGAGTCACAGCTATACAATGTTTTACTAGTCATACCTAAAGAGCTGCAACCAAGACAGAAGGTAAATTTTTTTGTGCAAGATGCTGCTCTCAGTTTCTACCATGATAGGATCCAAAAAAGATTATAAACATGCACCAAATATACTAAAATAAAGAGAGAATTGAGTTGTACCATAATTTCAACCATTTTCAAAGACAAAAGCAACTTCGTTAGTTATCAAACTAAACAACATCTTTTCTGTTCTTCACCTGGCTCCTATTTTAATCTCAAAACACAAAATGAAAGGCATTGTTTTGAAAGGCATACCCCCAGTAAGTTTGCAGATGACACCAAGTTAGGTGTGAGTGTTTATCTGCATGAGAGAAGGAGAGCTCTGAAGAGGGATCTGTGTGGGCTGGACCCATGGGCAGAGGCTAACTGTAAGAGGTTCAACAAGGCTCAGGGCCAGGTCCTGCACCTGGGGCACGACCCCCAATGCAAGGCTGGGGAAAGAGTGGCTGAAAAGTTCCCTTGGAAAGAGACCTGGGGGTATTGGTTGCGAGTTGGCTGAACATGAGCCATCAGCATGCTCAGGTGGCCAACAGCATCCTGGCTTGGATCAGGAATAGCGTGGCCAGTGATTGTCTGGGGAAGTGATTGTCTCCCTGTACTTGGCCCTGGTGATACCGCACCTTGAGTACTGTGTTCAGTTTTGTGTCCCTCATTACAAGAAGGACCTTGAGGTGCTGGAGTGTGTCCAGAGAAGGGCAACGAAACTGGTGAAGTGCCTAGAGAATGAGAATGATTCTTATACGAAGCAGCTGAGAGAGATGGACTTCAATAGCCTGCAGAAGAGGCTCAGGGAAGACCTCATTGTACTTTACAATTACCTTAAAGGAGGCTGTAGTGAGGTGGGGATTTGGCTCTTCTCCCGAGCACCAAGTGGCAAGACGAGGGGAAATGGCCTCAAGTTGCATCAAGGAAGGTTTAGGTTGGATGTTAGGAGAAATTTCTTTATCAAAAAAGTTGTACAGCAGTTGTGTAGAGGAATAGGCTGCTCAGGGAAGTGGCTGAGTCACTGTGCCTGGAGGTCTTCAAGAAACGTGTAGAGGTAGAACTTAATAGCATGGTTTAGGGGTGGACTAGGTTAAAGGTTGGACTAGATGATCTTAGAGGTCTTTTCCAACCTGAATGATTATGATTTTACCAGACTACAACTAATGAAAAATTGTTTTGAAACAATGTATACACATTTTCAAAATTTCAGTTTAAAAATTTTTACAGAAAAAGATTAGAACTAGTTCCTAACGCTAACTGCCTAATGCAAGGTAAGAAACACAATGCTAGAGAGGAGCTCTTATTGCAAACAAAATTCGGCCCAATAGGACAGCCGTATTGCCATTATCATAGCACTAGAATTACTTGTATCAGGACTTAAAATGTATTACTTCAGGGCATGCCTCTCTGTGGCAAGCAGCATTCGCCTCTGAACCTGGTCGTTATCTAAAAGGTAAACTGCTTTCCCATAACCCCATTTCTTTGTTTTGACAGGCTTCTCACTATTAGCACACAACTCCATGTTACCAGCTGGCTGAAATTCCTCATCCTGTAAAGAATTTTCTCCTGAAATCAATGCTCCTGTTTATGCTTAGGATTTTCTTGTTTTGTTTCAGACACAGGCAAAAATAGTACGTTTTTAATCTAATGAATGGAAGAGTTTGGTTACCCCCACACAGGACACAAGTTTCAAAATTCGGACATGAAATTTTGTGCGGTCTAAACCCAGCTAATAACTCTTAGCAAGCACCATCAAGCGTTCGGTTCACACTTAAATTATCTTGGAAACTGCCTACCATCAAGTCTTAAATTACCTTGCCAACCTCAAGACTAACCAAGCTCATGACCATCTACATTACAAATGAACTAACTACTCAGCCTGGTGCAGAAATACTCAGGTTACTACATGAAACAGCAGAAACAAAAACTACAATTTCTTTGAGGTTTTATATAACATTGTACTTAGTAACAGAGATACACTGACATTATATCATTAAAGAAGGCTTGAAAAGAGCAATGCATATTTGTGAAGAAAGGCCATTGGTCTCACTAAAGTGGACTCCCAATTCCTCTTTAATCAGAAATTCCAGATTAGACTACACTATAGGTTTATTATTTTCAAAATTTGTAGGTTATTTTACTAGCAGATTGTTCATTTTGCAGACTAATGTAATTGCTGCTTTTGCCCATCCCAGGGGCAAAAAGCCTGTTTTTGTTGCTTTTCTTGAAATACTATGGGGTAAAGATCATCAAACCGAATTAAAAAAAATACATTTTAAGAAATCTTGGATATTTCAGTTAAAACACCTGAGGAAGAAGCAAGTAGATAGAGATTTCCTTGCCTTATTCTGTATTTTAAACTTTAATGCCAAAATTACATCAGAAAAAAAAAAACTGTCATCAAAGAAGCTACCAAACTATGAAAGAGCTACCAAAGACAGTAATGGACAATACTGACCGAGAGCCACAGCATACCAAAAAAAGCATCCGTGCAACAGCATCTCCTAACTCGAAATGAATTCACAACTTTGGGGCAAGTATAAACCCAAAGCTGCCATCTCCAGCAAATACCAGTGGCCAGTTCCACAGTCACCTCTGGAGCAATAATCTCCAAGTTTCCACTGAATATCTTCCAGCACATTTACCTTTGCAAAAGACACGTATGATCTGCCACATCACCTGTGACATGCTTCTGAAGCCTGCCCTACTCTGCAAAACTATGCTGTTAAGAATCCATAAGTAAGACTTTACAGACATGCTTAAATTTTTTGGACTGACAGAATTGCCCAACACTAAGATTTTGACGTTACCATCTTTAAAAAATAAAATGGGCTAACCTCGTATTTTAGAAATCATAAAAAGGGAAGAACAAGAGGTCAAGCCACATTTAAAAATAATCCCTTCAGACATCTTCACGCTCAAGTTTGCTTAGCATGTTGCTTTTTGGTTTTTTTGTGTTGTTTTCCTCCAACTTCCATATTCTACAGTAACCTTTGCAGCATAGGGAATTTATAAGCAGTCAACAGACAGATGAAGAAAGTACTTCTAAATCTTAGCACAAAGAGAAAACTCTAAAAATTTAGATGAAAATCTAAAGAAATAAACTATCCATGAGCTGCCAAAGAGAACTGACCAGATGTCGTGGTTTAACCTGGCTGGCAGCTAAACACCACACAACCATTCGCTCACCCTCCTCCCTCCCTCTCTGGGACTGGGGAGAGAAACGGGAAAGTGAAGCCTGTAAGTTAAGATAAAGACAGCTTATTAAGACAGGAAAATACTAATAACAACAACAATAATAATAACAATGATGATAATAGTACTACTAATAATAATGTGTACAAACAAGTGATGCACAATGCAATTGCTCACCACCCGCTGACTGATGCCCTGCCTAACCCTGAGCAGCCAGCCCCACTACCCCGGCTAGCCACCCCTATATACTGTTCAGCATGACCCCAGATGGTATGGAATACCCCTTGGGCTAGTTTGGGTCACCTGTCCTGGGTCTGTCCCCTCCCAGCTCCTGCTGCACCCCCAGACAGCCCGTTGGCAGGACAGAGAAAGAAGCTGAGACGTCCTTGGTGTAAGCACTGCTCTGCAACAATTAAAACATCGGGGTGTTATCAGCACTCTTCTCAGCCTAAGCCAAAGCATAGCATTCTACCAGCTACTAGGAATAAAACTAACTCTGTCCTAACTGAAACCAGGACAGCAGAGCAGTTATTTGCTTGCACGATTTGAGAGAAACAACATCTGAGGTGAATCAAGAAAAGATATTTTGCATAGCTTTGTTCTTCTAAGAAACTCTAGTCAGACTATGTACTGACTGGTATTTAATTAGTATTACCATAGTAATAATATACCACTATATATTGAAATGTAAAAAATAAATGAAAATTATTAAACATTTAATTGTTGCTTTTAAACACTGTGGGGGAAAAAAAGTTTTGTAACAGCTAATGACAATAAAACATAATACTGCACTGAGTCCATTCAAAGTGGCAGTATTCTCTGATTTGTTGGGAAACCAGGTGGTATACGAAAAATGCTCTATTAGGGAAGATAAAGATTTTTGTAGTCAATAGCAAGCAAGGACCAGGAACACAAATACAGGGGAAGTTTATTCACTTACTTGGCACTGTCTCACACTAATAAAGAATATTAAGTACCACAAAGGCTGATACTTTCATAGAGTTGAGGGGAACACTCTGGAAAAAAAGATATTGAAGAAGACAATCTGCATGGAGGAACTAAAATTGAAGAAGAAATGGAAGCTGTACAGTTGCAATATGAATACAAAAAAGGAAAGAAAAACAGAAATTGCTACCCGGAGTGCCAGACGACTGCTCTCACACAAAACAGGTGTCCACCAGCAGGAGGTTAGTCACATGATTACAACCCTAATGTTGCCGTAAGACAAACACACTATTTGGAAATCCAGAACTTTAAAAAAATAATAATTGAACTTTACCCCTTTCAGCAAATTCCTCTCTTTTCAATTTCCCGTGAAATTAAAAGGACTGACAAATGGCAGAGATGCTGCTGAACAGAGGATTAAATACAACCAGCTTCTTTTTTTTTTTTTTTTAAACTGAAAAAACCCACTCTCCTTCATTTGATTACCTACTTGAGCAAGCAGTAAATCACCGTTTCGTAGCTTTAGTTAAAAACAGCACCGGTTGCCACTCGTTCTGTGTCAAAGACTACGTGACTGCCCATTTGAGTCGCCCCACTGACGACACCGACCGAGCAGCTGTGCACGATTTGCCACGCGTTTCACTCCCACCCCTGCCTTTGCAGGCACCTCTCCCCGCCACCACCGACTGCACAACGAGTGGCATTGACAAGCGGGCTGCTGACTCAGCGCCCAGAATTTGGGCCTCCGTCCCCCAAAATTTCAGAATATGCTGTTTGTTCATAAATCCTACGGACAGCGTCAGGAATGGCCTTGCTACAGGAAGGGCAGCCTGACGGGAGCGTGCACTCACTGACCTGCAGGGCACGGCCCTGAGACGCTTCGCAAACACTCCGATGCGTGCTCATAACACAGGTGCTCGGGGGCCCTGAAAAAAGGGGAGAAAAGGAGAATAATTGATAAAAATGGAGATGCTGATTGCAGTGCCTGTTCCCTTCCCCTCCCCTCCCTTCCAATGCCTCTTCCCTTCCCCTCCCTTCCCTTCCCTTCCCCTTGCCTCCCTCTTCCCTTTCCTTTCCTCTTTCCTCTTCCCTTCTCCTCTCCCTTCTTTTCCCTTCCCTTCCCCTTCCCCTCCCTTCCCCTCTCCCCATCCCCTCACCGCCTCAGCCGCCGCCCTCCTCACAGGAGACGCCTCAGGGCCGCTGTGGGCAGCGAGCCGGCCGACATTCCCCCCTCACCAACCCCCTGGCCCTGCTGCTGCCGCTGCTGCCGCCGCCGCCGCCACCATCCCTCCTCTTCCTCCTCCTCCTCCTCCTCCTGGTCGCTGTCGTCGTTTCGGCCTTGTCGTCATCGGCCCCCGCCCCGCGGGGAGGGAGGCGGGCGCAAGAGAGGCGCCGCCGGACTACAACTCCCGAGAGGCTTTGCGGCGGGGCGCCGCGCGCGCCTGTGGCGGGAGCAACATTGTCCTGCCGCGGCTCCCGCCGCCGCCGCTGCTGCTCCCGCTGCTGCTGCTGGTGCCGCTCCCGCTCCCGCCGCTCCCGCCGCCGCCATGCACAGGTGCGGGCGGGCGCCGCGTGCTCGCGGGGCGCGGGCGGCGCTGAGGGAGGCGGCGGGAACCGCGCTGAGGCGGACACCCGCGGCGGGCTGGCGGTGCGGCTCCCTTTTTTTTTTTGTTCTTTATTTTCTCTTTTTATTTTTTTTATTTTTTTTTTCTCTCCCCTCAGGAAACATCTTCAGGAGATCCCCAGCTCCGGCAGCAACGTCTCGTCCGGCTTCGCCTGGGACTGGGAGTCGGGCAGGACGGCGGAGCTGCTGTCGGGCATGGGGGTGTCGGTGCTGAGGAAGGAGCGGCTGGGCAGCGAGAACACCCCGCAGGAGCTGCTGGTGGCCGCCTGCTCCCCGCACAAGAAGCAGAAGGTGAAGGAGAAGGAGAAGGAGAAGGAGAAGGACTTCGTCATCGTGCGCAGGCCTCGGCTGCTGCGAGAGGCAGAGCCAGGTAATCCGCACGGCTGGCACCGCCGCCTACAAAGCCCGTGCTGCCACCTCTGCTTTGATCCTGAAGCAAGGGGCTCGATATTTTCGCATAAACATCTCAGAAACGAGAGGCTGAGCCCTGGAGAGTGAAGGATGTGGGTTTGTACATCTGCACCCGTGAAGGGAGGCGGAGGGGCAAGCAGCTGTACCTGTCCTGTTGGAGCTGAGCCATGGGCGCTGCTCGGGACCCTGCCAGAGGGCTGCAGGCACGGGGTGTGAGGCTCCTGGGCCTCCCTCTGGTATCAAAATGGGTTTTCATCCTGTCACCACTACCTAATGCAAGCTAGAGAGCTCCCTGCAGACACAAGGCTGCTGTGTGAATGGCGGGAGTGTCCTCAGGTGGCCCCTTTTTGAAGTGAGGGCGAGTGGTGGGTCACAGGAAGCTGTTCGTGAGCTCCACCATCCAGAAAGCTTTCCTAGGTGAACAGCAGCGCCTTCTGGAGCTCTGCATCAGCTCCTTACAAGTCAGAATTGTACCACAGCCTTGCATACAGTTCATGGGGGGTGGTAGTCCGTGTGAGTGTTTCAAAGAGCACTTTGTGCTGCCTGCCCGCTTTGTGTACCGTGCAAATGGACACCTCACCTTGGGCCCCCTTCTGGGAGCCTGGTGTGTGTAGTGAGGGTGGGTGTTTCAGTAGGGGAAATAAAGGAGACGAGTTCAGTTCTTTATTTCTGAGGTGACCTTGTAGACTTGTCGTACCTCTCCTGCAGTTGAGAAAGCGTACAGGCCTTAGAATACAAAGGAAGTGGTCGAGATGCTCTTGTTTCCTAAAGGATCCTTCTTCAATGAAGAGCTGAAAGGGTTATGAGTAGTGATGTATGTACAGCCCAGAGACAGACAGACAGCAGTGCTGCGTCTGACAACCAAGCCAAAGGAGGCATCTGATTAGCAGGCAAAAATAAGCCAGCCTTAATTAGAATGTGTTCACTCTTTCCCTAAAGGTGTTTCTTGGGATGCACTTCCAGATGAACTGCTATTGGCAATCTTTGCATATTTGCCTCTAAACGACCTGCTGAAAGTTTCCATGATTTGCAAGAGATGGCATTGTCTCTCGTAAGTATTACTTATCATCATGCAGTGCTAAGAACTTTGTTTGCTTCCACATATTGATAAATTATTTGGTTTTAATCTTGCTTATTCAGATGTAATTCAATTTATTCTGTATGTGGATTAGAAGTATACGTAATCAAAACCAACTCAAATAGTTTAGTCGTATTAAATTTTATCAAATGACTTTCCCTCCTCTCAGTCTTTCATGGCAGTGAAGACTTTGTATGGTTCTACTCACAGTTCTGACCCTTCCTTGCTAACTAATGAATAAAACTCTGCTCCTTAGGTTTGATGAATTTCTCTGGCAGACCCTTGATCTGACTTGTAGAAATCTGCTGCCAGGAGTAATTGGACAGTTGCTACCTGCAGGTGTTACTGTTTTCCGCTGCCCAAGATCATCTATTGGGAACCCACAGTTTAAAACCATGAAGTAAGGCTTTTCTTTGTGTACCGGATCCTGAAACTGTCTCATATATTCACATTTTCTCTGTGTATACATAGTTAAAACATCTCCACCAGTAGTAGCATTTGTCATGTATCTGAAGAGTGACAGAGTTGATCAGTGGGTGGGAATGGGTTGAAATAAGATTTGCATTCATCAGTCAGTTATTTAAAACCAAGCTAGTCTGATTTTTGAAGGTATATTTCAAGTACAGGCATACACTTGCAAGTTATTTCTTGTCAAACCAAAAATTGTCAGTCTTTTCAGCATTTTTGTGTGTGAGCTCAAAAAAAAACTTTAAATCCAACAGGATAGACTTGCAGTGGTTGCAGTGAATCCTGTAAATACCTCAAAGATAAAATCATAGAATGTCCTACATTGGAAGGGACCCACAAGTTGGAGCATCAAGTCCAAATCCTGGCTCCCTGAAGGACCACCCAAAAATCAAACTGTTGAGAGATTTGTCGAAAGGCTTTTTTAACTCCAGCAGCTGGGTGCTGTGACCACATCCCTGGGGAGCCTGTCCCAGTGCTCGACCACCCTCTGGGTGCAGAACCTTTCCCTAACCCCCAGCCTGACCCTCCCCTGTCCCAGCTCCATGCCGTTCCCTCAGGTCCTGTCTCTGTCCCCAGAGAGCAGAGCTCAGTGCCTGCCCCTCTGCTCCCCTCGTGAGGGAGCTGCAGGCCGCCATGAGGCCTCCCCTCAGCCTGCTCTGCTCTGGGCTGAGCAAACCAAGGGACCTCAGCCACTCCTCATACATCTTGCAGTGTGATAAAGTTTCAGTAGTTCTGGCTGGTAGCTTAGCAGTAGGGCCAGTAAGCTTAGTAATATGAGCAGTCTGTAGCTAAAGTACAGAAGCATAGTAATTTTCTACATGCTTTTAGAATATCGGGTATTTTATGATAAGTGGGATTTGTGGAGCTGGATTTTAATGCAATTTTAGTAACCCGCCTTTCTCCTCTTCCAGACCTCTTCGAGTTCAACACATGGATTTGTCGAACTGCACAGTGTCTGTTCCAGATCTCCACAGTATTCTTTGTCGGTGCGAAAGACTGGAGAATCTCAGCTTGGAGGGACTAGTGCTTTCTGATGACATCCTCAGGTAAGTAATACGTTTGGCAATACTTAGTAAATAACTTCTGTTTGGTGACACTATTTTGTGCAGGCAAGTGAGAGAATGCAGCTAGAGTTGCCCTGTGTGGGAGTCTTTTGAAATGACCAATTGTAGGCACCAGAGTTACCTGATGGGTTAGGTAAGCATCATCTTTCCTGTCTATCCAAGAGATCAGGTCGGGAGGAAACCTCACTCCAAAAGAGTGAGTGAATTTATGGTGTGTTTTTTTTTTTTCTGTTCTGCAGGGTAGGGGGAACCTAGAGAAACTTCTTATCTCTGTAGGTCTTGTGTGTCTTTTCGCTGTTGCTGCAGTGAGGCTGCACAGCAGAGCTACTTTTATTTTCTAGTTTTTGTGCCCACAAGATAGCTTGGTGTTTAGTGTACATATTCGTTCATATTTTAAGGGGTTCCAGCAAGTCTCCTACCAGATTCTTTGTATGCTTTTGCACCATTTCTCACTACTTTGTTGACCCTGACAACGAGTATCTCAAAAACTGCAGACTCTTCAAGGCAGATGAGCTGTTTTTTAGTTAAATGGGAAAGGCACTGCGGGTGTGCAGTCAGCCTCCTGTTCAGTCTCTTCAGGTGATTGCAGAGGTGCCAGGGCCCATCTCAGATGGCTGAGGCTCTGGGTGTCCCGCTTTCTGCTTTTGAGCTTTCTGGTACTTTACTCGCACCCAGAAAAATACCAGAATGCAAATAAACCAGTATTGCTTGGTTTGTGATGCTGGATAAAAAGCATCTGAAAATCATGTACTAATTAGGCACTGATTACCGAAGTTTATTGTCTTGTGTGCAAATACAGGTACAGGGGTGTAAGGTTTTTTCGTGGTGTCACCAACTGCATGTCTGCCATAGTCTTGTAAACAAGTGCATTCATGAGGACTGTTTGGAAACGTGTTGTTTTTGTTTTGTTTGTTTTTGTTTGTTTTCTGGAATAACCTCTATTCTGCAGAGAGGTAACTTCCGAAATGAGTTTATTGTTTCATCTTTTTTAGAGGTGCAATCATCTCAAATAAGCTGTGGTGTTTGTTTAATGAGATACCACAGGAAATGGTGGAAAATAATTGTTTCTTTTTCAACATTGTTTATAAATATATACGTGTCCTTCTCCAAGCTGTGCTGTGATGCAGCAGGTACGGAGTTGAGATCCCTAGTGATTCTTAAATAGGTCAGTTTACAAAAAATGCAGTGCTGTGTGTTTACTAAATAATTATGTGCCTGGAGTCTTCGCTCTTAAACGTTACCACGTATCCTAACAATGTTCCAACGTTTGAGTTTTATCAAGACTTTTTTTTTTTCTTCTACAGAAGCGTTGCTAAGAATACCAATTTGATACGACTAAACCTCTGTGGGTGCTCAGGGTTTTCTGCAGAAGCCCTGGAGTTGATGTTGAGCAGCTGTTCTATGTAAGACAAATATAGCTTTTGGTATTCCTGCTTACTGTTAGTCCTGAGAAAAATTAGCCTTTTTTATCTTCCCATCATCATTCCAACTATACTTATCTCTTACTACCTTTTTTATGAGCCTGTTTATATTCTCAAATGCCTAACAGTTGATGATTTGCTGAATAGATAGATCGTTTCCTTCTATCCAGTTATTTTCTTCTTTAATAGCAAAGATGTACATCAGTAGTTATGTGTGTTTCCTTAATCATTCTTATAGGATGTCTTGTTGGATGTCTTAAAGGAAGTCTTGTTGGTTTTGAAAACCCACTTACATCCATTTGATTATCAAGTAAATTTGATTTTCTCTGTGAAAGCAATACGTCATCCTCACAAAATGTGAAAGTGTGTGTTTTCAGGAAAGCGTAGTCTGAGAGCTGCCTTTGCAATCAGAGTACAGCATAAATGGCAGAAAACGTTGTGCCCTTCTATCCATGGTAGAATAATCCTTCAGTTTATGAAGTTGCAGAGACTAAACCATCTGCTGGCAGGAAGTTGCTGAATTGTGCTCCCGTAGGTCTGGGTTTTACGCCCTGATCTTCACTGACTTCTTGTGAGATGTTGGACAATCTACTTCATTTTTGCTTCTGCAAAACCATGGTTTTAATCAAATTGCAGCAAGATAGTGGACAGACAAAACCTTAATCATTCTCTGCCTCTCATGGGTAGACAATGCTTCTGTTGCTTGGTCTGATTGCATGGATCACGAACTCCTTAGATAAAGGCAGTCTCTGTACAGTGCACAGCAGATGGCAAACCTGATCAGGGCTAGGAACGCTGGGACAACCTAGGATCATTTCTTTTATGACAGTACCGCGTTTGTTGGCTTTGTCACTGTGTGTTCTCCAGTGATATTTTGGGGGAGGGAAGGCTTTTAATTTCTTTTAACATTTTTTTTTCATTACATAACAGTTAACAGGCTCTGGCTGTGCTGTTTGCTGTGCATTTGTCATTGGGTTACATCCACAGCAGCTAAACACAAAACAAATACTTTGTCGCTGAGTGGTGATGGGCTATAGGTAATCAAGCATGTAGTCGAGTTAAGGTCAGAACCTGGCCCATGCTAATATAAAATTATAAAGTATTTTATGCTAATTAAAAGTAATTGGTCACCTGACCAATGCTAATAGTGAATAGCAAAAGGCTTTTTCTCCTCTCAATGTGAACATCTGTTCAGTGGGAATAGATTCAGGTCAGTAACCAAAAGCAAGATGAAAAGAGTGTCTCACTTCCTACAATATTAGAGAATCATTCTGTCTGGAAGTGGGCTTGGGAGATCACTTCAGCTCTTTGCCCAGAGCAGGGTCTAAATTCATCAGTGGCCCTGCTGATGAGGAATTTCTCTAGCTGGGTCTCAAAAACCTCCAAACACAGAATTCAGAGCCTCTTTGGGCAACCTACTCCAGTGTTTAATTATTGCCATGGTGAAATTTGTATTCATTAATATAGTAGCTTTGGTTGTAGGTGTATTACAGTTTGAGTTTTGGTATTTATACATAAGTATATAATGTCTTACAAGTATCCAGGTAATACTTGTAAGACAAAAAAACTTGTATTTCAGTTGTTCCAAACAGCTTTTTATTCATTTTTTGTATAGGTTGGAGGAGCTAAACTTGTCCTGGTGTGACTTTACAGCCACCCATGTCAAAGCAGCAGTCAATCACGTTACTTCAAAAGTAACCCAACTAAATTTAAGTGGATACAGACAGAATCTACAAATATCAGGTAAATAGCAGCATGACAAACCTTTATCCCACTAAGGGATAAAGCAGCAGGCTTTATATCTTCTTCTGATTGGCTTCTATCGTAGGTACTGGAAATATTCACCAAGACTGATTTTTTGCTCTGTGTAGCTTGATGTTCTCATTGTCAGAGACTCTTACTCGTGTCACTGGCTTAACCATGAGGAGCGAGATAATTTGTCTTCTGAATTTAAAAATGGTTAAATGGAAGCTCAATTGAAAGGTGTAGCTTGAAATCTGAAGTCCTATAGGCAGGAGACAGTGGATCTGATGTTCTCCTGTGAATCAGCCTTTCAGATATTGTGGGAGGAAACTTAATTTTTGGAGTCTTCTTAAATTAAGGCTTCTGCTGTTGTGGCTGCTGAAGGCGTCATCCAGAAAAGTACAGATATAATTACTTAAGTTTCACCATGACATAATGTCCTACAAATCAATATCAATTGATTTGGAAGGCAAATAATCTCAACAATCAACATTAACTATTTACTTGCTAATAGCTGCATAAATGGAAATGTGTATGCTTTATAAAGCATGTGTGTCTTATTACTGAAACATGAGCTGACTGTGTGACCTCTTTTCAGATGTTAAAACGTTGGTGGAAAGATGTCCTTCTCTTGTCCATTTAGATCTAAGGTAAGAAGTCCCGTGCAGCTAGTCCTTGTGTCTGTAGGGTTCGGGGGATTGCTAATGGTATTGCTGTGCAGTAACTGTATAGCAATAATGCGTAGTTGAGTAGGGTTGCACATACAAAAATGCTTTCTAGGCTAAACCTACAAAAGATCTACTACCTGCTTAAACTGGAGCAGGTAACTAACTTAAATATTTTGTTCCCTTAGTGTAAAAGTTACATATTTAAAGGATTTGTTAGCTAA
The DNA here is from genome assembly GCF_047663525.1 of Anas platyrhynchos. NCBI lineage: Eukaryota > Metazoa > Chordata > Aves > Anseriformes > Anatidae > Anas > Anas platyrhynchos. The sequence continues at coordinate 12,683,614 of NC_092621.1, forward strand.
CAAGTGAAGCAGTCAATAGGTAGAACAGAAGGAAGCATTTAGGCATACAAAGCTCATGAGCTTGGTACCCTAGTGAGTATTTCATTCAGCTCTGACATGGCCAAAGAACCGTTTAATAAAAGTTATATTTTGACCTAGTCAGTTACAATCTTTGAAATCTTGATGTGTAAAGTGCCTTTTCATGGTGTGACTTCTGCTGCAGAACGTGTACCTGCAGAGCAGCTGCTGCTTCACTTGCACTTCAGTGAAGGGCAGAATCCAACACACACTTTAGAAATAAGCTACTTTGTTTTAAGGAAAAAATATCTCAGTGATAGAAAAACAACTTGATATTCATTAAATTTCTCAGCCTGAATTCTAGAGATAGCAAATTTACTGCTGCTTTATACTTAAAGGACAATTTCTAATTCATGTGTTCTCATGTACAGTGACAGTGTGATGTTGAAGCCTGAGTGCTTCCAGTATTTTCATCAACTCGTATTTCTACAACATCTGTGTCTTAGCCGATGCTACCAAATATCACCTGCTGCCTTAGTGTAAGTAATCTCTTAATGGCTTTGGTTTGCTCTTCAGAGAGGATAAATTAATTTAAACTTGCTTTTTTTTCAGCCTAGGAATTGCAAGTATTGTTTGAAAAGCTTGCTGGTAGGATTAATTAAATTCGAAATAAGGAACTGAAAAAAAAAAAAAAAGCACCTGACTACTAGATCATGTACATTTGAGAATACAGACTGGAACCAAAGGTATCTGAGATAATCTTTCCATGGTGTCAGACTGTACTACTGGAACTTGCTGCTCAGCACGTGCATCGTGTCTCCCCTTATACTGCTGGAACTTCTTGTGAGGTTCCAGTCCTGACAATGACCAGTGTTAGTGTCAATATTAGGCTTTATGCAGCTGTGCATAACTTTCCTTTACAAGACTTAACACAGTGCAGAGTACTTGCTGACCAGTGTCAGAATCTGTGTATTCCTTTGCTTTTGCGTGCACCTACCAGTTATTGGTTTCCACTGAAACACAGCTTGGAGTTGTGTCCTTGTGTCTTTTTTTTTTTTTTCTTTTTTCCTGCGTTTTGTTATTATATCTATCCATCTTTATCCTGTTTTGGGTCTTAAAGAATACACCCTCAAGTACAAGACTATCTTTTCACCTAAGAGTCTTGTAGGATGCAGTTTTCTCACTCTTAGACTGGGCAATAATCCACAGCCTCTTATTGCCCAGCTTTTCTTGGTGCACAAGCCTGTGGTTCTTTCCTTTTGGGATTTTGTGACAAACAGGGCACTTCAGAACCAGGCTCAGTCCTTAATAATAATGGATGTGTAGGAACACAGCATTTTACTGCTTTAAAATGGTTTGCACTGCTTCTCCTCACTCCCTTCTCTAACTATCTTGTGAAGAATACCCTGTGCTCGAGCAGAAGAAAGAGGTTGTGAGGGAAACAAGACTCAGAATCTGAAGAACTTTTTCTGTCCTGCTGGTAGCTGTCATAGAATCATAGAATATCTGAGTTAGAAGGGACCCACGAGAATCATAGAGTTCAACTCTAGAGTCCCCAAAAGACAACCCAAACATCAGGCCATATGTCTGAGAGCGTTGTCCAAATGCTTCCTGAACTCCAGCAGCTCGGTGCTGTGCCCACTGCCTTGGGGAGCCTGTCCCTGTGCCTGACCACCCTTTGGGTGCAGAACCTTTCCCTAACCCCCAGCCTGACCCTCCCCTGTCCCAGCTCCATGCCGTTCCCTCGGGTCCTGTCGCTGTCCCCAGAGAGCAGAGCTCAGCGCCTGCTCCTCCGCTCCCCTCGTGAGGGAGCTGCAGGCCGCCATGAGGCCTCCCCTCAGCCTGCTCTGCTCTGGGCTGAACAAACCAAGGGACCTCAGCTTTTCCCATACTCTGGACCCTTCACCATCTCTGCAGCCCTCCTTTGGACACTCTCTAACAGTTTTATGTCATTCTTATACTGTGACACCCAAACCACATGCAATACTGGAGGTGAGGCCACACCAGTGCTTTTAATAATCAATTTCTTACTGCTCTCTTTCTAGAGAACTTGGTGAAATTCCAACATTAAAGACTCTTCAGGTATTTGGAATAGTGACTGATAGCTCCCTACAGCTCCTCAGAGAAACGCTTCCTGACATGAAGATCAATTGTTCACATTTTACAACTATTGCAAGGCCAACTGTTGGCACTAAAAAGAACCATGAGATTTGGGGCATCAAATGCAGGTTGACACTGAGAACCCCTAGTAGCTTATGATCGTGCATGGTGGACGTGATGGACACACTGCGTGTAGTGAAGATCATGAGAAGCAGAGTGATGGAGCACCTCTAATCATAGGACTGTTTTTATAAAATGTTCTAACTTGGTCTTATGCCTTAATGTAGTTTTATAAGTATTTTTATACTTATTACACAAGTAATAAGTGTAAAAGTGGTATAAGTGGTATAAAGGAGCTATTGTGAAGTTTTTTACATGCCACGAAGGTAACTTCTGTTTTTTGCATTGATCTAGGAAAATATGAAAAATAGGAAAATATGAAAAATAAGAAAGTATGGGCTGGAAAGTCCATTCAGAATAATCATCTGTAAAAGTGGCTAACAGTTGGTCCATGTTGTGTTGCCAGGTTTTCCTTAGCGTGTTAGAGAACTTTTGTGTACTTTTCCTTGCTTTTATGAACTTGAAGTAGGAATGTAATATCAAAACTTCTTATGAAAGTTCTGTTCTTTCAAAGAATAATGTCGTTTGGCTGCACTTAGTACAGTCGCAGAAATCTTGCAGGAAGAAGAATCACAGAATCGACTATCCCGTGTTGGAAGGGACCCATGAGGATCATCAAGTCCAACTCCTAGCACTGCACAGGTCTACACAGAAGTTTAGACCATGTGACTAAGTGCACAGTCCCATCACTTCTTAAATTCAGACAGGCTTGGTGCAGTGACGGCTTCCCTGGGGAGTCTGTTCCAGTGTGCAACCACCCTCTCGGTGAAGAAACCCTTCCCAGTGTCCAGCCTAAACTTCCCCTGTCTCAGCTTGACGCCATTCCCATGGGTCCTATCGCTGGTGTTTACAGAGAATAGGTCACCTGCCTCCCCACTCTCCCTCATGAGGAAGTTGTAGACCGCAATGAGGTCCCCCCTCAGCCTCCTCTTCTCCAGGCTGAACAGGCCCAGTGACCTCAGCTGCTCCTCATACATCTTTCCCTCTAGGCCCTTCACCATCTTCGTCACCCCCCTCCGGACGCTCTCCAACAGTTTCATGTCCTTCTTTACTGTGGTGCCCAGCACTGCACGCAGTACTCGAGGTGAGGCCGCACCAGCAGAGTAGAGCGGGATGATCACCTCCTTCAACCGACTAGCGATGCCGTGCTTGATGCACCCCAGGATACGGTTGGCCCTCCTGGCTGCCAGGGCACACTGCTGGCTCATATTCAACTTGCTGTCAACCACAACCCCCCAATCCCTCTGCGGGGCTGCTCTCCAGCGTCTCATTCCCCCAGTCTGTACATATAGCCAGGGCTGCCCCGTCCCAGGTGCAGGCCCCAGCACTTGCTCTTGTTAAACTACATGCAGTTGGTGATCGCCCAGCTCTCCAATCTGTCCAGAAGGACTCAAAGGGTTCTAGCGCTCAGACCAGCAAGAGAACTGCACTGTAGTAATTATGAAAGGAAGAACTTCACTGGGTGCTGTTAAGAGATATCCGTTTCTTTCATATTAGCTTGTTTTCAGTATCATTTAACTTCCAGCATCTTCAACACTATCTGCTGGTCTTACTAATTTTTTGTGACAGGAAAAGCTGACTAACTGGTGAAAAAAATAAATAGGAAAAAGCAATTACTTTACATAAAACTTTGATCTCTATTATCAGTGTCCTCCTGCAAGAGCCTAGAATGTTCTAGGCATAAGGCGAAGCATTATTTGAAGTACTAAAGCAAAAATTTGCACCCTGTGAGCAAAAGTAGGGCATGAATATGCCATTGCTGTTCCCATAAACACAATAAGGAAGTGGTAAAGTTATTCATGGATGTTTGAAGTTAGTAACAAGTTAGTGCTGAAGTAACATCACTGTGGGGCTGTTGCATAGGTATAGTATCTTCCCATCTGAATCCAAAGATAAAAAGTTCAGGTGTGTCTATGTACTAGTGCAGACCAGATTGTGTGGAAGATTGTACTTTTTCGGTTTGCAGTTTAAGATTTGTGTCTTAAACTACTTTAAGAGAAAAATTAAATCTATTGTAATGCTTCTCTCTATATACAATGTAAACCTATACAACTTGTCATGCATTTAATAAGGAGCTAAATTGTGATACTGTACAAAATGACTAATGATTTGCCACCAAATCACGTGGTATGAATAAAAAAGCAGAACATTGGATATTCATTGGATAAAGAAATGTAGTTTAAAGGACGTTGTATCACCACCTACACACATAGAATTTAATAGAGTACAGTGCTTTAAAAACCCTGAACAGAACAAGGACAGTAGTATGGCTTTAACTAGGAGGAATAGTCCAGAACATGTTTTCTGAAGTACTAGCTAGGTTCAGTGGTGGAAGAAGACAAGTGTCTCTACTGCAGGTTTATTGGTTGTGATGGCAGCTGCAGCAGACACAATTCATGTCCTCTGGGTAAGGTGCAGCACTGACCTTTACCTGACTGAAAAAGTTGTTTGTTAACCCCAAGAAATCAATACCAACAATTCCCACATAGATAATCCTCTCTATTTTATCTATTGAAATAAAGCATGAGGACATAGGAACCACTATAAAAAAAAAGAAACAACCCTGCTCTTAGTAAATGAAAGAAAGCTGAGCACATTAAACACTTCAAAAAAAAAATGGGACAGCTTCAAGCATCTATTAAATTTTTAATTTTATTACATAATGTATAAACAAAAGGCAAAGAATGACAGGTTTAGTTTAGCAGAACACAGAATTGTGGACTGGCACTAAATGAAACCACCGTGGATTTGATTCAGTGGGTAGGAGGTGCAGAGTTCAGTGCCAGTCCAGGCAGATTAAGTCAGTGTTACACCAATACTCAGTCCTGTCACAGAACACTGTCTACCAGGTAAGTTGTCTGTACTGCATTCCTTCGTAATAAAGGATTTTACAGTTCTTTAATTAAAAAAGGTAGCTGCTTACTGATTATCTATTATAGATCTCTGACCCTTCCCAGTTATTTAAATCAAGCATTCACCAGTAAATGCTTCAACAGATACACAATTAATTACAGACAAAACCAGTAGAGGCCACTCATGAGTAGGTCAGGTTTCCATTTTGCTAAGTAACGGTTAGGAACTTAACTGTGAAATTTAAGCTCTGAACCAGGTTGTACTTCGGGTCTGCAGGACTTGAACACATTGCCTTTTTAGTATTAGCATTCAGAAAACGGAATGGCAGTTATCTTTATGAGCATAGTAACCAACTCAGGCTAATAAGTCTCCTTTAAAACACTACAGAACAAATGTCTGAATAAGTAGGGGCAGGATCTCTGCTGTAAATTTTTCTGTACAGGTATTCAGGGACTCTCTGAATACCTAAATTCTTAACACCAAATAAATCTCGGACCTAACAGTTATTGGTAAAGTCCAAGGAAGTCATAAATTAACATTACTGGCATTATTTTTTGAGTCTTAACAGCAAATTGACTAGCATACTAGACCAGATACACGTATGCCATCCTCAACTAGCTATAGAGGGATCAGGAATAACTACAACACCTTAGTCTCTGTGCAGCCAACATTATAAAGAATATTTTGCATCTTCACATTTGGGCAAATTTTGCAGACTATTTCAGACATTTTGAGTTTTACTCTGATAGTTCCTGAACTTGACAAGTTTTCAAAGAATATTTGGTTACTTTACTTTTCCCCTTCTGGTCTGCAGTCCTGATAACGCACATAGATATTACAAATAAATCAATCTATGGCACACTTAAACGGTGAAATGTGCACAAAACAGTGATAGCTTATTTTTTAAAAGTTTCAGCAGAATCAGATTTCTCCTAGAACTGAATGGAATGGTCAAACCCATTTCTTCTAAGTTCTGCTTCTGAGTGAATACAAAAAATTAAGTAGCGTAAGGGAAAAATCCTTTATCCACTTTTTACATTCATAGAGTTAAGTTTACTTGTTGTGAGTGGCAATAAATACACTGATTGGCCACATCCCCATTGAACCTGAGAACATCTGTTACAGAAGTCTCTTCATTCAGAAGTAGTTTGAAGAAAACTCACTTTTGGAAATAGTTTTTTCCTAGTAGACAGGAAGAAAAACATCTGTTTCAAGTCATGTACCAGAAGAGGTACTACATCCCCACTGTAGGAATCTTCATTTTGTCAAATTCTGCCCTCATCTACGCGTTAATCAGCACAGACTTCCAAGGGCAAAGTTCACAGTTTCTCTAAAACAGTATCTAAAAAAGTCACTTCCTCTTCTACAATCAGTTGCTTATATAACATACATAATCAGAGGCATATAAAATCAAGTTGCCAATTAAGTATCAGTAAAATTCAGCATAGGATTGGAAAATTAAACTTTCTGGGGAAGTTAATGAGGAACCACATAGGTATTAATTTGTGCTCCAGCTACTAGCACCCAGCACATCTCATTTTTCTGTAGTTACAAAGGAACTCGGAAGCTAAAATTCCAAATCATTTAACTTTAAGCCCTCATCTTTCTTCGTGATACCTACCTACATAACACTGCTGAGACTGAACACCTGCCAGCCAGCTTGTCCATTCAGGGAAGGAGTATGTCTTAACTTCAACACATTTTCTGTGTTTTTTTATATTTATTAAAGGGCTAAAGAAAAGCCTTCAGTTTCAAGTCCCTCTCTACCCAAAAGTTAAGAGCAAAGGTAAGAGCTACCTCACTGAATTTGTGAAAAGAGCTTCTAGGAATTAAACCGGACTTTTACCTTTGATGTAAATCTACAAAGTAGAAAAAAATACTGGAAGAGCCAAAAAATTTGTCATGAGTTGTATGAAACTACAAAGTTGTAAAATTTTTGAAAAGCATACAAAAGGTTTGCATTTCCATTTCTAATGCCAACATCAGGAATTACCAAAATCTATATATCCTTGCATCAAATCACTACATTTTGACAGTCAGCTTTTCTACAAAAGTAGATGTGTGAAGGTGTTTAGTTTTTTAATCTCCCACACTTATTAAAAAAACTGTACATCTGAATATTTAATGCTACCGACAATATTTGAACCCATCCTACCTATATTTAAAAAGATGTTCTCTCATGTTTGTCTTACAGGTTAAAAAATGTCAATTTTCACTGAAGTTAGAGGTAAGACCTCAGATACATTTCTTTTATACCAGATGCAAAAAGAGCTTAAATGTCAGGCTTTTAAGATTTCCCCAACCCAAGGAATGAAAAGCATCCCAAGCTTCCTCCAAATGCTCTTGCATCTAAAAAAAGCCAACTTCCAACTTAATGCAGCATTATGATGTGCTGTCTATCTCCAGGGGTTCTCTCTGGATCCAGAGTTGCTTCAGCAGAAGACACTAGGGTCCTTCATTCTTCCAGCAGAACAGTACACAGTGCGTCCTCCGTATCGATCAATATGGAAGCTATCGCCCCATCATTGAACTCAAACGATGTTCCTCCATCTACAACCATACATGCATCCCAACAACGGGAACGAACGCAGACTCTGCCAAAATAATCACAAAATAGCCTGTAAGCAAGGTGTGTCACACAATAACTTAGCTGAACAAAGAGACTGGTTCTTGAATGCTTCTCTGCATGGATCAGTAAATGCTTAATCACATAGAAGCATACTTAAGAATTTAGCATTTAGAATTTAGTACTAGGATCCCTGAACCTGTCAGTGCTTTGTATAGACAGAGCAGAGCCCAGAGAGGACCAAAGGAACTGTTCAAATGCAGCCTGTTACTACAGGAGTCAGAGGACAGCTTATATGCATAATAATGAAAACTGAAATTTAGCTACATTTTTAAACACAGCTCCCGGTGATACCGCTTAGTGATTTGCTTGGAAACAGTTTTACATTAATTTAGCATGATTCTAATGCATGGCCTTCGTGTTAAGAAGAACATGCAGTTTCAACCAGCAAGCTGAAATTCAAGTAATTTGGATATTACTGTGTACTATTTTGCTGTATGAATCATTCAGAGAAGAGAAAGTAATTTCAAACACAAAGCTGAAGGCCAGAATGCTTGCTGCACAACATTGTAATTAGGTAGGGCAGCAATTTCCTGTCAATATTAGAGTGTAATTAGTGTGTGTTTAGCCTAATGGAAAAATCCTGTATATAATTTTAAGGCAGCTATTCTATGACTGGTCAAGACAGAATAAAGCTACTAGCGATCTTCCTCTTCACTCATCATTAAAAGTGAAATTAACTCAACTGTCAGAACTTATCCTTTCAAATATGTAGGAATTGAGAACAGTAGTAAATATGGAGTTCTCCAAACAATTTATTTATTATTATTATTTTTTTTTTTTTTTTAACTTTGCTAGATGGGAACTCACAGATTTCAGAAAAGCTGCGGACTGCAATCTCACGTGAATGTGCTTGACTGTTCAGGACTTAGGCCTTGGTCTAGATAATCTCCTGATCTCTAAGATATAATCATCAATTACTCCAGTGACTTAAATTTTCATTAAGACACATTTTTCACAAAGATTAAAAACTTGGAAGCATGGCCACAGCGTCAGAGCTTAATGGGTCTGTGCATCAGTACAACACAGCCAAGTCTGAACAATGCAGAAGAACCTGGAGGCACATTTTACTCCTCCATTTCACTGTGCAACTAAAGAAAGAACAAAAAAGGCAAGATCTCTAGCACCAAGAGCTAAAGGCCAGCTGTGACCAAAAGCAAAAACTACTTCAAGAAGAAAAAACGGGCAGATACCCCTCTTTGGTACACAGACATTTGTTGCTCCAATACAGTTTTTATAGTATATCCTATGCTGATGACTATTTTAAATAAAGACGGGGCTTAAACTGTAGCATCCCCAGATGATAATCCAGTTCTTTGTTCCTATTCTAACCTCTCTTCTCACAGCCTCTTAAGATTTACTCAACCTGGAGATCTCCCAGATCAAAATGACTAAGAAGCAGTAAACACTTAAAGACATGACTTGCACAGAGTGAGCCTCAAATATAGTAATAATTAGTCCCAGTAGACAGACTTCTTTTATTACCGGGTCATAAAGTGTTGCAACACTGATGTGGCTCAAATAGGAGGCGTCTCCAAGTCAAGGCTCCTTTAAACATTTGTTTTGACATAAAAGGTTGAATTAGCATTTTGTTAATACTGAGACACTGTATTGTTCTCAACACAGTTGATCTGAACATACAATTAACAGTTGCATGTGTTTGTATTTACTTAATTGTGGTGAGCTCCACAAAAAGAGTCCCAAATTAAAATGACTGAATTAGAGAACAGTTTAGTTTGGAAGTGCATCTAATCCTTCAACTCAAAGCAGGCCTTACTTCAAAGGCAGATTAGATTGTGTAGGGCCTTGCCCAGTCAGGTTTTGACCATCTCCAAGGACAGCAACCTATTCTACTGCCTGACCTCTGATTCTCACTGAAAAATATTTGCTGATGTTCTATGGGACTGTTATATCCTACTGATCATGGCTGTTGCCACCTCCTCTTTTGCTCTGAAGAGAGTCTGTCTCCTCTGTAACCTGAAGACAACAGCTGGATCTCCCATGCTTAGTCTTGTCTTTTCCAGGCTAAACAAAAATACATTTTGTCTCTCTCCCTCATATACCATGTGTTTCAGCCCCCCAGAAATCTCAGGGGCCTCTTCCTGAATTCACTCCAGTTTGTCAATGCCTGTCTCATAGTGGGGGAAATGGCATACACCCAAAGCTGGGCACAGTGTGATTCTTTTACTCTCTAAGTTTGTGCATGGATCAAATGTTGCAAAAGTATAACCCAGCTTGGAAACATTTTCTTCCTGTTCTTACAAGAATACTCAAGCCCCTCAAAACACAAACTGGTAGTTGAAACATTTCAAGTGAAACTCCTGTGTTACTTCAACGAATTATACAATGAAAAAAATCTTCTGACTCCTACAGCCACCACTTACTTTGAAGAGAAGCCACGCTGCCGACTGCTTGAGAAAACTCTGTTTACAATAGGTTCTCGAATACTGAAAAACATCTTTGGTTCTTCTGGACTATACAGCAGGGAGTCATTGTAATCATTTGTTACTGTAAATAGAAATCAGACATTAAGGTTTTTTTTTAGAGAAAGTTCGTTATTTTTCAGAAACACACATTTCTCCAGGAAAGGGCAGCTTTCCTACCTAGAGATAGTATTTAGTCTTGCCAAATGCTTAATAGCCTTCATCTCTGAGATGATACAATTTTACCAAAGGTTGCTTTCAGCTCTATTGCATGACTAACATTCACCAACTCTCTTCGGGTGACTAAATGCTAACTGTTTAAAATCTTAGGAGAATTGAAATTCTCTTGAAGATCTACACATGGAAGTCTAAATTAGTGCTTTAATATCAAAGGTGAGAAGCGTTTCAACAAATGATCCTAAATAATGTTTGTAAGACTAATATTGCAAGAGCACTAAAATAGTGGACACGTTATTGAGTAGTAGAGTACAATCAAAAATGAACTAGTCAGAGTTAGGATACCTTAAAGAAGTATAGAGTTTTTCACTAACCTTTCTGTATTAGTTCTGTGTTCAGTGGTGTATTCAAGCTTCCATGCTTTTTAGCTGTTGAGCCAAGAGAAAGAAAGAGCCCTCATTAGATAGGAGTATCTTTCTGTAAACTTAGCCAGTAATGACACGTGTTCACTCACCGATATTAAGGATCTCTTCAACAGCTTGATTTGCTACCTTGTTAATATTATAGGACCTAGACAGAGAAGTAGAAGTCTTGTTTGCTAAGCAATACAATTGAGGGGGGGGAACAAAAAAACCTACCTTGCATACAGATAAAGGACTAAGTTCCAGACATAAAGAAAAAAAAAAAAAAGAACGCTGTTAAGTCTGAGTAGACAGCAGTCTCCCTCCTGGGCCCAGGTTCAGAAGGGATTTAGGTTCTAACTGCAGCCCCTGTGCAGTAGTACTGTGAATGTCTCGGTTGCACAGTTCGCAGTGGAGCTTACAATCCTCAGTCAGCACTTCTGTTGTGGTAGTAGAACACCTCAGACTGCAACAGACATCCACTATACACATAACAGACTATAGAAGTGCCAAGGATGTTTGTCCAGGGCTACTCCCCTTACACTTACTGCCTACTTGCAAACCTGAATAAAGGCACAGGAGAAACTGAGATGCAGTCTGAAGTTATTCTCTCCCCTAACTAGTTAACAACCTTTTGTGCAAGTTTTGGCAGCTGAAGAAGGACTTGGACATTTAAATGCCTCTCAGGGTGAGGAGGACTGAAATCCCAGCAGGGCCCCTAAACCACAGACTAAAGATCACCCAGCAATCTTGGCGTTTAGAGAGGTTCAGGAGCAGACACCAATTGCAGCAATAAAAATAGGCAATCCTGGAATTTGGTCTCTGGTTCTGAGACTGCTCAGTACAGAACATACAATAAGATAATGAAATTCCTAAGAACAGCTTTGAACCAAGGCTGTACATTTCCAAGGTACTGAACACTAAGAAAGTTCTCCTAGCAATCTGACAGTTTCATCCTTGGCAGCCTCCAAGACCAAGTTATGCCCACTGAATACAAGATTCTGAATTACAATGAAAAGTAAAGTCCAGTAACCATGGCTACAGCATGAATATTCACTTTTGAATTTCATTAAAAGCTTCAGTTTTAGTCCATCTTAGCCTGCCACATAAATCCAGGCCCTGTTATACAACTTTAAATGATAAGGATAGCCAGATTTCCAAATGGAAGAGGCTCCCACTTCCCACACATCTGAGAAAACTAAATTGATTAGACTTGTCCGTAGTATTGAAGCTTGTTTAAACTGCAGTTAAGAAAATCTACCCCTTTGATTAAGCTAGTACAGCTCTGGTTAGATATACTCTTCTGCACTTAAGGGCAATATTTTGGCAAAGAGACTCCCTTTTCATTTAAGTTTGAAAGAGAAGCTTGGAAGAAGAATGGAAAATAGATGTGCCAGAGAACACTTAATACTATTTCCAAGTATGTTTTCCAATTTTCATTAAAACTTAGATTTTTATAATGGCTTTTTGAGCTGTTTCATCTAAACATTTTAACCAACAAGACTAGTTCAGAGAACCCCTGGACATGCCCTGCCAACCAGTCAGAGCAGGTCTTTCCATCACCACTCACTCCCAAGCCCTCATCTCACATGCACACATGAGGTGTGCAAGCTCTTTCACCAAAGTTACAGTTAAGGTAAAAGAGAAACTCAGTTTGGACAAAATGCTTCAGCAAAATAGGTGCATCTAGCTTATCTAAAACAGTATTTTGTATCAAAGCAGCATCATGTACTTACCATGCTTTTGATCCTGTTCCAGTGCACACATTGAGCCCTGAACTCTTCTGTTTTTCCCAAGGACCATCATCAACTGATATTTCATAATAGGAGGCCCTATGAAGCGAGAATTTAAAACTGGGTTTGCAGGACTTAAAGTTCTCCCTGAATAAGACAGAACACACAGCCTTATCAGGCACATGAAAATTTAGAGGGGGGTAGTTTCAAATCTGGATGGCAATTTCACAGGCATTGTACAGTGTTTCTGATTTGGCAGCCACTTTTGATACGCTGTTTTACAGTGGTTTTTATAATGGACAAAAAAAAGTGATTTGTAGCATGAAGTTTTAGGCATTTTTTTTCAGCTACTTTTCATATTAAGTTCTGTGTGAAGAACTCTGTGGTTCATCTGGGAATAACTTTGCATACAAGCAGGGTTTGCTGGACTTACAAATGAAACTACAAAATACATTACCTTCCTTGCATAATTGTTGAACTACTGCATAAACTGTGCTTATGCTGTGACTGGGTCTCAAAATTACATCAGGGAACACTAAGATGTAAGAAATTCCAGCATCAGTAAGTAATAGCATGGCTTCAAGCTGAATTCTTGATGACTTCAATAATTAAAAATCCACTGTGATTCTTCAGGAACAGTTTTAGTTTTACAACAGTCAGCAGGCTTACGTTTCCTTCCAAGGTAAATCCTTCCTAAAACTCAGATGTAGTAAGTCTTGGGGCACAATCATCATTGTGCATGGTATTATTTATCAGGGGATTCCTAATCTTAGGCTTGTTGCAACCAGAAAGCCTCTCTCCCATAAGCTTCAGAACATCCAGACATATAAACTACAGTTGTTGATGTTTATAGTGCTTAATACAAACAGTATATAGTCCTCAGATAAATGGATACCCTCTTAGAAACACATGTTCACTGTGTTCAGCATGACTGAATTTCACCCTTCTTAATAAAAGGAGCTTAGTGAATTCTCCTTTGGTGATGAACATTTTGGTCTGGACAGACTAAGAATACAATAGTGTTAAACAGTGATTTAATACTCTTGGTGATAAAGAGCATTGTGTGCACCCTTGAGAAGATGGGAAGATGAGAGAACTGAAAGCAAATTAAGGACACAGATGCACACCTTGATTCAATTTAAGACGTTCTTTTTAAACAAGCTAGGTGGTGTTTTTTGTTCCCTTTGCTTTCCCTGATTTCTTAACTGGCATGAAGAATAAGCCCTTGGAAGATGCACCTAGAGTTATTTTGTTTCTTTATACAGTATACGTGTATTTGAGCCTTAAAAACATGATCCATCTGCGTGACACCATTATTGAAGTCTTCAAGTTCTAGTACCACAAAATGTGTTACTAGAGATTTGTTCCTACTCACATTGTGTTCCACATAGCTTCTAAAATATACAGGAACTAAAGAGCGCAATGTATTTGTGGCATTCAGAAGCAGAGGACTACTGTAAAGTGTTGGAAAGGAGCTTTGTGTTCCTCTATCACTGCATGTTAAATAAATCTTTTAGAATCTTAAAAAACTATATTTGAGTTAGAAGAGAGCAAAATTTGTATCTGTTTGAGACTAATTCCTTCTGCCAGTCTGAGGCTGCAGTCCAGATGGAAGATAAAGCACTCATGGAACATTTATACTGTTTCCAGCAGCAATCACAGTGTCCCAGGCACTGTACAAACACAAGAAGATGTTACACACTAAAGTTTAAAAAAAAAAGACAGACAGTGTAAAGGGAAAGGGAATATAAAATACAAGTAAAAGTTTGGCCAAATCCTGATCAAAAATCATGTCTTAATTCCTTTCCCACAGCCCCAGTCACATTTCCCACATTCTTCTTGCTATCGTTTGGCTAACAGAAATGCATTCATCTTCAGGACAGAAAGGACAGTCATAAAGGTATCTTGCATAATGCAGTACCAGTATATGATACAAACTGTTTTCTTTAAATAAGGAAGTGTCAGACATTTTCCTGAAACAACACAGTTTCAGACAAAAGTAGGCTTATACCTTTGCCTCTAATGACAGAGAGGCAGGGAAAGGAGAAGTTGTTAGTATTTCAGTTTGGTCATGCTACACTTACAGAGAGAAGAGATGCAGAATTTTGAAGATTTTGAAATCTTCAGTCCATGGTAAAGATAGTAATTGAAGGTATTTGATGAGATAAGAACTAGTCAGGTAAGGAGTAAAACAACAGAGAAAATAACAGCCAGGAATAATGAAGGATGAAATGGCCAGAGCGGAAAACAGAGTAACAAAAATAAACATTACTGCACTTAATCTCTGAACACATACTTTGTAACCAGCAACAATCCCATCAGTCTTATTCATGGTCTAGAACAGCAAAGACGTCTCAACAGTGATTGCCCATTGCAGTGCCGTAAAAAGAAATGAAGTTAATTGTGTCCTGCTGCAACAAAAAATAATTACACATACCTGGATGAAAGAGATTCCCCAATGAAGACTTCATTGAGTGCTCTCACAGGTAAAAGATGTGGACCAGAAACGTCAGATCCTACAGATATTGAATAGAGCAGTGTTAAATCAAAGCTCAAAAACGCAAATTTTCAAAACCAACTCATCACTCACTGGGGGACACACTTTGCTGCCTCGTTTTGCAATCTAGATGTTGTTCTCAGTGTTCAGTTTTCTTCAGTGACCCACGTTTTCAACTGAAAAGTCTGTATCCAGTTACAGTTCTTTACTGGAGACTACAAGTATTTGAACCAGTCATTTTCAGATATTGCTTTCCCTGAAAACTCATGGGCAACTAGACGGATGTCTCTTCTAGAACTCACTCAAAGTGACTTAACAGATGTTCTGAATCAAGTTCAAAGAACTAGACTTTATATTGCAGGTAATTAAAGGGGGCCAACAAATTGTTCATGTTGATCAGGACCTCTCAGTGAGGAAATGCAGGGCCAGACAAGTTAAGCACAGACTCTTGCATCTTCAGTACACCATAAAGAAAACAACTGAAAGTGTTTAATGACTTAGGAATTACCCACTGACAGATTCTTATTTCTCTTTTCTCATTTGCTTGCAGGCAGAGTGACAGTTTTTCAATTGTGAGCTAATCTACCTCAAATTCACCAGATACTAAGAATCCTCATATGCAACCTCCCCCCCACACATGCATTTATTGTGGACCAGTTGGATACACGGTAAATTGTTCCTGTGGTAACCCCAAGTGTCTAAGGTAACCCCAAGAGACCATTTAATAACAAGCTCAGGTATTCTGCCAACAGGTAATATTGTTTCAAGATAGTTATATAAGTTGTTTATATTGAAAACTAGTTCTAAATTTATAGTCCAGAATAAACGTATAGAAACAGACAATATTCCCTTCTGAAAAAAAAAATCTACCTCCTATTCAAAGTTATCATAGCAAAGTGATTATATTCTTGTGATGGACTTGAACCTACTTTGATCCTGGAATCTTTCATTTATGTGAGCTCTGCTGTGTTGCTCTTGGCTTAGCTGCTGTTCATGTAGATCTACAGGCACAGGGTTAATACCAGTTCCTTCAAGATACAGTCGGATTCTTTGTCGCCACTGCCACCTAAGAGAGGAGAAAAGTTTGTGTCAGTATTCAAAATATTTACTGTAGAATTAGCTAGGATCAGATTGTCTTGAAGACACAAGAGTTTCACTGGTTCATTTTCAAAGCAGAGCATCTTAAGATTAAAGGTTAAATATATTCAAGGACATATTTCAAGTTTTATAGCTTCCACTATCACTTCTATATTTATAAAGTTAATCATCCCCAAAAATAAATACACTTATTTGTTAGCTGATGTTTTTTGTGTGTAAAATAAGATGACATTGACCAAAAGATGTCTGCAAATGTTACATTATACATAATAACATTTATTTTTTTAGAAATGTGATTCTGTCTTATGAATTCATGACTGATACAATGCATTTGAGAGCAACAAGCTCACAGGAATTTATATTCATATAAATACCTTATAATGAATATATTTGTATTAATACTTGCTCTACTTTCTCTAACACTTTGCTTATATTCATAGATGTCCAGAAAAGCAGCTCTATCCATCCCTTTATTCATAAGCCCCATAATCACCCTCTAATTTTAATGATCTCTCCTGGCTTGGGAGCTTTAGGGTGCTTAAGAGTACTTAAGATGGAGAAAGGATATAAAAGGCATGCTGTTACATCACATCATTCAGATTTTTATATTTTTTTCCTAGAAATCAATTCCTTTTTCCTCTTATAATTTAAATATTACATAAAACAAGATAGAAATAGTAGTTTTGATTCAGAAAGCAAATCACAAGGAAGCAAATCACATCTTTTCCCAGTTCATGCTGTTGGTATTTGGATGACAGTAGCCCGCTTACATGTTTCCTGAAAATTACACCAAGGAAGACTCAGGCTTTATAAAAATATACTAGTTTTTCTTCATTGTCATTAAGACAACATCGCAACTTTGCAGTAACTTTAGCCTTCAAACCTATACAATAAGTTCCTTCAACCTTTTCTGAATTAACACAACTCTTTTTCATGCACCTACAAGTGCAAAATTTTCTAGAAATTCTGGGGTCATTTTCCCATCAGCTTTAAGTTGTTCTTCCCCTTCTGAAATAACAATAATGAAATCTACATATAGTGCACCATCTGAAGCATTACCACTGTTGGATAAAGAGGAAAAACTATTCTGTACATCTTTCTTATGACTTGTGTCTATACAATCTTGCATAACATTTGATTTTTCTGCAACATTGACATTAATTTGCATTCAGTTTGCAATCAGTACAATATGAGATGTTTTCCTGAGAAACAGTGGCCTGTCACTGTCCATCCTATGTTCATGCACCTGATTTGCTAATCAGTAACTGCAATACTCTGTGCTTGGCTTCAGTGTCTCTGCACTGAACAGCAAGCCATTTATTACAGTATGCCTCAAAATTTGTTTGGATTCTAATCCTCTCTTCCAGTGTTTTTACAGTTCATGCCAATCTGACCTATACATATATATATATATGTATTAATATATATATATATTAAAGTCTCTTTACTTTCTTCATCCCAAGAAAGGATGAAAGGATGACCTCAAACCCAGAGGTCATCATTCTAGAACCTCGCCAAACACATCCTTAGAAAAATTATCTATCTACCCTTAACTTTTAAGTATGGTTTTAGGTAGTCAGGCAAACAGCTTGCAGTGGGTATCATTACTTCCTCAGAATATTCATGCTAGAACAAGCCAGAAATCCTATAAAATTATAAAAAGGTAGCCTACTATTGCATCTCTATTCTGAGATCCTGTTACACTGCTTACCATCATAAAAAGAAACAAGGGCCATTTGACATTGCATGTTCTTCATAAATCAGTGAGGTTAGTTGTTACATGGAACAACAAGGTAAGTGCTTACACAGATTCTTCCACTAAAGTGACTTCCACAAAGGTCATGGATAAGGACAAGGAAAGAAGAAAAATGCTCATTTCCTGTCTTGAGCACCTCACCATCCTAATGGTACTCTGAGCCAACAGAAATTCTTTCAGACAAGTCGATCCAGTTATCCTCCTATTAAAAAGATTCCTTAGGCCCAAATAAATCTGAGAACTGCGAAGTCAAACACCTACTCAGGTCTTTGCTTAAGAACATCAGTTTCAAGTCACACTTATTCTGAAAAAATAACCGGAAAGATCCTTTCTGTTTCACTCTGGTGAGGCTTAAGCTCCCTAAGAGCAGTAAGAGGAGCATCAGCAACAAAAATTTAACATGGCATCCAACAAAATATTACAAGTGGTTAGAGTATCAAGGGAGTTTACCTGTGTTAGCACTACTAGCTTTAACCAAACTACTTAGCAAGATCGCAAGTTAAACCTGCTGTTTTCTAAGCCCGGGAATATTTGATTTCAAACTACCTTCTCATTTAGTAAAGCTACTGAAACCCACTGAGTTAGTTATAATCAATCCTGCTGACTGTATTCACCTCGTTCTACAATTATTTTATGTGGCACAAATACAACAACAAACTACAAATCAAATATGCTGTACGTATGAACAATAACAACAACAAAATAAACAACTGCAATGTATTTTAATGTGAATAACTTACTTCTGTTGATTGTTTGCCATCACAGAAGTATCCTAGAGTGTTAATACAACACAGAAAAATGGTTTGTTTTTAAATAGGAGTTTATGAAAAACTGTACTCTAGGTTGTCCTTTAAAATTCAGGCTTGCTTCCTCCTTAGTTTAAGTAAGATCATTATTTTGAGAGTATCTAGTATCGAAAGCATCAAGCTACCTTTATCATAAAGAAAAGCTTTCCCTAACACTACTCTGGTAATAAAATTTAAGCCATTCTGGCTTAATCACTACAACCATCTGCATCAAACTGACCACTTCCTAATAGTACAGACTTCATTAGCTTCTATTAGTATGGCCCATCACTGTACTACAAATGGTTAAGAGTGTTAAAATCTGTAAACCAATACATCCTTTACAAGACTACAGTTCCTCATTTATGCATATGCTAATTCATAAAATAAATCAATTATTGAAGGTCACACCAAAAGCAGTTTTTCCAGGAACTTGTTATCAGCTTTATCCTTTGTGGTCCCAGCCCCTCTCTCAACCACAAATGCATTTCTCAACATAGTAAACATCTAAAGACAATTACTCGAGGCATTAAGATTTTACTAAGCATCATCTGCTTCTTATGGATTACACATTATTATGCATTTTCCAATCAACATGTTTTGTAAAACCAAAGATCACTAAATCGTACCTGAACTCACCACGATAAAGCTTCTGTAGTGCTTCAGGAAATGAGTGTGTGTATCTTACAGGCAAACACAGGTGACCCTCCGATCTGGAAGCAAACAGGAGTAATGATGATGAAAAAGTACAGTATTTTGGTCCCCCCCCAAAAAACAACATAAAAAACAAGCAAGCTCTTTCAGTTACCCAAAGCAAAGCTAGGCTTTTGACCTTTATGATTCCCTACTATTTCTACATACATGGTACATTAGCAGCAATACCCATCTTTCAGTTCCTGTGATGTACATGTGAGACATCAGGATCTTTCTTCCACTTTTCCCCTAAG
Source organism: Anas platyrhynchos (assembly GCF_047663525.1). Classification (NCBI taxonomy): domain Eukaryota; kingdom Metazoa; phylum Chordata; class Aves; order Anseriformes; family Anatidae; genus Anas; species Anas platyrhynchos. The sequence goes on from NC_092621.1 coordinate 12,703,127, forward strand.
AAATAGTTGTTCAGCAGGTAAACCCACAAGAATACACAGGTACTAATATAGCACCTGTCACCATAGTTCTAGGCAAGGAATTCAAGCTTAATAAACCTTGCAAGTTAGAAAGAGTATTTTCCATTTACATATAAGTTGGTGATACCGAGACAGGTAGGTGACATGCCTAAGATCAAAAGAATCTCATGTCAAAGCCAGAAGACTAAACACTGCTCCCCTTTCATGAGTGATATTTGATAACTTGAAGGCACTTGTTATTTGAACCCTGTTATTCAGGCTTGATACTGTTGAATATCTATTCACAGCATTTGAAAAGTTTTGGAAGAGGAACATGGCATGCAAAGAAAAACTTTTTGGCCACTGCTTTCTTATCTGCTAAGATTTGATTAACTGGAAATATCAGATGCAAAAATCTAAATCTGGAAATCTCGTCAGACAGAGCCTTGGTGAATTTTGAGTTTTTACTTGCCATCCATTTGAAGGTTATACCAACCAGGCAGTACTAATACACTGTATCCACCTGCCCAAATCAATCTTATCACTAGGTGAATGGGAGTTTATAAGAGGACAACTAAATGCCATTAAGTGGCTGAGGATACGGCGTCCTCTGAGTTCTGGAACGGTTTACCCAACAAAACCAGAACAAATTTAATTTGTTCATACCCTAACAGATTTCCAGTAGGGTTCATCTTCATAAAGAAATTAAGTTTCTGAATGTTCAGATAGCACATTTAGTTGCTTATGTTAAGAAAGTCCCTTTTCCAGTCACTAGTCTGTACTACCATCTCCAGCCACAAGCTACTGCTCAGTAATAAACCTAGCTCCAAGTACAGCTGCATTAATGTGAAAACAGCTGTGGCAGTTGAACACATCAGTGCTTATCCAATGCTTCCTAATGTCCTCACAGATGAGGGGGGACAACTCGTGGAAACTTTTGTAATAAAACAACAGGTTCACTTGGTATCTACAATCTACTAAGACAGGCATTTGTGACCAGATGCCACAGGCATGCCACATGCATCATGAAAACAGATTCATATTATGCCTGACATTAAACATAGTATCTCTTTCCCAAACAGTTTTTACCTTTCAGGATCAGTATTTACTCCAATAACTGGTTTAAATTTATCAAAGACCTTACTGGCTGCCAACAACATTGTGCCATCACCTACACAAAAAGCAAAACAAAGAATATTAGTTTCTCTTCTCATTCTAATATTCCAAACAAAATAGTTTCACATATATTGCAGTACAACCGTTAACACGCTTTTGTGTCAACAACTGAACAGGTAAGTGGCACAAAAATAAAACGGGACCAGAAAACTGCTGACACCTTTTAAAGCAGAGTAATGACAACTGAATTCAAGATAATAAATGTGCCTGGAAAAAGTATTACTTATTTGACAGCTATACTTGCCCTGGCAACTGAATTTGGCAGAAGCAAGTTTGGAAAGACATTTATGGAGCTTTCTGTTATGTTTATCAGCTGGTAAGAGAAATTATACATTCACACCTCACTTTAGTCTCTAACCTTGAGGATTTCATTGAAATCTGTAACAGTATTATTGGATGCTTCAGGCATGAACATATCCCCTTTGACCTGTTCTGAGTAGTAACCAATAGCTGAGGGAAAAGTGGACCAGTAGGGAGAAGACAATGGCAGTGCAGCATTCAAGTCTACTGCCACAAATGACTGAACATTAAGTGAGAACACAGCAACGCACTGTAGTATTTGCAGCAAGTCACAAAAATAAAACTGAATGAAGTGCTGCAATCTGATGTTAAAAGGAATCAATCAGGTTAGCTGCTCTGTTGGTTTGTCTAATAAGCTCTAAGGAGTGGCACAGGATGCTAAGAAGTTGCATATTTCTACCTGTGCCACCAATTCCAGATATACTGCCATGAAAGCGAACAAAAAAGTTTGGGAAGGGGGACGAAAAGGAAGTATGTTAGTCTCCAACTCATGTTCCTAACAGAGTAGGGTTTAGGGCTACTCATAATCATATAAAAGCAAATATTTTATCCTATTTAGGTGAAAATTACAGTAAATTCCACAATTTCCACCATTTTGCACAAGATAATAGCAAACTTTTCCTAAGTGGCCATACATTGCCATTCACTTCCTAGTGCTACAAATTTCAGATATGAGAGGAAGAAAGGATGGCCACAACCACTGAATTTTGTCATATTTTCTGACAATTATATCAGCCATTTACTTTCAAGATGTGCACATCTCCAGATGCTTTACAGCCTGCAAAATTTATTTGAAAAACATATCTATGAAAACATACTGAAACGTATACCTCCTTTCCATAAAGTCATACCTCCTGCTGATATAACAGCATCTGCCCACCGAACTGTCTCTTCATTATATTCTCGACGTTTAACAAGACGGACTTCTATCCTCTCGTTCCTATAAAGTGCAGGAAAAAGCCTGAATGTGTCCTATATTGTTCCTTGTCACATCCTTCTGAAAAACTAACATGTAATTAAGGACTAAGTACAATTGTATTTGGTTTCTAAGCATTTGATGCTCACACAAACCCTTTAAACCTTTTCCATTTGTTTTCAAGACAGCAATGAAATGTGTTAGCTGAACTGTGCAAGTTCACATTTGTTTCAGGAATAACTGTCCATCTGCATCACCCTGTTTTAAGTATTCCATTTTATTAGGGCTTGTCACACAAAGCTTTCTTCCATTATTTTATACAATCCATGGATATTTGCACTGTTTCTGAAATTCTTAACATCTGTATATTCTTACCGTAAACTGTCTACAACATGCTCCACATTTTTTGTATGAATGCGGTGCCGCTCCAATAGACCAGCGTAATTAGATCCCTTCAAGGCAAGCTGTAAGACAGAAAGCGAAATAGTTAATCATTACATTAAGTACTCTTGGTTGATACATACAGACGCTATTTAAAAAACTATGTATTTTATCTCAACATAAAGATGTCTGGTTTTATAAGCATCCTATTAGTTACATCTCTGTATACATACTAGTCAGCTTACATTCACTTGTTGGAGTAGTTACACAGCCACAGCATCAACCTCTTGAGGGCTCTACACAAACATACAAACAAATATACCACACTGACTTCTATGCCACAGCAGACACTTTGCTTTCCCTGAATTCACTAAGTAAATTTAAACTCTAAGTAAATCTACATCAAACAGCTTAACTAACTACATTCCTCCACCACGTGATGAAAATACTCAAATAGTTTGCTAGTTACCTGAAGAGTTCTAAACTTTGTGCTATAGAGAAAGAGAACAGAAAAAGCAACATGAATGATGATTAAAACATGCATCTTTGAATACTTAGAGCATTAACCTTCAAATTGTATTTGAGCTTAAGTGGAAGCTTGCCAAGTGGTGACAAAGGTAACAGTCCCCTTGCATCAAAACAAAACAAAACAAAAAAGACCCCCAAAACTTAAGGTCAAGCAACGTACTGCCTGCAGTATCACTCCCTGGATGATAGACCACATTTTTCAGATCTGTACCAATAATTTAGCAGTTGCATTCTGGCACCATTTTTCTTGTTCTTCTTGGAAACAATTTAAATACAGGACACTCTTTAGACACCTGTCAGTTCGTATGGGTAAGGCTTAAACGAGCAGGCAGGTAGGTAAGATTTCCACCTGATTATTAGACTTTTTGCAACAGGCTTCTGTCCAAGTCTCAGTCACCAACTTTATATATCCATTCTTCTCCTCACTTATTTAGTCTGTTCATGTGGTGCTGGTACTGCCAAATACATGTCAGTGTGCAGATTAACCCCAATTTGGAAGCAGAAGAAAGAACAAAAAAGGATGATATTAAGTGCAAGGAGTTGATAAATACATTCCTAATGAAGGAGATCCTGTTTGGAGCAGTAGGCTAGGCTAGATCACCTCCTGAGACTCCTTGTAACCTGAATTATTCTATGATTATACTGTCATTGGTTCTTTTTCCCATTCAGTTAAAAACCAATCTACCAGTGTAGAAACAAAAGTTCTCCTAGAGTAAAGAAATTTGTCAGTGCCAGAAGCTTTGAATGGGCACTTCCAGCAATGTATTCATGTGCCTTTATGCAAGGCTGCACATCCTTACAGGACTAGTGGTGCCAGACAGCCGCATCTAATCCTATTTCCATACAGATTCCCACACCACAGAACCCTGCAGTGAAGGGGAGAGGACTGGCACGACACGACAACACCAGTTAACTGCAATCCAATACCCAACAAATGCTGTCTTTCTTCATCTGACACCTATCAATGTCAAGAAATCCAACCACAAGCTAAGCACAAAGATCGGTGCAGAAAAAAAATTAGAGAAGAATGGAATTGGCTGTTCTGGAACTGCATCTCCACTGGTCTCACAGCTGGGATCAAGAAACCTCCAACAGAAAGAGCTCCCAGACTTTGCCTGGACACCATCAACAGCACTATAGGCAGGCAGCAGGAGTAGCTGCCAGTTGTGCTTGGTCACAAGCAAAGATAAAGCCCGTGGGTAACCAGTAAACATCTCCACTGAGCTCTCAAGTCATCCCAGCGAAGCTCGTTAGCAATGGTTTGCTGGGATGCAGGGTGTTCTGTCCTGCTGATTGTCTCACACATTGACCTCTCCTTTCTACTCCCCAGCTGCAATACTGGCACGCTCCCGCACACCTCTTTCAACGGCTCAGTGCTGCACTGGGAAGCCGAATGGTGCCACAGTGGGTAGGGAAAGAGTACGTAAGGCTGTGGCCAGTCGCAGTGCTGCCCACTGCTGGGCTGGTTCTCAACCTCATGCTAGCCAGTGAGTCTGGAAAGAAGGCAGGAAGTAAGAGTATTTGCCACCCACAGACAACACCTGCCCCTGAGCACCACAGGTCTCGTTTGCTAGAACTGGGACTTTCAATTGCCTTCCTGGAGAACAAATTGACCTTGCTTTACTACCAGAAAGGATGAGAAATCCACAGCAAATAACCACTGCACTCAAAAAATCAACAGGGTTACTAAATCAGGGCTCTCATTCATGCCTCCTCTGGAAATATCTGCTGTGAATAAAACACTGCCACCAACAAGCACCTGACGTGCAGACTGTTGCTGCAGCACTCGTTTTTTCAGGCTGCTATTTCCACGAGCTATTACTTCCCCACACAAAGCACAGCCTCCATCTTGCAATTTTATTTACCCCATTTAGTTGCCCAATTTGTCTGCAAGCTACTTTTCAGCTTAGTCCAAGAGAGCTTTTATCTCAGAACAATGACAAAGCAGCAAATCTTTGCATGACCATTTGTAGGCATTTTTTCTCCCAACATCAGTGCCGAGTCATCAGATCGCATTTCTCTGTTATTACTAACAAGGAGAGAGTTGAGTAATTTCATTGCTGAGGAACGAAGTCTCTTCTCTAATTTACATTTGTCTTAGATGTAATAAATTATTATTTCATCAACAGCTTCAGGATGCAGAAGGAATGCTCATCAAGTAAGATACTGATATCCTGATGATTGGCTGAAAATTTCCAGGATAAAGAACAGGTATCAGATATGTGAAGGTCTCCTCTTTGAATCCAACTCCAACAAGTAAGCAAGTATCACTAAGCTACAAGACAAATGGAAAGTTAAAGCCTTTAAATGGCTAAGCTACATCTGTGGGGCTGATGAATCCTCCTAATTTGCAAAAGACCCTAGAGATTACAGGTCTGCCTGTCTAGCTTCATCCCTCTAGCTCAGAGATCAGTAACTCAGAAGTTCATTCACCTGAGATGTCACAGTCACAGCCTGCCTGAGCCTAACCACAGTGAAGTGCATCAAACATGAGTGTTAGAAATCATCTGCTTTTCAGGTAATGACTCCAAATAAGCCCTGTGGTCTGAGGTCAGAGAAATCACAGAACAGCCGAGGCTGGACAGGACCTCTGGAGGCCATCTGGTGCAGCCTCCCTGCTCAAGCAGGGCCACCTGCAGCCAGTGCCTAGATGCCCTTAGCACATCTCCACCCACCTCTGGTGCAACTGCACCCAGGCTCAGTCCCACCTCCAGGGAAGGAGCGTTCTTCAGCATTCAGACAGAGCCTCCTGTGCCCATCCACACCCACGGCCTCTTGCTCTACCTCACACCAGGATCCCAGTGCCACACTAAGCGATCACCAATGTACGTTACTTCTTAGAAGATCTCTGTGATGCTGAGGAAGCTCTGATTTACAGCTGCCACAGCACTCCTTCCACAAGAAAGGACTCTGGCAGATCGCTCAGCTTTCAAAATCCAGCAGCAAGTGTCACGGCCTCCCTACTTACATGGAAGTAACCAGACATGGGTGAAGGGAATTCACTGTCTCCCTCAAAGCCTCCTCTGTGATAGCTAACCCTGCAATTACAGCCCAAAAGAGCAAATCTTCAAATTGCTGTCACTAGGAAAAACAATTTGAAAGCATTTGAGCATTATCTGCCTCCACAACCACCTTGCAAGCAAGGCAAAAAGGTGGCTGCAGTGATTGAGCACAGTGCACAAACACTCACCTGACTTTTAAGGGGAAAAAGCATGTATTAATCTTTACTATTTACATTGTTAAATGTTCAGATAGCTGAGTACATAAAAGACAAGGCAATGACAACCGCAGCTGTAATTTTAGGATCTGAGGGCACAGAATGTCTTACAGATAGCTTTATACTAAATATTGACATTCTTGGCTAAAACATGAGAAAACATAAAACTATTATCACAGCCCAGTGTTGAGTGCGTTAGGTATTGCAAGCTGTGTGGAGGAGCAATCTGATAAAAGCATCAAGTCTAAGTGAAGAAAAATTGAGCTATACCAAATGCCTAATAACACCTACAAAAGCGACTTTGTAAAAGGATGTTTCTTCAGGTTTATTTAAAAAATCCTCATTAATACTCAAATGAAGAGAAACAACAGAGCTCTGACATTTTACAGAAAAACATTCTCATCCAAAGTAATCGTTGTATCTCATTTTACCACTACCTTCTTTGCATGGAATAAGTTGGTTTGATTCATGAAACTGAAGAAAATTAAACAAAAAACCTAAGTATCACAAAGTCATAGTATATACTCCTGCAAAAAAAAAAAATAAAAAGGCAAAATAAAAAACATTACGAAGAACGTTAAGACATACCTACCAGTATAAGAAGTATGTCACAAAACATTTAAATTTCCAGATACAAACTTCCAGTGATACACTTTCAGAAACTGCCAAACTGAAGACTGACTTTCCGGATTTCTGGACAGGCTGGAAAATAAAATGCTAGTCCTACAGAGCTCAGGATCTTCATGCTGGGACGGGCTTGGAATTTATGTTGAAAATGTAAAAACCTGCATGAGGGGGTCACACACAGGCCTGCAGTCCTGTGCAGCAGGTTAAATAATTTTGCCAGTAATGGCAAAAGAAACTGAAAGTACCAATGAAAAGAAGTTATGGACAATAACACAGGAAACGCAATGCTTACCTAGTCTTACTTGCTAAGGCTACCAAACAGGAACAAGATGTTCCTTATTCCTGTGAGGAGAGCAAGGGCAAAACACACAAGAAACATGGCTTAGAGCATAAGGATATTCAGCTAAGGGCGGTATCATCAGAAGTACAAAAAAAACCATAAGTATTCATGGAGTGAGATGAAGAAAGTACAACTATACACCTGTTAATCTGACTTCTACAGCATGCAAAATTGAAAAATAAAATGCTAGAATAAAAACATGAGAGCTACTCTAAATGAAAGCGCACTAGCGTATGAAAACAGGGACAAAATACCCAAAAATACCTTCAGGCCTAATGTTAGTAGTGTTCTTAAACACCACAGCAGAGATGCAGTGCAGAGCACGCTTCCAAAAGACCTTGCATTACAGAATCACAGAATCACAGAATCTCTAGGTTGGAAGAGACCTCAAGATCATCGAGTCCAACCTCTGACCTAACACTAACAGTCCCCACTAAACCATATCCCTAAGTTCTACATCTAAACGTCTTTTGAAGACTTCCAGGGATGGTGACTCAACCACCTCCCTGGGCAGCCTGTTCCAATGTCTAACAACCCTTTCAGTAAAGAAATTCTTCCTAACATCTAACCTAAAACTCCCCTGGCGCAACTTTAGCCCATTCCCCCTCGTCCTGTCACCAGGCACATGGGAGAACAGGCCAACCCCCATCTCGCTAGAGCCTCCTTTAATGTACTTATACAGAGTGATAAGGTCACCCCTGAGCCTCCTTTTCTCTAGGCTGAACAAGCCCAGCTCCTTCAGCCGCTCCTCATAGGACTTGCTCTCCAGGCCCCTCACCAGCTTCGTCGCCCTTCTCTGGACCCGCTCAAGCACCTCGATGTCCTTCTTGTAGCGAGGGGCCCAAAACTGAACACAGTACTCGAGGTGCGGCCTCACCAGAGCCGAGTACAGGGGGACGATCACCTCCCTAGCCCTGCTGGTCACAGTGTTTTTGATACAAGCCAGGATGCCGTTGGCCTTCTTGGCCACCTGAGCACACTGCTGGCTCATATTCAGCCGACAATTGGAGAACACACTATGATGAGCAGAATGTGGTTTGATGGAGCTGTGCTCCCTCAGGAGCCATAAGAAAGGCCTGCACTGAATGTCTCGAGAAAGCTTTTACCACAGCCATGGTTTTGCCTGGGAAAAGGTTATTTTCTTCACAGAGACTGGTATAACGCTGTGGTTTGGATTTTTGATGAAAACACACTGATGGGATGGTTGCTGTTGAGCAGTGCTCACACAGAGCCCAGGACATTTCAGCTTCTTGATGAGGGGCTGGGGCTGCACCAGGAGCTGGAGGGGACAGGGACAGGACAACAGGCTCAGGCTGGCCCAGGGGGCGTCCCACACCGTGTGCTGCTGTGCTGAATGATAAAACTGGAGTAAAAACAGAGGAAGGGGAGGGGAACAGCTCCCTCAAGTTATCTCAGCCTGTGAGTTCTCATATTTTTACCTTTCTGCTTCTCTCCCCCATCCCACTAGGGGAGAGCAGGCGAGCCAGAGGCCATGTGGTGCTGAGCTGCCTGCCAGGGCTAAGCCACCAGCCCTCTCTGGTGCCCAGCATGGGGCTCCAAGGGTTCAAAGCAATGACAGATGTGATTGGAGCATGCTAGACCGAATTTAGACTTCTGCTTAGCTGCCAATTGGCAGGCTCCCATGCTTGCCACGGGGCTTGCTTGCCTTACTGTATATTATAGTCCAGTGCTTGCCAGTGACTGCTTTTGCTTCAGCTGCTGGCCATACTCCTTGTCATCTTTCCTTGCTGTGCTTGGGAACGTCCTGATAACAGCCACAGCCACACTCTAGGGCTGGCCCATGGCCAGGGCATCACTGCTGTCCCCGTGCTGCTCTACTGGACAGGCTGGAGCTCCAGAGTGAACTCACATCAGAGGGACCACGACCTGTGGACAAGCCCACGCAGGAGCATGTACACCCCTGAGTGTCTGTGGCCACGAAGAAGTCCAAGATGCAGCAAGAACACCCTGCAGTGGCTGTGGATAAGGCCATGCTGTAACACCTTGAAGTGTCTGTGGCCATGAGGAGGACTACAACACAGGAAAAGGGCACAGCAGAGCAGAGACACCTCACAGTGACTGTGGATAAGTCCACATTATAGTAGGCAGACCTCTAAAGGGACTGTGACTCCTGTGTAAGGCCATACAGGAGCAGGTACACCTCTAAGGGACAAGCCCAGGCTGGAGCAGGGGTGAGGGGAGGAGTTCATTGCAATGTTACACCTTAAGGCCTGGCCCAAAAGGACAAGAGGTGAAGATTGTAATGGATACACCTTTAAACTGTTGTTAACCCATCCCATGATTTGAGTAGCATGTTATAGGAGGGAACCCATAGGAGAAACTACAGCAGGAATCCCTGCCACTAGCGAGGCCAGGAGCAAGGGCCAGAGTTCATGGCAATGCCAAACTCTGCAGCCTGGTCCAAAGGGACCAGGGTGGAGATTGTAACGCATATACCTTTGGGTTGGTGTAACCCATGATCCGAGTTGCATGTTATAGTAAGTTCCATCACAGGAACTACTCAAACCAAGAGAGGATGAGCCTCACAAGAAGCAGTGCAAGTGCAGCAGTGACCAGACCCGAGGTGGCTTTGGCATCCAGTAACTCCACACAACACACCGCCCCTCCTGTCCTGGGAGAGCACACAGGGAGTAACTTGGTCACATACAGAGACCTCAGTGCACATTGTACAGACATTTGGGGGACCACGGGGTGGTCCCCAAAATAAGGGGATGATATCTGTGTATTAATCAAAGGGTGGTGATCAACAAACACGTACCAGAAAGTGTGGGACCTGTGCATAATGTCAATGGTATGGAATAACAGGAGGATTCAACCTGGTTTCAGCTGTGATAGAGTTAATTTTCTTCAGAGAGCCTCATCTGATGCTGTTTCAGATCTTTGATGAAAACAGAGCTGATAACACACTGATTGATGGCTTAGCTGTTGCAGAGCAGTGCTTGCCAGTGCAGTACAAAGCCAAGGATTTCCTTTCTTGTGCTGCCCTTCTACATGAAGATAACTGGCAAGCTGCACCCTTTGGAGGAAGCTCTGATTTACAATTGTCGCAATACTCCTTCCAAAAGAAGGCAGTTTGAGAGGCCACTCAGCTTTCAAATCGTTTCTTCTTTTTCCAGAACTAGAAACAGCTTTGAATATAGCATGCAATTCAAGCAATACACTCAGTTTCCCTGACAAATAAGAAACACTGATTCAACATTTGCTTAAAGGACCAGGGCCTAAGACTGGCAATCTATAATTACATGCAAGTAGTTTTCCCATGCTCTGGTGTTATCTCCTACATATATTAAATCTTCATTTCTCATGTTAAAAACAAGCACAGTTTTCCTCACAAGTCAAGCAAACGTTGAGCTTTCTCATTTCTCCTCACCTGTATTTAAAAGTTCAATCACACATTAAGCTTCCCTATTTCATACCACAAAAACAACCTGCATACTAATGTGTTGGGATTAAAGCATGGCTCAGTTTCTGGATTTTAGAGAATGATGTACAAAGGCAAAGGCAAAATACACCGAGCAGTTGGTCACAGTAGAACCTGCCCAGTGGAAACCTGCACCTTGGAGGCATGTTTCAAGCATGCCAGAGAGAAGGGCCTGCAAAAGGCACAAGCACAACCCTGGATCTTCAGGAAGTTTTCCAGCATCAGCTGGAACTGATAGGAGATTCAAACTTCTAGGTTCATAGAACAGATAACCTCATTTGGGAACCGTACCAGCCTTCATGGTAAGTGTAGGACAGCGTGCCCACCTCAACTTCTTGTAAATACATACGAATTATCCAGACAACAAACACGGACCATTTGCAAGCCTCAGTTGCTGTATTTATACTAATTTATGGCCTTCATGGGAGTCACCCAAAGTTCTTAAACTTCTCAAAAGTGAACTATGTTCTCCTACATGCTTTTGCACTACAAATACTAAATGCAACAAGTCTGATCTTCCATGGTTGGTAGAGGTGAAAAAACAAAAAACAAAAAACCACAGACTCTGTGATCATCAAATTTGGAAAATAAATTCGTCAAATTTAAGCCTTTACTGAAAGACTCAGGCGCAGTGAATTGATGCTTTGTTTGATAAGCCCATGGCTGAAACTTTTGCTAACAAAAATACAGGCTTCAGCACAATCATGCCTGCAGTGCAAGTGGGTTAACCCATCCTGGGATACTCAGATCTTCCAGGGACATTCAGTCCAGGTAACCTCAAATAGCAGGAATGCTCTGAAGCCCTCTCTGAAGCAAACCTAAGAAACAGTTTCACTGAGAAGAGGCAGGTCCTGGGTAAACTTAGGATGCATTGATTTCAGACGATTTAATAGCTAAAAAGCACAATTCACAAACTCAACATCTTGTTTAGAGGACAGATTTAATAATGATCAATTGCCTTAGCTAAGGTAGCAAAGAAAGACACAACTTTCCAAAACAAAGTCCTATTGAGGACAACCTAGGCTCAACGTTCAATTTCTCTGCAAAGCTTTCAACGTGATTTGAGTCTTCGATTTCAAAGTACTGCTGAGTTGCAGCCTGTAGGCATTAAGCCCAGTTCCTCTCTTCCTTCCCAGTCTGGGTCATGAGTTACTATACAAACTGTTCCCAGCAGTCTGGCCTTCCTGTACACTGTTTCTAACAGTGCTGTATGTCACCTCTCCTTCTGTAGTATACCAGTGAGCTGCTTTAGCTAGGAAACATTTTGCTTACACTTCTCTTGCGTTTTTTTCTTCCCAACAACTTAGACCTCACTCTTTCATTATGCAGTGACAACCTTTCAAATGCTGCCTCATTCCCACTACCGAGTAATGCTTATGAGGCGTTTTGTGTATCATAGCATTTTGTAATTCATTACTTCTGTAGTAGCTGACTTTCACGATCTCTGCACTTGGTAAGTGAAGCTGGCAACACTATTTCCCTGGTGCTTTTAAAGATGCTGCCTTGGGGTAAGTGTTTTATCTACAGGTGAACAAAAGTAATAATGCCATGGTCTGTTTAAGAGTTCTTCATCTACTAAATTGAAGCATTGCCCTTTTAACCACAACTGAAGAATCCACATAATGGTTTGTAATTTGAAGGCTAATACAGAACATGTTGTGTTAGTTATAAACACATCAGTAGCTACTTTCTGCATTAACAGCTTTCTAGCAGTCCAGGCAATTTAATCTTTCAGTATGATACTAACATAACTAGTTGTGATTTATGACATTAATTATTTGAAAACAATATCAAAGACTTTAAAAAAAAAAAGCCTTTTTGGCTGTATAAATTATTAGATCCTTGATGAGACAGGTGAAGTTAAGTTTAATTTAGGCACAACAGAATGCCCTACTTTCACATCTATTTACTATATATGACTAAGTGTATTTGAATGGGGTGTTGGAAAAACAAACACTGCGGGAAAAGGAATTATGTTTTAGTCATTTTCCAGACACCTCTCATGACAGAATGACAACCTAAAAGGTTGTGTTCATTGTTTTTAAATAAAGCAGCAACCCAACCTACTGAGCACCGAGGCACGTATACCAAGTTTCAAAACCAAAACCACTCTGGAATTGCATAACATGAACTACATGTTACCCACCTCAATGTTTTCAGCAAAGTAGCTCCAACTTTTTATTTATGAAATAGCATCTCTAGCTTTACGTAATTGCAATATACTGTAATCTGCCTTGACTTCTTCATGCTTTAAATTCAGTAGACAGGTTTTATTTTATTATTATTTTTTTTTTAGCTTTTCAGGGTGAGGTGGAGTCAACTATAGTTCTGCCAGTTTTTAAACACTCTTTATGCACTCCACAGAGGATAATCTGCTGGTATAGTTCACATTACAGAGCAAGCAACCAGAGACAGCTAGTCTGAATTCATCAGAATGATAAAAAGCTTCAGGTCACCACCTCATTTGTTAATTAAGTCTCCGTTAAAAATACTACCTTCTTATACAATTGAATCCACAGGTCAATATGTACCCTAAAGCATACTACTTTTTCAAATAGCTCAAGTTTTAAGAAGAAAATACAAAGGCTTTACATTTTTGAAAAAATGGGTTACCTGACTTCATTTAAAAATTCCAATTTGGTTAACTCTTCATTTTGCATATTACTTTACATTTCTATTCCCTTCCTTCTGTTTATAAAAATCCTACTGTTTTAAAAATACCCGAGTAACATTTTCTGAAGAGCATCATAGTGGATCAAGGGCATTTGGACTGAAATGCAGATCTCAAACAGAAATCTAGAGAGCAAAAAGCCTGCCTAGCTGCTGAAAAGAGTACCTTGGTATAGCAGTATGAAACTCAGAAACCTGAAACTCTACTAGTTAGGAAAGGTAATTTAGAAGTGATACCAAAAAATGCTATCTTTTTGCCATCTAATGTGAAAGAAGGTAAAGAACTTTCCGTAATTTAAAAAAAATCACTTATCTGGTTGGAGATACAATAGTTTATTTTCCTAAAGAGAGTTCTCTCTAGATATGAAAATTTTAGTGCATAGATCAGTAACAGCTGGTGCTGGAAGCATCTATATAAAGGAGGGCTGAGTGCACACACACATGCGTGCACACCTTTAATGGATTTTGTATTTTGGTGCACAAGAACTCACCAGCTCAAGCCAAGCCTTTCCCATCTGCTTGGAGGAACAGACAACACCTCCCTTCCTGACCAGTTCTGCTTACTATGTTTTTGGTGCCTTATATTAATGATGAGCTCACATCGTGCCTCTTTCAGAGGCAGCAACACATTGCAACAGAGTGCCCTTTCTCTATCCAATTACCAGTTTTCAAGAAAGCTGTAAAAACTTCATATTTTCGGGATGACCATCCCTGCCAGTTTGTTGCAGTAGTCTGAAAGAGCCAAAACTTGTTCCAAAGCTTCAATTCCTTGCTTTCCCTTGCCATTTCAAAGACACATAAAACAGTCAAAACAGCCTACCAACTGCAGTCCACATTAAAATATCTTCCTCTAATTAAGAAAAAAAAAAAAAAAGGCAACATTTCACTTGACAAGATGTTTCAAAGGTAGTTAAAACTGCATATGAAGCGTGTTTGGACAGCTAACTGATCTTTCCTAAATACCTTCCAGCAGTGACAAGTCAGCAACTACATGTCAATTGCTCTGTCAAGCTGGAAAGAACAGGACTCGGAGGAAATTAGCTTTACCTATTAATGGGACAGTGATTTCTCTGAGAATTATATAAGGAATACAGCTTTGCCTGCTCTGTATGAGTTTTCTGAGAGTGAAATAAAGGGATGTGTATGGCAGTGAAATTCTTGCAGCACATACAGTAGCTTTCAGTATTAACAGACTGGATTGTTCATTTTTTGTGATGGGCTGTATTTAGATGTTTATCCCACCATCCAGGTCAGACAAAATTCAAACTGCTGTCAATTACAGTAAGCAAACTATTTGTAGCGACTTCAGAAAGCAAGTAATATTTTTATTTAACTTTTACCTAATAACTGCAAGTGTCCCTTCCATACAATACAATAGTCTCCTCAAATATCAACTGAGTAAATAAAAGAGGTCCTGCATGATATGATGCAAGATGCTTTAAAAAATATTGCATCATTAAGTGTTGAGTTATTTGGGGGTATTTTTCGTCCCAGGTATTAGAAGAGAAATACTGTTACACATTTCTAATTTCCTTTCAAAACTAAAGATACTGAAAACATCTCCTGTGTAAGTTACATTCAAAGCATATAATCACTCTTTCCAGAATAGTTCACAATTAGAATACTCATGAAAAAAGTCAGACATGTCTAGGTGTGGTTATCAGCAGCTTCAAGACTTATTTTTAAAGTGTGCAAGAGCATCTACCAGAAGACCCATGAAAACATCCACTTGGGGTAAAGCATGCATGACACGTACGTAGAGACGCAATGAAAGATTTAATCTTTTACAGATCTCCTAAATACTCTCAGTGTTTACTCTCTCTCATCATCTCTCCCCCATCTGTTCTGCTTTTCTGCTGTCTGGGTTGTTTCTTCACCTCTCCTGTCTATTTGCACTGAGAAAGAATCCAGGAATTCTGACCTTGTTGCTTTGACTTGCAACCTTTAGCAGTGTTTGTGAAGTACAAATTACTTGGTGTGTCCAAAAAAAGGCCACAGAAGAAGTCAGGCCACAGCTCCTAAGGGCCTGCATTTCCTATTAGAAGTGTCAGAGTCCGCTTCTATACCAAGAGAGTCTGCTTCATGGAGTATGCTACAATTTATACAGCATAATACATATGATATATGCTGTGATTTAGATTTTTTCCATATACAATGGAGTGTGCCAGTGATTTATATTTAGATTCTTTGAACATAAAAGAAGTTCTATTTAATTTGAGGCTCAAAGGCACATATGCAGTGTCACTTCTGCATTAAGTGGCTTACTGTATTTTCTGCCTTCATGCATAAACACACTGACTGCAACACCTAAATTTCCTGTCTCAGCAATCAGACACAACTGCTTAAGCCCACAACCATCATAATTTGTCCTACACTGAAGTCTGATGCTTGCAAGTGGGCATGTCAGCTACCTTCCAGAGAACTGCAAGTATCTCTCCTGCTCACAACCAGCAGGCAAATGACCCCAGGTAACACGTCCTAAATCCAAGCCACCAACACTACAGAGGTATTAAATTGGACTTCCTTATTAAAGATTTCCAGTGTCTGGACTCCTGAAGATCTGTGTCAGACCATGTACCCCTCTGCTGGTATGGCATCCCTCATGCTGCAACACTGCCACACACAAATGAGCTCCAGAGTCACCTGAGCCCCTGCAAAAATAACACAGTCCTCACCACCACCCCTCCTGGGTTGCTAGCAGCTTACACCACCAGGTGAGCCACATTTCTCCTGTATACTTTCACTTCCACTCTTTGCCACCACCTCATCATCTACAGCCTTCCATGTGACCCTCGATTCCCACCTTGTTCCCCGTTTCACCTTTCTACGTGACTAACCTCCCATGCCAGATTCACGTCTGCTTTGTGGCCTTCGGTTAAACTGAGAGTCACCCTGGGTGGCGACAGCAGGGACACCCTGCACTTCTGTGCTCACTGGCCTCAGCTTCAGGGACACCAGCAGCCTTGGGAGCAGCTTCTGCAGTCTTCAGCGGAGAAGCAAGGACAAAGGGAACAGAGTGCAACTAACCTCAGGAAACAAAAAACATCACATTCCAAGGCTGCCCTTAACAAATGTGGCACAGATAAGGACGTACATTTTGCAGAGATTGCTGTCCACCTGAGACAGAGTAAGAACCTTCTGAGTTTTCACCTAATGTGTTTGCTGAGACTGCTGTTAGCTCAGAGACCAAGGGAAAAAAATCTGAGACCCAAGTCACAGCAGACTAAATACCGGCCAGCTAAAGAACATGAGCAAGGGCAATTCTCCTTGCTGTCTTCATTCCAGTATTTCTTGTCATATTTCAAAGATATAATTCTGGAAAAATCTTCAGTGTTCTTGCACAAATCTTTGTATTCCACCACCCCGCCTCAAAGAACCTAAATAAATACTGGTAAACACATACTTAAGCAAGTTAGACTTTGGCTACCTGAAGACACTCAGTTTTACTGCTGCAGTTCCTCATGTGGAAGTACTGAGGGGGAAGCTAGATTTTTAAAAAGGCACCGATTCTAGAAAAAGAACACCCCCCACATGGAGAATTCTTATACCTGCAATTATCCGCAAAAGGACGCACTCTAAGATGCCTCCACAACCACTGCAATGGGGCAGCGTGCGTTCAGTGCTACTTTTTTGTTTTTAATGCATCTTCAGCTGCTACAGGTCACCCACCCAGCAGAACATGTTGTTTCTGAGAGAAGAGAACTGAAGCTGGCTGTAGTTATATATTATTTTATATATATATATTCAGGCAAGAGCACCTTCCAGGACATTCAGCGCTTACTAACAACATTGCTCAGTAACTGATTCACTGCTCCAGCCTTGCCTGTTCACAAGTAGGTAGGGTGAAGAACAAGCAGATTTTATTCTTTTTGGGTTTCAGTGTGCAATGAGGGATCAAGCTGATTCCCTACATGCTTCACTGCAAGACATGCCTCCTCAAGAGATGCTGAAACATAGAAGAGCAGCCTCATGGATGAGGCAGTGCTTTTCTACGGCACGAAGGCAAGTACAGGGATACTTCACCCACATGCGCTGACAGCAAGAACACATGGTACATTTCCATGTTAAATGTGGTAACGTGTCCAGTTTGACTACTTAGGAGAGCTTTATGGAGCAATAGAAATTCAAGCGTGAGGAATTCCACAGCAGACGGACGGCCACCTGAAGTGCACAGGGAGATATAGAAAACGTGAAGAATCCTCTTACTGTAGGTACACACTCCTTAACCCTCGATCTTCACAGAGCAAGGCAAACCTGCCGCCCGTTCCTCCTACCGAAAATTAAAACCCGTTTGCAGATTTCAACCCACCGTGGGCTGCAACGGACCCAGGCTAACGGCTCTCACACACACACACCACACACACCCCCCCCGCCTCACCAGCTGCCGGAGGTCGTCCTCGGAGAGCCCTGCGTAGCGGTACCGCTGCTGCTCGAACTCGTACCGCGTCGTCTTGGCCACCACCGCCACTCGCGACGGGCGGAACCCGCCAACCCCAGCCCGGACACCTCCGCCGTTACCGGAGCACGGCCCCGTCCCGGTGCCGGTCCCAGTCCCGGTCCCGGTCCCTGCCCGCTGCCGGAGCAGCGCGGAGCGGCGAGCGGCCGCCCGGCCGCCGAGGCAGAGGGAGCCGCAGCGGGAGCCCCGCCAGGCGGACATCGCCGCCGCCGCCCCCCGCCCGGCTCCCCTCAGGGCAGCGCAGCCCGCCGCCGGCTCGCGCCACGGCTCTGCGGCGGCCCCCGCGGGGGCGGGGCGGCGGGGCCCAGGCGCATGCGCCGCCACCGCCCACAGCCAGGGCATGCGCGCCTCGCCTGCCCGCCGGGAGGGGCGGGGCGCGAGGGGAGCGCGGGCGGCCGTTGGGGCGGGGTCCCCGTCCCAGTCACCGTCTCTGTCCCCTCAGCCCCGTGGCGCTGAGGGGTGTCCCCTGTTCCCCCACTTTTCTGTGCTGGTTGCTCGTAAAGAAATAAAGGCGGCGGTGCCCTCTGATTTAGCTCGTGGAGATAGGAGCTGGGGCTTAACCTCGGCTCTGGGAAGCCCGAGGCGGGGCGGTTGTGGCAGGCGGTTAAACCGGCCTCTGTGAGGAGGAGGAGGGCTGGGAAGGGTTCCGTGTGCGGGAAGGGGGAAGCGCCGAGCCCGAGGGGGCTCTGATAGTGGGTAAAGTCCGGCTTCTGGTCGTGGTTGTTCCGGTCTTTCGTGGGTTTATGGCAGGGTTGGTGGAAAGCAGCAGGGCTGGGGAAAGACCTGTGGGGAGCACTGCCTCATGAACTAACGTAAACAAAGTTTACCTTTGGCAAATGCAGGAAACAAAACAAAAAGGAGGGAAAATAATCGATCCTGAGCTACTTTCTATTACTGTAAGTGAGCTACTTGGAAACATCGCTTTTTTTTTTTTCTCTCTTTTTTTTTTTTTTTTAACCATTTCAAAAAACTGCCTTACTCGGTATTCTTTTTCGCACGTAGCACATCTACACTGAAGGCTGCATTCACGCACGTTTCTCTAATTACTCATCTTGTGCCTGGTTTTCCCCGAGGGGAAGTCACGTCTCTCTCCATGCAGGCAGGCTGAAGCTGCAGCTTTTTACCTGTAAGTGCAGGGTTTTTTTTCCATGGGACTGTTAAGCAGGAGAGTCCTCGGAAATCCGACTAGCTAAAGGCATTCTGCCATTCCCTGCTATTGTATAATAACAATACACGAGCTCCATCCAGTCTTTACTGATGACAGGTAGTAGGATTTTCTATCTACTGATTAGCTTAGCCTTGAAGGGTGCTACTACAAAGCAGATTACCAGAGGGTAATTAACCATAACTAATTCCCTTGCTGACCAGAAAATACCTCATTCTGTATAACCATTAACTTCTAGAGTGTACAAAGCAGTAGATAATATGATATCTGGAGAACAAATGGAAATAAGAGGTTTTGCAAATTTATGGCTCTGTTCTGCATCATATCTACTTTATAGCTTACGACGTGACAATTGGACTGCTCTAGGGATCTGCACTTCATGCATTACCTATTTATATTGAACTGTTTTGATTACTGATCACAAATCAGCTTCAACCGCTTTGTCAAGCTTGGATAGGGAACAGCATTTTATCCTGAAGACACACATGCCTCAGAGTAAAGGCCATGATAGGATCTTTTGAATTAATGCCCACTGCAAACATTATAGGCATGCAACCTTAAAATATATATTTTAAAGTGTAAATTCAAAATGCCGTAAGATATCCTAATTTTCTGGAAGCAGAGCTGAAGGACAGAGTATAAAGTGACTCATCCAAGAAGATGACTGCCAAAAGGGAGTCTCAGACAAACTATCTGAGAGGTACAGAGATCTTAACGACACCCCCGTCTACATTTGGAAAAAGGTTTAAACTTTCCATAACACATAAAATAGAGTTTGTATAGTGTTACAATTTGCATTGTACTTTATAGATGGGCCTACTTCCAAAACATTCAATAAGACTGCTTAACCTCACCCTCACTACACCTTCTCATGAAACATACACTTGGATACATCAGAATAAGATGCAAGAATCTGTAAAATGACACATTACTCGTTTTGAATTATATTCACGTTTGTCACTTACGAGATGAAGTATGTCCCATCTTCAATGGCTTCAGAGAAATACATCCGGTGCATTAAAAGACAGATAGGCTCATGCAAAATCAACAAGCATGGGAATTTAAGCATGGTATACTTATAAGAAACGACTATGCAGCAGGGATGCATTTGCACTGTAAAAATTTTCTATCTTGTGGCTGACCACAACCAAAGTTATATATCCCATGTGATAAAGGACACCTCAGTACTGCCTGCAGCAAGGAAAATGCTTCAAAATAACATTAATTTTAGACATCAAGGAGTTATAGTACAGGTCAATTTCATGACAAAAATCCATAGAAGACCAGGCTGGACTTCAAAAAACAAAACAAAACAAAACAAACAATGGTATATAAGAAACGTAAAAGTATTAATTCTGTGTGACAAAATAATATACCTGGAATAATTTCTAAGTCACAACTAATTTATTCCTGTCATTACACTAGCTGGAAAACTGGCAGTGCATGACTGTGCCAGCAGTTTTATATGGTTGTCCAAATGTAGCCATTTTTCATCCAAAATAATTTACTACTAGTTCTACTGAAATTATGGTCTAGGGCCATAACTTCTTCATTTCTACTCCTTATTAAATCTGGGGAATGACTTCTTGTGATTACTTAATTAATAACCAGTTATATAGTTAACTTATACAACTTTCTTCATATGCCGGTAACTACCACTGATATCTGAAAATGATAATGCTATCAGTGTTTAGTTGCACTCACGGAGGAGGAGGTAAACAGACCATCAAGGTAATATTTTACAAAACGCAGTCCTCAGACTGTGAACTCAGCTGACCACAGCTGTTAATTCTGACTATTCAGAGGAAAAGTCCAGACTAATGCTCAGAGAACGTGTCACTCGTTCAGCCCATCAGAATCTTACAAGGCAGGCAGATGAATTCATTAGTAGTTATTGAATTTCTCATCCCAGATTCCATCCATGTGTGCTAGAATATACTTGCAATGTTTGTATCTGCATCAGTGATTGCATAGCTTGACTATATAATTTGCTTCATAAATTCCAAACTAAAGGATGCTTCAGAACAAGAAAAATAAATGCAGTTATTATTATGAATGCAAATTATTAAAAATCTTTACACAAAAACAACAAGAAGGAGCAAGCTTTATTGTCCACACTTTCATCAGAATGTCTTAAGAGAAATTTACATTTCTGCTTTTCTTCTCAGCCTTTGTGCAAGGCCATCTACATCATCCTTGAAGTGGGCTAACAACTGATTTCAGCATTTCAGAAGCAATGTGAATATGCTTGAACATGCAGACACATTGTTTTATAAGAATGAATTGCGAAAAATGACCCTGGAATCTAAACTCCACTTTTTAGATAGACAGCTGCTGTAGAACAGGGAATGTATATTTTCCCTATTTTTCCTGCCAGCATGCTCCAGTGCTAGGTCCTCTAAAACCATGTAGAGAAAAGAGGATGCTCTTTCCCTCCCTGTCTCTGTTGTACAGACTGTCAGCAGCACTGAAAGCAGTAGCAAATGTGCTGCTAAACTCTTCACTTCATACAGTTTACCAAATGATGTAAAAAAAAAAAAAAAAAAAAAAAAAGAGAGACAAAGGAAGAGACACAGATTTTTGATAAGACATTTTCTTTTTCCTTTTTTTTTTCTTTATGTGAAGAGTATGGAATAAGTCATTTAGGCCATCCTGTCCAAGTACATTTAGGCCATCCTGTCCAAGTACATTTTGCCAGAAAGTCATCATCTAAATGTCAGGTATCTGCATATACATGTATATCCTTTTATTAGGAATTGCTAGTTTTCCCTCTTTTTGCTTATTATTCCTGCACTAACACCTAAGAATTTCCAGCTCTGCATCCTCTCTATATACTAATTAATCACTGGGATTTGTTAGAAATTTTGTATGAAGAAGTTATGTTCAGTAAATAAATAATTAAATAAAAACATTCATCTGGAAAAGCATGCAACAAGTTGCTCCAGGAACAGCAACATTAGTGATGTCCAGTTTCATATGGATTTGGTCCCTATTAAATGTCTCTGTTCTACTCTTCAGACCACAGTAAACCCAGGTAGCCACCCCTCCATGGTTTTCCTCTATCGTTCCTCCCTGTTCAGAACCAGGTATGCCATGCTCAGCCCCACAAGCCTCACAGAAAATAAAACCAAGCTTACCCTAAGACTGTTTCCTGAAAGGATACCGCTATTTGAGTTGCATCACCCCAAAACTGCCAATTTTCATGAAGAACTTAAATTGATTCGGAGCTTTGTACCTCCTGGCAATTTTTTCCAAAACTCTGCTGGGCTCAAAGTAGGTCTGAGAGCCAGATGGGTAGGGCATGCAGTTGTTTAAATCTTTCCTTAGGAAAACAGGCTAGAAATAGTGGGTAAGAACAGTCTGTAGGAAGCTCTGATTTGGACACACAATAAGACACCTTGTTAGATGGAAGATAAAGCTGTAAGAAAATTGTTTATTATCTAGACATAGAAATCGTTGCTCCAGCAGTCAAAAAGTGGCATACTTTACATTTACAAAACCAAGATTATGTATTACATATTAGCATACCTTCAGTCTTGGGAAACAATAGAACTTAGTGCAATGAGACAAAACAGAATAAATAATGGATTAGGATATAAAGAGTAAAAATTCATACCATAAATATGTCTGCACATATATTCATTTGTCTTCTATTACCACAGTATCCAAACTCCTCACAATATTTAAATATCTCTTTTCCTCCTCAGCTTGTAGGAGATATAGCTTCATTTTTAAATGTGTGTGTGTGTGATCGTGTGTGTGTGTGTGATCGTGTGTGTGTGTGCATTCTGGTGTACGTATAATAAGATCTTGAGAAAAGGCAGCTGAGAAGAGAGTTTATTTGTGACTGATTGTAAGCTTTGTTCCTTACACTGTGAGAGCAACTTATAAAGTTTTAAAGTCCTTTGTCTGCAAAAATTCTGTTGCACCTACTCTGGAACGCTCCTTATTTCCCAATAATTTTATAGCAGTAGTAGAATTTAGATGTTGTGGGATATCATGGCGCTCTGGTGCCTACACTCGATTTCATGGAACACTTTGATTACCCAGGCAGATTTTGAAATCAATCTCTACTTTCAGTGCACAACCAGCTGAACTCCAGGACAAAGTTCTCACCGTGACCTGTTGCTAAATAAATGGAACTGCTGTTTTTAACAACTGCTGGTTTTTATAACATGGAGCTTAGCTCCTGCGTATGAGTTGCAGCAATGAAATATGAAGGTCAGTGATGGAAATATTGTTATAGTCAGCAGTGAGTCTGATAGAAAGGGACACACTGTACGGCTAGTCATGGAAAAAACATTTTTGTTACCAGCAAACTGAAGAGTTGAAGAGTTCCAGTGCTTCACTATTTGAGACAAATGTTCTGTAGTGAAGGACTTTCCTTTTTCTGAAGGCAAAAGTCCAGTCCCACTCAAGCTTTCTGTCATCCAGATGTCAGACAAGTGCTAATTTTGGCCAGCTATTTAAGATTCAGCGTAATCCAGATGCTAGTTCAGCTTCATCTAGAAGCTGATCTTGACACGGCAATGAGAATTCAGGAAGCTGGAATTCTTCCAACTTCATACTTGTATGTTCAGACTGCAAGACTAAATTAAAACTTGAGTCTTCAGGTATGATGCAGCTTTTAAGGCTGAGAAATCATTACAGCTTTATTAATTAAAAGGACTTCAGATATTTCAGAACTTCTTTTTAAGCTCTGAGAATGACCAGGAAATAATATTAGTTAACCAACAAGATACAAGGCAGCGTTGCAGCAGAATTATTACAGACACCTTCTTTATCTGTTGACAGAAAGAATAGAAAGCACATGGCTTTAAATGGTGCCTGCACTGTCATAGGCTTACGAAGGATCTGGAAAGTCTTAATTCACAGGTGGCTTTACAGAGAATTGATTTTACTAACTCTTCTTGAGAATGGTTGGGTAGTGAGCAGCAGTTTGTGGAATCACTTTTACAGAGTGATTGGGTCTTTGGCACTGTTTGGATTATTGCACATAATTTGACTGTGTAAAATATTCATCTCAATACAAGATGCTGTTTAGGGATATCTTCAGCTAATAATAAAGCATAAATAATCTTAGATATGCATATAAAAGATTTTATGCAGATCTCTAGTTATACTGTCCAGGCATTTATTTGTGTATATCAAATGGACTGTTAACAGTGCTTGTTCTGAGCAAGCAAAAAGGTGTTCGTAAGTGTAAACAGATACACTTATAGATTTAAAGCTCACATGCCCCCGGGAACTTGTGTTTACTGTTCTTCGTGTTCAGTCCTCCTGGTGCTCTTGGGTGTAAAAGCAGATATTGGTTCTTTGTCCTTTAGTAAAATTCTATAACCAGTCTACAACTCCACATATTTAAAACAAACAAAAAAACCCCACTTGCTTAGTTATGAATTTTGATTTCTGTTGGCCTTTGTCATGCTAAACTGCCAGTCATAATTCTGCTTGAATGTAATTACAAACAAGATGCTGAATATTACCAGACAATTTTAAATAAATGTTTTCAGTGATGCCCAATTTAAAGTCTTCAAAATGTATCTTTTAAATAAAAGACAAAAAAAAATCTTTCAGGTATTTTATTATGTGATGGTTATATGTTTTTATCCATCAATATGATGAATAAAAATTGATTCTCTATAAAATTCCTTATTTTAATAATGAATCTAAGTATATTTAATTATAAAATCTGAAGCCTTTTTAACAATTCTTGAATACTGGATGCCATCATGTCATTCTTATCTCAGTGCAAAGCAGGCTGACTGGAATCCTCAAAAGTGCCTCTCAAGTTCTTTCCCAATTTATTGAACTTAAGCTGTCTCTAAAATTAATCTGTGCTTAAAAATTACAAAGCAAAATTCATCTGATTTCATTCCTCCGCGTTCTGATGAGACATCTTAGGCATTTAGGGAAGATCAGTTCCCAGTGGTGCTGTTGTTGCTGTGTGGTAGATGTCATGAGCAGACTACGGGCTGCCTGCGGTTCCATCTAGAGTGATCTGAAATAGAATTTTTAATAACCTTGCTTATTTGAGTGTATTCACATTTTGAAACAAACTGGTGTTTCATAATACCAAAGCAGTAGGTTAAAGTTTGGATACAATCAGTTCCTGGTTTAGGTAAATATCTAACAAGATAACACAGTATTATTCACAAATATTTGAGCATGTGAATAGTGAATGAA
This sequence comes from Anas platyrhynchos, assembly GCF_047663525.1. NCBI lineage: Eukaryota > Metazoa > Chordata > Aves > Anseriformes > Anatidae > Anas > Anas platyrhynchos. The sequence goes on from NC_092621.1 coordinate 12,728,528, forward strand.
TCCTGTGACTCCCCATGCCAATAAAGATGAGCACATGAGCACTAAAGATTCAGGTGTTTTGATAAGACAGTGAATCTGGGATGTAAAACAACTTGCCCTGTAAGGGGAATACTGTCTTAAGTAATTTGATGTTTTTAAGACTTTGTAATAGGTGCTCAGTAAACTGAAAACTCTGGCATACCTTCAAGTAACTCACTGGTCATGATAAAGTACCCAAGGGTGTCTGTGGTGGGTAATTTACATTACCCACATAATTTACATTACCCACCTATCTGTGGGGACTATCACTAATCTGCAAAAAGTCTTCATAGCTGATGTCAGATGCATATAACTATCTTACTATGTTTACAAATTGCTTTCATCTGGCCACCTCTAAACAATTACTAAAAGTTTTAAACTTCTTAGAGGTGATCTGAAAGGACTTCAATTTGTCACATTGCATTTGATTTCTTCTTCCCCTATGTCATCATTTAAAGCCAATCAGAGAGTTGCCTCTTCCACTATTTTTTTAGGTGTTACTGATATCCACTTCAAAGAATAAAGAAACCTGAACTCCAAAAAATAAGTTAAGAATTAACTTCTCCTCTGCTTTTTTAATCACTATCTATTGTGTGTGTGTGTGTGTGTTAGATTAATGATTTGGAATCTTAACTTTAGCACAAGGTAAGAATTTAAATTGACAAAAAATATCAAACGGAGGTAGGTTTTTCAGGAGTTCCTATGATGGTGCTGAACAGTAGTTTCTTTAGAGAGTATTTTAATTTTTGTTGTTGTTGTTGTTTTTAATAAAAAAGCTCTGTTAACAGTTTTAATCTTTATAAACACCAGGAGATGCCAGAGTCATAGTGAGGCCGATATAAGAGGTATGTGTATAGTAGACTAGAAAACTTCTATATAATAAAACAAAGGTTGTACTTCTGTGCCATGATACTGTTCTGCGCTCAACACCACTAGTCTTCAAAATCCATGCAATTCTTGCTGGATCCACACAGGACACACTATGTCTCCACACACTTTGGCTTTCTCGCAAGGCTATGTACAGGTAGACTTCTTGGAACCTAGCTAGTCGTAGACCCCAGCATCTTTGAATTCCACCTAAGAAACTCTAAAAGAAAATTCTACGCCAGGAAAGAGAAGACAACTCAATAGAGAGGATCCTACAATCAGAATGAACTTAGGAGAAATTTTAAGTGAGTTAATGGTTAAGGTACAGTGTAAGACCTAACTCATAGAGCATTTCTGTGCCTAGTGATAACTCTCATCCTTATCCCTCACATACGCTTTTCCAGCCTCTCTGTTTTCCCTCAGGGATGCAAATCCTCATAAATTAATTCCTGCAACATCATAAAAGAGAAGAGGATAGAAGTGCTATCCCATGTATAGCCCCACGTTGTACTAGTACTACTGACATTTTGTACACCTCTGTGAAAGAAACTCATTACACCTCCCAAAGAGTAACAGTTCTTTCTAAATCCTAATACAGTTACAACACTTAAAGGGCCTTCCACTGTTTCTGATGACCATGATGGAATCAACGCCTGTTTATAAATGTAACCAAAGTGCGTCTTTCTGGAGCAAGGATGGAATCTCCTTGACAGCAATGAAAAAAACACAGAAAAATCTCTTAGAAGTATCAGAAGCAAGAAGTAATATTTTCAAAGACATTTTAGTGACTATGGGGTCTAAGTAATGACTTCAGATCACCTGCTACCAATGGCAGGCTGAGAAGTTGTGGTTCTAAATAACAGATGCATGTGCTGGCTGGCTGACTTGTTGAACCTGACATTGGTACCTTGTTAGTGCCCAGTGGAAAGAGGTAGGCAACCTGCAAAAGATACGGTGCCTAAGTTAGAGAATCATCTATCCAGTAACTATGTGGGGCATTTATGCATATCAGCAGAGTGACTCAGCAGTATTCCCACGTGCTGAAACTGTAACAGCCTGTAGTCAATGGGCTTAGAAAGCAGCTGTGGTAAGACTGTATCTGCACAGATACCTGACACAGGTCTGCCAACACACAGAAAAATCCCAAACAGGTGTTTGAGATCTATTAGCGAAGACAGAGGAGGAATTGGCAACAGTTTGCACATTCACTCACTCATTGCAGAACAGCTACTGGGTGCTAGGTCCTCCATATCTACAGGGCTCATGTTGTTGCCTACAAGGAGACCATTCTCCTTGAATAGCCTCACTAGGCTATTTTGTATGCAATGGTTAAGTGGCATTCCCCATTCTGTTTGCTGAGGATTCTCCAAACAGCAAATAATGTAAAGTTTCAAATCCCAGGAGAAGAAAAAAAAAAAAAAAAAAGAGAGTCAAGCAATCACGCAGTAGCATTTCCCTCATAACAGAGTACTCTAGTTCCAATTATTCATGCCTTTCATACCAGTATTTTGCATCGTTTTATCTGTTAAATTATTTGGTGAGATTGCTTTTTTTTCATATGCATAATGAAGAATTCTGCTGAGCTTTCTTCAGCTAGTTATTACAAAGATAGCTTGATGCAAATGCAGTGACAACATTTAGTGGAGAAATAAGTTTGTAGTGAAAGAAATGGAAAAAGAGATTTGCCTGACTTTGGTCAGCCTAGAAATTTGCTGTCTAGTCTAAATTCATCTCGTCAACTCATTTTGTAGTTAGTGGGAAAAGATAAATACTTCCCAGAGAGTGATTGATCCCAACCGCTCTAAAAATCCATTTAAAGATAGATGAATTGTCTGTTTCTCTCCATTTAGATTTAAAAAGCAATTTGCTGGTGAAAGTATCCAAGCTGTGACTAGTGAAATACAAGCTGATAAAAATACTAGGTAAATAAACTTACTATTTATGGACCTTATGAAAACAATATCCCTACTTGAAAGTAAGGCAATTCAATTAAGAATTTTGAATATATTGGAATAGATGTCAATAGTGAATCTGTAAAATGGTAGAAATACCTTTCCTACAATACAGTGTCCTTGTACAGCATTAATGTCCCATGAATGGTATAGTGAAGAATTCCGTATGTAAAAAAAATATTGCATACATATAGAACCATTTTCATGTTCACAAGTGCTTCACTTACATATACCATGCCTGTTTTTCCTTCAGTCTTTTTCACTAAATATAGTTTTGATCTATTTATTCATGTCTTCCATAGTGTCAAGAAACATATGGCATAATCTGGGAAACTATGCTACTTCCATTTAACAAGAAGGAAATTGCTTATGTTAAGGAAAAGGGAGAACCGTTGTTACTTCCTCAGATAAAACAGGTAGAATACAATGAAATGAAGTCCAGGTATACTTTCTACCCTTATTTCTTTAAATGAAACAGTCATTATTTCTTAACCTTTATAGCAGTCTAAAGGAGAGGCAATCTCTGAAAATGAAAATAAGGAGACATTTGCATGCATATACTACAATGAAAATGAAAGCATGCAGGATCTTAATCAAATGTTATTAAATATGCAGGATCTGATCTGTTGCATCCAAATTCATGTTTCTATGCTGGTATTTAAAACTGACCATGCCCTGCTCAAAAAGCCATGATGTGTATTTTTTTCCTCTTTTGGACATGGGAGTTCCAGGGACAGGTGTGTGTAAGATCTGAATGTCTGCATGTAAAGTGTGACCAGTAACTGAAATTTATGCAAAAAAACTCATGGCTCTGAAAATAATAGAAGAGGTAAGGAAAAGAGAATGACAGAAGTCATGCAGAAGGTACTTGAAACTGATTGTTAGAACTGCTGTGAGTAATTGTTTGGACATACATCAAAGATAAAAGCTTAAACTAAAGGGTTTGACACTCATGAGCACCTGACACTCATATCTCAGAATCTGTTTGCTGGCTGCCATCTGAATATTTGTATCAAAAGACTCTGCAAGTCAAAATAAATATTTAACTTGTAAATCTGTGCTCCTAAACTGCTTTGACATTCCCTTTCACCTCTTTTTTTTTTTTTTTTTTTTTTCCCTAAAAGAACAAAGAGTTCTTATCAGAGTAATTCTGGAAAGGAATTAAGTTCCATCCAGAGTTTTCAAGTTACCAGACTCTTTGTAAAGTCAATTGAGACTATTTAGGAATAACTGAGGGAATGTTTGATTATCTGGGAGCAATCCAGGGAGTTCTCAAAGCCAACAATTTTACATTTCCTAAAAAGAATGAAGGTGTTTGTGAGAAAATGTTGTGTAAGAGAATCATGCTTTGTTTAGATCACTGAATACTGCTGAAATGTAGTTAAATAACAATTGACCATGGGAACAAGCACTGTAAACTGCATTTGCCAAAAGGGAAAAAAGGCTTATTTGTTTCCTTAAGCAAATGGTCACTCATAGCTGTTACTTGTGCATGATTTGATTTTTGTTGAATAGTTTTAAACAGAGTAGTTTATAATATAAGGACAGTATGTTACTTAGTTAAAGAAGGAAACTAATGATATGAGCAACAACTCAAATATGCCTGCTGTAGTCCTACGAGAAGACAACACAATTGGTAGCTTGTGCATCAATAGCAGTTTGGCACAAGTGAGTGAATTTGCCACAGAAATTTGTTTTGTGTTCTGCTAAGACAGAAGAGCTTCTAAGTCTGAGAGCTGTTTCTGCCTTGCTTTCTGCAAATGCAACCCCAGCCTTGCAGTGGGCTGCACTAACAGTTTCTAGAGTAGCACTAAGTCAGCTTGCCCCTTATGTCCTGTTTTAACTGTACTCTTCACTTTGAAAAGCCTACATTCTTCTTATGTTGAAAAAAGCTGCCAAAACTGCTATGTAAATCTTGACCCACAAGTTTCACAGACAAGTAGTTGTTACAGGCAATTAATAAGTTCCTCAGAATCTCTAGTCATTTATATTGAAATGTACTGAAAAAGCCTTTAGATAAAGCTTGACAATATTAAAATTTCTTAACTCTCAACCTCTTATCAAAAGAGTATTCCACTGCTATAAAGCAAAGTAGATACTGGCAGATGGTCATTGGTGGTGTTTGCCAGAGCTCCACATTTTTATCAATGATCTGGATGCAGAAGTGGAATGCATCAACACCAAGTTTGCCAGTGATACTAAACTGGGAGGTGCTGCTGACTTCCTGGAGGGACAAGAGGCCTTGCAGAGGGATCTAGATAGATTTTGGGTGATAATTAATGGCATGAAATTCAACAAAGGAAAACACTGAGTTCTGCACCTGGGACAGAGTGATGGGACACAGGTACAGCCTGAGACACGAGTGGCTGGGGAGCAGCTCAGCAGGATGGGATCTGGGGGTGCTGGTCCACATCAGGCTCAATGTGAGCCAGCAGTATGCCCGGGCAGCCAAGAGGGCAAAGAGCATTTTGGGGTGCATTTAACACAGCATGGCCAGCCAGCAAAAAGAGGTGATTCTCCCACTATACTTAGCATTGGTGCGGCCTCACCTTGAATATCAGGTGTATTTCTGGGCTTCACAATATAAAGAGGACGTTAAGGTCCTTGAAAGTGTTCAGAGGAGGACAGCAAGGCTGGTATCAGGGCTGGAAGACATGTCCTGTGAGGAGAGTCTAAAGACTCTCCTCTAAAGGGTTGTCCAGTCTGGAGAAAAGGAGGCTCTGAGGTGGCCTCATTGCTCTCCGCAGCTTCCTGATCAGGGGAAGTGAAGAGGGAGGTGCCAGTCTCTGCTCCCTGGGAACTGATCACAGGATGTGCGGGGAATGGCACAAAGCTCCACCAGAGGAGGTTCACACTGAACATCAGGAACAATTCCTTTGCCATGAGGGTGGCCAACCACTGGAAGGGACTTCCTAGAGAGGTGGTTGATGCCCCATGCCTGTCAGTGTTCAAGTGATGTTTAGACCATGCCCACTATAACATGCTTTAACTTTTGTTTAGCTCTGAAGTGGTCAAGCAGTTGGGCTCAATGATCTCCACAGGTCCCTTCTAACTGAATTATTTTATTCTATTTATACTTGATCTAGCAAAACCTAGTATTGTAACAGCAATAAGCTACAAGGAATTACCCTCATCTACCTGGAAAGGGGTATTTATAACGGAAACTTTGATGAAAGCTATATTCAGAAAAAAAAGTATAATTTTATTACTTAAAATTAAAAAAAAAAAAAAGAAAAAAAAAAGAAGAATTACAACATTTCTAGGAAAAATTCTACTTACCAGATCCACTGCTGCTCACTTGAGTTATTTTTTCATCATCTTCATCACTGTCACAGTTTAATGGCTGAAAAGCTATTTCTGACTCTATGTCTATTTGGTTAGCTTCTGGTTCTTGCTCAGCAAAGCTTCGCAATGCCACAAGGCGGTGATGTATTGCTGCATACAGATATCCAGCATCTTTTGAGCTTGCCTGCAGAAAACAAAATCCATACAGTCAAAACTAACTAAGAAGAAACCGTATTTTTTACAGAAAATAAGAGAAATTCTCAGAAGTAGTAAAAGACCTTTATTTTTTTCCTTTTTATTCAAAATCATGTAAGATTCACAGTAATTAATTTCAGAAAATAACTTTAAATACAAAGGTCATATTTCTCTATGTAGCCAGAGTTTTATAATATGGAGTTGTTGATCATTTTATCTATAATCACAAGAAACTTAAAAATGATCCCCCACAAAGAATGGTTCCATTTGTACTGAATGTTTGATATTCCAGACAATTCCTGAATATAGTTCTAGAAGTAACAGAGCACTGAAATATTAATACATGTATTTGCATTTTGGTTTACGGAATAAATAAGACTTTTAAAACTTAAATATAAAAAAAAATATTCCTGATTATATAATTTAAAGACACCGTGAACTGTGCTCCTACTGTTGAACAGAAGTTGTGCATCATCAAGAAGGGTATTGAGAACTAGACACAGCAACATGTCCTGAGTACTGTATTTTGTTCCAGTCACCACAATTCAAGGGTATAGTAGAATTAAAGAAGGTACAGAGAAGGACACCAAAAATGATCAAGGGAGTGGTCCATCTGAAGAGCTGAAACTCTTCAGTCTAAAGAGAAATATGAGAGGAAGTATAACTAAAGTTTAAAAAATTATAATTTTTTTTATAAAAATTATAAAAAAAAGGTACAGCTGTTCATCAGTTTACACAATAAATACACTATTGTACACTTAATGAAAGCAGTAGGACATCAGTATAAAACATAAAAGCAGGTGCTTATTTTCAGAGTAATGACATTCTAAAATTTACTACCTCAGGGAACAGTGGGGGCAGACAGTATGAACTGAAAACAGCCCAAAAATACAGTACTAAAAGATTAAAAAAATGAATGAGAAAAAATATGGGACTGCCATTTCATAAATAGATACCAAAGGAAAGATGTAGGCATGCATGCTCTCACACGCAGCATTACAATTTTGGATGCTGGGGGACTATGAGGTAAACAGACTACATAAAATGGCTTTGCTCCCCAAAAGCACTGCATTTTGGTACTGTCAGAAGTACCAGTAGATTACCTCATGCATTCTTGTAAAGCAAATAATCTACCAGAGGGTAAGTGAATGCACGTTGTCTTTTGTAGCCCAAATTTCTACCGCTGTGCATCATGTGGAGTAATTTCTATCTGTATCACTTCACAATAGGAAGAAATATGTTTCATTTGTATTGGAATGACAACTTTCAATGGGCACAGGTAGAAAAGCTATGCAAATTGTGAAGCAGCAGCTGATCAGGGTCTCTGTGCTACCCAGACTTGCAGCAGAGAACAGTTTTCTCCATGCAGCGAGGCAAAGAAGAAACCAGTTCAGAATTGTTCAGGTTTCCCAACATCAAATGACATTCTCAATGGCCAAACCTGAGCTCTCAAGACAACATGGCTTTTTAGGAAATGCAGGGTCATAAATACGGAAAGGCAGCTTTTTCAGTCTGATCGTTTCTATCTGTAGCTTTCAAATTAATCATTCAAAAGTCAGAGTTTCTCTGTCACTTTAACCTAAGGTAAACTCAAGCTTCTGCTAACAGGGATGGACTTGCCTCCAAACCTACTCTGACTCATTTCTGTGACCACCATTGTGCCAGTACTGCAATTCGAATGAATAAAATAAAGCTAAAAAAATAACAAGCAAATAACAACAATGTCAAAAAAAAAGATTAGTTCTCTGATCTACCACACTTAGGAGGATTTAAGCATGACTTCCCCTTGGTGAATCCATTCTGACTACTCATGATCTCCTTCTTGTCCTCTGCATGCTTGGAGATGACCTCCAGGATGAGCTGCTCCTTTCCAGGGATGGAGGTGAGGCTGAGTGGCCTGTTGTTGCCTGGGTCCTCCTTCTTGCCCTTCTTGAAGACTGGCATGACACTCGCTTTCTTCCAGTCCTCAGGCACCTCTCCTGTTCTCCACAATCCTTCAAAGATGACAGAGAGTGGCAATAACATCAGCCAGCCCCCTCAGCACCTGCTGTGGGTGCATTCCATCAGGAACAATGGATTTGTGGATGTCAGGTTTGCTTAAAATATCTCTGACCTTATCCTCTTCGACCAAGGGAAAGTCTTCCTTTCTCTAGGCTTCCTCTCTTGTCTCCAGGGTTTGAGATTCCTGAGGGCTGAACTTAGCAGTAAAGACTGAAGCAAAAAAGGCATTCAGCAACTCCGCCTTCTCTGTATCCTTTGTCACCTGGGCACCTGCCCCATTCAACAGTGTGTCGACATCTTCCCATCTTCTTTTTTTCTACTGATGCATTTGAAGAAGCCCTTCTTGTTGTCCTTGACATCCCTTGCCAGATTTAATTCCAACTGGGCCTTGGCCTTCCTTATCACATTCCTGCATACTCTGATTGCGTCCCTATATTCCTCCCAAGTGGCATGTCCCTTTTTCCACATGCTGTAAACTTCCTTCTTCTGTTTGAGCTTTGCTAGGCTCTCCCTGCTCCTCCATGCAGGTCTCCTGCCTCCTTTGCTTGCCTTCTTGCTCGTAGGAATGCATTAATCTTGAGCCTGGAGGAGGTGATGCTTGAATACTGACCAGCTGTCTTGGACCCCCCCTTCATCTCAGGGCCCTAACCCATGGGATTGTTCCAAGTAGATCCCTGAAGAGGCCAAAGTTTTCTCCCCTGAAGTCCAGGGTCTTAATCCTACTTTTTGCCCTGCTTCCTCCTCACAAGATCCTGAACTGCACCATATCATGGTCACTGCAGCCAAGGCTGCCCCTGACCCTCACATCTCCAACTAGTCCTTTCTCATTCATCAGTACAAGGTCCAGCAGCACATCTCTCCTTGTTGCCTTCTCCACCATCTGTGTCAAAAAGTTATCAGTGCACTCCAGAAACCTCCTGGGCTGTTTGTGCCTAGCTGTGTGGCCTACCCAACAGATAATCAGGGTAGTTGAAGTCCCCCATGAGAACCAGGACTTGTGACTGAGAGGCTGCTTGGAGGTGTCTGAAAAAGGCTTAATCTACCTGATCAGGTGGACAAACACCCATAACAGTATCAGCCACAGTAGCCTGCCCTTTAGTCCTTACTCATAAGCTCTCAACCTGCTCTACATCCACCCCTAGGCAGAGCTCCACACATTCCAGTTGCTCTCTCACATATAAAGAGCAATGCCACCACCTTGCCTTCCTGGCCGGTCATTTCTAAAAACCACGTAGCCTTCCATGACAGCATTCCAGTCATGTGAGCTATTCCACCATGTCTCCATGACTGCAGTGAGATCACAGCCTTGTGACTGCATACAAATCTCCAGTTCTTCTTGTTTGTTTCCCATACTACATGCATTAGTATACAAGCACTTCAGGGAGCTGAAATACTCGTTTCTCACGCTGCATGTGTTTGTATAGAAACATCTCAGATGTCCTTCATTCAACTCATCCCCTTGTGGAGCAGACAGAAGGGCCTCACTAGCATGAAGTTCCTCAAATACTGGCATGCAGTCCTGTAGCTTATCACTGGTGGGTCTGGTTTTGTCCCTTTCCTTCTTAAAACCTAGTTTAAAGTCCTATAAACCGATCTTGCTAACTCCTGGGCAAAAATCTTTTCCCCCCTCAGAGAAAGGTGTTCAACATCAGGATTCAGTAGGCCTGGTGTCACGTAGACCTTCCCATGATCAAGAAACCTGAAACTGAACCCCATTTAGTAGAACCGTGTGAGTCTGTCAGCCAACTGTTCTCCCATTACATTATGTATTTGTCTAGCTGTATGCCAGACATTTTGTCCAGAAGGATATTGTCAGAAAGAGTATTGAAAGCTTTGCTGAAATCCAAAAAGATTACATCAACTGGCTTCCCTTGGTCAAGTAGGCGGGTGACCTCATCATAAAAGGAAATTAAGTTCATAAGACAGGACTTTCCCCTTGTGAACCCATGTTGGCTGTGACCAATGTCTGCATTATCTTTTGCGTGTTTTTCAATAATTCTCAGAATAACCTTCTCCATAATTTTTGCACTGCAGCGAGACAGACAGGCCTGTAATTACCAGGGTCTTCTTTCTTGCCCTTCTTGAAAAGTGGGACAACCTTTGCCAGGTTCCAGTCAACTGGGACCTCTGCAGATTCCCAGGACCATTGAAAAATAATTGAGAGATGTCTTGCAAGGATATCAGCCAGCTCTCTGAGTACCCTGGAATGAATCCCATTGGGTCCCAGAGGCTTATATGCATCCAGTTAGAGCAATAAAGAGCCTGACTCTGTCTGCTTTGCATCCTCCCTTAAGGTATTTATAGATACATTGATAAGATCCTCTCCCAAACCTCCCCTTCTCCAAGCTGAACAGCCCCAGCTCTCTCAGCCTTTCCTCACAGGAGAGGTGCTCCAGTTCCTTAATCATCCTGGTGATCCTCCATTGGACTCTTACTAATATGCCCATCTCTCTCTTGTACCAGAGGGCCCATAAGTGGACACAGTACACCAAGATGTGGCCTTACCAGTGCTGAGCGGAGGGGAAGGATCGCCTCTCTTGACCTGCTGGAGATACTTGGTCTAATGCAGCCAAGAATACAATGAACCTTCTTAACAGCATGTTGCTGACTCATGTTCAACTTCATGTCTACCAGGACTCCTAGATCCTTTTCTGCAGAGATGCTTTCCAGCTGGGTAGCTCTCAGCACATACTGGTGCCTTGTGTTGTTCCTCCCCAGATGCAGGGCTCTCCTCTTCTCCTTGTTGGACTCCATGAGACAGGTGTCAGGCCACCTCTCCAGCCTGTTGAGGTCCCTCTGGGTGACTTACTCTGGTGAGTAAGCCACTCCCCCTGCTTAGTGTGTTTACTGTGGGTGCATTCTATTGCATCATCCAGATCATTTACAAAGATGTTAAACATGGCTGGACACAGTATTGATCCCTGAGGTACTCCACTCATTATTGGACTCCAACTAGACTTTGTGACAATGACTACTACCCTCTGGGTCTGGCTGTTCAGCCTGTTTTTGATCCACCTGTCTGCTCCTCCAGCCCATATAGCAACAGCTTCTCTTTGAGTTTCTTATGGGGAACAGAGTCAAAGTTCACAAAGGATAGAGTCAAACGTCACATGGATAGAGTCAAAGGTCACACCCACTGCTCTCCCCTCATCCATCAGGCTCCTCATTTCATTATAGAAGCTTATCAGGTTGGTCAAGCATAAGAGTTGCAAGTACTGTGTCTAGAACCACATCAGAAAGCTGCAGCCTTGTACCTAAGTGACTTACAAATGTTTTTGTAAAGAACAGGAAGTGCTGCATAACACTGTGGAATAATATTGATTCCATCAGTGGTATGTGTACCAGAGTTTGGAAGTGGCTGTCCTAAGGCAATAATCACGTCTTCAAACCCTTTTTTAAGTACCAACAGATAGCAGTGATAACTCATTTTGTAATAAAAGCTATGCAAAAGCTAAGCTAAGCACAGCCTGACAGAGTATAAAATACTACTTGCTAAAACCAAAGCCTCGGCAAATTTTCAGAATCTTAGATGACATGAGAATTTGGGTGGGTTTTTATCTTTTGATTACCTGAATTAGAAATACTTGAACAGAGTGGTCCTCTTGGTCTGTTGCAGTGAAGCACACACTTTTTCTGTTTGCTCTTTTTATTACCATTTGATCCCAGAGTCTGGTGTTGAGAATCAGTCTCAAGCTGCCTTGATTTCGCATAACTAAAATAAGAAGATTCATATAAGTAATCGGAATTATCTTCCTTTTTATAGCATTTTTTCCAGCACTTCTATACAACTAAATACTTTCATGAATTATTCCTTTTAATTTGGTCTAAAACCTGATGTTGTTAGATATTATTTTAAAATTCTTTTAAAATACCAAAATATATTAGTTTCTTTAATACATTTGGAATGCAGAGCAAATAATCTGCTGAAACTGTGCAATGCAATACAAAAATGACAGCACAGTAAAAACAACATTCTTGAAGTGACTTGAAACAGTGCTCCTGGAAAAGAAGAATCAACAAAGAGCAAACTGTCACACTGGTGACTGAGCTAAAGATACATTGCAGTAGAAACACACAGAACCTAACAACAGTAATATGCCTGACTGCAAAAACTGAGTGAAAAATGCCCAGGCAAGGCAATGCCTCAGTCTTTAGTGACAAAAAGACTCTCAGCAAGTTCACTTAAATAAAACTAGCTACTGAGTTTTAAATGTCCTGAGATAAATTGATTCTGGGCAGCAACAGTGTAAGTTATTTAGTATTTTATGCATGTGTTACTTTGTTATTCAATTCTTACTTAGCCTTGATTGCAACATTCCACATTTATTGCTAGAAGTGTCATTAAGCCTGAGAGATCCTCTGCCTCTTTCAATCCAGGTTAAAGAAAGCTTATTAAATATGAAGAGCTTGCAGTTAATCTGAAAGAGAAAGACATGATGGAAATTGCCAGCCAATGTTAACTTTACTGGTTCTAAAAGTTTATGTTTTTAAACCTTCTAATACAGCTTTAAATATGTTAGTATGTCTGTATACAGGACAGTTTTATAGATACATCAACATTATTACTTAAAATGAAATGAGTCCCTGACATGTTAGTCTTTGAAAACAGTCAGCATGTCAGTTTACTTTTTCAATTATTTCATCTTCATTAACTCTTCAACTGCGATATCCACTAACATACCTGAATTTGTTGCAACTATTTCAACCTATTACCTCTCTCATTGAAAACATTATGTAGCCCAGTATAGGAGGATACCAGTACTACTAAGAGAATACTACCCCACAAAGAGTAAGACTTCCATGTTCTGACAAAAGATTTCATCAATGCTAAAACTATGTAACTCTCAATTTTAAGATTTTTTAAACCCTATACGTCTTTGCTATTGTCTGAGAAAATACCAGTTTGAAGATGAAGAATAGCAAAATGCATACTGCTAGACGAGAAAGATAATTGGTATTTTAGATGAATTATAAAACTAATTATTTTGATAACATTTTTTTTCCTGTAAGTTTTATCATTAAAAAAATCTTCATTTACTTTCAGTTTTGATGTTTCAATCACTGCTGGCATGCTGTGAAGATGCTTGTAATATACAACCATAGAATGAAATTTTGAAGGGGACTACAGAATGAACAGACACAATACAAAAATTTTCAGCCTATGGAGAAATAAATTAGCATAGCTATATCTTAAAAAAAAAATCTAAAATATAAACTGATGTTCTGATTTCTGCGATCTATAATAGATCTAGATGTTCTTTTCAACAACAAAACTGCTCATCACCAGGGCTTGATGAAATACACACCTGTAATACATTGTGTTCTGCTTCTTCTCCCGTTATAACTTCAACTTTATCTAATAGAACTTTCTCCACTGTCTTGGAAATACAAGCAGATGTTGATTCAATTAGTGTTGTATTCCTTAACAAAGCTGTTTCTGTAGGGGAAAAAAAAAAAAAAAAGGAAATCCTTTCTGTAAAAGGAATATTTATAGCACATATAACGGCCCATGACTTCCGTATTCCCTGTGTCTGTTATCATTAAATGCTATTAATAAGCTTTTGGCCAAAGCAGCAGATAGAAGAGAAAAAGGCTGGAATACAGCAAAATGTCACATCTATTTAGGCTTATTTTTAATTGAATAGGGCTCTCTGCAGGGGAGAAGCCCAAGGGACAAGTTGCAGGAACAAACCCTAAATGATTAGAAGTTGATTTTCCAGATTAAACTGGTCTGTCATACTGCTGTGCAGTTTAATAATAATGAAAGGCATATGTCCCAATATTCAGAATAGTAATACATATACAATGACTATTTGACAGGAACATGAAAGTACAAAATTTGAAAAGAACATACGCTACAAAAAATGAGTGTTTGCATAATCTGTTTTCCACGTCCTTTCTCTTTTTTTTTTGGCTTGGAAGAATGCTACTACAAAACAAGATGACCCAATACATACATTACCAGAAAGAGATGTAAAATTTCAGGAGGGAGCTAAAGATAGGGACCTATTTGGAATTCCCTCAAACAGTCAATGTTTACGTGGCTTGCCTAGCAGAAAAGCTGCCCATCAGAATCACAAACAATCCCTGAAGTCTGCCTGCATAGAATTTTTAGTTCTACTATAAGGGTATAAATAATGAAAAGTATTTTATATGAGAGAAGTATTTTACATTTACATTTTACTGCAGACAGTTTGAAATTGTAGTTCAAAAATACAGTCTGAAAGATGTTCACTAAGTTCACTGCACTTTTTCAAATAACAAATATTTCTGGAAAACTCTACCCTTTCATGTATAACTTTGATTATTCATTTTGAAGTTAGTCTGGTTTAAATATCATAAAACAAACTGCTGCTGCTTTCTAAGTGCAGACTACACATACTGCAATAGTGTACTAGTGACTGGACACCTTGGTAATAGATGAAAATTACTGAGCACCATTCCTCTGACAACCTCTAAGACACCCTCAAACATAAAATACAAAAGTTAACTGTACTTGTTTGCTGAGTATGCTTACTTGTTTGTGGACTAACTTGAAAAGATTCTATGTATAGGGATGTTGTTTCTCCTTTACATGAATCAACTTCATTACATGGCTTGGGATGCTTTTCAGGGCTCTAAAAAACAAAGAAAGATGGAAAGAAACAATACAAAAAAAAAAAAAAAAAAAAGGAGGAGAAGTAAGAATTCCTATTTAAATGAAAGGGCTATGTTACTTGTTATCAAACAGACCACTGAATGTTTGAATTCACACTAAGGAGATGATTAAGAATTGTAATATATTAAGAACAAACACCAACACAGATGATGCAATTTCAACGTTATTTTATTGTCATAAAATCAATACACAATCCTCCCAGGAAGAATGGCTTCTTTGTAAGGACCCTGGACTAAGCTGTAAATCTACTGAAAGACTTAGATTTTTAAGTAACAGCTAATTTCCAGTTTAAGCATTTAAACCCCAGAATAACTTAAAACTCCCAGTCACCACAAACTTAACCTCAGAGGAATTAAAAATTTCCATCCTTCTATTTTGCAGAATATGTCCTAAGTCTAAGAAAGTGCTCCTGACAATAACTGTGGCTCAATTCCCATGCTATACATATATCCTTGTCACAAGCTGTAGCCCACCCCTACAGTTCTGAAGCTTTTTCACTGACAGATATGTAAATTGCTTTCACTGAACTTCTAATAGAAACTGAATTTCAATACCACTTTAAGCGTTACAGTCTTCAGCTTGGGAACCACCTTGTTGTCATAAGTTTTTTTTTCAGGACTTGATCCATTAAGCTGTTTCACAGCTGCACAATGTATCTTAACATGGACACTATCTAGGATTTGTTTTCAATTTTCCTCTCCGCCCAACAGAATTCATACTAATTTCTCCTATCTCTTAACAACTATGATCAAAAATGTTAGAATGGTGGGAAATACATTCTTTCCTCTCCTATTGTGGCTATTCTGCTTTATGTGGAGTATTTAAACAAGCCTTTTACAGGTAAAAAATGAGCAAAAGAAAGGAAATGCATACTGGTATGGGTTTATAGTTATGGTAGTTATTTAGGATGGGAAAATAAGGATGCCTACCTCTCCTGAAGAAAATAAATATTATCTCTTCAACAGCCGTTAGAATCTTATCTACTCACATCTTAAAATGAAAGGAGGAGCTAAAAAAGTATTAATCTCTGAAAAAATATAAACTCCTAAGTATGTTAATCTTGATAAAAAGCCTGCAAGCATTCACAGATCTTACCAAAACTCTCTCATCCATGTTTTCTCCAAACACAAAACTAGAATTGCTGTTGCATAATACACTTCTGTTTTCTGTTCTGTGGGAACAAAATAAGGCTGTGATTTAGAACTATTTAAATAATATAATTTCTTTTACAAATATAAATATAGAACTAAGAGTAGAAATATGTTCATGCATTTACTTTGCCACACCTTACATTATTAAAGACAAACAAAAAATGACCTCTTAAGCAATCAGATAGACATAATCTTTAAGAGAATCTGAAACTGTTCTCTACGTAACATTTGAGAAAAGGAACATATAGGATTACACTGCATTTCATGAAGATTACCAGGGATGTTCCTTGAAAGCAAAGGACAACAAGCAAAAGAACATGCCCTCTCTTCCTCCTCTGGGAAGTGTTCTACTCTAAAGCTTCTTATTCCAGAAGCTTTAATGAGTCACATTTGTTTCCCTATTTTTTGCACCATGAAAATGTACCATTGATAAACAACTATTCCTCCATGTTGATGCAGCTCTGGTGCCCTACAGAATAACCTACTTTCCAGTGCCTCACTGGCCCTCCTTGGTCATCCACCAAACAACTTAGAAAAGCAGACAGGCAGTGCGTTCTAATACACTTTTAATTCAGATAAATACTGCAAAAATATGTAAAGGTATTGTAGCATCAGAGAATTGTAGTATCATTGAATCAAAGAATGACTTGGGTTGGAAGGGACCTTTAAAGATCATCTAACTCCAACCTCCCCACCATGGGCAGGGACACCTCCCACCAGCCCAGGCTGCCCAAAGCCCCATCCAGCCTGGCCTTGAGCACTGCCAGGGATGGGGCAGCCACAGCTTCTCTGGGCACCCTGTGCCAGGGCCTCACCACCCTCTGAGTGAATAATTTCTTCCTTATATCTAATCTAAACCTACATTCTTTTACTTTAAGACCATTACTCCTTGTCCAATCATTACACACCCTGGTAAGAAGTCTCTCCTTGTCTTTCCTGTCAGCCCCCTTTAAGTATTGAAAGTCTGCAGAAAGGCCTTTCTGGAGCCTTCTCTTCTCCAGCCTGAACAACCCCAACACCCTCAGCCTGTTTTCATAGCAGAGGTGCTCCAGTCCTCTGATTTTCCTTGAGGCCCTCGTCTGGATTCCTTCTAACAGGTCCATGTCTTTCTTGTGCTCGGGGCCCCAGAGTTGGGTACAGAAATCCAGGTGGGGCCTCACAAGAGTGGAGTAGAGGGGGAGAATCACCTCTACCCACCTGCTGGCCATGCTTCTTTTGATGCATCCCACGATATGGTTGGCTTTCTGAGCCGCAAGTGCACATTGCCAGCTCATGAGATGATATCATATGATAGCACATGGCTTATGATGAGATATAACAAAAACAGGAAACAAAGATCTTTACGTTCTTCAGTGACCTATTCTCCAGATATATTTAAGATGAGAAGTGAAGAAAAGTAAGTATTTACAGTCCTGTGACACTGACTAAATAATAGTTTTGGGGGATACAGATTTGGGAGAAAATTTCCCACTGTAGATAAATTATGTTACAACTAGGATCTGGAGTTTCTTGAGTGTGACTAGTTTTGGCAGAAGCTACACTAAAACAACACTTTTTCTTTTCCCTTTCCCCTTCTTACCATCTTACCTTCTTATTAATTGTGATTCCTGCTGACTCGATTGCCATTTTAAATTAACAAGATCCATTTTTTATAAAATTCACTAAAAAAGTCCTTATAAACTTCTTTGTTTGGAAATTGTTCCTGCTGGCATTTTTTGACAATAGGCCTACAGGTTGTTCATGCTTTCTGTAGAACTTATCACTGTATATCTCTTGCTGTCAAAGTCAAAACCATTCATGGCTCCTTCTGTTTCAGAAGGAAGATTTGTCAGGAAGACAATCTGATGCTCTGACACAAAGTACATACCTCAGCACCACTTATCAAGTCTCTTCTAGAGCACTTATCATCCTTGGGAGGGCTTAGTGGCACTTACGTCATGCAGAGGATATTCCCGTTAGTAAGCTGGGTTTGCTTCTACAACTTTGATGATATGTGTCTACAACTAAGTCTTTGTGTTCACAGTGACAATGTGCTTGAAATCTCTTCATGTAGTATGAAGGAATTCAGTAGTTAATTCAGTACCTTACACTCACAGAAATAATACTCCTTAACTTTTCTTCATCCATGTTTGATGTGTTACAAACACAAAGAGGAAATAAAATATAAAAAGCAGAAAATCAGTCTCTTTTCAGTCTTGAAGTCTTCCCTACAGATTTTATGCCATGAACAGGAAATCTGAAGTGTGTTTAAACTAATTACTTTCTTAGCCTTTAGTAAAGACAATTTTCCATTAAAATTCACTGAATTGTAATCAATTTCCATTCTGAGATTTCATTTGCTACATCCAGGCTACTCTACTAGCAAAAGAGTAAGGATAGTATTCTAGAAGAGCTAAAAATCAAAAACTAGAACCTTGTCTCAAATAAATAATGCAGGAAACAGATTTTGATTATTTTGAGAAATTTAAGAAAAAAACAATCTGTCAGGATCTTTCTTTTTGCAGACAATTAAATTGTATGTGCCAGTCTGAGAGTCTCATTAAAACCTGAATACCCTTATGTTGCTGCAGGGCAAGAACAGAATGTGCCAGGATGATACTGACATGGAGATGCAAATCAGAGACACTGAATTCAGGAAACTAACACTAACAAGGAAGAATCAGAGAAGCAATGTCTATAGGACACTGGAAAGATACTATGGAGAGGGAGTAGATTCAGATACTCCGCTGCTCCTTCTCAGAGTGTCCAGAGGGTTCTGAGAGGCTGCCACTTCTAGTGCTGGCCCTGACGCACTGCAAAGTTTTCAGGCAAATTATTGTGCAAAGATGAATACAGGATCAGAAGTCTGCATTTTCCCAACATTGTATTTCTGTCACTTAGAAAAAAATGTTGTCTTTAAAATGTTAATAAATTTATTTATAATTGTTATTATTATCCATAATATTTTAATAATTTCAAATTTACTAATTATTTTCTTAATAAGACTCAAGAAAATCAGTAAATTTCTCCTCTTTAGTTTATTGCTGTAAGCTAGTAAGTTCAGGAAATGGAACTGTTGGTGGTTTCCTGTGATATCAACAGCTGCAGCAACTGCAGAGGACTAACAAATTATTTTCATTCATCTCTTGACAGAACTGTATCACAGAGAAGAACATGAGAAAGATGGGGGAAAGAAAGGGACATTTGCAGGCAGCAGGAATCTATGTTATTGAGTCTCCCCACAATGCTTTTTTTTTTTTTTTTGGTACACAAATGCCAATCATTTCACCTTGACTGATAATTAAAAAAAAAACTCACTTTTTTTTTTTTTCTTAGTGATCAGCAGGCCTGGCTGCAATGGTTGCTAGTTTTTAGCATGTATATGGAGTTTAATACAGCTGTTTGAATACCTGTCAAGTTACCTATGAGAAAACAGCTACTCCAGAAAGATTTTTATGACACGTTTTTGAGCAACAGACACTCAGAAGAATGGCACTAGCCCTCTCCTATAATCTTGGAAGACCAGAAAGCACCTGGTCATATTTAAATTAGTATTCAGCTTGGCAATTAAGTCTATGTTTACCACAATTCCGATATACAAAATTAATCAGGCACAGAATACAAGATTTGTAATCCCTTTTTTGAAAAAAGAAAAGGAAACAAAACACTCTAAGAACTTTTAAGTCCTATAGCTTATGGACTGAAACACTGCATAGCATTTCTCTATTCATCTACTTCAGAAAACAAAGACACTCAAGTCTTTGTTCCCAGATGTTGTACAGGTGACAGAAGGTAAATGGACTTGGAATATTGGTTTAAATTTTGGCTTAAAATCAACTGATTTTAAGGCAGGAGCATCTTCCTTTAGCTTTTCTAATATGTACATTACCATCATTCTTAATCTGCTAAAAACACAGCATGTACTCATAGGATATCATCACAACATTAATTGTGATAGAACAGGGCAGGCTGGCTCTTCCAAGAACAATAATTGAGCCCTCTAACAATGCTCTTCTTGTTGATAAGTATTGAGAATCTAAGTTGCCTGTGCATATAAAATTTCTCATCTCTTCGGAAGCCTGGCATTCTGCATCCCAAATGTGTGTGCAAGACTCTTTACCTGTGGTCCATCAGGCTCTGAAGAAGACTTGAACAGATTCCTTTGAAGTCAACATGCTCTTTGCTCTCATTGGGTGGGAGGGGGAAAGGATGCAACATCACAGATATACTGGTTGTGGTCCTAGCAATTTTGAAGTACTGTTCTTTAATCAGTATCTTAAGGTATACTCCAGATGATCACAATTTCCAGGTAAAAAACTTTAATCAACCATCATGAAGCAGTTTTAATACTCATGGGATAACCTGTCTGCACTAAACTGGTTAGCTGACAGACCTATAGCATTCTCATGATTCTCCAGAGAGAAGTGAGCTCTCAAGTGCTCTCTTTTGCACTAGTATGAGTTCCTTCAGTTATATACAGAGGCAGTGGTGAGAGAAAGTGTCCCAGTCCAAAGAAATTAGCTTCCTCGTGCAGAAATTCAAAAGTCCATCCTGGAGAACCTGTGCATAAAGGTGCCACCCTATCACAGTCACTGCAGCTAGTTGTTCATGCCAGAAATTCCGGCATGTACATGGAAGTAGCATATCAGCTGCAGCATTCACCATGTCTTCCAAAGCAGTCCTGCATGGTCTTCTTCATGCATTCTGTGTCCAATATGTTTACATATGTTGATAATTAACGATTTTCTCTCCATCTGCTTATGAAATGGGCAGCTATGCAATCAGAATAGAGTTCTCCGAAGAGAAAACGTGATTGTAAACATTCAAAACCAAGACATATTTTGAATTGACAAAGCTGCATGAAATGGCAAACCAAAATAGTTTCTGGCTTGGGAGTTGCTAAAGAGAAATGAACTGTTTCCTGGCAGCAGTCCATTCCTTATGGTGTACAGAACTCATGTCAGCACCCACAAATCTTGGCACCACACACAAATACCAGTGAGCACTGTGTGGATGTAGATAGACTTAGTACCATCTTAGACATGTAATACAAAAGGGCAGGCCATAGGCAGAGTGACAAAATAGTGTAAAAATATAATAAGCTTACCGTGTTGCTTTAGAGCTAGAAGGATTCATGGTAATAGATGACTTTGCTGCTGTTTTGGAACTTACTGAATTCTCAGATAAGGAATAAGAGCTGTCTTTAGGTAACTAGGAATAACAGAACCAGATGAATTAATCAGTCCAAGTTTACTTTCTGCTCTAAACAGGTCTGCTAGAAATCCAGAGTCACTGAGGTTTATATATGTGGTAGTTAGCAGATCTTCCTCCAACTACGTATTAAGCCAGTGCCCTTAATCAAAGCATAAAAATGTTACTTTCTAAATAAATAAAATATAGATCCCCAAACTTGATTCACCCACAGAAACCTGGTATCTGAAAATTGAGACAGACTGCAAAGAAGACATGTTTTTCTAGACAGGGTTAGCACTAGTTTAACAGTTCCCACTGTAATCAGTGATCCATCGATTCCACTCAAACAGATACAGGAAATTCCTTGAAAATCATGCAGTGGAATAATTAACCACTTTTAAACAGCACTGATTTTTCATTTGTTTTTTGTTCTTTAATTTGATTGAGCTCCAAACATAAATTAGTCAGTAAAATTACTCTTCCTTTTACCTGAATATGTGCTTCTTGCTTAGTCATTAGAGATACTACAGGATTTTCAGGACAGGTCAGGGCTTGTGGGGGTTGTAAAATGGCAGGTCTAATAACATTCCGCAATTGACTTTGTGACAAGGATCCTTGCAAAATACAAAGACAAAATATTTAAACAGAGACTTTTTCTCCACATCTAATTCATACCAATGTGTCTTGCCTCTTTAACTGAAAACTTCAAAGCATACTAAATAACATTTATTGTTATTGTTTCTGTGGTATATATTCTAAAATAAATAATACCTCTAAAACACATACAACTCTGCTGTGACACCAACTTATCAGGATAACAGGGTGATGCATTATATAATATATACATATATATGTCTAAATAAAATATATATTTATATTTAGAACCTAAATATATATTTGGACCTAAATATAAATACTAACCTATTCATATTTAGGTTCAAACAAATCAGTAGTGTTTTGTGTTAGACATGTCTTCCAGTATTTCAGATTTAATCCTGCACCTGCAGATGCCAAGGGGCTCTTCATTGACTTCTGAAACAGTAGAGTTTTATCCTTATTCAGTCATTTATTAGAAATGTGGGATTTCACTATGCAAGGCCATATTCATTCCACTCAGGAATTAAGTAGTCTGAGCAGAGGCTCAGACCAGAGCTCACAAGATATTTACACTGTTAAAAAAGTAACTGATGAACCTCACAAAGACACTTGGCATATTACTCAGTTTACAGGAGAACTGTCATTTTTATCTCTTCTGTATCCATTAAGAACATCTTTGTGGAGCTATAGTGAATAAATAATGCAATGGTAATTACCTTCTTTTGTAGTTTTGACTTCAGTGTTTCTTCGAAAGAGAGCTGAGGTCATGAATATGTTGTTCTTCTTTACTAAAGAACATGGAATTAAAACTTAATCAAAAATGAAAAAGTTTAAATTATTAATTAATGATTTTGTAAGTGCTCTCCCTCTCTGACCTCACCCCCCCCCCTCCCCCGGCTTCTTTTGGTATTACCCAAGCAATATCTTAACCTTAAGTATCATGGGTCTTAAGTACCATAGGTTTTCTGGCTATGTCAGAGATACAAGTCTTTTGGATATGAACAGATGCTTTAATCTCAAATCTTTCTTCAGCTTTCAAAACCAGGAAACCATGCACTTTTGCTGTTGGTTTGCGAAAGCCATTGAAATAGCAATACAACCTGGTCCCATCTCATGCTTTTTTAAAATGAGTAAATGAGACCTAAGAACATGGAAATAAATTGATGTACCCTGCCCTGTTCTAGTCAAAAGGCTTTCATAACTTGCTGCAGTGATGGCATTGCACTCCTGATACTTTCACTGTTTTTACAAAGATACAACATGCCAGCCAGAAACATGCAAGTAATAGCAAACATGTACCATGTCCTATAAAATTACACACAACTGATACTCTACACATGATCACTGCTTTTTCATTGCAGGAAGAATATCATTTGTTGCTGTAACAAAGCCCCGTAAGATCCCTTTAGAAATCCCTTACATGAAAGTCTGTCAAGGACCTGATCCTGACAAGAGACAGACTAGGATTTCAGACCACGCTGTCTTCCCCATTCTTAGTAAGTGGGAGAATGCTCACAGGGTCACTGGTGAGATGGAAGACAGGTTCCTGGGATAAAAATGACACTCCTATAGGAACAACTACTAATAAATTGCAAGCAAACTAAATCATGTAATTACTTTAACTTCATTCTGTGTTTTTTCAATTACTATTTGTACCTCATGCAGTAAAATGCCTACTTGCAACTTATTTAAAGATTCATCCCCAGAAGTGCATGATTCCCTAAAAACAAATTCAAATAACATCATGCTACCAATCCTCCTAAAATATTCCTTTCTCCTCTTCACTACCTGCCCAGCCCAATCCTGTCCAGATCTGTCCTACAGAAAAAAGAACTTCTGCAGATCTCTTTAAAAGCAGATCTCTATCTGCTTTTCTACACAAATATTTTATATTTTAATATATTTATTTATATTATATATATTTATATTATATATATTTTATTAGATTTTATATTTTATATGTTGTTTTTTGTTGGTTTGGGTTTTGTGTTTGTTTGTTGGTTTTTTTTTTAATTACCTGGCTGGGAGGGAGGGAAGGTAGGAAGGATGGTAAAGGAAGATGATCTCCCTCTTTTCTGAGCAAGTTTTGTATCTGAAAAGACAAGAAACTGACATTATTCTTTTTATTTGGAGCAAAGAGATTAATTTTAAGGCTAGCTAATTTCATGTCATGTCTTAACTGGCAGCAGAACAAATTACTACCTGCTATCTACCAGCTTTCTGAAGTAGACCACTAGATTATGTTTATACTGATGAATCAGAGAGGTCTCTGAGGCCAAGTGCTATAGCCTGGTTCAGGCACACTGCTTACAGCCACTCTACAGTGGCTCTGTCTTGAAGACTGCCTGTTAGAGAGGTTCAAAACAGAACCAGGGAGTAAGCTACTGGTTAATAGTGCGAACAGTTAAGACAGCTAACACTCATACTTGCTCTAGTACTCTGATTTATTTTTTGATGTAGGCATACTCTAAAATTTCTACCATATGTGTGATTTTTTGTACTTTATTTTGATGTAATTTTCAGGGTAAATCCAACATAGATTATCTTAAATCATTTTAGCTATGTTTAGGTGTGTCACAGAACTAAATAAAAATAAAAGCAAAAATTAAAATAAATATTAAAAATGAAAACTATAAATAAAAATATAATTTACACAATTAATGCCTAAATCCTGGAGAAACTTCCCAGTTCATATGCTAAATAAATACAGTAAAAAAGAGATTAGTCCTACTGCTTAGTAGCCTTCAGTGACTTGTCTGCATTTCCCCTGAATATCATGGAATCAACACACAATCCTTAAAGGGACTTTGAGGTCACCTGTCAGCTGGATAGAAAGAGGGTCCCTTCGGAAAACTGCTTTACAGTTTCAGGGATTGCCCAAGGAACATTGATCTCTTCCACAAACCAAGACATCTCATTCTTTTCCAGCCCTCCTCCTCCACTGACTGTGTGAGCAACTCAAAGAAACTGTATGAAATCTACACATTTTTCAGTATTTTATACAATACTATGTAAATATGGGAAAATAATTTATTTTTACTTTAAGACCTTCTTATTAGAAATTACCATCCAAGTTTATATCAGTATTTAAGTCTTCATTTCTACAAAGCAGAAACACTTATTAAATAGGAAAATACCTTCTCTTCTTTACCAGGTGAGAATGCAGAACTATGGTAATTAAAACATGATTGGATCTAAATGGCATACCTGTATTAGACAGTGAGTTAGACTTCTGAAAAGTAAAAGATGATGATCTTGCACGTTTTCTGGAACAACAGATGAAATCTAAAGGAAGTTAAATATAATGTTCTGCGAGTACAGATTGGCAGGTGATTTCAGCACAATGTTATTATACAGAATTAAAACCTGAACACAATAAATTCTAGGAATGACTTACAGGAACAGCCTTAAGGCAGTACCTAAAAGCAAAAGAAGGTCTTAGAATCTCAATCAACACCTGGCAGAAAGCCCTAGGGAATCTTCTTTCTTTCTATTAAGTTCAGGGGACCTAAAATCAAGCACTTAGAATCAGATTACAACAGCCCATAGGCTCAGAGGATTTTAAATATGAGAAATAACATTATGCTGTGGCCAAAAAAAATAGGAAAGGGCAGATAGGAGCAAATGTAGCTGATGAATATACTTGGCTCCTTTTCAGGGCTTCTGGAGTTCAGCTTTTTGGTAAATATGAGAGGTAAGAAGCCAAGAATTCTTGAAATAAGACAGGGGAATTTACATTAGGACATAATAGGTGGCTCTACAACCTATGTAGTCTAAGTCTACTAACAGGAAATTTGTCCTGGCTCATACAAAATAAAGGTCCAAACACTATTTTCACAGGCAACAGTCAGATCCTATGAATAACTCAATGTATTATTATACTGCTTCAGTGAGGTGGTTATTACCATTTTCAGCTTTGCAAACTGGTTCCTCTGCCGGCCGCTGGAAAAAAAATATAAGTGTGGAAAGGTCAAGGAGAATAGAACAGCCATTTTCTAGAGCAGGACACAAGGTATATCAATCCAATATATATGTATTAAAAACAGTCTTGTATTTGCTTTCCACTATTCCTTGTTCTATTTTGATCCCAATTATTACAAGTCTTAATCTGAGCTAAAAATTTGATTACTGTAAGAATCATTGTTTATAGAATCCTTGTGTCTCATCATTTTTGATCAACTGTGCAAAACAAAAGTTTAAGTTTTTACCTTCAAAGGACGGTCCTTCTTTTCAAACACAAACGTTGGATGGGCAAGCACTGATCTCTCTGGAAAAGAGATCATTTTTAATAATAATTCCATAATAGCACTTCTCAACTGTAGTTCTAAAAGTGCTATGCAGCAACAAGCAAGACTTTATCTCTTTGTTGCAAATGAAAAAAACAAAAATTTGCAGCGATGCACAACACAGTCCATAAATAAAATGCTAGTCCACAAATCCCAGTGCAGGTTTGGCATAACTAGAGTCCACACAGTCTGGTCTTATTTTTTTTTAATGCTTCTTTTAGCTAAAAATAAAAAAGTTCCTTTAGCCTTTTCAAACAACATGTCTGATTATGTAGTCTAAGCAAACTTCAAACTTGCAGTGGATTTCCATCAGGATAACAGAAATGATTTATGGTACAACATAATTGTAATAACTGCTTGGTTTTTAGACCCCAATAAGCAGTAAATTTGGAAATCATATTTTCTTCCCCTCATGTTCTGTATGGTGTTCATGCTTATGCCCCTAAGAAATCAGAAATAATACTGCATTTAATTTTGATGGATGTAAATTTGGACCATTGCTACCATTACTGTAATGCTGCAACTATGTCCAAAGAGCCTGACAGCTTCTACCCATTTTTTATAACATTCACTTGCTATTGTACAGGATCCTGGTTGTGCTAAGTCTCTTGTTCTCCTAGCCAGCATCATTTCTCTCTTCCAAATTCTTCCCTCAACTTTATTTCTTATGATATCACAGTATCTATTTTGAAATCAAAGAACAGAGATGGTCCTCAGGACAAACCCTGTTTCTCAGACACATCAGCTATACCTGTGCCATTCCTGTCAAGGGCTTGTCTAAGATCTAACATGTTCCTGAACCCTTATCACAAAGGATAATTCACAACCTTCCAGTCAATGTTCAGTTACATTCCCTGAACAAGGACAGTGATTCATTCCAAAATTGTCATCAGAATTTTTTTTCCTAAGATCAAGTCTGACACCCCTCTCCCCTTCCTGCAATTTAAGTATGTTCCCAGTGGACTTGGGAAACAATGCATTCCCTTCTTCAAAGCACTTGTAGATGTTCAAAGACTTAAAAGTCTCGCCTAATTTTTTTCTATCTCCTGAACAATTATATCACTCTGTCTTTACAGGCATATGTTCTAAATATGATTCTGGTTGTTCTTCTCTGGACTTACTCCAATGTCACATGTGAAGTGAATCACCCAAGACTGCACAAGAAATGCAACTAAAACCTCACCATTGCTGAGTAAAGTGGAAAGATTATTAATCATTTTACATATGCCATTATTACTACTGGTTTCCCATCTCTCATGTCAGTTCTCCCCCAGTATCTCAAAAGCATGATTTTGTTGATTCATAATGCATGCATTAGCCACAAAAACCTGTGGATACAAAATAAAATGTTTGATGTGATTTGCTCTTGACAAAGCTGTTACTTTACACTTGATTATCACTTACATGCTTACATCAGAGTGAAATATTAAATACAGACTTTATGTATTTATTTATTGATTTATAATATTTATTTATTTATAAGAGAAAAAAGAAAAGAAGTATGACTAACTTTTGGAAACACAAAATCTAGTATATTGAGTCATTGAATGCTTATATACGTGTTTAAGCATTACCATGCTTAAATTAAGTGCATAAGAAGTATAAGACATATAAGAAAACTGTATAAAGTGAATGTCTAATGTCAGTTTTAATGCATGTGTACAATATATAAACATATGAAATTCTAGAGATCTAAATCTACTCTCATGCATAGCTCTGCATTCATTAGATATGACTGAAAATAACTTTGGATACTTGTTCTTTTTTTTTAATGAAACATTTTTAAAAACACATACATGCTCCGCATCAAATTTAGTGTTGATTTTAGAGTTCATTATTTTTACATCTTCCTTACATGACTTCTTCAGGCTACTCATTTTACTAAGAATGAGACCTTCATAGCTTGTGCAAGTCTAACAGACTACCTTGGTTGTCAGAGTGAAAGAAACTTCTTTTCACCACTACCACCATTTAATCACCCATTTATTGTGCCAAAAAAAAACAAACAAACAAACAAAAAAAAACACTAAAGAGCAAAGAATCAGATACAAGTATTTTCTTAGACCACCACATACACAAGTCTTAATAGTTTGAGATGTCTGTAATTGGAAGTCAAAAGAAACAACCCAGTTCTAGGCATGAGATATCTGACCTGCTCCAGTTGTGTATGTTAGATTAATGGTGCCCTAAATGCATGTATTTCTCTCCATGGGTAATGAAGACAGACTAACATGATTACTGAATTATATGGCTGGCCTTTTGCCAGAGAAATCCTACACTTGAGATCACGTTGGCTGACATGTATGGTATGGTATGAATGCATACCATACCCTATTTTTTCGGCCAGGGAAGTGGTTGAGTCACCATCCCTGGAGGTCTTTAAAAGACGTTTAGATGTAGAGCTTAGGGATATGGTTCAATGGAGAACTTGTTAGTGTTAGGTCAGAGGTTGGACTGGGTGATCTTGGAGGTCTCTTCCACCTAGATGATTCTGTGATTCTGTGATTATACCAAAATATCTGTGTGAAAATACATAGATTGTTATTTTTTGCCTTGGCTTGCCCACC
This sequence comes from Anas platyrhynchos, assembly GCF_047663525.1. Classification (NCBI taxonomy): domain Eukaryota; kingdom Metazoa; phylum Chordata; class Aves; order Anseriformes; family Anatidae; genus Anas; species Anas platyrhynchos. The sequence goes on from NC_092621.1 coordinate 12,757,277, forward strand.
TATCTGTGACCAAACCACGCCAGCATTGGTATCAGTTACTTAAAGGTTTAATAAAGCAAACATTAACATAGAGGAATTAAAAATCACTATATATATGTGCATGTGTGTGTACATATGTTCAAATACTGACAACAATTAAGAAAAAAGTAAACATTGTTAAAATAAATGCTGCATGTATGTAAGCTGGAGCAAAAAGCAAGACACTATTACATAAACCCAGTAATCTACAGACACAGCAGTAATAGCTCATAGCTTTGTCGTTGTCCCTGCAGTTAATTTTGTACTTACATGGGCATTATATGCACAAAAAGGACTGAATTTAGCAAACTTGGTATGCTTAACAATGAAGATCTGATTTGTCCTTAATGGGGAAAGCACAAAAAAGCTCACATTGTTCAACTCCAAAAAAAGATTATTCTCTGTCACTGAAAGTTAAAGAAAATTTCTTTCTGTTTGCAGCTGGTGGTCCATGACATGGCATGAGATGGAGCAATTCCACTTCTATTCACTAGAGGGGAGTGGCACACATAAACAAAAAGTATTTCATTGAAATATAATTACTCAATGTAATAGGCTTTTTTCCTGTCTCCTTAAAAAAATAAAAATAAAAATAAAAAAAATAATAAAAAAAAACGCATGGAGTACTTCTATTCCTATTGAATGAAGGAAAAACTCAAAAATTAAAGCACCTTCATATTCTCCACAATCTTATCAAAGCCTACATGCTAGCAATATTTTTAAAGGTACATTTGCTACTCTAAAGCATGGAATTAGCAAAGAGTCAACTGCTGTGAAAAAAGAACTGAGTTTCTATCACAGAGGTATTTTTTGCTGGAGTTAAAAGGCTGTAAGGAGTTTGCAGGAATTAGGAAAGTTCACTGCAAATTAAACAACAAGTAACAGTTTTAAACCCAGAAGTCACTAAAGAAAAAATCACAACTGCTTGATTTCAAAAGAAAAATGTGTAGCTAGAATATAATGGTATCCCATAAAGACAAACATGCATATTTTGATCTTGCAGTAAATATAAAAAAGATACATCCCATCAACTGCTTTAGAACCAAAGGGTAAAGTTTCTTGCCCTAAGAATACTTAATCAGAGATTGCTGATGCTGCCACAGTTACTTAACATTTTCACTGTGTTGCATCTATCCAAGAAAAATGAGAAAATATTTTTGTAATTCCTGGAAAGTATTCCACGTAGCTCATCAGTAATATCCTCACTCCTCAATGAGGCCATTCATAACAGAGCTTTAAAAATGTATTTGTATTAGCTATGCATATAACCTTTGGATCAATTTCCAATTATGTTTTAAACTTTTCAGATATCTAAACACAAAATATTTGCAGCTAACCCCCAAGGAAAAAGCAAAGCAGAATTACTTGTGGATCTAATACAACAGCATCAAGGAGTTACCACAATCATGTCAACATGCTAATTTTAACACTGGCGAGCAACTCTGTGTTTTTCTCCTTGTTTTTCTGACTTAAGATTGCTGCTGCCAGGGTGGACAGCTGTGTGCTGGGAGAAGGAGGAGAACCGCTTTTGCAACCTCCTCTCCTGGCAGAGGCAGGGGGCACCCAGCCAGACAAAGCCTGAGTCTGTCCCGGGGACCAGGCAGTAGCAGCCAAGGCTGGGTGCAAGCAGACACCAGGGAAATGGGGTGGGCTGGAGCCACCCCTCCTCTTTGTCACCAGCAGGACACAGACAGACAGAGGCTGGCTAATGCCTGGTTAAGACTGGGCCGCTCCAGTCCTCAGCAGCTTGGTACTTCTGGACAAAAAAGGCTGTTGGAAAAGTTACCAGAAAAACCTGCCAAATGGGCTGCCTCTGGCTGCTGGGACTGGAATAAACCACCAGCCTCAGCCAAGAGTCCAGACGCAGGACCTGTCTGCCTGCCCATGAATAATCACCACAGATTGGGCTCTCTTTTCCTCGCTACAGTTCCCCTGAAGCTGCTGAGTTACAAAGGTCTTGGCCTAATGTTTTCTGCATCTGAAGTTCAAAATAAGCCTGTGCCTAGAAGATACATTAGAAACGCCTAGTTCCCTTGGCTGAGATCTTATCTGCGTGACCTCCTGGCCCTGGCCTCCTGTCCTGCGCAGAAGCACTAGCAACAGTGCTCTGGTCTGAACACCCCTACACAGAAGGTGCCTGGCTCTTAGGGCTGGTGCTTGCTCTGCTCTGCTCACCCAGTGCTGGGGTCCCTGCCCCACCAGTCTGCTCAGCGCCCTGCATTAGCACTGTCCCCGCAGGTGACTGGTAAATTACACTGGTCCATATGCTCAGAGTGAGAATGCATTTCTTAAGTGGAGTTTGAAAGAAAATGCAAAGATGCATTTTGGGAGAGATAATTCTGCTGCCCAAGTCTAGGAAGCACTGGTCAGAATGATGTGCCAGAAATCATGTAAAACCGCTTTCAACAGCTTCGCAGGTATCCCAAGAGCCAGCACTGCCCATGAGGTGTATGTGTGTAGCTAGAATATAATGGTATACCCATATAATGGGTATATACGCCCATGAGGTGTATGAGGCCTTTGCTGTGACATTCCACTCTTCCCTTCTATTGCTTTTACTTTAGAAACTTCAGAAAATATATGTTAATATATATATATATATAAAAAGGCAGGACACTGATGGTTTTCGCTATTTTAGAGTTATTATATCTCCATCTTGCACAGAGAACAGATAAATGGTATCTAACCTTCGAGAACTAGGTACAGCATGGATACAATCCAAACCAAACTCTACAGTTTTCAGGCAGAAGGAAAACCTATGTCAGTGCTGTGTCTCTATTCCTTCCAGAGCAAAGTAAAAAAAAGCCAAAACAAAACAAGAGTTTAAGAGGGTAAAATACGGCATAAGGCATTTGTAATCTCAATAGAAGGTTTTTATTTCTAACTTTAAAAGAGTTATTTTTCCATGTTGAGATTCAAAAGGAAATAAACGGCTGCATCTTCATCATCTAACTTGCATGTTTGCTGCAGTTTGAAAATGTAATTCATATCCATACCAAATATTTTTGTATTTAAAGTTAGAAACCTATTATAAAAATAACAGAAAAAAAAGTTACTTTCTCCTTCAAATTTGTGTTCTGTTCAATTTATTTCATTGACTAGTGCTCCTCTCCAGCTAATTACAAAACTGAGTAGCTATATTTAAGGAATTAGGATTTCTGTGGTGTCACAGGTATGCAACATATCCCAGATTTTTGAATTCCTGCCCAGTGACTAGCCAATACCTACTTCAGGGACTAGTTAGCGTTAAGAAAGCTGTAACCAATTTTCCAGTAAATTAACCAAGTACTTTTCACAATATGGAAGTGTCCACACCTTACATTGTGTTCTGCATTTCTGCTTTCTATTAGGCTTTAAAATCAGGCTTAACTGAAAGCCATACGAGAAACTGTACTTTAAAGATTTCACCGCAAAACTAGCAATAGTTTTTTTTTAATGCTATTTGTCATTTGAGTGCCATTTGACTAGTTAGGTGGCAGGATTCTCATGTCTATATTGTTTCTTCCCGCAGTTTCATACCAAGAATTTCTTTAAATCCCTAATGTCAATCCAGTGTGCCTGAGCTTTTATTGTTCCCAGAACTGTATGTATTATTTGTATAACTCTTTACAAACAACCAATCCTGACATCAGATATTTCAGGTTAGGTTAGCTACAAAACTGAATCATTTACACCTTTTTCAGTTTTTTTCTAAACCTGAAAAAAAAAAAAAAAAAAAAAAAAAAGTGGTTCATAATTTCCCATAAAGATGTAACACTGATGACAAAAGCTAACCCATAAAAAATTCTATTTCTTCCTAATTCCTTGAATGAAAATAATAGCTTATACTTCTTTGGGCTTTGTAACCATTTTGTGTGGACCTCATAGGAAAACTTCCGTTCTAAAACAGAAACTATAATTTTAACTTTGCACAGTAAAAAATGACAAATAAATTAATAAATAAATACTTAAAGATCATTTTCTTGATTTATCTCCGAATAATCTTACTACCAATATCTGTCCGACAAAACCTTCAACTGTGTCCAAAACTGTTTCACTCACATCGTAGTAAGTGTTACACAACACACAAAAACTACTGCATTCAAATGTAAAATCAGAAAATCAAGTTACTATATTGAGAGATCTATATGATATATGTGATATAGCATTAGCAAGTTTCTGCACTGATACACTGTATCATGAATTTCATTAGCTTTGTATATTTCTACTGTAATTTGCAAACTAAAAGTGCAGATCCTTCTTCATTTTGATGTTACAGCTTAGATTGATAGTTCGCGACTCACAGAACCCAAACCAAATGAAGTTAAGCAGTAATAGCATATTCTTTCATAGAAACTGTGTGTAACATTGTTTTATTTGTTTTACAAATAACTAAGCAGAGATATGCAATCAGGCAAGAAGTTTAAAGGAAAAATAGGTTTCCTGTAATTTGAGTTGTTACATTGCCAAAGGTAATTTTACATTACTGAAATACTAAGGAAAAAAAAAAAAAAAAGGGGGCTTCTGCCATTTATGAATATAAGTTGTTCACAGCAATTACTTGAAAAAAAATAAAAATAAATAATATGCCTGTTATTTTAAAATAAAATAAAATAGCATATAAGTGGAAGGCATGGATCCAGAAATCACAGTTTCTTCCAAGAAAACGGAAATATTTTGACTACACCAATTGATGATCCGTCCATTGCCACTTTGCCTCAAGGACCATCAGACTTAAACTGTGTACTATTATGACCAATTTTTCTCCAATAAGCTTTAAAAACACAGAAAACTACCTGTACTTCAGATAATAAAACTGCAGTGTTGGGCAGAAGAGAAATATATACAGTCAAAGTATGGGGTAGAATGAATTAACAAAATACTTCGCTATCCAAGCTTAGATTCATGTTTAAATATTGTTTCCATTTTTTAATATATACATAGAAAAAGACATCTGTCTATTTCCAGAGTTGGACCGTTTTCATCTATCTATTTTTTGGTGAAAAAATAGTAAAACGTTCTGACTAAGATCAGGATTTTCCAAACTTGCAGAAGAACTGTGGTTCCAGTTTTATAAATACTCACTGAACTTTGCAAGATAAAGCAGAGTCCATTCACAGCCAAGTGAGAGTGCAACAAGGCTGGCAGCCAAGATCTCAGTGACCTCACTATATAATCCAGGCTAGCCTGTGCCAAAACTTAAATAAGGAAGATGACATAAGGCAAAATAGAGATGTCTTAGAACACTACGTTAGGCACAAGCCTAATAAAATTCATCAATTTTAGGAGGTACAGAAAAAGCTTTTAAAAATTTCACTTCTCTGATCCTGAATAGCATGTCTGTTTGTTGAAGCGCTGAGCAGCTGAGAACTGTTGTGGAATGCACATGCACGACTGGCTGCTCAGCACCTTTGAAAAATCAGGTCACCTTTTTTAAGAATCTAAATACAGACCTGGAAACCTATTTTTAGATTTCCACTTATTATTACCCTTCGCACTTTTGATTTCTGTATATGAAGTACATTCACTACTGTATAGGACAACTCTCTCAAAAATCAAGATATTTTTTCTACCAATTCATAAAATTATTTTTAGTGCCAAGATGACAGGACTTTCCAAGCAACTTTGCATTAGATTTTATTTTTTTGCTAAGATATTTTGAGACATGATTGATTAATTTATTTACATCTAAATTCCTTCTACCTGCATGCTGTTTATTTTTGTTGTTGTTGTTGTTGTTTCTGTTGTTTTTTAATCAGGAACCACTAAATAAATAAATAAATAAATAAATCTGATCCCGTCAAACCTTCAGTACTAATCAGAAGAGTTTTCCACTGGCAGAGATATAAAAGACCTTCTTCTACTGACATTCAATACATATTTAACCTTTTATTTTTATATAGTCAACAGGTTTTCAGGTTCAGCATCTTAGTAATATTGCCAAAGTTGTAAGCTAACTGAAAATTTACATTTAGAACACTCTTCTAGTGAAGAATGTCAGCGAATCAATACATTTGCAACAAGTACTCGTGAATTCTGAATTTGCAAAAATGTTCAACAGAATATGTTCTCAGTGACTGGTCCAAAACCATGCCAGACTGCTTTATCTGAAGAAACAGCTTCAGCACTAGTGAAGCATATAAAGCACTTCAAACAAATGGAGATGAAACTTTTGTTAAACCTTTAAATGTATACTATATATATTTCAGTGCTTGCTACAGAAGCGACTGTATTTCAGTGGTAAATGCTGAACACAGCACTGCACACTGTTCAGACTCCTTGTATTAAATATATTACCAAGCACATTGCTTTCCTGGGGCTCACACAGACTCCTGCAAATCACAGCTTGGGGAAGTGATAGATTACCTCACACATTCCTGTTTGGATCAACAGTGAGTACATTGTCAAATAAGTGTTTCATCATACGCAGGATGTGGAAAGGAAAAGTTCATCCAACTGACTATTGCAAAATAAAACTTCTGGAAGAATTTGTGCAAGGGCAGCTTTACTGTATGGTTAAGACTCTTGCACATTCTTTGTCATACAAATAGTTCATAACCCACATAAATAATTTCATTGTCATCAGTGAGAGGAACTATGATTGCAAGGATTCTTCATCCAGGCAAAGTTGTGCAAAATCAGGCCCTAACATTTTTAGGCATCTTCAGCCTCTCTTCAGTCAGTCTTCTAAATGCTGCAGAATCTAAATACAATTTTCTTGTTCAGTGTCAAAAGGGTTCTTCTACCCAAACAATTCCACTTATGACTCCTAACTTCACTATGGGTATATAGCATACGATATGAAATTTAAAAAATAAAATAATTCTTCTCTTGAGCCATGGACACTCAGCTGACAGCCTGCAAAAGGGTTTATAAACACAGTAAGCACATCACACACATTCATCTCTGTAGAGCACAGTCCTTACCTTTATACAGGCAAAATGTAAACAGGCATTAAAACAACCAAAAAAATATCCTCTCCCAGCAATACTTCAACAGAATTTTTAAAGAAAAATGAAACCTTAACTGGCTTTATTTCAAACACCCGAGTGAAGAAAATATTTTGGGGAGTGTTGTCACTAAAATGTAATTCTAGCAGTGATACAAAGCCAGAAGTAACGGTATCACTAGACCAGCAGGACTGTGCCAAGGTACATAACCAAAAATTGTTTTATAAACACTGACATTTCCAACACCCTCGTACTCAGAATTTTTTAATAAATCATAAAAGCCTGTAAAATACGAATTGCAAGGGCTATAAAATCCATTGCCATATAAAGGTTTACCAATTTCAGGGCACTGTACCAATATTAAATTTCATAAATCCTTACAAAGTAGCATAGAAATAACACTCACGTTGTTTGTGCAGATAGTAAGGCTGTGACCCAACAACACTCACACATCCTTTAATTTGGGGCATATAAATAAATGGGAGTATGCGTGCTCAAACCTAAGCACAAACTAAAAGGGCTGGTTGATTGATTAATTAACTTAAACATGCTAAATTAGTTGTAGCATCACATAGACCTTGAAAGTGTACACTTCCCCCTGCTGTTTTTATTCCATTCATTAACCTGTTAGGTAGAAAATGATTGGTGGCATCATGTGCAGAGCGTGCTGAATATAAGCACTTCTTTCTTTAAGCATCCCCTTAAAAATGTGATCGTTACAACTTCATTTGAGTCATTCTCAAATCTTGATCCTGCTCACCATGTAGATGACAGAGGATTTGATGTCCACCTCTGCAGTCCCGCACCTCTCAGATGAGCGAGGCTGGACCAGTTCTGCCCCCAGCGCCCCAGTGCTCAGAGCAGGGTAGGGGTGGGGATGTGGGCACTTTTCCTATCCGCTGTCAGGTCCAGCGTTTTGGGAAGGTACAGGAAGTTCAGGTGACCTGGGATTCAAGACTACTAAAAGCAAGGAGAAACCGCTTTGGGGTGCTATATTCATAAATCCCCAAACATGCATTACCTGGTACTGTCTTTTGCTCAACTGAAACACAACTTGGAGATTTCTGTCAGACCACCACCAGGAACTTACAATAACGACACTACCACCAGACAAGCTGTGTTTGGCATCGCCAATACCACTTGTCACACAAAACACTTCTTGTTAGCACTATCCCGTTCCCCATAAATGCCCTTCCGGGGGGGCACACAGCAGACATGCAAGAGCCCAGCCAACAAAACCTACCTGCGCAGCATCGTTCCGTGGGACTTAAGGGGTCACCCGGCCAGCCTCTTCGCTTGGCGAGGTCAGGTTTTGCCTTCCCGACGTGCCCAGGTCTGACTGAAACATCACAGCCCGCACAGGCGTGCTGCCTGCCTGCGTATGAAAAACCCCTTTCGCACGCCGGAATGGGTTGGTTTCTCATGATGATGAAGAAGCACCTTTATACACACATATATATAATCGTATAAATGGGAACAGGGACTAGAGCTTTGGATTTGGTCTCATCAGCTCTCCCCTCGCCGACCCCCGCACTGAGGCGGGCAGAGAGGCCCGGCCGCCAGCAGCCCTCACGGCCACCCCCACGGCCAACGGCCGCAGCGGCGCCTCCTGCCGGGGTGTGCGGCCGGCGGGGCCGTGAGGGGGCAGCCCGCGGAGCGCCGCTCTCGGGGCCGGCCTCTGGGAGGGGACACGCAGAGCCCGGCGGCTCGGTGCCTCCGGGAGGGCGGAGCGGCTGCCCGCGGTGGTTATCGCCAACGGGGGGGGCTCTCGGTGACGGGGCGGGGAGCGTCGGTTCGAGGCCGCCCTCCCCGGGGGCCGCCGTCTCCTCCGCCCCGCAGCGGGGGCCGCCATCTCCTCAGCCCTTCAGCAAGGGGCCGCCGGGAGCCTCGGGCAGAGCCGGCGGGCGCGGCTCCTGTGCGCGGAGGACACAAAAAGACGGGGAAATTAAATGCTAAGCGAAGCGAGCACGGTGTGTATTTACTCCCACGCTGGCACAAAGCAAATGCAGGGGAGGTATCGCGGTCCCCACCTTGCAGATGCACTCTGCAGCACGTTTATGAAGCCTAACGTGAGTCCCCCGCTGGTCACTTAAGTGGTAACAGCCCCAAATTCTGCAGCTCCAGCGGCACCAACCTCAGGCCATCGTGCTGCAAGACTAGCGTTAAACTGCCTTTAATCCTAGAAGTTCAAGACATGAAGGTAGGAATTTGCTAAAGGTTTATGGGAACCATATGGCCAGTCTAGTTTCTCAGAGCAGCTGGAGCAGATGCTTTGCAGAAGAATATGCAAGAAGTCTAAGAGCAGGCAGACACTGAGTCATTCATCTTCATCACAACCTCAGTGTGCATTGGCGTGAATCCTGAAGTGTGCCATTTTACCCCAACTGCAGAATCCTCAGCCTGAACTGTTAGTACCGTGTAGTTTTGTGAACTTCGGTTAGTTGTTCAGTCTCTTTCTAAACATTGCTAAATCCTTAGCCTCACAGGTACATGTCAGTAAGTGCCAGAGTCATCTTCATTTTGCACAAAGATCTGTTACAATTTTTTAGTTTGCCAATATTCCGTTTAAGTTGCTTTATTACTTTATTATTGCTTTATTACTGTTATGTGAAACAGTCCTGTTCTAGCTTCTGAACAATGTTTCATTGTTACACTTTTATCACGTAGTCTATTCATCTTCTAAGACAGACAGTTCCAAAGTTTTCAATTTTTATTCCAGTGAGAGTTGCTCCTGTTTCTGTTGCAGCTCTCAAGCCTCTAATTCCGGAATATCCTTCTCTGGACATGGTGTTGTGGAAAAAGGCCATGGCACGGAGCTAAGTGTGATGTTTTCTGAATTATTTTTCATTCTTTCCCAAACATTTCCTAACATTTCATTTATTTTTCTATCAGACTGTAGACCGAACAGCACTGTTAACGCACTGTTCATGGTAATGGCCAGTTATATTTTCTTGAAATTATCGATAGTTAGTTTCAAATCCCATAACATGTATTTTAAAAGGACTTTTTATTTCATCCACCTAGTGATTTGTCACTTGTATTATGTCATTAATCATACTAGTTGCCATTTTAGTGACTAGATTCTTCACTTAGCAGTGTGGAAGAATTCAACATCATTTCGCAGACTGACTGATTTAAGTAACCCATCTGCAATTGCTACTGCTGTATTGTTGGCTCCTTTCTCTTCATCTACACTACAGGATTACTCAATATGAATTCTGATTTTTAGGTCAATAAACCAAGTGATTTATTTCTACTTCCTCTCCCTATTTCTTAGATAGCTTTTAACTCACGTTAATAGTTGTTCATGTCCCAAGAATTGGGACAAGTTATGAGTTAACTTGAGACTTACGATGTCTAAATAAAAAATAAAATAAAATAAAATAAAATAAAATAAAATAAAATAAAATAAAATAAAATAAAATAAAATAAAATAAAATAAAATAAAATAAAATAATAAAATAAAATAAACACTTGCTTCTCTTTGTACACTACATATTGATTTCTGCCACACAATTAATTACTAGAAATTGCATGCTAATAAATTGGTGATTATGGTGAAAAGAGGACTGGCCCCAGCACCGAGGCCTGGGGGACGCCACTAGTGACTGGCCTCCAACTGGAGTTGACTCCATTTACCACGACTCTTTGGGCCCGGCTATCCAGCCAGTTTCTAACCTAACGAAGCGTGCGCCAGTCCAAGCCAAGAGCAGCCAGTTTCTTGAGGAGAATGCTGTGGGAGACGGTGTCAAATGCCTTGCTGAAGTCAAGGTAGACCACATCCACAGCCTTTCCCTCATCCACCCAGCGCGTCACTTTGTCGTAGAAGGAGATCAGGTTCGTCAAGCAGGACCTGCCTTCCATAAACCCATGCTGACTGGGCCTGATTGCCTGCTTGCCCTGCAAGTGCTGCATGATGACTCTCAAGAGGATCTGCTCCATGAGCTTCCCTGGTACTGAGGTCAAACTGACAGGCCTGTAGTTTCCCGGGTCTGCCCTCTGACCCTTCTTGTAGATGGGCGTCACGTTTGCTAGCCGCCAGTCAGCTGGGACCTCCCCTGATAGCCAGGGCTGCTGATAAATGATGGATAGGGGCTTGGCCAGCTCCTCTGCCAGTTCTCTCAGTACGCTTGCGTGGATCCCATCCGGCCCCATTGATTTGTGCACATCCAAGTGCCATAGCAGGTCACCAACCAGTTCTTCGTGGATAGTGAGGGCCACATCCTGCTCCCCATCCCCTTCCACCAGCTCAGGGTACTGGGTATCCAGAGAACAACCGGTATTGCCGCTAAAGACTGAGGCAAAGAAGGCATTGAGCACCTCCACCTTTTCCTCATCTCTTGTAACTAAGTTTCCCCCCTCATCCAGTAAAGGATGGAGATTCTCCTTAGTCCTCCTTTTTGTGTTGATGTATTTATAGAAACGTTTTTTGTTATCTTTAATGGCAGTAGCCAGATTGAGCTCCAGATGAGCTTTGGCCTTCCTAATTTTGTCCCTGCATAGCCTCGCTACATCCTTATAGTCCTCCCTAGTGGCCTGACCACTTTTCCAAAGATTATAAACCCTCTTTTTTCTCCTAAGCTCAAGCCACAGTTCTCTGTTGAGCCAGGCTGGTCTTCTTCCCCGCTGGCTCGTCTTTGGGCACATGGGAACAGACCGCCATTAAGATTTCCCTCTTGAAGAGCACCCAGCCTTCCTGGACCCCTCTGCCCTTCAGAACCGCCTCCCAAGGGACTCCACCAACTAGTGTCCTGAGCAGCCCAAAGTCAGCCCTCCGAAAGTCCAATACAGCGGTTTTACTGGTCCCCTTCCTGGCCTCGCCAATAATAGTGAACTCCACCATTTCGTGGTCACTCTGCCCAAGACAGCTCCTGACAATCACATCCTCCATCGGTCCTTCTCTGTTTGTGAAGAGGTCGTAAAGAACATCTAATTTTTAATGCCAAACTCTGCATACCTAGAAACACTGCACACAACTGTCTTGTATATGGAATTACTACTATGTAGAGACACATTTGCAGTAAAATATATAAAGAATGGTCATGTTAGCCACATGATTGGTGAGCACATTGAGGTCAGCCAGCACAAAACACCAGCTCTGACAGCAACAGAAAGTCTCCAGTGAAACCAGCCATATTGGCTGACAATCAACAGATACAGATGTTCAAAATGAATCCTTATGACTCCACACAACAGATTTTATAGGATCTTTTTGGGATCATTGTATTTCCCTAACAGTGAACTGCTGGAGAATCCGAAGGTGTTCTGGGGAAGAACCCTATCAGCTTGTCCTGTTCTCAAGCTCATCATCCACTGCCGGTCACTGCTGAAGACAAGATATTGTGGTCCAGCCCTGCATCACGATTTTTGTATCCCTGTGTTAAGAATGTGTTCATTTTCCTTGTAGAATTCCTTCAGGTAATAAAATCATTAGTAAATTGCCTGTTGAGTGTAGAACACAGAACACCACATGAAACTGTAAATGAAAAAAAGCAAAATAATTTGTCTGAAAATCAGAAAGCACAGATAATCCTGTTGTTTTGACATTTCATCTATGAAAATGTAAATTCGATTAGATTATCCCTATATATTTTTTCATCATAACATTATGAAATTTATTTTGGATTAATTAAAAATAAACATTAATCAGGTTTGAATTAATCATGACATCTCATTAATGGACTGAATGTATTTTACTCTACATAAGAGAAGTTTACCAAAAGAGAATGATATATCGGGAACGGAGTTAAGCTGAGGCAGGGGAAGTTTAGGCTGGACATCAGGAAGGGGTTCTTCACAGAGAGAGTGGTTGCACACTGGAACAGGCTCCCCAGGGAAGTGGTCACTGCACCGAGCCTGTCTGAATTTAAGAAGAGATTGGACTGTGCACTTAGTCACATGGTCTGAACTTGGGTAGACCTGTGCGGTGTCAAGAGTTGGACTTGATGATCCTTAAGGGTCCCTTCCAACTCAGGATATTCTATGATTCTATGATTCTATGATCTTGTAGATAGCTGTCATGTACATTTAAACCTTTATGCTCCTTCTTTTTCTTCATTTTTGCTTTGCAACTGTGTTGCCCATTAATACTTTTGGTCAAATTAGCAGTCATATCTGTAAAGCCTTCCTTATAATAAAGAGCATTATGCATTTGTAACTAGAGGAAGGATTTAGCTCAGATGCTTAAAGAAAGAATAGAGTGCAGTGGAATGAGCTCAAGATGCCATCATGCCTATGTAAAACTAAGTATATTTAGTCAGTATTTTTTATGTATTGTAAAGTTGTACATAAACAACTTTTGTTGTTAATTTTAATAAACTCACCTAACAACAGAAATAGGTTTTGGAATTTTGCACTGGACCTAAATTGTTACTGTTATTTCTGGTTTTATTATCTTAATAGTAAACCATCAGACTTTAAATAACATCAGGACATCTTTATGTGACAAAGGATCAAAAAGTTTTTTGATGAGTACAAGTTTTTTCATAGGCCACCTTTAAGAAGAGGATGTATGTGTTTTTTTATGTATCAATGTATAGTTGATGTTATGTTGCTTAACCACTAAAATGGAATATGGGGACATTTGTTAGTCTAGTGAAATTCACTCATAAAGAAGTACATTAAAAAGTGTCATGAGCTGGATCTTGAGTACCAGAAAGGACCTCAGTTTACATCTGTAGTGTTTTAGCATTATCTAGCACTCAAAGGGAAGTGCTGTGGGAAAGGCCCTTACAAAAGCAATGTACTACTTAAGGCATGTGTAACTTTGCCTGAAAAAACAATGTGCTCATTACTTTACATAGGTCACCTTTACCTTGAGTGATCAGCCACAAAAGAAAGGAGGAATATCTTCACTGATCTACTTCAATGAAAACTGTGGTGGTTTTACTTTGCTAGGCAGCTAGGCAGCTGAACTCCACCGCAACTGCTCTCTCACTCCCCCTCCTCAGAAAAGGAGAGGAAGAAAAGGAAAGAAACAACTCACGGGTAGAGATAAGGATAATTTAATTAAAGGAAAAATAATTAGTAAGGGAAAATTATTAATAATTAAGTAATTTAACTAAAGGGAAAGGGGAAAAATACAAAAACAACAACAACAAAAAGCAAAGGCCATGTAGAAGTGCAGAGGAAAGAAATTACTCTTTACTTCCCACCAATGACCACGTCCTGGAAGCAGAACATGTAGCTGTTGTTCAGGAGGACAGACCCGAAGAGTCTGTCCTCAAGAGCCCACCCCTCCCCTCTCCTTCCTTTTTCCACCTTTTATTGTTGAGTGTGACGTCATACATGTATGGCAAGGAATATCCCTTTGGTTGGTTTTAAACTATGAAGCAGGGAATATAGCCGTGCAGTTGGCTTAGCTATGTCACAAGTTAATGTCGTTATTTCTGCAGCCTCCAAATGGTGCAAGGTTTTGTTACAGAGAAAATAACTATGAACATGAGACCAAAGACATTATAATCTAATTTGAGTCTAACAGTTTTGTGAACACTCAATTATAACAAACAAACCCAAGTGTTTGCAATTAGTGTTCAATCAAAGTCCTTAAAATGCCTGTATGTGTCCTGCTGTCATTGGCATGGTCGGCACTCTCCCCTGCAGATCTGTTTCTCTCATTAAACAGAACCCTTGAGAATAGTGCAGATTTTGTGTTTGTCAGCATGATGCACTCACATGACTCCTACTTCTTCAAAGATAAACTCTGAAAATCCTTTTTTTTGACACGAACAAAGCTAGCACAATGCATTCATTTTAATTTTCAGATATATTCATCACTCAACCAAAAGGCACCAATTGCATGCTTCTAGCCACTCTCCAATTTTTTAAATTTGAGCAGGGAATACCATTCATATCACCATATCTGACAGCTTGCCCTTCCTTCCCTCCTCCCCCCGAAAAGTACTGTTACCCTGCAGCTGCGATAACATTCCTGTTTCCCACATCTAAACAACAAAAGGATGGACATGAGATTTTTGTAACGGTCGTTATCTAGTTTCAAGGAGTAAAAACTTTAAAAGTAGTTTTCTTAGCACTTTACTCTTTTAATGACTTCTGTAACACAAGGTTTACACTCTTCTCAGTTTAGTCTATGAGGTGATGGTCCCCTTGTACTCAGCTCTGGTGAGGCTGCACCTCAATTACTGTGTTCAGTTTTGGGCCTGTCACTACCAGAAAGACATTGAGGCTCCGGAGGGCATCCAGAGAAGCTGGTGAAGGGCCTAGAACACAAGTCCTGTGAGGAGCTGCTGAGGGAACTGGGGCTGTTTAGTCTGGAGAAGAGGAGGCTCAGGAGAGACCTCATTGCTCTCTAGAACTACCTGAAAGGAAGGTGTGGGTAGCCGGGGGTTGGCCTCTTCTTGCAGGTGATTAGTGATAGGACTAGAGGGAATGGTCTCAAGTCGTGCTAGGGGAGGTTCAGGTTGGAAATGAGGAAACATTTCTTCTCTGAAAGAGCAGTTAGGCACTGGTACGGGTTGCCGAGGGAGGTGGTGGAGTCACTGTCTCTGGGTGTGTTCAAGGAAAGATCGGACATGGTGCTTAGGGACATGGTTTAGTGGGTGACATTGGTGGTTGCGGGGCAGTTGGACCAGATGACTTTGTAGGTCTATTCCAACTGACATGCCGAAAACAGACTCCACATCAGTAAGATTTTAAAGTAGGTATGTTTATTCAGCACTAGGCAGCACAGGGGGTAGTCCCACCAAAGTTGTGTGTGCCGCAACGCGGCAAATTACCTTGGTTATATGTAGTAAGGGGTTACATATGCACCAAGTTTCACAATGTGCCTATACATATGCATGACTTATCCCCACTTCACATTAAAATTAGTTCCACAAACTCATTTCCACAAACTCCTCCCATCTGCACGTGCACAGTGCCTTCTGATGGTGGTCGCCGGGGGTCGTGGGGATGAAGGCTGATAACTCTCCTTCATCACTGCTAGTTGACTCGGTTGCGTCTTGGTTCTTGTCCAAACTGCAGGGTTGGTTTCAGCTGGTTCTTAAGACAGGTTCCCCCTTTTTATCAGAAACTATCCTTTGTGAGGGACCCCAAAATTTCTTGTTTCAGATAATTTGCACAGTAGTAAGCAAAGACATTAAGCAACATATACTAACTAGTTAGATACAACTATCTAAGTATTCATTAATCAGCATCCTATTTCCTAAGATTCTCTTAACTCCCTCTCTCACAACCTTATTGATTCTATAATTCTGTGATTTTATTGATTTTTAACACCTTCCCACATTTCTTTTCTCAAACCAGTTCCAGCACTGTTTTTGAGGGGGGTCTGTGTGCCAGAATTTCAGGCCTGCCTGTCTGTTCAGCTGAATGACAAAACACCTGAACAGAGGGGAGCTCAGTGAGGTAACTGAGTATGTGCCTATTACTCCTTTTGCCAGTCCCACAGACAAGGACAAGCAGACCTAGGGTTGCAACATGCTTGGCCTCTGAATGGGAAGCAGGCATGAAGGTGGTGAGAAAACGCATGTTGCTGCCAGCTCCAGTTACTGCTTACGCATGTGGAGAGAGCTACTGACTAGATGTTTACAGCAGCTTCAGGCCTGGTAAATGAGATCTAGCTCCTAAATTAGGCAGAGTCACGCAGAAGGAAAAAAAAAAAAAAAAAAAAAAAAAAGCCCTACTGGGTCACTTAGCACAGCTGCCTGACAAAGGATTAGGAGGAGGTACAAAGCCTGGTTGGTGAGGACTGTTGAAACTGGAGAGGGATATGTTTGGCAGTAAATTGCTACTTAAATTTCCACTATAGTATTCCAGAACAAACATGCAATGCAAAACAAGAGTATTTTTAACAGTTCAGGGACATGTGGTGTTCTGCTAAGCAAAAGCTCAGGAAAATAAGCTGACTGAGCCCTTATGACTTTCACTAACTCTGTTTCCCAGGCATGTTGCTCATTCAGGACATGTGCATTCATTTTCTTATTCCAGAGCTGCCAAATCAAACTTATTAAAGACTGAAAGACACCATACAGTTCAGAATTAACTCTATCTTTGTTATTATCATCTTCTAAATACTTTGAAGTCCAAAAAAAAAAAAAAAAGACATTATAAAAATGCAATGAATTTTTGCTGATAGTTCCATGTACTTATTTGTGAAAACAAGTATTATATGCACTACTGAACCTATTTATGGTATGTACTTTGCACTAAAGAACTCTCCATATGTGAATATAAATAATTATTTTTAAAGTTTTTAAGTCATTGGCTTCTTGGGTTTTGTTTGTTTGCTTGTTTTCTGTTCAGTTTAACCACATCAAAAATTATGTATCAAAAGCATGGAATAACAGAATAATTCAGTTTAGATGGAGCTCAGGAGATCATCTAGTTCAAACGCCTATTCAAAGCAGGGTGGACACTGAAATCAAACCATATTGCTCAGGGCTTTATCCAGTCAAGTGTTTAAAACCTCCATCTGGATACCTGCTCTTTATATCTTTATATATATATATATATATATATATATACACACATATACATATATATATACATGTATATAATATATATTATGTATAGTATATACATATATATGGTAAGTTCCTCCTCCATTTCAATTTATGACTACTCTGTCTTGTTCTGCTGTGCACCTCAGTGAAGAGTCTGGCTTGGTTGTCTTAATAAGCTCCTCCCGTGCTTTGGGAGGCAGCTACAAGATCCCCCTGAAGCTGTCTCTCCAGGCTCAATCAGCCCAGCTCCTTCAGCCCCTCTTCACAGGGCAAGCGCAACAGGCCCCTCACCACTTCCATGGCCCTGTGTTGAAATTGCTCCAGTTTATCCATCTTTCTTTTACTGGGGGGTCTCAAACTGAGCACAGTATTCCTGGTGCATTCTAATAGGTACCAAATAAAGGGGAACAATCACCCACACTGATTACTGCTAATCACCTACTTTTCCTTCCCATGCCATGGATTTACAAAATAATGCATTATGAAATAATAGATACTATCCAGTAACTGGTCATCCGTATTCTATTAAACAACAATAACAAAACTATCTCTTTAGCCCCTAACACCCATTAGCTTGTTTTACAATGTCTGGTAAAACACCCTGCAAGCTTACAGACCATTTCCTGAGCAGTCCTGTTATATTTATATTGTGGTACCAAGAGCATATCCCAGCTCTTGAGCTGTGTGTGCTCTGCTTGCATGCTGATTTCCTGTCTTGGTAAAACCTGGAAAAGCACTGTTTTCCTTACTTTGTTCTTCTTGTTGTTCTTCGTCGTCTTCCCTCATTCTTCCCACTCCCTTCCCTCAATCTGCTTTGCTTTCATACTGAGGAAATCTAAGCAAACTCAGACCAATAGCTTCTGCCAGCACTTCCTCTGAACATGCAGGGCCAGGGAGCAGGCCTGCTTCAACACCAAATTACAACTGCACCTTTTAGGACCTCTGGTATGTCCAGAGTTAGAGTTGTCCACGAGTCATTTCCCCACTCTGGGCGTATGCACATATTCTTTACTGGGGGACATCATACTTAGCCACATTAAAACATTCTTTGTTTGAATAGGCCTGAATTACAAAGCCATCTAGACTACCCCCTCCAAAATCGTCATGCCATCACTGTTGATGTAAATGCAGAACAGCTGCAGGCTTCCAGTCTCTGGAAACCCGCACGTGTACACTGGCTATTCCCCAAAGACACCTACTTTTTGAGCAACACCAGCCAATTTTTAATCCATTCTACATGTGCTCTACTTATATTGCAGAGTACAACTTTTTAATCAGTACATTATGTACTACTAAGTCAAAAGTCTTTCAGAACTTTACCTCAAAATGTATATGAGTACCACCATTAATCTAAGCACAGATGTAGTAATTAACTTTTAGATGTAGTAAGTAACTTTTACTCCACAGCCTAATTTTTTTGATTAAAGTCTAAATGTTTGGACGTTTATTTTAAATCACTCATGACAGTTTGCAAGATAACAATACTTACTTCGATCTAACATTTTAGACAATGTCATGAATATGTATCCAACAAATAATTCAGTACAGTAGAAAACCTAGCACAAAACTCCATTTTGGGCTTCAAGCAGGAATCAATTGGTAACCATTATTGTGAGAGTTGTTGATGCGTTGTAGTTACTCATGAAAAACACTGTTCTCTGTATCCAAGGCATTATTGGCCTGAACTTACCCCCATCTAATTTTAGGGACTAAAGTAAGGCATCTAAATGAAAATCCTCATTGCTTTACTTCTACATTGTGCTTCATGGATGTTTTCCCTCCAGTGACTGTGGAAGGAGCACAAACTGTCAGGGTTCATTCCTTCAGACAATTCTTTTAGGTTTCCAAAGTGAGACGGATGAAGTCACATCCATGAAAAGACAGAACATAAGATGA
The DNA here is from genome assembly GCF_047663525.1 of Anas platyrhynchos. Lineage (NCBI taxonomy): Eukaryota > Metazoa > Chordata > Aves > Anseriformes > Anatidae > Anas > Anas platyrhynchos. The sequence goes on from NC_092621.1 coordinate 12,776,583, forward strand.
AGCTTAGCTAAATGCAGTTCAGTAGGTAGCGTATAGCCTTTAAAGTGGGGAAAAGGAAGCTTTGTTTCCTTTCTGTCTCTTTATTCTCTTCCTCCCCACCAAACCATCTGTGGGAAGTCTCCTGTCAGCTTCTCTCCTGTAAGCCAAATTTTAGATATTGAAAGCAGAGCATTTGCAAGGCTTCTGGGAGAAAGTATTTTATTCTTGTACATAATAACAATAGAGGTAAATGAAATGCCATTTGTCCTAAGAGTGGACATTACTGAGCTGCAAACTGCTTTCCTAGCTAGGGCTTATACTCACATTTTGAAGTGAGTATACTCACTTTCCTGTGGCAGTTTTAGGTTCTGTCGCCTCCCAGTTGCTCACTCATCAGAGTTTACTGTCTTGTAATAGAGGGAAAATTGTACCTGCATGCCAGCCTACAAGCTAGTATGTGTTGGCTTAAGTGTCCAGTGCTAGTTTAATACCAGACTCTGAACTGTGATGAATGAAAACACAGGTGTACTTGCAGGGTTATTAACACTACAGGGAGCTGTGCATTCTTAAGACATAAGATCAAGCCTCACCAAAGCCCTGATGTGGTAGTTCTCACTCCAAAAATAAGGAAAGAAGGCACTGTATGCGTAGTCATTTAAAGACAGAGGTTTGAAGAAAGTCAGATGACTCATGCCCCAAAGATGTAAATTTGTCTGCAGCAACTGAAAGAAATGAAGGTCACTGACCCAGATTTAGATGCATACTAACTGCAGTTAAGAAGAATGCATCCCACTGTCAGCATGAAAATTTCACTATGTGGAACACATTTCAAAGTCAGTTTATGAAAAGATTACCATCAGTATCTCCAGGGCTTCTTATTGAAACAGACCAACATTATTCTTTTTTTCCCAAATTTCAGAAAGCTTCATTGTAATGTCACAAAAACAATCAGCTCAACTGGAAATTATTGTAATACAGATACAATAAGAATATGTGAATCAGGTGTCTTTAAAAAAAATTCTGAAGCTAACAGGATGAGTCTCTCTGTAAAGATTGTCTACTTTGTGTCTTCTTCAGCTGATATTTATTAAATTAAGCAAATGCTGGGAATCTTTGCTATTTTTATTAGTCCACACTTAGGGATTTGTTCCTCTGAAGTCTGCAGAACTTTTTACTATAGTTTGTGCATACGCATATATTGATGAAAAGCCAAGAGTTTTAAGCTTTTTTAGAACTATACCTATTTTTTTATATGCACTAAAACGCCTAGGACCACTTCTCAATGTAAAATGAGGTAGATTATGACAGACAGGCATTCTTCTGAAGGTTTTATTTGATTTGTTAGTTACTTACACTGGAGTATTTTTGAATGAAAAGTTATAAAGATTCATTTCATGCCTTTGATTACCTATCTCATTTAATGGATATATTTTTCTGTATGTTAACATCACCAAGACATTACAGAGTGTGACATCAGGCTGTCCGACACTGTGCTGTGTTGTCACTATTACAATACTGTACATTCTGTTCTAGGTCACATGACAAAATTAGCTCCATTCAATTCCCTGGCAGCTTTCCACTATTTCTGTAACAGATATTCTAGGACATTGTTACATTACTTAATGCTGTGTATAACAGGCTTGGTTTTAATTAACCTGCCTCCAGTAATTATTGAAAGAAAATTATAAGAGAAATGGAAGAGAATAATTTCCTGCTGTGCTCAGTGGGGACAGGATCAGAACATGGTCTGTCCTGTTTGCTCTACCATGGAAAAAGAGGACTTGAAAAGCTCCCCTGTCTACTCCATTAGCCATCCTCAAACTACATGAACAGACACCTCAAAGATTTCTGCAGGAACTAGTCAAGAGTCAGAATTAAATAAAAGCAAAGCAATGCAGAAGAAATACTTATAATAACAGAAGAAAACTCATTAAAAATAAATTAATGAGCATGTCTTACGTCTAGTAGTGGACAGAAGGTCAAGTCCTTGAAATTGATTATAAAAGACTGCTTTCAGTTAGGAATATCTGGATTCTGCCTTGCTGTCAATAAGCATGGTGCTCTCTTGGTGGCTGAGAGTCTGCATAATAAACACTTCTCTCACTGAGTTTTCATTCTCTCTCCTCCTTGGATAGGAAATAGGCTCATTACCATCAGACCTATAACCCAATACAGGTGCACAATGAGGAACAAGACCCACATGAAGGTCTCATTTCTATGCTGCAATTTACATAATATTCAAGATCTTCAGGAAGATCTGAATTTCATGTGAAGTTGCTTTTTTGAGGCACTGAAATTTCAAAAATTAAACAATTGCTTCTGTTTAATAATGAATGTTATGAAGAATGTGTTTTAAAGTGAAACCATGCAATGTTTGCAGTTGGTTTGTACCTTCTCTTCTTGTCCAAATAAAAATTTGGAGGTTCTTGAAGATGACTTACAAATGATATAAGACTAAATGCCAGAAGTGGAACCCTGAAGTCTTTGGAAATGCTATGCTATTTTTTTATTATTTTTGTATGAAGTAAATTTTGCCCTGTGAAAACTAAATTAATTCTGTTCCCTTATTCTATCTGAGAAAATCTGAACAATTGCTTCAGAGTGAAAAATCCCATAGCTTCTCCCACTCTGCTCTTAATATTTCTTAATACTAATATTGCTTCTCCTATACTGCTCTTAATAAGCTGTCACACTTACCTACATCATTTCAAACCCTTTTCCCTAAACAGCCTTTACTTATAAAATTATGTATATTGAATGTAGTAAAAGTAGAAGACATCTTACCATAATCTTAATGTTTTACAGTTTACATTAGAAAAATATCAACTTCAGTATTTGATCGGCAAGTAAGGGTGGCTATTATTAATTATTATTTTATCATGTGTGACATTTATTAAATAAAGTATCCCAAGATAGTAATCTATGTACTTAACCAGGGAAACAGGAACATTAAGTTCAGTTCCAGTTGTAGTGTTATTAGAAACATGATGTTTTCACTTCCTGACTTCTATGATTTGAACTCTGCAACCTTTGTCTTGAGTGAATGTTGTTTTATTATGTTTCTCAACTAAACCCCAGAAATGCTTCCACTCCACAAGTTTTTGTCTCCCAGAACATCTCCAGAACACTTAAACTGCATCACCGCTTCGCAGTCCGCACACTCTGTCAATATTCCAGGACACACTTCCAAAGCTGACATGTATACAATGGCGGTTCCACTAGTTGATGAGCAACAGTGGTAATGAGATAGATATTGATACCTAAAAATGAGCAGACAAAACAAAGAGTGTCTGTTGCTATCAAAGAGCTCCTATATGCAGGTATATATCTTGTTCAGCTACCTACCTTTTTAATGCCAAAAACACCTCAAGAAACTGTGTTGTGAAACAAAGCCTTCACCCCAGGTTATCCACCTCCCCTAGGCACACTGGAAAACAGAAATGAGAAGCTCAGCAGAAGACCCTTTTAGTTTTATTAACTGCGAAACTTTCCATCTTCAAAGAACTGTATTAGTCCCACCTTTCTCTGCAAATGAAAAGTTTTAGTTAATCCATACCTAACAATACCACTTCTCAAAATCAGTTACAAATGTTGTCTCTTATTTGTACGAACTGCAAAATACAGTATGATCAACTTTATTGCAGAAATTTTATACTGAGGATGAGTATTGCATGCATTGTATGCTGTAGTATACTGTAAAACAACAGAACTAGCTCTTAATAGCTCAGGTGTAGGAAAATGTTATAGTTGCATATTTATTTCTACATACACTAGTATAATCTACTCTTCTGTAGGCTAAAGCTACCTTGGTATTTCTGTACACTTCACGATAGTGGAAGATGTTTTCTTAAAGCTTTGCTGAGTAGTTGTAGCGCTATTTGTATAACCTAACTCTAGGGCAAAAAAAATACATTTCCAGAGCTGATTTAATTTAGGAGGAAACTGGAAGGCAGCTGCATGCCTGACTGTCATTAGTGTCTTAGAACTTTACTTGCCCATTTCAGTAAATGACTTATATTTCAGTTATGACTTAAGACTAATTCAGCTTCAACTAAAATAATGCTGACTAATATCAGATATATTATTACTATCATAATGCCTTGAAAAGTAAGACACTTTAAGAACAAGAATATACGAAGTAGAAGCCCTATTACCTCACTTACCTTTCGGGTCAAGAGGAAATGGAGGAAGCGATAGAAAAAATGAATTATTTTTCACCATTTTTTATGTCAGAGGAGCAACTTCCCAGGAGTTGCTCCATCAAACTGAAAGACAATGACACCTATCAATTGAAAGGCAATTACACCTGTTGTATTTTCTGAAAAATGAAAGTCAAGAGCCCTCTGTGGTCCTCAAAGGGTTTCCATATGGCAACTCTGCTACCAAATGCCTTTAGCAGATTATCAGCCAGTGGAACAGAGATTTTGATGATTACTTCAAACTTCAGGTGAAACTAGGTTTTATTATCAATAGGTTTCTCTTTCAAAATTTTTCAAATTAAATGACTGAATTATAAGAATTATTCAGTTGTTTCATGGTGCTATGGTACTGCATTTTTATGCACTTCTGGTTCTTTGCAAGTACAAAGTAACTTTCTGGATCACAGGGGAGGAATAACTTAAATTCTTTGCCTTCACTGTACAGGAAGTCAAGAAATGTTCAGAAAGGATTCCTGTTAGCAATATCACCTATTAGCCTGTAAATCAATGTATAGCACAAGCTGCTCCAGCTGTCAGAGCTCTTTAGGTTTTAGCAGATGTAGAACAATCCCTTCTTACTTCTTTTACTTCTAGAATCATTCAGAGCAAAAATCCTTAGCTCTTTTCTAAGTACAAAAGTTGTATTGCTTTAGCTATTCAAATATGCTAAAAGTAGTACTGCTGATCTGGTGGGAGGGCAGCATTCTTCAACTGAGTTCTTATTTTCTCATGTATGGGAAAAAAGACTAAGCCATAAGGTCCATTTATAACGGTGCAGCCAAGTCAAACTTATATATGATTAAACACATAAGTAGTGCCCTTGAACAAACTTAATGCTATGTTTCAAAATCTGAGTATAAAAAAGACTTTATTTCTATGGTACTACAAATTGTAAAAGAAATAGTATTTCTCTAGGGCGGAGGTAAAACATTTTCCTCTTCAAAGACATTTCTTTAGTTATTTTTCAAAATAACAGGAATCCTCTATCAGCAGCACAGCACATGAAAACAGTTTAGGTAGCCATGGTCAACATTGGATGCTTTACAGAGATTTAGACTCAGACCTGAGTGTAAGAGTCAGAACTGTATCAGCTCTGCTAAAGTCAGGGAAATATTTTTGATTTCAACGAGACCTAGTTCAAACCCTTATTAAACTCTGTTAAACTTATTAAACTCTACTTCCTTAGAGCAGGTAACCAGACTGCTTCATGACGTGAAACATGAGGTTTTATTTATATCCTTTTTACCTTGCTTAACCAAACTCTAATTGCCTAGTCTTTTAAAAATAAAACACACATACACAATCTGGGCACTGTTTTTTGTTACTTCCTTTTGCAGTTAATTCCCCAGGCTTATCCCATGGACTAGATTTCCTTATGTGGAATTCAAATTTCCTTATCTTTAGGAGTCTGAACCTTTTGGGTTTCACTTGAAGATGATATTTGAACCAACACATGGGCTACTTCAAGTTCAATTTTAAAAAGAGCCTGAACAAGCCGTGTGGAATCTGTCATATTTCACACATCTCTGATTAGTACTGAAATCACTCCCCTCCCCCTCCCCCCCCCCCCCATCTTCCAACACATGTGTTTTATGTTAAGAATGTGTTTATGTTAAGGCAGCATGTACAGTGCAGGTTCCTGGAACAGGGAAACTGAGTTCTAGCTAGTGCTGACCACATTGGCAGGCACTAAACATTAGATGGTTTTCTTCCTATACAGACCCCATCATGCAAGGAGATGCAAGTTTTAAGCCCAGCTTCTCTTCCTGTCTGTGAAGGGTTTCTTAACGTTCAACACGAAGGAGAGAAAAGAGGTGGCTTCCTACTTCTCACAGAGGCTGGTGGACCTTGCTGACATGGAGACATGTTAAGGCTGCATTTTGCTGCCCTGAACTTCTTCCTAATAAAGTTTTTAATGGACAGGGAAACTTCATCAAACTCCACATAAGCTACTGTTCTAACATTATCTCCCAGCCAATAAGTAATATGATTAGTTCTTCACCTTCATTTTTACTACTGCAAAGATGATCAAGTAGTTAATCACACAATTGCCAGTTCTTGTGTTTTGTAGTAAACATGACCCTAAAAGAAGTAGCTCTGCATGTATATATTTTTGTGTGATAGCTTGTCATACATCATTTTAAAATTATCATTCATCATTAACAGTGCTACAGTGAAAACTGTTAACTTAATTGGCTTATTTTTCAGTATAGAAGACACAAACAGGAATCAAGTTATAATGTGTATTTATTATCATTTATTTCAGGAAAATCAGAGGGCCAGGCAGCCTAATACGAAAGCAAAGGCTGGAAACAAAAGACGCTGCTCAAGGTTACAGTAAGTGCAAATTTAGGAAGCCTAAAGTGAGTCACTGGGACTGATGGCAAATTCAGGGATGAGATACTGTTTGCTAGTTGTGCAAGACATCAGCAAGTAAAAGAAAATCAGGGAGAAAAAGAGAAGAATTTATGTTCTTCCAAAAAGAAACAAGGCAGAACAAGTTGGACATGGAAAGGCAAGTAGTTTTCTGTGATCCACTAATCACAGATGTTTTATCAGTTTCCTTTTTTTTTTTTTTTGTTAAATGAAAATGAGAATAGTGGGTAATGAGAGACTTGACTATGGTCCAGAAAGTCTTAATTCATTAATAAAGATTGCAGAGCTACTCAGTATGACTGGACAGAAGTTGCCAGAGAAATGCAAACAATAAAAAGCAGAGTTACTGAGGAACTGCTAAATATGTAACTGTGTTCCCCAACCCTCCTCCTCATCCCTCCCTCCCCCCCACCCCCCACCAGAAATGTAATGACAGACATCTCTCTTTGTGTTTGACCTATAAAAAAAATCTGTTCTCATACTGTCAAAACATGTCATTTACATGCTTTTGGTACTCAGTACATAACTTCATTGAAAACAATGATGGAGAAAAATTATTTGTGTAAAACTAATAAGAAATGAGATCTGGCCAGTGTTACAGCCTATTGTGCAACTACATTAAAGCTGTTCAATCAGTAAACTACTCAACCAAATGAGAAAATTTCCTGAGTTAAATAAATAGCTACCTCTCTGTGTAGTACAGAGAGTATAACTGAGAGATCCTGCACCAAAACCCAGTGTAGGTAATAACCGCTCATTCTGAACCTGCACAATAAAAAGTTTAAAACTGAGAAAAATGATATACACACAATGGAGACATAGAACACAGAACTCTCTGCCACAAGACAATTTTAGCAAGATCATAGAATCACAGAAGCATAGAATATCCTGAGTTGGAAAAGACCCATGAGGATCATTGAGTCCAACTCCTCAGTCCCCAGAGGACCACCCAAACATCAGGCCATATGTCTGAGAGCGTTGTCCAAATGCTTCCTGAACTCCAGCAACTCAGTGCTGTGCCCACTGCCCTGGGGAGCCTGTCCCAGTGCCCGGCTACGCTCTGGGTGCAGAACCTTTCCCTAATCCCCAGCCTGACCCTCCCCTGTCCCAGCTCCATGCCGTTCCCTCGGGTCCTGTTGCTGTCCCCAGAGAGCAGAGCTCAGCGCCTGCCCCTCCGCTCCCCTCGTGAGGGAGCTGCAGGCCGCCATGAGGCCTCCCTTCAGCCTGCTCTGCTCTGGGCTGAACAAACCAAGGGACATCAGCTTTTCTCATACTCTGGACCCTTCACGCTCTCTGTAGCCCTCCTTTGGACACTCTCTAACAGTTTTATGTCATTCTTATACTGTGACACCCAAATCTCCACACAGTACTGGAGGTGAGGCCACACCAGTGCTGAGCAGAGCAGGACAATCCCTTCCCTTGACCAGCTAGCAATGCCATGCCTGATGCACCCCAGGGTAAAGTTGGCCCTCCTGGGGGGGCACACTGCTGGCTCATGTTCAACTTGATGTTGATCAGAACCCCCAGATCCCTTTCTGCAGGGCTGATCTCCAGCATTTCATCCCCCAGACTGTACCTATAACCAGGGTTTCCCCTTCCCAGGTGTAGAATCTGGCACTTGGTTTTGTCAAACTGCGTATTGTTGGTGTTTGCCCAGCTTTCTGATTTGTCCAGATCCCTCTGCAGGGCCTCCCCACGCTCAACACAGTCAACAGCTCCACCCAGTTTGGTATCATATGCAAACTTGCTCTAAAAGCCTTCAAGTCCTACATCCAAATAATTTATGAAAGCATTGAAGAGGACTGGTCCTAAAATGAAGCCCTTAGGAACTTCATTAGGTCACAATCCCAATGTAACCCCATTTACATTAACCCTTTGGGCCCAACCCAACAGCCAATTGATCACCCATCTTCTGCTTTTATCTAACTGTGTTTATCGAGCTGTCATTTTGTCCACGGGGTTACATAGAGAGACAGTATTGGAAACTTCACTGAAACCCAGAAAGATTACCTCGACAGGTTTCCTTTGGTAAACTAGCTGGGTGATCTTGTCATAAAATTAAATTAAGTTTGTTAAACATGTCTTTCCCCTTGTGAACCTGTGTTGGCTGTTATCAATGACTGTGTTGTCCTTTGGGCATTTTTCAATAACTCACAGAATAAAATTCCCCATAATTTTACCAGACACTGAAGTCAGACTGACAAGCCTGTAGTTGCCAGGATCTTTCTTGAAAATTGGAACCCCATTTGCCAGCTTTCAGCCAACTGGGGTCTCTCCAGATTCCCAAGACCATTGAAAAATAAGTGAGAGAGGTCCTGTAATGATATCAGCCAGCTGTCTGAACACCCTGGGATGAACCCCATTAGGCCCCATAGTCTTGTATGCATCCAGGTGAACAGCAAATCCCACATGAGTTCAGAGTTAACTGGGTTTATTTTGAAGTTTAACACAAAGCAAAACAAGCCAGGACTGGCTACTTACCTAAATATCACAAGTCAGATATTGCTAGTACTTAGAGAATTGTGTCCTCTGACCCACATCCTAAAACGTCACGTTGACTGAGAGTTTATCTTTCCCACAGTCACAGTCCTCCAACTCAGGGCAGATGGGGTCCCAGAGCCCATCTCTTGTGTTGAAGACAGAGGCAAAAAATACATTAAACATCTCTGCTTTGTCCATGTCCCTATTTGTGAGGTGACTGTCCTTATCAAGTATCAAACCACTGTTTGCTTTGGTCCTCCTTCTCCTGTTACCATACTTTAAAAAAATTGTCCCTAACACTGCTGGTCAACTTCAACTCTAATTGAGCCTCAGCCACAGAAATTGTCTCCCCACAGAGGAAAGCAGCATCCATGTAGTCCTCCCATGTTGCTTGCCGTGCTTCCAGAGGCCATATGCTTTTCTTTTCTAATGAAGTTCTTGAAGAAGATCCTTGCTCAGCCATGCCAGGTTTCTGCTCCTCCTTCTTGACTTCTGACATTTTGGAATTGCCTATTCCTGTGCTCTTAGGAGGTGGTACTCAAAATCTGACCAGCACTGTTGGACCCCAACGTCGTTAGAAGCTGTTTCCCAGGGGACCTCACTAACTAGGTCCCTGAGCAGTCGCAATTCTGCTTTTCCCAAATCCAGTGTTGAATTTTTGGTGGCAGATTTCCTCCTATCACCAAAGACTTTAAACACGACTACTTCATGGTGTCTATGGCCAAGGTGGCCACCACTATGGCCAAGAATTTAGTATCAAGGTGCTTCAGGTATCTCCTGAGCTTGTTTGTCTCAGCTCTGAGATAGATAGAGTAAGATTTTCTAAAGGTACAAAATACAGGAGGAACCCACCATATAGACTGATAAATTAGTAAGGGATAAGTTCTTATGACCCAAGGCATTACACCACCAAGTCATGACCCAAGGCATTTACAAAATGTGGGAAGAAACTTCACATTGAGATATTATGGGACTCTACCTTCCTCTGAAGTTCACTCAAGCTACTTTCATAGACAGAGTAACAAACAATAGATCTCATATGTGTCTAAATTAAAAGCCTTAAAACAGGATCTGTTTTCTTTAATGTCCTGCATTTTGACTTGTGTAAAACAACATTTTATGAAACACTGGGCTGCATTTATTTATTTATTTATTATTTTTTAAATTTGGAAAACTCTGTAACTTTCCCTACAGGATGTAAAGAACTGTAACATGTTAGTCACACATCTTTCAACATATGGTATTTCTGTTTGCTATCAAAACACAGATTCTCTGATCCTCTGATTTTGCCATTATTTTGGTTTCTATTTTCATTAATCAGGTGACTTTTAATACAGACCTGAGTGCACTCTGACAATACTTAGATCAAATGAAAAGGAGGTCTTGGGAACAGGTGGGAGAAAAAAAAAAACAAAAAAACAAAAAAAACTGACAAAACCGTCTGCACAAACATTTCTCCTCAAAAGGGATTCAGCTATAAGGAAAAGGGAAATGCAAGGTGTTGAAATAAATGAAGGATTTGGAGGAAGAAAGAGAAATAATTCAAGACATGACAAATGAATGCAAAGGAGATGTTTACCAGAAAAGCAGACAGGCCAAGGGTAGGCATGGAAATCCGACTATTAGGGGCCACTGCTTCATTCTACTTTCAGTCCAATGGAAAGCAGTGTTACATAATGTAAAAGCCCTGATTTTGCTTTCCATCAGCTGGCAAGACTCCCACAGAAACAAATGAGACTTCAGGATTCCCAGAGATTTATCTGGCTGTCACATATCGCCTGTTGAGAAGATGTAGAATATCAGGAAGAACATAGGCAGGTATTTTTGCATCTCTCTGATATATATAAATTGTAGTCTTTCCTTATGTCTCTTCAGGTGTACATCCTACTCCTCTTTTGTGGCTAACAGCTGTGGTTTCTCACGGAGAGTAGAGTATCCTGCTCTGTCCTTTTTCACCTCTCCTGCTGAGACATTGAAGTGGACATGTACTCCTGCAAACTCAAGGGCTGAAATCCCTCAAAGCAAGTAAGCCTGAGTAATTCATTTCACATCTGGAGACAACATTTTACAAGCCCAAGTTAGTAAAGAGCTTGATCTGGGAGTGTGCACCTGCTATAAGCACGTCATCTGTTCACAGCTTCATTATAACAACAGTCAAAACTGTTAGTCTATAAGACCATACAAAACTGTATGACATTCAATGACATTGAAGTGGACATGTACTCCTGCAAACTCAAGGGCTGAAATCCCTCAAAGCAAGTAAGCCTGAGTAATTCATTTCACATCTGGAGACAACATTTTACAAGCCCAAGTTAGTAAAGAGCTTGATCTGGGAGTGTGCACCTGCTATAAGCACGTCATCTGTTCACAGCTTCGTTATAACAACAGTCAAAACTGTTAGTCTATAAGACCATACAGAACTAATATCACACATTCCACACAGCAGTATGTTGCACAAGGGTGAGCCTATGAAAATATTTATCAGCAGAACACTGTAATGAATGACAGAAAGAGAGTGATTCAGTATCTCACAATCTGTCATAATATTAATCAAAAGCTGGAAAATACCTGAAGGCATTCAAAGGAAATACTAACCAAAAGCAACAGGAGTGAAGTAACAGTACCTGAAGCAGAAATAGATATATGATGGAATGTACAATAGTTTATAGTGCTGAGACATGTAATAAACCAAACCACCTTCTTCAGCATATTAAAAACCTAAATTATATTCACTTTCCAGTTAGCTGTGAAACATTGGTATTTCAAAAGTACTATTCTTTGTATGACTCTTCATGCCACACCTATATGACTGCTTTCACAGCTATAGAAGGAGGATCTTTTTTCCTTCTACTAACTGACTACATTTTCAACATCCTATTTTGTGTTAAGGATTTCTTAGGTAACAAAAATTAATTTTTGTTGCTGTTTTAGTAGTCTTTATTTACCTTTGACATTCAGTGCAAGATTCATCTTTTTCAAGTCAAACAGACAACCACTGTCTTTGCAAACGTTTTTTCAGAGTGTCTACCCTGAGCGTTTCAGTGTAATGCCAATATGTCGATAAATTGCAGTAAGATGGCAACAACAACAAAGATCTATGATATAGCTGAATTGTTTTTGTTTGTTTGTTTGTTTGTTTGTTTGTTTTAAGCATCCTTGCTTAAAATTTGCTTGGATATCTCTAGAGAGTGCTAGTTCATATAAATAAAACTTACATTCTCTATTTCCTTTCCTATCCGTGCTAATGATCCAAAACATTTCCATGGCAAGAGAAGCATTCTCTTTCAGAAGCATTCTCTTTCAAATGCATTCTAATTTAAAATTGCCTATTTCACTTATGATGTAATTTCATCAACCACTATCCTCTTGCCATTGAGTTGGAACTGCCTATGAATATAAATGATACAATTTTTGACCCTAACCACATAACCAGATAGTCAGGAGCACAAGAAAAAGAACAGGCAATTTCATGGCCAGACAATAAACTAGGACAGTCCACATCATTCTTCAAATAGGTGTGAGCTAGGGAAGTCAAATTATATTACCAGCTTCCACTGGCTAAAAAAGTGACTGCTCATATATTCTGAGATTTTGACTAGTAGTCTCGGGATACTTTCTCTTTAACATCTGATTTTTGCTTTTAAAGACATTTTCATGCCTCTGTAGATCAAAAGAAGAAGGAAAGGAGTAAATCCAGAAAGATGGTCTTCATTATGGCGTAGTAGAAGTGTATTGCTGAATGCCAGAAGTTTGCAGAGTGTTTTTAAGGCAATAGTCAGCACTACAGCCACATGCCATTCACATGAGACCAGGAATTATGCCATAAGCCAAAGCAGAATTTCAGAACAAGGGATAAAAGGCTTGAAAAGTCTATCCAATCTTTCCTTTAAAATTGTGTTTGTCTGTTTCCTGAATTGCCTTTTTTTTTTTTTTTTCAAATTCAAATTCAGGAGCATTGATAAGGACTGAAAAAAATATATATTTGTGCAGGTTTTTTCCATATGTTATAATTTCTCTTGGCCTTGCTGCTGAAAGGCCAGGAAGGATTTATTTGATTATTGTGTAGTTTTGTGAATTTTATTTTGACTTAGATATTCCTAAGAGTACCCAGGAGAACTCTTTGTTGTCTTCAGGTGATTTCTTAGCTCCCCAGTAAAATATTGAAAGCATTAAATTCATTACTCTTGCAATTTTAACATGAAACTGCTGATGTGCTATAAATATTTTGTGTTTGTAAATTTGCTTGGATCCAGACCATTATTTCTACTGCAACAAAGGGGCCTATTGTTTCTACTTTTCAGGAGGTACTCATGTTCCTTTAAGGAATCTTGAAGGGATTTAAGGAGCTTTGAAATCCAACAGGTCATGAGCACTTAGCTCTGCTGGACTCCTTTGAAATCCTAGCCTTACTCTCTGAGACATTGATTAGAACTGCTCTTTGCAGAAGTATTTAGCCACTGTATCTAGTATTAAGTCTTGTTGTTTACACTGAGTTGTTATGCAAAAGCTTAAGGTAGGCCTATCAGGAAAATATATTTATTGGTAATTTAAACTTAAAAGTTTAAGTCTTCTCAGGAATTCCATAGTATTGAATTCAGACACACTTACTTGATTCTACAATGATTTGTTTTGTATTTGGCTTGTATTTCACTTTTAGGAATTGGAATGAAATTATGCTTATCCCAATCAAGTATTTACATGTATAAGAAATATAAGACAGATCTTTTTATAGCAATTGGTAATCTGTACTCCTTATGTGCTACAGAAAGCTGTTTCTTTTCATTTAAACTTCATAAAGTAAATCTAAAAGACATTCCTTGAAGGTGCAGTCTTAAATCAAGATCTAATACCTAAATAAACGACATGAACTTCTGTTGAACATCCAGATTTGTATTGGGAGTTTACCTCAAATAAGGTTAAAGATGAGTATATTTGGACAAAGGCTTCAGAAATTTGAAAAGGATTTGTTTATCTAGATGATAGACTGGTGGACCCAGTAAAAGAAAACCAGCTAATAGGTTAGGCATATAGAAATAGCTCTTTAAAAAAAAATCTTAGTGATCCAGAGCTGAATGTGTTATATATCCTCTAAAAACTGAAAAAAATCTGTTTGTATCCTTTTCTATTTATATAAATAAATGAAATGAACTATATGCACTCATGATAATGCACAATCTATATCCATACCGTTTATAATATCCATCACATGAATTCTTAATATGCACCAAATTCTTCTATGTGAAAGACCAACCACACTTACAAAAAAAAAGAGTCTAACTATCTGTCCTTATTTAAGGTTATGTTGAAAGAAAGAATAATGTAGGGAAAGCAGTTAAAAAGGATAAATACCAGGAGAAATAAGAAAATTTAAAAGGAATAAAATAATAAAGGGATGAGGTAATGAGAAGCTGGCAGTCAGTAGGAGTTTAAGTCCTCTTACACATTTATTCAAACACCTTGAGGTGAAAATATCCCTATTTTTTAGGCTGCATCTCAGAGATTTCTCTACAGTATCCAGTATGATCCATGGTGACCCACCTGGATAATTTACATGTCATGTCTCCACTGGCAACAAGTTCCCCAGTAGATTTTCTACTAGGTGAATCCTAAATGTCCCACCTGGGCAGAAGCACGGCTCAGAGCACTCTGTTAACAAGACACCAGATCCCAGTATGGCCCTTCCTGCAGCCCCTGCAACCTGGCTTCCATTTGCTGCTCTCCATGACAGGTGGACAGTGGCAAAAGAAGGATGCTAATATCACCGTGCATCCACTGCCTGGGGGTGCTTTCTGGCTGCCATTAATAAACAGTATGTTCTCACAGTGGCATCTTAGAGCCCTCATACTCTGGGGTTTGGCAAAACATTGCATTTTTTTTTTGTTTTGTTTTGTTTTGTTTTTTCAGTTTTTCTTAGAGAATGGTTGCATTATGTTTTTCCCTGACTGAGCTGCTTACCAACATCCTTTTATCTTGTTCTGAGGCCAACTTCAAGGGAGAGAATAGGTAATATTCATCTTTGGAACCTGTTCTACATGCTTTAGGGTTCTGTCCCGCTCTTGCAGTAACCAGTGATGGGAAGAAAACAAAGATCCTTTGTCCCTTATGACAGTAACACTTTTAGAGTCTCACCAACAAAGTGTGTGATCTTGGTGACACAGGTTTTCTATCCTGATGCTGTGTCCTAACCTATTTAGGTTGCCAGGACAGACAAGGTTGGGATGGCAGCAGAATGTGGAAGACTGATTTCCTGGATGAGCCAGACCTTCTGCCTTTAGCAGTCTATCAGTCTGGCAGGTAACAGAGTAACCATCCTCTACATACTATAGCAAGGTGGATCACCTTTCCAATGGTACACATGAAGTAGGATCAATATGAGTATGACTAGCGCCTTGCTGAGATGGTGCAATAGCTTTTGGATGAAAGATGTCACCCAAGGGCATTCAAGGGTGTGTGTTGTGTGGATGGGACTAAGGCAATTGGAAGAGCCTTAATCCTTTGGGACAGTCCTTGGAAGTAATCTAATATATCAGTTTAGATGTAGCCAAAGATATCCCAATTATTTTACAATAGAGTTGAGGAACTTCAACCATTGTGGGTTGAGTGCTTGCCAGGATGTGACTCTTAAACGACAATCTGAAACTGCAGAATCATGTTTTGAATCATCCATACCATTTTCCTTGCCAGAAATTAGTTGACTTCTTTTGCCCCTTCACAGTATTTCCAAGTGCTGTTTCAAATTCACTGTACCCAGAGTGGTGCATTGTTGTCTTAAATGATGAGGAATTAAATCATGACCTTGTTTCTACACAATGGTACTAGCAGTTTTAGGCAATGTTTCTCTTCACACAGCTTTTCAATACTGAAAAAGGACCTTCCTGGGTGATGTAAAACGGCTTCCCAAATTCTCCTGTGAAGAATGTGCAATAAAGCTGAATGGAAGCTGTTTGTACAGCACAGCAAGTAAGATGTAGTCCTTCTGGCAGCTACATTATGTTGTAGAGCCACAGCTTGCCCTTATAACTGAGTCTCTGTATAGTCTATGTTCTTATTTAACCCAACAGTTATTTTTTCTGGGTAAAAGTTATGGGAAGTAGAGAGTAATTTCTTTCCTCTGCACTTCCATATAGCCTTCATTTATTTTGTTTGTTTGTTTTCCTCCCTTCTTTTTTTTTTTCCCTTTTCCCCTCCCTTTTCCCCTTTCCCTTTTTATTTCCCCTTAGTTAAATTGTTTAATTCATGGTAGTATTTATTTAATTGTTATTATTATTTCCCTTTAATTAAATTATCCTTATCTCAACCCGTGAGTTGTTCTTTGCTTTACTTCTCCCCCTCCTCATCTAAAGGAGGGGGAGTGAGAGAGCGGTTGTGGGGTTTAGCTGCCCAGCACGGTAAAACCACCACACTGATGCCAATGAAAAATCTCTGACTTCAACAGGCACTACAATTTATCATTTAACTGGAAAATATCACTATTTAGATTCTCTGATAAAATTCCACAGTCCAGGTTTTTAAATATATTTTAAAAATCTCAGTCATTAAAGAATTCCCTCCATTTTTTACTTTTATTATTCTTATGTAGAAGATGAGAACACATTTAATATACACCTATCACTGTTTCACCAGGTTTACATTTGTGGTGCCTTTACCGTATTCATGATCTATTTTGATCTACTGTATTTTCTGATCTATTCAATTGTTTCTCTATCATATACATTTAATTGGATATATCAGGTTCTACATGTTTTCGCCCCATTTTGTTTCTTCAGTAGAACCTACCAGAGACATGCCCAATTGCTTTAAGATACTTTTTTCTTTTTCTTTCTTTCTGTGAATATTGCCCAAGTTTAGCTAGAAGGCTGATTGTACATCCTAATTGCCAATCATAAATTTATCAGCAATGTTTCACATTTTCCAGAATGAAACTGACTTTCATTCTGGAGCTCATAATGAATGTGAATATCTATTACTTATTCAAATCAGTATTTTCAGTCTCTTTGTATATTCCAGAAGATTCCAGTCATAAAGAGAGCCATGATGAATTCTTCAGTATTTTCCTGTCTCGTTCTGGGCTACTGCTCATTTTTCAAATACAAATGCCTAAATGACAGAGGGTAACTGATGCCAGATTTACATTCTTCTGCTTATTTTAAGTCTTGTTTGAGTTCAGGATGATCCACTGTTTCACAATAAGCAGATGATTATTGCATAACTTTAAGTACACGATCTCCCTACACATTTAACTCAAAACCCATCTTTTTCAACAAAATTCTTGTTGCTAATTTTCTGTGGCTAAGAACCAGGAATTTGCAGTCTCAGTTCTCTTTCTAGCTGCTACTGACTTAAAGAATTGATATGTGAGCCTCTACTGCCTTGGAACCCATGTATCTGTAACTCCATGTTTTCGTTTTATAATTTATTTGTGTTTTAAAATGAAAAACAGAGAAGTAAAGAAATACATGACAGTTGATAGGATTATACTGTGGCAGAATACAGAATACTAAGGACAATAAATTATTTCTATTGCCTCAAATACTGAAAAACAAAAATAGATTAATGTGGTTAATAGCTAGAAGACACAACATAAATTACACAGCAGATTCATTCTAAGTCCTATGACAGTTTTTCTTGTTCAAACACATAAACAAATTTGTTGACAAAGAGCTAACAAACAAAACCTGTTTTGCAATGGATCAATGGATTGTCTCAATGAACTGAAGTGTACCCCCATTTACCCTAGCTGTTTTAGCGGTCAAACCTGTGAAAGCAGAGTATTTTTTCCAGCCAGGAAATTTAGGCAACAAATCTTTTGGAGCATATTAACACTATTAAATCAAGTATTAAATGGTGCAAGGTGTTTCTTCCTGAAGCTGGTGAGAAAGTCTATTTTATTTCCTGTACAATAAATCTATACTAAGCTGGGAAGCTTGAAGGATCACCCTCATACAAAGGAAAAAATATTTCATTGAAATGACACTATGCTGAAGGATCTGACACTCCAAAACATTAAGATCCCTATCTGCAAATCCCAGATGGAATTCTGCAACATGAAAGACAATTTTTCTTAAAATAAATGTTATATAAATATTTCAATTTTTAGAGTCATTTCACCACAGAGACTCTAAGTTGATTAGCTGATTGCTTTTCTTCCTGCAGAGGTCAAAAGGTGCTAACTATTACTTGATTCAAATTCACTGGTAAAGTCAGTTTGAATATCAAATGGCCAGAATGTAGAGAGTCTGAATAAATAGTCAACTTCATGAATTCACAGTTGCAGTTCAGGAGTTTGACCTACTTGCTATTATTCCTAAATCTACTATTAAAGTTTAAGCAACTACACTAGTTTTACCTAACTTGACCTATTTTGTGCAATTCTAATGTGCTTACCCCAGTGTTACCTGTATACCATGATGAAGAAGACACTGCAAGTTATGTGTGCTTGGCACTCCCATGTGTAATCCTAGCATCTTATACTGCTCAATGTCCTGATCAAATTTTAAGGACTTTTTCCTCATTTCAATTATTTGGAAAAATATTATCTGCTTTAGCACTTCATTCTGCCTACTGAAGTCTTCATGTATCTCTGGAACTACAAGAACAAGGGCCAGGGCTAAGTAGAAACAGTCTGATAATGCTATTCACAATTACAAACAATATTTTCATGGAGGTTTCTGCAAAGAAGAAATAAACTGAGGGAATGTATATCATGTAAATGCAGAAGAATCTAGCACGCATATATTTAAAATATCTAGCTTAAAATGCAATCTTTACTTATGTACCTCTAGGTAATTTCAGTCAAGCTGCCACGTTAAGGAAGGGTGGAAAGTCTTTGTTAGTTCACAGAACCATAATACTTATAATATAATTATAATAATATAGTTAGCCATGCTGTATAACAGCCATTAAATTATGGTAGCTGCTAATTTCTACATCAAAGTTTTAACTTTTGCTTAAACTATAGAAGTGCATTTGAAAAGTACCCAGTTCTGACTAAATGTTAAAAGCTAAAGAATATCTATCATTAATTCTGTTAAAGTTTTATTATTTTTGTGCTCAAGCTTCTCAAGTACAGTGGTTCTAATATTTTTCAACCTGCCTTAACACATTTCCCATAACAGCATCAAAGCAATTACTTGTGAATAATACAGAAAGCACTAAGAGTTCCAAAAGTAATTCAAATGTATGCGACTCTATTGTGTACAGTTAACATGACAAAGGATTTGTAAAACCTGTCTTCTTTAAAATATAACCTCTAGAATGTTTCTTTTTTCTGTATGATTTCCCCATATTTTGTGCCTGAGAAACTTGGGAAACACTTGGTACAAAGTAACGGGCTTCATTGACTGACTACAGCATCTACCATATGAAGTATATCAAGAGAAAGTGAACAGTGCAAATCCTCTCAGACTCATTTATTTATACTCCACCATTACATAATTAAGCATCAGTAAGGCTAAATGGCTTTATCTAAGAAGTGCTCCAGATAACCTCAGGTGAATTTACCTGCAGTGGCTAACACCACCTTATACCTGCTCAGATTTTGGAAGACACCGTTTAGTAATTGAAGGCAGCAGCCACTGCCTAGAACTCATCATTAATGCAGATTTGAGATAATGATAGTATGTGTTAATATATCATTATAATAGAATAATAGTGGCCTGTGGACTGATTCAGCTAAGAAACAAATAAAACAATTTCACTCAGCAACACGTAACAGCCCTGACACTAAGGCAGTGATTCCTGCTGGCCCAGCCATGCAGAAGACTGATGGCCCCCATCACTTCAGCTGCCAGATCTCATTTTGGCTGCAACTGTTGTTGGAAGCCACAAGCCGCTCTGTTTGTGCTGTTGCTACCTTGCCTTGTATACAAATTACCCTTCCAGAAACAAATCACCAAGTTCTCAATGCCACAGCTGACCGAAACACTCAACACAATTGTCACCAATAAATAGTGGAAGATTTGATGTGCTATTTACTGATGAAGGCCTAGCAGCAGGAAATGAAATAAATCAGTAACTTTCCCACAAAATGTGGAAATTATATTATTAGTATATTAATTATTAGTATATTAGTATTAGTATATATAATTAGTATATTAGCTGCTGTTAAGTAAATATATATTAGTATATTAGCTGCAGGTGAGCTGTGCTGATTTGAGCTCCTAGCCAGTTCACCCTGCAGTCAACAATCAACTTGAGCTGACAGAAGAGTTAGGATTTGTGGGTGAATGGATGTAAGGAAGGGACAACACTGACAACCTCTGCAGTGAAGGGACAACACCGACAACCTCTGCAGTGAAGATAAACCCAGTGAAGCTAGATGGCATTCAAGAAAAGAGGTCTTAGGCTTGAAATCACAGAGCAGAATGTAAGGTGAACACACAGTAACCTCACCATTGCCCTCTTTGCAGAAAAATTAGCAAAAGCTTGTTTATTCATGGCTATTATGTGGTAGTGCTCTGGATATTAGATTTTATGAAAAACAGTCTCATTTCTAACCTGCTATTTCTGATCCTTTTCCAGACTTGATATTTTTTTAACAGGGAGCTGATGTATGTGGAAAGCAGGTGCTGGTTACAGGCACACATGGTGACAGGTAAATGATTACTTTTTCTCTATCCCCACCTCTAAGCTGGGGATTTTCCACTACAGTATCTTTGCTTAGGGAAAATTTTAAAATGGCAGCAGAGTCTCAAGCTGTCTGATTTTAGTGCTGATAGAATGGCACTTGATTTGCTTGACTAAGGAAGCTGCTGGCAAAAAATGTTACAATTGGCAATTTACTTGTCTCCATGAATATTTTGGCTCCATATCAACTTTCTGAAGTTTTTTTCCAGACAGGTGCAGAATAATCTGCACATCTACCATCTAGCAAAATCTAAACTAGATGAAAATATTTTATTTATATAGTCTAAAATGTAGTCTGATATGTTATAAATGTCAATGCTAATGCTACTAATTAAAAGTATGAACTCAGTGTGGAATGAACAGATTTTTCTCATTTACTGCTATTCTATTATTTTCTTTAATTTAGGTTTAAGGTTTGTGATATCAGAAACCTTTCTTACGTGAGTAACACCAGCACAGATACCTTACAGGACTAAATATTTGAGGCTTACTCCCCTCATTTAATGCTTACTCCCCCATTTTCACCTTTAAATATATTACTTCACATGATCTATTAACATTATAAAAAATAATAATTCTGAACAAAATTTGTCAATGTCCTCATGAAATACCTTCTAAACAGAGATCACAGAAATGAAAGATCAAAGTAGGCTATGTTACTAAATTCAGATGCCATACTCAGTTCAGATGCCATTAATTTTACACTCCTGTGGACATTCTCATTTTATTTCTAATATAGCAAATAAAATTTATGTTCACTCTGTATGCAACAGGTTTGTATTGTATATTGTTTTGTATGTATAATAGTGTTTTTTGAAACACAAACAGAATGCATTCGGATAAATATACAGCACTCTTAAATCACAATAATTATTTCTAGGTGGACCTTTTGTTTTATATTTCTAATATATAAATGAGATAACATAGAAAAGATACTATCCAGTGCAAGTAAAGGGATCAGATTCTAAGCCTTACTGTTAGGAGACTGCTATAGAAACTATCTCATCATAAAGTAACTTGCAAAATGTAAGTCAGAAAAATATCATTTAAAAGCAAACTTGGAAAACTCTTTTATAAACATTAGGAAGGAATACTGATTTAGTTCTCATTCAACAAATTATCCCTATGTGACAAGACTTTTAAATACATATTTACGCATGAGCTGTGTGTGTGTATATATATATATATATATAATTTACTTGAATAACAGCTAAAATGATTCTTAAGTCCTTTGTTGAAATACAGCCCTTTATAGCTGGTTTGTAAAGCCAAAATCTAGGATGATATAAAGTAATTGACATTATAACACCAGCTTTTTTTGAATATTAGAGCTTCTAAACTATTAGAGCTTCCAAAGTTCATCTTGAAAGGTGGTTCAAGAATCTAATTTCCTGCTGCCATTTGTGACTAAGCTGTAAAAGGGTTTATTGCCAATATGCAATATAAAGCATAATGACATAAAAAAAAAAAAAAATTAACATCTCTAATTGATTTAAAAGCTTCTTAAAATGACAAACCCTGAGATCCTGAGTCACTGGACATAAATCAGTTTCTGTCAAATACCCACTACTAGTTGAGAATTTTAATCCATGCATTCATTGTGTATTGCTTATTTTCTGGACATTGTGCAAGAAAGACAGAATTTTTTTTTATTTTTTATTTTTTTTTCAAGCAAAGTTTTCAAATTTTCATACCTTCTTTATGCTGTATCTTGCTAAGAGAATTCCCCTGGAAACTAGCGAAGTCACATCTGTTATCCAGCTAGAAACTGAGCTTCTTCTTTATTATAATACCAGACTAAATTCACATATGTAGGAAGTTAAGGATAATAACGTACATGAATAATTATTTACTAAACATCTTCTTACTTGTACCTCTGATATACACATTTTTTCTACTTTGGCTTTCCAGGATTCTGTTTTTCTTCAACACTTTCTGAAAGCTTTTTATTCTACTGCTTTAATTCACCCCAATTCTTTCATGAGGATATTTGAAAATAAAGGATACAAAGCAAGAATAGCTACATCTTCATAAGCAGGAAAGAATCTGAAATAAAAGTAAATTTGCATCATCACATTCACATAGGAAATTTAAGGAAATATTTTCCAAAAATGTAATGGCTGGTGATACAACGCGGTCAAGTTGTTTATTTTTATCTTCTACAATCTGCAATATTACATATTTAAAATTCAAAGTTGAAGTTGTCTTTGTTAGCATGGATATTTCCTGTCTGCTCTTTAATTAGATTCATTTTTACATAAAATTTTAATAATGACATAAACATTCAGTAGTACTGTGAAGTATTCATCTTGAAGTATGTGTTTGTGCCTTAACAATGCTTCTTGTTTTTCAGTCCAGGTTGGCAGAACCATCTCTCAAAATCACAATTGCTGTGCTTAAACCTGCCTGGGAGTATCAGCCCCAACTGGATTCCCATCACAAGGGCTTACTTCCAGAAAATGATATTCCTGGGACAGTATAAATGTAAGCCTACCTTATGACAGTAAGCCTCCCTTTATATATGATGTAGTCAAGCAAGTAATGCTTACTAGCTTTAGAGATGACAACAGTTTTAAGAAATTCAGTTTAACACTTTGTTATTTCATTCACATTTTAATCATTTTGCTTTAGTTTGCTTGAATCAGTTTGAAGTTCATTTTATGTCCAATGTTTTAACGTCAAAAGCTGCAACCCATTACCCCTAAGGAAACCTGGTTACTGAAAGCACTACTATATATCAATAAGTGTTAGTACATATAGAAAAAGATTAACTGCCTAGGTTTTCTTTAGTGATGAATTCTTTCCTTGTAATGTATTCATAAAAGGCATCTAGATAAGCAGGTAGTCTTCAATCTTTCAGTCCTTAACTAGATTTCTTCAGTTATGTCAGTACACAATACACATATGTCAGAGAAGTCTCACCTTCAGCTCATAATCAATGCTGCCAGCTGTCATAAGTATGTTCAGTTTTCATTTTGTACACTGTGTCCTTGGCACAAATATCAAAAAACATTATTGGGTCCTACGATAGCCGTGATGTATTTTTCTTTGTCTACACCATATGAATATCAGCTGTATATTTAGCTGTTTTTAAACAAAAGGATTACAAGTCCTGTTCAAGCAATATTTGAACAGTTTCATCTCAGCTTAAAGGAAAGTTTTGTTTGTTTGTTTTTCTTCTTTCCTAGCCCTACATGAAGATCACTCACCTTAACTGCTTGTACTGGTATAATTTTACTTGCCTACATACACAAATGAACAGAAAGATGTCACTTGGGGTTTGAAAACAGCTTAAATCAACTGCAGTAGTATGGAAAATGAACCACTCACTAAAGTCAGAAAACGACAAGAGAAGGGACTTAAACAGGTGGAGGAAAGGTTGATTTCAGGTAGACTGAAGGAGTAGAAGAGAGAAGAGTATTCAGGTAGCCAGTAGAGCATAGAGAATGAAACAGAGAGGACTAGGGCAGTGTAAAGCAGTCTCTGACTACAGTAAGTCCAAGGTCACTGAATAGCAAAAAAAAGAATTACAATAGGTGAAACAAAGGACTTCAGGACACAAAAATGGTTGCTAGAACAACTGCTGAACTGCTGGTTGCACTGAGGGTACAACCGAGCACAAAACCGCCATGAAGAACAGATGTAATTGGGAGAAGCTGATAAAAGCAAGATCAAGAATGCGATGAAAATCAGCTGCACACTTATGGAGATGAGAAGGGAGAGCGTTTCTAGAGTAATTATTAAAACACAGTAATCTCAACATGGTTTTGTGAAAAAGTTCTTCACTGCCCTTGTACTTCAGAGCTCACAAAGGAGAAAAGCAGATAATAAAAGGTCATATTTACAAGAAAGTCAGCATTTGGTATGTGTAACAATAGTTTATAATAAATTTAAGAGGCATCAAAACTAAGGGTTTAAGCAAACTGCATCAGAATCACAGCTTCTTAGTACATGCCTCCTAAATGAGCACCTCCAGATGAACTTGCACTTCTTGAATTCTGGCACAATGCATATTCTAAACTGTTTCTGGTTCACTAACTTTCCAAAATGACATTTAATTTGTAATTGCATGACTTAGAAATTATTCTTATGTTTCTGTCATTTTTCATTTTTCCCCCTCTTTACTAATAGATCAAATGTCAATAAAATCATGCTGATATAATGTAATGAATTATATATAATTTTAATATGTACACTTAAATTAGCAACATCCATGCCTAATTACAATTTTTGTTTTTAAAATCTTTAAAAATAGACTCTAGTAAACATCATGGGATTTATAACAGCCTCTGTAATTATTTTCTCTGAATTATTTTTATTGTTCATCTGACCATAATCTTGTCTCTTAAAATTATATATATTCGACAATCAAAACAAGCTGCTAAATAGCTCTGAACTTTGATCTATACCCATAAATAAATAAATAAATTCCAAGTGTTCTTCTAAGCAGGTATTATTCCATATGTATCTTTTAAAATTTTGAGAGAAATTCAAGATTAGTTGGAGAATGTTAGAGGTTGGACTTGATGATCTTGAGGTCTCTTCCAACCTAGACAATTCTGTGATTCTGTGATGTAAGCTGGGTTAAAAAAGTCATGGGTGAAGTGAGGAGCTGACTGTATGTTTAACTGTTTAGACAGGACCTGGTTTAATGTTAACAGTTTTCAGGAAGAATTAAGTGGGCTTCACTAAAATATATTATATATATTTTTAATTGATGTCTTTCCCATTCAGTTTTCCTCCGGGAAGTTGAGGATGACATTGCTCATAAATGGAACACTGTTTTAGCCTTTATTCCTAAAGGAATAATTTACTTGAAAACTTTATTTAATAATCACCAATTTATCTGCTGTACTGCAAGGGGCATTTTGCAACCATATTCCTACATGGCAGCTTTTCTAATCAGCCTTTAAAACAACTTCATCACAAAACCTAAGAGATATTGACATCCTTCCCAGCACTTAGAGACCTCCAAACTGAACAAACTGAAAAAAGGCATCACAGCTACTCCTTTAAAAGTTTCCTCCTAGTAAGAGGGAGAAGTAAACATTTAGATCTATATGTACAGGATTTTGTATCTGACTGCTCAAAATGAATGGACAGGATCGTGTTATAAAAAATCTGAGCAGGGGAAAGTTGGGTTGAAAGATGGCAAGATAATGCCTATACTTACTGTTTAGTTTAAAGATGTCTCATGGTCCCACTTAAGTCAGTGGTAGTTTTGAAAGTAACATCTACCGAAGCTTGTAGGGTTGCTATTCTGTGTTACTCCTACATCTGTCATTATGAAGGTGATAATTATTACTCTCACATTCTGAAACACATCACTTTTATAAAACTTCGGTTTATTGAACCCAAAGAAGCTTCACTCGTAATAATGTGTTTTAGTGTATGTAGAAAGAAGCTGTATGCAACATATGTCTCCAAATTCCCCCAAGTTTCATTGCCAGCAGATGCCAATTTGTACCTGAGAATGCAAGAAAGAACATGACAAAGATTCTCCAAGCACTGTCAAAATGCTGAAATTAATTTTATTTCTCTTTGGATTTCCTATATTTTTTATCCCATTTATGAATAATTTCTTTGCATTCCATCTGTTGTTCATGGATCAGCTTGAAATGAGAGTTTCTACCATCCAGAAGATTGCTGAATTCTGGGATTTTTTAATTTTACTTATTTATTATTTTTTTTATGTGCCATGTTTACTGTAATAAATGAAAGTCTTTGGTCTGAAATCTAAAGACACATACCTAGCATCTTCTCCATTTCAAAGCTGTTGTACTGAGGAATTAAAGAAAGTTGGCATTCCTTTCTCTAGTCTTTTGCACAGGCAAATGAATTTATGCTTAGAACAACTTAGTACTGTAATTCTGTTCTTTCAGATAAAGCTGAGAGCTGATATGGGGTCAAGGAATCTCCACAATGGTACCATGACGGTGAACGGAAAATACCAATTTTCAAAAGAAAAAGAATATTTTCAGAGTTGCTAGAGTTTTCTAAATTAATGCAATTCAGTAGGATTCATTTGTTTTCCTTATAACTTAAATTTTGTTCTTACACTTCTTAAAGAGAAAACACAACTCTAAACAAACTGGGACCAAGTTGTGAATACATTTTATGCTAAAATTGAATTTTTAGTGAATGTCATCAAGAATATTTGCTTTGAGGTTTCTATCAAAACCACAATCATTTAGCTGAGTTTCCTCTTACATTTCTGTTTGAATTCTCAGTGGATGTAAACCTTATGCAAACTTTAGCCAGAACAACGTTGGAACTCTTGCCAACAAAAACTGCTGAGTTTCACACAGCTTTAAATATTTTACAAGGTCTGAAACTTTGTTTGCTCTCATTTGAAAGAACTGTTAGGATACTGCTCACAGTTTGCCTGACCTCAGCCAGTAATTTGGAAGGTTTACTCCCAAGCATACCTGTAACTTTCCACTTCACACAGTCTCAACCATTTAGGAAGAATCGAGTGGGCAAAAAACAGGAGTCTCAGTCTACGCCAAAAACCCTATTATCTCTTTCCCAGTCACTGAGAAGTCATAAAAAAAGGTTCCTCAATGCTTAAAAATCAACATCCTAAAGGATAAACAAAATATAATAGCTTTTATATTAACATAACACACTAGTGAACATAGTGGTCATCACTGCAAAAAACAGTCTGTAACACATAGGCTAGAAAACCAATGCCATTAATGGTAATGCACTTACAGTTAAATGCAGTGAATGGAGTATACCCATTCCTATTGTGAACTGAAGTTATCTATATTTATTTTTCCAACTTTTTCCATATCCAAGTATCACTAATGAAATAGTGATGATAAGAATAATTATCCATAACAGCAATTAGAAGTCTCAGTTGTGCAACTCTAAAGACACTGTACAGATAAAGAAGACCTGGACACAGAAAAGTCAGCAGTAGTGAAGTGCTGAAGAACTCTGATTTGAGCATATTTTTATATGCAAGCAGAAGAAAACTCAAGCTACTAATACACATACATGTATTTATATATCAAGATTTTTAAGAGGGACAACTGTATGTTGCTAAATATCAGTGAAACAAAAAACTGTCTAGGAGTAAAATATAGATGCTACTAGAAAACATTTTAAGGGTATCTTACTTGAAGTAGAAGAAAGAAACCAACAAGAAAAAATTGAGAAACAAAATTTTTGGAAAACTGTGACTGCAGCAAGGATGTATGTATATATATTTGTCTGTATCTATATTTAAAAGTCTACATGTGAAAGAAAAAAACTGTTGGCACGATTTTTTTTTATTTTTATTTTTTTAAGTGGAAATTGTAGGAAACTAGTAAATAAATCAACAGCTCTAATGAAAAATAAATAGTCAATATCAACAAGGAAAATAATGAGATTTTCCATGTGGTACAAACAGTTAATAGGTTCTCAGTATTATATTTAGATCAAAACCACTCAGACAAAGTAGAATTTTAGCAAAAGGCAGCAGTATACAGTTATTATTTCTGGTCTCTATCTACCTAGGAAAAAAACAGGTGATATACCTATTCCAGGAAGATAATTACACAATTTCCATTCCACAACAAAGCAAGTAATTAAAAAACATATAAAACTACAAATATATTTTTAGGTCAGCAGGTCAATGTAATTTGCATTAGAAGTTTTAATATGCTAGAGTTCAGAGTTATCTGAACCATAACTGATGATTTTCAGTAACTGCTGGAACACTGTAAAACTGCCTGAAAACTGGAAAAAAGCTGTTGCTGAACATGTATTTAAAAGGTGAACAGACAAGATAATTGCATATTTATCAACTTGGGAGAGATTACAAAAAAATCAGTCACTGATACAGACCTTAATTTCATAAAAGGTACCAAAATACAGCAAATCAATACGAACTGAATGAAAACAAAGACTCATAACCCACCCAAAACCTTTTTTTCTCAGACTCCTAGATTAGAGTATTGCTTCTGACACTTCAGTAAGGCTGACTCTGCACTGCTCAGGTGTTTTGACTAACACAATACTAGGAGAATTGCAATGATTAAGAACTGGTTAATTTGAACAATGTGATATGCAATACATAGAAGACCATTTGTTTTCCTAATGAATGTTCACTCTTTTTATCAATTATCTGGAAGAAAAGATAAAATCACCATTGATAAAATTTGTAGATGATAGTCTGGAGGACTGGTAAACACTAAAAAAGATGGGTCACTCCTGCAGAATGGGGTCACTTTATAAAATGGATCTACACAAACAATATGCTATTTAAGACAGCCAAACATGAAGATCAAACTACATTACTACAAAGGACTCTTTCTCATCTTACATCCTACAAATCAAACCATCTAGTGAAAAGCATCGCTTCAACTGCTGAGCATGGGAAAACTAATCAGAAAGAGTCAGGTTCCAGCCACAGCATCAGATTCCAGTTTTGGTATTACGCCATCTGGCATTTAATGAAAAAAGCTGCAAATAGCAACAGAGACTTTCAATTCTGTTGCAACTTGATAGTAACAAAGCCACATAGATAGCCTGCTTATCCCAAATATCCCCAAAAGGAAAGAACAATGTGCTTTGGTTGATAGTCTTTGCAAGGTTTGAGAGGGAAATACATGCATGGGTCATGCTATTCCTCATGTGTGAAGGTTGTTCCAGACATGGGGAAACCTTTCCAAGCTGGAAAAAAATGATGAATTGTTAGAAGATGTGAAGGCCAAGAAGCTTGACTCTAATGAGATGGCAGGTGGAAAGTTTATAATGATGATCATGATCATGATCAAATAGGTGGACTGGAACACGGCTTTCAGTGGCCACATTTTTGAGGAATCAGTTCAAGAAAAAGATGTTGAAGTAGTTACTGCAGAGCATTACTAAGGCTTGCTCTAAAGAACAACTGAATGTGGTAAGAAAAAGGGATGTTAGAGGAGTAGAAGCCACAGCAAATGACTTACGTATGTGAGATAAGGAGGAAAGAATAAAATTTCCCAGTCTACACAAAATTAGAAAAGCTAAAGTGTAATTGCAGGATTAGAAAGGTCAATCAAAATTTAGATCATATTTCCTGCAAAACTACAGATGTTTTCAAAAACTAAGCACTGAATACATAACACCATGCAGACACATAATGCTCAGTAATGTTCAGATGAAAGGAAGGCAAATTGGCTACGTACGAGGAGCATGCAGCTTCCAAATCTTTGTTATGCTTTCATACGTCAGATCTGAACTGTTACTGTTGCTATCAAAGACTGAAAGGAAAAATACTCGTCTGGGAACAGTAAGGCATCTCCCTTTTTCCTTGCCATGCTTTCTGTTCATACACCACAGTAAAGGAAGGCAGCAAAAAAAGTGACAGTGCAGATACAGATCACACCATGAAGATCACCTTCATATTGTTCTGGGAGGTGAGCCTAACCAGCCCAGGTAATTTTGTTAGCAAAACAATTGAAAAAAAGATGAATAAAAGTGAAAGAATAACAGGAGGTTTTATCACCTGTTCATTGTATCTTGAAAACACATATTCCTTCCTTTTCCTTGTCTCACACACCCATCATATATTGTTTTTTACTCTTCTTAGCAACTCCAATACACTCTGATTTTCCTTACCAGTCTGATTTCCAGTTCTTATGAACTCTTCTTTCTCAAAATCCTGCCTTAAAAAACATTTTCCTACAAATGCTTTCTGCTCTTTTTTTTTTTTTTTCACCTCTTCTTTGTCTTCCTTTAATGATCTTTTTAGAGATGAGAATGCTCACATACATAAATGATTTAAAACATACAGTCATGGTTTTGGTAAAAACATTCCTCAGGATTCAGCTTATTGTATCTATGTATTTCTCACTAAAGTTGTAAAAAAACAAAAACAAAAACAACTTTTTTTAGATTAAACAAGAAAGGTTAGATTAGGTTAGATTTAAAAAGATTAGTTATCTTTAGTAAAGTAAAGGTTATACATATCAATCACCATAAAGAATTGCAAAACTTCAGTATGTGTAGGGTTAAAGGGTGGAAATGTGCTGTAACTTGCAGTGGAAATTTCCACTGCGTGCTTTATTGGCAGAAGAATGAGCCATACCCATGGTAAGGGGTGTGTGTGTGTGGTCTCTTCATAAGCACACTGGAATGCTGTGTCACATTATTTTTCCTCCCAGCCTTCTGACCAGTTTTTGTTTTTGGTCTTCCTGAGTGGGGGTCACAATACATGCAAATCCATTAAAACCTGTGGGACATTTGCCTAAGAACAAACTCATATTTTTCTGCTCTACTTCTCTGTC
Source organism: Anas platyrhynchos (assembly GCF_047663525.1). NCBI lineage: Eukaryota > Metazoa > Chordata > Aves > Anseriformes > Anatidae > Anas > Anas platyrhynchos. The sequence goes on from NC_092621.1 coordinate 12,807,502, forward strand.
ATACTGAAATGTTGTACTGTCATTATTATTCTCCAGTCTCTGTAATCCATTCAGTCACTCACCCTTTTTTGTTACTTAATATAACTGCCTTTTTATTTTTTATTTTTTAAGTTCTGTACAGCCAGACATTGATGATGGATATGGGAAAAGCTGTAAGGCTTTTGACACAGGTATTGTACTTCTGTCCATAAAACAGCAATTCCTGTCCTTCCAAAATGATACTTGAATCTTAAGTGTCCCTTCCAACTCGGGATATTCTATGATTCTATGATTCAGATTAGTAATTAGTTCCTATGCTTCTAAAACTAGCAATTGGTTAAAAGATAAAAGCAAAAATTTAGGATTACTTGTAGAAAAGCTGCCTAGGATGTCCCACAGATCGTGGTATAGGAACCTCAAATACTCACATAATGCATTTTTTTTATTTGTCAATGTTTTGGGAAAGGAATTACATAGTGGAGTAACAAAGCATTATTATTCACAACAGGCAAAAGTAAGTCTGTCTGGCTGCAAAGGATCTGCAAAAATACAGAATACATATCTGGGTGATGAAAGGACAAACAAAAGATAGGAAAAGCTTAACAATGACAGCAACAACAAAAAGTCTCTATAGACACATACAAATACTGTCTTTAAAAGAGTTTTTTGCATTCGGGGAAAAAAAATCTTAGAACATACAGATAGTTTACTGAAAGCATTAATTCAGTGAAAATCAGAACACAAAACAATGCTCTAAATTATGAGGAAAAGAAAAGGAAAACACAAATTGTTATACTTCTTTATAAGACTATTTTGTGAATGAATCCTGAATACTGCTCACAGTCCACGTCTCACTGATGAAGAGAATATACTGAAAACAGAAAAAGTATAAACAAGTAGGTGACAAGGATGGTGGAAGATATGGTTTCCACATGAAGGGAGTCTGAATAGAGCAGTACTTTTCCTCTTAAAAAAGAAACAGCCTGGAGACTGCATGAAGTAATGATTTGAATGAAAGTACACAAAAAAATATTTCTTAAATACTTTTTCCATTTAAACACTAGAGGGCACCAATGAAATGACCAATCAGCAGATTTGGTCATCTCAAGTAAAAGTACTTTTTCAGCACAACACCTAATTTGCCAAGTAATTTGTTGATGCAAAGTGTTATGGTAGACCAATATTGAAGTGATTCAAAAGAGGAGTGATTAAATTCAGTGAAATCTTAGGAGGAAAGCAATTGAAGCACTGCAGCTTCTGTCTGAAGAAACATGCAGATGACAAATGCCCAATGCATTGTCTCACTGAGGCAGAGTGCCATGAGACAAAGCTATGGGATCTTTCAGCATGACAAATTAATGTTCCCAACACTAAGCATACAACACTTACTTTAATGAGAACCAGATAACAGCACTGAAAATCTGTGAAGTTAAGACATTTGTCACATATTGAGAATTCACAAAGAAATGGTAATTGTGCAAAATATGCAAAAAGAGAGACATTTTCAAAATATTTAACATTAATCTAGCTCTGCTCATCTTGCAACAAAAAGCTTTTAATAAAGGTCTTGGTTAAAAGCAGAGTTAAATGAATGCTGAAATTTTAAAACACCTATTTAATCTGCCTGTATAACTTTATGGTTACTAATGGTTAATAATTACCTCTTTGTGGATTTCTATGTCTAAGCAGAACGACAGAAGTGTATGAAAAGCCACTTTTCTGTATTTTGAAGAGAAACATGAATGAAAGTAGGATTACAGGTCAAGTGTAAATGATAAAGTGCTTAAACTCAGATGATATGCAAGTTAAATGTAATACAGTTTTTTGTTTGTTTGTTTGTTTGTTTCTTCTCTCTTTACACTATTTCATTTCACTTATTTTTCTGGGACAATGATTTAATAAAATCATTTTACAAGATTGAGAATGTGAAAAGTTACGGTAATAGGGTCACCACCAGAGCATGGGGTTTAAAATCAAACAGTTCGTCTAGTACTGTGCATTATCTCTAGGTGTCGCTGGTGGTTTCAAAAGCACCACTTTGAAACTGAACCTGTTGCACCTACAAAATAAGCAAACAAACAAACAGATTTACACTGATTTTGAGACCACTTTGAGGCCAAGTAGCAAAGAGCTTGTAAAACAAAATTATAAAATTTATGAATATAGTAGTTTTTAGGTAAAGTTATTTTTTTGAAGTTCCTTGGAAATGACATACGCAATTCTGGCACATCCAACGCAGAAGATCAGCTATCTTCCACAGAATTGAGAGATTAAATAGTCAAAGAAACTTGGAAAAGCGACAGCTAGCACAAGAATTATGATTAAGGGCTATGAAATCATGAATACTCTATGACAGGTGAACATGGAACAACTATTCAAAATTTCTTCTATTACAAAGAAAAAACTAGCAAGGGATCACGTAAAGTATCAGGCAGAGGTCTTTTAAACAGAGGAAATATTTTGTCATACCATGAGAAATTATATTGTGGAACTGATTGTCAGATATTTTCTTGACATACACTACAAATTAAATTTAAAAAGCAATTAGACTAAGTAAGGGAAGAAAATAATAAATAAAAGCCCATAAACACAAAGAAACATTTGTAACTTCCATTCAAAAACCACATATTTCCTGAAGCTAGAAGGGTACACCAAAGGAAATACCACTGTATTCCTGTTTTGCTTGTGAAGTCTTCCCCTAAACTTCTGGTTTTGGCCTCAGTCAAAGACAGGATTCTGGGCTAGGCAGACTTTTGACCTGACCTAGTATAATATGAAGATCCTGTTTTCAGATTTTCATAAACGGTTTGGTCATGTAGTTTATAGAATAGGGATCAACTGAACAGGACTAAGGTCGACTTTGAAGATGAAAGAGGACAAACAAAAAAATAATTAACCATACATGCATCTCAGGATACGTATTAACAAATTTGAAGAATTTTAAGCAAAAGAAATTGCCAAATTTAGAAGAGACAAATGGTTTGCTTTAATAATATATACATATATTATGAAGATATTCAGTACTCTTTAAAAGCAAGGCTTAATGTGTCCCACTGAAAACTACATTTTTGCTTCCTTAAGGAAACAAAGTCAAGAACAATACAATAATCCACATAATATTTTCTTGTGATTTCTCCTTCATAGTCAGAATTTCTTGCATGTTTGGTAATTCTGGAGAGAAAAAAAGTGGCTCCAACTCATTAATTATGATTTTTGTGGTGTCTCATGTCTTGTGGAATATTTTGAACACAAATTGTTCTGACATTAGAGGAAGTGTTTACACATGTTTGCTGACATTTTGTAGAAAGCCTTCTGTGAATTAATCATAGAATCATTAGGGTTGGAAAAGACCTCCAAGATCATCTGATCCAACCATCCTGCTACCACCAATGTCACTCACTAAACCATGCCCCTAAGCACTACATCCAACTTTTCCTTAAGCACCCCCTGGGAAGGTGACTTCACCAAATCCCTGGGCAACCTATTGCAATGTCTAACTACTCTTTCTGAGAAGAAATGTCTCCTCATTTCCAACCTAAAGCTCCATGGGACAACTTGAGGCCATTTCCTCTTGTCCTAGAAGGACATCGGTTCCAAGTCATCATCAGTCCCAAAGATAGTTGCATCTTTTGTTGGGAATGATCACTAATCAGCAACTATGATCATTTGTAAAAATATTTTCTGTCATTGATTTAAAAAGCTTATGTGTCACAGCTATCTTTTAGAAAGAAAAGTGGTTGGTATCTGTTCCTTCAGTCTGGATGTAGCTGCTGAAATTTTCAGCTTTAATGAACTGTGCACTGTATACTTTACAATGCATTGTATGAATTACTCATTTCTTTCTATGTTATCAGGTATTCTCAGGTAAAGATATAAAGAATCAAGTTTGGTCAGCATCTGTTTTAGCCTGTTTCTACTTTGATTCAGTTTGCTGCCTGGCAAAGTCTTAATCATTACAAAATACAGAGGTAGTTTAACAGAAAAAACTTAAAAACATAACAAAGCTCAGAAATTCCATCTCATGAAATTATGAAATTTTGAATTTGGTCTTTTTTTTTTTTCCTCTTTTTTTTTTTTTTAATTTTTAATACTGACAATCCTAAATGCATTGCCAATGTTTTTATATCTATCTTTAAAAAATGATTAGGAAAAAATATTCTGAACAAAGTTTAAAAAAGAAATCATCTTGCAACTTCAAACATAGCTGAAATAAATTGACACACTTATTGTTAAACTATTTCTGTGTACTACTGGAAATCAGGCCAGGAATATCAAAACTTCCAAACACCTTTCTAATAGAAAAATCAACTACAGCTATAGTCATGCTTCCTGACAGCTGGATTACAATACTTGAGACAGGATTCAAGGTTTTAAATCAACTTTGGCACAGAGCTTTCACCCTGCAGCACAAACCTTTCACTTGGCCTAGAGGGAGGTGTGGAGCACAGGTCTAACAACTACTACTCTTGCAAAACTAGAGAGAATCTATTATTCTGCAAAACTACAGAAAGGCAAAGTCTACAGCTAGATGGCATCCTTCTGATAAAAATCCCTTCCAGTCAGTCATAGAAGCAACATGGATTGTAGTAGCTAAAGCAATAACTCTCATCCATCTTATCCATTGTTAAATGAAGGACTGTACAAATTAAGCCTGTTTTGTCAAATTTCAATTTAAACAAAGGCTAAGAAACAGAAGGCTCACTATGGTCAAAGCAGGGAACAAAAAGAAAAATGTATAAAATCCCAACACAACATGGGATCACAAAGCTGTCATTGCTGAATGACCAGAAGAACATATGCTTCTGGAGCAGAAATTTAGATGGTCACAAAAAGTGGCATTCCTCATGTGGCGTCAGTGTGTCCCCAATATGACTTGTCATCCCAGACAACATACATCTGTACATGAAGATAAGGCAAGTAAGACATAAGGTTCCTATAACTTGGCTCACGAGAAGGTAAAATTATGCAGCAATGACTCCCAAGGCACACAGGATATAATATGACCAAACAAACACTCTCTTCACTGGAACAAAATTTCAAAGGAAATTGGCCAGGTAGCAATCAAACGATAAAAAAAAAAAAAGTGTAAATCTTGTGCTTCACTTTAGTTCTGGGAATAGAAAGAGATATGGGAGCATATTTCCTTCCTCTGGGAAGTCAGATGGGTTAGCCACATGGTAAAGTATAAATTGTCCTAACAAAAAAAAGCAGCAGGTAAGGAGAAGCTCTAACTACTGGAGCTCCATGACTCATTTAAGTCATTTGAATTGGAAATTCTGCACGGTATCGCACCACACTACTGCTTTTGCAAACAGAATTATCCAGGCACAGCAAGATTTCTGCTGAGAGACAGCAATACCACCATCGTATTTCTTAAGAAAATTGTACCTTTGACTAACAGAGAGTTCAACAAACATTTTCTAAAATAACACACCAAGACTTCCACTTCCACCCCTCTTCATATAACTTACAATTCCGTTATATCTGGAAAATTAAAGCAGAAATGTAACAAGAAATAATAAATCTGTTTTAATGATGAAGTCTACTACTAAAACAATTCTAAACTGTTGAAAACAGAGGTCAGAAGACAATACTATCTGTGGTAATCATTTACATAACAAATTAGTCTGAACAAATAGTTTCTTATAGAAAACATGGATAATTTACATTACTAGCAGTATCAACTTGAATGAAAGTAGTGATATAATAACACTTAGGAAGTTTTATGTATATACTCTACTGAATCACTGGTAAACAAAACAATATCATGGTTTTATCTTTTAAACAGAGATAAATTAAAAATACTGTCTTAATGAACAGTAATTTATGATTAGCCATTTTTCTGGAGCCTGACTGAAGAACACATTTTCAAGAAAACAGGTAGGTTCTTTCCTTCCATTTAAATTGAGACTTTTTTTTTTTTTTTTTTTTTTTCCATGAAATGTTTTCACTAATTATAGGTAGCCAGCATTACAGGTCTCACACCCAGTTACTGTATCCGAGTTACTGTATTGCTCAAATGTTGACTTCATATCACATTTCTGATGTCAGATGAAGAGATTAGAATTTATTCTGAAAGTAACCTTGTTGATATAATCAATTATATTTACCTAAAACTGACACTTCAATGGCTTGAAAAATGAGACAAGAAACAAAGAGTTATTTATGAGTTGCTGGAATCTGGAGGCTTTAAGCAAGCTGCATATTTCACTATGAATGTGAAGCCTTTGGTCCTTTACAGTATCATTTTATAAACTGGTAAGGTTTTTTTTTGAAAACAGTTCCCATTATAATAAATATAACTAAGACTGTTGCAAATGTTTTTAAGGAAAGATCCAATCAGAAAAACAAACAAACAAACAAACAAACAACAACCACAAAACTTCCTCAGAAAAAAAAAAAAGTTTCTAATTAATTCTAAAAATTCAGGTCTAACAGCTGTACAGTGACAGATTCTAATTAAAGCCGACTCTTTCTTATCAAAATAGCAGAGGCAGAAAGAAAATCTGTCTGAGTAGAGTCAGAGTGGAGTAAACTACTTGTGTTGAGGAGAAAAAGTTACTTCTCCTGGGTAAACCTGGACATGACAAACATGGCTACCTGGATTTGATTTTCTGAAACTTGTAGACAAGTGAAATAAGGTATTAAAAAATGTATAAAAACGATGACACTTGACACTCTTTTTTTTTTTTTTTTTTTTTTTTTTTTTTTTTTTTTTAAGCATACAAGCATCTGATTTTCAAGAAAGAGTTACAAAAGATGCCTAAGTACCCTAGAATCTGAGCCTGTCTTCACTGCAGTGATTGTTCAAGGTCTCTACCAGTAGCATTGATACCATTTCTCATCCGCTCGCACATTCTCAAATCAAACACATGCTAACCCTATAACAGACAGATAGTCAGACAACATCATCATTTTGGTAATCCAAAACATGCCAGGACTGTAATCATCTCACGGATTAGTCACTTTGTATGTTTGATTGTTTACTACTCGGTGGGACTTGTGGAGGAGGGGAGAGCAGTGGGTGTTGTTTACCTCAGTTTCAGTAAGGTTTTTGACACAGTCTCTGTAAACATCCTCATAGACAAATTGATGAAGTACAGACTAGACAAGTAGACAGAGAGATGGACTAAAAATTGGCTGAACTGCCAGACTCAGAGTGATGTCATCAGTGGCCCAAAGTCTAGCTGGAAACAAGTCATTTCGGAGGAGCAGAGTCTGGCTGGAGGCCTGTGACTAGCGGTGTTCCCCAGGGGTCAGTGCTGGGTCCGGTCTTGTTCAACATCTTCATCAACAACCTTCATGAGCGAATAGTGTCTGTCCTCAGCAAGTACGCTGATGGCACAAAGCAGGGAGGAGTGGCTGACACACCAGAAGGCTGTGCTGCCATTCAGCGAGACCTGCACAGGCTGGAGAGATGGGCAGGAAGAAACCAAATGAGGTTTAACAAGAGCAAGTGTAGAGTCCTGCACCCGGGAAGGAACAACCCAAAGTATCAGTACAGGCTGGGAGACGACCTGCTGGAGACGAGCTCTGAGGAGAAGGACCTGGGGGTCCTGGTGGATGACAGGCTGACCATGAGCCAGCACTGTGCCCTGGTGGCCAAGAGGGCCAATGGGATCCTGCATGCATTAAAAGAAGTGTGGCCAGTAGGTCAAGGGAGGTGATCCTCCCCCTCTACTCTGCCCTGGTCAGGCCTCACCTGGAGTACTGTGTCCAGTTCTGGGCTCCCTGGTACAAGAAAGACAGGGATCTCCTCGAAAGAGTCCAGCGGAGGACCACAAAGATGATACGGGGCCTGGAGCATCTTCCCTATGAGGAAAGGCCGAGAGACCTGGGTCTGTTCAGCCTGGAGAAGACTGAGAGGGGATCTCCTCAGTGTATATAACTATCTGAGGGGCGGGGAACAGAAGGATGTAGCCAATCTGTTCTCAGTGGTTTGTGGGGATAGGACAAGGGGCAATGGCTGCAAGTTAGAACACAGGCAGTTCCACACTGACGTGCGAAAGAACTTCTTCATGTTGAAGGTGACAGAGCATTGGAACAGGCTGCCTAGGGAGATTGTGGAGTCTCCTTCTCTGGAGATATTCAAGGTCCTTCTGGACGCCTACCTGGGCAGCCTGCTCTAGGGAACCTGCTTTGGCAGGGGGGTTGGACCCGATGATCTTTCGAGATCCCTTCCAACCCCTACAGTTCTGTGATTCTGTGACCCTAGTGATCCTGCTGGTCAATACGTGACCCTGTTCATCAATACTGGGACGAATACTGGAGCAAGTCCAGCAAATTGCCACAAAGATGATTAAGGGATTGGAATGGCTGAATACAAGGTGAAGCTGAGGGAGCTGGGACTGTTCAGCCTAGAGGAGAGTAAGCTTAGGAGGTGCATAAATACCTGAGGGGGAGGGGAAAAAAGAAGATGGAGCCATATTCTTCTCATTAGGTGTCCCATGACAGAGCAACAGGCAGTAAGCATAAACTGAAATGGAGGAAACACTGCTTATACAGAAGAAAAAACTTTTTTACTGTAAGTGTGATCAAACACCAAAACAAGTTGCCCAGAGTGGCTGTGGAACCTCTGTCCTTTGTGACACTCATATCTTGAATGGACACACTGCTGGGCAACCATAGCTGACCCTGATCTAAACAGGGAGGGTGCACAAGACAATCTCTAGAGGGCCCTTCCAACCTCAGCTATTCAATAATTCTGTGCTTTAATTCGGGTCATAAAGTCTTCTCAACAGGCACCTCACTGTCTTGAAGTATTTATAAAGCACAATGTGGCAAACTACAGAAAATTCTGGTGACTGATTCACTTACAAAAAGAACTAAGCTAGAAGCTTTCTGGCATGTTTCCCTAGTGGGACACTTGGAAAAAGAGGGTCTTCTACTTCCTCTATTTATTTATTTATTTTAAGCTGAAGAGTTATTACGGCCTGCAAAACATTAACTGAACAAACACCCAATACTTTAAAACATCTGCTTTTTGTGAGCAAATCTGAAAAAAAAAAAAAAGGGGGGGGGGGGGAGTTTTCTAATAAAAATGCTATCTATCAGCACAATCTTGAAGCAGTCTGACAATTTGCCCAATTCTTTCATGGCTGGTGCCTTTTAAAACTACTCCCTGTTGTGCAGCTGTTTGCTGAAGTTCCTAAAGTCTGTTTTGTCTTGCCAGCGTTACTCTTCTTGCTCACAGTTCAAAGACATGCCATGCAGAGCACAGCATTTTTAAGACATTAATAATAACTACAATTATTTTATCTTGTCCTGAGTGTGCCAGATACTTCTCAGAAAATGCATCACAGAAACACATGGGCCTGCCTTTATCTCATTTGTAGTCTCCTTGCCTAACCTGGCACATTTTCTTTTTGCCATGAGGGATATTTGGCAGTACAGAAACAGTAGCTTCTAGTGCTCGTGAAATTACTTCCCATATCATCCAGAAATCTCAGGACTAGTACAGCCTTCTCCTGTGAGCAATTACCATCTGCGAGCAGAGCTATAGGATGAAGCAACATAACAAACATTCGGTTTACCCCTCTACTGGGATGCACCAAGAGAAGAGATTGCAAACCTCATCCATCCTTCCCTCCCTAGGCGCTGGCAAGCTGCAAATGCAGTATACCTGGCTTACACAGTTTACACAAACTGGGCGTTCCCTTGTTCAGGGAGGTTCCAGTCTTACACTGAGGCTATACTAGATTGCCATCGATTTTATTTTTATTTCTATTTTTTCTGAAAAGCAGAGTTCCCCATTCACTTGCACAGCAAAACACTTTAAGTTTTCTTTTATTTCTGTTTGGGTGTTTTTGCCTTTGGGTGTGTTGGCCTGGTCACAATGCATGAAGATGAAGAAAAAAAGCAATTTGTTATTTTGATCACGATACCATCTTCTGAACAATTTTTCACTGACTTTTTTCCTCTTCTCACAAAAATTCAAGTTACCATCTTCTTTCCCTATCTTCAGGGCCCACCAACCTGACCTAATATTTCCCTTTTTTACTGAGATACTGATTTCAGTTCTCCATTAACTACTTTCTCCTGAGATGTTCCTAATGATTGTAAGCAACACTTTACAACAGTATATACTAGACTGCCTTCAAAAACATGGTTATTTGGTTTGTGGTTTTTCATGTTTACTGTGTCCCAAAGTTCCCTTGTACTCAGCAGCTATCTTATGTCACTTATTTTATATTGTTAGATTTCTTTCAATCACCTTTGGGGACTGAATTTATACAATATACGGTGGACTCCTGGTTTGTACATGTAAGTGAGCATTACTGGTATTAAGGTAGTGCTGTTATTAATTTGTAACATAATAAGTATAATTGGGTAATAATGGATATTATTATTATTATTATTATTATTAATGTCAAGTAATGTCTTGAAGATGTTTACCTTGCTACAGCGCAAAAACTGATAATATCACAGAGCAATAAATCCAAACCGACTTAAAACGAGATCTCTCTTCCTCTAACCCGTGAGCAATGCTATCTTTTACCAAAAGGCGGTGCTCATGCACTAGTAAAGAAAAGTGACACACCGATTTCATCGAAGTTCCCACGTAGTAGAACAGAACGTAGAAAAATAATTTACAATTCCTGCCCTTCTTTTTGAAAAAACTGCATTGAACTGTGAAGATAAGGAAGAAATGTCTTTCTTCCACAGGATATGGCTTTTCCAAGTTTTAAAACTGTGTTTTCTTCTCATTTTACATGCAGACTGATAAGTGACGTAGGCTCGGGGCACTGTCAAGTATTAGTACTTGCACAAAGGCAGGAGCCATATAACTAATTCAATTAATTAAATTTATTAATTATTTGTTAATTAAAATTAATTATTTGCAATTGTAATTAATTTTTTAGAAGAAAAGAACAAGTAAGATGTTGTGCCTGCAGATTATTTAAGCTTGCATTACTAAATACCCAACTAGCAGCTGCAGTATCAATGACTGATTTTTACTTTTTTGGATTAAGAAAATATATATATATATTTAATTCAAAGAAGAGAAGATAAAAATATATCCTCCAAATTAGTTAAAAAGAACTACCTCAAACTAAAACATGAGGAATCTGGACCTAACAAGCTTCTATAAAGTTACCAATTTCTGTTAAATAGCAGTATTTTCATTTATGCAGTATCTTTTATCCCACAAACACACATTATTTTAGAGGCCTCTGTAATTAATATTTAGAGTTTCAGAAGTTCAAAAACAGAACTGGTTTGGAGAGTTGGGGTTTGTGTCCCCCTCTCTTGTTATCATTTTCTTGTAAATTCTTGAAAACTACATGTCTTGATGTGAAAGTGTTTCCTTAGTATGCTTTAAATAAATGGTCTCATTCAGTGATCAAACACAGGACTGGAGGCACAAGAGACCAGAAGTTGCTTTTCTGAAATGCCTGTGCCTCCACATAATTGCTGCTAGTGTAGTGCATAGCATCCTCAAAGTTATCCAAAGTCAAAAACTGTTCTGGTGTCAAGACAGTAGGAAGCATAGCAGTCATCCCATTTTTTTTTTTCTGCCACATGCCTTAGTTCTTGCACTGCAAGCATGTAGCGTTCACTACAGACCACCGTGTCTTGCTCAAGTTCTCTACTGGGTAAGCACATTTAGCAGTTTACAGATGCAACTGCGACTCAGTGATAAATCAGGCAGATACCTCTCCAGTCTTGTCGGGTAGAGTCTGTAACTATCTTTTGTTCCAGGATGTGAACAGTGTGATTCTGTGAACCTGAATTATTCAAAGGCATTAAAAAAACAACTCAGAATTAAAGGGAAATAGGCAATCCATTATGGCTAAATAATTTCAGTGTTCAAATTTGGATGTTAATTGAACTATCTCTTTTTTTGACAGAACCTTCAGACAACTATGTCTTGTCACACTACAGGACTAGTAAGTTAGCCAAAATTCAGGGCCCTGCCAGGTTGTTTCTATAATGATCGAGAACAGGGAATATGAGGTAGTATACTAACCTATTTACAGAAAAACAAGGTTGAGGTTCTCTTTTCCTGAACATACTAAACACAGCAATAGGCACACTCTTCAGTCAGAAGCCCAATCCATCAATCTGGCAAGTTTTGTGTTCCAGAACTTGTATCCCTCTTTTCCAGTTCACGTTCACAATTATTTTGCATCCAATTTAGGCACATGCTATGACTTTTCTAAATGTTTTTACCATTAGAAGCTACTTGGACTTGGTGCTAAAGGTGAAAATCTGTCAGAAACAGTAAGTCCTGCCCTAGGCCAGAAGAAAAGTGGGAAATCATCTGCATTTCCTATATCTGCCTCACCATGCACCTCCAATGGGTGTGGATACAGTACATAGAGTGCTGGCAGCTGGACAGTGTGTGGTCTTCTACAGGGAAAAAATAAAAATAAATAAAATATCCTTAAACAACTTAAATGTCCTATCTCAGTCAGTGGTGGGACAGCAGAATAGTATAGAGAATGACAGCACTTGCTTTGCTCTATGCTGCCACTGCTTGGTTACAAACTACCATTGGTAGTAGATATATCAATTCAGCCTTAATTATGTGCCAGAGGACTTGGATGTCTGATTTGCAAAAGGAGTGCATGTCTGCAAAACAAACAGCAAATACAGTCTTGTATTACTTGCTGTATATGCATAAGGAAGGGAGTCATTTTCAAGCTTGGTCTCATGGAAGGACAAAGGATAAAAGGAACATGCTTCATGAGAAAGAAAAAATTCATTTATCAGAGCTGTCTTCATGTTGCTCACTTTAGTTTGTTTCCTGGAACTAGGTCTACCTCTCTTGAAGTCTATTTTTAATAGTTTAAATAACTTAAAGACTGAATGAAATCCATGTAGACCTTGACCCCCTCCTCCTTACAAGGGCTTTTTTTTTTTTCTCTTTCACCTCTTCTCTAAGAAGCTCAGAAACAAGGTATCTTGCACAGCAGCAACTGTGCAGTGTTTGCTCCACTGGAAAGAATGATACGAGGTTCCCTACAGAAACAGCCACTCTCAGCAACTGCTCCAGGTTTTTTAGCCTCATTTCTTGAGGAAACAAGGCTTATAAGAGACCACATAGTCCTCACACAAGCCTCTTTGTGAGCCAAGGATTTCCCTCTGTTTAGACTCTCAGTATCTTAGCATCTCACACAATGCAAATTTCAGTCAAACCTTTTCTCACACCGCAGACATTCCTACTATTTTTCTTTCATTTTCTGATGTCTAATAAGGGCTGAGCTAAAAGCATAACCTCAGCATGATTCACTTAAACGGTTAGTAAGCCAGTGCATACGGGAAACCAGGCTTTATTCATTCCACTGCTCACTGAAACACTTCCTTTTCCACCGAACAACTGTTCCAGTATCTCTGGCAGGGATTTGGCACTGCCTTCACGCCACCCTCGGACATGGTACCTGAATGTCCATCACAAACTGACTGTAGGTATTTCTTTCCTTGTATTTCCCAGGAAATATGACGTGCATGATCACTACCCTTTTTGCACAACTCTTTGATCCACCAGCATAGCTGGATAGCAGCACTTGTTCCTCTTTAAGCACTTGGGCTGGCAGAAAATGCAGTTTTTATTCAAGGCCTCTAAGGGGAACTTCTGGTCAGCCACACCTCAGCCAGCAGAGCTTGAAGAGTGTGCCCTAGAGGCTGTCATTAGGCATTGTGGGGCTATTATTGCAGAATTGTTAAAAGTATTAAGGGTGAAGGCATGTCTGTACTGGATATGGAGTTACTTTGCGCACAAAGTACTGAGGACTTGTTACCTTATATATAGAAGCATACTGGGGTCCTTTCTATGGAAAAAAAAACAATCACAGATTCTGAATTGTGGGAGAGTACACAAAAACTGCTGGCCAAACCTTAAATAAAATATATTTTTTTACAAAATGAGGGTTTTCCATCCTAATGCAGCCTACACAGACAAGTATACGTGTGCTTTATTTAACTATAAATTTTTGGCTAGATTGTTTCATCAGTAGTTCTAAGAGGCCTGACAGTGATATGCACCCATACAGCAGCAGCTTGAAGATTAGAAGACTGCCCTGCATTAGACAGCTCTAGATTCCTGTTTGCCAGACACCTATTTCATATGTTTACATTTCTGACCAACTTCTAACTTCTGGTAGCAATACATTTGCCTAGTACTTTTATGGTTCTTTTTCATCTTCAATCACTCTGCATACATTAATGAATGTAATCCCCTTAATCCTATTAATTAATCACTTCAGTACCTCTTGTTATTTCTGCTCCTCCCCTTACCCCCAAAATGTTAAGAAGAGTGACTGCTGCAGCATTAAGTCCACTAACAGAAATCAGCACGGACCTTATGGGCATGTGTGTAAAGCACTTGATTCTATTGCAGAAACATCAGGGTTTTGCAGAAAAGCAGTGGAAATTTACAGTACACTGAAAAGAAATTTGATAAGACTTTCCTACTGTTCAAAAAATAATGGAAGTTTTTCAGAACAGATCAACACTACAAAGGAGTTACGAGTTTAAAAAAGATCACTAAGAAAAACAGTGATAATAGTAAGTCGTAGTTCTAAAATGCTGATGATGATTAAAATTCAAATCCATGTGTATGTTCAAGAATTTCTTTAAAAAGACCACTATTGTATGTGCATCACCTTTTATACAAGAGTACGGTATGGAAAAACATTGCACTTTGAAGAAATAGATTAATTCTCTAACTTAAAATATGAAAAGTTTTCTTCAGAAATAATAAAGAACAAGTAGTTAAAAGAGATAAATAATTAGTTAATCGGGACAGGAAAAGTTCCACGTTTTTCTGAAATTCTAACTCAGTCAAAATGGATTGACGTGTTTAAAAGAAACAGAAGGTTTGATGTGGGAGACTTCTTTGAGGAGAAAAGGATTTTCAGAGAACTCATGTGCTTGTGGAGAAAATGAAACAAAGCTAATTCTAAAAAAAGTTTGAAAGCTGAGAAAAGAAACCTGACTATTCTAATAACATAAGTGCTGTTAGTGGGAATGTTAATTTTCTTTTGGTTATAAAATTTGTGTTTGGCTGGAAAAGGAAGTGGTTTAATTTTAAGGGCTGAATCCATCAAGAATATTTTCTGCAACTACACTCTCCCTGTAATTCTTTCTTGAACTCTCTCCCAAGTAATCTTCAGATGTGTGCATTGCATTCTAAGTCATTAAGGTTTTTTTTCCATCTTGTTTTGAATGGATCAAGGACCTGCTCCAATAGGCTACTGCAGTACTCCAAATCAGTGGTTCTCAAACTATTGTTTGCAGTCATCCACAGAGAGCTGGCTTGTCACATGGTGCTGGCTGTAACCTTGTAAACACAAATAAAAGAAACCAAAAAGATGTATTAAACACTTTCCCATGACACAGCCTCAGCAAATAAAACTGAAGTGACCATGCAGTACTATAAGAGAATTGGGAGTGTTCTTTGACAAATCTTGGATGCTGGATGTCATACTGTGCACTTCTAAAAATGTAGAAGCCTACCACTGCTTCTCTGGAATATCAGAGCTATTTACCATAGCCAAAACTGTTAATAGAATAAGAGTAAAGAGCAGTGAAACCAAAGAGAGGAAAACAAAATAAAAACAATAAACTTCAGGAAGGTTGGTTCCAGTAAACTCAGAGAAATGTCAGTTAAGAATTTATGGAAGGCAAGTTCATGGGGAAAAGAAGTTTAAAAGACCTGGCAATTCCTCAAAGAAATGGTATTAAGGCACAAGTACAAACTGGCCCAATGCAGAGGAAGGATGGAAAACGTAGAAAGAGACCAATCTGGCTAAGTCATGAGTTTGCTATTAGTCCCAAACACAGGAAGAGAGCATAGAGAAAGTGGAAATTAGGTTGGACTGCTAGGGACAAGTACTTTTAAGACAATACAAAAATCAGAAAGGCCAAGGTAAAAACAGCTGTAATTAGCAAAGAAGACCAACAGTAAAATGAAAAAGAAAAAGAAAAAAAAAAACAACAACAACAACAACAAAACATATAAGTAGTAATTACTTTAGTATTAATAAGAGGGGGAAGAACAGCAAACTTTGTTCCAAAGCAGATATGAAAAGTTACATGGCATCAGAATTCCCTAAAAAGATTATTTGTAAACAGGAAGCTAACACAAGTGAGAAACCATATGATACAAGCTTGAAATAAGGAAAGAAAAAGCTATATAATTTTTAAATATGATACAAATGAGACTAGTTTAAATAATTTTCCTACCAGTCTGATATTACAACTGATTTAGGAAAACGTCTGATGTAATCTCAGAGCATAAGCAGTACTCTGAGTACCTGTGAAAGAAAATGGATACAAGAAGACCCTACAAATTAAAAAAGCAATATGCAATTTTAAGAGGGGAGGAAGAAGAAAAGAATTGAATTTTCAATCACTGTAAAAATCACTTTGACAAATAAATGACTTTGTCAAGGATAAATTATGTCTTCTATGGTAAAGTAACATAACTAGTAACTGAGGCAACAACACACATCATGTTTCCAGACACTAAGGCTTTTGACAACTGTCCCATATGACACCCTCACAAACTGTTTAGGAAAGCTTTGTCATTGCTTTACTAATACAGAATGGGTGTATAATTTGTTGGAAAATCATACCCAGCAAGCACTTATTTTGATTTAGCTTCCAAAATGCAAAGAGTGCTATGATGTGAATGAAGCTCAACAACCATGCATAGAAGTACTGTATATAAGCTAGAGTAATGAACTAACTAAAATACTGAACTCGGAACTGCTGATTAAGGAGGGGTTGGGGTAAATCACAAGCTGATCGTGACCCAGAAATGGCTTGCTGTTACAGAAAAGCAAAGATCAGGTTAAGTCTTCACGGAATACAGATCATGAGATGAGTAAAGTAATCAGTCTAGTTTAATCGCCACTGATAAAACCACAGGGTATGCAGAACAGGGTACCCAGCTTGAGGCGCTGCCTTTCAAGAAAGACATACACCCACTGGGCAGACTCTAATAGAGCAATGGGATTATCAGATGTTTAGCCTTACATGACCCAAATAATAAAAATATAAGTCAAGAATATAGAAGATACTATGAGGAGAAGGATAATGTTCTTCATGCTATAGAATATTACGTACTGTAGCATGTTCTTCATGCTACAGCCATCAGATTGAGCAGTAGCATCTAATGTTGGGTGGACTCATTTTCCTATGTACCTATGCACTATAAATCCCAAATCTTAGAGACATGCCTATTATTACTATCAGGCATTAAAAAAATAGATAAAATTAAATGAAAAGAAGTGTTGGTGTGTTGCAGAAAAAAAATATGAAGCTGTGTTTATGTTTTCATTTTTGTAACAAAAATATACTGTACATCATTTATAACTCCATATTCAGCTCCAACTCAAAACTGTCATGTTACAGAGCCCAAACAAAATATAACACATATACAAATATTACTCAAAAAGCTTCATCTTCATATCCATCTAATACTTCTTGACTTTCCTTTCTAAGGCACGCATCATGCAAAACTTTATAACGCTCCTCTTCTGTTTTCCCTTCCCATTCCTCTACACCACACTGCACCCACCAAAAATGCCAGGTAGGCACCTGAAATAACCACCCTTGTGTTTCCCCACATACTTGGAAAGCTCTCTTGCAATATCTTTAAAGGAAACAAGTTTTCTTGGTGTCATTTTCTGGTGCTCTGCAAGATTCATTTTCATAATTAAACTTGTACAACTATAACAAAACTGAAAAACAGGAAAAATTCACAGCAGATCAACTATGAAAATCCTCTGGCTTAAATTTCACAGTGGACGGTAAATGTCTGTGATATAGAATCTTTGTGGTGATCTCAATTTACAGTTTTTTAGGTTTATCCACTGGCCCAAAACACTGAATTCTCAGGTTTCATACAAATATAAAGCACTTTACAATACGAGCTGCTTTTAAAACCTAATTTTCTTTAGTGCTTCTCAAGTTGTTTTATAAGGCACTAAAATTAATCCAAAAAACACCTAGTAAATTACATGATCTATGTAAAACAAAACATAGTTTCCAGGAAACTATAGGGCTGTCTGGGAAACTATGGACCTTTTAGTTTGACCTCAGTGCCAGGGAAGCTCATGGAGCAGATTATCTTGAGCGTCATCATGCAGCACTTGCAGGGCAACCAGGCCCAGTTAGCACAGGTTAATGAAAAGCAGGTCCTACTTGATGAACCCGATCTTCTTCTGTGACAAAGTGACACGCTGGGTGGATGAGGGAAAGGCTGAGGATGTGGTCTACCTTGTCCTCAGTAAGGCTTTTGACACCATTTTCCCACAGCATTCTCCTCAAGAAACTGGCTGCTCATGGCTTGGACCGGCGAATGCTTCATTGGGTTAGAAACTGGCTGGATAGCCGGGCCCAAAGAGTCGTGGTGAATGGAGTCAAATCCAGTTGGAGGCTGGTCACTAGTGGTGTCCCCCAGGCATCAGTACTGAGGCCAGTCCTCTTTAATATCTTTATCGATGATCTGGATGAGGGGATTGAGTGCATCCTCACCAAGTTAGGTGCGTGTGTCGATCTGCTCGAGGGTAGGAAGGCTCTGCAGGAGGATCTGGATAGGCTGCACCGATGGCTGAGGCCAACTGCATGAAGTTCAACAAGGCCAAGTGCCAGGTCCTACACCTGGGGCACAACAACCCCAAGCAGAGCTACAGGCTGATACAGGAGATGAGTGGTTGGAAAGCTGCCAGGCAGAGAAGGACCTGGGAGTATTGGTGGATAGTCAGCTGAATATGAGCCAGCAGTGTGCTCAGGTGGCCAAGAAGGCCAACAGCATCCTGGCTTAACAGTGTGGCCAGCAGGTCTAGAGAAGTGATTGTCCCCCTGTACTCGGCTCTGGTGAGGCCGCACCTCAAGTACTGTGTTCAGTTTTGGGCCCCTTGCTACAAGATGGACATGGAGGTGCTTGAGAGAGTCCAGAGAAGGGTGACGAAGCTGGCGAGAGGTCTGGAGAACAAGTCTTATGAGAAGCAGCTGAGGGAGCTGGGATTGTTCATCCTGGAGAAGAGGATGCTCAGGGGTGACCTTAATGCACTCTACAGGTATCTTAAAGGAGGCTGTAGTGAGGTGGGGGTTGGTCCATTCTCCCACTTGTCTGGTGACAGGATGAGGGGGAATGGGCTAAAGTTGCACCAAGGGAGGTTTAGGTTGGGTATTATGAAGAACTTCTTTACCCAAAGGGTTGTGAGGCATTGGAATGGGTTGACCAGGGAAGTGGTTGAGTCACCATCCTTGGAGGTCTTTCAAAGATGTTTAGATGTAGAGCTTAGGGATATGGTTTAGTGGAGGACTTGTTAGTGTTAGGTCAGAGGTTGGACTTGGTGATCTTGGAGGTTTCTTCCAACCTAGATGATTCTGTGATTCACATCTTAATGTTGAAGGCCGAATGCCCTTCCCTATCTCACTGTGCAAATTCCATTGAATCCAGTGTTAGGAATAATGGTTTCTTCCGTTTTGTTTTGTTTTGTTTTGTTTTGTTTTGTTTTATTTTATTTTATTTATTTTTCCCTATGAGACTGAAAAACAAATCCAGGTCCAAGAGACTACACAGTTCCAACCATGGGAGCTCAATTACTTCTTTAGTTTTCAAAATAGCTATTCTGATGAAGATATAGTCATTGATATACACTGAATGCACAGAAAGAATTTTAAGAAACTGAGATTCATTACTGCTTCAATTACTATTGTAATAAATGTTTCATATTTCATTATGGCACCAAGAAATTTAATTTAGAATAACTCATATTGTGTTTTACCTGCTCAGACTAACAACTCCTTTAAATGCCAGTCCTAGAATCTGAAACTGATTTGGAAACTGGTCAGAAGAGATCACTTTCTAAAAGTTACTCATTTGTTGTCTTTCTGAAAACTGTTATTCTCAGATCTCTTCTGCTACTACATTTTGAAGGATTACTTAAAAGACATTAGGGATTTGAAATATTATATCAACTATTACTTTTTCTTCTGACACTAGTGGGTAGTCAAAATTTAGCGCCTCGTACTAGGAGTGCAAGAGCACACATAGAGGTCCAGGAGCATGAAAAGAGGTCTGTTTATTTCATGAGTGTGTATTCTTGTGTTCTTGTCGAGGACAAGGGTCCTTAAATACTTGCAGACAATGCCTAAATGACAAGTAAATAGTTTATGCAGTAATTCTGTATTCAGAAATCAATCATGAGATCCTCTTTAACATTGTGAGATCAAACATGGAAGAATAAGGAAATTTCCTCTGCAATCTTAGCTTTTACAAGTTCACAGTATTTTCATGCAGGATGTCCTTGCAGATATCTTGCTGTAACAAATGGCATGTTCCTAAACCAGAACAGCTGTGGTTTTGAGTTTTTCTGATATGATGTGAGGAAAAGGTATTTACTTCTAGTGTCATTTTGGAAACATGTAAGCTGACACTCCCACAAGAAACTCTGGCCCAAGACACTTAAAACTGAGGAAAAGAAGATGTTACAAAGTTTTAACAGAAATGTGAGAAGCCTTTGTTGATAACAATTGTATAACATACACAAAGAGGCAGGCATATATATATAAACATACACAACTTTCCAAATTGGCAATAACTGTAGAGAAAGTCCATGCCGACAGTTACAACAGTGGTAAAATAAACAGAAGTATAATTTGTATTTTTAAAAAATATTTGTAAAGTATCCTTAACATAAACTTATTCTGTAGATAACATTCAGACAACTTGATTTTTGTGGTGATGTTTACATTCTGGCTGGATATGATATAATC
This sequence comes from Anas platyrhynchos, assembly GCF_047663525.1. Lineage (NCBI taxonomy): Eukaryota > Metazoa > Chordata > Aves > Anseriformes > Anatidae > Anas > Anas platyrhynchos. Next base: position 12,828,220 of record NC_092621.1, read on the forward strand.
TTTTTTTTTTTCTAATTTAGAGCAGTGGTACATTTATGATGCAGCAATCTGCTTAATACAGAGTTGAGGTTTTTTTGTTTGTTTTTTTTTTTGTTTGTTTGTTTGTTTTTTTGTGAGGGGTTGTATATGCTTTTCTTCCTCATTTCCTTTCCTTGTGTATTTCCTTTCTCACACAGAGTGATGTTCTCTTATGGTAAAATGCTTACAAGTACCCTCAAAATGCTGCATCTTTCATCTAATTGGAAAGTTTATACTCTCTCCCTTGTTTTGGGCGTCTCTAATTTGCACATGACAGTTACTGTATATGCTCAATTGTTTTTTTAAGAACTGCATTCTCCAGTTGCCTAAGAAAATGGGAAAATCACATACCTGCTACTAAGCAGATCCTAAAAAAATATGATCTTGTTCTCCTCCAGACATGAGAAAAGGCTGTAGCCACTTCTAGTCAACAGTAATTGAAGAGAATAGCAGTGCTCATTTGAAGTTTAATCTAGGAGGATCACTGTAACAGCACCAGTTGCAGTGTGTTGGTAGTGTTTCTGTCCTCAGAGTGACCCTGTCTCCCTATTCCTTGTCTCGGCATCAATGCAAGCAGTCCCCTGAGGAATGACACTCCCTGAGCCACCTTCAGGAGGCTAGAAGGATTAAATAATAGATGTAAGATTTATTTACAGGTAACTGGGATGCTATAATATTACCTTTCTGTGCTACATGGTTCAAAAGGTCTTACAAAATGCCAGACAACAAGGCTGGCAATGAAAGGAGGTAATTTAAGTAATTTATCTAAAAAGGAAAGAAATAGCTTTTGATTATTTTTTTTTTCTTTAGAAGTTGAATTACAGTTCCTGTGAAGTCAACTGCTTTAATGAGACTAGCTATTCATTCTGTTAAGGTAACTGCTTGCTTATAAAGGTAGATCTGGTGTGCATTTACAGATTTAACAAGTACAATAGAAGTTCATATTCTACTAGTTAGAACTTCCCCGCTTCTTTTGGTGAATGAGTACACACACTTTTAGATCATAAGGGTGACTTTACTCACTAAGCACATTTCTGAGGAAAAGAAACACTTTATCAACAGAATTCTTGTATAGTGTATATTGCTTCAACTGTACTCGGAATGCTGCAACAGGCAGGGCAAGTATGAGCTGAAAAGAACCTATTGCCGGCAGCAGGCACATCTTCCTGTTCTTCCCATATTCCTGGCTTTCTTTTATGACCACAGCTGGAGACAAGAGTCTGGCATTTGATCAACACCTTTGTTGTGACCCAGAATGGTCACTCATGCTCTGATGTGGTGATTGATACTGTTCAGGAACAAAGAATGGTCGAAGTGATTGGGTGCAGTTTGGCGGACATGAAACTGCACTGTGGTGTGTTGGCCTTGATTCAGATCAGATGCTGGATGCTGCGTTACCTCTGTAACTTACACTAATTCCCACTCTTGGTCTGTAAAAACATAGGATATATTTGGGAGGTTTAAGTCAATTCATGACACCAACACAGGAACAATCAGGGGTCCAGACAATGGTTGCCTCCTCTGTAAGTCCAAGTGTCAAATATAACTTGCTATGGGAATGAAGCCTGTCAGCACAACTCAGAAATAAAAAGTCTGCAGTACACTGAGAAGTGTTGACTGGTCATATCTGCTGCTTGCTTTGTCAATTTTTGCAACATACTTTTGCTACACAACTGAACAAGGCAGAAGAGCTATAATTAAAGAAGGGAGAATTAAAAATCAATCCTAAGTAAGAAGATGTGGAAAGCTCTCACATAAATAGCTGACATGCCCACCTTTTTCTAAAGAGACTTTCTTGATCCATCCACCTACATACTTAATGGAATGAAACTGAGATGCGTGTTTATAAACACAAAGTTATCTGAAACAACATCCTAAGCAGTGTCTGCATCAAAGGTGTTCAACAGAGATAAATTAATGAGCACAACACTGGAAACAGAAGACTGTGAGGCTTTAGAAAGATAAGTATTGTAGAAGGAATACAGACACATTGCCTGGATTACTGTTTAGGAGAATATTTTCTAGTGCAAAGGGAGCATAGTGCTCCATCTCCTGATTAAAATGCCTAAAACTTCCAGTCTGCTTGCAGTAAGAGGAAATATCTGAAGGGCCCTACAGAAGCACAGATCCCCGGTCTTTCTTTGTCTTGCATCATTAGTGTGAGACTTTCATCATTTGTCTGAATGATGTTTTGAATTGCTTTTATTGCAAGCATTTGCTGCCTCCAAGAGTCGTCAGCTCAGTTCCCATGGTGCTGTGTACTTTCTTAAAAGATGTTTCATACATACAGTATCACATGCTTCTCTGGTTGCTATGGTAATGAGAGTACTTGTCTTTTACAAAACTGTAGAGTGAAAAACAGAGATATAAAACATGGCTAAACATCATAGTTTTAAGTTTATTTCTGAGGGGGTTTTGGCTAATTCAGTAACTTATATTTCAGCTGACTTCCTTTCTGTTTAATCACATGAAACTAAAGTAACATAATGAAAATAATGCCTGTACCTGGACAACAGAAGTTCTGCATATTCAATTTGTGCCATTGAAAAATGCATCAGCAACAGTACAATATACTAATCCCATTACTTTCTCTATGAGTGTTTTCACAATGAACAATGGCAATGTGGCTACTTTGCACCCAAAGACAGAACAGAAAGCTCTGTTCTGAAAGCACTGAAATACTATATTGAAAACCAAATGCCTGATCCAGTCTCATGTAAACACAGACCTACCATGGCTCTTACCAAATGTTAATAATTTACAGAGAGAACCAACTAGGATATTTTTGGAAAAATGCAAGTATGAAAGGCAGCAAAGGAAACAATGATCCTGGACAGTAACAAAACAAATGTATGAACTGAAATTAACAATCCAAGATCTACTTAGGGAAACAAAAGCTAATCTCCTGTGGAAGTGATTCAGCACATCACACACATTCATTATTATAGATCTCATATGAAATCACATTGAAACACATGTAAGCATAATTTGATATACACGAAGTAGAGCAGCACATATGTAGGGAAGACAGGAATGAGAAAAAGTGTCAAAACAGTCAAATTTGGTAAAAGATAGGAAATAAGTTATGACTGTACAAGGAGAGATATGGCTAAAAAAGGCTATCAGCCACATTTGTCTAAACAGCACAATAAACCCTTTCTCCTCTCTTGGAAACATTTTTTTTCATCTCTTAAACTTCTAGAAATGTTTTTAATTATCTGGAAATATACGGCCTTATACTTCGCACTGTCACAATCCTATTACTCAGGTCTCAAGGCCATTCAAAAGTTTCTGTAGGATTTTCATTAACATCCCATGCCTTCCAAACTCTCACAGTGAATATAGGCATTATAGAGAATCTTGCCTTTAGTTTATGGTCTTAAATTATTATTTAAAGGAGAAAAGAAAACGTATGAGAAACTAGATGAAAACTAAGACCACAGAGTCTATATGAACTAACTGGTGTCATACAGCAAGTCTGTGAGTGAGCCATGATCTCAGATCACCAGTGTGTCATGACAATACCTAAATTGCGGGGCAGTGCTGTATAATTGAGAGTAATGCTAAATCATCTAGACACTAACACCATAATATTAATGACAATGACAAACTTTGTATTTATTTTTTCTACCTTCTACCTCAATTACACCACTGGTCACAATTTTCTTTCTAATAAGCAAACATAAAATAACGTATAATGGGCCCATGTGAACTGCATGAGGTTCAACAAGTCCAAGTGTAAGGTGCTGCACCTGGGTTGGGACGACCCCAGACATGAGCATAGCCTGGGAGAAGAACCCACTGAGAGCAGCCCTGAAGAGAAGGACTTGGGGGCTCTGGTGGACAAAAAGCTCGACATGAGCCAGCAGTGTGTGCCTGCAGCCCAGAAGGCCAACTGCGTCCTGGGCTGCAGCAACAGAGGGGTGGGCAGCAGGTGGAGGGAGGGGATTGTGCCCCTCTGCTCTGCCCTTGTGAGGCCCCACCGGGAGTGCTGCATCCTGGCCTGGGGCCCCCAGCACAAGAAGGATGTGGGGCTGTTAGAGCGGGTCCAGAGGAGGGACATGGAGATGATCAGAGGGCTGAAGCACCTCTCGTGTGAAGACAGGCTGAGAGAGCTGGGGATGTTCAGCCTATGGAAGAGAAGGCTCCAGGGAGACCTCATTGTGGGCTTTCAATACTTAAAGGTGTCTTATAAAAAGGATGGAGAAGGACTCTTTACTCAGATAGGTAATGACAGGACAAGGATGAGTGGTCATGAAATAAAAGAGGATAGATTTGGACTAGATATTAGGAGGAAATTCTTCACTGTAAAAATAGTGAGGTACTGACACAGGCTGCCTAGAGAGGCAGTGGATGTCCCATCCCTTGAGATGCTCAAGACCAGGTTGGATGGGGCCTTTGCCAACATGATCTAGTGGGTGGCATCCCTGCCTATGGCAGGAGGGTTGGAGTTAAACAATCTCTAAAGTCCTGTCCAACCTGTGCCATTGTATGTTTCTACAATAATAAACATGTAAGTTTTTTCTCTCATTCTTTAGGTATCACAAAATATTTTTTCTGCTTATTCAATGAATAACGGGAATGTTTCTCATTTAGTAGTAGTCCTGGAACTTAGTACATGTTATTTAAATCCTGTTTGGCAACAAAGAATACAACTTCCTTGTGAGACTTTTGCTGGTATTTATGTGTACATTATCTGAGTTGTTCATGTATGTTAACGAGATCTTAAAACATTTGTGAAACAAAGGGGGAGGTATGCTTAACAATGCCGTGAGGGACCAAGACCAAGTTACCAGACATTGTTGAGAGAAGAACGGTCAAACACAGAAAACCTGGACATGAACATTCCTCAGTGCAGTATTTTCCCCTTCTGTACTCTCCATACTGCATTATGGTAAAGGATGGTAATTAGATGTTACTCTTTTTGCCTACTCAAACTACCACAAATTGAATGGGGTAATCTTTTGTTCTCCCCTCTTATGTTTCTCTGTGTTTTGACTTACTGTTGCTAAGAATGCAGAATAAAAGCAAGAAGGAAGTAAATTCACCCTTTTTAACGCCCACTTTATCATTACCAGAAAAATTCCTCACTATATACCAGTGAAACCCCATTGCCTTTTCAGGCCTTATCATGTCTTTTTGTTCAAGGCAAATACATCCTGCTTTCATACTAAACCTTGTCAGATTTCCCTCCTCTGGCCTGCAGCCTGTGCTGCCATCCTTACCCGTACCTTTGATCAGCCATATTTAGACACGCACCTACTCACTCCCACACAGAGTGCAGTCCGTGAAATGCATTGAACTGCCACCAAATGGGAGACTTCCACAATGCCTGCCCTTTATGCTCATCCTGGGCTACATCTTCCTCCCATTTACTTCACATTGGAATTGGCACTTGGATCGCTTGAACAGTCACTTTAGTCTGCTAATGTTAAGCCACACTCAGTAGAAAAAGCTGGTTAGGTTTGTGCTGAATGCGGAGCATTGAGGCAGCTAAGGCAGTGTCAAGGCAAGGGATAGGATGTGTCTAATGCAAGAGGGGGAGAGTGGAGAGGCAGGAAGGGAGTGGGAACTATAGGGTGTTATAGAGACAATTTCTGTCTCAGATTGCTCATTTTCCTAAGGAACTGCAGCCTAAATCTTGCTTGTACCTGTTTACTTCAGCAATTTTTCAGTCTCAGTTCTAATCAGTTCCCTGCCCATAATGCTTCCCCCCCTCCAAATTCACTGTTCTGCACCCCTTGGCCGTCTGCCCTGGCAAGCTAACGCTCAGCTCCCCTTACTGCCCCTATTTTAACTCATTTTAACCTCTGCATGCCAGCCAGGTGTCCTCTGCCCTTGCGCCGCCTGCACATCTAAGTGCAGGAGAGGCCCTGCTGCTCTGGGCGTTTGCAGACCTGCCACTGAGCTGGCCCACTAGCAGCTGGAAGTAACTATGCCAAAGAGAGGTTTTGTGCCTGGGCTGTGCAGCATGCACAGCTGTGTTTTCAGAGTGACGTGCACAGGCTGGCCAGGATGAAGAACTGAGAGAAGCTGTCTCCATCAATCTTCAGATTAAGGTGCTGAACTCCTAACAAGTCTTGGAACATGTTCCAAGTGAGATAATTCAAAGTGCAACTTGGCTATGTGTGGGTGGAACTCCACAGGAATAGCTATAAGCGCACTCTGCCAAACTACAAATACCATAGTAAAGAGCTGGTATGGCTTTTCAAAGAGAAGGTTGATAGATATCTTTTTTTTTTTTTTTTTTTTTTTTTTTTTTTTTTTTTTTTGAAAGTGAAAAGGCTTCTTACATCTGCATGGAAACATTACACCCAAAGAACATTCCTCCAAGTATCCAGTTTATGACAGACATTCCATCTGAAAAAATAAGTAAAAGCTTAATAAAGTTATAAACAATTGAAGATAAATTCTTATTAAAAATGCCAGCCAGCATTCATAGAAGAAAGTGCTAACAGCCCTACCTGTAATTATTGTTACATTACTACTACAGGGTTGTGTGTTTTCCTACAAGTTTATACAAGTTACAACCTATGTCCTGCAAATTCAAGGAAATGTGTCTCAGAATTACCTCATAGGAGAAAAGTAACCCCACATTAATTCCTTTAGGCTGAGCATTTAGAAGCACAAAGAAAAAAAACAGTAATGTTTTATGAAAAAGTCAAATTTACAGAAGTCAGAATTATCAGCCTTCACAAAGGGACAATACGTCAATGTGGACAAACAGGGAGATGTAAATTTTACATGCCTGAAATGCAAGGACAAGAACCTTAGAGAATGGACATGTAAACTGATGACATTATTCCTAAAGGAAAGTGAACTAGAAATACCATATTAATTGCTTTGACTGATGTAGTGGGCTGTAGTGTATATACTCAAAATCCTTGTTTGACTGCAGAAGAAAACTAGCTTAAAAAAGTTTACATAGCATACTGAGACAGCAATAATTTTACATTTAGACTTCCTTAAAAGCAGACCTTTCTCCAATTTTCCTCCAATAGCTGACCTTCCATATGATATGGAAAACCAGTCTAGCTATGTGAGAGGTTACCTTTCCTTTTCTTTGTCATTAATAAAATTTGTTCATCCCTATATATTGAGTTTACAGAAGCTAAGAGTGGCATGGAGTCTAGATATCAATGACAATATTTTTTGTATTTGCATAAACAGAGGATTCCACAGACTGATCTGTAATACTTTCAATTACAACACTGGAAGCAAAGTAAGGTAAGGATAATATTGACTGATTTTGAAAATCTTAGCCAAATTGTTTTTATTCATGATTTTTTATTTTTTTTTCCTTCACTAGCTTCACTTTCTTTACACCAGCACGGCAAAGGTAAATCTGTGGAACAGGGTAGACAACTTCTGTTCACTGGACAAAGAGAAAAGAGACCATTTTGGACAGATCAAAATGATTTTTTGACAGAAATAAAATGTTACTCCTTGCTTTCAGTTTTTTGTTTTGTTTTGTTTTGTTTTTTGTTTGTTTGTTTTTTGTTTGTTTGGTTGGTTGGTTGTTTTTTTTCCCCCTAAGTTTAGAAGGGTGAGTGTTTAAAAACAATAAAAGAAATATGGAATATGCTCCTAGGAATCAGTATATACATATTATTTTTTTTCAATAAACCTGAAATTCTTTGCTGAGCTGGACACACCTCACCTGAAATTACTTTTTCAGATAACTACCTATTTTCTGGTTTTTGTTTTTTTTTTTTTTTTATCCCCCCAACTATCAATTTTTTTACTTACATTTTAAGTCTCATTTAAACTGGTTGATTGTGATTATTTGGCAATTTACAGACTTAGACAAATTATATTTGGAAAAATGTTAGAGTAATTTTGTTTTTCACAGCTTTGAGCACTTTCTCCACCTCTAAAAAGTGATAAATGCAGTAGATAAAGTTTAAAAGCACTAAACAAAACAATAAAATCTGTTAGAACTTCTGTTACTTTCATTACCATGGTTCTGCGTATCTCTAAGAAATTAATGTTGAAGATAAAAAAGATCGTAGAATCACAGAATGGCTTGGGTTGGAAGGGACATTTAAGACCAACTTGTTGCAAGCCCCCTGACACAGGCAGGGATGCCACCATCAGGTTGCCCAGGGCCTCATCCAACCTGGTCTTGAGCACCTCAAGGGATGGGACATCCACTGCCTCTCTAGGCAGCCTGTGTCAGTACCTCACTATTTTTACAGTGAAGAATTTCCTCCTAATATCTAGTCCAAATCTATCCTCTTTTATTTCGTGACCACTCATCCTTGTCCTGTCATTACCTATCTGAGTAAAGAGTCCTTCTCCATCCTTTTTATAAGACCCCTTTAAGTATTGAAAGCCCACAATGAGGTCTCCCTGGAGCCTTCTCTTCCATAGGCTGAACATCCCCAGCTCTCTCAGCCTGTCTTCATCAGAGAAGTGCTCCAGCCCTCTGATCATCCTTGTGGCACTCCTCTGGACCCACCACATCCTTCTTGTGCTGGGAGCCCCAGCCCAGGACGCAGCACTCCCGGTGGGGCCTCAAAAGGGCAGAGCAGAGGGGCACAATCCCCTCCCTCCACCTGCTGCCCACCCCTCTGTTGCTGCAGCCCAGGACACAGTTGGCCTTCTGGGCTGCAGGCACACACTGCTGGCTCGTGTCGAGCTTTTTGTCCACCAGAGCCCCCAAGTCCTTCTCTTCAGGGCTGCTGTCACTGGGTTCTTCTCCCAGGCTATGCTCATGTCTGGGGTCACCCCAACCCAGGTGCAATAGTAAAAGTATCAATTCTTTTTTTTTCCTTTCTTGTGAAACTGAGAGAAGTATTCCTGTGCACTACACATTCTCTATTAAAAGAGAAAATATTATTATCTACTGTGGTCAGAATAAACACTGTACAGTTTCTTTTGAATTCCTATTGAAAATAAAAACCATGATGGAATGAGATACTTCTCCTAGTTATCTTTTCTCTCTCTCTCTTTTTTTTTTTTGTTTTCTTTAAACAGAACTTATTAAAAGTCTGCAATTATTTGAGTACAATAAGATCAAACTGTGACAACCAATTTCTTGCTCACAATTCTGTCTTTCTAGGTAGCATACGGAAAACAAGCTCTTACACTTTCTGCTTGCTTTTATCACCCTATGTGTATGCATGTCCTTGTTTTCCATTTCTGTCATCACTCTGCTCTTCCAATGCTTTCAATACACACACACCCTTGCTCCCACCTGTTCTCTTGGGTCTTTTGAGCTTGCTCACATCACTGCTCTGAGAAGGCCTGTGGCCTGCAGCACCTTCACTGCAGGAACCAGTCTCCTGAGGTCACCGTCACTGCCAATCTGGGTCTTCTGAGCTTGATTTCAGCTAGCCAGGTCTGCACCTTTAGAAGCAAGGAGCCCAACTAGTTTTCAGTCACGTGCTGCTCCCTGCATGCAAGAATTTAAATAAATAAATAAATAAATAAATAACAAAACAAAACAAAAAACACAACCTGACAGATCTAGTAAGAAATAAACAAGCAGATAACAGAGCCACTGTTACTTGTAGAAAGATGGTTATGTTACCAGCTTTTATTATTCAAAACTTTCTGGCAAACTTTCCTAATTGGGGTAGCTAGTTATTCACAGATGAAGCCAAATCATTTCCAAGTTTGTATTTGGATGATGTCTCACAGTTTCAGCTATCAGTCAGATAACAATAAATTTGTTTCCATACTTAGCCTGAGAGGGTGGTTGCTAGCATACCTATCAATTTGAGGGAAGCCTGAAGCTTCCTAGATTAAAGATAAGAGTTGTTAGCAACTACTGGGCATCTAGTATACCTTTTTAAATCTATTTATCTTTTTTTTTTCACTAATGAATTAGATGCAAATTTCCACCTTCATATATGACTGTGTTGGAAAGGACAGGAATCACATGAAATACCCAACAGAGACGCAAAGCCACGCTGATCTAAGTAACTAAGTTGTTTTCCTGGCAAAAGAACTTGCTGTCAGAGAAGGTAACGTAGCTGGACATAGAGCACTTTGATAGAAAGTTAACGACCACTGAAACAAAAGCATTAGTTGGTTTAATCTGTTTGAGCCCAAACTGTCGTTTGTGACTACTGGCATCATGGACACGAAGTGGGCTCAGATACTACAGCGCATTTATTTAGTCACAGGCGTGCTGAACGTTAACAACTGCCACAAATTGCCCATTCTGCAGCTGCCATGGCACAGCCTGGGAGTGAAGGTGGGCAGGTCAGCATAATGGTTTCTCGCATCTCATCCCTGTCCTTCCGCAGGGCACAGGCGATCCAGCAGAGAAGTCCAGAAAGGCCACCACAGCCATCCTAGCCAGCTGGGCACGGAGCTACAGGACCCCCTGCCGCCATTTCACTCCTCAGGTGCTAAGGAAGCTTTTCAGAGCCTAATCAAGTCCCCCAGCAACTGCATGGTGCAGGAAGAATGCCCGGTTCTGATTAGATCAAATTCCCGTGGTGACTCTTGATTGGCTGCTGTCACGCCCAGCGCCTGCCCATCTGGAAGGTTCCTGGCATGGTGGCGACGTCGTGGCCATAGACAATGTAGTTACGCAGGAGGGATTTGAGGGCAACAGACAAAAAACAAACAAACAAACAAAAAACACTTTATACAACCCCAAACCATTCCAAAATTCCACGTGGATCTGTAGGAAGGGTTCCTCCAATGTGAGGGGACAGGTCTCCATGAGGCTTGTAGGAAGATTAACAAAGTGCTACCACAAGCCTCCTGATCCGCTTCCGAGCTGCTCTTTGTGGAGACAGTTTTCTTCTTGACAAACTGCTAACAGAAGATCACTTCTCTAGAGAAAAATGTGTTAGTGCAAATACATGCAAATACAAGCTCCTGTTATAATACCTTAAAATTAGACATGACACGAATTGGAGAACCCTTTGCTTAAGTTTTCCATGTTTAATGCAGAACTATTCTTGCAGTCTGGATGATTCCTTTAAGAGCAAGAAAAGAAAACAAGTATATTTTATATACATTTATTTTATCTTTTACAGAGAAAGCAGGGTTTTCCAGTCTAGGCTAATCTGCCTGCTTCTGGATTTCTTAGCAATATCTCCAAAAGCAAATCACATGCCTGACACCTATCTTGGCACCAAAATCAATGTGGTGTCCCACATCTGGCTAGCAGCACATTTTTGTTCACAGACTCCATTCAGGAGTGCAGACCTGCTCTGGCAAGGAGGATTTCTGTTACCTTAGCAAATTACTGCCTCACGTTGGACTCACAGCAACTGCCAGCAGAGTTTCAAGGTGTTTTGCAAGTAGTTCAGTGATACTCATCACAATTTTAAAAACAGAATAAATATATTAAGGCCTGCAGCATATCATTGATGAGATGGCCTGAGATGATGATGCTGTTACACTTGTGAAATAATCAATATTTGGCATTTAATATACATTACTAAGTCTTACTTTCAGCTTAGAAAATATACAAACTGTATGAATGCTTTTAGATTGCTATATTGCTGTGTAATTTATGAAAACCTCACACAGAAAGCTACAAAATCAAGGGTAATAAATGGCGATTCCTTCCTTAGGAAGGTTAACAGAAAACTCTAAGACTAAGATTCAAAGCCAGACACTGTACTTCCTGTCTTTTAGATCTTCTAACATGTAAATGGACCATTACAAAGAGGATTAACTATTAGAATTGTGTGACTGAAGTCCAACATTCAACCCTGTTCTTTATTCACCGCCAGAGTAGACCAGGTGTCCAGAATCCTAATGCTCATCTTTTCAGTTTAGGTTTGTATGATCTGCATACTAAGCACAAGTCACCATTGTTTTCTGGCTTTAATTTATTGGTGGCCTTAACAACTGGCTATTTTGCTGCTAATTGTACTTTAAATTGCTGGTGCAAAATCAAACAGCAATTGGGACTCTAAGCACGCACTTTCATGAAGTACAGTTATTTTTAAAAATAAACTATTTAGTTTAGTTCCCAACTGCTTATTTTTTACAGAGAATTAGATTTATACTCAGAACATTTGGGCTTTCTCACAGAAATTTTTCTTTTGGTGTTTTTATTATGTTAATGGCTTAAGCTTATTTTCTCTAAGGTTTAGAAGACATACTAGAAATGGGATGGTGGGATGATAGTGCAAGAAAGTGGTTTCAAAAGTTGCAATAAGTGAATCAAAGGCATATCGATGATGTCTTTAAAATAGGAATCCCATGGCTTTTGAGATTCTGCCCTCTTATCATTTCTTACAAAAACATGCTGAAATATTCTGACAAATTCCATTCTGAAAAATCTGTCTTACCTCCCAAAAGTCACCACATGGCTTCAATTTGTTGTTTAAAATATATCTGTCTTAATGGCTGTGGGTCGCAGCTGAGGGCTGGCAGTGAATGAAGAGTCCACTATAACTGACTGGATCTGGATGTTACTCTGGTATAGTCTAGCATTTATCTTCTAATTAATTGGCACTTGTAAGAAGTGAATTTAATGTATGTAGCTCACCAAATGTTTTGGGATCTGTCTTTCTGAATGTCACCATGGAATAATAATACCTAGCTTGTCTCTATGGAGCACAGAAAATTAGACAGATCTAGAAAGAAATGTCTCTTATTAGCTTGTTTATTGTAGATGAAAAAAAAAAAAAAAACTCTCAGAGTGTAAATGACATATCATGGGTTACATTTGGTACCTCTTGCAGAGCTGGAGACAGCTTCTCAGCCTCTCATCTATCCCGTGCTTCAATAACAAGACCATCGTTCTTCAGTAAGAATTTCTCTGGGTGTGCAGTTGCCCATGACAAAAGTATCATTTCTTATGTTACAGGACTGAAAGGTCAGAAAAAAATGCAAGAACTGTGGCAGCCATACAGTTAACTCGTGTTTATGTGTGAGTAGTTATCTGGGATGCTTAACATTCAACCATGCACAGCAAGTTTAAGTTCTTCTCTTCTCAGAACATCAAAAAATTGTGTTTCCATCCTGTGAAATACAGTCCTAAAACTCTTCATGTTGCCAGCCACAGAATAGCCTCTGATGCTCCTAAAAGCACTTAGGTTCATTAAAGCTTCTTATCTATATACATATATAGATAAACATAAAATTTAATTCTGAGAAAAATAATGCTGAAGCAAAATTGTATCTCAAGTTAACATTGTAAAAGTTAAATTCCAGTTGTAAATGTAACTTTTAAATGTTACAAAATACCTTAGAATAATATTTTCATGGAATTCTTAAAAGAATTAAACTTGGCTTGAAGTCTGTAAAAATTTGACATGATAGGCAGTAAATTTTCAGTTCTGTGGGTAATATGTAAACTCAAGAATACCCAGATTTTTAACTTCAAAATCTTCCCCAAACACATTGGAATCTGTGTAATTTATCTGAAACAACTCACCCACTGCTGAAATTAAGACCCTGCTCCTTAGCTCCCAGACCCTTGAAGAGGCTGGGAGTAGTTATTTCATAATATGCAGCAACAAAATGAAGGGTGGGATAAAATTTTAGGGTTACCTCAAGAGATAGTACCAGGATGATTTATTTATTTATTTATTTATTTATTTATTTTTGTACTTTTTTTTTTTATCCTTGACAAAGACAAAATAGGTAATAAGCCTAATGTTAACAGTGCTTTAAATAGTTTCATGATTCAGATGCACACAATGGATTGATTTCATATTGCAGTCCAGTACCAGCAGCTGCTATTGTGCAGTGAGACATCAGTAAGACATCAGAGACATCAGTGAGATATCAGAAACACTAGTGAGACAACATGTAAGATAACACTTTGCACAGAGAAAATATTACAAGCTGAAATACTGGTGTAGCAACAGCAGCAACAATCTTTTTCAAGCAATGGCACACAAAATTGAACCTACCATAATAATTTGAGAGATCTGCTTAAAGACTGAGAGGGTTTGGTTAGTCTGTGTAACGCTTAAAGCGTTTTTTCCAGTGACGAAGGGCTGAGCAGCTGTAAAGTGATACTTTAACCTGTGTTATCAGATAATCCGTGTTGTCCTTTAAAGAAAAAAAAAAGTTATTGTTCTTGCTGGTAATTCACTTTCAAAGCAAGAGGAATAAAGCATTAGTATTTACAAACTGACAAAAAAAAAAAAAAAAAAAAAAAAAGCAAATATTGAAACTTTATTGAGCTTTCAGATTTTAAGATTCTTGGTTATTTGATACTGTCATGTGATAGAGGCTTGGCACAGCTCTAGTTTGTGCACGGTTATTCTTTTGTTGTTATCTACAGCTGAATTTAATTGTATTTGAAACACCTATCTGTATTTCTTTCCCATATGTTTGAAGTGTATTGTGTGTAAATAGATGTGAGAGAAAAAAAAAAAAAAAAAAAAAAAGAAAGAAAAAAGCCTGGAACAGGGATACAGTCATTCAACCAGCTAAGACTGAAAGACATATTTATTATATGAGTGCTTCATTGTGAAGGTCATATCCATATATCATATGTATACAAAGTCTGTCAAGAATTGTGCATTTCGTTAGTCTGTTCAACAGATTTGTAAGAAAATGTTACATTGTTACTCAGTCTGCAAATATACATATTTGTATTTAGACAGTGTTTACCACTTTCTCTGTTCTGTGTTCCTTACTTTCACTCTGAAAAACTTAAGAGGTACCTCAGCTGAAGTTTGGATTACTTGTTAATAATTCATGTGCATAAACTATGTGGAAGAGATTTCTGCCTCTGTAATCTGAAATAATCCACATTTATGTGTCCCTTCTTATAAGAACAGAACTAAATACTTTTCAGAGATTTGTGAGCTGAGATGAGAAGACTTTTCCTTTTCGTTTAACAGAAGAATAAGACACAGAAGGACCATTTTCAAAACTGTCCCAAGCCACTGTCAATGGCTCATTTTTCAGAAAACTCACTTGAAATATTTATAGTGAGAACATGTTGCTGAGCCTATGCCACACTGCTTTGTTTGAAGGGCAACTGTAGACATGCAGTCCTTTTGAAAATCAAAAACCAAGTGTCTTAAATGATGGGTATTGCATATTGACAAATGTATACAAGGGATGGTACTTTTGAAAATTTTGAGCTGTATCATGTCTCAAAAAATACATGAGTTCTGTGAAATATTCAGAATCAGAACATAGCTCATAGATTATGATTCCTGCTCCCAGAATTATCTTACACTTCCTGTCTCATTGCTCTCAAAGAGCTTTTAAATTTGTTCTATATAAAGTGCAATAGACCTGACATATACTGTCTAGCTACATTAGCAGAACAAGTCATTCCTTTCCACTATGACTTCGGCTGCTGACCAGGGTGAAAGGGTTTTTTGTGAAAAACTATTTAGTTTAACAAGTCATGCAAAAGAACAGGAAGTATGTATTTCTGAATCTGTAAACCCAGTTTAAAAGTTCTAGTTCTCATCAGTCATTTATTAAAGAACAATCTTTCTCATCCTCTTTTTCAAACCCAGCGATAAAGCCAAATCTATGAATGTAGCAAGATAACAGGACATTGGAAAGTGTTCTGACATACTTTTATGGGAAAGTGTCTCAGTCCTATTTATGGGAGATCCATATGCAAGCAACTTAGGTCATAATATGCCCTAAGTGATTTAAGTAGTTGGGGTTGGTCCACATGTCATAGAAAGAGGTGAAAAAATTCTCAGCAGTTAAGAGAATTTTACTCTGTTTCAACCAACACTGGTAAATTTAAACGGGAATCCTGCATTCATCTATACACAGAAGAATGAGAAATAGAGAAGACAGATCAGCAAAATAAACACTACCTTTATTGTCTCTGTCTATCAGAGTATAAGGAGTCATGTTGGTGCTAATCTAAATAAGACACTCAAGCAAGGTGCAACTTCTTGTTATGCAATTGCTGAACAAATGAAAAATAAATACAATTTATGCTTCAGACATAAAGTCTAAACGTATTAGGGTCCTCTTGGATATTATGCTTTATTCATACTTCTGTTATAACCACAGCTTCTATTTCAGAACTAAACTCCTAGATGTGCAAAACCTTACAGTGTGTAAGCTACAAAACACTGTCTAAACACCATTAGAACTCTGAAATGCTGTCAGGGTGTCCTTCCTCATGAGGAACAACTCAAGAAGATTCGTTCAAAGAATCTGTTAAGTTCTGTGTTACAATAACTGTATGTACTAAAAATGCCACAGACATCTGGTCCCTTCTGTATCTGGGTAGTTCTCTGACTATTTTGGTGAAATGGCTACAATTCAGGCAAAGCAAAACTTAACAGAATTTATTTAAGTTATATATTTCTTTTAGTTAGACTGTATATTCAAAATCTTTGCATGAGATCTAACTTTCGTTCATTATGAGTCCAGAGATTCCCAAAATGTTTGCAGTGTAACTCAGATAAATGCACTTGAAAAGATAAAAAACAGAAAGCTAAGCTGTCTGCCAGTGTCATATTTTGATCCTGCTCATTCTTGACCCTACCTATACATTTAACTTTTTACCTAATTTAACACCAAAGAGGATTTACCAGCATTGTAAGTTTATAACTCCTGTTACTCTCTATTTTTGCTGAAGCTATCACTTTAAAAGGGGAACACCTCATTTCCATAACTATTTTCTCAGTGTAAATACCATTTATGATATGTTATTTGCTAAGTTGAAGTTTGTTCTTCAGTTTACACAACAAAAACAGTTTAAGTGACATAAAATAAATCAAGCCACGTATGTTAAAGTACATAAAATGCTAAGAAATAATCAGCCCCAAGACTTTTCTCTCCCCTTTTGTACTGTACAGTTTGCCCATCTATAAAATGAATAAGATAATGAGTTACTTTGTGAAGTGCTTTCAGATCTACAGATGGAAAGCACTACATGAGAACTTGGTATTCTTTTTTATTATTGCTAATTGTTAGTAATGTTGAGTAAAATCTACATTCTGGGGCAATAGCTTACACACAGAAGTTTTGCTAAGTTAGACATGTTACTGTGTCTAGTTTTTGGCCCCTCACCACAAAAAGAATATTGAGTTGCCCATGCCTGTGTAGGGAAGAGCAATAAAACTGGTGAAGGAAAACATGACTTTTGAGGAGTGGCTGAGGGAGCTGGAGCTGGTTAGTCTGGAGGAAGATGAAGGAAGACCTCATGGTTCTTTGCAACTATGTGAAAGGAGGTTGCACTGAGGTGGGTGCTGGTGTCTTTTCTCAGCTGACAAGTGACAGGATGTGAGGAAATGGTCACAGTTTGTCCTAGGGGATGTTTAGGTTGGATATCAGGAAGAACTTCACCATGGAAAGGGTGGTTAGTCACTGGAACAAGCTGACTGGGGAGGTGGTAGAGTCTCCATCCCTGGAGGTATTTAAGAAACTTGTGAACATGGAGCTTAGGGATGTGGTTTAGTGATGGGGTTTGGTAGGTGTCCTGGTTTCAGTTAGGAAAGAGTTAATTTTCTTCCTAGTAGCTGGTAGGGTGCTGTGTTTTGGATTAGGATGAGAAGAGTGCTGATAACATGCCGGTGTTTCAATTGTTGCAGAGCAGTGCTTACACCGACCCAAGGGTGTCTCAGCTTCTCACTCTGTCCTGCCAGTGGGCAGGCTAAGGGTGCAGCAGGAGCTGGGAGAGGACAGACCCAGAACAGCTGACCCAAACTGGCCAAAGGGGTATTCCATACCATCTGGGGTCATGCTGAACAATGTATAGAGGTGGCTAGCCAGGGTGGGGGTCCGGCTGCTCGGGGTTAGGTTGGGCATCATTCAGCGGCTGGTGAGCAATTGCATTGTGCATCACTTGTTTCGTACACATTATTAGTAGTAGTACTATTATCATTATTATAGTTATTATTATTATTGTTATTATTATTTTCCTGTCTTAATAAATTGTCTTTATGTCAACTCACAGGCTTCACTTTCCCATTTCTCTCCCCCATCCCAGAGAGGGAGGGAGGAGGGTGAGCATACGGTTGTGTGGTGTTTAGCTGCCGGCCGGGTTAAACCACAACAGTAGGTCAAATTAATGGTTGGACTTGATCTTGAAGGTCTTCTCCTACCTAGATGTCTCTATGGTTCTACAGAGATGCAGATAGATGTACATACGTATTTAATTTAATATCTCTTTTTATATCATAATCATTCCAAGTGGCATTACAGTGAGTATTTGACAAACTTAGCTTATGGCAGCACTCTTTCAAACTCTGGTAGGAGACAGGATTCCAGATGTGTAATGAAAGACATTAGCCAGTCTGAAAATACATGCCTGAAAATGTAAAATCTTAGGAAAACATTTGCAATAATCTGGATGATTCTTTTAATACTCATACATTTTTATGGTACATGTCTATATTATTCTTTGCCTTAAGGACTGGAAATGAAAGCCTAACAAAGTTGCTGGATTTTCATAGAAACCGTTGCCTTCGAGTAGATGTGGGTTTAACAGTCCTCACAACATTCCGTTAAAACTCTTTTATGTCTTTTTCCTTGTTCAGACATCAAAATTCTTTATTCAGTCCAACTTACCTTTTACCAGAAGCAATTTGTTTGCGTTCTCATGTCTGACCTACAGAACAAAATGCTACATGCTCTAACCAAGAAATGAGTCATACTGATCTGTACAGCACGGCTTAGAGAAATACTGTAGTGTCTTCCCTTCCCTTCCCTTCCCTTCCCTTCCCTTCCCTTCCCTTCCCTTCCCTTCCCTTCCCTTCCCTTCCCTTCCCTTCCCTTCCCTTCCCTTCCCTTCCCTTCCCTTCCCTTCCCTTCCCTTCCCTTCCCTTCCCTTCCCTTCCCTTCCCTTCCCTTCCCTTCCCTTCCCTTCCCTTCCCTTCCCTTCCCTTCCCTTCCCTTCCCTTCCCTTCCCCTTCCCCTTCCCCTTCCCCTTCCCCTTCCCCTTCCCCTTCCCCTTCCCCTTCCCCTTCCCCTTCCCCTTCCCCTTCCCCTTCCCCTTCCCCTTCCCCTTCCCCTTCCCCTTCCCCTTCCCCTTCCCCTTCCCCTTCCCCTTCCCCTTCCCCTTCCCCTTCCCCTTCCCCTTCCCCTTCCCCTTCCCCTTCCCCTTCCCCTTCCCCTTCCCCTTCCCCTTCCCCTTCCCCTTCCCCTTCCTTCCCATTCCATTCCTTTTCATTGGTGTCTTGCTTTTACATGTTTGGACAAAAGAAATGAAGTAATCATTTGGTTCATAAATATTTTTTGCCCAGTTCTCTCCACCAGAACTATACTAATCCACATGAAAATGCCTATGAAGGGATTAGTGAATAGAGCAGAAACCAACCCATACTCTTTACTAGAACTGGAAGCTATAAATTTTGTTGAGGACTACACTGCGACTTTGTTACAAGTTACAAGCAGTTGGCTACTGTGCAGGTATGCTGCCTCAGGATCACACCTGAAACCAAAATATAAATCAAAATTTTGTAATTCGATTACTAGGTTTTCTCCATACCAGGTCTTCAAACCACTAACCTTGCCTTAAGCACTTTTTGTACCATTCCATACATTTGCTGAACATACCTCTGCCTAAATGCGCACAAACTGTTCTCTCTAAATTCAGTGAGAAACTATAAATAACATACACCCCTTGAAAGATTCAAATTTAATTGCAGATTCAGATTGCAAGTATTGATTTACATAATAGTTCATGCTTTGTTCTTTCTAAAGATCACAAAAGTGATCTTTCTAAAAAGTTCAACCAGTGACATGCTGGGTGGACGAGGGAAAGGCTGTGGATGTGGTCTACCTTAACTTCAGTAAGGCCTTTGACTCCGTTCCCCACAGCATTCTCCTCAAGAAACTGGCTGCTCATGGCTTGGACTGGCGAATGCTTCATTGGGTTAAAAAATGGCTGGATAGCCAGGCCCGAGGAGTTGTGGTGAATGGAGTCAAATCCAGTTGGAGGCCAGTTACCAGTGGCATCGCCCAGGGCTCAGTACTAGGGCCAGTTCTCTTTAACATCCTCATCGATGATCTGGACGAGGGGATCGAGTGCACCCTCAGTAAGTGTGAAGACAACACCAAGTTAGGTGCGTGTGTTGATCTGCTCGAGGGTAGGAAGGCTCTGCAAGAGGATCTGGATAGGCTGCACCGATGGGCTGAGGTCAACTGCATGAAGTTCAACAAGGCCAAGTGCTGGGTCCTGCACCTGGGGCACAACAACCCCAAGCAGAGCTACAGGCTGGGAGATGAGTGGTTGGAGAGCTGCCTGGCAGAGAAGGACCTGGGAGTATTGGTGGATAGTCAGCTGAATATGAGCCAGCAAGTGTGCTCAGGTGGCCAAGAAGGCCAACAGCATCCTGGCTTGTATAAGAAGCAGTGTGGCCAGCAGGGCTAGAGAAGTGATTGTCCCCCTGTACCCAGCTCTGGTGAGGCCACACCTCAAGTACTGTGTTCAGTTTTGGGCCCCTTGCTACAAGATGGACATGGAGGTGCTTGAGAGAGTCCAGAGAAGGGTGACGAAGCTGGCGAGAGGTCTGGAGAACAAGTCCTACGAGGAGAGGCTGAGGGAGTCGGGCTTGTTCAGCCTGGAGAAGAGGATGCTCAGGGGCGACCTTATCGCTCTCTACAGGTGCATTAAAGGAGGCTGTGGCGAGGTGGGGGTTGGTCCATTCTGACACATGGCTGGTGACAGGATGAGGGGGAATGGGCTAAAGTTGCACCAGGGGAGCTTTAGGTAGGATATGAGGAAGAAGTTTTTTACTGAAAGGGTTGTTAGGCATTGGAACGGGCTGCCCAGGGAAGTGGTTGTGTCACCATCCCTGGAGGTCTTTAAAAGACGTTTAGATGTAGAGCTTAGGGATATGGTTTAGTGGAGGACTTGTTAGTGTTAGGTCAGAGGTTGGACTTGGTGATCTTGGAGGTTTCTTCCAACCTAGATGATTCTGTGATTCTGTGAAATATTTTTCTCCATTTGAGAAGGCAGTATTTCTGACTAGGCAGGTGAACAACCTACAGCAGTAAAGATAGTAAGTGCAATTCAAGAGGTATCTGTGAATGATAAGATATTAACTGATTTGTTTTGTTTCTGATATTAACTGCTCAATTATTCATAAAATCTTTAAACCCACAGATCTCAAACAGCGATTCTCTTCATACTTTTCTAATTTCTTCACTAGAATGGTTTTTATTACTTTCTGATATGGAAACTCACAGTGTATAATTACTTGGTGGCTAGCTTTTGTAAAGAACTACTTTTAACATGCTTCATGAAAGTCTGGTATATATACTTGTGAAAAATTAAATTGACAATTCTCTCTTTACTGTCTAGTTTCAGAATTTTTCTGGTGAACAAAGTAAAAATACATATCATGTGCCCATCCATGTAAACAATACTTCCTGACAGTTGCCAAAAACTACCTTCAATATTTTACCTACTGCATATTTTGTGATAATTGATTCATGCTAGGCTTCATCGGAATGTAGCACTTCCTTGTCATATAGTTTTCTAGTATATTGTACTAGTAAAGGATGGAAACAAACCTATTAAATACAGTACAGCAAACTCCCCTGTGGGCAAACCAACACATATTACACAAAGCTACTGCAGGTATTCAGCCAGTGAAGCTTGGTTGCCTGCAGCTTCTTAACATGACTGAAAACCCATAAAAGGTAGGCAGAATTAAAGAGGAAAATGAGACAGGTATGTAACTTCCTTCTGTGCTCTGAGGTGCAACACATACCAACAGAAGGGTGGGGATGACCTCCAGTAAACCTTGCTCCACTAGCGTTTTAGAAAAGGCAAAATACTGACAGAAGTGTTAGCAGAATTCTTATCCTCCAGCAATACAGAATCAATGATTTACATCTACTGCCTATTAGTTATTCAAATAGAGATTACATTTTTATGCATTATCTTAAGTGTAAGTCACACGTGGGCTTTGGGCTCCTCTCTGACGGAACAGTATAATAGAATTTGATATTCTTGCAGGAGGCCTTAGAAGCATGGATATAAATGGATGAAGGAATGGACAAATAAGGTGTGTAGGAAGAGGAAATTGATCTTTATTGGACCAACTGATAAAGTTGGAAAAAAAAACAGATAAGTTTCATCCTTTTTACTTTGTGTTTACTTTTATGGACCTACATGTATATCTGTTTCACCCTACTAAATCTGATGATTTTTCCTTTATGATATCTCTTTTAAATAACTGGGCTTTTTCCTTAGGTCTTAGTTTCAAAATTAAATTCAGTAAGGTTGGAACTAAGGTTCTAACAGTCTCCCAGATAAAATAAGGCTAATGGAAAGTTTCGCCCTTGTTTGAATCTTCCAGATTTCTCTTTGTAGAACCATAACTATTAGCAAGTCAGAGCACGTCTTCTGTTTATGTTCTGACTTCTTCAATTTTAATTTCATTCCTGTACTATGCAGATTCCCTGCAAGGACAGCCTTGTGATTAATTTCCTTAATAATCTTCTACATAAGGTTTTAATTCCAGCAACACAGGGGAAAAAAAAAAAAAAAAGAAAAAAAAAAAGGAAAAAAAAAAAGATATTTGTATTAGTATTTAGAATAGTGGAGCAGATAAAGTTCTCTTTTTTTTTGGTGGAGTTAAATCTGAGAGTGGCAGTTCTTATTCCTGGCATACTGTAATCACTTGTTGCTCCTTTTGAAATGCACTTCCATGCAGTCTGCATTTTACTGGTAAAGGAAGCACAAAAATACACATGGTAGAAATATGCCTGGTTCACAGATCTCTTCAATTCTGCAGTCGCTTTCCAAACTGACCAGCTATGGAGCTGACTTCTTGCCCCAGCAAACCAAGAAGCTGAGGGAGGATGCATGGTGTCTGAATGTTTTTAGGTGTCATTATGATCCCTAGTAACTGATATTTTTTTTATTTCAGATTTAACTGAGCACTGATTGATTCATACTGAGGGCTATTATACCATACCACATCTCTATTATAGTAAAAACCTGAGCATGAAATTCAACTACATTACTGAGAAAATGATAGACCTTTTTTTCCTTTTTTAATATTGATAAAATAACTTCTGAGTGCAAACTTCAAAATCCCTAGGACAAGCAAAAAATGGAAGAACATTCATGAAAATGTATGTGTCTATACTACTCTGTCACTCAGCAGAAATGAGAACAAAGTAATGAAGCAGATTCTCAATACCGTTATTTTTCATTGTGCATTGGAATACTTCAAAAGGGCCTGTACAGTAAATCCAGTAAATCACAATAGGAGAAAGAGTGTTTTGCTGCTTTTTTTTTTGTTAGTTTATTGTTTTTGTTTTGTGCACAGTGACTACTGTTTTAATTGTACTACATTTAAAGTAAGACCCATCACCTGTAAATGAATCCCATTATTTTTAATGCCCAAGGAAATTTCTGTTCATTATAATGTGCCATTTAAGGATGGTGAGTACTCATTTATTTTAAGAAAAGCTTCCTTCACACTCCCATAGTGACAGGAACTGCCCACAGGGCTGCTGTTTGTGTGCTCTACCACTTCCAACTTTTGGTCACATCGTTCATTTGTTTACAATTACTATGGCAACGATGACTGCTATGGTAACTATTAATAAACTGCCACTAGTTCAGAAAAGAAAAGAAAAGGAAAGAAAAGAAAGGAGAAAGAAATCAAAGAAAACACATTCTGCACTAAACTGCAGGAAGATAAAACATTTTAATCATCAGCTCATTCGCTGCAGGGCCAGATTCCATTCCCCTTTCTCACTCAGCGAGTAAAGGCAAAGGACTGATCAAGGAGAAAAAGCTAGCAGAGAGAATCAGAACTTTACCCTATAAGCTTAAGTTTCACACTTCTGCAGAGCTCTTTTCAAAGCTTACAATACTGTTGACTGAAAAAACTTTCCAGATCTTATTTTAAGGCCAGCCACTATAACTGTTTTTACAGGTTATATGGATAATACAAGTACATAAGTACTGACAATTCTTAGTGTATTAGTTTCACAAAACTCCGGTACAGTCTGGTCAGCTGGACAAGTATTTTGTAGAGGGGAAATTCATATACAGAAACAGTATAGCACCAGACTCATGGATGACTATTCAGTGTAATGAGTTGCAAAGACATGACAACACTTTCAGGCATGCTCCTAGACATGGGAAACATGCCTGAAATGCATTTTATTCTACTTCTGAAATGTTATATGAGAGACATCATGCTGTCTTAAAGCCTAATTTAAAAGTAATGGAACCCAAATCAATTACAGGAATGATTCGTAACTACTGTGTTCAGTCTTAGAAGAACAAATTGTGTATACTATTTTAATTCCTTTAATAATCAGTTAGCAGTGTAGCCATATTTATAAAAGTTCTAAGTTTGAATTTAAACATTTTTAATTCAACTCGAGGTCATGAATCAGTAAAGATTGTTTTCCTCATTAATAAAATAAATAATAATAATTATTATAAAAATAATAGTAATTAAAAAAACATAGTAGATGGTGACTGTTGCTTAGACAGAAAGCATTTCAACCTAAATAGACCCCACTGGTTTTATTTTTTTTATAAATTAGGTAGAAATGATAAACCCTCCAAAGAAGTCTCAATATCCTTATTAAGCTATGTTCACAGAAATCCTAAAAGAAGAAGAGGGTGAAGATTAAATTTGAGTAAGAATGCAGCTTGAGACCATGGCACCACATTCCTACAACCTTTGAAAACCAGAAGGCAGGACCCTTCTGAGAACACTCAGAAACTCAGTGAAAATCTCAGGGTGTTCAAGCTGTAACAGGACACTTCAGCTGCCCACATGGGCAAGTGTAGAGAATGGAATACAAAAAAGAGAATTCTTTAGGGGAGTACAGTAGAAGTGCTTTGGCACCTGCCTGGCAGTGGAGAAAGCATTCAAACTCCAAATGTCCCTCAGAGAGTTTTCAATTTGTTATCTCTTGGATGTGAAAAGAGTGGAGTATTTTAATCTGCCCAACAGAAAAGTAAGATATGGCAACTACTTTTGTTCTCATAACCATTTTCAAGAAATCTTCACAGACTTGCAGAAGTGGCAGCACAGAAGCACACAAAGATACTTCTAGAAGTATCTTATACATCTATTAAGAATACCCGTCTTGTTCGTGTATTATTCAGTAGGTCTCATTCATCAGTCTTTGAAATAAATTGCAATTATAAGCTAATGAAGGAAAGGAATCTAGTTAAAAGAGACCAGCAGAGGAATAAAAATGTTAGTGTGGGAGCAGGGATGAAATCTACAGCCTAATGTAAAATGGCTAAGTAATGCCAGATGATGATAAGGGAGAGACTTAAGGCACGGAATTATGAAGGAGAAGCATTCATGTATGGTGGTGAAAGGATAGCATAGTGCAAAAAAAAATCTGAGAAGTAACTTTACTACAGTCACAGTCTCTTGAAGGAAACATTTGAAAGTAGCTAAAACAAAATATTAAGCAATTTGCTACAGGAAACTTGGCTAGGTCCTTCCACTTGCCTGCTCAGTATATGGAAATATATGAAACATATATGAATAAGCAGCAAGAAGAGGTCAGACTAAAGAGCAATAAATGAAATCCACATAATCTTTTCCCATGTTGTAGAGAATTTCTCAATCCATAAAAATGGGGATCCTTTGTGGAGCAGACCTTGCAGCCAGCATGAATTGTGCTCTCTGTAGCTCAGCTGAAGACATGGGGGACAGTCTCATCTTTTAGAATTATTCCTTGCTGTTCTCCCTAGCTTGCACCTGGTGCCTCATTTATAGCTGCCCTTATCAAAATCTTTAAATGCTTTATGTCCATCACTTTCTTAAACAAAAACATATTAGCACTAGTAGGACAGCTGCAACCACAAATACTCACACTTCATTGTTCTCAAAGAAATGTTTGTGTCTTTCCAGCATGTTAGGTACTTTCTGCTTTTAAGATGCTCTCATACAAAGACATGTAAGGTAACACTTCACATTACTCCATGAAGAAAGCACTTTAGAGGGCAAAACAGTAACACCGAGTGGGAAAGTACCTGTGGATGAATTAATTCCAAACATTGCAAGAGGCAGACATAAGACAGTGGTTACTCTACAACGTCTGTCTCTGTATAGTGCCTATGTCATTTCATATCAATAACTAGCAGTGACAAATACAGCAGCAAAACTTTCATCTGTACATCAAAAAGAGATCTTTCCAAGGGGAAAGTACAGCGTGCCGATATGAGAGGGAAACCTCAACTTTTTATATCTAGGTTTTCAGAATGCTTAATTTCAATGTAATGCAGATGCAAGTTAATTAACTACATAAAATTAACAACAACAACAAAATTCAAAGCAATCACTAAGATTGTAAATTTTATATTAGTGTCTCTGTAAACAAGAGGCTAAACTCAGGATTTATCCATAAAATTCAGGGAAACTATTTATTCCACAAATAGTTAAAATATGCCTTGAAAAAAAAAAAATGAAAAAGTAATACATTCAGTAAGGAAAAACAAATAATATTATATTTTGTATAAATTTATGTATATTACTGATATATCAGATAATGCCACTTAATGGCATCAGCATTCCTCCAGACCATAAACATACTTCAAGATCTATTCTCTGATAACATCTTTAAGTAATGTAAGGTCTGAGCTGGCATGACACAAATTACCTGAACTTTTTTACAGAGAAAAGCAGTGACACAGAACTATTCCATTCTGTCTCCCCTCACTGAAACAAGTCACTAAAGCTTTGGACTACTTTCTGGAATCTTTCCTGAGCTGTATTCTAGCCTTGGTCATTGGGTGACAGCCAAAAAAAAAAAAAAAAAAAAGTTTGAATTTGAGCTGCGTAATGCTTCACTGCCTAAAAACTAAAATCCAGGGTTCGGATAAATTTCTTATTTCATGATTAGGAGGGAGCTATATACCTAGAGGCAGTTGGTGTGAGGAGGAGACGACACCCAATCCAGATGACAGCAGATGCAAAGGAAAAAGCAGACGAGTGCTGTCTCTTGCCAGTCTGGAAGCTGCATCCAGTTACCTTTGTGAAACCTCAGTTCAGAACTCAGGGTCCTTGGACACATGTTAATTCTGGCATGAACACATTGGCCTGAGGAGCCAATTCCTACTCAATAAAGTGGCTGAGCTGAAAACTTGTAATTTTGTTGTTGATGCCACAAACTTAATTCTCAGCCAGATCAGTCCCCAGAACTGGCCAACTGTTTAGCTTGGCCAAAGTTCATATTGGCAACTGAGACTTTTGGCAGCAGCTTTGAGCAATGGCTTGGAGAAATCAAGAAACTTCAGCTTAAGGATATGGTGTAATGTTATATCTAAGTGTGTCTAGTAGCTGCACGCTGCTCATGGGAAGAGCAGTTCTCCCCATGGTCTCTGCTGATCCATATCTACTTCCTCCCTTACTACAGCAATGAGGTAGATTTTTGACACATCAGCAATCTTTGCCAAGAAGTTGGAGTGACTTAAAACTAAAATTATGGAGGCGAAAAAAGTTGCTTCCCTATCTGATCTCAGAACAATCTCTCCATCTAGTCAGGTATTATGGAAAAAACTGAGGAGTACAATGCGGGTCAGAGGCAAGGACTGGACACATGAGGAGTAAGGGGACACAGGCTGAACTAACTGCTAGAGCAGTTAAAACTCTGGGATCTAGATGCTAGGTCACTCACAGGTCTTAACACCAAAACACAAAGTTTACTCACACATTTGAGCACTGGCACACAGACCATTGCTTTCTCCTATCAGCATAAAAGGTTAAGTAGGGATCTGTAGTTTTACCTTACCGTGGTAATTTAGTGTTTGGAGCACTTTCCTAGTCATTAGAAAATGTTAGGTTGTGTTCAGTCTCCACATGTAAAATTTTCAGTGAATGCATTTGTTATTTTATTTTGGTCTTACATCACACATGAAAGACAAATGTGAAAAAATAACACATCAAATGTTTACTTTGGTGTATTTTGAAGTCGGTAAAGATATCTGAGTAAAACATTCTACTGTAAACAAGCATTCTAAGTAAACAAGGCAACTGCAGAATCCTGTAAGAATCAGAAAGGAAATATTTTAAATGTGTATACAGGTAATTTTGTAAAGTTAATATCTCCCTCTATAAAATAAATTCACATTGTTTTGTATTTTCTATGATATTTTAATGTTTGTTCTGTCTAGAAGTACGTTCTGTCCCAGGGCAAGAACAGAGACCTTTAAGCAGATTTTTTTTTTTTTATTGTATCCGCTCCATATGTACAGCTATGACCTTACCATCTTGTTCTTTGGGCTCTTGCTTTATTTTGGATACCGAAATGCCTGACTAGTGAGTACAAAATAGTGTCCCTTTCTTCAATTTACTCCGATTTTGCAACTTAATATGCAACATTAGTTAGCTCTAAAAACATTTCTCCAGATTTTAAGGCATTTATCCGATTGCCTACTTATTCTTAGGAGTCTTTATAGGCATCCAAGTGCTAACAAATGCAAAATAAAAGAACCTGTTTTTCATGTTGCTGGAGGAAAACTTCAGACCAAAGGAAAAGCAGAATAATTATTTGTTCAGGATTTTATAAACTTCTTTGAGAATGTGATTTCTAGTAATTGAGTTCTAGTGATGGTATTTCCTTCATTCTCACACACATTCCTTGACTGAAACAATTAATATGTAAGTAAAATTATAGCACATAATTATTGCTAATGGTTTAATTATGTTATGCAGATACCAAAGTCACAGCTTCTATTGTTTCTCATTTCACCCTTTTCAGAAAAAAGCAGAGTTGGAATGTTTCAAATAATAATCAAATAAGCCCTATTTTTTTGCTTTGGTTTGGTTTTTGCTTTTCCTGTGACTTGAAGTGTGTTTATAGGAAAAAACCTCTAGCCTTACAAATATTAGCAAGGGCTAGTCAAATGTATTTAAACCTCTTCCCTTCATAGTCCTCATCTTTGGCAAGATCAAAAAGAAACTTTAGGCACTCAAATTGTAATTCATGCAGAATTTTAAAGCTTATGGCTGTGACAAGCAACATCTGCAATATCAAATGTTTTGAGCCAAAACTTCTTTACCTGTCCAAACTCAATGTACCCTGTATTCCAGGTGTATTCTGGATCAGCTATCCAACTCCCACGTTAGGCTACCTGGAACACAAAGGCAAACATCCTTGTGCCTAAATCCGCAGGAAAAAAAAAAATAATAATATATATATTTGTATGTATACACATATTAATAATAATAGTAACAGTAAATTAGATACATATATATGTAGTAGTGTCTTGAGCTCAGTTAATTTTATGTTCTTATCAACGGCTGCACATGGCAAGATGTGTAAGCAACTGAGAGAGCAGAGAACTCAGGAAAGCAACATGGAGAAAATGGAAAATCTGTGACTGGCCTGGCAGGAGGTTTGACAGAGAAATCAATGAGAGATAATCCTAAGGCAATAGTTACTGTGATGAAAATTTCAAGAGGGTGCTGAAGCAGTTAAATTAGGGACAATGCTTTCTTAGAAAATGATGTGTGCATTGCAATAGAGAGAATGAGTTTAATACTTGCCCTGAGCTAGAAACTCAGAGTGAATAGAAGAATTTCTCCTGAGGGTTTATGCAGCACAGAAGTAGGTGTAAATTATCTCATTCTTATCTTCTCCAAATTTGGCCCAGTAATTTGAATTCCTTCTAGACCAGTGAACTAGGATATTTGAGCACTAGAATATTCCTGTAACTGGCACGATTTTTTTTCTCTGGCCCTTTTACTCACAAGTTCAGGCTTTTCCTAATCTGTCCCATGATAAAATATAACTTTACAAAAATGCAAAGACAAAGAAAAAAAAAAAAGGTCTCTAACTCCATATCCTGAAAACTAATATTCTCCAAGTACCTCAAAGGAAACACAGTAACAAAAGTTTTCTAATTAAATCCTGTTGAAACATGATTGTGCAGAGCATCAGTTTTGTATATATTTAGAGCTGTCTCTACACATTTTTTAACATTATTTTTTATAAATTAAATACATTTTATAAATTTATATATTACACAAGCTCCATACAGATTTTTATGAATTATATGTGTTATTCCAACCTACATGCATAAATGGCTGAAAAAGACCCAGGCATCTAACACACTGAAAGAAGTTACCAACGAACCAAAGGAGTTGCTATCATTTCACAGTTTTTATCTGACAGATATGCCTAAGGTGGAAGAACAGAGCAAAGAATCAAGATTGTCATAGTAGCTTTAAAAGTGGAAATTTGGACAAAAATAGAAATCCAAATTTGGGGGTGATGTTCCTAGCATCTAAAGACTACATTTTTGTTATATTGACTCCATGTAACAATGTTGAAATCTTGTTACCACATCACTTACATTCATGGAAGGAGACACTGAGTGTATTTTATGGTAATGTACATCTCAGGTCAAGTTTAAATAACATTGCATTTACTTCTGCAAAATATAAATAAATTCAGTAGCTCAAGAGAATTTAGATCCCTGTTACTCTGGAGCTGGTTTATAATCTTTATCTGTAGTATGCTGCTGCCCAAAACATACAACTATTTTTTTCATAGTAACATCCTCAAGACACAATGACACTATTCAATGTCAACACTACATTAAAAGATTCACAGAAGTGTGTGTGTGGTTTAGGGCTTTGCTGCTCAAGGCCTTTTCCAGTTATGTTTTGAATACCTCTACTGATGGAGAGTCCACCACTTCCCTGGTTCCCTGTGCCAAAGTCTAATCAACTTTGAGGTACAAAAGAATATCTCATATGATATGAGTGATATAGTTTAGTGGAGGACTTGTTGGTGTTAGGTCAGATGTTGGACTCAATGATCTTGAGGTCTCTTCCAACCTAGACAATTCTGTGATTCTGTGATATCAAGTCAAAAATTTCCCTTCTTTCAGTTTATGTCCATTGCACTCTTGTCGTTCTGCTGTGCACCTCTGAGAAGAGTCTGTACCCATTTTTTCTACACCCTCCCATTGGGTATTTGGAGACAACAATAAAATCTCCCCACTTTGTCTTTTCTTCTAAAAGCAGAACAACCCCTGTCCTCTCCATATATGTCATGTGCTCCAGCATACTTAATATCTTCTTAGCTCTCTGCTGAACTCACAGTATGTCCATGTCTTTCTTGTACTGGGAAGCCCAATACTTAATGCTTTCAACCAAATAAGGTCTCACAAGTGCAACATAGGGGAAAATTAACTTCCCTTGGGCTATCAGCTGCACTCTTGTTGATGAAAGTCATTTTCTGAATGTGATTGTCGTTCTGCAAGGACACACTAAATTATCTTTGAAAATATGCTACTACTAACAGAGATTAAGATACATATGTGTGCTAAACACTGCAGTACCAGGCAAAGAAAAAAAAAGATTCTGTTTTAATGGTATGCTTAAATGTATCATCAGGATTTTTTTAATGAAAATGCAAGCAAAATAGTTTGGCTTGTCTTCTGTTTTACTGTCCAGCTTGGGAGACATTCTCCAATCAATGGCAACTTACTACTCTTCAGCCCCTAATGGAAAAATAATACAAAAAGTATCTGATTCCTATGACTAGAGAGTAGCACAGAAAGAAACACTTCAAGGGGAGAGAAGTAAGGAGGAGTGAGGTGAAGCAATGTCATGGGAAGTAAGTAAGAGGGCAAAAGGGCAAAATGAGAAATGGAAAGGGAATTTGCAAGATGAGTATTAGAGGTGAAAGGTAGGGAAGAAACAGTCTAAAGTCTTTATAATGTTTGGAAAAACAGGCAATACTAGCAAAAGCATCTTCTCAAGCTCTAGAGCCTACTGCAAAGCCAGACCTTGCTGACCTCCTCTTTAAAACCCTTTTAGAGTTCTAAAGGCTATGAAATTTATCCTAGTGTTTTAAGTAAACTCAATGACTGCTTGCAGTGCGTGAATCCTTGATCAGTCTTTTGGCTTCACATAATCAACTTTCCACAGCGCACTGAGACTCTGGCATTACTTCTCAGTGGCCAGTGCCAGCAGCAACCTGAATTTCAACCATTTTAAATTTGGAAGGATTAAGAATTTAAATGTAAATCCAGTGGCTTGTTTTGTATAAAGGAACATTTTATGCTTCAATCTTTTTTTTCAACCAAATCATTCAACAAGTTGACCAGTTGTCCCTAAACTGGCTGGCTTCCTGTTAATTTCACTTTTCAACTTTCAAACTGTTCTAACTACCCCTCCTATTTTTTAGCCATTTGCCCCAACAGGATCAAACAGGGCATTTTTGTGTAATGAACTGCTTTCTCCATGACCACAGCTTTCACTGTGGACAGCAAATAGGGCTTTATTTATTTATTGTATTTGTTATATAACACCCATCCCCATGTATCTGGCTGCCCTACAAAAGTTAAAGACAAGAATAAATAAAATAAGGCCATAGCCAGTGGCCAGAGAGAAGCAGCTGTTCTGCCAAGAGAAGAGCCAAGAAAAAACAACTCTAACAAAAAGAGTTGTTGAGAAAAGCAAGATAAAATGATCAAAGATGCACTGTCCAAAAAGGTCAGTGGAGTTTATATACCAAGGCTTTTGCATGCCCTGCCTGCGTTATTGCCATATCTAAGCATTTTACAGTCAGCCCTAGAGGCTAATGCAGGTGGAGACAGTGTGTAAACCTACCAATGGAATCAAAAAATGCTCTGCAGCTGTCTGAAAGTCACTGTGGTGTGAAAGAAAAAAAAGAATTGTGACACTCAGCCATAATTACTTAGCAGCAATGAGGACAGTTTACATTCATTAGAGTCACCACCATCAAGTCATGCAAAAGTTACTGTGAGGGCATAGCAGGAACAAAAATAAAAATGAAACCAAATTATCTTTCCTACCAGTTACTGTAGAAAAGTGTATTTTTTTTCACTGTCACAAGTGGAACACAGCACAAAAAATACAACAAAATTTCAGAGAATTAAAAAACAAACAAAAAAAAAATAATAACCACTCAATTTCTGTTCAGCCTTGTTGGGTCTCTTATACAGGCATTAATAAACTATTTGAAATACGTCACTCCACAAAAGAGGGGGGAGGAGTCATTATTCCATTTGTTACTTGAATAATCCAGAAAAACAATTAATTTTGAGCCACAGCAGTATACTGCACAACCATGTGATCTTAAATTATCAGATAGCATAATACCAGACAGATTCTTCCCGCTCGCTAGTCAGTGTCAGAATATGAAGATGTTGAACCCTGCCTGGAAGACATACAGACAGGACTGATTTGCAGCTGAGCTGAATTATGCCATTTGTACTTCTGGGCGGGCTAGGAGATTGTTCTGCTCTTTTGCTGTTGCTTTTCCCTCTCATTTCCTGCAAGTTTCACTGGAGATACTTATCACACACAGCAACAGAATGCAGGTATTTTAGTGCACACAGAAGGTAGGCATCTTTTCCAGCTGCAGCTGTACCAGCTCAAGCTGCTATGAGTCCTCTTCATACCCTGGCTGCATTCTGGTGCACCCCTAGCAGTGCTTACCCCTTGCAGTAGTCCTGTCTGCAGATATTCTGTACAGGCACCTCCAAAACATTTCAGGCAATGGGAAATTTATAGGAATTAGTGGGAATATTACATATACATCAAGTTCCTAGCTAAGTCTTAGCAGTTTGAAGTGTTATGGGCCTGGGATAATTTATAGAAAATGAAATATGCCAAATCATGACACTGTAAATATTACCTCTTGTTGTAAAAATTTTACACTCTCTTCTTTTTCCTTTCAGCACCAAAATCCTAAACATGATTACAATTCCTTTATGATGATACAGTGCTTTGGAAAACTTTCCTCTTAAAATTCCTGAAACTAATCGGAAGATACTTTTATCTTCAACCAAATGCCTCCATAAGGCCCCACACTCTTGGCAAATTTCCAGCTATAAGATTTTGTGTCTGTTTCCCATCCATGCATTCCTTTTAATACTCCTTCCTTCCCAGTCTCCAGGCTCAGAACAATAACAGAAATGAGTATGTTTCATAGGACTCTGACAGCAGGACCAATTCTCCAACAAATTGATATGTTTGGTACAACCTGCTCATTCTTTGTACTCAGATAGAAAGCCCCTCAGGGCACCGACTGTCTGTTTTCTGTGCTTAATCAACACAAAAGACCCAGCCCTCTCTGGGAATGCTGGATGCTATCTGGATTCTTACAGATGCTTTGATCTCCCTCCATTATCAGGCCATCCCTTTGAGACTCAAACGGCTGAGGTTCTTCCACATTTGTCATCATACATTAAATCCATATGCAGAAGAATATACATTTCTTTCTCTTTTAAAAACACCCTCTTCTTCTCTCTGCACATCTGCTTAAGCACAAGAAAAGTTCCCTTAAAATTGCTGAATCTGTGCTCTCACACTGATTGTGATGCACACTGCACACAGGACCCTATAACTGCAGGCTGCATAATGTGAGCTGGCCAATTGGAAACCAAATATATCAATATACACATCCAAATTCATATTCTATGAAACACGGATTTTTGAACACATGAAATTGCAGATAAATTAGTCTTAGTGGTAAGCACGTGGACCAGAAATTCCTGCAAGGGTTACTCCAATAACCATATGGAGTCACCAAATGATCAGGAAAATAGAAAAGGTGTTTTCTAAACTGTTCATCACCCTCAGCCCAAACTGAATAAGCGCAGAGATTGAATTACCTCTTGCCCATGGAGAAAATAATTGCTTTTGATCACAGGGTTCCGTGTTTTGGCAGGGTACCAGGGTGCTCCCAGCATGGCTGCCTGTATCACAGGACTGTATATGGCCAGAGGGCAAACATACGATTCCCACTGTGCCAACATATCAACCTTTGTAAACACAAACATGGAATGAAAAATAAGAAGAGTCAAGAATGTATCATGCCAGCAGTACATGCTGTATTTATTATTCTAGTGCATATGCTCTGAATAAAAAGATCGTTGCAGGGGTTCCATTGGCATTCTTCCTCAAAATTAGGCATTTCCAAATGTACAACAGCTGATTAGAGTACTTTTTAAGTTAAAAAAAAAGATCATATGGAAAAAAAAAATAAAATAAAACACACAAAAAAAAAACTAGATTAAGAATATATATTTTTTTTCTTAATGTCTTTCCATTTTTCATTTTCTCACTATGGTGTATCTTGAATCACTGTCAGTCATTGAATTGTATCAAAAAGAGACCTTTGTATTCTGATGGTTACGGAAAACAGCTGTCCCAGCTTCTTCAGGCATCAATTTCCTGCTGCTGAGTGAGTTGCAGAGAAGGTGCATACTATAGGAATTGAATTTCACATAAACCATCTATGAAAAAGGAATTCTAATTATTTGAATTTTTTATTTTCCCAATTATAACTTAATTAAAACCTTAGTTTGAAACAGATTTGAGAAAAAGAAAAAAAAAGTTTTCTAAAGTAGTTTTCATTGTTCTAGTTTTGAATTTTGGTAAAAGCTATCATGATGATTGGGGAAAAATGGCATAGTCAGTTTGATCTACTCTTTCAGTTACATTATATCTAAGTTTCATACGAAATTTCTTCACAGTTACCCTGTGAAGGAATTCATAACTGTTACTGCCGGCTACATGAAATGTCATTTTTTTCTGAGTTTGCCCAGAGATTGAAGATTTTTTTCTGAAAACAAAATAACTTTTTTTTTTTTTTTTAATAATTCATCTGAATCCGAACTCTCAGATCCTCATATGCTTTGACACTCTGCTTTTCACTCTTCATTCACACAGAATCCACAGGAACCACCGGAATGAAAATTGTGCCAGGAGGAAAGTGGCTTCAAGATCAAAGTGCAGATTTATCAAGAAAACAATAAAGAATAGGAAAACAAAACCACTTTAACTAGACAAAGCCACTGTATACTCATACCCAGAAGATTTCACTCATTAGCATATTTGTGAACAAAAGGGAGAGGCAAGCATAAAGAGGAAAAGCAGACTGACATTAATGAGGTTGCAAAAATGTAGCTGAGAGATTTGTCCCTCAACTTTCCTATGTCTATAATACAGTCAGCAGTGGATTAACATGCTACAAGAGAGAGGTCTGGAAGCTGTTCTGAACCCAGAAGAAAGTTTGGTTTAAAATGGGTGCTGTAGTTAATCAGAACAGTTTCCCCAAAAAAATTTCTTGAGAGTACCTCTGGCAAAAGATTGCTATATCCAACTTTTCTAATAACATTTCCATTTTAATCTTGGTAGAACTTACAATGAGAAAATGCAGGATTCCTCGATTCCTAAACCAAGAAGGAAGTTAATGTTTTCCTGTCTGCAAGACTTATCCAAATACTGGTGACCCATAAATGATGTAAAAATATTTTCCAAATAACATGATTTAGTAAGTTTAACAGAATAATTTATAATTTATAACTAGAGAAATAATATGCAATAGTAGTCTTTTTTTTTTTTTTTGGATCTCCTTTAAGCCTTTTCTGTCCCAACACCTTCAATAAAAATCTTTTTTCTCTGAATATTTTCTAATAAATTGCACTGTTTACACTGTGTTGTAAAAGTCAGTGAATGTACTGACTTTCACATTTACAAGTACAGAAGAAATCCATGTAATTTTCTGACACGTTAGATTGTTGGAGAAGAAAGCATAATTTGTATAGGGGAGGCTCTTTTTGCTTGTTGGTTTGGGAAAGGCCATTCTGTGTACGACCAGGTTAAGACATTATTGTGGTAGCAAGGTAGGTAGAATGCAAACTGCTCTGGCCTGTCTGCTTTCATTATTTCCAAGTAAAACTGTCTGCTTTCTCTGCTGTGTGGTAGAACTTATACATTACTGTCCAGAGAAAGACTTCAAAGATCTTAGCATGAAAAGAATAGTTTTAAGATTAACACATACAGCTCATTTAAATATCAAAGCCTAGTGTTTAGAATCACTACATCTGTACTGCCTCTATAACAGTATCCAGATTTTACTGAGTATTTCTCTCACTCAAGAGATATATGATATGTTGTTAACGGCAAAGGGACATTTAAAGATTAAGAGTCCTCTTGGCCTAAGCGTTTAGCCAGTTTATGGAGCAGAGGCAGACTGGTGACTAGAAAGATGATAGCTAGGTGTTTCTTCTTCCTTCTCAAAAATGTACTGCAGATCCTATTTCACAGAGTACTGAGTGTATGAGATAACTGTTCATTTCCAAGTTCAGGAAAGCATGCATTCTCAGTGACAACCCTTTTCCAAAGAAGGTCTGACTCTCAGCTGCCTACCAGGATTGTGCTCATCCATGCTGCTCCTGCTTTCTCTTTTTCTCTGCTTCTGATAGACACATGCACCACCAGCAATGACCTGTCAGCCCTCCAGCCTGATATTTGTTGTGCACCAGTCAATTTGCCATAGCCACCCATCAGCTCCTTTTACCTTTGGACTGCTGTTGCGATTGTTTCACAGAGGAGAATATGACTCTTCTTCCATTTACTGTATTTTTAAAACCAAAATCTATGACATTAAAACTTACTATAATCATTATAAGAAAAGTATACATTATCTTCACTATGGAAAAACAAAACAAAACAGAACAACAAACAACAACAACAAAAAACAGCACTTGGCATTTAGAAATATTGTAGTTATATCTCTAATGATAAAAACCTGTATGTATGTAATGAATGGGCTTAGACATCTAATGAACTGTTTATGCCTTTCTGAAATATATATTGAAATTGCTTTGTGCAAGATACCAAAGCTGTTCCCAAAATGATGTTCATCCAAAAGTCATTCCTAAAATTACATGAGTGACATTTGAGAACTGTTAAGACTAAATCTTTGAAAGCCTTTAGTATTGTAGTCAAGGATTGACACACAAATAAACAATGAATAAACAATGGGAAAATAGTGCTATGTTTGTCATTAACTATAGCATATGCTTAAGAATGCTCCTTTGCATCCCTGGGAATATTTTACAACCTATGCCACTTTATTTTGTAAGATGAGTGGGATCATCAAAAACCTCACCAATTCCAAAGTGCCCTCTTCTCTTGACCCTGCCCACCTTGCAATGCCCTCACTACACCATCCTGACTTTTATTCTTACCTGGCTCAGTTGGATCATTTTGGGAGTTGATAGAAGTTACACAGGAACAAGGAGTTTTCAAATAGGAAAGTTCCTTAATGATTTGTATATATAGCTATAACTCAGATTGTAGTCCAGTAGTCTCACTTGCTGGTCTAGGATTCGTTCCAAAGCCACATATAGCTCTTGATACAAAACTGCAGATTGTGTTGGCTCATAAATGGCCAATACAGGAGTCAGAAAAGTCTTCAGTTCTGTGGAATGTTCTGAGTAAGTAATGTGATTGAATGTCTGTGAAACAGGCTTTTTAAAAAATCTTGTAAAAGATCTTTTTTTTTTTTTTTTTTTAGAAATATCTAAGTCAGTTGGTGGATATCCTAACATGTTATCTCAGATTGAATTATATCTTCTGAACAAGGTAAAAATCAATGACTAAACTGAAGTTGCAAAGGATTCTCTACTATGACACCTTTGGAAAACATCCAACTTCAACACAGTCAGATACTGACTTATGTTAATACTAACTAAAATCTTAAGTCTCTATGTACACATGATTACAGTATAGGAACAAGTTTGTTCATCTGACTTGGAAGAACAGATAGTTTCCACAACTTTTATGATACTTTAAAATTATTTCAGAAACTTCTAACTCTCACAATTAATTTGGCATCTGGTTAAAGCTACTAGAATAATTTCTAGAATTACTAGAATAAAAAAGAAACGTTTGTACCATATAAGTGTTGACTAATATCTGGTCAGACAGTTTCAATAGTTAGACCCTCAGCTGGATATGTTTCATGTCTTCTTGTTCAGAAACTTTTCAAAATACCGGCACATATAGACAATGTGTTGCATTTTCAGGTTGAGTGTGATTATCCAGACAGAATGACACCTGTGTGGTTGGTTCATACATTTACAATGTGAAGAAGGTAAGTTATATCATATATAAAGTATCATTTTCAATATTACACAGTAAATTGAGATTTCATACTACTATTTGATTCTAATGAGCTCATGCAGAAGCTTTATGCTGCATTACTGTTTTTTATTGTAAGAGTCATTATTTTATTCTACTCAAAACATCTCAGCCTGCTACACGCTTAAGTTTAAAATCCGAAAAAAAAAGAGAACTTCAAGAATGATTTTAATATAATTTTCACAGTTATTTCCACAAATAATCAAAACTAAACTAAACTAAGCCAAACTAAACACATTTGCCTGTGTTCAGCTCCTTTTGTGGCAATAGTATTTAATATGTTACAAGACCTGAAATATATTGTTTGTTGCTCTTTTTTTTCAAGGACAATCTGCTATGGAAAAATGTTCTTGACTCTTTTGCAGAAAACTTTACTATGGATGGATGTGAAAGGTGGACACTTTTTTGCTAATAAATATTCTGAAGTGTCATATATAGCAATTTATATTATTTATTTTATTTTTTTAATTTATTTTTTTATTTTAATTTTAGAAATACCTCAGTAAAATATTATTACTACTATTTATAATGTCTAAAGCAACTGGTTAGCTCTGAAGTGGTCAGGCAGTTAGACTACTAGATGATCTTTGAAGATCCCTTCCAACTGAACTATTCTATGGTAAAGACAAAAAATCATTTAAAATAACTGAAAATTTATACCCATTTTTCTATACTCTGATGTACAGTAATATGGAACAACATTTGTATGCTGTTGCAAACAGTATTTTCAAAATAGCTGCTGGGGTTCTACTTTACACATATACTATATGCATTTGTACTATTACTTACAAACAAGTTTTATGTATGTGTAACATATGTTTATTTTTAAGGAGCATAAGGATACAAAGGAAACCAGAAAGATAGAGTGCCCTGAAAACTGCTTAGAGCTTTCAATCGAAGGATGAAAATGCATGAATATTCTATATGAATACACTATCTAAAAATAATCCTATACAAGAGTATGATGACAGAAGGGTTGAAACTAGGTGATCTTTAAATGTCCCTTCCAATACAAACCACTCTGTGATTCTGTGATTCTATATCATGCCTAATGAGAAAAAGGGAAGAACCAGGATCCCAGTGAAATCAAAATTCATCTGATAAATGCACAATGTGTTTCATGACCCTAAACTTTCCTGGGGCACGCATCAGAGATGTTAGGAAGGCTCTGTCATGACTCATTAAACCAGAGGACTACTATCCTCTCATAGTCATTCAGGTTGGATCCCAGGAAGCCACTATCAGAAAAATGAAGAATATTAAAAAGGACTTTGCATCCCTGGGAAGGTTGCTGAGGGGATTGGGGGTGCAGGTAGTGTTCTCCTCTGTCCTCCCGCTGGGTGACTGGGATGCAGATAGAAGGAGCAGAACAGGACAGGTAAATGCTTGAGGGGGTGGTGTCTGGACCAGGGATTTGGGTATTTTGATCTTGGGCCGTCCTTTGAGAGGCCGGGTATGTGGGCTATGGACAGACATCAACTGAGCAAGTGGGGCACAAGTGTGTTGGGGAGCAAGCTCTCTGGGCTGATTACCAGGGCTTTAAACTAGGTTTGATGGGGGAATGGAGGGGAGCTAAAGGTAACAGAGAAGGGCTGGGGGAAGTTGTCACTGCTGTCACTGTTGAAGATAGGGAAAAACTTCTGAGCTCTGCCATAGGATTGTCTGAGGACTCCTCAGAGAAGGTAGCCTTCCCGATCCCCTGTCCGGTATCTTCTTCTTGCATCCCCCCAAATGGTTCCTACAATGCGTTGAGGACAATTTTCTGACACAGGTGGTGGAGGAGCCGATGAGGCATGAGGTGCTCCTGGACCTCATTCTTACCAACAGGGATGGCCTTGTTAGGGATGTGAAGGTTGGGGGCAGCTTGGGATGCAGCAACCATGAGATGGTGGAGTTCCAGATGGAACTAGGCAAAGGAAGTAAGGCCTACATTTAAGCAGTACTTCTTCCATGCTCAGGATCGGCGCATCCCGAGGAACAGGAAACTGGGGAAGGGGGGCAGGAAACCTGCATGGATGAGCAAGGAGCTCATCAATAAGATCAAAAGGAAGAGGATGAAATGTGGAAAAAGGGCCTGTCCTCTTGGGAGGAGCATAGAAGTGTTGTCAGGGCCTGCAGGGACACACCCACCTAGAGGTGAGGCTTGTGGAAGAGATAAAGGATAATAAGAAGGGTTTTTTCAAGTATCTAAACAGCAAGAGGAAGACTAGGGATAACGTGGGTCCCTTGCTGAATGAGGGAGGTGTCCTGGTCACGGGAGACGCTGAGAAGGCAGAGATACTGAATGCTTTCTTTGCTTCAGTCGTTGCTCCAAGGACACTCCCCCAGGACTCCTCACCCCCGACAATAGGACAAAGGGTCTGGGAAATGGAGGGCTCCCTCCTGGTGGACGTTGGAGTGGTTTGGGTGTGTCTGAGTGGGCTCAATGCACACAAATCCATGGGTCGCGATGGGATGCATCCACGTGTGCTAAGGGAGCTGGCAGATGTGATTGCCGAACTTCTCTCTATCATCTTTGAAAGGTCCTGGAGAATGGGTGAGGTGCCTGAAGACTGGAGGATAGCAAATGTCACTCCGGTCTTCAAGAAGGACAGGAAGGAGGATCCAGAAAACTACAGGCCAGTCAGTCTCACCTCTGTCCCTGGAAAGGTATTAGAGCAGATTGTTCTGGATGCCATCTCCAAGCAATTGGAAGAGAAGAAGGTTATGAGGAGTAGTCAGCATGGATTCACAAAGGGGAAGTCGTGCTCAACCAACCTCATTGCCTCCTATGACGGCATCACCAGATGGGTAGATGGGGGGAGAGCGGTGGATGTCATCTACCTTGACTTTAGCAAGGCTTTTGATACTGCCTCCTATGACATCCTGCTAGCAAAGCTGAGAAAGTGTGGGATAGATGAGTGGAAGGCAAGGTGGGTTGAGAACTGGCTGACTGGCAGAGCTCAGAGGGTGGTGATCGGAGGAGCAGAGTCTGGCTGGAGGTCTGTGACTGGCAGTGTTCCCCAGGGGTCGGTGCTGGGTCTGGTCTTGTTCAACATCTTCATCAACGACCTTGATGAGGGAATAGTGTCTGCCCTCAGCAAGTACGCTGATGACACATAGCTGGGAGGAGTGGCTGACATGCCAGAAGGCTGTGCTGCCATTCAGCGAGACCTGGACAGGATGGAGAGATGGGCAGGAAGAAACCAAATGAGGTTTAACAAGAGCAAGTGTAGAGTCCTGCACCTGGGAAGGAACAACCCAAAGTATCAGTACAGGCTGGGGGATGACCTGCTGGAGAGGAGCTCTGAGGAGAAGGACCTGGAGGTCCTGGTGGACGACAGGCTGACCATGAGCCAGCACTGTGCCCTTGTGGCCAGTTCTGGGCTCCCCACTACAAAAAAGACAGGGATCTCCTGGAAAGAGTTCAGCAGAAGGCCACAAAGATGATACGGGGCCTGGAGCATCTTCCTTATGAGGAAAGGCTGAGACCTGGGTCTGTTCAGCCTGGAGAAGAGAAGACTGAGAGGGGATCTCCTCAGTGTATATAAATATCTGAGGGGTGGGGGACAGAAGAATGTAGCCAACCTTTCTCAGTGGTTTGTGAGGATAGGACAAGGGGCAATGGCTGCAAGTTAGAACACAGGCAGTTCCGCACTGACATGCGAAAGAACTTCTTCACGTTGAAGGTGACAGAGCATTGGAACAGGCTGCCTAGGGAGATTGTGGAGTCTCCTTCTCCAGAGATATTCAAGGCCTGTCTGGACGCCTACCTGCTCTGAGGAACCTGCTTTGGCAGGGAGGTTGGACCCAATGATCTTTCGAGGTCCCTTCCAACCCCTACACTTCTGTGATTCTGTGATTCTGTAAACTATACTATTAGTAATTTCTGAGGCTTTGAGGGACTTGTACTAAAGGCCCACATTTTTAATGTAGTCCAAGGGAAGTTCTGTGGTTTGCAGAGTAATACATTTTTTTGAATACAGCTCCCACATCTGACAGTGGTGTTTTTTTGTTTTTGTTTTTGTTTTTCAGAAGGTGGAACTTATTATTCCAGATGGCTCCTTCAGTTTCTGGTAATGCAAATAAAGTTTACTAAGGCTTATGATTCATATCTATTTAGAGTATAACTTTTTAGTACATTGCAAATGTTTAAAAAACAACCTCTTTTCAAAACGTTTACATAATAAACATTAAAAACACAATCTAGACAGGCATTTACATTGGTGGGATTAATGAAACTAGTCATGTTTTACATTTCTTTTGCACAACATATAAAAAACCTTTATGTATCAGAGGAAAAACAAGAATGAATTTGTTCACACCTCTTTAATAAACTAAGTGAAATGCAGAATATGAAAAATTTAATCTGAGGCAAAACGTATTTTATTTTCATGGTATTCACATAGCTCCATCAAAGTAAAATACACTTCATAAAGTTCAAACGATTTCAATAGTTCTATGAATTCTGAGATTCATTAGTTACTGACCTACTGAAGACTTTAACAGCTTGTGATTGTGCAAAGTTTGTGCATCTTCATTTAAGTTGTTTGCATAGAGCATGACAAAATCTGCCGAATGTTATAAACTCATTTCATTCGTCTCTTACTTTATTCTGAGTCTCTGCATCACTGGAATTCTGCCTATAATAGCATATCAGAAACTTGATCAAAGAAATTTGTTGCCAGGAAGCTCCCCAACCTGGTACGCCCCTCTGATTATTATCCTCTCCTGATAGTCCAGGCGGGCAGTGATGACATTGATGACAGAAGCCTGAAGGCTATCAAAAGAGACTTTAGGGGGCTGGGACGGTTAGTGGACGGAGCAGGAGTGCAGGTAGTATTTTCGTCCATCCCTACATTGACAGGGAGGGGTACGGAGAGGACAAGAAAAGCCCACCTGTTAAACACGTGGCTCCGGGGCTGGTGCCTACGCAGAAATCTTGGGTTTTTCGACCATGGGGCAGTTTACTCAGCACCTGGTCTGATTGCCGTAGACGGGTCCCTATCCTTTAGGGGAGAAAGGATCCTGGGCCAGGAGCTGGCGGGGCTCATTGATAGGGCTTTAAACTAGGTAAGAAGGGGGATGGGGCTGAAGCAAGGACTGTTGGGGCTGTGCCAGGGGGAGCAATGGCAAGGCCGGAGGATAAGGTGAAGGCCCAGCTGAAGTGCATCTACACCAATGCACGCAGCATGGGTAACAAACAGGAGGAGCTGGAAGCCATCGTGCAGCGGGCAGGCTACGACTTGGTTGCCATCACGGAAACGTGGTGGGACCAGTCTCATGACTGGAGTGCTGCGATGCCTGGCTATAGGCTCTTCAGAAGGGACAGGCAGCACAGAAGGGGTGGCGGTGTGGCTCTCTATATTAGAGAGTCTTTCGATGTTGTAGAACTCGAGGCTAGGAATGACAAGATCGAGTCCCTTTGGGTTAGGATCGGCAGGGACAACAAGGCTAGTGTCCTGGTCGGGGTCTGCTATAGACCGCCGAACCAGGATGAGGAGACGGATGAGGAGTTCTACAGGCAGCTGACAGAAGTTGCAAAATCGTCGGCGCTTGTACTCGTGGGGGACTTCAACTTCCCTGACATATCCTGGAAGCACAACACAGCCCAGAGGAAGCAGTCTAGGAGGTTTCTGGAGAAAGTGGAAGATAGCTTCCTGACGCAGCTGATTAGTGAACCTACCAGGGGTGGTGCCC
Source organism: Anas platyrhynchos (assembly GCF_047663525.1). Lineage (NCBI taxonomy): Eukaryota > Metazoa > Chordata > Aves > Anseriformes > Anatidae > Anas > Anas platyrhynchos. The sequence goes on from NC_092621.1 coordinate 12,872,712, forward strand.
TGCTAGACCTTCTCTTCACAAACAGAGAAGGACTGGTGGAGGATGTGATTGTCGGGAACAGTCTTGGGCAGAGTGACCACGAAATGGTGGAGTTCACTATTCTTGGCGGGGCCAGGAAGGGAACCAGTAAAACCACTGTATTGGACTTTCGGAGGGCTGACTTTGGGCTGCTCAGGACACTAGTTGGTGGAGTCCCATGGGAGGCGGTTCTGAAGGGCAGAGGGGTCCAGAAAGGCTGGGCGCTCTTTAAGAGGCAAATCCTAATGGCGCAGGAGCGGTCTATTCCCATGCGCCCAAAGATGAGCCAGCGGGGAAGAAGACCAGCCTGGCTCAACAGAGAATTGTGGCTTGAGCTTAGGAGAAAAAAGAGGGTTTATAATCTTTGGAAAATTGGGCAGGCCACTAAGGAGGACTATAAGGATGTAGCGAGGCTGTGCAGGGACAAGATTAGGAAGGCCAAAGCTCATCTGGAGCTCAATCTGGCTACTGCCGTTAAAGATAACAAAAAACGCTTTTATAAATACATCAACACCAAAAGGAGGACTAGGGAGAATCTCCATCCTTTACTGGATGCAGGGGGAAACTTAGTTACAAGAGATGAGGTAAAGGCGGAGGTGCTTAATGCCTTCTTTGCCTCAGTCTTTAGCGGCAAAACCGGTTGCTCTCTGGATACCCAGTACCCAGAACTGGTGGAAGGGGACAGGGAGCAGGATGTGGCCCTCACCATCCACGAAGAACTGGTTGGTGACCTGCTACGGCACTTGGATGTCCACAAATCGATGGGGCCGGATGGGATCCACCCAAGGGTGCTGAGAGAACTGGCAGAGGAGCTGGCCAAGCCCCTATCCATCATTTATCAGCAGTCCTGGCTATCGGGGGAGGTCCCAGCTGACTGGCGACTAGCAAATGTGACGCCCATCTACAAGAAGGGCTGGAGGGCAGACCCGGGGAACTACAGGCCTGTCAGTTTGACCTCAGTACCAGGGAAGCTCATGGAGCAGATCCTCTTGGGAGTCATCATGCGGCACTTGAAGGGCAAGCAGGCGATCAGGCCCAGCCAGCATGGGTTTATGGAAGGCAGGTCCTGCTTGACGAACCTGATCTCCTTCTACGACAAAGTGACGCGCTGGGTGGACGAGGGAAAGGCTGTGGATGTGGTCTACCTTGACTTCAGCAAGGCTTTTGACACCGTCTCCCACAGCATTCTCCTCAGGAAACTGGCTGCTCTTGGCTTGGACTGGCGCACGCTTCGTTGGGTTAGAAACTGGCTGGATAGCCGGGCCCAAAGAGTTGTGGTAAATGGAGCCAAGTCCAGTTGGAGGCCAGTCACTAGTGGCGTCCCCCAGGCCTCGGTGCTGGGGCCGGTCCTCTTTAACATCTTCATCAATGATCTGGATGACGGCATTGAGTGCACCCTCAGTAAGTGTGCAGATGACACCAAGCTAGGTGTGTGTGTCGATCTGCTCGAGGGTAGGAAGGCTCTGCAGGAGGATCTGGATAGGCTGCACCGATGGGCTGAGGTCAACTGCATGAAGTTCAACAAGGCCAAGTGCCGGGTCCTGCACCTGGGGCGCAATAACCCCAAGCAGAACTACAGGCTGGGAGAGGAATGGTTGGAGAGCTGCCAGGCAGAGAAGGACCTGGGAGTGATGGTGGACAGTCGGCTGAATATGAGCCAGCAGTGTGCTCAGGTGACCAAGAAGGCCAACGGCATCCTGGCTTGTATCAGAAACACTGTGACCAGCAGGGCTAGGGAGGTGATCGTCCCCCTGTACTCGGCTCTGGTGAGGCCGCACCTCGAGTACTGTGTTCAGTTTTGGGCCCCTCGCTACAAGAAGGACATGGAGGTGCTTGAGCGGGTCCAAAGAAGGGCGACGAAGCTGGTGAGGGGTCTGGAGAGCAAGTCCTATGAGGAGCGGCTGAAGGAGCTGGGCTTGTTCAGCCTAGAGAAGAGGAGGCTCAGGGGTGACCTTATTGCTCTGTATAAGTACATTAAAGGAGGCTGTAGAGAGGTGGGGGTTGGCCTGTTCTCCCATGTGCCTGGTGACAGGACGAGGGGGAATGGGCTAAAGTTATGCCAGGGGAGTTTTAGGTTAGATGTTAGGAAGAATTTCTTTACTGAAAGGGTTGTTAGGCACTGGAACGGGCTGCCCAGGGAGGTGGTGGAGTCACCATCCCTGGAAGTCTTCAAAAGACGTTTAGATGTAGAGCTTAGGGATATGGTTTAGTGGGGACTGTTAGTGTTAGGTTAGAGGTTGGACTCGATGATCTTGAGGTCTCTTCCAACCTAGAAATTCTGTGTGATTCTGTGTGTGAAATTAATATTTTGAAATTACTGGGATTAGCAGGAATCTTAGATCTCAGATAAAATAGTGTTATAGAGATGTTTTTCCCAAGGTGACACATTCTCATAGGTGATATCTTTTTAATGTTATAGGCTAAACCAAAATTGCTGGGTAATTGTACATAGAATTCAATAGTGATTTTATGGAATTAATGAATCATCAGGAAATTAATATCAAAGCACAGCTGACTGGGTTCCTATTCAGCACTTCTGAATCACTGCTCATTGAGCAAAGCAATCACTGGACAATGGGGGTTTTGCTTGAGCAAAATGTGAGTCAAGAGACCTGGACTCCCATTGTCTTCACTGGGAGTTTTGCCTGCATATGGAGTGAGCTGGGACTGGTGGTGAATGGGAGCCATTCACAGAGCGGCTAAGTGAAACACCCAATACATCACTATTTTGAAGTTAACACTAGGTGGTAGGCATAACTGGAAGAAATACAGACATTTTTGGAGCTATGTGAAAGACTTGTATAAAGCACACTTGAAAAGCATTGTCTTCTATTTCCCCCTGTTTTGGTATAAACCTTTTTGTTTCAAAAGGTGTCTGGATGATCACACTGACATTCCCTTTGGTTTAACAAATTAATTAAAATAATTTCCTTTTTGCGTTCAGTCTGTAGGCAGAAGAGACATCCCTGTTTAGAGCAGAAGAACTGACGTCCTTGCAGCTGCAAATGGAAATCTCTTCTACTGTGCAGACCCTCTATGATTATTTAGTTGGAGGAGGGAGAGATTTCTGTCTAACCAATTCTCCGCATGCTGCTGTTTGATGCTGAGATGCTGTTTGAGTGCATCTTCACTGATCTACCAACCCCAGATGTACATTTGGGAAAGAGAATATGAGTAACTAAGGAGAAAAGAGAATTACTGTCTACACACAAAAGGAGCACAAAATAGGCAATGATTTGGAATAGGTGTTGAGGAAACAAATAGGCCAAGATCCAAGCTTCCTTCAAAACTTGAATTCGCTGAATCAAATTAAAAGAAGACCTATCCTTAATTATCTTTCTCTGACTCAAAGAGAAGTGCTGGTAGACCAAGGAGTAAGAGGGGAGAGAGTCTTAATGGAAATAGAAAGGATCAGAGCGCTGAACATGCATAAACATGGAGAACAGTTGCTCTACCAAAGAGGACAAGAGAGAAGGCAGCCCTCAGCTGGGGCTGAAATTCAGAAAGGAGCATAGGGATGGACTGAGTGACTGCATGAAAAAGCAAAGTTACATGTTGTATAGCAAATCTGTGTAACATCCCTGTTCACCCTGCCATCTAACATCTTCATAGGCTTATTTCTTCAATAGGTCTGATGACAGTCACTTGGTAATATTTCAAGAAGAACAATGAGTAATAAATATTAAAGTACTGCTCCTGCTTTATTTCAAGTAAATCACAGATAACCAATGAGTTCTGTATGCCTTGGATCACAGCAGAGATTGGTATTTCAGAATGAGAAACACAGCAAGAAAATAAATGCTGACTACTACACAGCCTGAATATCTGGATGCTGGATGCCAGGGGTACCATGAAACAGATATTGTAAGATCTTTCGTGGTATAAGAAACAAAGATTGTCCAGAAGAATTTAATGACCTTACATCATCTCAACCAGTGTGGACTGATTATACAGCAAGATAGAAGCAAAGAAGACTTTCTCCCATTCGGTTTTCCAAACCTGGTGCTGCTTTTTCCCTGCTGAAAATTTGCATGTTTTCTCAGAGCCTGTTTCTTTCTCACAATAAACAATGCAAGGCCCTCCTGCCAAAAAAATGTCCAAATGCTAAGCAGTTGCTATTATAGTCATTATTATAACAGCAACTTTGAGCTGTGTGCTTTTAAATTATAATTATTTTTACAAAAGATTTTTATGTGTCTTGATTGCAGTAATTATGATCCTACAGTAGTAAATGTGTATTTTAAAAGTCATGTTAGCTTACTGCTCCAAATAAATGAGTTTCCTTAACTGAACTTCACACAAATGAGTGGTTTTCTTTGTATTTATCATACTTGCTATTCTAGCAACACACTAGCACATATTAAATAACTGATAAACCACTGTTCCATTATAAAAATAATGATGGGCAAAGATATAAGAAAACAGACAAATAATGTTTCATACAATATGTGTTTCATGTAGATAATACTATATTTAATTTAGAAATAAGTGTTGCTCTTTAGTCTTATTTCTCACCTATTTGTCCTTGCTTTGTTTAAGGAGTTCGTGTTGAGAAAATAAAGGAATTTTAAAAGGAGGGAATTTGAGGGAATTGTCTGTTGTAGAAGCTAGCTCCTTGCTCTAGTGTCAAGCCTCTACTCTGTGTAAAGAATATCCAGTATAAAGAGCATCACAGGACCCAAGAAATGGACTCTTTTAACAAGTCCAGTAGGGAATAAAGACAGAAAACTGTTCAGCCAGTGAGACACCCACCAACAGTGCTATTTTCCCAAAATAGGACAAATGTGGCGTCATTGCTCTGTTGCTACCGTGACCAGCAGGGATCGGAGGCAGCAGTGTATCCGTGACAGTGCGTGCCTCCAGCCAGGGCTTCCCCGCAGGATGTTCAGTAGTTCAGTCAATTCACAGGCTAGGAAAGTTTACAGCTGGTTGGATAAAAGGTTTAAAAACTGAACAAAAAAAAAAAAATCAGGAAGAGGAAATAGAGGGGACCTGAGAGAAAGGGGGAAGCAAGTCTCTGGCTCCAATACCGTGCTCTTTTGTAAAGAGCCAGAATGCTGTATCAGCTTTTCAAATGAACCTGTCTGTCTCCCGGAGCCCATTTGAGTCATTGCTACTAGCTGTGGGGAAGCTAGTGAAGACATAATGTGAAGCAGTTTGGATCTGAAACTCAATCAGCTATCAATGCGATCCCATTAGATTTGTTACAATGACATGCCTGTCTATCTCCCATCCCTTCCTAGGCAGCCTTGCCTATCCTTTGCTGAGACGAGAATTACTGCATTGTACATTCACAATCATGATAAGACATTCAGGGGAAAAGTTCATAAGCCACATCCTCTGCTGATTTAACTTCATTTCCCTTCCCCTTTCTCCCAGGAGTGGGTGCATGAGCTGACTCCTGGTGCTGGAAGGAAACAAGGTTGTCTGTTCAGCTGCAGTCAGACACACAGTGTACCATGAGGCCCAGGAAGCTGACAATGCTGAATAAAGATACTGTAGGTTCATGTTTCTCTGCTGGGAATTATCACCAAGCAGAAAGTAATGCCACATTTTTGTTACACAGCTTCTGATTGAAAACCGACAGAGGTCTAAAGCATAAAAATTACAATTATTTTCATGGGAAAAGATCTCAAAATGTAGGAATAAAAATGACCAAGAGAATTTGTTGGCTGGATTGAGTCAGCAATGTTAAGACTGTAGTGGCACACAAAATAGAGATGTAGGTAGAGGTTACTGAAAGTCTGAGTCCTGCTGGCTACTGTGCCCATTACTACTAATCATTCAGCCCAATCTCAGAAAAAACACCTTGCTTTTAAATGTTATTTTATCAGAAGAGTAGCATTTTATCACTTAATCTTCACCATCAACAGAACAATTTACAACATCATTTTTATTGATAAGTGGCTTTGGCCAATGACTTGTTATGCAGCACAGATAAGCTGAAGTTCAGAGTAACCAATAAAGGAAAATTTCCACTAAAATTGACCAATAGTGATATGCTCTGATTCATATCCTGGAGTGGTCTTAGAAGGTGTGATCTGGATTCCTTCAGGAAAAGACAAAACTAGATCTTACAGTCCAAGCACTAATGGGTGTTTGGGTCAGAAAAAAGAGTTAACAGCAATTCACAGTAACGCTTTTGGAGTACATACCCTGCACATATTGGGTCCTCAGTGCCAGCTATGAACCCACAGATCTTTTTCTTTTTACGTGTGCTAACAGAACATAGCCTATGTTCTCTTTGATGTGTCTAGAGCACATATAAGCATACACATTACAGTGTTAACCTTCATTGCATCAGATCTTAATCAAAAATGAAGTATATTTTTCATATTTAGCTGGAGAAAACTGAAGTATTTTTCAAATCCCACTGTGATAAACAGAAAGTAAACAAACACTAAACCTCAATTTCACATCATTTCAGCATGGTCAAAAAAGGAAAGAGCCAATCTAGTATCTCAGGAAAAAAAAACATGCCATGGTCCAGTGGAAATATTCAGGAGCCTAAGGCTGTGTCTTAACTCTGCCAAATATTTGCTAACTTTTAAAGAATAAGTTTGATCTCTCAGAGCCTCAGTTTCTTCATTAGCAAAACAGGGTCTAACGGTCTAATTAACTGTTCTAAGACTGGTTGGAACTTGCAAGGGAGTAATATATATTCTCATTTTGTTCAACTCAATTGAAGACTGGGGACATACCAACTTAATATGAATAAACATATTCTTTCACAAGCATATCACTCCAATTTTGCCATTGCAACATGGATTGCAAACACGTTATAATAGTACTTCACTAAGCTTCTACCTAAAACTTTGTGACAGTGAAGATACAGCCAGCATTAACTGATAGTGCTGGTTTGTTAACATGAAAACTTGGTTACCTGGAGTGTTAAAATGCCTGTCTCAGCTGGGATACATGAGCTCTCGTACTGGGTTTATTACCCTCTGGAAAATGAAATAGTTGTACAACATGTTGCTTCACTTCCACATTTTGCATTTGCTGCATTTGACTTCCCTGGGATTTTGCTTGATAGCTCTAGTCAGCTGAAAATAACAATACTTTGTGTCTGAACAACACCTTCCACTCTGATACCTTTACTTATTTTACAAAAGGCACTTTGCCGACGTGCAAGGTACATTTACTGACTGATTCTGCTAGCCAAACCGAAACAGGGCTTGAGTTTACTATGATACATGGATTCAGATGACTGAATCCATGCTGCTTGTAAGAATAAGGTTCAAGTTAAAGCCAGCCTTACCCAATCCGTGCATCTCCTGCTTTGTCAGCCACTGGGTGCACTGTCAAGTAAGGGCTAGAAATGAAGCCCAAAGCAGAAAAAAGTATGCTGAGTTAAATGCCAACATAGACAAGCTTTTCAGGGCCTCATGGTGTTCCTTTTTTTTTTTTTTTATGAAAAAAAACATGAAAACAAAAAAAGTAAGCATGTAGAAATGATTATGTCGATGTGACTTTGGTAGTAGAACAGATCACTGCTGCTTTGTCACTCTATAAAGTGTATCGATGTTTTCCCATATTCTTGGTATTGGCTGGTTTGATCTAAAGTCTACCATATTTCTAGGAACTTCTATGTTTTAAGTTGTTCTTCCTAGTAACTAATAGTACTACTAAAAATTACAGATATAAGAGCTTAACCAGTCAAATTGTAAATCTCATCCTAGTCCTGGTAATTAAGGATTGTGTAATATATCTGTTAAATTTATTGCCTATTTAAAAGTAGGTTCATTGTAATTATGTATGACCAAAAGACACTGCACTATTAACAGTGACTCATTTATCCTTATCCAAAGATACCTAATATACATGTGTATTGCAATATGGAGGATAGTATTCTTTATTTGCTCTTTATAAGTTTCTTTATTTCACCACCAAAGATAAATAAATTAACAAAAGGAAAGGATGTCAGGAAAGGAAGGAGAAGGTAAAAAAAAAAAAAAAAAAAAAAAAAAAAAAAAAAAGGAACATGTTGCCAAAAAGGATTCAGTTACTATTTTATTTCTCTAAGCACTGTCTGTTGCTCAATAAGAGCTAATAAAAATATTACTGCTGAAGTCAAACTGAAGTCAAACTGTAAGACTACTTATTTTCTATTTACATTTTTTTCATAGAATAGCTAATTCTCTCTCATTGGATTATCCTTGTTTCTCTAGACTCTACTATTAATTAAAGTGTTAAATGATGACATACTTTGGGACCACCTCGCCTGGGGCCTCACCCCTCTCCCATTAGGCAACTGGAACATTACCATTCATATGAACAGGAGGAAGAATGAAGTCCTTATCTGGGAGATTTCAGAGAAAACATGCCATACTCCAAAAGGAAGCATCAAACAAGCAGATCACTAAAGGTCAAAGGTCAGTAAATAGGTCAATCCCCATCTCCAGGCAAAAAGGTGAAAGTATGTAAAAACTGAACCACGAAAATAACAATGACATAGACATTTAAGATGACAGATATAAGAAAATACAAGACGTGGCTTCTATCTTTGCAACACAAGCTGTCAACATTTTTTCTTGCTTTTTAAAATAAATGAATAACAAATAAGGCAATTCAGATGTTTACTTTCTCTCTTGAGAACAAGACTGCAGTTCTAAATACAAGTACAAACCTACAGTGATCCCAAGCATGGTTGCATTAAAATGTAAAATTATTTTTCTCTGTGTTACACATTATGTGAAGCCTGTTTTAAATTAACAGACATTTTAGCAAAACCATTGCTGTGACTGTTTGAAAGTAACGCTGCTTCCAGTTTTATTTCTTACCTCACTGTCTTCTGTGTGCCTGGTAAGTAAGATTGTTTCCATGTACTTGAAATGGCTTTATACAGAAAAAGAAAAATAAAAGCAACATAATCCATCAGCAGAATTCTTAACTTTTACATTTATCATACATTTATATAAGCTTCCATTCATAGTATTTGTTAATCTTTTAGGAAAATGCACTTAAAATCTCATGAAAAATTCACTGCCGTATAGTTATTGAAGAACTTAAACTGACTCTAAAATGAAAATGTTCTTCTAAAAGTTTAGATCTTTGGGAGTTCTCCCAGCTCTGCTCCCCAAGCATTTTTTCAATAGTGCAAACTTTTAAATGCTAAAAAAACTGAATGCCACTAATTTCCCAGAAGTGGATGTTTTATGCTTCATCTTTCATTCCCTGCTGTGGAAACAGGCTGGATAATGGGGCTTAGCATCCAGTGACTTTAAATTGCTGAATTAGAGGCAAGTCTCATCACAAATTTTATGTATCTTCAAGAAACATACAAATAATTATAGCTGATTACATTTTTTCTCAATTCTTGACCATGCTCCAGTCGCTTTTGAAAGATGTCTGGTTTCCTACCCTGGAAAGAGGGAGTTCATGAATAAGTGTGTTTAAGGATTATAAAATATTCGATAGCCTTACACTATGCCTCTTTTTAGTACAAGCTAGCATGCTCATGTATTTTATCATTTATTTTGAAAAGCACAGGAACAGTGTTATGTAATCATGTGGAGGCTTTTCAGCTTCCCAGTCCAGAATATGGAATGAAGAAGCCGTCCCTGCTCCGTGTGTGGGTGTGTGATCCTCCAGTTCTTCCTGGGTTCTGATTTTGCATTTCTAATGAAGCTGAACTGACAAAGCGTGAAAGTGGTCTAAAAGGAAAAACAAAGAAAGTGCCCCTGTTCTCACTGTGCCAAGACTCATCAATATTCCAGCAGCTCGGCTTTCCTCTCTTGTCTGATGTGTTTTTATTTTTTTTTTTTCAGAGCTGGGCTGAGTCTCCTCCCCTTTCCTTAACTTACAGGGATAGTAAGTTGCTGTATTCCCAGCACATGCAGATTGTCAGTTTTCTCTGTCTCCCACTCACTGAACTGCTGTATCTGCTGGGAAATTCCTGCCGTATCTGCCACCTCCATTTGTGTACAACACTGAAAATCTGAAAAGGTGAGCTGATCCATTAATCTGCTGGGGTTTGGGGAACGGAGTCTTCTTTTTTCTCTCTCCTCCTTTGTATGTTACTTAATGTAATGATACTTTTGCCTACAACCATGTTCTCTCTTGATCTTACTGTTAAACTATAGAGGACAGACTAGATGTGTGAATTGTCTTGGAAACAAAAGGCACTGTGAATGAATCTGTGTTTTACAAAATACTCAAAATTAATTGGTTTGAAAAAATCCTTCTTGCACACAGTAGTCGTGTCCAAGCTGGAATATGTAGTAATGTAAATACCTAGTTCGGTCTATGAATGCTTTCACTCTAACAAGTTAAGCATGCATCATTCCGTCACACAGAATATTGTACTCAAGTGCCAATGTTCCAACATAAGGTAATTCAAAAAGCAGTGATCATATCCCACCAAAATAAATTTGTTAGAACATGGTATTTTCTGTAAGACAGACTGTTTCAAAACCCTGTGTATTTATAGTTTAACGCTTCCTAAAAAAGGTATTTAAGCACTAGACTTATTATGATGTTAAGTTGCGTTGTGTATAAATAGAGAGACAGATTTCACTGGAAACTACTAACTCTGAACATTTATGAATTTCTAATTTCATCATAAAAGCATGATTAATGAACACTTAGAAAACTGGATTTTCAGCCAGGAAAACACTTTGTGCAGACTCTTTTATTAAATAAGTTCATACTAAGGAGACATAAATATTTAATCTTTAAACAAACAAACAAAAATAATATTTTAATGAAGGATTTTTAATACTAAAACATTTTAGGGTTGATTCAGTATTTGATTTCTTAAAATCAGATTATGTCCCTATAGTTGCTGTTGGACCAGGCTAGCCATTACTCTGCAATGTGAACTTGTATTATGGTCAGAGGCGACAGGCTAAGTGGGATATAACTTATGATGCTTTACAGATGTGGTCTTCAAACATGAACGTTATCAACATAAAACTGTCAAAGGCATATCTTCTAAATTGTGGTTGAGGGATAAATAAACTATTCCTGCTGGGTTTTGCCATGTGAAAAGGAGGAATTCAGACAATGCAGTCAACCATTTGAAAACATCTGAAATGCAGAACGTTTTAAATGTTCCATTTCAAGCAAAATATCTCTCTCCATTGGTTAGAGTAAAGGTGAGCTTGTTTTTGTTGGTTTTTTTTTTTGTTTTTTTTTTTAAGATGGTGTAGACCAATAAAAAGTAAGGCTGACAGATAGTTTTAAACATTATAATTACTTATACTTCCAGGTGCTGTACCCATTTTATGTTACTATATCTCTAGCAACTGGAAAAAAATTACAGAATTACAGCAAATTCAGATTAATTTCTGAAGACAGGATACCTATCTGAACAGCTCATAAAATCCTTTTCAAAGAGTTCTTCTCACAGCCAACAGCTTAGATGTTTCAAATAATACAAGTTGTAAGGAAACATGAAGAATAACCACTTCCATGTAAACATATGGCTAACCATTCCTCTGAAATCTTATTTCTTGTCTTACAGGTTTCTCCAGTACCTCCCACGGAAAAGGGTCTCTCACTTTTCTGAAGGGATTTTGACAGAAGTTAGTTGTAAGAGAAAACTTTCTGCAAGACAGATGACTAAAGGGAACGGAGAAGATCCCAAAAGTGGAAGTAGGATGGAACGCTTTCAACAAGGAGTCCGGAAACGTACACTTCTGGCCAAAAAAAAGGTGCAGAGCATAACAAAGGATGATGTTAAAAGTTACTTATTGAGGAATGCCTTTGTGCTCTTCACCGTTGTTGCTGTGATTCTTGGTGAGTAATTTGTTCAATAGGAATATTCTGTTCTCCAATGCATTTGACAGTGACAATTTGCCTGGGCAATTTGCATTACAAAAAAGATCCCAAATTCTTCTGAACTGATAAGAGTGTTCTGGCTTGGAGAGTTTGGGCTCTGACACCAGCACGTTGAACTTTTGCAAAGAGCCATTTTAATTATTCTAGGGAAAATTGTGATGAAGGAAATCAGCTGTTCTATGGATTCTTGTCTTAAGGAACCAGGTACAATAGCTGAATGGAGTATTCTCAGCAAAAGCTTCTACCAAAAAAATTTGCAGCAAAATGCTCAAGATGTAATTTTTATTTACCTAATCTAGCCGAAACTAAAACCTTGCAATCATAAACAGAAGTCCTAAATGAATTACTTTAAAATTAAAGAGTGACATTTCTGAGCAAAGTTCTTTATCAGAGCCTCAATCTTTCTAGTTTTCCCTTGACAAATACAAACCTATCAAACCTAAGTACAAGCTTATGCTTGTCCAGTTGCTCACAATCTTACACATGCATCTTTCAGATGCAATTGGGGCAACAATAGAAATGCTACTTGTTCAAGGGACTGCAAGATATCACCTGATTAAATGCCTTTTTTAGAACGTATTGAATCCAGAATATTAAATAGCACTTAGATTTGGAATGCAAAAAAATGTGTATTTAAAATACAACTACACATTTTGTTCACATAAGAGAATAAAAATACATCTACCCATTTTGTTCACATAAGAAAAAGAATAATCTGACCAAAAAATGTTTAAAAATCAAAATTTACTTTATATAATTATGTGATCACCTCTGGTCATCTTGCTTTAAATACAGATTAATTTTCTACATGGTACCACCATATGTTCCAAGAAATTATATTCCTTATAGTGTGAGCGTTATTATTTTACCATACATTTTTCTTTTTATCTTCTGATCAGTTTAGGTATGAAACTGTGAATCTGATCATCAAAACCCAAATGTTAACACTTAAAGATAAGGGTATAAGTCCTAAACCTACATAGGCCCTAATGCTAATGATGCTGCTGTTTTGCATAGATCTGCTTGTTCTATGTCTTTCTTAAGGAATTTACATTTCAGGGATTTATTATTATTTTGTTTGACACCACTACCGCAAGATTATTTTAAATTACTTTCAGCTTTCATAGTCTTTTTCTACAATAGAGTTATATTGATTTGCATAAGGGTAAAATGAAGTACTTTGTTGCTGTAACAGAAAAACCATTCTCTCATGTTTATCTGTATTGTTTGATCAAAAGTGCTTTTCATTCCTAACCAAGAAATTGTTCAATGCAAAAAAAAAAAAAAAAAAAAAAAAAAGAACCAAAGAACCCCTACCATTCATATCAAGGATATAAAGTGTAGGCGTTCTATCTACAATTTTCAGGAAAGGCAGAACAAACCAAGCAGGTCTTGAAACACCCTCCAGCTGCTAAGAAATACAATTCTTCTATCAATATCTGTCTCTACTGGACAACAAGACTAAAGCACTCTTACAATTGTTTCACTGTCACATAGCTCCAGTGTCACAGACCTCCATAAACTTGGCAATGTGGGAACAGAAATGTAGTCTCAACAAGTGTGCTTACAGTAACTACATGTTCCAATTAGCTTTAGATGAGTAGTGACAAATGTGAGTCCATAGCTTTGCTAGCACCTACAACCATTTCAGAGTACTATTAAGGCTGGAACACAAGCTGGAGAATTGAAAATATGCATCTCAAGATGACTAAAGCTGCTAAAATTATGCTCGTGAACCAGACATATCTGGTGTAATGTTCAGAAAAGAGTCTGTTCATTACTGTTATGGAATATTCCAAAATTTTCTCCCATTTCTGGTGTAGTTTTATAGTATACTCATGACTAAAACAGCAAGTTCACCCTTGACAGCTCATATAAAGGTAAAACTTCTATTTTGGGAAATTTTTCACTGTTGTGGAAATATTCAGAAGTAGGGAACAAGTAGGGAAAAATTAGTTTGGAAAAGTATTGTTGGTTGAACTGCATCTGTCTAGTTTGGCAAGAGCAAAACTTCTACCATCTCTCAGGTGTTTGGTGATCTATGCAAAATCAGATGATGGGCTTTTCTAGCGGACAGTAATTAACATCGCAAAATTAATGCACCAGTTAACACCTCTAACTGCCTCATCAAAGATGCTCGTATGTAAATATAGGTGGAAACCAAACTATACTCAGGTCAAGGTTGAATCATTCAAAAGAAAATATGCTTAATGCTCTCTGTAGTCAACAAATAGAGACATCAGTTTCTAAGGCTGTCAGTCCGGTAATGTTCATAAAGACTCAACTCAGGAAAACTCAAATTTTATCTTAAAAGAGTGCAACATTTCCTCAGAAACATTTCTTTTAGGCCACTTTTGCCAAGGGATCAAGATGAAAAAGCCTGTTTAATAGAAAGCATTTCTGAATTCTTTGCTGGGCAGGATTGATGCTAGTAGTGGTCAAGTGTATAAGATCGTGTCTTAGCCCAGTTTCAGGACTGTAGCTTGTAGCAGGCATTTGAGTTTGCCAGATAACTTTGTGCCTGTGGAAATAAGCATGAAGCTGCAACATGCTTTTTTTTGTTTTGTTTTGCTATGTTTTGTTTATTTTTGTTTTTGTTTTTGTTTTGCACATTTTACAGACAAAGCAGAGAATTTCTGGCATGTCCATAATAAGGAAAATATAACCACCTACCCTAACTTCTGCTGGTAATCCAATTCTGAACTAATTTCTAAAGTAAATTTACTAGTTGTTCCAATACAAAAACAATTACTCTTTAATAACCTAATTACAAACATGCCAAAAGTTATAACTCACATTGAGAATTACTTGCACACCATCCTCTCTTTCCTACAAACCTAAAGAAAGATCTTCTTACTTCACATTTTGCACATTATTGCATCATTATTATAATGCATCATTATTATAATTGTTGCCAGTTTTAGGGAAATCTCAAAGCCTTTGAAAAACTTTGAGAAAAAGTGCTCAGCAAAGCGAGTTACAATGAAATTTTTCGAATTCTGCTGGCCCACCTAGAAATATTAAATTAGTTTTTGTGGGTTTTTTTGAAGTGAATCTTGGCAAAAGCCAAAAGATGGGTGAAGTGAATTGGGGAAGCTGACCACTGGTGAATTCAGGGCATCACAATGAGCAGGAGCAACTTTAGGTATGCTAGAGGTCTGGTGGCTCATGGAAAATCTGCAGGAAGGCTTACAAACTTTTAAGTGTTAGCCAAATTACTGGAAAAATCACAGAGGCTGCCCTTTCTCTCATGCTACTTAACTTCATCATCCTGTCCCCAAAATGCCTTCCGTTCAGACACCTTCCTCTAGCAGACACTTGATTCTCTGCTACCTACCTTCTGTTTTTCCAAAACTGCTAAAGTCCAGACTTTATTCTGGAAGGACTTTTAAATGCCCAAGAATCTCTTGTGAATTCTGAACTTATGCTGAAGGAAAGATCACAGTGCACAGAGGTTCTGAGAAGCTGTTCACAGAGAGGAAGGATGTGAAGTACTATAAAAAGCAGTTTTTGCATAGGTCAGAAGTTATCATAGCCCCTTTCAAAGGGGACAGGAATGGAGCATGTTCTGGAAGCTGGTTTGGGTTTCTGGCTGCATGAAACTGCTTCCAGTTCTCTGTAATTCAGGCAATCTCACAGTGAATGTGAGAGGTCCATATGACTATACCAAGTCTGTTCTACAACAGCATGTACCATACGTAGGATCCCCAAACTTTCCAATATCCTCTTAAAAACAAAAACAAACAAACAAACAAAAAACAAAAAGCTAGCTTAAATTACAGGGTGAAGATAGCAGGGATGAAGGCATTTCCAATGTCCCTATGGCCCCAAAAAAGTAGCGTTATAAAGTCTGCAGATGATCCTTCATAATACAGAAGGGGGCAGTGGTAGGAGGGAGGGAACGGGGGGAAAGATCTAAAAGATCTGGACCACGAAAAGCTGCGCAGTGCAGCAAATTCACGTATTTCAACACACAACTTGTCCAGACAGCAATTTAAAATGTGTCTTAAGAGGAATAAGTCTGTGATACATGGTTAGATGGAACCACTGGATAACACCCACAAAAAATAATAATAAAAAAAAGACATTCTCTTGTGTATTAAAGTGACATCTTTTCTGCTAGTGGTAGGTCCTCTGTATCCAATGAAGAGAAGGGAATTTGACCCCATTATACACTGGCAATGTGCACTGTGACAGTGCTCAAGGCAGCCTTGGTAAAATTTGCATGAGAACAAAGCAAAGATCCATCACTGTAAGCGAAACAGCTGTGGGAGGTGAATCCTAGGTGAGAGAATATGGTAAAATATAAAGAGAGAAATGTGATACTGGACAAAAGGATAAGACGTATACAAGAAAATCAAGACAGCTTAGAAACAGATAAGGAGAAATTCATTCTATTTATGCTGAATTCAGAGGCTGTCTTTGTCTCCATGCTCTTCTAAAGAACCTGTCCAGCATGATTGCTCCTTTTTACTGTGAACTTTACTAGCAATATACTGAAAACAAATATATAGCAATAAATCCCTAAGCCAAGATTAATTTTATTTGAAGTTAAGAAATATTTATAATTTTGTGGAAAATATATAAATAAATAAATAAACAGACAACGTATGGTCCTTTAAACAGTGCAACACTTAAAAATTAAAACATGGTCTTCTTCAAAAAGGGGTAAGAAGTATAGAAATACAAAGAAGTGTAATTCTGCTATCTAGTATCCAGTAATAAATGTCAGATGGTGAAACTGTTAAGCTAGTTTAACAGGTACTTGTAAAATAAAATTATGTACATTTATTATCACAGTCTTAATGTCTTATCATACACTCTGGTGTTAATGAAATGAAACAACCCTAGTTGTCAGACGGCCACATACATAGCGTAGTAACATCAGTACACATGGCTGCTCTGTGAATCACAGCTGTGCATTCACTAATAGTGCATATATTATTAAAGATACAAAATATGATAAATATTATATTACTAACTTCCTATTTGCTCTAATTTGACAAATCAGTGGTCTAGTGAAGTGGTGCTGAAAAGTAACATTTCTGAGTGGTCATAAATCAATCCAAATAAACAATCATTCACTGCTCTCTTCATACAGTCTGTGGAAATGTAGGCATTGATGGCCTTCTCAAATCTCTCTCTAGAAATTCAATTTAATTTGATTTATGTAGTACTACTTCATAAAAGCAGATTTCATGGTTATGGGTGGAATTCAGGGCATTAACAAAGCCATTTAGGGTGTTTATGTGATTTCTAAGAGATTTAATGAAAAAATTCCGTGCAATGCTAGTACAACATAGCACTCATATTATCAAAGCAGAAATAACAATAGAAAAATTGGCTATATTAAAGACCATTAAGAAACAATTTGGGGTTGTATGAGCATCAGAGAGGACTAAAAAAGACATTTTCAGCAGCAAATCATCTAGTGTTAGAGCTGGCCATTCCATTCCACTTTTCAACATGTGTGCACTGTAGTCACTATGGTGACTGCAAAGCACTACAAAATCATAGGCGAGGTGCTACTGACTTGTATGCTGAGTAAATGTTTAATATCAGCTTCTTACCAGCACCCTAGCTATTTGAAAGACTCAAATGAGTTGTCATTTGCACTGGAATGTCTTTCAGTTGGCCAAAACGAAGGTATAGATGAAGATGGCATATTCAGTTATTTATTGATTCCTGAAACTTTCATTCTTCCAGTGTGAATCTGTTACATAGTACTCTTGAAATAATTAGGCGTCTAAAAAATTCTGTGGGTTTTACGATATCAAAGAAAAAGTAGTTGTATTTTTAGGTGAATCAAGATAAAGTGTGTTTGAAAAAGTATGCAAAGAAATCCAATACGAATGAGGTAAATAAAGAAATTCAATCTTCTGAATAAGGTAAAAAAAAAAAAAAAAAAAAAGGAAAAGACAAATATAGATATTCTGATGTTTTGTATTGTAGCATTGATTTTCAGGTCAGGATAAATAGCTACTGGGAGATATTCATTATCTTTCTTTTTTCTATTTTTTTTTTCATGCCTTCTTTAAAAAGTGAGAACCAGCAACTGCATAAAATAATCCATGCGGTCACATTAGCTGTATATATCCTCTGTCAATCCTCCAAATTCTGTACTTTTATGGTGCATTACATTCAGACTTTGTATGTTATTTATCTTCAGATTAGAACTCAGTATCCTTGGGATTTACCATGTTTTGTCATCTATTTGTTACCTAGCTTAATATAGCCCTGTTCAGCCTGGACCTTTTAAGCAATAAGATAATCTAAGTGATAAATTAAAATAATAATAATAAATGTGAAGAGCTAGGAGATTTCTTGCTTGTATGCCAATTTCTTGAAACTTCTCCATATTCACAGAGTATGCTAATGTCAATAATGTGTATTATGAAGCAAATAGGCTCCTGAACATGCAGTTTTAGTTCATATCATTGACATAACAATGACCCCCCCCCCCCAAAAAAAAAAAAAAAAAGTGTTTGGAATAGGGAAGATACTATGAAAAATAGGGAAAGAAAGGAAATTATTCCTGGTAGATTTCAGTAAGTGCTGGATTACTCCATTTATTACATCAACCCAAGAGAGCTGGAATTGTACTGACACTGTGTGTACTTTTAAACAACATGATGAAAACCCAGAATATATAAGCTCCTTAAAGCCACGCAAAATAAGTTTATTTTGATAAGAGATTTTATAAAATGTTTTTGGATTAAAAAAAAATAATAATCGGTCCGTGGTACTATAAAAGAGTGAAAAGGAAAACATTTTAAAATGTTTTAAAAGGAAAGGAGGCAAAGAAAAAGAGAAAGACAACATGAGAATCAGAAGGATACAAAAGTGTTATTGCTATCCATGCATTGTAGTTGTACTCCCATGACCTTTCTCTGGCAGTAGTTATATCCACCTTTTGAACCTCGTCTAATTCCTTAAACTGAAGAAATTAATTTTCTTTTGTTACATTTAACATGGCTACCTACTCTTTATTGGTATCATTATAAGATCATAAATGGAAATCAGCTTAGCAGTTATACACTGTGTGTTTGGTATTCACCATTTTGATAACTTGGTATAACAGAAAATTCATTTGTTCAAGAAAGGTCTATAAAAGGTGGGACTTACATGATAAGTATAATTTACACTGATCCTTCAAACTGGCTATAGTAAATATTTCTGCCATTCACAAGGACCAGATTAAAAAAGACAGAAGTTACAATTGTGTGAGTATAACAGGGCTGTTAATAAAGAAATTTCTGGGAGTACTAACAAAAGACCATTGATGAATTAGACTGCTGCATATTTTTTGATGTTTTGTTTTTTTTTTTAAATCTTTTTATTTTTACATACATTGAACAAACAAAGATGTACTACCTAGCTTTTCAAAGTCTGAAATGTAAGGGAAGCTACATGTGGAATCCAAAGCTCAGACTCAGATGTCTTTATAGTGCATGGATGAGAGAGGGCAGATTCAAAAGGTGACCCCACAGGTGCACAAAGCAAACATGTAAATGCTTAAAACTTGCCAGGAGGAAGGCAGGATTGTAGCAGATTACATTCCCACTCCTTGCTGAGTGAGTAAGAACCATGCCAGATATTTTCACCTAATCAAGATCCAGAAACAAATGAACCCTCACCTTGGGAATGGTGTCAACAGTGCTTGAGGAACTGGCTCACACTTTTCCTTTAAAAACTGAAGTTACAGGATGGATTCCACCATTCGTTTCAAAGTTCTGTCATTGGGCAGAATGAAATGCAAGACTTCTAAAGGCAAATGCGTATACCAAATACATATACCTAATGGCTAAAACAAGCAAGGAGCCCCAGGTTGTTAAGCAAAACTTGAAGCAAGAACAGTAACACAGGGCATCCCAAATCCAGCTGATTTTCTGCATGTGTGTGTCAGACATGTTCAGATCAGTTTCTAGGCCCCCTGTACTTACACTGGATAAAGGCAAATTGATGTTTAGGTTATGGCAATTCCAAGAAAAACACTAACAGAACTGTGAGAAGTGAGGGGTCTTCCAAAATGAATGGATTAACTTTAATGTTATTAACTTTATGGATTCCCAGCACTAAGCTTTTTTACCTAGAGGAACTTTGAAGGTCACAATTTGGACTCAGGTACTTACTTTGTGATTAAGTATTGTTCCAGGTGCCAGTTTCCCTTTGCTGTTTTTGTGACCTTTAAGGTAGAGAAATTCTTCCATTCTGAATAATGACTAACAGTGAGAAGAGGGTAACTATATATATAGCCTGTATGCCAGCTATATCCAAATCAATTCTCTGTGGTACAACATTTTCAGAATCACAGACCACCCACTGTATCCCTCAAATGACAACTTGTAAGAAGTCAGTCAGTTAAAAAGCTCATTTGAGACTTCTTTTGAATCAACTGAAATAAAACAGTATTGAAATTCGTTTATTGAAAGAGGCTGTTGAACAGCATACTGAATAGATGGGAAATGCTAAATAAGTATATTTTCATTGAAGTCATAATAGGGAAAGAGAGGCTCACTTAACAAAATCAAATAGCTAGACTTGAAAGCATCCTAGCTGTCTTTTTGAAAAGATTATATGACTCCATGAATTTCAGTCACAAACCTAAATGTGTTATTCTAAATAAGGGATTACAGTAATACTTAAACCTGATATTGCAGAAATCTTGTATTCTAGAACAGGAAATCCTTCTCAGTCTGTCCAGGTTGTTTGCATGTGTCAGCAAAATACTGGATGAGAAAGAATCTTTAAAATCTTCCAGTGAAGTCTGCCACGTGAGTTATGTTCCATGACCAAACAGTTCTGGCACAGGCGTATCTTGATTCAACAAAAACTTAATCCTCAGTGGCAAACACCTCAATTACAGATTTAGACTATCAGCACTAAGTTAAATTAACAGGTGGTTTTGTAGGAATGAGAAGTTGGGCTAGCTCCACAGAGATATGAATGCGTAATGTGAACCTCCCACAAATGATCATATAAAACTGCACATCAAGGAAGCCAAGCCTGTAATGAAGTGTTTTGTGATATATGTCTAAGGTGGAATTTAAAAGCTCAAATAAAGGCAACTATCAAGGTCTAACCTCAGGCTCTCTGTTAGAGTAAACCAGAAATTCTTCAGAGTAGACCTGTTTTCTGAGTACATTTGCACAAAGTTCTTGGCATTGAGGGATCTCAGTCTCGTTGACTGATTTCTGAGTGTTGTTGTACTGTAAAAACAAACAAACAAACAAACAAACAAACAAAAAAAACATAATAATACAGATGGGCAGATATAACTGTTGAAGAGAAAAAGGGAATTTGGTGCTGTTAAGGACTATGTCAGCTTCCCGTTGAGAAAAAACAGGCAAGAAAGTAACTATGTAAACTTTACAAGAGATCAGCCTTCTTATCTGTTGGGAATTATTTTTTATGGGAGTAAAAACAAGAGCATTAGTCAAGAAGGTGGAGCTGCAAAGTAAACCCAAGCATGAAAAAAGTTATGACAGTAATTTTGTAAAACACTAAGTAATATCTTAACTCTAGACAATACTTCAGAAAATGTAACCTGACATTTTTTTTTAATGCTGGACCTTTTTTTTTATGTGAGAAAGACAAAATTCATGAATTTTACTGGAATTATATGTCATTTTATGCAGCAAAACCAGTAGTAGTCTGTCTTTCAATAAAGTATTTTGTGTGAGAATAAAATTACGAATATAGAAAATACAGAAACGCTTCAAGAAATACAAGGGAAAAAGCAAGAAAAAAAAAAAAAGACCAACAGAGAAGCCTAAGTTGGACAAAAAGAGAATGATATTTTTGATGTGTTATCAAAGGGAGAAAATTGAATGGGGAAGAAAGGCAAATGAACTAAATAACTAGAGAATGGAAACCATGTTACAAGGATAACAGTGGAGTCAAAAAGCAGCAGAGCAAAGATTTCAATTGTTTGTTGGTGGTGCCGGTGGCATTTTTATCTGCTTAAATTTTCTAACAGCACTCAGATGTTTTTATATCCTCAGATTTAGTACACAAAATGTCCTCATATAGGCTGTATCTCATAAAGCAGGGATTTTACTTATTGCTTAGTTACATCAGTTCTTCTGCACAGCTCCATACACCTCATTCACACCATATGCCTTCTGTCCACAAAATCCAAGGAAGAGATGCTATGTCTGCAGCTGAAAACAATGTGCGAGTTGCCCAGTCATAGCTATCAAGGTGTTACAGAAGTTCAGGCCCCTAAAGTTAGTCATTAACAGGCAGACGATTTGAGTCTCCTAAGTTTGAGATGCAAACTCAGTGCCCTGCAAAACTATATTAACCTAGTTATAAATGCTTATAAAATACATGAAAATTACAAAATGCCTCTTGATCTCTGCAAATTGTACCTGCAGAGGTACAAGTTACAAGTCTGTTACAAATCTGGTGTGATTTTGGAAGGTAACAGCCCTCAATGAACGAAGGAGATCTTCAGGGTCAGGGTCAGGAGGCAAGCGCTGTTGACTCAATGGCTGCAGCACTGCCACTCTGCCTCCACTTGGTACAGTTGGGAGCATCACGGCACACGTGTGATGCCTGAGGAAGGGTAGCACAGCAACTTCTCTTCTGATACAGGGAAAAACTCTTTGACATCAGTGTAACTCTTACTCCAGTATACATTTGTTTTTCTCCAGATATGTCTCTTTTTATAGCCTTAGAATTCTATCCAGATGGAATCTGAGGCTTTTTGTCTGCTGTTTCTGATCTTTCACAGCTTAATTGAAGCAGGAGTTTCAGCTGAATCCCTTGATGTCTGGGAGTCTTAGAAAGCCCCAAGTTTCATGGGTGCATGCGCAGCAGACTCTGTAGGATATAGGTAATGACCAGCCTGCCACCATCACTACATGCCACCCAGGACTCCCAGGGGTAGCCGACTTGTGTACAATAGTATAGTGCATCCTGACTCAAACAGGTTTGGTTCTGGTTTTGGTTTTGTTTGTTTTTATACACAGATAAACCAGGTAGTTCTTTTTTTTTTTTTCTTTTCTTTTTTTTTCTTTTCTTTTTTCTTTTCCCCAAAAGAATTAAGTTAATATTTTGCTGCTAGAACTGTCCCACGGCACAGTCTCATATCACAGGCTTCTGGGTTCCAAGCAGGTCTAGGATATTTGTCTCTCTCAAAGGACTTCTCCCCTGACTTCCGTCAGCATCTCTCTTCAGCAAAGGAAACAGATCTGTTTGTGTCCAGACTGACCCATAATCTGCTTCACTATATTGACCTGTGAGAGCTACTTTGAGCTCATGAACAGCTCATGAACGTCATGGCATTAAAAGTGCAGGAACACATCACAGGGATATTCAGCTATAGATGTGAAATTCTCTGACGGGCCTCTATCATTTGAGAGCTCTAGAGAAAAGTCAGCTAATTTATTAGGCCAATTCATACCAGGTCTTCTTCAGGTCTCAAAAAGAGCAGCAAGTGCTTGTTGAAAATAATTAGTCCTCAGAAAGAGGGAACTGAAGGAACTCCAAGCTACCTATTATCCCCAATTCTGGATGGCTTGTGAGGAAGTGTAACTGATAAGGTTGCTTAAGGGTATGTTTTTGTGATCAATTAAGTCAGTCTTACTCTACCATAGGTTGCATACTTATAGCCCCAACTGTTTTTTGTTTGTTTGTTTGTTTGTTTTCTCCACTTTCAATTACACCTGCATTCCTGCCATCCAGCACAGCAGTAAACCAGTCCGCGGAAGTATACTGGCAGAAAACTGTCCCAGTAAAAATAGTTCCTCCCTAGTTCAGCTCCCAGATTAGATCATCTCTGTATTTGACAAGTACAAGTGCACTAAAACAGTAAAAATTTGGATCAGTTTAACCTGTAGCAATTTGGTGCTCTCTACAACATAATCCCCCTCAGTCTGATGCCATGTGTGCCCATCCTTACCTTTGCTTTTTTGCCCGCCACAGGACTTCCAGGAGTAAACAGCCTGGAATTGCCTCTCCTGAACCAAGGGGACTTTCCTGTTTTGGGAACGAAGACTCACAGAGAGCTTTTTCAGTTATCCCACCAAATACACTTTATGTTAAAGAGCTTTAGAGAGATCTTATGCGTCTAGGATAAAGAAGGTTGAAGAAATGTAATAAGGCAGCACTGATGACTATACATGTATAATAAAAGATGTAGTTCTCAAATGTTTAAGAGCAGTAACAGCTACAGACCTAAACTGAATGAGTAACTAAAAGTAATCATCTAGCTACTAAACAACAGTTAGCATAATGAGCCAATCTTTAAGATAAAATTGGTAAAAATAACAACCCACCACCACCACCACACACACAAAATAATAGTAATAAAGAAAAAATTGCTGCAGTATTTAAGTATCTAATACTTATGTTAGGCACCTAGCATTTAGGTTCATCAAAATGGCCTCAAAAGGAGCATATCATACCCACATAAGGAAAATCAGAAAGGAAGAAAGGATCAGGTAGTATAAAGGAGAGTAAGGGGAATGGGAAGCGAGGAGAAGGGTAAGTATAAAATTGTGAAAGCAAAAATAGATGAAGAGCTTAAGAACTATTATTGTCGGCAACTTAAAGTATTTCTTATCACTTAGAGAGGTTATTTACCTGTTTGCCTCAAGTAAATACAGTTGAAACCTTATCTGAAAATGGCTGTTAGAAGAAAAGGTGTCAGAACAAAATGCTAAATTAAGCAGAAACAAATGACCCAAAGAACAAAAGCATTCATTCCAGGGCTCTGCAAGAACATAAGAATGAAATGGTTGTGCAGCTAACAAAAATATACAATGTCCCATTAGACTGGTAGGAGCCTGATTCTCTTACTGGCTGTAGCCCAACTTCTGTTATAGAACAAAATGTTATTTGCTCACTGGTTACAAGATATTCAGAAAGATCACTCTTAACAATAGTTATTTTAGTGATCATTCTACCTAGTCTAAGGTAATCTTTCCCAATTATAATGATACTTTTTATTTCTTGCTTGAAAAGAAAAAGTCTATATGTCCACTGTTAAAGAAAAGGATATTGACACAGATCTCATTTAGCAGTGTTTTGAGATTTACTGGTAAGAATCAGAAGACCTTATTTAAAGGGCAATTTTTATACTGTTATTAATATACCATCTAGTAATTTCCCCTTGAAAGATGTTTGAGTGATTTATGATCAATTAAAGAATAAAACTGCTAGATTTTGTACTTTCTGCATGAAAATATAGAGCATAGGCATTATAAAAATACACACACCAAATAATTTTATGGGTTTATTTCCTGTGTGTTTCTGATGCAAGAGAGAGGAAACACTTGTAAGGATTCATTATAAAAATTCAGAATTCAGTTATTTAACAGAATTGCTGCTAGTGTTCACTTAAAAATATTGTGCCATTTCTTAGGAGCTTCCTTATTGCCTTGAAATAATCAGTTAGTTGAAACAGGGAAAAAAACAAACAAACAAACAACAACAAAAATACTGTTCTACACTCTTTATTAAATTTTCATACCTAATTAATCTAAATAGGTTAAGGAGGAGGATAAAGACTTCCCTAAAGTTCTTAAGTAAGCATTTAGATCTGGGTAAAACCCAGTCTATCATCTTCTAAGAGTTATGGTTAATTTTTTTAACTGATGTGGTGTTTTAAACCCATGAGTGGGTGTACAACATTTATCTATTTCATCTATGTAACACAAAGAATTGCGTGAAACAGTTTTCTACCTCTGTAAGACCAAGGTATTTTGTAATGTAGGTAAGAAACTTTTCACTTTTTTCTTGAAGTATTTTAAAGTTCATTTGCAAATGAACTTTAGGAAAAAACAAAAAACAAAACAAAACAAACAAAAAAAAAAAAAACACAACAGATTCTGTTAAGAAATCTACGCTTTCTTGCAGTGTGGATATGGTACACCATTGCTGTGGTTTAACCCAGCCAGCAGCTAAACACCACACAGCCATTCACTCACCCTCCCCCCTCCCTCTCTGGGATGGGGGAGAGAAATGGGAAAGTGAAGCCTGTGAGTTGACATAAAGACAGTTTATTAAGACAGGAAAATAATAATAGCAATAATAATAATAGCAATAATGATAATAATAGTACTACTACTAATAATGTGTACGAAATAAGTGATGCATAATCTAAATGCTCGCCACCCGCTGACCAATGCCCAGCCTAACCCCAAGCAGCCGCCCACCCCTCCCTGGCTAGCCACCCCTATATATTGTTCAGCATGACCCCAGATGGTATGGAATACCCCTTTGACAAATTAAGGTCAGCTGTCCTGCCTTGGTCTGTCCCCTCCAAGCTCCTGCTGCACCCCCAGCCTGCCCGCTGGCAGGACAGAGTGAGAAGCTGAAATGTCCTTGGGTTGGTGTAAGCACTGCTCTGCAACAATTAAAACACCGGCATGTTATCAGCACTCTTCTCATCCTTATCCAAAACATAGCATCCTACCAGCTACTAGGAAGAAAATTAACTCTGTCCTAACTGAAACCAGGACATATATCCACCCCTTATTCCATACCATTTATGTCATGCTCAGGTTACACTCTTTCTAACACATTCTAATTAGTCAACATTTTCATCATATATATATATATATATATATATATATATATATATATATATATATATATAGCAATCATGGTAGTGACATATATATATACATAGCAATCATGGTAGAGACAACATATAGTATTATATAATAATTAACATCATACAATTCAACTCATGGGCTATTCTCACCCAGTATTAGATCCCCTTGAGGTACACACCAGACCTCCCCTTTCTTTTGCATTACCCACCAAGTGCATCCAGGTCCCTGAGCAAAAGCAATCCCATGAATGGGTTTGCCTTTTCTTGAGGCAGGAGCAGCCCAGACTGTCTTACCCAGCGTATTTCTTAAAGGAACTACAGGAACTTTATCCCCTTCTACAGTATGAAACAGGTTTGATTGGGCAGGTCCAGCTCGGTTGGCAGATCCCCTAGTATTGACTAACCAGATGGCCTTTGCCAAATGTGCATCCCAATTGTTGAATGTCCCAGCACCCATTGTTTTCAGCATAGTCTTTAATAGTCCACCGTATCGTTCAACTTTCCCAGAGGCTGGTGCATGATAGGGGATGTGATACACCCATAGAAGGAAAATTAACTCTGTCCTAACTGAAACCAGGACAACCATTTACCATTTGGGAAGTTAGGCTCTAATATCTTAGATTAGTTGTCCTTTACTGTTATTGAGGGTAGACAGAAACCTGCACAACAGGTTGTGGGAGCATGTTTCACACAAGGCTTTGTTTCATTACAATTTTCAGAATTAATCAGAAACTTGAAACTTTTACAGAGAAAGGCCAGCTCCAGTATTTACTCTTCTCAATCTTGACTGTGGGGCTCGCTTATCAGTACAACACTAACCATGCACAGGCATGGATGATTGTTGAAATACTGTACAACTTCCAGAGGTTTAGTACCTCATACCATGTCTAATTTCCAAAATTCATGTTGATAATTTTCATTGTGCCTGTCTTTAAATTATCATGTTATCATAGAGGTTTTAAACCTGTGAACATTGGCCTTGAATTTAGAGCTATCTTGTCAACTTCCACTTGTCTTTTGCAATCTTATATTTTTTTGTTAATAAAACTTTGACATGAGTTAATATCTACTATCTAGATATTTAAACTGAGAACTGAAAAAGAAATTTATTCTCCATATTTTCTAAAATCAAGAGAGGATGGTAAAACCATGCTATTCTTCTTTCTTTAACAGACTAAAAACAAAAAAATCATTTCTTAAATTCCTTCTTCTGCACTTAAGATCACTATGTTAACACAATTTTCAGGCCTTTGAAGCAATAGTAATTATATTTTACAGGTAGGGAAACTGAGTCAGGGGAAGTTGTTTTGGCTTCACATAGATCAATGCTAAGATTAAGGCTAAAGAATTAGTAACCATCAGATGTCAGCCCAGGTCACCAGGGCACATTCCTTCCATGTTGTAGAATTTTTTTCTAGTAAACTGCAGTGGTGGGCAATACTGTAATAATGCACAAAACATAATAGGACAAAAAAAAAAAAAAAAAAAAAAAGGCTCAACAGATTTGCATGGTGCTTCAGAAACTCACTCTCACTACCAACAGTATTCAATGAAACGGCCATCTGCTTGGGCCCTGATCCTTTCTTAACACACTTTGTACAGCTTGGACAGTAGAGAACCAGATAATAAAGCCCTTACAGTATAGCATAAGGACTAGTTCTTATAGCAGCCTTAGAAGCCCTCACTAACTTCACAGAGGCTTTGTACTGGTGCAGAGATTAATCCATGTGGAACTAATTGCAGGACTGCAGCCTAAGTAAGAGACTGGTCTATCTCTATTTGCTTGTTATCCAGTTGTCAAAATGTACTGCTCATTAAGTGCAGAAACAAAGGGTCCAGATGAATTCTTTATATCTGAGAAATGTGTTTTCCATATAAAAAGAAAATAAACAGTAATACTGCAGTGGAATTTAAAATATTACTGAAAATAAGGGAACACTAATGCAGGTTTTCTGAGACCCTTTCTCTATGTGGTTTGTGATCTACTTTTACTTTAAAAATAATCTATGCAAAATGCACATTAACTACCTGAGTAGTTATGAATGAGGCTAACTACCTGAGTTATGTGAATGAGGCTAAAATAAATACTTTCCACTGCCATACCTCTCTTCTGTAGTGTGAACTCCATGATTTGTTCCAGTTGTACTCTAATCACTTTTCCTCCATCCTGTAATATTGGAGTTTTCTGTCCTACATTTTTCTGGACTCTTCTAACCCAAACAATCTGCTAAAGTCCCTAGCAGCATGATCAGACAGACGGGGGTCACTAATATGAGGGTTTTATCACCAGCAGATGGTAATGAGCTGGTGTAGAGGAGGCATAATGGTATATTTTACCTTGCAAAATTTTGACACAAATATATTATCTACTGTATAGATTTACAAATCAAAAATCCTGTTTAAAAAACAAAACAACAACAAAAAGCACGAAGTGATAAGAACTGGACCTAGTCAATGCTATAGCACCATCAGGGCCAGCCCAAGCTCTAACAAGCTCTAGAAGTGAACCTGAGTGCTCTACTGCCTACCACCACTGAGGATGCAGTTTCATTTTTTAGGACACCTGAGTTTACTTGGCTGCCAAAAAGGGCAGTCACACTTTTTCAAGGCACATTTCTACCTATTCCTTTGTGGAGCTACCAAATCTTGTGCAGCCATGCGAACAAGTCACCTCAGTGATTTGATCTGGCTGAAAATTAACCCAGTAAAATAAATTATTTCTGCAACAGTAACAATTCTCTGATCCAACTTTCTATACAGGGGCAATTAGCATAAATGACAGTGCTAGACAGTGGGCAAGAAGTCAGGAGTGCAAAAGACAGATAGTTGAATTTCACTACCTGTATGGTTAAGGACTGCTCAAGATACAGCTATGTGTTGCTCAGCTGGATATAGAAGACCTACATCATATAGGCACCAAACTACTTACTGCTCAGCACATTGTAATGAGTAGTGTTAATTAACCAAATAATGAAGTAAGAAAATAAGGCAATTCATGCCAGGTGAGGAAGTCGCAGCTGAGAAGTTGGAGTTGCCACACATCAGCCTGCCTATGGCTTCCATTTTTAAATATCTGTCAAGTACCATTTATCTGTTCCTAGCAAGATAAATGGATTTAGGCACTCCCTCACCCCAAAGCCTCAGGCATTGAAACCCACCACTTAATTATCCAGCAAGACCTTGTAACACCCATTAAATGCTTCTTTGCATGTGCTTGTGTGTCTGAAGGTAGGCATGTGTAAAGCCTACTTATATCCTGGTGCTGTTTTGCTGGGTAAAGACCTAACCACAAGGGGATTCTCAGCTAAGTCTCCCCTGGTTATCTCATCCAATCTGAAGCATGTCTACAGGATCAGGCCCAACAGAGAAAACAGGCATGGACAAGACTTCTGAGAGTTGGTGACTAGTATACATATGCATTACATATATGATTACACTCAAAATCTCAGAATTCAAAGCACTCTGCTGCAGTCGTAGAGACTGTTTCCCTTTCATTAACACTCAAAATGTTCCTTTTACACAAATCCTGATTTTATAAAATTGAAATGCAATCAACCTTCTGGATCTGTAGCAGTGAAAAATAATTCATTGGCTTCTGTAGGACTACTCATATAAGTAGCTGATACTTGGGAGAGCAAATCAGGAGTGCAATCCAGAGCGTAGCAAAAAATGCATATTACAATCAGGTATGTCAACTAACTAATATATACGTATACATGTTTAGATGTTACTACTACCATAGAATAGTGTTATGACTATCTTTTCTCTCTCTCCAGGTGTAATTCTTGGATTTTCTCTCCGATCATACAAGATGAGCTATCGGGAAGTCAAGTACTTTTCATTTCCAGGAGAACTACTCATGAGAATGCTGCAAATGCTGGTCTTGCCACTAATTGTGTCCAGCTTAGTCACAGGTAAACAAAAAAAAATATTCTGAAGTTTTCTTTTAATTACATTTATAAACATGTACACAGTGAATAACAAAACAACAGAAAATAATATTCCAAGTGCTAGAACAGAAGCATTAAGAACTACAGGGAAGGAAGGAGGAAAGGGAGGAGGGAAGGAAGGAAACACTGTTTCTGTTGCTTAGTTTCATGTGATCATTTATGTCTTGCCATTCCACCTAAGTTTCATGAAAGACCTCTCTTTTATGGATATTCAGGATGTAACTGTGATGTGTTTATCCTATTAATTATCTGAAAAAAAAAAAAGAAAGTAAATACTTTACACTATCAACAAATTAGTGGTACATCTTGGAGAAACTAATCATAGCATTTGCTGTGTGGTTCTAGGGCCTAAACACCCAACATATTACCTTATTGCCTCTGGATCCTCTGAAAATTAAGCCTTACTCTATTCCACTGATTTTCGAACATTTTAATATTAGAATCTCCTGTAAAATACAAATGAGTCCAGACCCCAATTTCAAGGACACTTAAGACTACGTACATATATAAACTGTTAATCTAACAGCAGAAAACTAGGGTATTCGGGGTTGTGAAATTGCCTTCACATATTTCAAGGAGAAGGAAAAGCTTGCTTCTGTATACACGTATTATATGAATACTGAAAGCTTAATGCATACTGAAACTAGATAAATTTATGAATCTTGTAGAAACAGTAACAGGTTTTATTCCCAACCAGTGTATAATTCTGTTGCCCATTATTTCTCATATCTCCTTACTGTCTTCTCGCCCCTTTCACCTCCAAAAAACTCCCCAGGCTGGTTAGGCATCGATAGAAGAACCATTGAAAATAGAAAGGGAGAGACATTTACCTTTCTTCAGTGTCAGCTGAGATTCCTGCTGCTACTCTTGCTGTTCCATTTTGTAGGATGAGTTATTGCAGCAGAAATTACCTGCTCAGTTCCTTCTAAACCTACATCTATAGTGTTTCCCTGAAAGAGCTGCAGAAAAAACAGGAAGTTTGGTAGATCAACCTATATAAGGACTTGAGTTCACTTACTTTCAAAATTCTAAGTAGAAACCTTTTGTTCAGGTATAGATCTCCAGATCCCGAGTCACAGGTGTCACAAGGATGTGGCCTTGCAATAAAAAACATACCAAATATCAAAATACCAAAACAATGAGTTTCCAGCTAATTCTAGTCTGGAAAGAATCTTCCATCCATGTATTGAAACAATACCCTTCTTTCTGACTTTTGTTTTGTTTTCTTTTGTTTTTGGTAACATTCTTTTACATTACTATATCAAGATTTCTGGCAAAGAGAATGTCATCTACCTGTAAGATTTGTCTTATTATACAGGTGCTTCACAGTGTTTTCCTTGTGTAGTCTATTATTCTTAGAATTTCCCTTTGAAGTACAGACACATTATCAGGGTGAATAACAAGAGTTTAAATTTCCTTAGTTAGGAAGGGAATTATCACAGAAAACTCAAAGCAATTTCCAAATGAAGCATTTGATTCTTAAAAAATAAATAAATAAAAATAAAATAAAATAAAAATAAAAAATAATAATTAATAAATCATAACTACAACAATACCATGTCCTTCTTTATTGGATAAAATTTCACTCTTTTTTTGCTAAAAACTTTAGAAAAATTATTTTCTACACTGACACCTTATTTAGCACATTATTTATAACCATTACAGATATACTACTGTACAATTTCACAGACACTATCAAGGTATTTGTTTCACACATTACAGGTTAATTCATTGATAAAAGTCTTATCCTTCTTAAATCAGTTTTAAGACCACTCTGTGGTGAATCCATGAGCCAAGTCTCTTATTTCCTGTATTTTGTTTGGCAAAGCCATAACCATAAGATTCCTCCAGGGTCTTACATGCTGATAATGTAATTATTTCTTCCCACTGCAAATTATCTGAATAAATATTTTTACTGTTTGTAGACATGACAATATCTCCCAGAGATGATGTTCTGGGTTTCCATTTGCATTCATGTAAGCGTGTGCAATATAACAGGTATCAGAACATATGATGTCTGAAGTATTAGAAATAGGCTTGACATTCATTTGCAAACTCTTTGAAAGGCAAATAAATTAGAATAAAAATGAAGCAATAGTTATAGAAGGTATGGGTTGTTACATTAGAGACAGATAAATGGATTAAGTGAGGAGACTTGTTCTTCAGGTAAACAGTTCTGACAGTCTCATTCACATTCTCTCACAAGGTAAATATGGTGAAGTCAATGGTTAAGTCAGCTCTGTCACATTTCTCTAAAGACCATTTTGGTGCTTTCACTAAAGAAAAGTTTCAGAATCCCATTTAGTTTTAATTCACATTTGACTTCTGACTTACCACTGTTGCATGTGGCTCAAGCAGGTATACAGTTTTCTCCATGAGATTCTATCTTTTGACGTTTATGTTACCAGGCATGTACTAACATCTGCTTGGGAGAAAATTGAGGTTATTTGCATACCTTTCACCATCTTTTATTGTTTATAGGAAAATGAGATTATATTAATATCTGTATTCTTCATCTTCTGTGGTTTAGGCACAAATCCTATGCATATTCTATGCTGGTCTTTACAGTCTTACCAATGTGAGAACTCCTAAGTCAGCATTCCCAATCAGTATTTCTTACAAAGCCTAGGGCAAAGTTAAGGCATAGTATATGGGAGTCAACAAAAATAAACAACGACATAGAGAATATTCCCATTTTGGGTTATTTTACAACTAAGTCTGGACTGAATTCTTGTACAAACACAAGGCTGACAGTTTTGTTCCACTTCTGTTTTGAATTTGCTGCATTTATAGGAGTTCAGAATATTTTATACTTTCTTATTTTATTATAACTCGAAGCATTTGACATAAACAATTTACTTGACATAATTATTTTAAAATATACATTGTCCCTAACAATTTTATAAAAGAAATGTATGTGCATATGCTAACAATTGAACTCATCATGAAAAAGGCAAAGACTGCAAGATTTACATTACAAAGACTATATGTTAACATTTTTTTTTGAGCTGTTTACAGCAAGAACATCATGTCATTAAATTTCCAGCTCTAATAAGTGGCCCACAAGTTTTGTCTGCATGCTTCATTTAGGCAGAAAGTTTATGAAAATTACTAATGACCGGTCATTAAAAAGCGTAATTAGATCATAACGCATATAAAAAGAATAAAACTAAAGAAGATTTCTAAGACTTATTTGCAAATATTTTGCACAATTATTATCACAGTTCAGTTTAATAGACGTGCTCCATCTCTCCCCAAAATTTTGGAAGCTTGGACCACTACTTTTAATGAAAATAAACTAAGATTAAATCCAGTGCATTTCTTTCAGGTAACCTTGTTAGTCCAGCAAAGCATGAAAGCCCAGTCAATCTGCACATCAGTCAAAAACAGTAAGAAAACAGCCCTGGAATATTTTCTATCTTATATCAAGCTCAAAGAAAAGGAATGTGAAAATAATGAAACAGAGTGGTCTACTGACTGCCAAAAATGATATATCAGGTCAGCAATAGAATCAAGCAAAGATTGTGATCATGAGTACCAGTGAAACACACTGTGCAGTAGGTGATAATGTTTGCCTGAAGTGTTAATGGGAGCAATGCTGATAAATGAAGTTCAATCACAGACCAGGATTTTGTGTGCACAAAAAAATAAGACTGCGAATTACCTTATACAAATGCAGGCTGTGTAGTAAAACACACAATGTGTTTTACTATATATGTCAAGGATCAGTGTGGAAAAAATACCTCAAAGATGAAAACAATCTGTAGTTCATAGTATGTCTTCTTTGATATTAATTTCCCATTCTAATTCCAATTATGACATGATCCTCTTCCATGGATTCTGGAAGATACAGAAACTTCTCTGTCTTTGATGTAGCCTTTCAATGTCAGACTGCAAAACAGACAACTGCAGGAGACACAACTGACTTTCCTTTCCCAAAGTCAGAGGCATCACACTTTTTGTCCCCAGACTTTTTCAACATGTGCATAGTATTTACCCCTACACAAACTATGGAAGAAGTTTATAAAGTGCAGAGAGCTGGGATTCCCATGTGTGGTTTGTTACTGTCCTCTTAACTAACCACAGATGTAAGCAGGATGCTCCTGATTTCAGCTATCAATGTTGTGCAACAAATGGTGAAAATGCTAAAAGCAAGTAGCAAGGAACATGGTCTATCACTTCAGCAAAATAAAAGCAAAGGCACATGGAGTGCCTCAAGTAAAAAACTGAAACACAAGCAGAGACCATCATTAATGCTAGATTGTTTGAAAATACCTATAATGAAGCAAAGATAATATTCAATGAAATAACTGAATGAGAAATAGTTTCTAAGCCACTCCCTTACGTAGCTCAGGAAAAATGCAGCATCTGGATATGAACACAGATTCAACTGGTGAAAAGCCCAGTTTTGCTCAAAGCAACTTAGGGATATAAAATGTGGAAAATTAATGCTGTGACATTGTGTAACCTTGGGCAAATCATGTTACTTTTTTGTATCTGTACTTTCTTTCTCTTTTCAGATGTAGTGCCGGCAAAGGTGTGTGTTGATTTCTTTTATTTAGTTATTTATTTATATCTACTGCATAGCAGAGATGACTATACTCTGAAAATTCTAATTGAGACAGGTACATCAAGTTTTCGTGGCTCAGCAGACACAAAGTGTATAGCTGTTGTATTTATATCACTGTGAAGATGGAAATAAACTTGAGCATATATTTACAGCAAGAATGGTATGGGGCCACCACTGAGCCAGTTGCTACAGAAAAGCTACACCTAATGTTACACCTAATGTTCAGCTAGTTATGATGATATCACCAAAAAACAGATATGCATTAACTGACTATTTGTTTTAGTAGATCCATCTGTTTAACAAGAATGTATTTGCCATGATGTTAAATATAATTTCTCCTGAAGATAGCATATGATG
Source organism: Anas platyrhynchos (assembly GCF_047663525.1). Classification (NCBI taxonomy): domain Eukaryota; kingdom Metazoa; phylum Chordata; class Aves; order Anseriformes; family Anatidae; genus Anas; species Anas platyrhynchos. Next base: position 12,907,957 of record NC_092621.1, read on the forward strand.
TGATGGACCTAAACTAGGTTGTATGACAGTGAACTGTAATACAATAGCACAGCCTTTCACATCCATATAGAAGCTGTATCCAGTCCCCCATAAAGACATAATTCTAGAAAAGACTATAGTCCCAACTTATTAAATTTAAGAAATGATGGTTTATATCTGCCTTTCCAATATATGAGAGAGTACCCATCAAGTGTAACTGGATGCAAATAGCATTAAATATTACCAATACATCCTTTCTCCAGTAAATTATAAGCATTTCTCATTTTGACATTTGTAATGTCCCTTATTAACACTTTAAATCAGTAGCAGTGAACATAAAGTGCCAGAATTTTGAATATGTTTCTTTTTTTTTTCTAACCTCCCACATTAGAGAACAAAAAATAATAGGAAGGTTTCATAAAGAGGCCTCTGCATCAACTCTTCAAGGAACAGGCTGGGAATCCAACCTGTGTCTAGTTTTGTAGAAGCAGAAGCCACACTGCATAAAGTCTCCAAGTAGTTCCAGTGTTCTCCTGTCTTCTCACTGACAAGTCTATTGTGGGAAAAATATTATCACTTACAAGGTCCCAGGTGCTTTCTGTTTTCACCCAGAAATGTTTCAACAGATGGGAAATGTCTCCCTGATTTCCATATGTATAAACATGTACATAATCCTTATGTCTGTTCTACTGAGTCTTAGTACAGCACCAGCAGGATTCCAGAGAGGGAACAAATACTTTAGAGTCAGCAATATTCTTTTCCCAGGAAGAAAAAGGAATTCCCTTTAATTCATACCACCAGAACAGACCTATAAACACCTTGGGAACCCACAGTAACGCTGGAAGACTAAAATATTACAAAAATCAGTCTTACTTTTCCATATTTCAGCTTAAGAAATATATTACTGATTCAGTTCATATAATACATACATGACTACTGAAAAACAATTAGGCCCTGTCTGTTAAATTTAGCTGGTTACCAGAGCAATAAATCCACATCCAAATTCTAAAAATTACAATTTTTCCAACATTAACAAAATTCACTGATTTTGTATGTCCTCACAAAATTATTTTAGAAATCAAAACCCATCAAATCAATGGGAAATTTTATACTGATCTTAGTTGAGTCTAGTTGGGATAGAAGAACAGAACTGACAGATTGGTAATCCAGAAGGTGCTTCATTCAAAGACAATGTATTTGAGTTGCCTGTAGATATGTAGTAGTAAACTTGCTAAGAGAAACCAATCAATGAACATCCTAAGAACTTGTTATTTTTTTCTTATGCCTTTCTTTTAATACAAAATATTTTATTAAACAAATCACATATTTTCACAGAATCACAGAATCACAGAATTTCTAGGTTGGAAGAGACCTCAAGATCATCAAGTCCAACCTCTGACCTAACGCTAACAGTCCCTACTAAACCATATCCCTAAGCTCTTCATCTAAACGTCTTTTAAAGACTTCCAGGGATGGTGACTCCACCACCTCCCTGGGCAGCCTGTTCCAGTGCCTAACAACCCTTTCAGTAAAGAAGTTCTTCCTAACATCTAACCTAAAACTCCTCTGGCGCAACTTAAGCCCATTCCCCCTCATCCTGTCATCAGGCACGTGGGAGAACAGGCCAATTTTAAGGCAATTTTTCCATCTTCCCACTCCCCCATATTATATAAACATGTCATTGCCATGAAAAATGAATTGCATGGAAGATTTAATTTTATTTACTTTTAAATTTCATGCACACATCAGTTTATGCATTCGTATGTATATTTACATATGCAGTTTGCGTAACTGTATGACAAATACTTTTTCCACAAGTAAAGGGAAACTCACACTTTGATTTGTGTGTCTCCAGAAAGAGACACACATGTTCTCCATGGATGAAAATATGGCCATGCTGGTTAATAAATTTCTGAAAATACTTAATCTTGTAAATAGGATCAATCCATTGCAGGAATATAAATAAATAAATAAATAAACAAGAAGAAATATCAGTACTAGTATAGATCCAAGTTCTACAATTTCATCTTTAACTAATGTGTATGGTAGATTAGGGCCAACAGCACCTACAGATCTACAAGCACTTTGCTAGAGAAGTAATTTTTACACTATGTTCATAAAAGTAGAAGGAAGAAGGATGACACTTTATACACATTTTACTACTCTACCACTACTGCAAACACCAGATCTTTAGTACTTGTACTACTGTTTAAACCAAATGTCTATCAAGTTTGATATATAACCTCTAATAATCATTATTTAGACAAGTACTAAAAGATGAAAATGTTGGAACCCTCCTATACACAGTTTTTAAAGGGATGTTGGCAGGATACATTTGATAATTATGTCATGTAATTCTAATACAATTTGGACAAATGCTTTTAGCAGTGAAAAAATGAGTCTAACAGGGCAGCTGCATTTTGAAATATCATTAGGAAAATAAAAAGGTAGACTGGAACCTATTCAGCACCTAGAAGTATCATCTTTCAAGGTGTTGGAATTCAATTTGCTTATGAGTTCCTCATGGTTTCCCCATATGTTTCCTCAAAACATATTTCCTCAACATGTTTCTACATAAAAATTGTTCCAGCAAGAAATGAACTAAACCCAGTTGTAGGTCAGAAAGCATTCTGCTAACCATTAATGGTAGAAAATAATGATTGACATGTTATATGTATTTGTAAAGTAAAAAACAAAACAAAACAACAAAAAACAACTTTGGATAGAGCTTCTTGCTCAGCAAATCCTATATACCTTAATTTACGTGTATGCAAACACTGAAAGCAAGGAGCTACAGAAGGAAAAAGAATCATAAAATGAACACTTAAAATGATAATCTCATTTCTAAACACTTTTGCAATAGGAAATATCCAGAATTTCTCCTCACAAGATTCTCAGAGAACAATCCCAAGTGAACTCAGATACCACTCAAAATTAGAACTCAGTGAAATGAATTTACTGCATAAAATGACAGTGTATAAAATAAAATCTGTTTATACCTAAAAAGTGGAAAGTAAGCAGTAACATAGTTTTGGAACTCTTATTCTCTAAAAAACAGTAATACAGAAACAGCAAGGATTATTCATGAAGAAGTCAGTTATACCTAAAGAAAGTAAAATTCAAAATATTCTCTAAAGTCATTTAAGTTTGCATACAGATCTTAATAAAAGACTGATTTAAATTTCACCACAAAATATAGCTTTTCTCAGAGAACCACTACTTTTAGTCATTTCACAACTAAATGACCTGTTTCACAGGTCACTACACACTGTTATTCAATTTGTGTTCTCCATAGGTATCCAATTTAGCTGGTAACTCCCACCAACAAAGGCTTTGTTTTGATTTTTTATGTAAATACATTACATCAAGACTTTCCTTGCTGACAGGAAGTCACTGGCAGGGAAAAAATAAATAAAATAAAATAAAATAAAATAAAATAAAATAAAATAAAATAAAATAAAATAAAATAAAATAAAATAAAATAAAATAAAATAAAATAAAATAAAATAAAATAAAATAAAATAAAATAATAAAAACCACTCGGAAGAGCTTGTAACAGCACTTCTTGCTTGAGCACCAATGGAACATTGTAAACCCACACTATCTCTTTACTAACATTTGCATGTCTCTCCATTTATTTCCTGTTCCTATCAAACGCAAGAGGACGTAAAGTATCTTAGAGACAACTTATAACAATTTCTTAATTATTTTCAAATTATTTTCAAATTATTTTAATGCAAATACATCTGAATTGATTACAAAAACAACATACACAAAAAGTAAAAACCACAAAAATATCATGAAACATAAAATTAGCTACGCTAGACTGTAAGTGGAAAAGACTTGGGTTTGCATTTTGTACAATTTGTAGTACAAAATACAAAAAACATGTCTCCTCAGCAGTTCAGGAATTAGGACACTGAGAGCAAGCATTTTATTCAGGGTATTGAAGACTGAAACTGTAAAGAATTATGTTTTCAATAGTGAAAGACTGTGATAAAATGACAGATGATTTAGAATGGTGCCAAGTGCAAAGTAATACACCTGGGAAAGGCAACCATACTACAGCTATAATATGCCTAATCATTAGCTCTCAATTGGTCATTAGTACAGAGGAAAGCATTCTCAGATTTGCTATGAACAGTACAGAGAAGGTGACAAGGCTTACTAGTGGTAAGGCGTTGCAGTGAAATGCAAAGAGGGATTAAACAGACTACAGCATTTCAGCTTGGAAAAGGTACAACTGGTGTGGAACATTGCCATAAAAGTCTACGCAACTCATGAATCATTTGTAGAAGCTTAGATGGAGCAGTACTATTATATCTCATAATGATTTTTCATAATATTTTTTCATAATAAAGGAAACATGGGGTGTTCAATGAAAATAATCACGGAGCACATTTATAATAAAAGAAGTACTTTTTTTTTCACACAGCACACAATTAAATTGTGCTGCTTGTTGGTACAAGCCATAGGTTAATAGTTTCAAAATGAAACTGGAGAGTTCACAGATACAGCCACCATTGACTATTAAGCTTGCAGCTTTTGCTTTTCTACTGCTTTCACATCTTTACCTGTAGCTGGAATGCCATGGTCTGCATCCCTAGTTCTCATGCATGAGTGCAACTCCATCATAGTTGATTCTTTGTCAGTTTGTCTTCAGTATAACACAGGCAGCACAAAGATAATTGCCATAACCACTCGTGTAGAACAGAAACATCTAAACAACCAAGAACATTCCCTCAATCAAGAATGTTCCTGAGGGTGCATTCTGGGGACACCAGGACTACTGGGAGTACTTGCTCACCAGCAGGAGTAATGCACATCATCCTTTCATCAACATTATAAAATCTGACAGACACAAATTACTTCCTGCATTAGCTGCACAGATTGCTGCAGAAGGGCCATCTGCAGACCAAACCCTATGTGTATAAGCAGAAGGTTGTCAGCTCTCGAAAACAGGAGACTCTAATGCTCTCCTTAGGTACTCCACCATTGTTTTCACCCTCAATTATTCTTTTTCCATGTTTTGATAATAGGCAATTGTTGACCTTTAATGTATTATTCCAGTTTAATTGGGAAATTAAATGTAATTACTGGATCTGCTATATGCTGCCCTTTAGCTATATATCTGGGTTAAAAAGTTCTCTAAAACAGGTTCAACTTTGTCATCATTGCTGGGGGCAGAGATATTAAACACCTATCTCTGGACAGCGCTGCTGAGTGCCCCACCTGAGCAATTGATAATGAGGAATGCCATTGCACACCACAGAAACTACAAGACTCAAACCTGGGGTCTGAGTTCCATTGAAATATTTGATTGTCTGGAAGAGGAGGAAGACTGCTTAGCTAGCAGTTTGTCATTCATCGCCATTCACTGGTGAGGGAAGTTGAGGAGGAGAAAACAGATAGTGAGGACAGAAATTTCTAGCTGGGGAAGGATTTGTTGAGACTACAGATATAACAATCATCAATGTCTGGGATTTGAGCTGCATGTTAGTCACAAAGCAAATCCTGCATCCACTATAATTCTTTTTAACCAGGTGCCTCTACTAGTGCATATTTCTTCTTTATTTTTTCTTCCTAGTTATTTCTGAATATATTTTGTATCCTCTGGTTCAGACCTTGAGAAATGAATACTACAAAAGGTAAATAGTGCCATCATATATGCAGTGAAGATTCTCTCAGAAGATATCATTGCAATTTAAGAGCTTGCCTTGTTGCTAGGAATTGCTTTCCAGTTGTGTCACAGTTACTTTTCATAGCTGATAACTTTCTGCAGGTACATGACATAGGGTATGGTACCTTTTCCTTATTTGTCTGTTGCAAAGTTGTCTCTAAATTAGTGCCTGAGGCAGCCATGAACACAGCAAAATGTATGCTGAAACATGGAATCTCTTTACAGAATTGACAACCTGTTATAATTGTGTGGAAAATCTCTTGATGTGGACTTTTTCAGGTTCACATGAGTCTAATCTAGTTTTCTTCATGTAAGTCAGTCCAGGGTGATGTTATATGGCTGAAGATTGATGCAGAATTCACACAACAACCCACCAGCTCCAGAAATCACTACTTGGTTTGGTTTGGTCTAGTTTTGGTGATCATTTAGTCTAGGAAGTTTAATTTTGTCTATGTCTGGGCATACTCTGCCACTTCTATGTACTGCCTCAGATATGGGCCACCATGATGACTTTTTCCCCCATTTACACCAAGCCTTTTTCCTTTTACTCTCTTTAGGACTTGATCTCCATAGGTCTGACTGAGCACAGTTGTCACTGATACATACCACAGCAAAGTCAATTACATTCACTTAAAAGCCCCATCTGTCTGTCCCTGGAAGGTAGCAAGTACCACCAAAATTCCAGAAATAGCGAGAAAGAAATTTCTACAGGTCAATGATTGTTCTCAAGGCTAGCTTTTCTTGAGTGGCCTGTCTCAGAACTTCTCAGGTCAACAGTGGTGGTGTGTTTAGTTTTTCTCATCTTGACACAAAGTAAATTACTGCAAAGCATGGCACTGCCATCTGAAAGAGGGACATGTGCAATCTGTGCAAACACAGATTCCTCAGACATTTGCACAGTTAGAAGAACAGGGCAGTTTAGTGCATCACAAACTCAGTTCCTGCTATTGTGAGCACATCTTGCAAAATGTCAAGAAAAACAGTTGGAACAGTTACCTCTTAACTTTTGTCTCCTCAGTTCATCAGATACAATTGTCCCATGTACCTCTATAGGTTTTTTCTTGAAGGAACTTTTTTCTCTGCAGGAGTTTTACCAATGATTGTCTACAAAGAGAAGTAAATTATGATACAGAACGACTTGTGGAAAAAAAAAATCTCATTATTTATGGGGCAATACCATATAGGAAGTTAAAAGATCACATTCTTTCCAGTTTTACACAATTGAATAACAATTCAGTTATAATACCTAATATGAAATATGGGAATAAAGAAAACATTAGAGTGATCTACTCTCCTGCCATCAGAAGTGTTCAGATCTTAATGATATTCTTAAAGACTCATCCTCTCTGAATGTCAAATATCTAAGCATATTTTTATTCTTTGGATGTGAATAAAAACTGAACAGCAGACTATACCCTGAAAACCCATGAGTCAGACAACAACAAGTACGTATTCTACAAAATGTTGATTTTTAAGTTATTCCAATATTTAGAGAGCTTGACATGTAATTCTTGAGTAGTTAGAGCTGTCAATTCTAGTATTATTCTTTAAACAGTATTCTCTATCACTACTTCATGGAAGAGTTTGAAGGGCCTCATGAAGTTGCCTTAAGCATGTTTTCAGGAGCAGGTTTTTAATGGTAACATACTTAAAGAGAATTAGATTTTTTTTTCAGATAATTACACCTTTCCACCTTAGGCAATTATGCCACTAGCTCTTTACTGGTGGTCGATAAGAAAAAGAAAAGTACAACATAGTAGTAGAAGTATAATATTTGCACTAGAATTAACATGCTGATACTGTTTCCTCCCTCCATAAACAGCTCAGTCTACTTGTATGCAAACCTAAATACTTACTCTATTCTAACATTTCACCACCCACTTCTAACTTAGATTTGAATATTTGATAAAATCAGAGATTCTCCAGTGAATATATTTCCTTTTCAGAGCTAGTGAAAAAATAAGTTTTGGTCAAGGGTTCACCTAATGAATGGCTGTTTCATTAATGAATACATTCTTGCACTGAAAATCAGCTTTGTCCAGTATTTACAATTGCAGTACAACTTAACTCCCCAGACCCTGAAAACAAAGCTAGAGAACATTAGCTTACTAAGCCTGCTAATGTCTATCTCACAGCTAATGAAGCTGTGCAAAGGACCTGCAACCGCAGAGAAAATAAAGCTTTCAAATTCAAGATGTTTGATGTCCAATGTTTAACAGATCATTAAAAAGTAAATAAGCTTCTTCTCTGTTCTGCTAACATCACAGTCCAAAAATAACAGTAACCTAAAAAACAAAACAAAACCTAAAAAACACTTCTCTTTCATCTGTTCAGTTTTAAAGCATTTGCTATTTTCTTTGGTACCTCATACCTCTCACAGAAATTCACATGCTAAGTCCTACTTGTAAGCAGATGATGCATAGATGGTTCTGTATATCATTTGAATCACGGAAGCCAAAAAAAATTTTTTTCAGCCACACTTAGCACCATAATATCTCAGAAAAGAATTGAATAATATTATTAAAAAGTACTGATTGCTACTGTCAGGCATTCCAAAGGAAGGCTTAACTTCTTCCTACTGCCTCCTACAAGTCTGTAAGGTGGGGAAAGACAAAGCAAAAAATGTACTACTTTGATGTTGCAAGGCTGTAACTGAATCAGTGACCCAGAGTTCAAGAGGTCACAGAAACAAAGGAGAGAAGAGAAGGAAAACAAAAGCCCATTCACATGAAACTCCAGTTCCACACTTTCGTAATGAGTTCTCAGAACAGCCTTAACATTATTACCCAACTCTGAAAAAAAAATTATCCAAAGTGTAATGGCAATTTAAAGTGTAATGGACTAGTTGCAGTGAAAGTAATGACTCCTTAGTGGTATACATATGGCATGTTACCAGTGGACCTTGTGAGCTGGAGTTCAATGATCCTTCAGGTCCCTTCCAACATGAGCCATTCTATTCTATGATTCTATAGCATTAAAATCCCAGGGCCCGACCACCCCCCCCCCCAAAAAAAAAAAAAAAGAAAAAAAAAGGTAAAATTCATGTTCATTGCCTTTTAAATTCTTGGCACAGAGATAGGGTGTAATTAAATCATTGTTTCCTCCTATGGTCTGTAAAAATAAATAAATAAATAAATACAAATATGCTAGTGATCTCATAAATTAGGATGTCCTTATTTATTATTAAAATATTAGCAGGCAGATTATAAGTGGTGTTTTAAAAAGCTGCCAGTTCATAAAATTGAAAGTGTCTTTACAATTTTCTCTGCAATGATGTCTGCATTGGATCCCATATGCTTCAAACAGGTGCTGTATACTTGATAAAGGAAGTCTCAGATTATTTCTAGATTCATTATTAAAGGAAGATTCAGGTCTTGATGGTATTAAAGAAATATGCAGAATTTTTGTTATCAAATCCAAGTTAATGTTATTCTTTGAAAAAGAAGAGTCTAAATAAAATCTATATTGTCAAATAAGTTCAAATTCTAATGCAAATAGTGACATAAAAGAGCTGGTAAGGACCAATCCTGTGTATTTCCTTTTGACAGACAGAAATTACTATCTAGCAGTACATATTATTTGTAGTATCAGAGACTGAGGCCCCACTACACTAGGTGCTGCACCAAAGTCACTGTGGTATTGGTGGCAATGTCTTTCAGGACAAACTTCCCAGACTGAGAGAATGTTATGTCTAAACTGCTGACTTCACTGTCATAAATAGATAACAGATATTTTTAAAGCAGTTTGGGGAACAGACCAGCAACAGCAGTGTGGAGCTCCATTCAAGCTGATTTGTGGTGCTTCAAGTGAATGCAGATAGTACTACAACTTGGCAGAAATTAAAATTATACCTGAGGTGTGAGAAGAGAAAAGAAGGGAGCAAAGTAAAAATCAATCAAGAACAGCTTATAAAAGTATACAGAGTGTTGTAAAGAAGTACAAACTCAAAAAATGCCTGACAAATGGGAAATAATACAATAGACTAAAAGGATTATAAGAACACGTAAACACCAGCGTAGTGTCTGTATCACAGATAGTAAGCAACAGCTCCATGAGCAGCTCAGATAAATTCTGTGCAAGATCAATAGATAAAACTGCACCAGACAACTAAACTGCTAGCTTGAAAGCAAATTGTTCAAAAAAATAAAATAAAATAAAAAAATCACATGTTGCTAACATATCTAAAGGCAATGTCATGCAGTTCTTTCCCAAAACGTCCTAGTATTGCTGAGTTAGTAAAGAAAGATGATGTCTCAATATTTTAAAAGTTTTGCTAGAATTAAAATATGAGCAGAAACCTGATGGACAGGTTGTCACTGTACAGACTAGGAGCACATCACTATTGGTTCAAATCTTAGTTGAGTCACATCCAAGTGAGCAAAACTTCTTTCCAAATGATTGCTGCTGCATGAACTTAATCAGTTTCAGATTCTAGTGTGCAATCATCCAAATAAGAAATACCATCACTGTATTATTAGAAGTTTTATTGAACAGCCAAAAATTGGCTGGCCATCAGTGCTGGATCACCTTTTGAGTGAGAAGGTGATGCCTCCTTCTTAGAGCTGTGACAAATTACAAATTGGTACAAGTATTTGGTACAGATTTTGTACCTCAAATCCTATGTCAGTTTGCAAACAAAGATTTATCCATCTCTACCTTTATATTTCTATTTTTTTAAGTCAGGCAACCTAAATTTTCTAAATCTTGCACTTCACTGACTAGAATTGTGTTCATTTCATTTTTATAGCAGTTCAATAGATGTGCCTCTTCAGACATCTATTACGTACTAAAGATGTAAAAGCAAAATGCATTTTTACATTAGACTGCATTACTAGTTAATGTTCCTTTAGGGATACCTTTAATCTCACATCTGGATTCCAAAGTATGTCATACTATGTTTTGCAGTAGCAGCTAAGTTAGATCAGGAGTGCATTAGCATAGTAAATAGTTTACGGCTTCATCATGTGATATAGAGCCAGTCAGATAACAGAAGACTAGTACATCTGTGGAATGTTGTTTAATAAGTACTGCACATACAAAAACATGTCTTTGAAGGGCTCCAGGCACAGTCTGCCAAAATGCAGACCTGCCTTTTAGCAAATTAAAAGCTTCCACGTGTATTTTAAGGTACTGTTTTATGAAGTTTACAGAGTACTACATAACATGCTTAACAGCATTCAGAAGGGCAGGTTATCCTTATCAATTGTATCTTACCAGAATGTAGTATGTTTTGTCATTAAAGTAGATATTTTTGGCAATATATTCAGAATAAGTGAAAAGTGGCATTTTTATCCTTGACGAATAGAGTAGAAGTCTGCTTTAACTACTTGCATACTTATTTCAGTCTTATAACAACATTACCTGTAGGATTCAAGCTATCTTAATATGCTTTGGCTTATCAGCTACCACAATTAACTTTTTTTCTGATCAAACTGAAATAACTTACTTATTACATTATTTTATTACATTATGTTTTTCTTAGGCAAATGTTCTGAGCTCATTGTTTCACTCCTGATACAGAAAATGAGTAGCTTTATGCCCAACAAGAATCCTATTTACAGGAAAGATTAGGCCAAATGTCTGGATATAAAATGATGTCTTTTTAGAATTGCACTGTACAGGTAGCAGCAGTGTTTTGTTACCAAAAAAAAATAAAATAAAATAAAAAATGTGAGCTGCTATTTTCTGTGTTCCTGGGTCTCTGATTCTTGGCTTGAAGACAGTCAGTCCTTTGTACTCTGTTATTACAATGAGGTAACCAAAGAAAGAGAGTCTTGGTTTGAGACTGTCAGCTGTTACTAATCACTGCTCCATGGCTTGCTGTGAATCCCTGCTTGCCTCTACCTCCTGCTCTGCTTAGCACACATAAAGAAGATAAATTACTCCCTAGTTTCCCTTCAAAAAGCATATTGTTTGGCACATTCCAATACTGTGAGCAAAAGATGGAATAATGCAAAGAGTTAAACGGGTATCTAAACAGACCCACAGCAGGCTTCTTCTCAGGCAGATGTGAGTTTCAGGAAATGTACTTCTCCAAACATACTCTGGTATCTTGCAGCCCCTGAGAGTAAATAAACTATGGTCTTTATAATAGTACACCATTTTCCTTCAGTAACAGAAATATCACTAACACTCAATAAATGCAGCATCTAAGTGCTATTTACATATCTCCTTTTACTGGGGGCTGTAAGACTTCGGTGTCTAAAATTATTTAGCAACAACCACTGTCTGGGGAAGATTACTGAATTCTTCCCTGCCTTCAGTGACTGACAGTCCTGAGACAGAAGAAATTTAAAGTAAGAAAGTGAAGCTGTTTGTGCAACTGTAAAAAGTACTGTGGAAGCAAGCTAAGTAAGAGAGCAAGGTTATGGAATAAACTACCACAAGAACAGCTAAGGTAAAATTAGCAATTGATTTGAACCTCAAGCTTGAGAAATTTATAAACAAGACTGTATAATGTATTTGCCTGTTGTATCAGAGTACTATACTTGATTGACCAGGAAACACTTTCCAACATAAATTACCTTATTTTTTAAAAATAAGACAACTTTTGTTGATGCACTGAAACCAAGAAGAGGTTCATACCATTAAAATGAATTTATTCCACTGACAAAGCAATATTGGTGATGAATGACAACAAAATAATCTTTCATTATCCATGGTTAACTGAAAGGTAAAAATCACTGTAAAGCCAATGGAGATTACTTGGGTTTCTACCATTGACACTGATCAGTACTGTTCTGACAGTATCTTACTGTGTTTTAGCATACATACCCTTTTCCAACTGCAGTTGGAAGAGCATAGCTGCAGACAGGAGGATGAAGGCCAAAGGATCATTATCAGTTACATGTATTTACTATTTTTCCTTAGAGTTAGAAAGGGATGGAGGAAATACATTTGCCCCAAGCACAAATTACACCTATTTACTAGCATATTTTTTACACTGTGTCTGTCAAGAAGTATTGGCCCAACGGGAGTATGATGTTCAGTCTGCATTACTGTGTTATTGCATGTGCAAAACCTTTCAGAATTTTTAAGAGTCAGGTGTAACTCAAGCCAATAGCTTTATGAATACCAGGAATATATACATATGGTAAGGTGGAATCCTCTAGAAGTTTTTTTTTTTCCTCTTCTTCTCCTTTTTTTTTTTTTTTTTTTTTCTTACCATATGCAACCTTTCTGCTTGCTCTAGTGGTAGAGAATCCACAGAGAAAGGCACAACACTTCATTTAAGTGTTTATGTGGTCTCTTGGAATTATCTTTATGCAGATTTTTTGGAAGGCAGTGCTGGCTTGAGAAGCCATGGCCCTCCAGAACTCTCCAGAGCCCAGGTGTTCTTTTACACACCTTTTGTTCTCTCCTTGTCATTCAGCTGGTGCATGTTGTTTGCTCAACTGTGTGGTGAGAACAGAGACAGCTTAAAGATAAGCACTGCAAAGTGAGGAACACAGAACTCACTTTAGAAGCACTGCTACCAAATAGCAAAGGATGTGGTCTAACAGTACAGACAACCTGAAGTAATGGCTGCCAAGAGCTGCCAAAAAGGCTAGCTGTCTGCCTCCACACATGCTCTCCTTCTGCTTCCCTTGTAAAAATTTTGGTGTTTGTATGACCTTAGGATGAATCACCACATCCTGAGGTGATTCAGAAGACTGACAGAAAAAAAAAAAATGACCCTACAAAAAGCAAAGTGAATAGCTTTCTGGTGGAGTTGGACTACAAAGCTGTGGGGCATTACTGGTCCTTCAAGAGCCTCTCTAGACACTTAATTGGCTCATTAAATTGCATTACTACATCCCAGCCATGGGTTTCATTAGTCAGTTTGGCTTAATCACAGTCATGTAACTTTGGATCAAACATAATTACTAATTTTCCTGTGAGATTTGTCAAATGTTCTTAATAGACCAGTAAAAATTATTAAAACATAGAATTTCATTATTTAAATTTCCATATTCATATAAGAATAAATTAAATTGAGATTTGGGGACAGCTTGTCCCATTGGTTCATGCAAAAATGCATACAGAACTATATTTCAGACTTGTACTTTATGGGGTTTCAGGAAATCATTAGCTGTATTAATTTAATTCATTAACTTCACTAATTTATAAAGTTTTTGAAAATATTATTTAGCTTTTTTCTTGGCAATTTTATTCTTCTATTGCTATTGCTTCTAAAAGAAATAATCTTGAGTTTGGACTAATTTGGGCCCTGATCCAGTGAAGGACTCAATTGTCAAAACTTTAAATATTATTTGACTTTTATTTTCTGGGAATGCTCAGCAGTTATTAGAATAAAGCTTTAGAGCTTAATTAATTGTGTTAATTAAAGTCAGGCAATACTGCCACTGTCTTTTCCTAACTAATGCTTTTCCTTAGAATTTTTCTGTCAGGATATTTTACCATGACCTTGCACAGTGTTATTCATTTCCAGAAATCCTCATCAACATACACAAAAGAGATTGTTCTTATGGTCTCATACTGAGCGTTTACTCATCGCACAGTGGTTAGTAGATGTAGGGGGTCGGGAGTAGCCCATTTAAGACTGCTTCATTAGGAGAGTGAAAGACAACCTAAAAGAAACAAAATTAGGGCAACACTCCTGAATCAACAGTTACTATTATTGCTGTTCCACCATAGGAGTCTTAACAAGCAAATGCAATTTCCTAATGAAGAGACCCCAAATAATAAACAGGAAAATAATTAGCCGTAAAAAGATGTTCCGTTCATAATGCTTTATTTTCACAAACTTAGTCTGAAACATCAGTCCCAGGAAATTTATACAAAAATCTACATTAGCAAGAAAGTACCATCAGTACAATTCTGAGATATTGAATAAGGAAAAGATAATAATTAAAAAAAATAATGATCTTAGAAAACCTCTTTTTTTACTCACATCAGTGAATATTTATGAGGACCATACTACACAGTTTGTTCCACACACACATTCAGAATTGGTTCATCATTTTATGTATTTTAAAACTTCTTTATTGTGCATAAAAATTAATTTTAAAGTAATCAAAATTTAAAAATATTTTGCATATATCTTTTATACAAAACACAAGAATTTTTGTCTAGGAAAGCAAATACCAATAGAGACACCTCCAGATTTAGAAATTTCAGTATTCTGTATAATTTAGACTCATAAGTACAATAAAAATATAATTAACATAAATCAGTAATAATATGGTAGCTATTCAAGAAAATTGCTGCATGATCATTTCGTGATAATTTGCAGACCCATGATGAAATTAAGTGAACAATCAGAGCAATCATATTAACAATTCACAAATCACACTTAACAATTTAACAAATCACCTAACTAGATTTTTTCTCCTTTTCCCTCCATCCTTTCTTTCTCTTTTTCCTTCTTTTGCAACTACCCTGCTTACTTGCTTGCTGCCTTTTCTATGTCCCAAAATATTTTCATTTCTTCTCCAACAGTTCTGTTGAAGAACCACTTAGGCTTTGCTTTTTGTCCTGGCAAATGAAACTCCTCATTACATCTTTATTTCACCCACAGCATGACTGATTCATCACTTATTTCTCAGGAGAGAAGAGTGTGTGAAGGGAGAGGACAGGCAGGGGTATGGGTCTGTTTGTAGTCTCACAGACTTATGCCTGCCCCTTTCTTTCTTCCCTTCCTTCCCTCCCTCCCCATCAACACTTAAAAAATCATTCCCATTCACGTTGTTTGCGAGCACACGCTAGGAGGAATTACGGGCGCTCTGCTGGGGGTTGCCTTGACAACTCCAGGGCATCCCTGTGCGTGGGGACCGGTGGCCCAGCAAAGTTTCCCAGGCCCCTTGGGGAAGGGGAGGGAGGAGGAGGAGAGGAGGCAGTGAGAGACAGAGAGGCAGGAGCCAGAAGCCATGGGGAGGAGAGAGCAGCGAGTGGGATGAAAGGGGCACATACATCTCCTTTGGGACAACGGGAGTTTTGCTGGCTGGCTGTGAAAAGGCACACTGAGGATACAATGGTTTGTGACACATGAAAGCTTTGGAGCGAACTTTATTGCTTCTTCATTAAGGACACTTCCAGAGACTCATTCAGCTCTAAAAAATCCCGTCAACATCTTAAAACAGAAGGAAAACAACCCCCTTCATTTTCTCATGTTTTAAGAACAGATTTTAAAAATTATTTAGCTAAGTCTTGCTGTTGGTGTGCTGGAAGCTTTTGCAGATTTGGCCCTAGAAGGAACTGAATGTCCATCCTTGGGTTCCCATTACCTCCAGTGGGTGGGAGGGAAGGCTGCCCAGCAGCTCCCCAGTAAGGGCTCTCTGAGGTGAGAGCTTACTTCCCCCTCATATAGCTTTTGTTCATACGTACGCCTGGTATCCCTCTGCTTTGAATGCTTCCTGCTATACATGCCATGAGCAGTTAGAGCCCAAGAAGAGAGGAACTGCTGTTCCCTACTTTCAAGCTGAGAAGTCATTTATATGATAAGCAAGAGCAGAAATGAGACTGAGCAACCTAAAGCAAGGGGCCATGTAGTCACAGCCAGAGCACATAATAGGAAACCAAGCTGGAAAGCAGCTTACAAAGAAAAGAGCATGACTCTTGCTCCCTGACATATCAGTTACACACAGTTCACCACTTGATCCCAGAATCAGTCCAAGAAAGAAATAGGATCACAAGCTTTAATCCTTCAACACAGCAACCTTCAGTGCCCTACACTGACTCCTAGTGATTTTAGCAGTGCAGGCTGCTCAGCCTCCTCTCAAGTGTGGAATACAAAGAAAGATCAGAATTGGTTAAAGCAGTAGGCTTGTATGCCTGTGAGCCACATAGACTGGCAGTGCTCAGCATCTGATCCTGAATCTATTACCTGGAAATGGCAGGATTCTGGAAACCGATTTAAAATCTTTGCATTTCCTTTTTTTTTTTTTTTTTTTTTTCCTTCAAATTATATAGATTAAATTCACCTTTCCATCTTCAAGATGTAAACTAAGGTTAAAACTGATTTTAGCTAAAATGAAAAAATGTACAACCCACTGCTTCTATTTTAGAAATAACAAGTAAAAATGTAAAACTGCTATTAAAATATATAAAAACAAAGTTGTCTGGACTAGGATGCATGCATTCATTTTTCACTTTTAAAATTACATTTCTTTTTAAGTTATACAGTAATGCTTTAAACATAAAATTTCTAACAAATGCTGTCAGATATAAATACTACAACTCAGTAGCAGATCTGAAAGACTGCAACAATTGTTAGCTGTATTTTTCTATACTGGTTAATTATGCTTGCATTTGCATTATTTTGAGGACTCAGAAAACAATAAGCAATCCTCCATCCACCCACAAGATTTCTTTCCTGTTCACAAAAATAAGAAAACATTTTATTACTTTTAGCATTTACCATTTTCCTCACAAAATTTCAAAATATATGAATGAAAACTTACCACATATATTATCATCCATGACAGTGATGGAAGAGCTGAGCAGAGAAATGAAGGATCCAGGGCTTCAAATGTTGGATTGCCATTTTCAGTTTCTTACTGTGTTCCTAACACTTCACTCTTCTGTTACAATAACACATAAATCAAGCCATTCAGAGTGCAAATCTAGTGGTCTCTCTTTGTAATTTATTTTGTGGGTACAAATCTTACTGGCTGTAATGGTTTCTGCTGAGAGAACAGGAGAGCCCTAGGTGAAATTAAAAGGGTAAGTATGAAGCATGAGATTGTTTTTTTTACTTTACTGATCAGAGCCTGAAATGCAGCCTTGACCTCAGTTACATCAGTGACTATCTAGAGTAGTTTCACTGTACCTCCAGTAGCACGTATTTCTTCATTTAAAAGGAAAACAGAAGTTCAACGTATCTAGTAACAAGCATTTTGAGAAAATACTTAGTTTTGCCAGGTCATGATTCTGGTCTTATGTCTCTGTATTATTCATGTTCACATGCTCCTTTTGCCTTATTTTATATGTTTTCTCTTCTAAGATTGGTGCTCAGAGCAGGAGCTGGGCAACATTCATTATATCCTCTATGTTCAGAGGATGCACCTACATAAATATGTGAGTGGTCAGTAAAATTTTGGATCAGACAGTGCCATATAACAGTGCATTGAAGAAGATAATACAGCAAAGAGATCCTTCCATGACCCCTTTCTTCATTCTGCCCTTTGAAAGCATTATTCCAAAAGAAAGAGCACTGGTGTAGGACAGATACTATAGCCACCAAGAATGGTGAAGTTACTGACTACTTAAAATTTTAAGGAGAAGGTGCTAAGAGGCACTTTAGGTAAACAAACAGTAAGTGCACCTGTTTGGAAAGAGAAGTAGCATTTCCATTTGAGAGTCCTCATGAGACACTCCTGAGAGTGTCTTTCCCTGGCAGAACTGCACCTTCATTTAAAAACCACTGTGTAGCCCTGTTGGTGCAAACTGGTGAACAAATACTTTAGCAGATGCCATACTGAGCACCCTAGTATTCACATTAGACCAGACACATTGAGAACAGCCAAGAATTAGGATTAATGTCAAAAGTTTTGCAAAGCTTATAAAGGACTCTAAATGCGTATTCATAAAATAGCAAGGATTTTCTGAAACAAGCTAACAACACTTTATCTATTTTAAACTCCCATGGCTTGGGACAGAGGTAAACTCAGGTCATTCCATTAAGGATTGAAGAAAACTCTTCATAAACATTAACTGTAGCAAATATTATCAAATTTCTTGAGAGTACTCAGTTCTCTTTTTTACCATTGCCAGTTAGGTGCAGCACATTTATAAGTCACATTTCTCAGATTAAGGCAACTATGTTATTAAAAAGATAAAAGTTGACTCACTGGATCTAGGGAGTGCCACACCATGTCAGACCAACAATTGTTGCCTTTTACAAATGTAAACAAAGCACAAAAAGCTGTAATTCTTACAATAAAAAATGAAATAGCAAGTATTATGTGTGGTAGCAAGTATTAGGGGTGGGATGTGAAAACAGTGTTAGTATGAGCTGCAAAAGAGCGATGGTTTATGCTGGGTAGCTTTAAATGTAAAGGTCTTAAAAATTCTTCCCACAAACCTATTTTCATTATGCTGAGTATGTAGTCATTACTCACAACTGTATGAGGTGACCATGTTTGTGCTTAAATTTACTAGGAATTGCTGCCCTGGATAGTAAAGCATCAGGGAAGATGGGAGTCCGAGCAGTAGTCTACTACATGAGTACTACAATCATTGCTGTACTGATTGGTATAATCATTGTGGTCATCATTCACCCTGGGAAAGGTACAAAAGAAAACATGCACAGAGAAGGCAAAATTGTGCAAGTGACAGCAGCAGATGCCTTTCTCGATTTAATCAGGTATGTCTATGATATTGCACATTTTCTGTACCAATGTCAACAACAGTAATATTTATATTTGCATGAGAAAAACAGTGGATAATTGTAGATAGTGACTGTGTAAACTAGCCAAATTTCTTCCAGCTATGCAATATCACTGTTTCTAACCCCTACAATGCTACAATACATGGATTTATGTTCAAATCAGGCTGTTGCAAGGGAAGAAGCTGCTTTTAATATTCAAAGAAAGAAAGATTCTTTCACACACAAAAGAAACATTTCTGCTTTCTGCATGGGTCTTTTCCCCTCTTTCCACATCACAATCCTTATTATCCAAATTCCTCTGCTTTCTTTTACTTCCAACTTTTGACAGTTTTCTCACTTCACTTGAATCACTGATTTAGCTATTAATATTGAATGGTAGCTGCCAATTTGCGTGCATCTACTCAGCTTTCTTAAATAATATGGATGGGAAATAAATTCCAGGAACATGCAAATAAAATGCTTGAAATAGAGGGGCACAGATATAAAAGCTTGTTTTCTCCTTGCTCAGAGACTCTGCAATACCTCTTTTGTAGAGCTAATATGTCATAGATGTATTCCAGGGAGTAGGGAAGCTGAGGTTTTGAACTCAGGAGCTTTTCCACAGGTAAAGCCACCAAAATTTTGTGTTCCACTAACCCATTTGGAGAAGCCAGAGACATGGAGAAAGGCCTCCAAGAGTCATGCTGCCAGGAAGGGGGACTTCAGAAAGACCCATGAAGAGGTTTGCACTCAGATTCCTCCAGATTTGTTCAGTTAGGCTGCCTCCAATTCCCTCAGAAATATCACCATTCTGGAAAGCGAACAAACAGACTCCCATATGTAACAAATATACACACATGTATGTAACTATATGTCCGTGTTATTATTAAAGCATACTCCAAATTCAGAAATATTTAATTTTTTAATCACAAGGCAATAAATTGAGTAATGAAATTCATGCTGTGCTATGCGACTGCAAAAAATGTTTGAGAGGTAGAAAAGAGTTAAATATTAATAACTTCTTTATTAATCTGGATTCAGACAGAATTAATAAATACAAACTTTAATTAATAAATACAAAGTCAGTACAGACCCAGAGAGCTTTGTTCATTTGGTAAATTGCTAATATCCTGCTTCATAAAAAAACCTGCTATGCAATGTTGGATCCAGAAATTATAATTGACATGGTCTATCCCACCCTACAGCATTTTGTCCTGATAAAGCTAACCAGGCCAATGATGTATGCAAAGCTCTACTCACTGTATGCATAAATATATATTCATTTTAGGGTTCCTTTGAAAATTAGTTGGTCAATCCTTTTGTTAGCTGTGCCACTGCCTAAGGTATTACTAGAGTCCTATTACTTCTCATATTGTTTTCTTTCTCTTTCACAGAAATATGTTCCCTCCAAATCTGGTGGAAGCTTGCTTTAAACAGGTAAAAAAAAAAAAAAAAAAAAAAAAAAAAAAAAAAATCCATCTAGAACATATAATAAAGTAAGACACTTTCACGTAAAAGCATTCTCTTTAATAATATCCTATTGTTGTATTTGTACTTACAGCAGAAACAAACCTTTTATGTCCTGCCATCTGTCACCAAAATAACCCCCAACTAAGTCTGATCTTTGTTTTCAATCTTATCATCTCAGTATTTGCTGTAAGAAGGGAAGAAAACCCACCTGGCAAAACAAAGCAATAATTTTTTTCATAATGTCAAAGTCATCAGTATACAGCAACCATCACTAAAGGGAATTTAGTTTTCAGAAAAAGTGTTCTATTAAATTGTGAGATACTGAGATATGCACCATCATACAAAGACTGGAATGTGTTCAAGAAATGTCTCAAGGAAAATGTGCATAGGTTGGAAACTGAGACAACTTTGTGGACATCAATAAGCAAATCAAACAAGGGAACATCCTGTTGCCTGTGGTAGGAATGTTCTTTCCATGTTGCTTCCCATATTCCTCTCTCATTAGCTTTAGCTTATCCTAAACTATGCTATGATAAATAAATAAATAATAATATATATATATATATATATATATGATAGTAACTAGTTACATTCCTCTTTTTAAAATGGGACATTATGGAAACCTATAATGTGTATAGTCATAATCTAATTGCTTCATATTGAGCCCCCAGAAAATCTTGACCTGATAATATTTAACAGTTATTGCTGTAGCAATTAAATAAGCTGGAATATGGAAGTCAAAAAGCAAAAATACAGAGCAGAAACTTCCAAAAGACAGGCTGATTTACAGAAGGAGAGAATTTAAAAGAAACAATGACATTTTCTTTAGTTGTATAAACCATGACCAATAAAAAGTAGTGACTTTCTACATTACAGACTTTTTTTTTAAGTTAAAGATAAACAAGATGCAGGTCCAAAACCAACAAATACTATCATTTTGTTTTTAACAGGGGTGATGGTGAAGTCAGGTTAATGATGTAAAAGGGCAGTATGGAAATGCAAAAGTCTAACCTAAATAGAAAAAAATTAAAAGAACATAAAGAAGTCAGGAAATTAAATCATCTTCATCTCAAAATAATGTAAGAGTTAAGGCTTAAGGCTACATATCTAGCTGCAAGTATTTTTAATAAATCTGTCAAGTACAGGAGTTATTATCTGTAACCAGTGAAAGCAATTATACAGCCTTTTGAGTTGCAACTGCAAAAATATTTAGGATTTGATTTTAGCTGTTGATAATCCACTAGCCTGATCTAAGTTTTACTGAAGGCTACGGCTACCTTGAAGGAAAGAGAAAAGATTTAGTAATAAATGAAAATAAAAAATACATAGGGGAAAAACAAAACAAACCAAAAAAGAGTAATTCTTTCTTTCTTTCTTTCTTTCTTTCTTTCTTTCTTTCTTTCTTTCTTTCTTTCTTTCTTTCTTTCTTTCTTTCTTTCTTTCTTTCTTTCTTTCTTTCTTTCTTTCTTTCTTTCTTTCTTTCTTTCTTTCTTTCTTTCTTTCTTTCTTTCTTTCTTTCTTTCTCTCTTTCTCTCTCTCTTTCTCTCTTTCTCTCTTTCTTTCTCTCTCTCTTTCTTTCTCTCTTTCTCTTTTTCTCTCTCTCTCTTTTTCTCTTTTTCTCTCTTTCTCTCTTTCTTTCTCTCTTTCTCTTTCTTGGGGGGGGCGGGGTGCAACAGAAGTGCAAGAACTCTAATCTCTCTGGACTTCTGTAGAACACAGTTTTTAATATTAAGAGGGAAGTGAAATAGTTTAGCAAGGGATAAGATTATTTTAAGAACTACAAAATTTGGGGAGGGGAGGCCCAGCTTCCAAACTTATGGAAGCTGCTGAATTGAGATGCTGGGTGTGTTGATGTTTTTATGAATGACCTTGCCACAAGATACACATAGTGAAATTTACAACTTGAAAATTACAAATGAAATTCACTTACACACTTACACAGTAAATTTACAGTTTGAAATATACACCTTTACTTTACTTGAAAGTTGAAACACCTGATACTGAGATATCCAACAAAAGCAAAATAAGTCAGTATGCCCTAGCACAGTGTAACCCTAAGAAAGAGTATAAGGCACAATAACGAAGTGAATTGGCCATTGCAGAGATGGGCAAGGAAATTACTATGACTGAATTAAAACTGGGAATTAGTGTAAGATTTTTACCTTTGATTACCTTAAATGTGAAGTGCTGGAAAAATCTCAAATTAGGAGTAGTGGGAATGAACTAGCTCAACAATTTTAATATATCGCTTGAAAAATAAAAATAACAATCATTCAATAAAATTTCCTACAGCAGCAAGAAACTCAGCACAGTGACTAGCAGTCATAAAGCTAAGTTGTTAGTTAAAGATGTCCTGTAGATTCTGTTTATATTACGTATATTGTATTTCTCGTACACTTCACAGCTTACAGGCTAAAAGCTTAAGGCTTAATTTCAGCTTAAAGGCTAGAAATGGCTTAAAACCTAAAACCAGTTCAATAAACAGGAACTGTTTAATGAAAATTTCTTCTGCCTTTCATCAGCAGACATGCTTACTGAAACATCAGTCATACTGGTAGAATTGTCTTCTCAATCAGGTAGCAAAACCTGGATTTTTTGTTGTATTAGGTATGTTACAATAAATCATTTTACAGGAGAAACAAGTATGTCTGTGATTCATAGGTATCCAGATACCTTTGTACATCTGACTCCAAACTTTCTTTCCAAAAGCTCATATCAGATTTTTCTTAAGTATCTTAAAAGATTTATGAAGGATGGTTATCCATTTGTCACTAATCTGCTTCTGCAACACCACGTTAACTGTCTCATACACAGAATACTCATGGTTCTCTGAACTCAGATGCATAATACTGATCA